>NC_137187.1:40375164-41575164 GCF_951804945.1 Podarcis cretensis
GTTTTGTTTTCATCCCCTTAGTGCCATCTCATCTTAAGACAGCAGTTGGGTCATATTTCAGATGTACATTTTAACTGGCAGAGAGATAGTCTCAGTGATAATTTATAGCAGATTCAGAATTAATTGAAGAAAGAGAGGTTTAGTCAATCTTTGCCCTAAGGATTGACCTTTAGGGCTATTATGCGGTGTTTGGGCAAGATTACGGTTCTTCTGTTCTCAGTCACTCACCCCATCTGAGTCTCTTGAAAGTTTCTTTGTCCCTCAGTGAGAAAGCAGCCTTTTGAGAGCACTGGAAGTTAATCCCTGTTGTGTCTATTCTTCGGAGATAATTCAATAACCTAGATTTATGGCTTGGCTGTCATCAGTCACTACATAACTATCTCTGTCGATGGAGTTTCAACAGGATACATTTAATCCACCATGGTTCCTCCCCAGAAGTCCACTAACTAAATAAATTTCAAGAGGGACAAATGCAAGGTTCTACACTTAGGTAGGAAGAAGCTGCTGCACCAATACAAGATGGGGGACACCTGGCTTGTCAGTAGTACATGTGAAAGGGATCTAGGGGTCTTAGTGGACCACAAGCTGAACATGAGTCAACAGTGCAATGCAACAGCAAAAAAAGTCTAGTGTCCCGATCAAGGGAAGTAATAGTCCTCCTCTGTTCTGCCTTGGTCAGACCACACCTGGATGCCACAATTTAAGAAGGATATTGACAAGTTGGAATGTGTGCAGATGAGGGCGACCAAGATGATCAAGGGTCTGGAAACCAAGCCTGTTGAGGAATGGTTGAAAGAGCTGGGTAGGTTTAACCTGGCAAATAGGAGATATGGTAGGCATCTTCAAATATCTCAAGAGCCGTCACATGGAAGATGGAGCAAGCTTGTTTTTACCTGCTCTGGAGGGTACAACATGAACCAATGGATTCAAGTTACAAGAAAGGAGATTCCAACTACCGGTAAATATCAGGAAGAACTTTCTGTAAGAGCTGTTCAACAGTGGAACAGCCTCCTTCAAGAGGTTGTGCACTGCTCTATGCTACTCATTTCAGTGGGGATTGCAGAAGACACTTTCTAGGTTGATCTTTCCACTTGCTGGGAGGGGAGCAAGTGTTAATTGGAATTTTCTTAAATGTCATGGGCCAGTCCCTTTAATTATTTTTTATAGCAGGGATGGGGAGCCTGCAACTTTCCAGGCATTGCTGGACTACAACTCCCATCATCTCTGAGTGCTGGCCATGCTATCTGGGGTGATGGAAGTTGGGGTCCAAGAGGATCTGGGGGGCTACAGAGTCCCCATTCTATTTTATAGGGAAAGTGAAATCATTTTCAACAAAGTTGAAAAAACCTGGGGCTTATACCCGGCTAACTAGTGGAAGCCAGCGCAATAACATTGGCTAATGCAAGTAGACTTTCCCGGCCTCCCACAGATCTGCTCTCGAGGGTCAAGAGAACCCCCAGAAGAGCGAGCCAGGGAGGAGAGGGGGATTATTCCATCTGACAAACAGAAATGCTTGCACTGACAAAACAATTATAATAGCACAACACTAAAGTCCCCCAACAGTCTTTCATTTTTAAAGTAAACATTCAAGATGTTTGGGGGTGAATAATGAACATGAATCAGAAAGTCACAAATGTCTATATGTTACCATCCTTGGGGGTTTATACACATGTAGTATTTTATTCATATTTGTCATGGTGTGAACACACTTTTTGTCATGTGCTCCACACACAGTGCAATACTTCCCAGTTCTATTGCATCCCTTTCACGCAAGGTGCCCCTCCCCTGAAAGCGCATTGACAATGGTTTTGTGGTGCATGGGCTTGACTTCTGCAGCCAAAGGACACCTTTCAAAATATATAACTTGTGAACAACATGCTTTTCTACAAAGCATGTCTACAAAGATATGTCTAACAAAAGCATGGTTACAGACTTCACTAACCCAGAAATAGTACCTCGGGTTAAGAACTTTGCTTCAGGATGAGAACAGAAATCGCGCACCAGCAGCGGGAGGCCCCATTAACTAAAGTGGTACATCAGGTTAAGAATGGACCTCCAGAACAAATTCTTAACTCGAGGTACCACTGCATTCCAATACTCCAGAGCTGGTTGGGATGTAGATTTAATGGGGGGAAAGGCTAGCTATCTTAAAACTAGGGCTGGTGAGAAACAGATTTTGGTGATATTTTGGACATGTTCATCGGTTAAAAGAGTCATGACAGATGTTGAAGAATATGTTATAATAGTTTTAAGATTATCATCTTATAGATGTAACTATGTCCCATTTAGTTGCATAGGGCTTACTTCCAGGAAACTGGGTACAGGATTTCAGCCAGAGTCTGATGCTTCTTGTTTTCCCTTCCCTTTTCGTTAATGATGAATTAAAATATGAATATATTTGTTTAAAAGACTTAAAAATTCATTCCTTCTCTCATTTAAAGCACCCTTTAAACTGCACATTTAAAGGGACATGTCCTAAACTAAGAGAGCCAGTGTGTCACACATTGGGGCTAGAAAGACTCTAGTTCAGAGGTTTCCAAACTGTTACCCACAAGCTTCATTCAGGTGGTCCACTGCATGTCTCTAGATTTGTGACTGAAAATGGAAGACCACACATCCATTGTGTTAAATATTCATAATGAGTTTAAATTGCATTTTTACTGCTTTTATTTCTTATTTTATTGCACTACAATTTGACTTCTGTGGAATAGAATAAATAGAACACTGTACTTAAGAAGTAAAAGAAGCAATGAAAACAGAATTAAAAACCATGGCAGCATCTAGCAAAGCGCATTATAGTTGCTACAGAAAAATCATTAAGACCCTCAGCAGTTTTTAAGAGGTCCAGGGGAGAAAATGTTAGGGATCCACTTGCCCTGGTTCAAATTGCTGCTCTCAGCCCTGAAGCTGCCTGGGCGACTATAGGCCACCCACCTTCTTCCTGTACCTAACCTGCTTCATGGGGCTGTTGCAAACTGCCTTTAGCTTCTTAGCGGAAAGGTAAGCTATAAATATAATAAATAACATTCCTCATTAATACTGCCCTCATATCCAAAGAAACTTGATAACCAAACACTTCCTGAATGATATTTAGACTCGGTACTTCTTGTGTGGTGGGTTGTTTTGTACTATGTCGTTTTTGAAGAACTGACACGGGTGCTGTAGAGGTTCTTTTAAAGGCTCTGGGAGCAATGCCTCTGCAGTAAAGATCCAGCTACAGGATGTCTTGCAGGCCTAACCCAAGGGACCACCTAGAGGCTGGCAGCTGCTGTCCCCATGGTTACAAAACACAAGACCTTGGGAAGGAAGCAACCTTACCCCCGCTGTGCCGTGATGTCACCAGCAGCCAATCCTGCCGCTGCAGCTGTTTCATAACCACATTCACGGGAAGCAGCGTGACTGGAGCGGCTGCCAAGGAAACCGAGAGGGCCTATGCATGTAAGTAGTTCTACACAGGCACCAATCTCTGCTCTGGGGGGAAAGGGGAGGGGTGGAGTGAAGAAGAGAAAAGGCCAATAATGCATTAAACTTGCCAGATAAGAGCACAGCTGTCCCTCTTGGTCATGAATGCCCATTCACTCCGCCTTTTTTGTGCTGTTAGTAGGGGAAGGAGAATCAAAGTCCACACTGGGATAGGAAAACACCAGGCTCGGAAGCCTGCCTCGCACCACCTGTGAATTGCATTTGGCAGGCTTTTGCCAAAGCAAGCAACATGTTACAGCAGAACAGTTGCTGCAGGAGCAGTTCGGCCGTCATTCAGGAAGAACCCTCCAGAACTTCGGAAAGGACTGTGAGGAAACCAGGAGGCAGAGAACCTCTCTTGCTGGTGTCTGGAGGTCTCCTGCTGTGTGTGGGACTTGTGGCTTCAGGAGTCTTTGACGGTGTTCACACGGAAGTTGGGTACGAGTACTATGCTGAACCAACTGTGTCAGGATTGCCTCCCGCACTGGCTATGCCTGCCAATTGTTTAGTCAACTTGGCCTACATCTTTCTGGGCTGGCACTGGCTGCCTTCAGGTGTCGAGAGAGGTCAGGCATGCTACCTCCAGGAGGTCTTTGCCCTTATGGCGCTTGCATATGGGCCTGTACAATGGGTGCGACTCTGGACACAGCATCACTGGGCAGCTGTCTTAGATCAGTGGTTGACATTGCCAATTTTTGCTTGGGGTGTTGTATGGTGTCACTTTCTGGAGCACGGGTGGCAACCAGGCACTTTCCTGGCCATGGAAGCAGCTTCACTGACGAGCTATGTTCTGGCATTGCTTCACCCCCAAGGCTTTGAGATGGCATTGAGTGGACATATATTTATAATTGTTTGGAGAGCACTGAAGGCGCAGAGACATTTGGGTAATGCCCGGTCGGCTTGGATCCTGGTGCTAGGATTGGTCTCTTGCCTGGGCTTTGTAAGCCTCAAGCTGTGGGACCAGGAGCTGGCACAATGGGCACCTTTCCGCCGGCTTACTGGTCACTTTTGGTCCAAGATCTGCGATGTGCTGCAGTTCCATTTTGCTTTCTGCTTTTTTACCCAGCTGAGCAGGCGCCAGCTCTGGTCTCAGTGAATTAGTCCACAATCGTCACATGCCAATTTTTATAAACTTAACAGTCAAAGTACATAACATTAGCCATGGCTGCAATGGCAGAGGGGTTTTAAATTGCTGGATCTGAAATAAAAAGCTGCACACAGAAACTTCTCCAGCCTCCCTTCATGTGCAAGAGTGCCGGCAGGGGTGTTGGCAAGGACTTCTTTCTACAGTGTTGCTTGTTCTGTTTATTTCCTGCCCAAGTAGAAAGGTCTCAGCTGCGGAGGCTGGTGTCCACTGGGACTGGCAGGGCAGAAGACAGGGAGATAAGTAAGCAGTAGGTAGAAACAGAGTCCATTGATTCTAGTGCCAGCCTGCTAGTTCTACAAGGGCAGCACTGAGACCAAGGAGGAAGGTGGCAGCCAGAAACACCCTCTATACTGATTGCAAGTAAAGACAGGTGGGCTGGGAGGAATCGAAGGCTGAAGTTGCTGGGCCAGAACCCTATTTGCCACCATGGACCAACCTCCACCGAGTCTCAGGGCAGGCAATGAGGCACTTATTAAAACACCCAACTTCACACCTCTCTCTCTACATATACACACAGAGAGATAATGTGTGTGTGTACGTACATACACACATAGTACCATCAGGAAGGTGTGCTGTTGATTTGAAAAGCTGTGATGGAGTATCAGGGAGGTGATGGTCTCAAAAGGGCTGCCAGGCACCAGAATTTAACCTCTGGCCTAAATTTGTGCCACCCTCAGCCTGCTTTCACACAGGTGAACGAGGGGGGGATTAAAAGATCACTGCTCCACATTAATTTTCTCTCACTTGAGATTCTCCATAAACAATACTGGTGGCAATCTGTGTGTGTGTGTGTGTGTGTGTGTGTGTGCGCGCGCGCGCGCACGCACGCACGCCTTTAGTTGGCATATGACTTTCAAGGGATAATCTCCCAGAAAATGCACCCTCCCCTTTAGACCACTGTTTTATGAGGACACATTTTTCCTTTTCCTGCGCTGTAGAGGATAGAAAGCCTGACACCAATAAAGGCATCATAAATAAGTTTGGGAAATAGATGGGAAAGAGGTCTGTATTCCTGCTCTGGAGTTTATTTAGTGAGAGGCTTTTCTTTTTCTTTCTTACCAAGTGCTGCTAGGATCTGTTATCTCCCCCAACAATCTTCATCTTTGTATTCCCAATCTCCATAGAAAGGTGGGTCCAGGCCCTGTAAACCCAAAGCTGCACTTTTGAGCTTTGAAAATAGTACCAAGCCAGTGCTATAATGGTTGTTCCATATGTAGACCATGGGTAGGCAAACTAAGGCCTGGGGGCTGGATCCAGCCCAATCACCTTCTAAATCCGGCCCGTGGACGGTCCATGAGTGGAATGTGTGCTTTAATTTAAAATGCATCTCTGGCTTATTTGTGGAATTCGTTCGAGACTTCCGGGTTAGCGCCTCCGGCAATGGCGGAATTCCTCTAATCGGGAGGAACTTGTTCCGTGGAATTCAGGGTCTGGCCGCCACGGCGAAGGCGGAGACCCACTAAAAATCGCAGGCAGGAGAAGCCTGTGAACGTGGGATTCGGCTGGCACCTTTTGCGCCTCCCCTACCCACGGGGAGACCCGGTTTCGGGGATCCGGAGCGATGTGGGGTGAGCAGCGCGGTGCTTCGAATTGACTGCTTCTTTCATGGAGTGAAGCCGCATTGCTGTTGCCGGAGAGCGCTGACTTTTTCCTGTGGACAATTTGATTCTAAACAACTACCCGTGAGTAGAATGGAAAATTGGATTTTTAAACGTCTTAATTTGGCACCGAAATGGGGAGGTTTCAAACAGGAAGTCCGCCTTCCCCTTTTGTAAATAGATTGAAGCAAAGAATTTGCAAGCTAAAGTCTTGGAAAGTCCTGTGTAAAGGATTAAACTTCCATCGGCTAAAATCATTAAACCCCCCTTGGAGGCAGGAGAAGAGGGGGGAAATTTTGGATCGTGTAAGCCTGCAGGAGAGAGTGAAGAAAGTTGGATCACCACCGCTCTGAACCTGGAAACGGACTGCTAGTACGATTGACATTTTTGGGAAAGTTCATTGACTGTGACAGGTAGTTAAATAAGAGAAATACATTGTTTCCATTGTCTCCTTCTGCGTTTAAAAAGGAGTAAAAGTAGGTGAAAATTGAAACTAATTTTACTGCTTGAACTGTGCTTAAAAGGATTGATACAAACAGAAATTGTTTCCCTCTAGAGGGAGCCTTTGAAATTGTTACAAGAGTTGGGCTGGTGGAATCTCCAGCTGCAAGAGAAAACCGTGAGATTGACCTTGGATCGCTTGAGAATGTCGACAGAAGAAGCCTTAGTGATTGCACTATGCAAGATAAGTCAGTCATTGGAACAGCTCCATAAGAAGACGGATGTGATGAATATTAAAATTGATATTTTGGGACAAAAAGTGACTAATTTGGGACAAAAAGTGAACATCTACACACAAACTATTCAGGAACCGATACAGGAATCTACTCTGACATGCCAAATGGTGGAGAAAGCGAGGGAGAAAGTTGTGGTTGTTGAACCTAAAGTAATACAAGTGGAGAGGGAGAGAGCCCCAGCCTTACAGAGGCAATTTGATGATTACAAGTTGTTGCCCTCTATGATTGAATTCAGAGAAAGTCAGATTGGAACCCTGCTTGGACTGGAGAAGGAAAGTTGGATAGATCATGCAGGGATTTATTGACCTTTGGGATCTGGACCTGGGTCAGAAGGAAATGGGAGTTGTGGGGACCTTCAGATTTGGAGGGATTTTGAAACACGTCCTGAAATATCTTTTGGATTTTAGTTTTAACCACGGAGGTGTGGATGACATGTCGAGAAGGAATAAAAACATTGCTAGGTTGGAGCTCCCCCGAGACCTACTCTTCAGCATCAAAGAAAGGAAATTAAGAACAAGATCAGCAGAAGACAAAGTAAAGTATATGTATAAATATGAAGAAGACTTGCAGAAGGGACCTGGAAAAGAGTTAAGAGCCTCGGACAGAAGATCACCATGTTGATGGACTATATGGAATTGACGGAAATGACTGGCAGAATCCAAGACCAGGGAGAAGAGACGGTGGAAGAAGATTGGAAAAAGTTTAAAGTTTATTTATAGAAATATGGTAAAATTTATGAGTGCTAGAAAAATGTTGGAATGAAATTATATGGCTTTAGTAGAAGTGTTATAAGGAGTTAAGCATAAATAAGTATTATAGTATTAATGGAAAATAAGGTTAAAATAAGTTAAGATATTTATATGACAGAAAATAGTGAAAGATGGAAAAGAATTGCTGAAACAATTAATAGAAATGGAATACAAAAAGGGAGGTGAGAGGAAGTCGATGAAACAAGGGAATGAAAGATAAGGCATTGAAATGGTATGATGTATGTTTTTTAAATTGTTTTTGTTCTGTTTTGTTTAGTTTAATGCGTTAATGTTGTGTGGTGTATTGTTTATATATTGTATTGTATTGTTTTTTCTTTCTTTTGTTTTTTTCTTCTTTTTTCTCCTTTTCTTTTTCTTCTTGCTTGTAAGGTTTAAAAGCAATAAATATTTTTTTTTAAAAAATATTTGTGGAATTTGTTCATCCCCCCCCCCAAAAAAAAATATAGTCCGGCCCCCCACAAGGTCTGAGGGATAGTCTCCTGCTGAAAGTTTGCTGACCCCTGCGCTAGACAACTATGGGTACCTCTGGACGACAGAGTTTATTGGTTGCTAGTCATCTTCTCACCTCTAAGGATCCCTTGGGTTGAGATATAGCAATTGCCATTCACACCTCTGCAACTCTGGGCCTACATTATTATTGTATACTCGTTTACGGCTACCCTTTATTATTTTATTTCCAATCCTGATTCCTATAATTCTAACCTTAGCATTTGCCCTTTTCATTACTGCCACATGCAGTAGTATTTGGAAGAGTTTCAATACAAAACAAAACAAAACCCACCCAAATGATCAATGGAATGAAGAAAGCTTGCAGCATTTGGAACTTTTTAGAGAAAAGGTGAGTAAGAGGCGACATGATCAAAGTTTATACAATTATGCAAGGAGGGAGAAAGGGGATAGAGAGAGGTTTTTCCCCTCTTCATACCACTAGAGCTCATTGGGAACATCCAGTGAAGTTGAACGTTGGAAGACTCAAGACAGATTTTTTAAAAGTACTTCATACAGTGTGTAGACTATGGAACTTGCTCCCCCAGGAGGCAGCGATGGCCATTGACTTAGATGGCTTTAAAAGAGGAGGAGAGGGCCCTCCGTGATACTAGCCAGGATGGAGGCACCAAGGCTTCCTAATCCCAGCTGCTGGAAACCACAGAAGGGGAGAGATGCTCTTGTGCTCAGGTTCTGCTTGCTGGTTTCCCCCAGGCACCTGGTTGGCCACGGGGCGAACAGGAGGCTGGACTAGATGGCTCCTTGGCCTGACCCAGTAGGCTCTTCTTATGCTCTTATGCAGAATTGACATTTCCCATGATCCTATTCACAGCAAGTTTAGGTCTCTGTCTACCAGAGACCACCTTTTCCCTGTTGTTCCACAGTAACTTTTAAGACCAGCCACAAGCACATTTTTGACAACCCTATTTGTAAGGCATGGCTGAACAGCCAGGGCACATACGACTTTTTATTGCTGTGAGACACCAGCAAGATCATCCTCTAATCATGTCACTTGCCTCGTCCCCCACAATGTCCAAGCAGTAGATAGCGTATGACTGCAAGAGTTAGGTTTTATGTGAAGTGATTAGATTCAAACTATTCAGGAACTCATATATACAGCAGTTCACAAGTATCTGAGCTTCCCTGCCACTAACAAATCAGAATGGCATTGGAGCCACTCCATGAATTCCCACCATGGCCCGCAACTGATGCTTCATAAATCAGACTATACAGAAAAATCAAATAGGATAAATAAGATCATTAGACATTTGTCTAGTGAGTGAGAGAGGCAAAAGTCTCCAGTGTGTCCTGTGCCATTCTAGAATGAAGCAGCTGCCCTTTGGCTTTTCTGATTCAGGCAGCAAAATGTTTCAGCATGCCAGCCCACCATGCAGATCCAGTTGGGCAGCTTGCTGGTGCTACAATTGACTGCTCCAATGCCAGCTCTGCATGCAGAGAGGCCAGGGGAAATACAAGCAATTCTTAATCATGACTCTGGCCACCTGCAGCACCTACAGGCACCTCTTTACCCTTGCTTTGACACACTTTAAAAGGGTCAGAAAGAGAGAATAAGCAACTGTCTGACCATCCTATTTGGGACTTTGGCTTCCATCTTCTTCCTTTGTGACTGTCTCATCTTCTCATCCTGGCAAAGGAGGAAGAGGAAGGCAGGCAGAATTCACAGCATACTGGGAACATGGAAAATAAAATGGTTTTTCTCCTTCTCCCTTGTCACAAACTGCCATATCCTAAGAGGCTGGCTGTTCAGCCTAATACCACATGAATCTAGCGAAACAAAAAACAGACCTCTGTCAGTACCAAGTACAAATTTGTAAGCCAAAAGGATACAGACAGGTTACAAATATATAAAATGTTTTATTTACTGTCTTCAAGAAAAAGGAGTACGTAGTGCGGAGAGGTTTGCAGGGAGGGTCATAAGGGTAAAAATCTACACAAATACCCTCCTCCTACTGCCCTTCCAGTTTTGGGGTAGAAACTTTAATCTTCTACTCAAATAGACTCCATTGCCCCTGCCACCCCCCGCTTGAGCTGTGTTGTTAACTTGATGCCGTATTCCACCAGGAGCCCCTGGGTGCCACAGGGTTGGTAGTACCAGCTAAGGAATGTGCACCCCCCCCCAAGGGATGGTGGGACCCTGTAAAACGCAAAGTGCCGTCAGCGCTGTGAGAACTTTAATCCTTCCATGTCACTCAAGTTCATCACTCAAATTCATCACTCTCTTCGGGCTCATGAGGGGGTTCTGCAAGGTGATCTGGAGGAGGGAATAGAATTCATTAGAGATCCTTTATAGCGTACATGATCCCTCAGGTCACTGCCAGCACAGCGTGTTTGGCACCTACCCTCTAAAGCTAGAACACAGATATTGTAATGGGGTGGGAGGAATTTGCCTGGTCTTGGCCATTCTCCATGGAACTGCCTTACATGCATGATTCTTGCTATAAGTGCCAAGGGGTTCTGGGCTGATTTCTCAGTCCTCATGCTATGGGAGGCAAAAGGGCCCACACCCCTAGAAAAAAATTGGGGCCCCCCCATTCAGTGGTAGAGCAATATTGCTTTGCATGTATGAATTTTCACATTCAATCTCCAGCATCTCCAGTTCACCACCCCACAATTATTATTATATATACATTTATGCCCTGCCCTTTTCACTGACAGGGATTCAAGGCAGCTTACAGATAAAATGAGATTGTATGTTGTTGACTACAACTCCCATCAGTCCCAGCAAGCAGTGCCAGTGGCCAGAGATGATGAAAGTCCAGCAACACCTGAAGTGCCACAGGACCCCCTCTGGGCACCTCTGAATTACAGGATCTGAGGGAGGAGGGCAGGAACACTGCCAGGCATAGCAAACAGCACTAGGTTAGATTAGAGATACCAATGATAAAAAAGGTACTTTTTCTACATAAAACACATTTTATAGAAGTCTCTGCCACAAGATGTGATGATGGCTTTTAAAGGGGGATTAAACAAATTTATGAAGGACCACTATTTTAGTAACCATTAGTTACAATGACTAAACCGTATAGAACCTCACTATGCAATACGCTTCCCAAATCAGGTAGCGGAGGAGGTGACTTAGTGGGGGGCAGACACCCCCTTCCTGCCCTCCTTGGCCACATTAACTCTTCTCATCTTCACATGAAATGCAGGCCGAGATGCAGACCCCAACCCTTCTAAAATAAAAAAGAAACTTCCTGGTCCACCACAGGAAGGCATGGCAAGCCCAGGGTGGCTGAGACCACATGAAACATAGGCTTTGTGTGACCCAAAACTACAGTCTGGGAAGAAGTCAGTGTGTGTGTCGTGTGTCCCCTCTATCAAAGAAGGAGGCAGTTCTTGATCTGTTTCTGTGAGAAAAGAGAAGTCAAGCCTGAGGGTACTTGACCCAGAAGATTTTCTTTTTTGGTGCCATTTCGGCTGCACGCCCCCCACCCTCAGAAAAATGCAATTTCACCCTGAAGCCCTCTTGTGATTTGCTCCACTCTCAAGTGCAGTTGGCTATATTATATTAGCCTTCTAGCCTCATTATTCACCTATCCTAGCATCTGTGGGGAACCTAAATTCTACACAGAAAAAATATGTCAATAATAAAAATAAATAAATACTGCTTGACTTATTATAATCAGTTTGAGAGATTGGTTTGAGGTATCTGAGATTTTAAAGGTTGGCATTTTTGACAAGGCATAGTTAAGCTGCAGGTGGGCACAGGGGGGAGGGAGAAGAGATAATGAAGAGCAGAAGCAGCTAAGGGGAGGCAGATATGACTGGAGGCCTTGAGAAAGGGGCTGAAAGCCATCCTGGATACAAACAGCAGACTTTGAACAAGGTGGGTTTTGTAATCTCTACTCTCATGAGGGCTAGATTTCAATGGGTCTCTTCTATGTAGGATTATGTCTGGATTCAATCCTGTCTGTTTCAGATTCTATGCACACATGTCCCTACACAAACATGACATCCAGTGCGCATGGCTCAGGCAAGAGTGCCCTTGCACCACACATATGTTCAACAAAGAGAGCTCAACACCTGCTTAAGACTTTTCATTCTATTATGGAGGACAAGAGGCAGGTGCAAAAATATGCACACAGAGTACTGCTGGGCGGGATGAAACGGAGGGGAGATGATGAATTGATCTGCCTTTTTGAACAAGTCTCTACCTAACCCAGCAGGGTCATTTGGGAGACTGACTAGTGCCGCCCTCCATCTGCAGAAGCAGCAGCGGGAAGGTTACCTTCCCCTGACACTGTAGAAGCAAGCACATCCAGGCTGCTAAGCTCTCCGTCGCGGTAGAGTGCCAGCCGTTCCATCATACGCCTCCTTGCTGGGTTGATGACGATCTGAGGGGCAGAGTCGCCTGCAGAGAGAAAGGAGCCAAGCACTGAGTGACAACTGGCCCAGATGTTAAGACCATCATCAGAGGCCCAGCTCTGGGTGCCTCCTCCACCTCCTGATGGGAGGCAGTTCTTGCCAAGGCAAAGGTCTTCTAAGTGGTGTTACCACATTTATGGGACTCCCTTACTTATCTGTTTAGCTGGTGCTGACTAATGCTAATTGAAGAGTTTTATTTTCCCAGGATTTTTTAAAAGATGCCTATGGTTTTACTGCTGCTTTTAAACTGGAAGTAAAGAGAAGGGAGTCCATGATGGATGACAGTTTCTTAAAGGTGAAATGTTGAAAGCCCAAATGCAGACAGTTCCAACAAGAAAGAAAAGTGGGAGGCATCTATAGAACCAGTGTGGCTACATAAGGGACATGAGCTGAGAGTTAAGCAGGGCATGTATAAGAAATGGAAGAAAGGGGAAATTACTAAGGAGAAGTATACAGAAGCAGCCAAGAGGAGCCAACAGCAGGGAGGTCAGATGGGCTAAAGCTCAGAATCAGCTTAGGCTTGCAAGACAGGCTAAAATAATAAAAATAAAATGTTTCTTTGGTTGTCCTTGAAGCAAGAGGAAGAGCAAGCAAGTAACGGGTCCTCTGCATGGAGTCCTCTATTGGGTGCTATTGGGTGACACAGAGAAGACAGACCTACTCAACACCCACTTTGTCTCCATCTTCACCCAAAAGGAAAGCAGTGCCCAACCTGGTGATAACATAATAAGTGATGTAAGGAGGGAAGTAAGAGAACACCTAGCTTCATTAAATGAATTCAAATCTCTTAAGCCTGATGAGCTGCACCCAAGGATACTAAAGGAGCTTGCGGATATTATCTCAGAGCCTCTGTCTATAATCTTTGAGAATTCTTGGAGAGCAGGTGAGGTCCCTGCAGTCTGGAGGTGGGAAAATGTTGACCCCATCTTCAAAAAGGAGAAAAAAGATGATCCAAGTAACTACTGACCAGTGAGTATGACATCAATACCAGGAAAGGTCCTAGAATAGATTAATTAAATGGCTGGTCTGTGAGCACTTAGAAAAGGATGCTGTGATTACTTAGACTGAGCATGGGCTTATCAAAAACAAGTCATGCCTGACAAATCAACTTTCTTTTACTGTTAAGAATTACAAGCATGGTGAATCAGGGGAATGCTGCAGACGTAGTCTACCTTGATTTCAATAAGGCTTTTGACAAAATCCCCCACAATATTCTTGTGAGGAAGCTGGTAAAATGTGGGTTGAACAAGGTAGCTGTCAGGTAGATTTGTAGCTGGTTGACTGACCAAACCCAAAGAGTACTCATTAAGGGTTCCTTGTCATCCTGGAAAAAAGTTACAAGCGGGGTTCTATCCTAGGTCCATTGTTACTCAACATCTTTATAAATGACTTAGATGAAGGAATTGAAGGGATGTTAATCAAATTTGCAGATGACACCAAACTGGGAGTGGTAGCTAATGCTGCAAAAGACAGAATCAGAGTTCAAGATTACCTTAACAGATTGGGTAAAGGACCAAAACTAACAAAATGAATTTCAATATGGATAAATATAATGTTCTGCACTTAGGCAGAAAGAACCAGCTGCACAAATGTAAGATGAGGGACACATGGCTTACTAGTAGTACACGTGAAAAGAATCTAGGGATCTTAGTGGACCACAAGCTTAACAAGAGTCAACAGTGTGATGCAGCTGGAAAAAAGCAAAGCTAGAATGTCCAGATCAAGGAAAGTCATGGTACCACTCTCTTCTGCCTTGGTCAGACCACACCTGGAATTCTGTGTCCAGTTCTGTGTGCCACAATTTAAGAAGGATGTTGACAAGCTGGAATGTGTGCAGAGGAGGGCAACCAAGATGATCAAGGGTCTGGAAACCATGAATGGTTAGAAGGAATGGTTGAAGATGCTGGGTAGGTTTAACCTGGAAAAAAAAGAGAGATGATAGCCATCTTCAAATATCTCAAGGGCTGTCACATGGAAGATGGAGCAAGCTTGTCTTCCCCTGCTCTGAAGGATAGGACTTGAACCAATGGCTTCAAGTTACAAGAAAGGAGATTTTGGCTTAATATCAGGAAGAACTTTCAACGGACACTGTTCAACGGACTCCCTTTCTGGCAGTGGAACAGACTCCCCCAGGAGCTGGTGGACTCTCCTTCCTTTTAAGTTTTTAGGCAGAAGTTGAATGGCCATCTGTCATGGATGCTTCAACTGAGGTTCCTACATTGCAGAGGCTTGGACTAGATCAGTGTTTCCCAACCTTGGGTTTACAGCTGTTTTGGGACTACAATCCCCATCACCTCTAGCTAGGAAGACCAGTGGCCAGGGATGATGGGAATTGTGGTCCAAAAGCTGCTCAAGACCAAAGGTTGGGAAACACTGGACTAGATGACGCTGCAACTCTATGATTCTTTGTTGTTAGGTGTGTCTGCTATTTTGCTGTTATTTTGTTAGTCATACAGGAGGGCTTTTAACTTGGTGGTGGAAGCTGTCATAAGAATCTTGTACTGAAAGAAAGTTTTTTTTTAAAAAAAGAGAGAAATAGACTAATGAAGTTAAAATCAAGAACAGGGCAGGAATTGTCAAATTATAGTTGGTGGTGATACCACAGAAAAATCTGGTCTGAAATGTGGAAAGGTAGGGGAAAGAGATGTCAAAAAAGAAGCATGTTAACAGGTTTCAAAGAGGGTAGCCGAACATACCATAGTTCTTCAGATGCAACTAAGAGGAACACTCTTCAGGCTACATTAGAATCTGCTTTTTATCACATCTTCATTGATGGGAAACGGCTCTTCAGGGTTTCAAATAGCAGCCTTTGTTAGGCCTACCTGGAGATGCCCTAGATTGCACCTGGGACCTCCTGCATGCAAAACAGCTTCCCTCAAACATTCTACCAAGTCAAGAATGCACTTTTGCAGGTAGTGGGCCATCTGTTTAATTTTATTATTTCTAGATCTGAAAGCAAGAAACCAACAAAGAAAGAAAGAAAAAGGAGGAAGGGCCTTCCAGTCTTGCAGAATTGGGTGCAATACACTTATCTGCACACCTGCTTTAGAATCAGCTGTCCCCTATCCTGTACTATGGTCACAACCCCATTTAAATATAACTTTTGACTTAGCATTACTGTGTGTGCTTTATTCATCCCTTTCAGGCAAATTTGTAACTCTTGGAATGTTTTGGGACTACAATTCCCATCATCACTAGCTTACAGGACCAGTGGTCAGGGATGATGGGAATTGTAGTCCCAAACATCTGGAGGGCTGGAGTTTGCCTATGCCTGCCCTAGGGCTCAAAATAAAATGATAAAGAAGAACTGTTCCGTTTGCACAAGGTTATGAGCTGATGTCATTTATGACAGCAGCTTACAGATAAAAATAAGAACTGCTAAAACATAGAAAATTTAGAATTGGAATGTCACTGTTCTGTAACAGTTACTTAATATTTGGTTCAATTAAGTACAATGCTTGAAAAATGCTTGTTATTTGCCCATGCATGTCCAGTCAGTTGGCCAATCCACCCTGAAGAGTGGGGGAGGGACTGAAGCAGCCTGCAGTGCCTTACCCAGTTGGCCTACAGAGATATTCCCTCTGGGCACACTTCTGTAGCTCAGCAGCCTCAGGCTGCCCTCCAGGCTTTCATCACTCTCCTCAGGCTGGTTGAGAGGCCTGGAGGTGTAGGAATCCTCTTGTGGAGTATGCAGCTGTCTCAGGGGTTGCAAAGTGGGAAAAGACTCTTTGCACAGCAGTAGTTGGAGCCTCTCTAGCTCTTGGTATACCTTAAAGACAGGAGGAGGAGTAAGTTGGCAGAGTGGGGTGCTCAAATAAGAAGACACAGTAATTTCCCAGAATACCCAGCAAGGTAAAAAAAAAAAAGTTGGGGGGCAACCCCCTTGCAGACAGAAAGTCACATTCTTTCCTTGAAGAAGAAGAGTTTGGATTTGATATCCCGCCTTTCACTCCCTTTAAGGAGTCTCCAAGCGGCTAACATTCTCCTTTCCCTTCCTGCCCCACAACAAACACTCAGTGAGGTGAGTGGGGCTGAGAGACTTCAGAGAAGTGTGACTGGCCCAAGGTCACCCAGCAGCTGCATGTGGAGGAGCAGGGAAGCGAACCCGGTTCCCCAGATTATGAGACTACCGCTCTTAACCACTACACCACACTGGCTCTATTTGTTCCTACCCCATTGCTGGCCTTGACACTCAGGGCAATGCTAAGGCCCAAAGGACAGAAGGCAGTATATACAGTGCAGCCTCCCCCAGCCGGGACCCTCCAAATGGTTTTAGACTCCCTCCAAATAGTTTTAGACTCCAGCTCCCATCAGCCCCAGCCCCAGATGCTGGGAACTGGAGTGCAACCACATCTGCAGAGCATCAAGCTGGGAAACAGCAGAAACCACAGTACCAGTATAGAACCAACAGCTGTGGGTATAAAAGAAAACGCAAGGTACAGTAAATATGACAGCAGGTGAAGCAGGAGCCCCAAACACTTATTCGCTGTTCCTAGAGCACTGGCTGCCGCCTGCACTCCCCGTTACAGTGGATGTTAGGCCTGTCAGGACTGATGGACAGAAGGACTTGTCCATAACGGCTTCCTGGGGCTGAAGCTCCTCTGTGGCACCCCCCCCCCCCCGACCAGGCAAGCTGGGGATGGGGGGAATGGGAATCCAACAACCTCCGGAAGGCAACAGGTTTCCTAGCCCTGCCCTGTGGAATAAGTATGTGTCTCCTCCCCCTCCTTGTGGTTTCCCACCTATTTAAAATATTATGGCCCTGCTCACAGAAATGTGCAGGTAAGGAAGAAACACATATATTCCAATTCACAGACTAAAATTCAGCCAGGACTGGAAAGTATCTTAAAACCCACAGCTCTTTTTTTTTAAAAAAATAATGTTTATTACTTTTAAACACTACAAAAAAAGAAAAAAAGAGACAAACAAAGAATAAAAACAATACAATACAATATAAAAACATTACACAACACTAACACCATAAACAAAACAAAACAAAACAAAACCACTTTAACACACATCATACAATTTCAATGTCATATCTTTCATTTACTTGTTTCAACGACCTCCTCACACCTCCCTTTTTGTATTCCACTTCTGTTGATTGTTTCAGCAATTCCTTTCTATCTTCCTCTGTTTTCTACCCTATAATTATTTTAACATATTCTAACCTTATTTTTCCCTAATACTCTAATAATCTATTTATACTTAATTCCTTATAACATTTCTACTAAAGCCATATAACTTCATTCCAACATTTTTCTAACATTCATTAATTTTACAATATTTGTATAAATAATCTTTAAACTTTTTCCAGTCTTCTTCCACCGACTCTTCTCCCTGGTCTCAGATTCTGCCAGTCATTTCCACCAGTTTCATATAGTCCATCAACCTGGTGATCTTCTGTCCGATGCTCTTAGCTCTTTTCCAAGTCCCTTCTGCAGATCTTCTTCGTATTTATACAAAAACTTTGTCTTCTACTGATCTTATTTTTATTTTCCTTCCTTTGAAGCTGAAGAGTAGACCTTGGGGAAACTCCCACCTGAAGATGATTTTATTTCTTCTCAGCAAGGCAGCCAAATCTCCGTAGTTAGACCTAAGATCCAAAAGGTATTTCGGGGCGTCTTTAAAAATTTCCACTCTTGGCTGTTGTACTTCTAGGTTCTTCTGGTAGTGCCAACAGTCTCTTATTCTGTTCTTCTCTTTTTTCCCTCCTCTTCCAAGTCTGAAGGCCCTCACAATTTTAATCTCTTCTTGACCCAAGTCCAAGTCCCCAAAATCAGCAAATTCCTGTGTGAGGAAATCTATCATACTTTCCTTCTCCAATTCAGGTAGGGCTCTGATCCTCAAATTCGTCTGTTTTTCTTTAAATTCAATCATAGCAAGCGTCGACTTATGATCATCCAGTTGCCTCTGTAAAGCTGGGACTCTCTCTCTCTCCAATTGTGTTACATTACGTTCAGCAGCAACGGCTTTCTCCCTAGCTTCCTCCGCAGTCTGCCATGTCAAAGTAGATTCCTGTATCAATTTCTGGATGGTTTCTGTATTGATATTCACCTTTTGTCCCAAATTATTTATACTTTCTGTATTTAAATCGATTTTAGTAGTTGCAGCTTCCACTTTCGCATTTGTCACGTCTACTTTCTTGTTAAGCTGTTCCAGTGAATCATTTATCTTATTTAATGCAACCGCTAAGGCCTCTTCTATCGACATTCCTCTTGATTTTGAATATGCTGGTACAAAAGCAGTAGTAGAAGAAGCAGGGGGGCCTGATGTTGAGGCTCTCCTAGATTGCTGCCAAGTCCTCCCAAACCTTAATGTTTTTTCAAGAATTGACTGGTCAGTTTTTTCCTTTCCATTAACCATAACACTTAACCGATTCAAGGTCAGTCCCAAAGTCTCACAGTTTTTTATCTTGCAGCTGGAAATTCCCCCAGCCCAGCTCTTGTAACAGTTTCAAAGGCTTCCTCTAGAGGGAAACAGTTTCTATTTAAGTTAGTCAGTAATGTCCTTTTTTTAAACACAGCTCAAGCAATGAAATTAGTTTCAATTTTCAGTTACTTTTACTCCTTTTTAAAAGCAGACGGAGACTGTAGAAACAATGTATTTCTCTTATTAGCTAGCTGTCAACGAACAATCGCTGTCAGTGAACGTTCCAAAAAATGTCAGTCCTGCTATGCGGCTTCGCTCCGTGGAAGAAGCAGACGATTCGAAGCACCGTGCCGCTCACCCCACGTCGCTCCGGACCCCCGAAACCGGGTTTCCCCACGATTAGGGGAGGCGCAAAAGGTGCCCACCGAATCCCACGTTCACAGGCTTCTCCCACCTGCGATTTTTTACGGGTTTCCGCCTTCGCCGTGGCGGCCAGACCCAGATTCCCACGGGGCAAATTCCTCCCGATCAGAGGAATTCCGCCATTACCGGAGGTGCCAACCTGGAAGTCCCAAAACCCACAGCTCTTTAGTGGCTCAGCTCCAAGCTCACCAGTAGTTGGCACAGAGGGGACTCCCAACAATTATGAACAATGCCCAGGCTTTGACTTTTGAGAGTGGGATTCTGTAATTGTGGGGGCACAAATAATGCATAAACACCCTTGCTTGCCCAAATGGCTTTGGTAAGAGGGTGAACACCACCAGTGTCAGTTTTACTCACAGCAAACATGAAACATGGCTAACTATTATTGAGGACCTATTTGTAATGTCAAAGCAAGCTTTGCATATCCATCTTTTAGGACATTTATTGTGGTCCAAAATAGGCAGATGAAATATCACATTAAAAACTTGCAGACACCGAGTGGTTTTGCAAATTCTTCACCATAAGAGAGAGAAAAATATGTAACTGCAGGCTGCAATCTTTGATGCTTATATAGCTCTTGGCTGTAAGAGATCTGGCTCCAACTGCTTGACTTAAGTCCTTTCTAATGAATGGCTCCTCTGTTATGGACTGTTGAAAAACATCCCAACTGCTAAGGTTTTAAAAATGAGCATAAAAGCTGTATGGAAAGATGGGGTTTAGAAAAAAAGGAAGCAGTGGACCAACAGTATGTAAATGTTGTGTCATCTGTGTGTGCGTTTATATAAAACCAAACACTACAGAGACAATAGCAAATAGTATGCAAGAGTAATGTGAACCTGAATGGGGAATGAACTTGGAAGTGAAACGCAAAAACACACAAAACCAGAATCACAGATTTACCCTGGTGTCCCACTTCTTTTTCCTATTTCACAGGTGGGTCCAAGACAGGGATTTGTCCAATCCAAACCCAGCTTAGTTTACTGGAGCTCCCAGAGAAAAGGCCTATATCAGGGCTGGGGAACATTTGGCTCTCCAGTTGTTGGTGGACGACTTCTATCATTCCTGGGATCTGTAGTCCAGCAACAACCAGAGGGCCACAGGTTCCCCATCCTTGGCCAAAATGCTCCAGCTCCCTCCTTCATGCCACCTACCTCCGTCATTGGGGGCCGGTGCTTGGCCCTTGGGTGGAGGCACCGGCAAGCCAGGCTGCCCAGTGCTGTGCCCAGTTGCTCTGGACAGGGCCCGGCCCGCGGGTCTGCGTGCTTCTGGTATAGATGAGTGCCAAGCTGAGCAACTTGGGACAGGCTGGAAGAAGCTGTGGCCAAGGACAGCTGGGCTTCCTGCTCCTCTTCTTCCTCATTCAGAAGATCTTTCTGAAGGCAGAGAGAGGGATAATCCGTTGGAAAAAGAGGAGGTGGGAAAGCCAGCAAGGATGGAGCAGCATCAACACTGACTGTTTGGTGTCAGAAGGAAAACAAGCTGCACATTAATAAATGAGTGGCAGGCCGGGGGCGGGGGGGGGGCGCGAGAAGAGAATAATTTCTCACCAAGTACTTGCTGTGTCCACGTGAATCCAGCTCCATAGATCGTCTCCCTGTCAAGATTTCCAACAGGACCTGGTAGGGGTGGGTTGGTGGGAGGAAAAGGAGCTGCACTTAAAATAAACCGGAATGCATAGCAAGGAAGGGAAAGAGAAACTGGGGTTGGGGGTTTCCCTTCTTTCCCCACATTCTAGCTTAGCCAACCAGACAGGATCAGGCACTCTGAGGATCGCATCCCTTGGGCTCACTTCCAATGCTCAATTTGTGTATTAAAATTGAAAGACAGCAGCTTGTTGTCAACATGGGTTGGACTGCAGGGCCAGTAGCATCAACTCTGCACACTGACTTGACCCCCTCAAGTCCCCCCCCCAATCCTCCCCAGTATTATGAGCAGGCAACTGAGACATGGTCAATCAATTCAATTTATTGTATACAGCCAGTGACAATTTTGTGCATGTCCAATGGAAGCGCAACCACTGACGTGTGGGTCCTTTTGCACCCAGAAGAGGGCGGAATGGAAGTGGAACAAGCTTATGCGCACTCCTCTGATGCATGTGGGGGCCAGAAACAGAATCCCCACAGAAAATAGTCACTGCCTGTATAGTCTAAGGCCTTCACGATGAACAACAGAGGGCAAAAGCAAGGCATTCCTCTAAAACCACACAACGCAAATCTATAAAACTCTACAGCATAAAAGTCTGCAACATAAAATTTAAAATTACAATGCATTAACATAACTGGAATAAAGCTTCTTAGCTGCCAGGGCAAATTTGGTTACCAGATGTGTAATTTGTAGATATTTATCAGCTAAGAGTTTAACTATCACTTCCTGGGGGTATCAATCTGAGAACCAATAAAAATAGGAGATAAAAATTCTCTGGGCACCGTATATAAAGAGCAAATCAACAAATGGTGCAAGACATCCTCGACCTGATTACATCCATAAATGCGTTTCCATGCCATCTGAGGTATTCCAAGGTATCTCCCCTCTAAGGATGCTGAGGGCATCTGCTGAAACCGAAGCTCAACAAAGGCCCTATGCAATTGTGGGGAAGGTAGTGAGGCCTTAAATGGTTGTCCTTAATTTGAGGGTCCCAAACAGAATAACAGGCAGCGATTGTGAATGCTCTGGCTTGCTTGGCGTCATGGTCAAATATCCAATTTCTAAGTTCGCTAAGGGATAAATATTTCCCCGCTTGGAGATTTCAAGCCCTAAGCTTGTCTTGACACTCTTGTACCCAACCTCCTGTCCTTAGCTGCTCCAACCAGCTGAGCTTGGTGAGAGTATGGTCCTCAAAGTCTATGCCAGTAGCTAAGATAGGCTAGATCAATTCTGGCCGCTATTGAGGGGAGACCCAACTCAGCTCTCGGATGAGCCAACAGAGTCCCAGGAGGAAACCCCAATACCTGCCTCATACATTTCTTTTGTAGGACTTCTCGTTCAGATTTGACACCAGTTCATCAAATTTCAGCCCCATAAAGCATTGGTGCAGTATTCTTTGACACACAGATATTGAGGGCAGGATTTAAAAGCTACATAGAGGATCTTATATGGACTTTTGATAAATTTACAAATTAGCTTATACAGTACATAAACTTGATCTACCCTTCCTAAATCCTGCTTGTTCATCATGAATGATGGCTTGATTACTGTCCCATTCTTGGATTTTATTTAATAAATAACCTGATTATAATTTGGAGGCCACATCTAGCAGTCTAATAGGTCTATAGTTGTGAGGGTCTGAAAGGTCTCCTTTCTTGAAAATGGGAAGGACTATACTGGTACACCAGCCACCCTAAAGAGATGCTGCCAGCTGTGTTTATGCATGTAAATAGTTTTGCCAAAATTGGAGAGCAGCAATTTACGTCCAAAGAGAAAACCGCCGGAGGAATCATCTTCTCTTGGTGCTTTCCCAAGCCAGTTAGGGAGAGTTATGGGGGTGGGAGTAAAGACTCAAAAAGCTTATCCACAGAGCCTCCTTGAATTAGGTTCCAAAATTTGGATTTGTTCCTCTCAATAGGAGCAAGACCCAAAGATTTTCAACTATTTTCATAATGTACCCTTTTTTCCTCCCCTAACAATGTTTTATATTCTCGCCATTGCTGTTGTAGAAGAGAAATAGCCTCACCTGAATGGGCAAACTGAACTTGTCTTATTAGGACAGTTCTTTTTTCTTGGACTTACAATCCCTATCAAACCGACTCCATGTGCTTGGATGTTTTAGGGTGGGAAGTAGGAATCAGAAATGGTCTACATTCCCTGGTTATATCCTGATGTAGCGCACAAATATTCCAAGTCCTTTCTAGAGTTTGCTGATGTAGCTTTTGAAGTTTGTCTGTGGTCATCATCTGTCTGATATTACAATCAATTTGATGGGTCCATTGCAGCCTTCTCTCAGCTTGGGAGTGGCCCACCATTTCAGACTCTGTCAAGGGGTACTATTAAAACATACCAACTGATATTTGCAAATTAAAGAAAAATGTTCATGGCTTGATTTAGCTATGGCCCTGAGACACTGGCAGGGTTCTCCCCTTCACACCCCTTAGTAGCTCACTTCCATTTTGCCTTGTCTCACACACAGGACAGACAAAGAGTCTTCCCCAAAGGATGTGCTCTCACTGGGCTGGAGTGTGTTAGATGATCAAGTGGTCAAGGGGCACCCCCATCTCCCAAGTTGCCAATTCCTAGTTTGTACTTTCTGTCTCTGAATGAGCTAGATAGGTGAACAAGGGCATAGCTCCAACACATGACAGTTAGTCCTTGTAAGTGTTCCTGCAAGATAACAAGCCTTCAAAGTGCCAGAATTTTCACCTAGCACTGAATTCTTGGAAAGAACAGCTTTCCAAACAAAGCATATTCTTTCCAACACGCCAAAAGAGGGAATTTTCCTAACTCATCATATTCTCCCTGTGCCAACCTCCCCACACTCTTGAAGTCCTGGGATGGGTGCTCAAAAGGCAAAGAAGCTGCAGGCCCAGATGAAATACGTGTGTGTGTGTGTGTGTGTGTGTGAGAGAGAGAGAGAGAGAGAGAGAGAGAGAGAGAGAGATCTACTCTTGCACTTTAGGGGGTTGGACTAGATGACCCTTGGGTCCCAACTCTACAACTGTGTGTGTGTGTGTGTGTGTGTGTGTGTGTGTTTGTGTGTTTGTGTGTGTGTGTGTGAGAGAGAGAGAGAGAGAGAGAGCGCTTTGAGAGCAATCCCTTTATAAACGAAAAGTGATATATCGATTTTTTAAATAATAAAATCTCATTTTAGAAGTAGACGGAATGGACGGGAAGGAAAGTGTCCTGTCTTCATGGTGCAGTCTTTGCTAAGCCCCTCCTCTCCCCTCCCCATGTTACTCACCACACCAAAGCTGAAAACATCAATAGCGGTAGAAAGCATCCCCGTCCGGACGTACTCAGGGGGCAGGTAAGCCAGCGTGCCCCGCACAGTCTGCGTCCGGCCCAGAGAGCTGCTCAGTCCTCCCTGCTTTGGTCGGCGGCTAAAACGTGCCAGCCCAAAGTCAGCCAGTCGGGGGGTGAGTGCCGCATCCAACAAGATGTTAGAGCTGCAAGTGGAGGGAGAAATAAAGGGTTTACAACAGGCCACTATACATAGCCTCTCACATTCCATTCTCCATTCTTCATCAAAACCTCCTGTGTGTACCAATTACATTTTGAGCAGCATACATTCTTCATCTTGTTGCTATGAGTTTTGTTCCAGTCATCCACACTGTGAGCCCAGAAAAAAAAGAAATCAATCCCAGTTCAGCCTATTTTGCATTGCCCATTCTGCTCCAGTTAATCATCCAGAAGACGAGGGCTAAGACAAAGCACAAAAAGTCCTGCACTCTGACCACTTATACTTTAATCCAGCAACTCCTCTGGCTACTGAGATTTCACCAGGCACTGCACACACACCTTTAAGTACGGCATATATTTACAATCCTAAAAGGACCAGAAGCTTGCTTCATGAAAAAGAAAAAATGAGATCTCTGGAAAGCTGAATTCTGGGCTCAGTATCACATTCTGTGCTTTTTCTGGAATCATAGCCCCAACTCTGCTTTTAATGGAGATTTGTAACATTTCCACACACACCCAAAAAAAAAACTTTAAGAGATATAGCTTTTGGGGTTTTTTTTACTGGGGCAGGTATGTTCCAAAAAACAGCAGAGTTCTCTTGTGCTTGCTGAAGACAGGAAACCGCAGTGTGTTGGGAAAGGCATGAAGATTTGTGGATGGTGAGCAGATTGTTTTGGATTATAAAAGCTACAGATTTCAGAAGCTTGGCTATTCTACCCGTTAAAATGACCCTGACCTGCTTCTACTGTCTGCACCCTGCTAATTTTTTTTTTAAATGATATTTATTAAAAGTTTAAAGATTACAGAAAGAAGAAGAAAGGGAAAAAAATTTAAAAAAAATTAAAAAAATTAAGCAAAACAAATCAATACAATACAATACACACAAAAAACAACAACAATACATCCAAAACAAAAATAAAAGCAAAAACAGTTAAAAACACATCCAATTTTTCCATTTCTTTGTCTTTCATTTATTTGTTTCATCGACCTCCTCACACCTCCCTTTTTTGTATTCTAGTTATTAATTATTTCAGCAAATCCATTCTTATCTTAATTTATTTTAACCTTATCTTACCATTAATACCATAAAACTTATTTGTACTTAACTCCTTATATCATTTCTACTGAAGCCATGTAATTTCATTCCAACGTTTTTCTAACACTCATTAATTTTACAATATTTCTATAAATAACTTTAAAACTTTTTTTCCAGTCTTCTTCCACCGTCTCTTCTCCCTGGTCTCGGATTCTGCCAGTCCTTTCTGTCAATTCCATATGGTCCATCAACCTGGTGATCTTCTGTCCGAGGCTCTTAACTCTTTTCCATGTCCCTTCTGCAGATCTTCTTCATATTTATATATACGCTTTACTTTATCTTCTGCTGATCTTGTTCTTAATTTCCTTCCTTTGGCGCTGAGGAGTAGATCTCGGGGAAGCTCCAACCTAACAATGCCTTTATTCCTTCTCGACAGGTCAGCCCATTCTCCGTAGTCAAAATTAAAGTCCAAAAGATATTTCAGGACATGTTTCAAAATCCCTCCAAAGCTGGAAGCCCCCACAACTCCGAACTCCTCCTGACCCAAATCCAAATCCCAAAAGCCAGAACATCCCTGTATAAGGGGATCTATCCATCTTTCCTTCTCCAGTCCAAGCGAGGCTCCGATCCTCAAAATCTGACTTTCTCTAAATTCAGTCATAGAAGGCAACAACTTATATTCATCAATTGCCTCTGTAAGGCTGGGGCTCTCTCCACTTGTATTACTTGAGGTTCAACAACCACTTCCTCCCTTGCCTTCTCCACAACTTGCCATGTCGTAGTTTCTGTATAGATGTTCACTTTTTGTCCCAAGTCAGTCACATTTTGTCCCAGATTATCAATTTTAATAATCATAACATCTGTCTTCTTATGAAGCTGATCCAATAAAGCACTTATCTTACAAAATGCAGTCACTAAAGCTTCTTCTGTCGACATTCTTACCCGTTCAAGGTCAATCCCTGATTCTCACGGTCTTTTATCTCTGCAGCTGGGAAATTCCCTAGATCCACTCCTGTAACAGTTTCAAAGACTCCCTCTAGAGGAAACAATTTCTATTTGTATCAATCCTTGTATCAATTATCAATTCTATTTGTATCAACGCAGATCCAGCAACAAAATTAGTTTCAATTTTCAGTTACTTTTGCTCCTTTTTGAGTGCAGAAGGAAATAATGGAAACAATATATTTCTCTTGTTTAGCTATCTGTCTACATAGGTTTTATTCACAGTCAATGAACTTTCCCAAAACGTCACTATTATTGGCAGCCCGTTTCCGGGTTCAAAACGGTGATAATTTATCTTTCTTCGCTCTCTCTCCTGCAGGCTTAGACGATCTAAAATTTCCCCCCTCTTCTCCTGCTTCCAAGGGGGGTTTAACAATTTTAGCCGATGGAAATTTAATCCTTTACAAAAGACTTTCCAAGACTTTAGCTTGCAACCTCTTTGCTTTAGTCTATTTACAAAAAGGGGAGGCGGACTTCCTGTTTAAAACCTCCCCCGTTCGATGCCAAATTAAGACGTTTAAAAATCCAATTTTCCGTTCTACTCACGGGTAGTTGTTTCAAGATCAAATTGTCCACAGGAAAAAGTCAGCGCTCTCCGGCAACAGCAATGCGGCTTCACTCCATGAAAAAAGCAGTCGATTCAAAGCACCGTGCCACTCACCCCACATCGCTCCGGATCCCCGAAACCGGGTTTCCCCGCGAGTAGGGGAGGCACAAAAGTGCACCCTGCTAATTATTAAAGGCCCATCACAATAGCACACAACAGCACTACTGATATGGAAGAATTTCTACTTAGTGCCTTTCCCATTCAATAACAGACCTATCCTTTGCAAAGGATGTGTCCAGAGTTTTTAATACACTTTTATATGCTAAAAACAAGAAAACTGGAATTCTGCACTCAGGCAACCCAAATTCTGCAACCTGCTTGAATTATGCAGATTTAGTAAGTTGCCTAATTTCTCTAACTCTGAGTAATTTATTCTGGCTTTGTTAATCATAGAGAGGGACAACTAGTGAAGCAGAGCACCCAAACCCCACCACTGGGAAATCTCATACACAGACCCTTCTGGCTTCTTCCATTTCAGCAGACTTGGCTCACACTTTTCAAAAAATAAATAAAAAATATGGGGTTTTTAGAAAGCAAAGTTCTGCATGTCTTGTGATGATTCCCTCCTCCCCAAGTCAAAGCAGAAGATGTGAAAAGCAGAACTCTTCCTTCTCATGCACAAAGCAACAATCCTCCAGTTTGGTTTAAAATCATGCCCCATTTTCATCTGTTCTCAGCCTGGGAGACAAGCTCTCCTCCTCTCTCACCTCTTGACATCACCATGAATAAGGCTAGGAGAATCGCTGTGCAGGAATTGAATGGCTCTGGCAGTGCCCACTGCTATATGTAGCCGCTGGGCCCAGGAGAGGCAGGGACCACTCTGAAAAACAAAAATCAAAACAGTAACAGATCAGCAAATGAAACAGTCTTTGGTGCCACCTTCTGAAGAACCCCTGGATAAAAGTATTGAGAAGAAGAATAGAAGTTCAGGTGAGTACCTGTCTACGCAAGTGGTCCTCCAAGGAGCCCTGAGGTAGGAAGACGTAGACAAGGCAGAAATGCCCCTGCTCAGCACAGTAACCAGCAAACTCCACAATGTTGGGATGGCGGAACCTGGGACACACAAGGGGCAGCGTTAAGGAGAAGGAGCTCAAGCTCCTATGTCCCACCACAGTTTTTTTAAAAAACAAACAAACAGCAAGCCTCATGCACAATCCCTGTTCCTGAAACCCCACCCAATAACCTTCCAATTCAAAGTTTTCAGGTCTCACCGGGAAAGTTTTTCCACCTCTGTGACAAAGCTGTTCTTTATTACAGTCCAATCCAGTTCTGCTTCCTGTCAGTCAGATTAGGGAAGGGGGGGGGTGAGAATAGATAAAGATGATCAGTATCACCACTAGGAGCACACCTTCCTTCAGAAGAACTGGCAAGGACACACTGGAAGGCTGAAATCAAAGCATGTGGGGTGGGAATGAGAGAGGTGGCTCTCTTCCAACCCCCCACAACCAAGCACAAAGGACACTGGAGAGACACAAGGAGATGAGGAGTCACCCCAAGGGTCCCACTAGCTCTGCTGCCAGGGCACTCCAAAGACTCAAGCTGCTAGAAGGTCATTCAGTCAGAAATGCTGGGAATTTGAGCTGAGACCTTACATGAGCAAAGTGAATGTTAACTGATTCATCCTTCCATGGACCAGATGGAAGAGAGGCAGGAAGGCTGTGGAAGGCAGCCCCTCCCAACCTGGTGTCCTCCATATGCCGTTGGGCTACAACCTCCATCCGCCCCATCCAGTGTGGACAGGAGTCAAGGGAGTTCAAAACATCAGGAGGATACCAGGATGGTGGAAGGGAATGCAAAGTAAAATGGTCAGGCCCCCAGCCCAGTACTCTTTGGTTATACCTCTTTGAGCCGTTTGACAGCATAGACAGTGTTGCGCAGTCGCGCTTGGTAGACGCAGCCAAAGCCACCTTCTCCAATTTTCAGGGTCTCTGAGAAGTCTCCTGTGGCTTCGCGCAGCTCCTTCAGCTGCCACTCAAAGGGGCAGGCAGGGGACAGAGAGTCAAGGCTCTGGAATTGGGAAGACAGAGAGGAATGAGCTTGAAAAGGGCAGCAGCCCACCTCAACATGTGCTCCTCAAGACAGTCAAGTTCCATTAGCTGCATGGAAGGAGGGCTTCAGATTCCAGCTCCTTGAGGTCTTGCTGCTGGCAGCGAGTTGCTGGAGAGAAGCAATTCTCCAGCATCAGCCCAGAAGTGACAATGCTGAAAGGATGCAGAAAGAGAAAGGAAGGGTGCAGAGTACAAACATGAGGGGGATCAGAAGAGGGCTTAAACAGTAAGGGGAAAGAAAAAGCCACCATCCAAAAATGGCAGGAGGGACGGCAGGTACACAATGGGGAACTAAGCAGTACAAAAATATGACTGAGGAAGAAACAGGTACTTATTTATTGAATTTGTATCTTGACTTTCCAAAGGAGCCCAGGCAGCCCCATAACTGTGACAGACACTACCTGCTTTTACATATCTCGTAAAAGAATATGCGTGTTACAAACCATGAGGACTAGAAGTATTAACAGTAGACAAATGCTCAAGGCTGAGATTCTCAAGAGCTAGATACTTAGTTCCATCATTCAGTAGTCCAGCCTACACCACCCTGGTCACCAGGCAGCTTTCCTTATGTTTTCCTGCACATCTAATTCCCACATCCACCCCTCCCCCCACATACACAGTCAGAGCCCAACTGTTCCATCAGGCGGCAGCAGAATTAGGTCCATACCTGTTCATCAAGGCGGGTGGGAGGCAAAGGTGGGTTTCTCTGGCCGACACTGTTAAGGTGGCTGCTGGGAGGGGGGCCTGGCAGAGATAGCGGAGGACAGGAGGGCTCTGTTTGCAGGGGGAAGAAGTGGGAATGAATGCCGTTATAGCTGGGGTACAAAAATGGGTCCTCCTCCTCCTCCAGTTTCCAGCCCCCTCAATGATGTTTGCTGAAGGTGGTGGAAGCAAGAGTGGGAAGCACAGAATGCTTTGAAAAGCGGCAGGAGATATAGGAAAGACTGGGAGAATCACCACTTTTCTTCAGCACTGCTTAAGAAGTTACATGAAAGAAAATTCTACCACCTGAATAAACTGAAATTAGTGACAGAGCTGCGGGTTCCGACAGACATCTAGACTGCTCTAGATGGCACAGAGCCTGCAGAAGGAAGTGACAGGCAACTGGGTGGGCACAGAATTCAACATCCCAAGAACCTCTACTTTCATTTTAAAATTACGTTTCTAGCCTTCACAACATACAAGGAAGACTTGAAAAGTGTGCAGGAAATGCTTGATGAAATTTCAAAAGCTAGTTTATGTGTGGATGCACCCAGAATCTCCAGTGCCTTCAACGCCCTTTGTGTATGGTCCTTGGTGTTTCCTGTGACTGGCAGAAGCAGCATTGGAGGGAGAGAGGCAAAATGTACACAGTTTATTCCAGATGCAGAACTCAGCTTTCCTTGGTGCATAATTTTGGGCAGTCTTGGCATAGAATTTGAATTTTCCTTTAGCACATGGTTCACAGAGACCCACGTATCCAAGTGGGTCCTGTATACCTTTAAAAATAGGGCACGGAAATAATTATCTCCCCTATCAGTCTCAAAAGATCAACTCACTACCCTAACTCTGCACCACATTCATACACAGCTTGCAAAAATAACTGTTCCATTTTTTCTGGCTCCCAACAGGGTCAGCATGGAGCATTTTGGTGCTTCAACCTAAACAAATCCAAATGGCATACCACTGGCCTCCTCTGAAAAGATTCTTTTTCCACAGTCCCTGTTCTATTCTGCAGCTACATAGGAAAAATTCTCAGTGGATTATGCCCCATGGCATAATTGAGCACTTTTAACTTATGAAATAATAATAATGATGATGATGATGATGGGATATTTTCAAGAAGGCTTGGAATACCAATAATCCAGATTATTGAAATCAAAGTCTTCCAAAACTTGGCACTTAAGCAAAATCAGTTTCTTGATATTCAGGTCTTGATCCGAATCTACAAACAAATTTAAGAGTCAAAAAAAGGGGAGGAAAGAATGGTCTGCTTATGAATGAGATCTCAGAAAATACTTTTATCCAGAACTCTTTTGCCTTGGGGAAGGCCCACCACATATCCCAGTAGGTTCCAGTATCCTGGCACCCCCTCCAACATAAGGGGGAAGCTGCCCTGTGTATAAAAGAAACTAATTGTGGTGTTGTGCACCAGCAACATATTATTTCCCAGGGGGAGTTCATTGATTTGAGCTGAAAAGAGGTCCATATTGCACCTTGGACCAGTGCTTTATCCAATCGTATTCTTCTATCTGAACTCCCCAGTTTTGTTCCCGCCAGGACCTATGAGTTTGATTTGAAGGAAAAGTAGTATTTTGAATATGTTTTTGTTACTATAAAGAAGCAATGCAGAAGAAAGAAGCAGCAGCTGGTTTAGCTGCTGGAGGCTGGAAAGCCAGACAGGATGTTTGTGACTGTTACCATGGCAATAAAGGGGCAGTCCATTCTCCGTATTGAGCACAGGATGTGAGCTCAGTGTGTGTCATATGACCTGTACAGGATGTACATGGGTGGAGTTTGTGAGTTTCTCTTTGTTGTTCGAAGAGTGCAGACATCTTTATCTGTATGGCTGCTAAAGACAGGAATAAAAGCATGTAAATACGTTTCTGTCTGAGTCTGATTCCCCTCCCTGGGGATATGCAGGGAGGAGGAGAAGAAGAAGTGGTGTGTTTTTCTCACAGTCTGGGAAAAATCGCCGATACGGACCTCGCATGTTTCCTGCCGGGAGTCGCGGGAGGAAGGTCAAAAGGAATTCAGCCGGTGCCTGGAGACTGGCACATCCCTCTGACCGAGGCAGAATTCCAACAGTTTTCACTTCCCCTTCCAGTAAAAACACTACAGGTGGCTTACAATAATACTCAGGACATCAAGTGGCCCCTTTGTTTAATGTGATGTAAGGAGAGATCAAGCTGAAGGGCTGAGGAAAATTTTAAGTTTCCACTTTGACCCTGTAGTGAAGTTAGGAGATTTTTGTTAGCCAAACTTTGGTCAAGCTGAGAGAAGGATTGTAGGAGAACCAAAGGCCAAAGGATTTATGGGAAATGTGTCCTTGTTGCTTTAAACTGTAGACTAACTGACTCTGGGAGTGTGATTACATATCTCATGCATCTGCAGGAAGGAAAACTTCCAGTTGATTAGCGGTGTTTTAACACCTGGTATCTAAGATGCTGCCTGTGTGTGAATGAGCCATCAACCCTAATCTCTACAGGAATGAGTATCTGGTGCAGTCTTGAGAACAAACGAGCTTCAGCTGTCACAAGCTGAGTTATTACCCAACTAGTTGACAATTGGTAAATTTTGAATTAATCAGAAATTCTGATTGGTCCTTGGGGGTCCGCTTACATATGGGGTCCTAAGGATAAAAACCTTAGGAAGGGAGTCTGCAGCGCATCCGCCGCCTTCTGTCAGGCTTACCACCATGTAGCCTTGCTACATTCATATGCATGTTCTTTGTGATGAAGAATTCCTATTGTCTTCCTGAGATGCGGATTCAGCCGAGAACTTTACGAACTGCCTTAACTTTTCTTGTGTTCTCGTTTTTGTAAGTACGGTACGTTTAGCTAGCGATGCTTTACAATGTTTTTATTTTCCTGTCTGAAACTACTGTAAGAGATGTGCCTACTTTTAAGTATGTTTAATCTTGTTTTTTAAATGAAATTTAAAAAAGGCTTTTCCTATTTTGTTCTGTGCCTATTTTGTGCCTTTCTGGGGAAAGTCTGAATCCAAAGTCTGACCACTTAGCCTCCTACTGAACCTGTTGAATTTCTGCCTGTAATTTATGGAACCTGTTGAATTTCTGCCTGTAATTTGTGGTAAAGCACTGCAGGGTGGGGCAGCTGGCAACAAGGAAGAGTAACCTTCTCCCTTAGGTTAATCTTCTGGGCTATCCCCGGACAAGGGAGTGGTGGCAGCAACTACCCCTTCTGTTGTGTTTTGCCCTGAAAAGTAAATGCTGTGACACCACCTTCCCTCTCTTAGCCGGGTCCCGCTGGACTGCAGGACAGGTGAGGAGGGTGGGTGTGACCCAGCATTACTACAGACCCTTCCTCCCCTCCAGCATAATTGTGGCACTACAAAATTGAAGATCCTTCCCTATAGTGCCATAGATGACTCCTGGACAGGGGAGTTTTTATATAGTTCTGGCTTGCCTATTTCAAGAAGAAAATCTTACTACGTGAGAAAAAGTACAAAAGTGAGCAACAAGAATAATCAAAGGGCTTTTATCCCCCAGGATAAAAGGCTAAAGGCCCAATTTCCCCCACCCCTGTAAACTACAAAGCAGGAGCCCCCTTCTACTACAATGCAAAATATAATGTTAAGAACCATGGAAAGGGAATTTCATCACTTCTCATACATTGCTAGAACCTGAAGTCCCTTTTTTTCTCTGGGGATTCCCAACTGAGAGCAGTGAATTGAACTTGATGCTGTTTTGAATATCCCAGCCCCAGCAGTGGGGATACATATGCTCTCTTGTAAAACAGAGTGTACACCAAGAAACCAAATTCTGCAGCCTACATAAACTGTGCATATTAAGCATGCGTGCACATTATTTTCCTTTCTGCATAATCTTGTTTCTGATGCCCAAGGAAGGAGCCAAGAGATACACCCTCCACCCCACAAAACAGGACTCCTACTCAGCCTACCCTACCCCTTCCACACAGCATTTCATCAGGTACACTCTCAGGCCCAGAGTCATTACTCTAAAGGCTAGAAACATATGTAGGTTCAAGTGAAATGAGAAGCTCTTGGAAAGCCATATTCAACAGCCACCACCAGTTCCTGTACTTGAAAAGCATCATCACAGAACTGCAGAATGCACACAGTTCTAGCAAGGAAATTAAAAAAGCACAAACCATTTCCAATATGCCCCACCTCCTTTCATTGCCCAGAAGTCCCATAATGAGATGCTATGTTGGGAAAGGAGAGGCTTTACATCAGAGGCAACTAATGTGCTACCCTCCAGATGGGAGCTGCAGCCCACGTCCCATCAAAGTCAAGGGTGGTGAGACAACATCTGGAGGAAACCATATTGGCTACCACTTATTTGCAGTCTGGAACACAGTCAGCATTTCAGACCACAGGGGTGGGGAGGAGGTCATTAAGCATTTCCACTAGAGCCCTGGACTTCAACTGGTGGGCCAGGACCCACCAGTGGGTCACAGCCTGATCCAAGGTGGGTCACAACAGGAGCACTGCCATCATACAAGTATATTGTGAAAGATTAAGAAATACATGTTTGGGTTAAACGTGGGGCCTGGGTCTGAAGATGCCTGCATCAGAGGAGAAAAGCAGATTATACACCTTTACTATCCTCAATAAATAAAGGCTTCCCCTAGCCATGGCATGCATTTTTACCTGGTGCAGGTGAAGAAGCTTGTTTGTGGGGCTTCCAAATTGATTCCCTGGCCCTGCTGCTGCCGTGGCTACCAGGATCTGGGGCAGGCGCAGCACGTGGGGGCTCAGGTAGGGAAGGCGGTGGCTCAGGGGAGGCATACGGAAAATGAGAAGACAATGCACTGGGCTTCGCAGGTGGTAGTGGTGGATGCCCTAGAAAAAGAAGTGAGAAAAGATGTTAGACAGCCTCCAAAAACAGGAACTGTCACCACGTTGCCTTCCTTGGATTTCTCAGCCTGAGTGTCCTGTCTGCCTCCTCATGTCCCAGCACTCGTGCAATAGTGGGAGGAGAAAAAGTGTCCTGCAGCCGGCAGGATTAATATCAACACACAAGCAATCAATGCAGGAACATCTTGACAAGTATTGACAACACACCCCTGGTCAATGGTTTGGGTAATGGGAGTTGCAGGTTAGCATCAGTCACCACTTAGAAAACCTCCCAGACTTATCCACGCAAAGGCTAAGGCAAAAGCCATGTTTAAAGACGTGGATGTTAACCGTTGGCTAGGATGCTGGACCTAGAAGTCTAAACTAAACCCAACCCAGGTACAGATATTCTGGTGACCCCTGGCAAATCACACACTCTCAGCTTCAAATGGCAACTGGTGCCATGTATCCAAAAGATGTTGCAGGACAGATTTTCAAAATGTAGTACTTCAAAAGCTCTGTCTCTTCTTTGTTTTCTTCTCTCTTTATTTGGCAACCTCTTTAGGGGACGCAGGTGGCGCTGTGGGTAAAAGCCTCAGCGCCTAGGGCTTGCCGATCGAAAGGTAGGCGGTTCGAATCCCTGCGGCGGGGTGCGCTCCCGTCGTTCGGTCCCAGCGCCTGCCAACCTAGCAGTTCGAAAGCACCCCTGGGTGCAAGTAGATAAATAGGGACCGCTTACTAGCGGGAAGGTAAACGGCGTTTCCGTGTGCGGCTCTGGCTCTGGCTCTGGCCAGAGCAGCGATGTCACGCTGGCCACGTGACCCGGAAGTGTCTCCGGACAGCGCTGGCCCCCGGCCTCTTGAGTGAGATGGGCGCACCAACCCCAGAGTCTGGCAAGACTGGCCCGTACGGGCAGGGGTACCTTTACCTTTACTTTACTTTACTCAGAGTCTTTATTAAGCTCCAGGGATTGTTTACTCATGGCGGTGGTGGATGGTTGATGGAGGACCCTGGGTGGGAGGTAGCGAAATGCTGGTCTCCCAGGACAAGAGGCTGGGAGGAGAAAGATCCAAGGTGGGAGCCAGGAGGGGCTACTACCTTCTGTGGGTGGTAAGTGAGGACTCCATATTCTATAATTCTATTAGTATTTTTGGTAGTGGTTTTTGTTTTTTATTTGCATTACTCTTCTATATCTTTTTGTATTTTTAAAAATGTAGCACTTCAAAAGCTGTATGATGGTGAACCAAGATCTATAAAAGCCTCCAGTTGGGGCTTTTACTGCATCAGCATCCACTTTACAAAATTCCCCTCTCCCCCAAAAGTTCTGTAGAAAATACCATGTACCTCCTTTCACCAGTAGGTGGAACCCTATTATTTCTTACAAGATTTACCAACTATTGGCTGTTGGGATTTTCTGGTGTGTTTTTTTTAAAAAAATAGGACTTTTCACATTTCACTCTTTACACTTCAAAGAGCAATATTTCAAGTTTTTAGCCTAGTTTATGCTGCACTTTATAAGTTGCTTTGTATACAGTTCCTTTTTAGAAAAGCAACTAATAATTGCAAAAGTTTTATAATCCACTTTTCAACAAAACGGTCTCTAAGCAGGATACAGTAAAGTCATAACACACACTTGCACAACAAATGCAGCAGGAGAAACAAGATATTTAATTCTGAGCCTTTTAGACAAGGATTTGAGCCTTAAAAAAGTTTTAATTGCCCATCCAAATGCACCTGGGTAAGAACAATTCCTTTTTTTAAAATTCTAAACATGTGGGGCAATTGCTAGGTGTCATGATGGAAAGGAGTTTGATAAGCAAGAATGGCCATGACCTGAGAATGTAAACAGCAGGATTCTGGGACTGGGGCTGCAGGCACTACAGAAGGGGTGGGTGGGGGAGGGGGAAAAGAAGAAGGGATGTTCCACCCCCTTCCTAATTGTAAACAGGCTGGAAAAGGGTTGCTTGTTCTCATGGCTTTAATTGCTCCAGATATACCAATCAATAAACTGAACTAGAAGAGGGAAGGCAGGGAAGGCTCATGATGGGCTCACATGAAGTGATGACATCACGTGGCAGATAAAGCTCCAAGTCATCAAGGATCTGCAGCAAGTCACCAACAGAGGCATTGCGATTCATCCAGGCCCACATAAGATGCTGCGTCCGCCCATCCATCTTCTCATACAGGCGCAGCTCCACCTGATCTCGTACAATCCTGGAAGCTGAGGTACAAGAGAGCAAGGAAGAAAGGCCAGTTATGGCTGAAGTATCTGCTGTCGGGAGGCAATACCAATATTTTCTGCCATGAGAACAAGCTTATTATCCATGTGCTATATTACAATTCTGTTCTACTCAGATTTCAACAAGGCACAGCAATATTTGTCTGCATTTTGCATCCACTTAACCTTCTTTCCCTGTTATAAGCAACTCCTCAAACTATACTCTTAAGACCTTAATACCTGGATACTGCCTTTTGATTCAAGATAAGGATAGGCAACACGACTAAATCCAATCTCAGGAGCTTTGAAAATTTAGCTTCAAGCCCACCCCCAATTCCCTTATGAACTTTAGCAGTTTATCTTTAGGGGAAATGCCTTTTCTTCCCCCACCCCCACCCCAGGTATCAACAGCACAGGAAGTCAGACTATGGGGCACAGAATCATTTGACTTTCAGCAGCAATCTATTGGGCTCATGCAGAGGTCTCTCTCACAACCTATTTACCTGCTCCTGTTTTAGCTATAAAGTTGGGATGTGCTGGATACTGCTGGTTTTGCAGACGGACCAAGGGCTCTGAGTAATCAGGTTTGACCAAGGCTACCCCAATCACAGTAGGCCATGTAGAACAGCCAAATCAATTTCAGATGTGGTTCTACTCTCCCACACCCATTTTCTACATTTATATTGGTTGCCACCACCATTTTGTCAAGCAAATTTTCCAAACAGTAAGAAAAAATACTCTTATTCCCAGGAGGCGTCCAAACAGTAAGGAAGTGTCCAGCCTGAAACTGGAAGCTATACCACATTTATCTCAGCTCCCATGTCTGTGGTCACTACTTCAGCTGCACTCAGTGCTATTTTTCTGGGAAAAGAGGTGCTGGAACTCACCATGAACACCTCCCTTGTTCTCTTAGAATGGCAATGGCACCGCCTGAGAGGTGCCAGAACCCACATGAGAGGTGCCGGAACTGAGATCCAGAGCGTTCCAGCTGAAAAAAAGCCCTGGCTGCACTGAAGGTCAAAAGCACCCAGACAACTGTAAACTGGTTTCAGTATTAAAAATTCCATGGCAGAGAGAGGTTATAGTTGGAAACAAGAGAGATTGGGGGGGATCATAAAAGAAGGAATAGAAAAAGATTTCATCACATTTTTACCCTACAGCTTAGCTGAGTTACAGGAAGTTTAAGGTTATATTGTTCAAAGCTTTTAAACAGAAACCAAAGAGGCTTCTGAGTCAGGTATCATCTCAGCATCTAGGTGAAGGGCACACCCTCACCTCCATTCAATGTGAATGTAGACAGAGCCCTGGTCAGCACGATTAAAACATCAAAACCATGTGATAACCTGTGGAGAAACACCAGTTGTGTGAACCAGCGCTTCCACAGGGAGGGTGGGGTGAGCTGTTGGACTAAATGACTCTTCATTCCCTTCCAACGTCTATGATTCTAATGCCTGCCTCTGCAGTTGAGATCCCGCAAATAACGGTTGTGGCCTGGACAGTCACCACATGGAAACCCTGGTTCATTCAAGGGGTGCTTCAGCCCACATGCCAAAGGGCCTCAAAGGGTGGTTGTTTTTAAGCAGTTTCCTGTGAAAAGTCACATTTGGTTCTGTTATGAAAAAATACCTAGAAAGCTGGCAATTATTATTATCAATAATATTAGCAGCTCTCCCACATAATGCCAAACCAGCTATGTTATGATTTTTTTCAACCCACTTGAAGTGCATGCATCCAGAGAAGCAGACTGCCGCCCACAAGTTTGGGCCTCAGTCAGTAACCTATAAAGGGACCACCCACAGCACTGTGTTGTTTTTTACAGCCAATATGCGAACAGAGCGTTTATACAAAAGGGCAAGTTGAGGCAGCCGATTCAAATGGCACATTTGGAGTGCTATTGAAGGCATCATGGGGAGCAGGCAAATCTGATCCATGAGAGATTCCTCGCTGGGATAGCCTCCTGGGCAAGCCCAACTAAAAAACACAGGAGGAGCTGCACAAAAGCGCTTCATTAACCAAGGATGCAGGCATGTCTGCCTTGCTTGGATCTCCTTTAGCCACCAAAACACAATGGGCTGACCCCGATAACACAGCTGCCCTTCAGTAATTTTATTTCAAAACTTTATTTGAGCTGGGCCGGTGCAGGCAGCACACGCTTGATGTAAGTGAAGACTCTGGTGTTTGCTTGTAGCCATTCTAGCCAAAGGCTTCTTCCATCCTGGGACCCCTTACTATGCCAAACCAGATCCACCTTTCCAGTCAGTAGCTTCTCAAGCAGCTGCTTTTTGTACTCCTCGCTGGTGAAGGTGGGGATGAACTTCTAACCTTACACAAGATCCTCCCTGCACCTCAATTGGTGCCAAAGAATTGGTGCCAATTGGTGCCAAAGAAGGATAGAACTTTTTTTATGTATGCTGCAACAACAGCAAGAATACTCATTGCAAAGTATTGGAAGACACAAGATTTACCCACCCGGGAAGAATGGCAGATGAAGTTGATAGACTATATGGAATTGGCGGAAATGACTGGCAGAATCCGAGACCAGGGAGAAGAGTTGGTGGAAGAAGACTGGAAAAAGTTTAAAGACTATTTACAGAAATACTGTAAAATTAATGAATGTTAGAAAAATGTTAGAATGAAATTATATGGCTTCAGTAGAAATGTTATAAGGAATCAAGTATAAACAGATTAAGGTAAAGGTAAAGGTACCCCTGCCCGTACGGGCCAGTCTTGACAGACTCTGGGGTTGTGCGCCCATCTCACTTAAGAGGCCAGGGGCCAGCGCTGTCCGGAGACACTTCCGGGTCACGTGGCCAGCGTGACATCGCTGCTCTGGCCAGAGCCAGAGCCAGAGCCGCACACGGAAACGCCGTTTACCTTCCCGCTGGTAAGCGGTCCCTATTTATCTACTTGCACCCGGAGGTGCTTTCGAACTGCTAGGTTGGCAGGCGCTGGGACCGAGCAGAGCGAGCACACCCCGCCGCAGGGATTCGAACCGCCGACCTTTTGATCGGCAAGCCCTAGGCGCTGAGGCTTTAACCCACAGCGCCACCTGCGTCCCTTTATAAACAGATTAATAGAGTATTAAAGGAAAAAATAAGGTTAGAATGTGTTAAGATAATTATATGATAGAAAACAGAGGAAGATGGAAAGGAATTGCTGAAACAATTAACAGAAGTGGAATACAAAAAGGGAGGTGTGAGGAGGTCGTTGAAATAAGTGAATGAAAGACAAGATATTGAAATTGTTTGATGTGTTTTAAACTGCTAGTGTTTTTGTATTGTATTGTTTTGTTCATTTTTATATCTATGTTGTTTGTAGTGTTTAAATTGCTGGGAAACTAATAAATATTATTTAAAAAAACAAACAAACAAGCAGCTGCTTTTTGTACTCCTCGCTGGTGAAGGTGGGGATGAACTTCTAACCTTACCCAAGATCCTCCCTGCACCTCAACAGCTCCCTCCATCCTCCTACCGCCATCAGTGCTGGCATGGACTGCAAACTTGATCCCTGCATGAACTGATCCAGAGCAATTTCTGCCCTGCGAAACAGAGACCTTCCAGCTGTAGAGAAGGTTTTGTGCAGATCACCAGCAAATTCATTTCCTAGAGGGCCACTTTGAAGAGGGGTTGGAGGATGATGGGCCAGCCAGTCACCTTCAGCATCTCAAGATGGGCTGCCAGAAAGTCCCACGGCCACAGCGGCTGCTCCTTCCACACCCCCCTTTTGCCACCTGGAGGCCAGATTTCCCCCAGGACCTCTGACCTTCGATCTTCAGTTTGTGCAAAGCAAGAGCAATGGAAGATGCCCCTTTGGAGCTGCCTGTTCTTCGATGCCTGGCAGCTGGCCGAGTTTCACAGTCGGCAGAGACCCCCAGGGTCATCTAGTCCAACCCGCCGCCCTTCAGGGATCTCAACACGAACGGCGCTGGGTTCGATCAGACTAAGGGCAGTGCAGAAGTGCAATAGGTAGTTGAAGCAACAGCAACAGCAACGCCGAGCGCATCTCGGCCGGGGCAGCCCACCTTCTCCGCCCTGAGGAAGAGCCCCGTCGGAAGAGCGGGCGGCGGCGGCCGCGACAGCCCTCCGTCAGGCCGGGCGGGGCCGGGCAGCCAGTCCGCCTGAAGGCCGAGGGGCCTGGCTCCCTCCCTCCCTCCCTCCCTCCCGCCCTCCGGCCCTGCCCTCCTCGCCCGCCCGCTCACCGAAGCGCTCCCACTCGGCTCTCCCCAGCGCGTCCATGACTTCGTGGAACTTGCACATGACGGCGGCGGGCAGCTCGTAGAGGAAGCGCGACGCCCCGGGAGCAGCCATGGCCCCCCGGCCCCGACTGCCGCTCTCGCCCGCCGCGCCCCGGGCCAGGCCATAGGAGAGCCGGGGCCGGGCAGGGACGGAGCAAGGGGACACTTCCCCTTTAAATGCCGCCGCTCCGGGCGGGGGAGGGAAGCCGCTCTGCGCCTGCGCCAGAGGCCCCGGAGAAGAAAGAGCGCTTCGCTCGCAGGACTCGCGGACGAGGCGGAGCCACGGCGAGCGCCGCCCCAGCGCGCGTCTCTATAGCAACGGACCCGCCATTTCCGCTCCCCCGCCCGCGCTGCTCTGGCTCCGCCTAGCGGCCCGAGGAGGAGCTGCGCGGCCGGGGGGGGCGGCGCCGGCCATGTCGCTGCCGCCCCCGCGGAGCCCGAGGCGAAAGGGGAAGGGGCCGCCGCGCCGAAGCCTCCCTCCCGGGGGTCCCCTCTGGGCCATGGGGCGGCGCTGCCCCGCTTCTCTGGCAGCTGCTTCGGTCGCCTCCTGGACGCCGCAGCCCGGAGCTCCTGGATGTAAACCGAAAGATGGACTTGCTTGGGAGTAAGTTCAGTTGTAGACAGCGGGAGTTATTTCCGAGTAAATCGGAAGCACAGGACGGCTCCCTGGGGGAGATTCTGTTGAGACCGAGGGGAGCGTGGCTGGGAGCCCAAAACATTTGGAGGGCACAGGGCTGGCAAAGGCTGGTGGAGCACGAGACTTATACAGTCTTTTCAGTATGTTAGTTACAACATCAAACTGCTGGAGCAAGTTAACAGATTTTGTTACCTTGTGCATTAAAAGGACCGTATGTAAGAAGATAAGTGGGTTTGCTTCGTTCCATAGGATTGACACCTCAGAGTGCAATGGCAGGCAGAACATAGAGCCAGCTTCTGTCTTCAATGAGTCTTTCCCAACCTTTGGGCTCCAGATGTTATTGGACTACAACTCCCATCATTCCTGACCAGCTAGGGATGATGGGAGTGGTAGTCCAACATCTGGGGGTCGAAGGTTGAGACAGGCTCGTCTAGACTCTATGGAGTTATGCATACACATACACACATTGGGTGATAGCTAAGTCAAACTGAGAAGTTAGTCACAACTTAAGTCAATAGATTTCACTCTCATAGTATGACTTAGGTGGAATCTACACACATATAAAAACGCTGTGAAAATGCTTTTGTTAAAAAGTTTTGAAAATTACATTGAATTTGGCATAGCTCACTGTCACCATCTAGTGTCATATTTGCATACTGCACTTTACAACACATTTAAAACGTTTTATTTGCAGCTTACAACCCAGACTTATAAGTTTTTTGTATTTAAAGCCCTAACAAACACAGTGAGACTTACTTCTGAATAACTATACAAAAGAATCAGCCTTCATCAAAGATTCCATCCTCTAATTATTATTATTATTATTATTATTATTATTAATTCATTATTTGTACCCCGCCCATCTGGCTGGGTTTTCCCAGCCACTCTGGGCGGCTTCCATAGAAACCAAAAATACACTAAAATATCACAGATTAAAAACTTCCCTGAACATACTCTCCAAGTACCAAGTCTTCATTTGTGTTGCCATGTATGATTGTTGAGACTACTTGATGTGATGGCAGAGAATGCTCAATTGCTCAAGGAACTGTATGGTTTTAAATCCAAATTCTGTGAGGGAAGAGAGAAGTGTCAAGTTTAGCTGAGGATGCAATATAAAGGCTAAGGGATTTGGAGGGCAGAGACAAGGAAGGGTGTAGGGCAGACAATGGACAGAAGTATCTAGGACAGGTGGCAAAAAAGAATTGAGAAGGCATGCAATTGATCCAATGGGCCAACCAGGGCAGGGCTGTAGAAGGAACTTCATAGTACAGTTGTACCTTGGTTGTCGAATGCCCTGGAACTTGGACATTTTGGCTCCCAAACGCTGCAAACCCAGAAGTGATTGTTCTGGTTTGTGAATATTCTTTTGGAACTCAAACATCCAACAGGGCTTCTGCGGCTTCTGATTGGCTGCAGGAGTTTCCTGCAGTCAATCAGAAGCCGCGATTTGGTTTGCGAACGTTTTGAAAGTTGAACGAACTTATGGAACAGATTCCATTTGACTTCCAGGTATGACTATATTAAGGTTAGGAGGAGCTGTTTGAAAGGAATGTTGTGGCAGATGATCAGGAACCATTATAGTTACAGATAAGGCAAAGTAAACAACAACCCAGAAAGCTAAGGAAATGAGAGGTCTGCCTTAACTCTGTGCCAGTGAACTGTTTTCTCCTTTGTCCCTTAAGCCTAAGCATATTTCCCTGGAAGCAAATTTTAGTGCCATCATTTGAAGTTGCTACTTTGTAAACACATAGGACAGCAGCTTTTTAAAGTCAAAAGTCTCATCCTGTCTAATAAGGCAGTAAGTTGCAATCTAAAGCAAACCTAACAGAAGTTGTTCTGACTTTAAATAAACATTAAGCACTGCCAGGCTGAGTGCTGCCAGTATTAGAGTACTAACTATAGGTTCATGTCAACAAATTAAATCTACTTGAATCTCTGACAAATATTAGAGGATGTAGAATCTAGGGTAATTTTTGTGTGGAATTGGCACTACTACAAATGTCACATTTGTAAGAACTCTTGTTGTTTAGCATGGCAGTGCCTACACTTTGGAACTCCATACAGTGGTACCTTGGGTTAAGTACTTAATTCGTTCTGGAGGTCTGTTCTTAACCTGAAACTGTTCTTAACCTGAAGCACCACTTTAGCTAATGGGGCCTTCTGCTGCCGCCGCGCCACCAGAGCACGATTTCTGTTCTCATCCTGAAGCAAAGTTCTTAACCCGAAGCACTATTTCTGGGTTAGCGGAGTCTGTAACCTGAAGCGTATGTAACCTGAACAGTTCAGGTTAAGAACTCTGTACTCAAAGCCTTCATAATTTTTTACCTCAGCAATCCTTACTCTAACTCTGTAAAGACAGGCCATTAGGCATGGCTCTGGTGTCTGTCTTTAAGGTGCTTTGTTGTTTTCTCTCCAGAGCAGGGCTGGCCCAAGACATTTTGGCACTTGAGGCAGCCCCCAAAATGGTGCTTCCCACTCTCCACCAGGGAAGGAAGGGTCTACATCAGGGACAAGCAGGGGTAGCAAAGAAAACTGACATGGGGATTGGCTGCCCTGGTGGACCTGTTGCCTGAGGTGGTCACTTCACTTTGCTGTCCTGCCCCAGAGAGTTTCTGCCCTTGCCCACAGTAGTGGGCTGCAATAGCAGCATTTCTGAAAAGGAACAGAGGCAAAGGAGTCAGAAGAAATAGAATAGCAGCAAAGGTTCAGGATTACTAGCAAGCCGTAAGTTTACCTTGCTGGTTAGCTAGCAAGAACTGGAGAATGCAATTTCAAAAACATTCTTATCAGGCTAGGGTTGTGATTAATATGCCATAGTGTACTGAAGTGCACTGAGGAATCACATGCCTATAAAAGCTCAGAAGTGTCATACACTGCACCTTTAACAGAGCCATGGAAGTAACCAACCCTCTTTAGCAGGGCACATTTGACAACTCTGCATGTGTGCATGTTTGGGTGACCCAAACGAAGCAAGTCTGGTGCAGTTAAATGACGGACAGGCTACCCTCTCACATCAAACCATGTTTCTGACAGCACATCCTCTGTGGGGCTGTTGCTAGCCAGGCATGGGCATGGGACAGGGTGTCTGGCCAACTGAGGAGGGAAGCATTATCTTTGCCATGGAAAGGCACTCCTTAGTCATGATCACTTGATTGTATGTTTCAGAAACTGTCCTTTAGAGTGACAAGAATTTTGCCCATCCTCAGAGCCACTTGGGGCTAGGTGCTGGCATACAGTAGACGGCATAAGGCACTTAGTGACTGTCTAACTTATCACCTGTGACTGTTGAACCCTGACATTTGCTTTGGCAAGAAGAGACTACCTGTGATCTGCTATGGGGCTTTGCAAAACTTCTGAGGACTATTCTTTTCAAAATGAGTTGGCGAAAGGGAGATCATGGTGTGCTCATGTCAGCAGCATTGCTGCATGGCGCCTTCACACCACATCTATTTATCCTTTCCACCTAAACCCAAGGAAGCTGTCTTGGTTCTAAATCAGTGTCTGTCTGTCATCAGTAATGGTCAGTTGTAAAGCAACACACGGAATAGGGGTTCAGCCTGTGCTGGATGAGGTAACACTTCCCCTGAAGACATAGGTTTGCAATTTGAGTGTGCTCCTGGACTCAGCCCTGAGCATGGAAGCCCAGGTCTCTGTAAGTAGCCATTTGCATTTGCAGAGTCAAAGCTAGTGTGCCACCTATGCCAGTTCCTTGCCACTGTGACACGCGTCTTAGTTACATCCCTTTTGGATTACTATAACATGCTCTATGTGGAGCTGCCTTTGAAAAGTGCTCAGAAAATTCAGATTGCTGACTGGGTTAATTATGGGGAGCAGACAACTCCCAGTCTCTTGTCACAACAGCTCCAGTGGCTTGCGTCTGTTTCCAGGCGCAATTCAAAGTTCTGCTTATGACCTACACAGCCCTATATGGCTTAGGTCCAAGCTATCTGGAAGACCCTATTCCCTCATGCAAACCTGCCCAGGATTTGAGATCTTTGGGGGAGGCCCTTCCCTTGGGTCTGCCACCCTCACAGGCACGCTTGGTGGGGATTTGGGAGAGGGCCTCCTTGGCAGCAGCTGCTCCCGAGAGAAGCCAGACTAGCTCCCTCTTTGCTGTCCTACCACCAAGAGGTGAAGCCCTTCTTCAGGCTTTTGTTTTTGTTGTAATTACTGGTTACAACAAAATTACTGGTAATTACTGGTAGATTTTATATACGTATATAGCTTTAATTCTATTAATGTTTAATTGTTTTTTAATTATTATTTTTTTCTGTAAGTTGCCTTGAGTCAAGGAAAAAGGAGGGGTATAAATAATCATTATCTTTCATTTTTTTAAAACACAGCTTCTAACCCTCCTAGAAAGGAAATTATGGGACAAAGTATGCAGGTACCTTCTAAACATTTTATGTGGAATGAGAGTAAGTGTAATATGGCCACTTCATTTATTTTTTTACTGAAAATGAGGAATGTTGCAGCAACACCATCTCTGTGTGTATTCAGTATTGTGTGATCACCACAATCAGGACACAGGTGACTTCCTATGACAAACATAAGGTTGTCTGGTGTGGTCTCTCTCTTTTTGTGTTATGCTGTGCTCTCCATGGGAGCCATTTTGTGACTGGCACCGAAGCATTCCCAAAATCCAAAATTCCCCAAAATCCAACCCCTGTATACAGTCAAACCTCAGTCCCCGAACGCCTCCATTTTGGAACGTTTAGGCTCCATTTCGGAAGCTGAACGGGCTTCTGGAACGGATTATGTTAGACAACCGAGATTTGACTGTAATAATTTTATTTTAGAGCTGTTATCCACCCATAGACCATGGGGACTTCTAACCCTCAGGTTATGAATACTAGTATTTGTTAAAGTAGGGATACCAACATGATGCTCTCCATATGCTGTTGGACTCCAACCTCCAGCAGCCTCCAACCACCATGGCCTCTGCTCAGGGATTATTGGAGCTGTAGTCCAGGAACAGCTGGAGGGCATCATGTTGGCCATCCATACATTCAAGTATATTCCCATCTTACTAAACCCACAGATAATTCTGAATCTGATAATCAGTTGAGGGGTTAAAAAAGTGGGGGAGATATCATAAGGGAGGTATGTTCATCACCATTCTGGTGGTATACCTGAGATGACCCCTTTAATTTCACCTATATATTCTTTATCAATAAATAAAAGTAAAATACAGGCCTGCAAATGGGGGGGGGGGGGGGTTTGACACTGTTGCTGGGATAGTGGTGCAAAACCACCTCTTGCTCCCACTACTGGGTGCTTCCATGTTCACAGTTTCTCTCTCCCTCTCACACACGCACACTCACAGTTATCATTTTGTTGGGTAAGCAGCTGTTCTGCGGTGCCCCCACCGCCACCCACCATGGTAGGCCAAGGTAGATAAATTCTGGAATGTTGGACGCAGGTGGCGCTGTGGGTTAAAGCCTCAGCGCCTAGGGCTTGCCGATCGAAAGGTCGGCGGTTCGAATCCCTGCGGCGGGGTGCGCTCCCGCTGCTCGGTCCCAGCGCCTGCCAACCTAGCAGTTCGAAAGCACCTCCGGGTGCAAGTAGATAAATAGGGACCGCTTACCAGCGGGAAGGTAAACGGCTTTTCCGTGTGCGGCTCTGGCTCGCCAGAGCAGCGATGTCACGCTGGCCACGTGACCCGGAAGTGTCTCCGGACAGCGCTGGCCCCTGGCCTCTTAAGTGAGATGGGCGCACAACCCCAGAGTCTGTCAAGACTGGCCCGTACGGGCAGGGGTACCTTTACCTTTACCTTTTTAATAGCTGGTGGGTAGTCCTTACGGATGTGGGAAATATTAAAAACATTGCAAGTTTTCAAAAATGAAAATTGTTTTCCATACCTGGTGTTCTGATTGGGCTGTGCCATTGGTCTAAGGCAGTGGTTTTCCAAACTGTGTTCAAGGGATTCCTAAGGTTTCTTATCCAGTTATTTTAATCAAGAGTACAAGACAAGCTTCCCTGAAGGACAATGCTAGAGCTGAATTGAATTAAATTTATTTTGCCACCCTCTTTCTAAGTAGCAAAATGAGTGGTGGTGGATTTTGCAGTTTTCCAGGAAATGGTCTGCTGTTCTCAGATGCCAAGGCTGTTGAAGTAAGATTCAACTTTCGGTTCAGTTGGCTTGGGGGGTGGGATTTGGGGAGGGGGGGGGACATCCTCTGCCTAAGGCAGCAAAATGCATTGGGCTGGTCCTGTGAAGCAGTCTAACTGAACTAACAAACCCTGGGGCATGATTTCTTAAATAGCCACCCGTGAACATCTGATAGTGCAGCAAGGACTCCACTGACACACTTGGCTACAACACTGCAATTGTTTTATAACTCCATCTGCTATCACAGCTTAGAGACTAACCTGAGAACCATTTCCCTATAAGAGAGACTTCCTATAACAAGAAATAGACACTGTTTGCTATGCCTTTGCAAAGGAATATAACATAATATAATTAACAGTACAAGCCCCCTTCGTGTCAGTGTATTGTTTTGAGTGAGGAAATAGTCATCATTTTGTGCCATTTGAAAGAGATCTTCCTGAAAGTGACAAATTCTGTGTTTATAAGTATTCTGGTGTGTTCTCTGGCCAAGACTGCCTTTCTGCTCAGTCCAAAGTTCTATGTAACTCAGACTTGGGAACAATGTTTTGAAAAGCAGAATATAAATCCCTGAAACAATGTACTCCTGCATCAGTATAAACTGGCACAAACAAGAGGCCGCTTTGCAACCAACTAAAAGACATCCTCATCCACAACAGAGAAAAAAATATTATATTTTAATGGCAGGGCAGAACAGTTCTACCTTGGTAATGAAAGGCTCAAACAAATCTGTAACATTTACATAGGTTTATAATCCAATTCTAGCACAGAATACAGTACTTACCAACATGAGATGCAACTAGATTACTGTGTAGAATGCATGCTGAGTGCTAAGACTGGGCCTGAACCTTTCTTTTTAACATAAAAAATAGAATTTGTTTCTTTTAAATGACCTTACATATATAAAAATGCAGTTGTCACTGTATCTTTATTGGAAGGGGGGATAAATCAAGTTGCTTGTTTTAACAACCAAAATAAGATAGAAACACCCATAAAGAAAGGACTGCTTTCTTGTAAGGCAAACGTTTTATATAATAAATAGGATACAAGGGTAGGGAGGGAGTTGGTGGATTTCTTTAAACATATACATGTACATTCAGACGGATTTTGTTATTTTCTTACTGAAATAATACAAATTTTCATTTAATAAATTTCTTTTTTTCCTTTTTTAAATATAGTCAGTGCTTTCAGTCTTTTTTTTTTTTTTTTTGGCTGTACACAAAACCTACAAAAAGAGCAATCCGTTTTAAAGATTTATTAAACAATCTACTCAATAGTTCTTAAAAGTAATTGTCCCAAAAACACATCAACCAAATGCAAGGTGCAATCCAGAAGTATGGGTGTGGGAGCACAGGAGTGAACAATGAAACATTTTAAACTTGATTTCTAAAATTGTCAATCCCCACACCTACCCAGTTCTATCTGGAGGATTCTTGGTACATTTTTATTCCCCTAAGGCTAGATATTTGCTGTCCTAGAAATAGGAATTAGTAACATTTGGCGTTAAAAACAAATCAATGGGCCTCCTTTAGATACAGCCCCTCTGACAAGATGTTAAATGCACCTCTGAATCTAGCAGAAAGGTTCATAGCATTCCCCTTTATTGCCCTTGAGGTGCCAGGTCCTTCTGGTTTGTTTACCCCCAGCCAAATGAATATTCATGTGAAGGAATCAAGCCACCACTTGCTACATGGCCCACATGGTGGTGGACTGTTAGAAGAAGCTGTACAAAATACCCTGGGAATGCCTGTTTAAAAACGTTCTGCTTGTCACATCCCCAGTTAACCTCCCCTTTTTTTACTGCCAACAGACAAGACAAAAGTAAAGTATACGCTCTTCCTCCCTTAAAAATATATATACATACATCTGAAACACTCAAAAGCGTTTGTGCCTGGAACAATTACTTTACAGAAATGTTCACGATACACACTCGTGGACCATAAAGAAAAAAACACACACAGAGATTTTCACCGACATTCCTTTTTTGACACCCCCCCCCTGCAGGGTTGGGGGGAGTGAGGGTGGGGAGATAAAACCCTACACACAATTAGAGTCCCAAACACCACAGGTTTTTTTTGCAACCTCCCCCCCGCAAAAAAAAAAAAAAAGGTTGGGGGGGGAGGAGGAAAATACAACCTCCCTCCCCCACAACAAAAAATTGTGTCTCCGGAATTTAAAAATAATAATTAAGGAGTCCAAAAGAGAAAGAAACACCACTGGCTAGAGAGAGAGAGAGAGTCGGCTACGTGAGGATTAAGAGCTGTACAGGGTAGCAAGCACTCAGCATACATTTAATAACAGTCCTTGTACTATTTGGTCATATGGTGATCACTACTGAGTTGTGAAGCAGAAGGAAGTTGGTTTGTTGTTAGCGGCATGTCAGTTGACGGAAGCAGGAGAAGAGAATGCCCCCATCCTTTCCCCTGCCCCAGTACGATTGAGGAGGGAGTTTGCCAGGTTTGTTTTTTTGCACTCACAACGAACCCCCCCTCCCAAATGAGACATATTTCCAAGTTGTTCACCTATTCCTCGTGCAGCTACACACAACTGCAGCAAACACGGCCAACCTGCAGAGCTTGGAAAAGGAACTCTGGGCCCTTGATTGGAAGAAAGCCTTATGCAAGTTGATCTACGGAGTGAGAAATCCCCTCTCCCTACTTCACTTCGGAAGAATAGTCTTCATTCCCCGCCCACCAGAAGTGTCATCTGCACTTGTCTAGATATATTTATTTTGGAAGAACAGCAGATTTAAGCTACTACCTCAGAATATTGCTGATTTGGCAACTTGCGGGTGGAAGTTCGCAGAGAGCAAACTGCCCTACCCAGCCCTCTTCCTAAGGGTCCCTTGTGGGATGTGGCGAGATCTGGGTAGGGAAGTGCTAGCAAGCTTTCAAATGACTCGGCCTTTGACCTGATGAATGCCAGTAGGGTCCCGTTATCATTGGTGCTACCAGCACTTGGACATTTTAGACTTTATATACAATTATTTATTAGAAAGCAAATCTAATGCCCCCAGATTATCAGTCATGCAAGCATGAGCAGCGCCAGGAAGACGGGAAGCGCAAAATCCTACTCAAATAATTCCCTGTCCACGCTGTCTGAATTAAAAAATATAGATTGTGAAATGACTTGTTTCTGTTTGGAAAGACTGCAGTATGAGAAAGAAAGTTCAACCTCCAGATACTCCTTCTTTGCTCCCTTTTCTGGAGCCGCCTCTGCATGTAAGCAAGATGAGAATTACATAGCACTTGTGCCGGCCAAAGGCCTTTGGAAACGAGATCTGGACTTCTGCTAAACTGAGGGGGGAAAGGAGTGTGCGAAATGCTTTCAGTTGGTGGGAGGGGAGAAGTATGTGGAGTGTTGCCAATTCATGCCTGATGCCAGAGGAGTGCTCTCCCTCTCTGTGTGTGGAATTTAACAAGAATTTTGTTTTCTGTAAGGAGGAAGAGATATGCTCTAGACTAGAGGAACAGTACTTGGGGGTTCAGCTGAGAACCAAAAGGAGTTTTCAAACAGCAATGCTATCATGCAAAATTATTTTGCTACTGAAGTGGCCATTAACTGACACAGACAAATCATGCTAATGGTGCTTGTTAAGATTCAAGTCCAACTGGATATAGGTTTGTATGGTCAATTGGAGTCCTTCCTTATGTCCTCCTTCCTTTCCCAAATGAGTGCCCTGCCCTAGAAGTTGACGGAGTGCAAAAAAATTAAAATGTTGGCTATACTCAACCACCTTGTTGGTTTTCCTCTCTTGAGACAAGAGAGGAAACCCCCTTTCAGAAAGGGAAAACAGCCAGGGTTAAAAGGCAGTTCAGATCTGTAATGGAGAAAAATTACTGGCAGGCAGGTTTGATGGGTCAGTTTTATTTCCCCTTGTCCTATGATATCAAATACCAAGAAAAATGGTCAAGAAGCAACATATAATAAATTCTCAACAGACCATATCATTCCTTGCTTGTTGGTCTGTTGTCCTTTTGTTTGATAGTGGTGCAATAAGCGGAAAAAGCAACCCCTCGTTTATAATGCAATATACAGATATATAAAATTAGACATTTTTTCTGTGTCTACTTGGGTGCCTTAAAAAAAACAACACACATACACACAAACAAACAAACAAACAGAAAGTAAATCCCCAAACAAAAGAGTTAGGCCTAATGTTAAACTCTACACATTATTGGATAATAATTGAAACCGACGAAAAGTTTATTTTCACTTGACACAGAAACATTGGGTGGTTCACAATGCTAACAAGGTAGAAACCTTTTGCGCAGTCTCTCCAACGCCAGGCACTATCCACATTCGTCTTTGAGGCTGAGCTGGGTGGAAGTGGGCAGAGCTGGGAGCAGAGGTGGAGCTCACAACTCTCTATCCCTGTAAATAAGAGGACCTAGATTGCCAGACTACGACTGGTGTAACTCACTCTGGGAGAAGCAGCCAGCAGCAATAGCATCATTAGGTTAGTGGGGGATGGGGAGAGGCCGGGACGTACTTCACACCCCACTATTAACTTTTCATTGCACTTTGAAGATCTTTTTTCTTTGGGCTGAACTAAATTTTTGGTGGAAGACCCAGATGTGAAAACAACTGCAAAGTGGAGCAGCAGAAAGGATGCCAACTGCAGCAGTTGGGGGGAGAGAGAGAAAAGAGAGAAGGGAAAAAGGCACGCAGGATTATAACCTTCTTCCGGGTTGTTGTTTCTCCAGTGCAAAGAAACTCCCTGTTCTGGCCACTTTGTAGTTGTCTGGAAGAAACCCAGGTCTGCCACCAACATCAAGTTTGGCCTTACATCACTGACAAAAATCTACCCCTCTTCTTTTTCCAGTACTACATCACACCAAGAAGGAGGATAATGGCATGAAGATGCCATCCTTTCACTTGTCTAGAATGTAGACACATGGGATCAGGATACTCCATGGTTTTGCAAGCTCTTTAAACCTAGATAGTGGTATGTGATTAGGCATTGGGGTGGTTCTAGTGTGGAACTGGGTATTGCTGTTCTAGCTTGGTATCTTCCAACATGTACACTTGCCCCTAGACACATTTTCTATCCAAAAACATCTAACTTCAATTAAGTTGTACATGGAGGCTTTCTTTTAAAAAATATATGGATCTCTATTTGTAGCTTTTGTTTAGTCTCCCCAGTTGGCTACATATGGCTCATAACCCCTTCTACCCTCACTGCCAGTACCATGTGGTTTGCAATGGGCTTGTGGCTCATTGAAGACAGACTATTTTTCTCTCTTGACTTTAAAGTGCATCAATCTCTCCATGAAAAAAACAACCAAAAAGAAATAAAATATTTCTCCCATGAGGGCAATTGCCTGCCTCAACAAATCAATTTGCTTTTGGACAGTAAGAAGCAGCTGGGAGGTCTGCCACCTGTACATGTTTTTGAAGCTGGGATAATTTTGGAACACAGAGGTGAAGTCACATCTATCTGTGACAGAAAGAGCCACGTTTTCTAAATGGTCTCTGCCAAATAGTGAGGAAAGCCCGAAGAGACCTCTTCAAAGCCTAATGTTGGCAACATTGATTCCCTGTGGCAGTCTACAGAAGACATAGGTATGGTAGCAAAACATACCACCCGATAGCTCCAAATGCTGGGTGTGTTTCCTGCAAAGCTAGATCTCCACTTTGCAGCATAAGAGAGGCTGTTATGAATCCCAGAAAGGTAGTGGAATGCAACAATGGCCTGCACCTGAAGGAAGTTTAGACCAAGGGCACTCTCAGGGTTAAACTGACATGGTAGCGGCAGACCTTCTTGTTTAAACACATCTGTCCCCAGCCATGCATAGAACAAGGAGGTGTGGGTCTAATTTTCAGAGCAAAAACAGCACACATGAAGCAGGTGGAGGAACCTGAACCCACCCTGGGCCTGCTTACCAACCCCATGCTGCCTCTCCACAGGCACTGTTCTCCCATCCCATATGATCCAACATGTAATCAGATCTTAGCTGGGAAGAAAGCTGAGAAGAGAAATGTTTGTGCCAGAGAGAGGGTGTACAAGGAGAAAGCAAGAGGCACATACATGTGCCCACATGTTATCTCTTCCCTGCTTAGACAATCATTTTAACAAATACAGATTTGCTGCCACCTAGTCTGACTCTCAGTCATCAGCTGGACTGAGTGGAATTTCAGAGAAGGCCCATTCTGAGAAAGGAAGGGTTGCTGCCACCACTATTTTTATTCTGCCCATTATTTAGTCCCAAGGTTGCCCTGTTTTTTTCAGGACGGCAATGCCTAGCTGCTTCACCCATGATACTTCTGTGGAAACCTTAGCTGCAATTATTCATTTCCAGGGGCAGTGCACTGCAGATTCAAAACACGTCAAACCAGTGGCAGTCCCGGAGTGGAGTGAAGTGCAAAGTTCTGTTCTCTATTTACGAAAAACCCTTCATAAGTCAAAAGAATTAGTAAATGAGGGAGGGTTTCTCATGCGGACTTGGAGGTTGGAGCCTGGACAGTAATTCATCCTGGACCTGTCAGATGCAGCCTCAGGTGAAAAAACCTCCCCAAAGAACTTGAGACCAAAGGGAACTATATTTTCTCCACCCCAGGTTTCCCATAGCCTGGTGAATACTTGTTCATTTCCCACCCACCCACCCCATTATATTTGTGCCTTTAAAAAAAATAATCAAAGAAAAGCCCTTTGAGAAGTTGTTGGGGTTTTTTTTTTAGTTATCACAAAGACATTTTCTCCCCCACTTCCTTGTACTTTCTACCATGTTTCCACAGCAGTATCCTCAGACAGCCACTTCCATCCAAGTGAATGATGAACTGGCCTTCAGACAAGTTACAGTGGTGCCCCGCAAGACGAATGCCTCGCAAGATGAAAAACCCGCTAGACGAAAGGGTTTTCCGTTTTTCGAGGCGCTTCGCAAGACGAATTTCCCTATGGGCTTGCTTCGCAAGACGAAAACGTCTTGCGAGTCTTGCGATTTTTTTCGCTCCCCCCTTTTTCTAAGCCGCTAAGCCGCTAATAGCCGCTAAGCCGCTAATAGCGCTAATCCGCTAATAGGGTTGCTTCGCAAGACGAAAAAACCGCTAGACGAAGAGACTCGCGCAACGGATTCTTTTCGTCTTGCGAGGCACCACTGTACCTTACCCTTAGAGCGGGTGCAGGTGGGTATATTCCAGAGTCTGTGATTAGCAGCAGACTTCGGTCCAATCACTAGCACAGGATTTCTCCCAGAAGAACAAAAATTAGAGGCCATCCCCAACCTTTCTGCCAATTGCTGAGTTATATACATGGGAACATTGGGACGCAGGTGGCGCTGTGGGTTAAAGCCTCAGCGCCTAGGGCTTGCCAATCGAAAGGTCGGCGGTTCGAATCCCTGCGGCGGGGTGCGCTCCCGCTGCTCGGTCCCAGCGCCTGCCAACCTAGCAGTTCGAAAGCACCTCTGGGTGCAAGCAGATAAATAGGGACCGCTTACCAGCGGGAAGGTAAACGGCTTTTCCGTGTGCGGCTCTGGCTCGCCAGAGCAGCGATGTCACGCTGGCCACGTGACACGGAAGTGTCTCCGGACAGCGCTGGCCCCTGGCCTCTTAAGTGAGATGGGCGCACAACCCCAGAGTCTGTCAAGACTGGCCCGTACGGGCAGGGGTACCTTTACCTTTACCTTTTTATACATGGGAAGAAAAGAAAAATCAAAATTTGGCTTTGACTGTGGTGCCAGCGCAGGAAGCCAAGCAAAAATGAGCAATTCAGTAAATTGTTGCAGTGAAGGTAGTCCCAATCCTAACTGGTCCTCCCACTATGAACCTGGAGTCTCTCAGTTATGACTAGTGCATTACCCTTTATCTATACTTAATAAGTGCAAGGGGGGGGGGAGTCTTTTGACAGTTGCCACACATGGAAGGAATTTTACTCTACTTATCTGGTGCATATTTAGGCAAGAAGGGGAAACATAAAAATCAGTTTTCTCCACACTGAGGTCTCTCTCTAAGGGCCCAAAATAGGCATGCCTCCAGAGAGCTTAAAGCGAGATCCTTCAACATTTTTAATTCCAAGAATCTGCAGGAGGCTCCAATTTTTATTGGAAAAGAGGTGCTGAGGGAGAGGGTGGCTATACTGGCCATGTGGCCATTTTCTTGATCTAAATTCTGCCCCTCTTATGCGGGGGGACGGGGGACGGGACGACAGTACTGTGCAGGTACCTGTATCCCCTCACAAGCAGGGAAAATAGCAGCTTGGATGGGATGGGAATTAAGCTGTGTACACATTGAACATTTAAAGTGCACCCCCCCCCAAAAAAAAAGAATCCTGGGAACTTTAACCTGTTAAGTGTGATGGGAATTGTGGCTCTTTTTAGGGGCAGGCGTCTTTGGGGAAGTCATGTGCTTTATATGTACAGTCGTACCTCGGGTTAAATATGCTTCAGGTTGAGCATTTTCAGGTTGTATTCCGCAGCGACTCAGAAGTAACAGAATGGGTTACTTTCGGGTTTCGCCGCTCACACATGTGCAGCCTCTCAAAATGACGTCACGCGCATGTGCAAAAGCGGCGAATCACAACCCGCGCATGCGCAGACACGGGTTGCATTCTGCTCAGGATGCGAACAGGGCTTGGAACGGATCCCGTTTGCATCCAGAGGTACCACTGTATGGTGTGTATGCACCAAAGACAACCAGCACAGGGGTTGGATGAGAAGGAGAGAGTTAAATACCCTCTTCCTCAGCACTGCTGCTGTGATCAAAAGCAGAGCCTCCTGCGGCTTTTATTTTTTAAAAAATAAATAAATAAAAATCTGATCATGAAGGTCCAGAATCATATCTATTTTGGCCCTCAAAGAGCTGCAGAACAAGATGGGGCTTGTTCTAATCCTTTTGCACCACCACAAAGTGACAACAATTTCAGAGATAACTCTTTCTAGTTCCTGCCCAGACTGCTGGCTTGGACCCATACTCCCCCATCTTGTTCTTGGGGTACTTTGCTACTGCCTAGAATGGAGGGGGGCACAGATCCTGTCTGTACTACATATGCAGTTAAAAACAAAAATAAGCACACTGAAGTGGTCAATGCTTCCCTACCCCTCCTCTTCTATCTTCTGCAGACAGAAAAACAAAACAAAGGAGACATCCATTTGAAACCAAATCCCCTCCCCAAGGTGCACTACTCTTCTGCTGAGCTCTCTGTCCCTGGGGAGTGAGGTGTGCTCAACTGTCATGGAAGAGCTTGGTTGCCAGCCATAAGGAAGTCCTTGTAAATGACAAATACTAGGCTTCTCGGTGAAGCCACTGCCACATATCAATCCCAGCACAGAAGATCAGGTAGTTTTAGAAACATTCAGCTACCTTCCTGCCCCAGAACTAAGGTGGAGAGGTCAGCCAGAATTCCATCAAAATGTCCCGCTCCAATACACACAGGCACACACTTTCATGCCGTTGCCTCACAGAAGGTGGGCAAAGGCCTCCATTAGTGCAAACAGTTCCCTAAACTAACATCATTGACAAGAACTGGAAGAACATCTCATTTTAACTCTTAGCATATGACAAGCACACGCACACACGTACACGCTTCAGCACACTCAGATTGCTTCAACAAAATCAAAAGGCCTCTCCTTTTGGGATAGACGTAGGAAAGGAGGACATTCTTACAAAGTTGCCCCCAGTATCCCAGTGGTCTCTTAGCAGCACAACTGTCCTTGGGGGAGAGAAAAACTTTCCTATCTGCTGGTCTAATTGGCAAAAGGGGGATATTGGTTCCCCAGTACGCCACAGTCCCATCTCTTTCTCTCTCGTGTGTACACACACATCCTACTGAAAACTACAGAAATCCAACTAAGACTGGACAACTACATTACATGGCACTAGGGAGGTGGAGTGGAATACACACATGCCCACCCTCCCCACAATTTGTCCACCAGGCCTCTGTAATATGGAGGGCAAGCAGGATCAGGACGACAGGCCAGAGTTTGGAGCTGCCCCTCCCCTGCCAAACAGCTTGCCTTGTCAGTAGTATATGCAGCAAAGCATGGCAGAAGGGGCTGGTGGGGGTGTGGGGGGAGAGAAGAGGGTGCCCCCATTCTGTAGAAAAAGTGCAAAGTGGCTTCCAGCTCTGGGAGGCATGTCTCTGCACCCCACACTGTGCTTGTCTGTATTGAAAATGGGGGAAGGATTGGAACAGAGGAAGAATAGTTTTGGAGTAGCTGAATGGTTGAAAGCCAGGGCACTCTGGGGAAAAGGGGAGTCCTGCCCAGCAGCTGCCTGGAGTCTCATCTGGGTGGGGGGGGCTGGGAGTGCCTGTCTCTCTCTTTGTTTCCTCTGGCGCTCACTTGCTCACTCACCCCCCTCAAAGTCAGCTGACCCGCTCTGACACAGGTGTCCTGGTGTCCACGGCCTCGTCCCTGTTTGTGGGCCGGGGCAAGGCCGCGGAGGACGACACAGTGTCTTTGCGCTCATGTTTGTAGGGCACTGCTGTGCCGCTGGGCTGAGTCTTAGGTGGCTCCTTTGGGCAGCCATCACTTTCCGGAGCCCTCTCCTCTTTGCAGCTCTTGCTGCTCAAGTCCTGGGGCTCAGCTGGAAGGCTCCTGCTGTCCTTGGGGCTTTCAGGGGACTGAGAAGGGGAGCTGCCCTGGGCCTCCGAAGGCGGCTGATGGGGAGGATGGTGCTGATCCTTCTTGCCAGGGGAGGAGGAAGGGGCAGAGGTTGGTACGGCATTGCCACCCCGCCCTTTAGGACTGCTTTCCTTGCTGCGGCGCCCTGGGCTCTTGGCAGCCGTTCGCTGTCCCTTGGGGCTCCGCTCCCCAGTGTTGCTTGGAGGAGGTGGGCTTGGCTTGGCTATCTCTATGCTAACAGCCTCACGTGTCTTGCGCTTCTTGATGGGCAGCACTGTCTCCCGGACCGCCTGGACAACCGGCTCCTTGACTGCTTTCTTTTTGGCTTCGGCAACTACCACTGCTGCTCCACTGCCTGGCTTACGCCCCCGTTTCTTAGGCACAGCCTGGGGGTCCGATTCAGATTTCCGCTTGCGCCCAGGACGCTTGATCACCATGACCTGTGTGGAGGTGGTGGCCCCACCAGTGCCTTCTGCCTTGGCTCCTGCTGGAGAGGACTGCAAAGGCATCTTGACCAGCAGTTTTCCAGAACTCTTTTCAATCACCCGCTTCACTTGCACACCTTCCGAGGCAGCTCCTCGGGGCTTGGCAGAGCCGCTGCCCTTTGGTCGGCCCCGCCCGCGACCTGTGCCAGCCGTTTTAGTGATTTTGGGTTTCTTCGGAGGCTTCTGTTCTCGCCGTGACGGACTCCCACGTCCAGTCACCGTGAAATCAAAATCATTAGGATCCAGAGAGGTGTCCCCCACCTTTCCAAAATAGGCAATGAGCTCAACTTTGGAGCGGAAGGCCTTGCCCTGGGGGCTGCATTTGCAAGGACAAAAAGAAAAAGGGAGAGGGGAGGAAGAACAGAAGGAAAATTAATGGAATTACACTACAAATGCATACTTCAAGTTTACTTTCTGACTTGAAAAAGTCTCTGCTTTTGAGGAAGGTGCACAAAACCCTGTAGTGGACAACCTTGTACATGCTCTGTACTTAACTGAATAAATCCAACATTTATGGAGGTGTCCAATAAATCCATCAGATTGGTAACAAACATACTTAAGAAAGAAGTAGGGTGTGAGGTTGTTTGACTGCTTTTCTGTAGGCTAGGCTCTGTTTCTCCTCACTTTTGCTTCTGTACCTGGCATCTGGAGGGGGCAGGGTGGGGGTGGTGGAAGGAGAGTGACAGCTAGTTTGTTAATTTTGTTTTGGGGTTTCTTCCCTACAAACACCTGGTATATTATCTGATTAAAAAAAGTTTATCTGATGCTTTATTATTTCAGGCCTATCCCTTCTTTCCTCCCACTTTAAATTCAGTGGGAGAGGGAAGTGGTTTCCTGACTGTCACAGTGGACAGCCAATCACTGCTGGGTAAATTAACTTCTTCTAAAATGGTGTGTGTGTGTATGTGTTTCGTGTGCAATGTCACAGGAAGGCTAGCTGCTGGATTTAACGATGTCCAGTCTCCGCTGCTAGATAACAGGGATAACCCTGCTCATGAATCTCACTGAGAAATCTGTCTAGCCACTGCCCTGGGTGCTATCACATCATCTTCAGCTGGGAAGCACCTTGGAGAATTGCTGCCAGTCTGCACAGACAATACAATTATTATGGCTTGAGCTTCCTATATATGCTGAGCCTGATGGTAGACTTAGAATCCTACTCTTGCAACTAGGGGCTCATCCACACTTTCGCTTGTCCCATGCCTAAAAAGGATGGGTCTGAGCGGTTTTCCACTTATCCTGTGCTTTCTAGGCACAGGTCCAAGCAGTTTTACATTTGCTCTGCAGCTTTCCCCTGGAAGACCACTTTACCACTGAATCAGAACAAATGACATTCCACAGAAAACCTGATTGCCATTTGGTCTGATTCAGTTCAAGGGAAGCAGCAGAGCAAATAGAGTTGTGCTTGAGCCCTATGATGGGGAATGAGCAGAGATTTTATGAGAAAATGGATGCAGGTGGTCTTTCTAATGCTTTCAGGCAAACATGAGGAAAAAGAAAAATGTTACCTTTTTTAATCAAATGATGATGGCTGAAATTTCCCCTTCATACAGTGCATGGATTCAAAATTAGTTTCTCAAAAGTAACACAAAGCAGAAAGTATGCTTAGGCTGTTAGTAGGTTTTTAGAGACTTTGGCAGCTGTACTAATTTTCCATTTTTAGGAAATTATTAATGTAAGGAAGGTAAATGTTAAGGGGAAAATGACGTTAACTCCACCTGCAATCTGAAATGGTACAGGGGAGTTAAAATGCACATACACTCGCACTGTGGGATTCAATAGAATTAAAGTACCAACTAGTTGAGCTCACAACAAGCAAATGTTCAGCAAGAGCTATGGTCTGCAAGTTATGCTCCCAGACCTGAAGGCCAGAGAGTGTGGGGACTAGTTATGGTTACTTACTGGTGAGAAGAAGGCATTGCACATGCTCAGAGGCACTTCTTGTCACATGTTCCAGGGCTGAAGCATGGCACAAATCAAATTCTGGAACTAGACCTAAGCACTGATTTCAATTTAAGCCTTGAAAAGCAATACATGTTCTGAGCAATACACATCCTCCACTGTCACTCACTTGATAAGGTAGACGTCATACTTCCCCGCTGAGCGACCAGACTTCCTCTGCTTAAGCTTGCGGGTCCAGCCTTCTGGCAAGGTGGGGTCATCATACATCGGCCCACGGTCCCGGATGACAGAACGGCGCTGTTTTGGAGATGCAGAGGCTTCAGGTACAGCTGGAGCAGTCCCAGCTCCTTCCGACATCTCTGCCTTGCCTGCTTCAGCTGGTTCTGCAGAAGGCTGTGCAAGCTCATGCTGCTTTTCCTCTTTCCGCTCCTTTTTGAATTTTTTGGCTTTTGGCGACTTATCCTTGGGACTCTGTAAGTCTTGGTCCTCAGATCTTTCTTCCCTGCAAGGGAAAGAAAAGCTCACATTAGTTCTAAGTATGCCTCAGAGCAAAATAGATAAAGGATGTATGGGTGAAGTCAGTGCTCTTTTTCTGGGGGGGACGCAGGGGTACACATATCCCTAAACATTTTGGCCTCATTGAGAGGCAGTATTTCAATATGAGTAGGAAAATGAGAGTACCCCTAAACATTTTTAAAGAAAAAAGCACTGGAACGATTCATCCAACTACAGCTACAGTCAGCACAGAGCCAAAACAACACTTATAAAGCACACCTACCCATCACATCTTTTGGGAGCACAGTTTCAGTCTACTGGGGATTCAGTAGATAGAAACAAGAAATTTGAGCACCCTGGTGTAGCACAAAATGATTATGGGCTATTAATGGGTTGAGCCTCAAAAATTCCTAAGATTTATTGCAGACATCTCCTGAACTGTTAATATGAAGCCATTGTACTGGGCACCAGGAAGGCCTTCTTTAGGACAACATACTCCTGTATTGGAAGAACTGAACACATTTTTTTGAGCAAAATCAGTGTAAATAAACACCAGCCCTAAATCATTGCCTTTCTATTCATCTTTGAAAGGGGGAAAAAATCATATAATAGTGCAGCCCCATACAGAAAATGTTTTACTGCTTGGTTATATAGCTGATGCTCCATTCTCCCCTGCTAAAAAACCAGGGTTGGTTTGTTTTTTTTGCTCCCCACCCTCCATTTGATTGTTCAGAGGGAGGACATAACAATGAGGAACTACAAGGCTTGGTTCTTCAAGAGCTTGGTTCACCCACTGTTAAAAATTTTCTGCTCTAGCAAAGAAGATGAAGTACAGTGGTACCTCGGGTTACAGACGCTTCAGGTTACATACTCCGCTAACCTAGAAATAGTGCTTCAGTTTAAGAACTTTGCTTCAGGATAAGAACAGAAATTGGGCTCCGGCGGCGCGGCGGCAGCAGGAGGCCCCATTAGCTAAAGTGGTGCTTCAGGTTAAGAACAATTTCAGGTTAAGTACGGACCTCCGGAACAAATTAAGTACTTAACCTGAGGTACCACTGTAACAGGCAGCAGCAGCTCAAGGAAAATAACTTCCAGAGACTGAAATAGGGCTGCAAATTTGCTCAGACACCCAAGTACTTAGCTACCTGCAGCTCTCTCTTCAGTCCTGAAGGGATGAAGAAAATTCTGAGGCTGATGCTTAGGCACTAATTTTTGTCCAGATTTGCTAAGTAGATCAACACAATACTCATAGAGGAAATCTATTCCTAGAATATGGAAAGATACAGAACACTGCAGACCTCAAAATTCACACAGGTAAATCTAATATAAAGGCCTCCTCCATCCACCTCCCCCCGCCTCTCCCTTTTCTTCACAGGGAGGGGAATCTGGCAGCTATGATAAACAAAAATATGGGAGGTATTCCAAAGGAAGTGCCTAGATCCTTCAGGCTATAATTACTGCAGCAGAAATTCAAGCTGTTTGTAAATAAAGCTGGAGAAGCAGCGTTTGGCAGATCACGTTGCTTTCTTTCTCCCAGAGCAGTGCAGAAATCATGCAAGACTACAGAGAGGGGATGTTGCTTGTTCACAAATGGAAGACAGCCTGCTGTGCTCTCAAAACGGTAATGGTGGTACATGAAAGAGAGCTATCCATCTCTGGCTATACTAGATGAATACAGTTGAATTTCCACTAATATCAGAGGTGGTGGTTCAGTTCGGCAATGATTTCATCTTTGTATTAGAAAGATGTTGGAAAAAGAAAATTAGATGGTTTTGGTTGAAATGACATAAAGGACTAAGTAAAGACGTTGATGAAATTGACGAAAAGAGAGGATGTTAAATTGTAATATGTTAAACTACTTAAATGAAAATAAGGTTGGAAGGATTTGCTGAAACAATGATCTGAATTAGAATACAAAATTGGGAGGTGAGAGGAGGTCAAGAAAATAAGTAAAGGAAGAAAGTTATGCAAAGGATTAATTAGTTTTTTCTATTTTTATTTTTCTCTTTTGGTGTTGTTATGTCATTTTGTATTTTGTATTTTGTTTTCTGTATTTTGTAATTTTCTTTTCTTCTTTTTGTTATTTTTAAATTTTGAATAAATATTATTTTTTTAAAAAAAGAAAAAAGAAAAAAATGATTTCATCTTTGTAAGCTATGATAATCTGTTTTTCCTTTCAGTGTTAGCAAAACAGCACTGAGTGGTTAGCACATCAACACAGCTATCCTCCTCTTCATGCATTCTGGCAAAATCTTCATTGAAGATTCGTTCACATGATTAATTGACTAAGGCACATGGACAGATACACTTACAGTCTGTGTTTGTTGTTGTTTAGTCGTTTAGTCGTGTCCGACTCTTCGTGACCCCATGGACCAGAGAACGCCAGGCACTCCTGTCCTCCACTGCCCCCCGCAGCTTGGTCAGACTCATGCTGGTAACCTCGAAAACACTATCCAACCATCTCGTCCTCTGTCGCCCCCTTCTCCTTGTGCCCTCCATCTTTCCCAACATCAGGGTCTTCTCCAGGGAGTCTTCTCTTCTCATGAGGTGGCCAAAGTACTGGAGCCTCAGCTTCACAATCTGTCCTTCCAGTGAGCACTCAGGGCTGATTTCCTTCAGAATGGAGAGGTTTGATCTTCTTGCAGTCCATGGGACTCTCAAGAGTCTCCTCCAGCACCATAATTCAAAAGCATCAATTCTTCGGCGATCAGCCTTCTTTATGGTCCAGCTCTCACTTCCATACATCACTACTGGGAAAACCATAGCTTTAACTATACGGACCTTTGTTGGCAAGGTGATGTCTCTACTTCTCCAGATGCTGTCTAGGCCTGTCATTGCCCTTCTCCCAAGAAGCAGGCGTCTTTTAATTTCGTGGCTGCTGTCACCATCTGCAGTGATCATGGAGCCCAAGAAAGTAAAATCTCTCACTGCCTCTGTACTAAATTAAATAACTCTGGGAACTCCTGCAACTGCCAAAGCGGGTTGGAAACTGCTATTTTAATTTCATGTGGTATGGTGAAGGGAGGAGGCAGGGGGAGTCCTTGCTGATATCTGGCAGTCACCCAACCAGTTAGACTCCAATTATGAGCAGAAAACCAGCCACTTCCTCAGAGAGCTTGTATTAGACCGCAAGCCCCTGGCACACAACAACATCCTGCCTTTTAGCTGGGGCACAGGTACTATTTATTATCATATTTTTTTTCAACAGAAAATTAAAATAATGCATCAGATATACATGCCCGTCCTCCACACCATTTCTGCAAACATGTAAGGTGGCTTGAAACTAGTTTAGACGTATGGCAGAGCAGAAAGGTTTGACATTAACCTTTAACCCAGTTGTATTTCCCGCCCGAGTTCAGTTCCAGCACCTACCAGAGCAATAAAGCTTTCACTTCCTTAGTGGGGCAGAATGGCAAGTGCTCATCGGTCAGAGGGCTGACTTTGATGAGGCAGGAGAAATAATACTAGAACAGTATTAAGAGACTCAGCATCAAAACCTCTTTGAGCCCAGACTCTGAGATGCTACTCAGCTCCTTGAAGCTGACATGAGAATCCACAGCATGTGTTTCTTTGGTCCATTTCTCTGTGCCACTCTTGGTCTCTCTCTGACACACATACACAAAGCTTCTCAATTTTGCCTACACACAAATTGCACAACACTGCCTACAGACTTGAGAATCAGTCAAGGGTGAGGGACACTTAATTTTAAGTATCAGTTGTGTTCATTAGAGACTCCAGTGTTCACTACTGTCAACACTTTAACTCCGTTAACTCCATTTATAAACATTTAATTAATATGTTAATGCATTCGGGAGATGCTTTAGTAGGACCTATAACAGACTGTGGGTCGTGGACACATGGCCATAGGAGTATAAAGACTTTAAGGTCTTTGGTCATTTTTTAAATTTTAGTTTATTGTTTTTAATTAGATTATGATGCGGATATGTTGATTGGCTGTTTTTATTGGAAAATCAAGATGATTATATTTTTTTAAAGGAATGTAAGGCCATGCTTTACATGTATCCCACAAAGCTAGAGCTGCCATACATCCAGAATTTCCTGGATATATCTGGGATGTGTCTGCCAAAAGAGCATCCAGGCAGAATTTTCAGAAATCAGTTAGAATGTCTGGCAAAATCCAGGCATATGGAAGCCCATATAGAAGTGTGGATTTTTTTTGGTGAATTCCCCCCAAATTAGCTCAAAAACCTTAGTTTTTTGGGGGGGAAATAAAGAAAAAAAAATTATTATCTCGCTAGCTGTCTTGGCTTCCTCTTTAGCCACGCACAACCTCTCCAGCCGGGAGAGGCTGCGTGCGGCTTTCGCAGAAGCCAAGATAGCTAGCGGGATGGATCCCGCTCGCTGTCTTGGCTTCCTTTTTAGCCTCGGGACTGGGGCGGGGGAAGCCTGAGCTTCCTCCGACACCAGCCCCCAGAACGAGTCCAGGAGTGGGGGCGAGGTTGCGTGCCTTCTGAGCCCAGCGCTGCGCTCCCCAGGATTTGGGCTGCTGCCTGCTATCCGCAAGCCTTGGAAGCCCGGCGGGTACATTCCAGAGTGTCACCAGATGGACAATAATGCCCACCAACATCCTCAGTAAAAAAAAATTACACAAGAAGTTTATTCCTCCTCTGGGTTGTATTGCTTCTTTCCCTGCAGAGATCTGCATGGTATTGCCAGAGTGTGCTATTATCATTTGAGAATAGTATTGAAGAATAGTATCAAAAATACACAGACACACACAGATACATATTTTTCTATTTTTGTTTTTACCAGGAACCTATCAGCCCATACTCTAGATCAGGTGTGGCCAATATGATGTCTTTCAGATGTTGTTGAATTCCAACGCCTATCAGCCCAGCTAGCATGTCCAGTGGCCATGAATGGAGTTCAAATCCAGCAACATATGGAGGACTCTGGAGGGCTTTATAACATTTTGCTCACACCACAGGAAGTCCTGAGTAGATGCACCCATGTGATAGAGCCTCTCCGTTACACTCTGGCAATATGTATTATAACCTCTGGCAATATCTAGGATACCCAAGTCATTTTTAATACCAGTTTAATAAATACAACATGAAATATTGATAACAAAGAATACGCAACAGCTGAGATATTGTAATAGCTCAAACTCCTGTACAGAATTAATACAAACTTATTAAGACAAAAATAAAAAGGAGCATGGTATATAATTTATAAAGTGGCAATAGCTTTATAAATAATTACAGAACAGCTGTAATTCTAGCAGGGTATACAGTCACTCTACATCAGCGAGCACTGAGGGAGTTTTCCTCAGTAATGTTTTCCAAACTGTTTCCCCCCAAAGAAGTAAAATAACTATGGAACATTTGTGATTGAGTGGATTAAACCTGTATGTGTGTGTGAGAGACTCTGAACTATTGAGCTTTATGTGGATGTAGCGACCAGGTCAAATTTCCATGATTTCCCCATAATTTCTCTCTTTGAAGCAAGCTCTGACACTCTCTGAAACTACCTCTGATGCAAGCAAGCGTAACAGTTATAACACAACTCACTGTTGGGATAGGAAAATCTATCACTTCCATTTCTCACTGTTTCTTCTTTTCCCAATTTTAAGTTCAGTTTGCCCCATTTCTTCATAAGTTTGCAAAGAAAGGGAGGGCGGGAGGAAGTTCACATGAAAAGTTGCATGCAATTCATGCACATTTCTCGTAATATATTGTTATAGATTTGGGAGGGACCTCCCTAAATTCTATAAATTAATAAATGGTAGGATTTTGATTAATTGGGATATAGATTAAAGTACAAGCAACAGAATTGTGCCAGACAATGAATCCTTGGGCTGGCTTATGCAAACCACTCGATGGCCCTTGTGGTCTCTTCCAACTCTATGATTCTATGAAACCAGCCTGGCTGGCCTAGAAAAAACCTTGGACAGAAGGATGCCAGGTTAACTAGGTGGGAAGTGACAGGAAAAGAGTGTTTATAACAAGGTGTGCTGGGAAGAAGGGGAGAAGAAAGACTGGGATCCATCTTGGATAGGCTGGCTGAAGGCTGGCTGAGAAAGATGCCTTTGACTCCAGGACTGCACTGCTGTGGGGGACAAGCCCCTCTTGAAATGACCATGCTGTATGATCTGGACTCCTCCATGCAGATTGAAGGTTTAAATAGGTGAATAAACCATCTTGCTACCACTTGGCACAGCATGGGGAGGGGCACCCAACTTTTGTAACAATATGCATTTTGAAACACAATTTTGCCTGGTATACGTATTTTTGCAAGCAACTCTCCCTAAAAGAATGCTTTTTGTACATTATCTTCACTACTAAAGGCAATCCTCATTTTGTGCGGGGGTTCAGTGCTGGACCAGAGTGTGTGTAAGCCCACTCCACCCCTTTTCATGGCATCTTTATGACGTTTGGGGGCTACTTCTGGGTTTGGTGCAGTGTGTGTGTGCAATCACGCATCATTTGGACACACCTAAATTGATTGTTGCCTGTATATGTATTTTTGTACATATTCTTCAGCTGGAGATCTGCATCGCAAAATAGGGAGAAGTATGTATTTTTAAGAAGAGCTGTCTTTCACTTCCTGTACTGGTTCAGGAAGTTCAAATGTGGAAGGTTCACATTAAAATGCAATCTGACCTCCATCCCTATTTATTTATTTTTATTTCATTCCAATGGAAAGATAAATAATTGGTTTGATTTGTGTAAGCCAAGTGTATCCCATCTTATATTTGTGCATCTGTGTATCTTGTTGATCTCAGTTTTGACTGATTGTGCTAGTGAGATCTTTGGTCAAAGTATAAAGCCTGATGGTTGCCCAACAACCACTGAGCCTCTTGGGCTTGCCGATCAGAAGCTCGGCAGTTTGAATTCGTGTGATGGTGGTGAGTTCCCATTGCTCTGTCCCAGCTTCTGCCAACCTAGCAGTTCGAAAGCACACCAGTGCAAGTAGATAAATAGGTACTGCTGCAGTGGAAAGGTAAACGGCGTTTCCGTGCACTCTGGCAGTTGCCACAGTGCCCCATTTAGTGTGGACAAATGCCGGCTCCCTTGGCCTGAAAAGTTAGTTAGTCAAGATGGCGGCGCGCATAGACGCTGCGGCTTAGTACTCTCCCTTGTTTTTCAGCGTTTTGTTTTGTTTTTTTATTATTTTTACTTGTTCTGAGTATGTCTGGTCGGGCAAGAAAGATTTACAGCAGGCAGGAACTTCTGAAGGTCGGGTTACAGTGTGTACAAGCTGTAAGAGCTGATTATTTAGATCTATCATCTATCAACTGTCATCAACTGTCAGCCAAGATGGCGGTGCGCACAGACGCTGTGGCTTAGTGCTCTCCCTTTGTTTTTCAGCGTTTTGTTTTTGTTTATTTTTACTTGTTCTGAGTATGTCTGGCCGGGCAAGAAAGATTTACAGCAGGCAGGAACTTCTGAAGGTCGGGTTACAGTGTGAACAAGCTGTAAGAGCTGATTATTTTCGCCCAGATACCGTTCCTGTGGGAGTAGCCAGGCCACCGGGCTCTCCATGGATTACTATGCCTCCAGGGAGGAGGCGAAGGCGGCGTAGAGACAGGAGGCAAAGGAGGGGTTGTCGGGCCGGCGTCCTGGTAAGATTGCAGAGGAGTCCATCTAAACCACCACTCCCTAGCATATTTCTTGCTAATGTGAGATCTCTTGCCAACAAAATGGATGAATTGAGGCTGCAGGCAGCAAAGAACAGCCTTGTAAAAGATTGCTGCGTTTTATTTGTCATTGAAACATGGCTTCAACCGTCCATACCAGACATAGCTATTCAGTTGGAAGGCTGTGTGGTACATCGTCATGACCGAAGCATGGACTTCGGAAAAACCAAAGGAGGGGGGCTGTGTGTATATGTGAACAAGTGCTGGTCTAAAAATTCTAAGACTGTGGGCAGTCACTGTTCACCAGATTTGGAATTTGTAGCTGTTAAATGTAGACCAGCCTATCTCCCTAGGGAGTTCACAGCTGTTATGCTAACTGGTGTGTACGTGCCACCAGATGCTAATGCCAACTTGGCTTTGGGATGCCTGCAGAGCCTTATCAGCAGCCAGCAAGACAAGTATCCTGAAGCTGTGCACATCATTGCGGGAGACTTCAACCATGTTGAACTTAAAACAGTGCTCCCAACGCTCTATCAGCATGTGAAATGTCCCACAAGAGGGGACAAGACACTGGATAAAGTTTATTCGAATGTAAATCACGGCTATAGGGCTTTACAGTTGCCACATTTGGGCCAGTCCGACCATATGTCTCTGTTCCTGGTACCAGCATATATCCCACTCAGGAAACGGGCTCCCACAATATCAAGGACTGTTAAAATCTGGCCTGAAGGTGCTATTCACCAGCTGCAGGACTGTTTTGAGAGAACCAATTGGGATATTTTCGATCGTTCAGACCTGGAGGAGCACACGGCGGCAGTTCTGTGCTATATCAATCACTGCACAGACACTGTCACAGTAAATAAATCCATCCGGTTTTACCCCAATCAGAAACCCTGGATGAATAGAGAGGTCCAATGCCTGTTGCGGGAAAGAAACAGGGCTTTCAGGTCGGGCGAGGTGCAGCTTTACAGTGTGGCAAGAGCAAACTTGAAGAGGGGTATTCGACGGGCGAAACTGGATTATAGACAGAGGATTGAGGATAATTTAAGGAGTAACAACACAAGACAGATGTGGCAGGGGATTCAGCATATTACCAACTATAAACCTAACCTTGGTGCTGTCGACGGTGACCCTTTGCTGGCGGAGGAGCTTAACCTCTTCTTTGCTCGCTTCGAGAGGGAGCCACCTGAGACGTCGGTATTACAGCCACCAGCCCATAGGGGCCCCTCATTCACTGTAGAGGAGCACGAGGTGAGACAGGTATTGAGGATGGTGAATCCGAGGAAGGCTGCTGGACCTGATGGCATCACTGGAAAGGTGTTGAAGGGCTGTGCGGATCAGCTGGCGAGGGTCTTTACTAAGATCTTCAACAAGTCCTTACACCAGTCTATTGTCCCACCCTGCCTGAAGTCGTCAACTATTGTTCCTCTGCCTAAAAAACCCACAATCAGTAGTTTGAATGACTACAGACCAGTTGCACTGACTCCAATCATCATGAAGTGCTTTGAGAAACTGGTGCGCCGTCACATTATTTCCTGTCTTCCACCAATTTTTGACAACTACCAGTTTGCATACAGGGCAAATAGATCCACAGAAGACGCTATCACCACCACTCTCCATGCTGCTCTGTCCCATCTGGAGCAGCCGGGGAGTTATGTGAGGCTGCTGTTTGTGGATTTTAGCTCTGCTTTTAACACTATCCTCCCCCATAGACTGGTGTCCAAGCTAGAGGCGATTGGACTCTCCAACTCCACCTGTCTCTGGGTTTTGGATTTTTTGTCAGAACGTTCTCAGAGGGTTAGAGTAGGGTCACATATGTCCAAAGCCCTTAGCCTTAACACCGGCTCACCACAGGGTTGTGTGTTGAGTCCCCTGCTCTTTACTCTCTATACGTATGACTGTACAGCCATCTATTCCAGCAACAAAATCATCAAGTTTGCTGATGACACTACGGTGGTGGGGCTCATTTCAGGAGGGGATGAGTCCGCCTATCGGGACGAGGTGGAGCGGCTCTGTGTTTGGTGTGGAGAGAACAATCTGGCTCTTAATACAGCTAAGACCAAGGAATTGGTGATGGATTACAGGACAAAAAAGGCGGTCATTCAGCCCTTGTATATCAACGGGGAACGGGTGGAGAGGGTGGCGGAATTCAGGTTTTTGGGAGTGACTATCGATCAGGGCATGACTTGGAGCGCAAATACCACTGCTCTGGTGAAGAAGGCTCAGCAGAGAATTTATTTCCTCAGACTTTTAAAGAAGAACAATCTGAGTGAGAAACTGCTGGTGTCCTTCTACCGAGGCTCCATAGAGAGCATTCTCACATACTGTATTTGTGCTTGGTTCTCCAGTTGTACAGCTAGGGAGAAGAAGGTGCTCCAGAAGGTCATAACCACAGCCCAAAGGATTATTGGTCATCCTCTCCCATCTTTGGAAGAACTGTACGGTTCCCGTTGTCTTAGGAAAGCAAACAACATCCTGCAGGATGCATCTCACCCGGGATACAGTCTGTTTGCACTACTGCCTTCTGGCAGGAGATATAGAAACATCAAGTCAAGGACAAATAGACTGAAAAATAGTTTCTATCCAAGAGCTGTGGCCTTTTTGAATGCTGTAACTCGATAGTGTGACCTGGGAGTTTGATGGGTGTGGGTGTGGGTGTGGCTGGAATGTGGTTTGTTTGGTTGTTGTTGCTGTTTTGCTTTTGTTGTTTTTTTAAGGGATGACATCCAATTTCGTTGCACTGTGCAATGTTGCACTTGTGTAATGACAATAAAGAATCTATCTATCTATCTATCTATCTAAAAGCAAGATGAGTGTCGCACCCCATAATCACCTTTGACTAGACTTAATAGTCCAGGGGTCCTTTACCTTTTTACATTTATTTCGCTTTCCCTTACCACATTCATCATCTCCCTTTAAGTGTGTACACTTGAGAGGATACCGGGGGGGGGGGGGAGAGGGGATTAACGCATTTCACCACCTGTTTTTGATAGCCAACAGTTGCAAACCGAATCAAATTAGCATTTCATATTTCTTTGCAGGACATTCCCCAAAGTTGCAATATCAGGGGCCCAAAGTGTTGTTGAATTTCAGTGCTTGACATGGGCACAACCAGCAACTTCCCCCAGGACTGTGCACAGGGATTCTTATGTACTTCCTAAGAAATTAAATGTATAGAATAAGTTTAAGAAGTCCGGCATGACAGATGAAAATGCATTGGAACTAGATGCACAAATATAAGATGGGATATACCTGACTTACTAAAAGTACATGTGAAAAGGATCTAGGGGTCTTGGTGGACCACATGCTTAACATGAGTCAACAGTGTGATGCAGAAGCAAAAAAAGCTAATGCTATTCTAGGCTGCATCAACAGAAATCTAGTGTCCAGATCAAGGGAAGTAATAGTACCACTCTATTCTGCCTTGGTTGGACCACACCTAGAATACTGTGGGCACCACAGTTTAAGAAGGATGTTGACAAGCTGGAACATGTGCAGAGGAGGGCGACCAAGATGATCAAGGGTCTGGAAACCAAGCCTGATAAGGAGTGAGGAGACTAAGAGGTGATATGATAGCCATCTTCAAATATGTCAAGGGCTGTCTCATGGAAGATGGAGCAAGCTTGTTTTCTCCTGTTCTGGAGGGTAGGACCTGGACCAAGTTAAAAGAAAGGAGATTCTGACTAAACATATGGAAAAAAACTGTGGAACTGTGGAACAATCTCCCTCAGGAGGTTGTGGACTCTCACTCCTTGGAGGTTTAAAGCAGAGGTTCGATGGACATCTGTCCTGGATGCATTAGCTGAGATTCCTGCATTGCAGGGGGTTGGACTAGATGACCCTTGGGTCCCTTCCAACTCTATGATTCTATGATTCTATGACCTGCTTGCTCCAGCATGATCAATGACGGATTGCTGCAATCAAGTACCGGGCCCTAAGGAAGCCGGACTATCCTCCCCCAGGGCCAGGGCTTTTGCAGTGACAGCTCCGACCTGGGGGAATGCTCTGTCCCACAAGACTAGGGCCCTGCAGGACTTGATCTCCTTCCACAGGGCCTGTAAGACAGAGCTATTCCACATGGCCTTCAATTTGAATTAGCCTGATCCTCTATTCCCTTTTCCCTTTCCTCTTCTATGAAGAAACCCTTTCGGGACCCCACATTTAAATTCTTCCCTGGTCTCCCTGCTGGCCCTAGTAGGACCAACTTGGCCAGTTAGCCCTGGTGATCATTCATTGTCTACTGACTGGGGTCCCCCCCCCAAATAACCCCTGAATTTTAGAATTTTATTGATATTGATGCTGCATTTTATGCTGTTTTTAAGTCGCATTTTAATCAGTGTTTTATATTTGCTGTTAGCCACCCTGAGCGTGGTTTTTAAACTGGGAAGTGCGGGGTATAAATAAAAAAATATTATTATATTATTATTATTGGTAATGCTGGAAGCCTTGGCCTCACAGATTTTTTAGGGTCACTCTGGCAGCAGTTGGGGCAGGAAGGGATGCTCAGAAAGGGAAACGCTGGTCCAGCTGGCATTATCTAGGTCACTTGTAATCTGTGCCAGGCAGGGATTCCAGAGCCAGTTGTATAAGACGCAGCACTAGAGCACAGTAGAATGAAATGCTCTAAGTAGCAAGCCAATACAAGGGTTAAATGTTTTGCTCTTTGAAAGTCTCAGATCCACATTCCCAGCACCTCAATCTGCCTCCTTCTTGCTATTTATAGAGATTCTTGCCTTCTGATGTAAGAGGGGTTTCCCTCCCCTCCAAAATAGCTGCTGTCTTCAGTCTCTGGGAACTCCCCATTCATGCTACCAGCTGAGCTGAAAGGTGTGTCAGCCCAGTCTCTGTTGTAGAGAGCACTGAATGCTGTTTGAGGAACAGCCTTTAGGATCAACATCAGGAAAGGAGTAAACTTTTTGTGGTCAGGGCTCAAGGAAATGTGATCTCAGAACCACTGGCAGTCATCTTTGAGAATTCCTGGAGAACAGGCGAAGTCCTGGCAGACTGGAGGAGGGCAAATGTTGTCCCTATTTTCAAAAAGGGGAAAAGAGAGGACCCAAATAATTACCGCCCAGTCAGTCTGACATCAATACCAGGGAAGATTCTGGAGCAGATCATTAAACAAACAGCCTGTGAGCACCTAGAAAGGAATGCTGTGATCACCAATAGTCAGCATGGATTTCTGAAAAATAAGTCATGTCAGACTAACCTGATCTCGTTTTTTGACAGAATTACAACCCTGGTAGATGAGGGAACGCAGTGGATGTAACCTACCTTGATTTCAGCAAGGCATTTGACAAAGTGCCCCATGATATTCTTGTAAAGAAGCTGGTAAAATGCGGTCTTTGTAACTGGCTGACTGACCGAACCCAAAGGGTGCTCATCAATGGTTCCTCTTCATCCTGGAGAAGAGTGACTAGTGGGGTGCCACAGGGTTCTGTCTTGGGCCCGGTCTTATTCAACATCTTTATCAACGACTTGGATGATGGACTCAAGGGCATCCTGATCAAATCTGCAGATGACACCAAACTGGGAGGGGTGGCTAACATCCCAGAGGACAGGATCACACTTCAAAACGACCTTGACAGATTAGAGAACTGGGCCAAAACAAACAAGATGAATTTTAACAGGGAGAAATGTAAAGTATTGCACTTGGGCAAAAAAAATGAGAGGCACAAATACAAGATGGGTGACACCTGGCTTGAGAGCAGCACATGTGAAAAGGATCTAGGAGTCTTGGTTGACCACAAACTTGACATGAGCCAACAGTGTGACGCGGCAGCTAAAAAAGCCAATGCAATTCTGGGCTGCATCAATAGGAGTATAGCATCTAGATCAAGGGAAGTAATAGTGCCACTGTATTCTGCTCTGGTCAGACCTCACCTGGAGTACTGTGTCCCGTTCTGGGCACCACAGTTCAAGAAGGACACTGACAAACTGGAACGTGTCCAGAGGAGGGCAACCAAAATGGTCAAAGGCCTGGAAACGATGCCTTATGAGGAACGGCTAAGGGAGCTGGGCATGTTTAGCCTGGAGAAGAGGAGGTTAAGGGGTGATATGATAGCCATGTTCAAATATATAAAAGGATGTCACATAGAGGAGGGAGAAAGGTTGTTTTCTGCTGCTCCAGAGAAGCAGACACGGAGCAATGAATCCAAACTACAAGAAAGAAGATTCCACCTAAACATTAGGAAGAACTTCCTGACAGTAAGAGCTGTTTGACAGTGGAATTTGCTGCCAAGGAGTGTGGTGGAGTCTCCTCCTTTGGAGGTCTTTAAGCAGAGGCTTGACAACCATATGTCAGGAGTGCTCTGATGGTGTTTCCTGCTTGGCAGGGGGTTGGACTCGATGGCCCTTGTGGTCTCTTCCAACTCTATGATTCTATGATTCTATGAATTAGAAACAAACAGGGTGATACACATTTCAGCTGAATGTGGGTTTTAATGGGAGAAGGATAGATAGGTAAACAGTTGTGCATGAGCCAGGAAGTCAACACTCATCCCAGCCATAAACTCACTGAGTGAGTTAGGTAAGCCACTCGCTCAGCCTCAGCTTACTTCAGTAGTATGTAGGGTAATACTGATAAGCTGCCTTACCAGCCTGCTGAAAAAGACCCTGCTGTGGCGATAAATTATGGCATCTGCGTGGCTGCAGACTACCTCCAGCGCTGCAGGCAGGATGCCCCTGAATTCTAGTTGCTGGGGAGCCGAGGCATTGGGTTAGCGACTGTGAGGACAGAGTATTAGATTAGATGGGTCTGATCCAAATAATACTCGGTAAATTTGGGAAAGACTACTTTCACCAAGGATTCCTGGTTTTTATTTTTTAATTTACTGGGGAAAATGTCACCTCTGAAGGTTATTCAATAGTTGGACAATCATTCTGCACAAGGAAAAATACAAACAGTCTCACTGGAGCTACAACTGCATACTGCCACAACGCTGGTCAACTTAAAAATTGAAAGTGTCATATTTGAATTTGGAAGCACTGAAAAATGCAGGCAGGTGCAAGCACCAGGAAAGACAAACCAGTGCTACAAAAAAACAAGAACCACTGTGGGTGGGGGAACTATCCAACAACCAACTTCTCCCGCTAAAGAAGCAGCCACTGCATGGTACAGTGAAACCTAATGTATTTTTTCAATAAACAGGAATTCCCAGGTTTAGTAATGTTTCTGTGCTAGCTGAAATGTTTGAATCATTTTTTAAAGGAAAGATGTGAACCCTCAACAGTCAGAACTTAAATGTTGGCTTCTTTAAACTTGTATTGTTTAACTTCTAAACTACTCTCTGGAACTAAAAAGGTTGCAAACAGGGTGCTTTTTGCTGCTACAGTATTGTTCTAAATAAAAGCTGTTATCGACAAATTCTTCAGTCTATGGGCCATAGGTTGCCCACTTTTGCTGTGTAAGGGTACATCTTAAGTGACTACCCTCACTGGCCCAGAATAACTGGCACACATGAAGCTAGCAACAGAAATACAACGAAACATTTTTTTTATGATTACCCCCCCCAAAAAAACAACAACACTGTATCTAGATGGACATACAATAGTGACAGGAACTCTGAATCAGATGGTTTGTGCCATAGTCACTTTGGCAGGGGGGCAGGGGATTATAGAAAACACTAATTTCTTAAAACACATTCTTATTCTAGCCTCTATATCAGGAGTGAGGAACCTTTTTTCTACCATGGGCTGCATTCCCTTGTGGATAACCTTTAAGGAGTCAGATGCTGTTGGTGGGTAGGGTTTACCTTTGCTACATGCAATTCGTAATATTATGTATATGCCTTTACCATCCTCAGTGCCATCCTTTACTCTCCACTATTAATCCACTGAGCTAGAAACTCTCTTCAGCAAAAATCTTAAAGAGTCCCTAGGGCCAAAGGGTGTTTTGGATCTCTCTCACAAGGTGGAAAGAGAGCTCTCCCGGACTTCCGGCTGCTGCGGAAAGGAATGTCGGTGTGCTAAGTGTCGGCTGCGACACAGAGCTGGCAGAAAGGCTTTTGAGGGCAGCGCCAGAGCTCAGCGCACCCCCCAAAAAACTCCCACAGGAGTGTGGGGACCCAAGGGTTCCTGCAGAGTGAAATTTCTCGCCCCCCAGTGCCTGTTTAGCACACGGGAGGAAAGGGGGAGAGGCTTGAGGACGCTTCAAGGCACCATCGCGGCCCCTGCCAAAGCTACATTCCGACACCCAAGAAGCAGCAGACCTTCCTAATTAGAGGTAAATGCCAATAAAACAATTTAAAGGCATAATTTGACCATAAAACTTCAATTTGGCGTGACGGAGATAAAAGAGGAAGTCAGTCTCCAATCTTTGCGGACAGGCTCTGCAAGGGATTCTTTTTGTGAATGGGACTCGACTTTGTTTATTGCTATGGAGAATTGCTACAGCTAAATCTGACTGAATTGTCACATTCTAATGGCTTGCAGCTTTAACTGTATCCAGTTACCAAATGAGATATAAGTGGAAATCTACACAACTGGAGGTTTAAGCAAATTTTATAAAAATTTGGAGGAGCTAAAGAAGAAAGGGGGAAGACAGGAAGCCTGCAGGGAACTCTTGCACATTTGGAGGCAACCTCCAAAGTAAAAGTGGAAAAGAGCCTGGAACAGCTTCCCAAGTATCCTAAAGTATTCTAAAGTACCCCAAAAAGAAATTGGAGAGCTCTCCAAATAAGAGTGGTAAACCAAAGCCTCAGCTGCTTGCGAATTGGAACTTTAATTGCCTGTGGATTTATGACTTGGAAAACAAGACTATGGTCTTGGGATTAAAAATAAGAACGGACTAAAAGGACCTACAAGTTTTGGAAAGGATGGAAGACTGAAGAAATCCCAACTAATGAATCATGGCAAGAAAAATTGATGGATTATGCAGAACTGGCAAAATTGACACATAAGCTACGGGACAAGGATAACTGTGACTTTAAGGATGAATGGGAACCTTTCACAAAGTATTTGAAGACGCAACAAAGTGAACTGGACTCCTTGGCAGGTTTTGAATAAACATCTGCAATTTTTTACTGATAATAATTAGCTAAACAGTTGGAGGATCTATACAACTCTGTAACATGCAGAAAATAGCATTATTGGAGAACCCAAAGACTGGAACTGAGGGAAGTCGGGGGTGGGGGGATGGGTTCTGTGGGGGGTGGGGGGAGGAAAAATGGGGGGAATAAGGATATGTTTTTGGAAAATATGTTTTGTTATAACTTTGAATAAAAAAAACAAAAAAGAAAGAGAGCTCTCCCTTCAGAGAAGTAGATCAGACCGCTTAAGGCTCCTCCCCACCATAGAAACCTCCGATGTCAGCAAAGGCACAAAAAAGGGGGGGGCTGGGGCAGGCATGGACCCCAAACGCCAGAGCTGTTGTGTGCATTCTTCTTCCTGTTAGAATCAAGGGGAGAGGCAACATCACAAATCCCAGTTACGCTCCCTGGTATACTCCAGAGCTTAGGGCGAGGAAACAAGTTTGGAGATGGCTCTAATGCAAATGGAGGAAAAGTCTGGTTGAATGCAATCGAACACTGGTGAGGGTGCATAATCAAGCCTACCTAGTGGCAGTGAGTAAAGGCTGAAAAGGAGCCTTACTCTGCTGCCTCTATTGCATCCTCATTATGCAGCTCAGTCTGTTACAGTTTGGCCCGAAGGAGGTGGCAGAAACGACAGCAGCTCACTGTGACTTGTTTACAAAGCATTTTGAGAATAAAATTGCTTGCATCCACCAGGAACTTGACTCTGCTGTGATAGCAGATGAATCTCAAGTGGTGTCCAGAGCACAGTGTAGTCCCATTGTGTTGGATGAATTTCAGTTGGAGGCTCAAGGATGCAGACAAGATGCTTGGATTGGTCAGGGCAATTACTTGCACCCTGGACCCTACCCCATCTTGGCTGATAAAAACTAGCAGGAAGGCCTACTTTTGGCACAGATACTCCTTTGGTCACTCTGCACAATGACCATATTCAGGAGAGAGACAGGAGAAATATGTCCTTGTTATTTCTCCTTGACCTCTCAGCAGTTTTTGATCCCATGGTATCCTTCTGGATAAGCTGTCTTAGTGGTAGGTAGCAGTGCTTTGCCGTGGTTCAGCTCCTACTTGGATGGTCACTCCCAGAGGCTGATTCTTGAGGAGTGCTTCAATGTGGAGTTGCTGAGGGCTCAATTTTATCCCCTATGCTATTTAACATCTACATGAAAACGCTAAGTGGAGTCATCCAGAGGTTTGGAGTATATTGTCAGCAATATGCTGGTGACATTATGCTCTACTTCTCCTTTACATCTGCAGGTGAGGTAGTGAGTGTGCTGGATCACTGAATTGCCTCAGTAATGGACTGGATGAGAGCCAACAAACTGAAGCTCAATCCAGCTAAAACTGAGGCACTGTTAGTGGATCGGATGGGTGGGAGGTTGCCTGCTCTTGATGGGGTTACACTCTCTGAAGGAGCAGGCATGTAGCCTGGGGGTACTCCTGGACCCTTTGTTGTTCCTTGAAGCTCTGATGGCCTCAGGGGGCACAGAGTGCCTTCCATCAGCTTCAGCTGGTGGCACAACTGCGCCCCTATCTGGACAGGGATAGTCTAACTTCTGTTGTCTACGCTCTGGTAACGTCTAGACTGGATTAATGCAATGTGTTGTATGTAGGGCTGCCTCTAAAGATCGTTTGGAAGCTTCAGCTGGTGCAGAATTTGGTGGCCAGGTTGCTCACCAGAACAAGACAGATTGAGCATATTACACATATCCTGGCCCGACTGCATTGGTTGCCAATTAGTTTCTGGTCCCAATTCAAAATGCTGTTTTTGATCTATAAAGCTTTAAATGGTACAGGATCGTAATACCTCAAGGACTGCTTCTCCCTATATAAATCATCCCGGAGTCTGCGTTCATCATCTGACACCCTTCTTCATGTTCCTCCTCCATGTGAGGTCCAAAGGATGTGAGGTCCAAAGCCTTTTCTGCAGTGGCTCCATTTGTGGAATGCTCTCCCCAGGGAGGTTCACCTGGCGCCTTCATTATATATCTTTAGGTGTCAGGCAGAAACATTCCTCTTCAACCAGGCCTTTGGCTGTTTAATATTCCACAGCCTTTTAAACGTGTTTGTGGGTGGGTGGGTTATTGCGTTGTTGTTTTAGTTTGACCTATTTATTTGTGCTTTTACCTTGCATATTTATCTTGTGATCCACTCTGAGATCTTATGATGAAGGGCGGTATTTGTCAAACAAACAAATAACTGATGGATACAGCCCACTGGTTGTCTTTGTGCACATTTATGGTACAGAGGCACAGTCCTAGAAACCATTTACATGAAAGTAAGGGTTAACATACAAGCCACAAGTTTTGAAATCATAGCGACAATAGTTGGAAACCTACTATCCATTTCATTCCCATTTTACAAGTAAAGAACAGTAGTTATTAACCTGGGTAATATGGAAAGCTTTAAATCAAGCTGTCAACTTGGATTCCACCACAATTATAATTCACTGCCAAGAATTTTCTGAAGGAACTGGGTAAGAGGACTTTATAAAGACACTTTTTTGGACTACCTTCTTGGACCACAACATGCCATCCTTCTCTCTTCTGGGGGTTGGGTTACAGGTCCAGTTGAACAATGTATGTCCATTCATTTGGATGGTTTCATATCAGAGATTTATTTTTTTAAAAAAGGAGGACAATTACATGCATGCAGTCACGAATGCATACCCCAAAATATACTACAAGGAAGGTTAACCATAGCAAATCAATAAAAATTCCAGCCAGCCTTCTCATTAGATAGACTGAATCTAGTTCTGTAAAAGAGAGATTTCTAAATGGCTGCAATTCACATTTATAGCACAAGATGGCACTGGGGTATGGGAAAGACAAGGACTTTTCCAGATGTCCAAGGACTTGCAATGCAACACTACCAGTGAGGAACTAAGGGTCAAACAAAAGCTTCACAGGAAATCTGGGATTAGGGACATCTCCCCCCCCCCATCCTTTATTTAAATTTATTAGCAGCCTCAAAATAGCACTCCAGAAGAAGGTGCACATTAAAATCCACCTCCTGTTGCACCTAATAGCAGCATGGTAGTGGGTAAAAGATGTGGATATAAATCAGAGAAAGGGTTCAAACACCTTCTCCTCAAGTTGCATCAAGTCTGAACCTCAGTGGGGTGTTTCTGCAGCTATGAAGAGTGTTGTGCTCTTATATAGGATTTTTTCAATGAATTTCTAAACTCTTAAGACCAAAAACCTTAGGAATTCTGAAAACGAAAACAGCTCAGAAATGCCACCTGTACATTAAAGCAACAACCAAAGCACTCTGATCTACTTGCAAGTTCATTACTTTGATGGGTAAAGTTGGAATGCAGATAACAAGCAAAAAATCAATCTTTCCGGGCCATGATAAAAGCCCTGCAGAGAGCCCTGTTTATCGACACTCAATTACCACTACAAGTTATATGCAAAAACAAAATTAACTTCATCCAATGGTGTGATAAGGAACAGAAAAACAGCAGCAAGAAAGGGCAGTTGATCTTTTCGCTGTCCACCAGGGGTGCCAACTATAGGGGGTGGAAGGGGCTTCAGCCCCCTCAATATTTGTGGGCAGGGGGCCAAGCCCCCCCAATATTGAGGGGGCTGCCATTCCCCACTGACGTCAAGTGAGCACTTGCGTGTGCTGGGCAGAACACGCAGGGAGGGAGATCCCCCTCCATGCTCCCTAAACTCCTGCACCGCCAGAGAAGCACTGGTGCAACAGGCGGGGCAGAACACAACACATGATGCTGGGCCCCCTCAATGTGGGGGACAAGTAGGCACCCCTGTTGTCCACCATTCCACAAACTGTGGAAGAGAGAATCTGGAGCAGGGAAAATGTAAACATGGACAGATACGATACTATACTATACGGAGCTTCACTAAAATGCTTAAATGTTTCTTTGATTGTCCTTGAATTTTCCTACCACACTTGTCATCCTCTCCTAGCACATCTGTGTGGTGCACCACACCCTTGGAGAACCACTGCTTTAGTGTAAAAGAGGTTTGTCCCCTCCGTGACTCCTGCAGAGCCAGAATTATCTTCTGGCAGTTTTAAATGACATTTTTGAAACATATCAAAAATAATATTTTTGAAACCTATCAAACAACAAAAACCCTATTGAATTAATTATGTACCCGATCAAAAAACATTATAAGCTGGATGTATTATTTCAAAAAAGTTTGCTTAGATGTTTTATAGGGTGTCACATTATGTAGAAGAATGAGCTTATGGTGGTCCAACCATTAGTCAATACATTTGATCTAATGATGGTTGTATTTTTATCCTTTTCTGTAATAGTGATGTCAGCACACTGCCAGCACACCGCGGGACATGTACAAATTGCCCCACATTCATCCGGAGCTACAGTCAGAAGTCAGAATTGCACGTGGTCCTGACCCAGACGTTGTTTGATTGATTCACGTGTTTGTACAGTCGTACCTCGGCACCCGAAGTGAGTTTTTGAACATTCTTTCAGAAGCCGAACATCTGATGGGGCTTCCACAGCTTCTGATTGGCTGCAGGAGCTTCCTGCAGGCAATCAGAAGCCGCGCTTTGGAAGTCAAACGTTTCGGAAGATCAATGAAGTTTTTAAAATTTGATGTAGTATTGTGTTTTAATTAGTTGGAAGCTGCCCAGAGTGGCTGTAGGAACCCAGTTAGATGGGCGGCATATAAATAAAAAGTATTATAACTATAATTATAATTATTATCTCATCCTTTCACGTCCCCACACAGTGAGCAACATTTGCCATGGGATACAGTAAGTAGGGCTCCTCTCCTAATATAAAGACCTAGGCCTGAGATTCCCAATCCTATTTGGCCTACTGCCCACTTTTCGGGGGGGGGATACTCAGCACCTCCCCCCCCGAAATCTACCTTCTTTAAGGGAAAAAACAGAAAGATGCTGTGACAAATTTGCATTCTTTTATTTATCTATATTTCTACCTACATCCTATAACATAGTAAAGAAATATGTTGTTGTAAATAAGATACCTTGAAGCTCAACATTATAAAATTAAAACCAACCACAGTAACATTCGTATTACACACAGAAAATTCAGATAACGAAGGATAATATTAAAATTAAAATTACGAATAACATTAACAATAATCCTAATGAAAAGAATGAACCTGGTGTGCTATCAATTAATGTCTGGCTCTATTTTGTCAGCAAGCTGAGCCTAGTTGAGCCTAGTTGAAACCCAGGAAAACCCCTCACCTCCAGCACAACTGGCAGATCCAGGGGAGGTGCTGGCACTGTCCCGCAACGGCACCCGACCTTGCGGAAAGCATCATTATCCAACAGATTAAACATGTACGAACCATTTTTCAAACTTTTATTTTAGTTTCTTCTTTCTTTCTGCTTCCAATGCCCCCTTATTTTTATTCAATGCCCTCTCAATTCCACCCAAGGCTACTACCACCCCCTTGGATCATTCCAGCACCCCTTAGGGGGCTGTACTGTCCACTTTGGGAAACACTGACCTAGACAGATTGGTGTTGGTAGAGGCATTCTCTCAGATACATAGGGTCCCAAGTCGTTCAGGGATGTTTATATCAATATAACCACTTTAAATTGGGCCTGGTTATGTACAGGCAGCTGGAGCAGACCCCACAAAACCAGTGTTCTATGACTGTGCACCTAAGTCCCCACCCATGAGCACTCCAGCAGCAACACTCTGCACAAGCTGCAGTTTCTGGACCTTCTTCAAGGGCAGCCCTACATAGAATGGACAGCAGCAGTCATTTCAGGAGGCTATCAAAGCATACAAAACTTTGGCCAGACTATCCTAGTTCAGCAAAGGCTGCAGTTGGTGAACCAGCCAGAGCTATAAAGTTATCAAGGAAAAGAGCACACAAATGCTCAGCATAAACTTGCAAAAATATAAATTATGTCCCTGGCACTGAAAGGCCTTCCTTCATTGAATCTAGGGACACCACACGGTTTTGTAAGTAAAATATCTCAATAATGTTGAAAGTACTAGAGAAGCATTTAGTCCTCATGACAAAGAGTATTTCCAGACAAAAAGCTCCTAGCACCCTAAAAAAATGTTCTTCCATTCTAAGGTTCAGGTGAAATTTTTCCAACAGGCTTTGGGGATCTGAGTGATTTTAATGAAAGAGCTAATGCCATGCTGTTTTATGGTAATTATCTGGATGTTTCTAACAGGGGTGTGTGGGTGTGATGTATTTTATATAGTTGTATTCCATTAATGTTTAATTGTTCTTTAATTATTGTTCCCCCAACCTATGTTTTTAGCTGTATTTTATCCGTAAGCCACCTTGGGTCCCTATCGGGGGTGAATGAATAGGGCTGCCATATTACTGGGATTTCCAAAAGGACACTTGCAGGGTGTCCTGGTTTTTACTTTTTGAAATATGGCAACCCAAATGCTGGGAGATTCATGATAAAGAATGCATCACTTCACAGAATGCATAGATAAAAACTATAGAAACAGCTGCCACAAGATTCAATTTAGCTTGAAAAGGAGATTAGACAAATACATGAAAGATAATGCCATCAACCACTACTATTCACAATGGTTATATGCTGCATCCAGTACCAGAGGCAAGATACCTTTGAATACTAGCTGCTAGGGAGCTACAGCAGGCATTAGCTACTGCAGTCATGTTCTGCTTATGGGCTTCTCAGAGGCATCTAATTCACTAGTGTGGGAAATAGGATGCTGAACTAAACAGTTTTGGTCTGATGTATCAGGGCTTGTCTTATTCCTTTTCTATTGACACTATCCCTTAGTTTAGAGCAGCCTTTCTCAACCTGTGGGTCCCCAGCTATTGTTGAACTACAACTCCCATCACCCCTAGCTAGCAAGGCCAGAGCTCAGGGATGATGGGAGTTGTAGTCCAACAACATCTGGGGACCCATAGGTTGAGAACCGCTGGTCTAGAGAAAGCAAAGCCAACATGATGTCCTCCAGATGTTTTTGGGCTCCAACTCTCAACAATCCCAGCAAGCATGGCAAATGACCAGGGATTATGGAAGCTGTAGTTCAGCAACATCTGGAGGGCACCATAGTGGCTAGCCTTGTCCTAGTCCTTTAAAGTAGCTTCTATAAAGTTAATTAATATTTAATATGAACACAGTAAGAAAATTATTAGGCAAATATACTTCTAGTATCGTTTATTACGATGATGCTCCATTAAAAAAATAAGAAGTTAGGGTAATATCCTAACTTCGCTGCTAGTCCATTTTGGAAATGCCAATGTCTAGATACCATTTCTAAATCCAAACATAATCTTTGTGAGTTTACTACCATTTTGATGGCTTCTGTTATCTGCTTTAGGTATACCTGGGTAAGTATTAACTCCTGTTTGCGTCTGTAATTACTGATTGAATAAAATCCAGTGGGTTAGGGTACATTTATTAATCAAACAATGTGGTTTTAAGTGCTAAATTGCACATAGAATAATAGAATTGTAGAGATGGAAGGTACCCCAAGGATAATCTAGTCCAAACCCCTGTATGCAGGAATCTTTGGCTACAGCATTTATGGCAGATGGCCATCCAACCTCTGCTTAAAAACCTTCAATAAAGGAGAATCCACCACCTTCTGAGAGAGTACGTTCCACTGTCAAAATCCATGCAAGACACTGTAGGAGGACGTGTATACACATAATAAATTTTGTGTTCTAATAAAGGGTAAAAATCTAGGGAAAGACCTTTTTTCTTCAAGGGTTCAGAATTTGTCTGCTCAACATGAAAACTTCTCAACTGATTAAAACAAGGTTGTCCTAACTCCTTTGTGCCTCGCAGAGCAAGACTGTCAGGCTAAGGACAACCTAGATGTTACATCAGGACGTGGGTGGCGCTGTGGTCTAACCCTGAGTCTCTCATGCTTGCCAGTTGTAAGGTTGGAAGTTTGAATCCAAGTAACAGGTGGGTTCCAGTTGCTTTCTTCCAGCTCCTGCCAACCTAGCAGTTCAAAAGCATACCAGCGCAAGTAGATAAACAGGTACCGCTGCAGAAGGAAGGTAAATGGCATTTCCATGCTCTCTGGCACTTGTCACAGTCCTCTGTCCTCCAGAAACTGTTTAGTCATGCTGGCCACATGACACGGAAAAGCTGTCTGCAGATAAACGCTGGCTCCCTTGGCCTGAAAGCGAAGATGACTGCACCCTACTGGACTGGACTTACGGTAACCAGCCAAGGATCCTTTACCTTAATCTTACCTCACCTAGATGCTACATGGTTTCAACTTTGCATCTGCCAAGACAAGGGATATGTGAGGACTGTGAGGCACTTACAAAGCAAAATGGACAGCAGAGTGTATAAGAAATCATGTTTCATGTGTCCCTACTATCTCATCAACATTTCAGGGAAAACAAGTTTCCCAACCCTGTTAGAACCATGCATTTGTCAATATAATGCTTCCTTTGTCATGTCTAATTACACTCCAAATAAGGATTTGCCCTAGTTAGGGTTTTCTGACTTGCTGCTCAAAGTGTTTTACTTTTCTCAAACTCTTCCTGTTTGCATGTCTTGTTTTCTCTGTAATAAACAACAACAAAGCTTACTTCTTTTAAAAAAATGTTTTTTATTAAAGATTTTCCTGGTTTACAAAAGTATGTACAATGTCTCTTTTTTCAGGTTGTAAAGTCTTTTCTACAGATCAGTTACATTTGATATTAAACATTAGTGTTGTGTACAGTATAAGGTTGGGGGAAAAGGGGGGAGAGGAGGGGGTGAAACTTCTATTCTTTTATATAGTATACGTGTGGGGTTTTGTGTCAGTGTCAACCAGGTAAGTTCTTCTGTTCACTTATTTCTTGGTAGTGAGAGGGATTGGGGGAGCCCAGGGTGTGGATAGTTGTCTGCAGTGAGGTTTGTTTGCATTTGTGACGTGGGGGGAGGGCTTGTTGGGTCAAGTAAGCCAGAGTGATTTGTATGCTGTCGGTGGGTTCCTGCTGTCTTGTTGTGCTGTGTATATGGTAAAGGGGAGCCATTTGGTACCATTAGTTCATGTTTACTCCTGAGAGGTCTCTCCAGTGTCTGGCTACGATGCTTCTGGCTGCTGAGAGTAGGTGGATTATAAGCTCTTTATAATGTGAGTGGTCATTATACAGTGGTGCCTCGCAAGACGAAAAGAATCCGTTCCGCGAGTCTCTTCGTCTAGCGGTTTTTTCGTCTTGCGAAGCAACCCTATTAGCGGCTTAGCGGATTAGCGCTATTAGCGGCTTAGCGGCTATTAGCGGCTTAGAAAAAGGGGGGGAAGTGAAAAAAATCGCAAGACTCACAAGACATTTTCGTCTTGCGAAGCAAGCCCATAGGGAAATTCGTCTTGCGAAGCGCCTCGAAAAACGGAAAACCCTTTCGTCTAGCGGGTTTTTCGTCTTGCGAGGCATTCGTCTTGCGGGGCACTACTGTACTGGAAAATGCTCAGTACGGCCAGTTCTGGGGTGAATTCAAATACCTGTTTAGTTATTTTGCATATCTCTTGTAGGACTGATGTCCAGAAGGGTTGGGCATTCCCACCACATGTGGAGGTATGTGCCTGTGGAAGTGCAGCCTCTTCAACATTTTGGTGAGGTTCCTGGGCATATTAGTGCCAGTTTCTGTGGTGTTAGGTACCATCCGTAGGTGAATTTCAGACTGAGTTCCCTTCTTTTGTCTGAGATGGATTTAAAGGGAGGTTTAGACCACATTCCAGTCCGTTGGGTGGGGTTAATTTCATAGCCTATGCCTTGCTCCCATTGTTCTTTGATTGCGACAAGAGGGTTTGTAGGATTTTGGAGCACTACTTTGTATATTGTGGATACCATCCCTTTGCCATGTCCCTCTGCTGTCAGGAGAAGGTTTTCGAAGGTGGTCAAGGGCCCCCTAGTGGCTGATGATTTTACTGCTGGATTGTTTAAGGAGGTTGTGTAGTTGGTGATGTGTTAGCCAGCGTATTTGGGTATCACCTAGTTTGTTTTGTATTTCTTGTGTTGGTATGGGTTTGTTTTTGTAGAAGTATTTTAGACAGTATTGGCCTTTGGCTTGCCAGGTTTTTATCTGGAAGTTTTATGCTGTGTTTTGGAATACATTGGTACCTTGGTTTACAACCACAATCCATTCCGGAGGTCCAGTTGTAAACCAAAACAGGTTGCAACCCAAGGCGTGCTTTCACCAATGGGGCACCCCCCCCCCAAAATTGCTTGTAATCCAAAAAAATGTGTTGTAATCCAAAAAAAGGGACATACACTCCCGGCTTTGATGTGGTTGTAATCCAAAATGGTTGTAATCCAAAGCGGTTGCAAACCAAGGTATGACTGTAGTGGGTTATGAGCCAGGAGGGTTAGTGGGGCTGGGGACAGTTTGCTTACTTTTTCCGATTGTGTGAACCTGTTTAGTGTTGTGGGGATTTTCTTTAGTTTGTTTTGGAGAAATGGGTATGCTGTTGTGGGGGGTGTTTTCGATTGTGTCTCTCTCTAAGTGGACCCATTGTTTTGTCTCATCTTCTGGAATGTATGGGATTATGTGGCACACATGGTTGGCAATGCAATATGATTCTATATTAGGGATTCCCTATCCTCCTTTGGGGCTTATTCTTGGCTTTTGGTGTGAGAAAATAAACGAGTGTAGTTTTTCTGCCATTCCCAGAGTTGGGTTTGGGGAATCCAAACTGGGAAGGTTTGGAATAGGTAGGTTAATTTTGTCTGAGAGGGTGAAGTTGGTGTTGTTCCATTTCCTCACGTCCTAGTTTATTTGTCACCACAGGGGCTTGTAATTGTGGAGGTATAGTTTGTTGAGGTTTGTGGTTATTTGTATCCCTAGGTATCTGAATTTTGTTTGGCAGAATTTTATCTCTGCAATGTTGGTGAATTTCTTTTGGCTCAACAACTTTTGGGGAGTGCTCCCCCTAGCAAAAGGTCAACAAGTTCCAGCACCTTGTTTTCTAGAAACAAAGCCCTGGTTTGGGTGATCGCTGTGTGTATGGGATCTGGTATCATGACCATCAGGTTGTCTGAAGAGACCTAGTTTGTAGGTTTTAGCTTTTATTTCCACACCCTTGATACTGGGGACTGCTCAGAGTCAAATTGCTAGGGGCTCTAGGGCCAGGATACAAACTTGCTTCTTGAATCCATGTCCAAAAGGAATCTGTGCTAGTTTTAAGACAAAGAGCAATCACAGTTACAAATTATAGGAAGGCAACAATAGCATCATATTCTGTCAACAGGCTTTAACAACAGCACAAGGCCAAAGAGTGCCACACTGTGGTTTCACTGCAATCCTGCCAATTTTAGACAGAGATTCTCCCAGGTACGAGCAGCTCCAAATGCCTTGCTGTGTTTTGTTGGCAGCTGCATGCAGGTCAGTCGTTACTGCTTAGCTTCTTCCATCATGATTAACCTCTGGACAAGAAGTTGACTGGAAGTCAAAAATGCCAAACTCATTTGATGCAAGTAGTTTATGAGGCATCTGTCAACTAATTTGGCACAAATGGCTTCCCACTTTAGAAAGTGAGAAACAAATGCACGCCACCCCACTCATTTACAGTCATTACAGTTCTATTGCCAACAAGTTGAGCGGTGTGCAAGAGTACCAAACATGTTATTTTGTATACAAGTGACTCAGGATGACTTTCTAAAAACAAGAGACAAGGAGGCATGTCAAGCTTTGTCCAAAGACAAAGGCAGTCACAGTGTGTAATTTAGCACCATGTCATTAATTGCTACATTAATAATAAATCTGAAACCACTGGACAACAGGAAGAAGAAAGACCTTGAAGATGGCAGAAGCACTCTGTAATCTATAAAGTTAAATTGTTTACTATGGAAGACAAGCTACAAAACATCACACAACTTCTCCATCAAAAATATTTGCTGAATGGCAGTAGTTAAAGCAGGTGTTGCTCATAAGGCCATGTGGGTTTAAATCATGTGTGACAAAAGTCTTTTCTTACTGGGGAAAAGTTGTTTCTTCCAAAATACAGAACACAACCTAAATGCATAATATTAGCCATCCTAACAGCCTTGACCAAACCCAGCCTAGAATACACACACACACACACTCATAAAGATCAAAGCTCCAGATTGAACCACATGGCACTATGGTATTATTTCCATAAACAAAGTGCAGAACATCCTTTGCAAACAAAAGCATTTTTGTTGCTTTCAGCAGCTTGCTGTAATTCAGAGCAATATGATTTACTCTAGGGTAAAAAGAATGCTGAATGCACTTAATCGTCTTGATGGTCAAATATAACAACATTCTGTCCCTGAAAGTCTTCTTGCAGACTGTTTAGAAGCTCCAGCAGGATCAGAGCAGGCTACCTATTTGAACATTCACACAGGATTTCTGCAGCCTTCAAGTAACAATTAACATTTCATAGCACTGGTTCAAGCTTATGAAGCTCACTGTCTTTCAGAATAACCAACTTCATAGGTTTCTGGCAAGGATAATTAGGTCCTTAGAACAAAAGTAGGATATAAATAAGACAGAAACACAAAGCAACAGCTCAGCCCTTGGCTGCATCTGATAAGCCCATCTCTTCTACAGTCTACAGAGTTTCTAGAGCCAGAAATGTAGTGCCCACTATGCATAAAATACAGGGTTAATTCACACCTTACTTTTTGAGTTCTAGTACAAAAAGGACCCAATTTGGATGGCAAAATCCACACACAGCACTGTAAACTGTAGAATGACAAATGCATGTTCAAATGGACGCATTTTCATGCAGGAAATATGGAAGCAGAAAGGCCATCTTTTCCCAACAGTCTCTTCAAAATGGAATCTCTAAAACACAGATAGGTAGTCAAACAGCTTACATAGCAAAGTTATGCTTCCAAATTCAGAGCCTGGCACCATGTTCAGCCCCTCAAACTAAATTTTAGACAGGGGCCCCAAGGGCAGTTATTCCAACTGATAATCACTATTGTTATCAACTTCAGGAAGCTTGACCATTTAATCTGTCATGCATATTACCATCCTGAGATGCTATTTGGGCTCTGACTGATACAGGCTCTGACCGATACCCCCATTCTCTTGGCCTTTTTCTCTACCTTCTTGGTGAGCTGGGCCAAGTATATTTGGCCTCACAATAAGAACTGATTCCTATAGAACAGTATTTCCCAACCAGGGGTCCCCAGGATATTCCAAGGGGGGCACAGGTGAAAATTGCATAAATGGGGGGCCACGGCATGAGTCTAGGGACCACAGCGGAAAGAAGAAAGAAAACACAGAAGTGATCAAGAAAACAGAAAAGAAAAAACCCCAGAGAAGTGAAGAAAATAGAAAACAGAGAAGTAGAGTGAACAGAGAGGTGACTGTGCTTCCCAGTGGATGGATCACCATGCACACACTGTGGCAACTTTGCTTCCGCTTCCTTCTCCCTCCCACTTCTGCACTCCACCTCTGTGCGCACTAAGCTTTCCACATCTCATTTGTCACGGGCAAGGTGCGTGGGGTGCTGTTTTTTCGTGCAACTATTACTGAGAAAGGAGGTATGTTGCCACAGACCATTTTTGGATAAAGAGTGCAGTATCTAAAAAGTTTCCACAGCTTTGGAATAAAGCAAAATTGTTTTTCATGGCATTTCCTACTTTGTATTTGGTAGAATCAGGTTTCAGTCATGTGAATTATTTACTCAGCCTAACGTGGAACTGCCTTAAAGTAATGGACAGAGGTGATCTTTGGTCATCCCTCAAAGCAATAGTATTGGATATATAAAAAGCTTGCTTCTAGTCATCAGGAACAAGGGTCATATTGATCGAGAAATACCTAAAGTATAATTTTTTATGTAATTGTATTTTGTATAAATTATAAAAATTATTTTAAAAATGTTCTCTTTACAAACAAACCATTTAAATAGCTACCTTTCTATCAGTAGGAAAGGGGGGGCCACAGGAAGGAAACAAGGTCAGAAGGGGCCATGGTCAGAAAAAGGTTGAGAAACACTGCTGTAGAATCTTAGAATTGGAAGGGATCCTGAGGTCCAGCCCCCTGCCATGCAGTTATCTCAACTTGTGAAGGTCCTGTAGCTTGCTGTCCACAAACTAAAAGTTATTGAAACAATTCTCCACATCCCAGCTTTTCCCTTTCTTTATCAAGGAGACCATATGCCCTGAAGGCCAGTTTCAACACTACTGAATTGCTTCAAGAGAATTCTGAGATCAAGACGTATTTGCAGCTAGCTTTGCTGTAGCCACCAACTTGGGACAGAGAGCAGGTTCATGAGAACAAGGCGGCTTCCTCCCATGACTTTCAGTATTTCCGTGCAAATCTGTAACATGGAGTTGCCATGAGAAAGTCAAGGATATGGAAAATGCAGCTTAGGTTGGGGGAAAAGGTCTATTAGCTTGTACCTCTGTATGCATAAAAAGCTTATCAGTGTGGAGGTTTTAAGGTTCCTACCAGGTTGTTCAGCACTAGCTCCAAAGCTGCATTTAACCTACAGAGCCAGAATCATTTAACCAGAGTTCTCCTTATTCAGGGCTTAATCAAACTCCATGAGCCACTCTACATCATGGGGCTTCAGCACTGAGTGTTCAAATGGCAACATTCACCACTGCTGGAAGGAATGGTTTTAAAACATTAAAGCAGCCCAACACCCAACTTTTTGTTATAAGCAGGAAAGCAACCCAGATGTTCTAATTTAGAGACAGAAAACTGGCAGGCCAGAGATTCAACTTGATCCCCATCTCATTTGGGAACATCTCATTTGGCTCTGTGCTAACACTCAGTCTCACTGGCTCTTCTCAGTGCAAGCAGAAACAGAGGGCAAGAGCTTATTCCTATTATTTATATCCCACCTTTTCCCCAGACCGGGATTCTTGAACCTCCTACCAGGCTCTGTTGGAGCTCCTCCTCTCACACTGGGGAGGAGGCAGCTGAAGAGCCTTTTTCCTGCATCGTAGTTGCTAACAGGAGTGCATCAGCAGGCAAAGCCTGTGTTACCAGACTCAGCTTTTGCTCATGTCCAAATACAGTCCCTGCTAAAGGGTCAACTGTTAATCACAGTTCCAACCCCATTACTACTACTTCTAACCACATTTTTACCAGTCTGACCACCCACACATACCTGTCTGACCACCCACACGAGTCCTTTTATTTTGTGGAGGGCCTTACCAATACATTTTGTTTAGGTTGTGCTTAATTTGCCTTATTGAAGTTGATTCTATTGTACGTCACTTATTGTACTATCATAAATTGCAAGCCATCATGAAAACCCATTTTATGGGGTAGCTGGCAGGGTAGAAATTTGGAAGTAAATAAATCTATTTCCTTGACCCAGAAAAGCACTTGGATCCTAGCCACCAGATGGCTCCCTGACAGAGCCAATTAAGTATGGAAAGGGGAGAAAGAAAAAAAACTTGAAACCAAGTTTTCTGGAAATAACAAGCTTTACACATTGTATCAGACATAAGCATTAGCTGTTCAGACGGGAACAATATGTTTTCTCATCAGTTGACAGAAAGGTGAAGAACTGTTTTTTAATTTTTGTTTTGCAATAAATGAATAAACAAACAAACATTGTGCCATATATGCATTCTAGGCAGTGAGAGGCAGGCCTGGCTGTATAGCATGGGCAAACAAAGCAGAAGAAGAAGCAGTTATAGCTCATGCCCACAAAGTTTCACATGGCTGCCTCCCGGCCAATATGCTCTCTCTTCTCTTGGGTTCTGCCTCTTCTTTCATGGGGTCGGGGCAACACAAGTACTAGAATGAGAGAACAGACAACTGGGAGTTGGGTTCCCAGAAGACAGGAAGCGATGGGAAGCAGCTGCAGGCTGTTGCTGCTGGAGCAGCAGTGGTGATGGCTGGGAGTGGGCTGTATGGAAATAGAGAGCAGTGTCAATCCTGACATGTAAAAAAAGCTAAAGGGTTTTGGGAAATGATACATAATGAAATAAAGAAGGTGTTGAAATGGGCTATTCCCAAATGACTTGAAGCTTTTCATATAGGGATAATAGGGATGAACTTTCTAAAGAAAATGACCAAACCAGTTATGTATGTGACAACAGCAGCTACAATTTTATATGCACAGAAATGGAAAGAAGAGAAGGTTCCAATGAAGGAGAAATAGCTTTTAAAAGTAATGAACTATGCAGAAATGGCAAAGCTGACAATAATATTAAGAGATCAAAATGATGAACTTTTTATAGAAGACTGGAGGCCTTTTTAGGACTCTTTGAAAAAGTACTACAATCAAATGAAATTGCAGGCAGGATTGGAGATATGAGCAGAGGAAGAAAAATGATAAAGTTATTTTATCAGGTGGATTTGTGTAATAGATAAGAGTTTGATAAATAACACAGTAGAAAAGGGTTTGGATAAAAACACCGTGGAGGCAGGGGTGGGAATTCAATAGAGTGGTACCTTGGCTTAAGAACAGCTTAGTTTATGAACAACTTGGATTAAGAATGCTGCAAACCCGTAAGTAGGTGTTTTGGTTTGTGAACTTTGCCTTGGAAGCAGAACATGTTCCGCTTCCTGTTGAGTGTAAATTGAGTCCCCCGCTACTATGGGAAAGCACGCCTTGGTTCTTAAACTTCTGGAACAGATTAAGTTCGTAAACCAAGGTACCACTGTACATGAAACAATGTAACTATTTAATTTGAAGTCAATTTACAAAAAATTAGACATTCCAATAAAAAGCATATTTAAAAAAGGAGTCAATCCTACTTATGACATTTCCTATATTTTTCAGTGGAGCTCAAGGTGACATACATGAGGTTCCCATGTGGCCTCCCCATCTAGACACCTGACCAGATGTAGACTCGCTCAGGTTCCACAAGATGGCTGCAACGTATTTTATTTATTGATGTATAAAATTTAACCTTTCACCTTTCAGCTCAAATGCACATTCTCAAAGAGTCACACAACATATCAAAATCACAACATACTAAAGCAACAAGAGACAACAAACAAACAAACAAACAAACAAAGAAAAGGTAGTAGGAATTATCAACAGAAGCAGATAAAATAAATAAGGGACCTGGGTGAATAAAAAAGGTATCTGCTTGGTGCCAAAAAGACAGAAGACTCTGGGGAGATGGTTCCACAGGTAGAGTGCCACCACCAAAGAGGACCTATCTTCTGGTCACAATGACCCAAATTCAGAAGATGGGGGCACACAGAGAGGGATCTCATAAAATGATCTAAGAATTCAGGCAGTTTCATGTAGGGAGTGCGGAGTCTTTGGACCAGCTCCTGTATCTGCAGGGCACCCTACCATAGAATCATAGAATTGTCGAGTTGGAAGGGGCCACAAGGGTCATCTAGTCCAACCCAATGGTGGAATCTTTTTGCCCATGAGATAAGGTGAGACAGAGGACTCAGGCAGCAGACTGAAGTTGTGACAGGTTCTCAAGAGTGACAGGTTTTGAGCTTCAGGGTTGTTGTTTCCCGAGTTAACTGCCCTGTGCAACTTTGTGCATAGCAACAACATCATAGGGAGCCAAAGCTGTGGAAGCTCCGTTCTAGGTGGTCCTCGTGTTTCTCTTTTCTGTCAGCATCCAAAACATTCAAACGAAGGACCCTGTTGCTTGAGAGCTTCCTAACCCCTTCTGTGCAATGCAGAGCCTGCTTAGCTTGGCTCAGAAGCAATCCAGCTGCTTCCTGTGTTGCTGCAGCTATTACTAAAGCAAGGGGTGGAGTTTAGGACTTGGGAGTTTTTAAGAAACAGAAGCAGCATGCCGTGTGCTAAGAAGACATTTTCCCCACCTGAGTAAGAGATTTGCCTTAAAACAAACTAAAGGGATGGAGAGATGCATGGAGATTATTGGTGTTTACCATAAGACAGGGCCGTAGCTAAGGGGGAGTTAGACTGGTTTTCTGCCCCAGGTGAAGCCTCCAGAGGGGTGCCACTGAATGCAGGTGGGGAAGGTGCCAAACTGGGTCTTTGACCAAGAAGAAATAAAGCCTAGTTTGAAAGTAGTTTGGGGAAAGAAGAAGATGGGATCAGTGGAAAAAGAACAAAGTAAAGCAGAGATGCCAGGAGCTGGAGAAGTGGTACATTAAAATGCAACATTCCTTCACTGTGTCTTTCTCTGAAGTTAAATGCAGGAGTGGAAGTAGATGGTATCTCAGTCAGAAATCAAATGCTCTTTAAAACAAGTCAGTTACACGTATGCAAGATTGAGCAAAATAGTCACCCCGCTAGAGACTCTCCCAAATAGTCTTTTAGTGTCTCCAGCAGGAACTTGTGCCACTGCATGCAATTCACTTGTGTTAGATCTAAAATAACTAAAATATCTAAACACACACATAATACTGTGGTATTATGGCAGTGAAGTGTAACTTTTGAATAAATGTGTTTTTAATATAAAATAAATATAAAATAAAATAGTTCTCCATTCCCTGTTTTGTTTTCTTTTGCTTTACTATGACAAATTCAAAGTAGCATCCGTAGAAGACTTGCACAGATAGAACAGGCTCTATCACCCCCATCTGCAGCAGAAAACACACAGATCATGAGTCATGGTGTCAAACTACCCCTTCTGGACAATCCTGAGCACCCAGTGATCAGATGTCAACTGAGTTCATTGAGCCACAAAACTCTGCAGTTTGCCGCCTATTTGAGACTCATGTTTGCTGGTTTCTTCATAAATCCAATGGCTGGCCTCAGAAATGGCTGCAAATTATCTGTACCCTCTGCTGTTGCTGGAACCTCTCTGACAATTCCTTTAGCCCAGAAGGAAATGGCCATTATTGCCCTGATGAAGAGGACAAAAGTCTCATGTGATTTTGTTAATAAGACATCATATTTCTTATCTTTTAAAAACACACACACACACACACACACACACACACATATATATATATGCTTTGATCTCATGGGAGCCACTGCCCCTATGACTAGGACAGCTACTGGAGCATCTATTAACAAAACCCTCGGCCACTCTTAATACCTCTTTAGGTACGATATTTTATATATAAACAGCCTTGCTGAATTTAGATGTCATGGGTTTCCCCCACTCATCTAAGGCAAACAACTCCCCCCCCCCCCCATGATGTGGGGAGTGCTTCCTTCTACTGCTCCTTTTCTGAAGGCAGAGAGAGACCCATGGCCAGCAGGGGGACAGAGGGACAATACACTCTCCTGGGCCTCCTCCAGAGTCACCTTGTAAGTACCGGACCTGGTCTGAAGGCTGGCGACGGGGAGAAGAGCGCTTCTCCCCGCTGTCGGCCCCACAACAGCCTGGGGGGGATTTTTTTTTCTTTATTTCCCCCCAAAAAAAACTTGGTGCGTCCTATGGGCCGGTGCGTCCTATGGGGCGAAAAATACGGTACATGCCTTTTTGATTCAGGGATTAACAGCTGCAGTATGCATTCAGATTAACAAGACTGCATGCCTCTTTCAACTGGCAAAAAAAAGAGTGGCTGCACGTCAGGTCTTGGGACAATGAGAAGGAACCCCGTCCAGGAGCCTATGGCAGTGGGTGCAAAAGTGGCCCCTTTTAGAAGCCAGAATAGTGGGACTGAAGAAGATGGGCGAGATGAGGAAATGTCCTACCCTTTTGTTGCTCCCTGAAGGAACTGAGCACCATCTTGGATAAACATTCCTTTCAGGCAGGAGACACCATCATGGGACATTAACAGAAATTAAAATTGCTCCTCAGACTTGTGTCTTCCTACAAGATCTGCCATATCCAATGCAGAACTTGGTATGAAGAGCATTGACATCAATAACAGGTGGAAGTGATCAGTACTCTGACCTGCCCATTCTGTCCCCTGGGGCAAACTCAGAGCTGTTATCACTACCACACATGGTCAGAAGTAGGTAAGTTGGAAATTCAAAAAAACATACTTAATATTTTTTAATATCGCATCTAAACAAATTCAAAGCTTTAATTTTTATTTAGAATACTTAAAAATATTCTTAGACCACTGTTAAGCATTTTTATTGGAATGCATTATTAAAACTATAAACAGAAATAGAAATATAACAAATAAGATATCATTTTATTATAATATTTTAAGACAACTAAAAAAGGTGTTTTGAAAATTTGAAAATATTTTCAGATATACAACCCATTAGCATACATTCCTAAAATGTCTTTTAATGGTTATCATACTAATTTTATAATGTGCCAAAAGTGTCACTTATGATGTTCACTTCGATTTCATTTCGCTCTGCAACTTTGTATCTTTTAGTGTGTGCGTTTTTAGAAACTAAATGGTCAGAGGACCATCCTGAAATTGTACAACTGATGGTTCCTAAAAATACAGTGGTGCCCCGCAAGACGAATGCCTCGCTAGACGAAAAACGCGCAAGACGAAAGGGTTTTTCGTTTCTTGAGTTGCTTTGCAAGACGATTTTCCCTATGGGCTTGCTTCGCAAGACGAAAACGTCTTGCGTGTTTGCTTCCTTTTTCTTAAAGCCATTAATACCCGGGGAATCCGCGCTCCGCAAGACGAAAAAATCGCAAGACGAAGCAACTCGCGGAACGAATTAATTTCGTCTTGCGAGGCACCACTGTACATTAAAGTCGGCTTGGCTATATATAATACATGCAAGTGTGGTTCCTAAAGACAGACACCTGAGAAAGTTTATTACAAGCAGAAACTGCTCAATTTGACTGTTTCCATTCATTACATTACCAATTAGGTTAACAAAACTATTTATTTTTAGAAATTCATTTTTAAATGGAAAAGTACAGCATTGGAAAATTTTCAACATCACCAGTTTTTCACACTGAATGGGTGGAGGGATGGAGAAGAGAAGAGGTTGATCAAATTCTGGCACTCAATTTGGAAAGCTCTGAAAGCTCCAGTGTCCAGCAGGTTTTGACTAGCTGCTTGCTGCCTCTGGGAATTTCTTGGTAAGTTTAGTCCCAGGTTCACACACCTTTAGAAACCTCTCCTCAAAATCTTTCACAGTAGAGACTTGCACAGGAATCACATGGAACACTGATTCCTGCTATCCCCTATGAAAAATGACTAAAGGCTGGAAATTCAGACCTGGAAAATAGTATCCAGATGAAAGAGTTTATATAAACACCGCCACCCCACCCCCACACCATTGCTAGGATCAAAGCTAAAACCCCTATGGCAGCTTTTAAGGAGAAAGTAAGAGACACAATGTCAAACTGCAAAAGATGAAAGCAGATGAAGACTCAGTCAAGCATCTACTCTTGGATCATGCGGATTGATCCTAAGGATGAGCCACCAGGTAGAAAAAAGCCTGGAGAAAGAAGTGAGACAGATAATGACACCATTAAACATATCCATTTTTGTACTTACAGTCTCCTCTCCTGCTAAACACTCTCCCCACAACGAGGGCTGGGCGATGTAAGGTTTACAACATCACAATATATCGCCAGGCAAACAATGTGATCTGGCGGTACATCACCATGTTCCAAAACCTGCTTCCTACCACAGCACTGCAAGGCGTCAGGGTGAAATTGCTGAGGTGGTTTCACCCCAGTGCCTCACTGCACCAGGGAGAAAGCAGCTTTGTGCTCCCCAAGTTGGGCAACCCATCCTTCTCCAGATTGCAGGAGAAGAATTGAGGCCGCTCAGCTGGGGAACACAAAGCCTCCCGCTCCTCAGCTGAGGGAGCCCACAATCCTTCTCCTGCTGGGGGCTCCATTAACTGCTTGGCTGAGGTGGGCGGTAACCTAGCGCCCTTCAGCAGAGCAGTTTCACAGAGTCCCCATCCTGCCACCAGCTGGTGCAAGCCAGTGGCGTGTAGGGGGCTCCATAAAACTGCCTGGGTGAGCAATGGCCGATGTATGCTTCTCAGCCAAGCAGTTTAAAGAAGTGAAGGGAGGAACAAGCTGTATTGGCCCCTCTCCGATGCAGCATGTTTCTCCCTCTGCGCCGGTTTGGGGGCAAAGTGGGATGGCAGCTTCACTCAGCAAGATATCGCTGGTGAAACTGCCGCTGCCCCTGAGTCCCTCTGCCTCCAGTGCCCGGCTGCAGCTTGTTTCTCCCTTGGCGCACTGGGCACTGGTGGCTAAGGAACTGAGGAGGAGGCTGTTTCACCTGTAATATACCACTGAGTGAAGCTGCCATTGCTGTCTGCCCCTCATACCGGTCCTGGGCGATGAATTGATACATTGCCCAGGCCTACCCCACCTGTGTTCCTTCTGATGTTCCTAGACTACAACTCCCATCATCCCTGACCATCGGCCACGCTGGCTGGGGCTGAGGAGAACTTGAGCCCACTAACATCTGGAGAGCCGGCAAGCCCCTGGCAGGACCCCACGGCCAGGCCAGCCCTCCAAGGCCCAAGGCAAGTGGACCCAGCTGCCCCACAACCTACATAGGCCTGACCACAGGTTCCCTAGCTCTCCTTATTTATGTGTATGTGTGTTTAAAATTATTAGTACTTTTTCATAATAAAAAATCAACAACAACCATCCCTCCCTGTTCTCCTCCTGGGTGTGCTTATGTGACAAACATATTTTCCACTTTTTAAAAGAAGAGACTAAGGGACTTGGAGCTCCTAAGCTGCAATTGTGCACCCTGAACTCTTGGAATAGGGTGGGATATAAATCTGAATTAATGTGTCAGTTTTTTAAAAAAGCTAAATTGAGATCAGCCAGGCCTATGCTTCAGTAACATGCACAGAAAATTAATTTATTTTTCACATGACAAATAATAATCCTAAAGGGTTCGAACACTTTGTTGTTGATACACACCATAAACAATAACTGGTCAAATGCTATGGACTAGTCTCCACCTCACATCTGATGCCTAATGAGAAAGCAGTTGAAGAATATCCTAAGGCTTCATGAATTTGCTATCTGAAACAAATTCTAGATTTTAAAATGTCATAGTAGTAGCTTAGCTCAGTCCCCCCCTCTGCACACAGCAGACCTCTGCAATGTAGCATGCAATAAATCATCTCTTGCTTCCAAACAACATTAATGGGCAGCTACAGTCAGCATTGTGACTCAGTGGAAATGGTACTCTCTTACTTCTAGGATATTTTTTTTACTCAGATCCAGTCGAATTACCAACCCATCCAAGTTTCCATTGTGACAAGCAATTTCAGTGCAGGCTGAGTAACATTTTTTAAAATCTTCATAATCTTCATAATATGGCACACATGGAAGACATAGATAGAAAACAGCTGCTGTCACAAAGGTCACACCATGAGTTGAGGGCAAGTTAACCTTTGTCCTGGCCTACTGAGCCCCCTATACAGTGGTTACATACGCTTCAGGTTACATATGCTTCAGGTTACAGACTCCGCTAACCCAGAAATAATACCTTCGAGTTAAGAACTTTGCTTCAGGATGAGAACAGAAATTGTGCTCCGGCGGCGCAACGGCAGCAAGAGGCCCCATTAGCTAAAGTGGTGCTTCAGGTTAAGAACAGTTTCAGGTTAAGAACAGACCTTCAGAACAAATTAAGTACTTAACCCGAGGTACCGCTGTATTTTAAAATGCTGCTGAAGAACGAACAATGTTACCTAAGATGGTTCTTGTTGCTGAGTCACCATTTCAATTCAATAAATATCATTTGAAAATGGAGTTTCATTTCCAAACATTAGTGCAAAAGCATCAAGCTTTTGAAAACCGAGACTGTTAATGAGTATAAACAGATTAAGAGTTTTCATATGTTCGATATGTCTTTTCTCTTGCTTCTCACTCACAGAACTGAGGGCTGCTCTGCACCAGCAGTTGATACCATGAATTTAAACCTTACTTCACTTGTGGCTTTGCTACAAGGCACAGCTTCCCATCAGAATCCCTCTCCTGGGTTAAGGGCTTGGGGTAAAGTAAAGGTAAAGGTACCCCTGCCCGTACGGGCCAGTCTTGACAGACTCTGGGGTTGTGCACCCATCTCACTTAAGAGGCCAGGGGCCAGCGCTGTCCGGAGACACTTCCGGGTCACGTGGCCAGCGTGACATCGCTGCTCTGGCCAGAGCCAGAGCCAGAGCCAGAGCCGCACACGGAAACGCCGTTTACCTTCCCGCTGGTAAGCGGTCCCTATTTATCTACTTGCACCCGGAGGTGCTTTCGAACTGCTAGGTTGGCAGGGGCTGGGACCGAGCAGCGGGAGCGCACCCCGCCGCAGGGATTCGAACCACCGACCTTTCAATCGGCAAGTCCTAGGCGCTGAGGCTTTAACCCACAGCGCCACCTGCGTCCCGAAGGGCTTGGGGTAAAGTAGTCTTTTATTTAAGCACTAGCCTGGTACAGGAGCGAAACTAGGCTTTATTTCACCTGGATCAAAGACCCAGTTTGGCACTCCCCATGTGCATTTGCACACACACGCATGCGCGCACACACACAGAGGCTAGGAGCCTCAATGGCGCCCTATGGAGGCTTCACCCGGGGCAAAAAATCTGGCTAGCGCCCCCCCCCCCATGGCTCTGGACTAGTATATATACAGAAACCAGGAAATTCATACACAGGCAAGTGAGAATGCTAAGGACAGATGGAGCACTCTGTCACTCCTGTGCAGCCAGCATAGAGAGTACGTAGGCTGCAACAGGAGTATAGCTGTCAACCGTCCCTTATTTGGCGGGAAACTCCCTTATCCCACTGCCGTTTCCCGCTGCTGTCCTGGATTGATGATGTCCCTTAAATTTCCCGGGTTTCAAAGGAAGCCGCTCCTCTCCCTCCCTCCCTGCTGACCAGGGAGGAGGGAGGCTCCAACTGTGTTGCTCACCCAATAAGGAGTCTAAGAATGACTGGGATGGTGGAGGTTGCATGCCTTGTGCCGATCAAATCGGCCGCGTTGCCTGGGGACTCGCCTTTGCTCAGCGCTTCCCAGCAGAGAGGTGACGGTGGTTTTCCTTGCTGCATCCCCTTTGCCGGGTTGCTGCGCTGTGGGAACCACCACTTCGTTTGGTTGCTGGCTGGGCTTTCTGCCTTTGGCTCGGAGGGGCTCAGAAGTTGAACATACCTGTGCTCGGAATCGGATGGATACGTCATCGACGGCCCACTCACCCTTGCTGGGGAAAAGGTATGTCAGGAGCAGGGGCACATGGTGGGGGGAAAGGAAAGGAGCTGGTTGAGTACAATGGCGGGCGCCAATCTCGGGGGGGAGGGCTTTTAGATTTGTTTTGGAGGCTCCTTCAATTGACTGTTATGGGGGAAAGGAAACGAGCTGGTTGACTAAAATCCCTTATTTTGGCTGCTGATCCCTTATTTCCGAGGCTGCTGGTCCCTTATTTTCAAATCTGTAAGTTAACAGCTATGAACAGGAGAGACACACTCAGCATGGAAATGTAGCTTTTGTCTCTCCTCTGCCATCCCCCAGCAGACCTGCAAAAAATGCTGCAGGATGGTAGCTTCCATGGGCTACTATGGGTGATTTAAAGAGATTTTGTCTCAGAGTAAAATAAGCTGTCTTAGTTAATGTGATAATCCATGGACTCTTTATCTCTCTAACTTCATGCAGCCCCCGCTTCCCCATTCAAAAGGCAGCATGACCACATTTTACCTGAATATCTACTACATCATCATCATCATCATCATCATCATTATTTCTTCTTCTTCTTCCAGCCAAGGTTCACAGAACAGGTTTCTTGCTGCCAACAGCTTAGATAGTGGCAAGGCTCCAAAGATTTACTTCAGGCCCACCTCAGGCCTGAGCATGTCCTGTGAGATTTTTTACTTGCTTTTCCTTGAAATAGCAAAGCCCCATACTATATTACATACTACAGGTGACTTCCCACTTACGCGGGGGTTATGTTCCCAGGTACGGTGTATATAACTGAAAATGTGTATAGCAGGGAACACCATCTAAAAAGCCCGTAAACACCCTCTAAACCCCTGGAAACTCATGAAAATCCCTTTTAAAAACCCAGCAGCCCTTCCAAACTGCCAAGAATGGTGGCAGTGGTGGCTCTATATCTTCATCATCACTGGAGGATGTGGAAATGACGACAAGAGGCATCCTGAAGTGCTTGGCAGTGGGTCAGATTCACTTGCTGCTGTTGCTGTTGCTGCTGCTGCTGCTGCTGGCGCCTTGCAGAGGAACATGGTGATAGGTAGCTGGTGCTTTGTCTCTTCAGCTGGTCAAACATCTCCTTGTATGGTCACACACTGCCTGCAATGGCACGCTTGATCTTCATGATGCGTTCCATGGAGGGGTCATACTGCACAATGATATAATTCACATGGTTGAGTGTGCCAAAGAGTTCAGAAAAGCTCTCCAGGGTCTAGGTGGATTGGTCATCCTGCTCACCATCCTCCCCTTCTTCCCCGCTTTCAGAGCTGGAACTCAATCTCAGCTCTTTCAGGCTCAAGGTCTGTTGTCCCTCAGTCAGTTCTTCCACTTCCTCTTGGATGAGGTCAACAAAGCCAATGTCATCAGCACCATCTTCACAATGTTCTCCACCTCAGTGGTAATGTCTGGAAATTCCTTGATACCATGAACACATTCCTTCCAGAGTTTGCCTCAGCATGTGTTCATGATTTCAGGCTTGATTGCATCCACTGCCTGCTTTGATATAGGTTTGATTGCAGTTTGCAATGTTGAAGGACTTCCAGAATGACGTGAGGTCAAGATCCAGATCAGCATCCACTGCATTGATCAGCAAGACAAAGGTGAGCCCGGCATTATGAGCCGTGAAGCAGCGAATCACCCCTTGATCCAAAGGCTGGATGAGTGAGGTTGTATTGGGGGGGGGGGGAGGCAACCGTGACATCATCGTGCGCAAATTGCAGTCCCTGCAGGTGACCAGGAACACTGTCTACCAGCAGTAGCACTTTGAATTCCAGCCCATTCTCCAGCAAGTAACGCCTCCAGGGTGAATAAAAATCAATTATTATTTTTTAAAAATCGGATTTTAAAAATTTTAACTGGATTTTTTATTTATTTAAATCGAATTTTAAAAATAAAACGCTTCTGGAGGAAAAATCTTTCTAAAGATAGTTTTCTATTTAAGTTACATTATAGTCCAAAGGCTATTCATCAGGAAATAAGGATTTGTTTTAAGTTTTTTCATGTGTGCTAAAACTCAGTCTAAGTTTTTTTTAAAAAAAGTTTAACCACATCAGTTAACAAACATGGATACATATGCTATAATGTAATTGTTTTAGTTAAATAAGTTGTTTAAATTGTTTTAAGGAAATGATTATGATTCTCCTTCGAATAAAGTGTAGCAGAAAAGTTGTCCAAATATAAACAGTTAACTTATTAAACCTCACAATAATTTCATAATTATCTGTCTATGTATTTCTAATAGTATAACCAAATCAGTAATTTGTGATTTAACTGTAAAAACTACTCTGAAAATTTATTATTCAAAAAATGAAACCTTCACGTTGTAAATATTAAGATTATACCAGCAAGAATGAGTCCTTCTGTAAAAAAATGTTTTAAATCAAGTCTTATTGACTAGTGATTTAAATTGTGATTTAAATCAAATCCATCCTGAATCCTCACTTCCAGAATGAAGCACTTGTGGAACCAGTCCAGAGAACTTGCAGCAGACAGGTTCTCTTGCTGGACTGCCAGAAGACAGGCAGCAAGTGATTGTTTATGCCTTTGAGGGCACAGAGGTTTTCAGACCTTTACAGTATACCTGGCTTGATCAAGTGTACAGCCGCATTGCCACAGAGCAGCACAGTCACCCAATCCTTCACAGCTTTAAATCCAGGGGCTGTCTTCCAGAACCTCCTCCACCTGAGGTGCTTCTACTGAGACACAAGTTGAGCTGAGGACTCAACGCACTGCCCTTGCCTTCTGCCAGCTCTGTGCTGGGGCACGCGTGCCATAGGTTTGCACCCACTGAACTAGGCTGTGCCTGTTTGGGGACTGAATACAAGTGAAGCACAAACACCAGCATGAACATAACTATCCCAAAACAGTCTTCTGCTCTCCACACCTTCTATAGTGTACAGGCTTGGGAAAACGATTTATAGGAAACTGATGGTAGGGGAGCCTGTAAGGTGCCAAGTTCCACCTCCAACCAGCAACTCTGCATCTAATGCTGGACTTTAAAAACAAAGCAATACACGGTGGGGGTGGACAGAATGCAACTTGCATGTGGTCCAATCCATCAAACATTTCACAGCCGGTTACAGTTTTATTCATTCCCTAAGAACTGAGAGCAATATACATGAGGCCAGGCAAAATCAGGTGCTGGTTCTAGTACAATTATATATCTGGCTCAGAAAAAAATGTTGGTAGCTTTTGTAGTGGGGTTACATTGAACTGAAACATTATAGCCCCCACACAGATGCCAACAATAAATTGAATCCATGGAGCTGCAGTAATGCTTTATAGGCTGGCCGTTATGCATCCAAGGTCTGCACAGTAGCATAACTGCTGCCTGTGTGGTTCAAGGTCTAGATGCTGCAAATGTCACCCCAAGGAATACCAATACAGGCAACACAGCAGCCCAGCTTATAGGAGCATTAACATTAAGGTTAGCTTTAAGCTAACCACTATCAAGGGTGATTTCTGCCCAGGGTTCGAAACTTCCATTGTTCCAGGTGCATTTTGTGACAAGGAATTTCATTAGCGTGAGCCAGAACATGAGCCTAAGACAGGGATCCCCAAACTAAGGCCCACAGGCCGGATAAGGCCCGAGGGACTCGTTTATCCGGCCCACAGCGATCCCCGCCGCCCGCTGCTGCCCGTACTTACTGGCGCTGCACTGCACGGCTGCCCATTTCAGGTCAGTTGCGCATGCACAAGTGTTATTTCCATTGCACATTCAGGTCGGAGGAGGCCTGTGCACATGCACACAAGCTATTTCCGGTGCTCCTCTGACCCGGAAGTATGCCAGAAATAGTGTGTGTGCATGCGTATGGGCATGCACTCCTCCGCCCTCCGGCCCGCTGCATGATTGGTGCTGGAGACACTGGCCTGAGGTGCGGTAAGTTTGCTGACCCCTGGCTTAAAATTTCAGATTAAAACTGCAGAGTGGAAGGAAAGGAAGACCTTTTTCTGTCTCTCCACTTCCAGATACCCTCTGAAGACTGGAGAAGAGACCCTCTTAAGAATATCAGGGGGTGGGGGGGGTGCGCAGGGGAAGGACTAGACAATGTAAAACATAAACACAATATGTTAGCTGCAGTTCATTCATTTTCAGCTTTGAATTATTGTTACAAAATAAGTGCGCCTAGACATCCTGCTGTTACGCCCATAACCTAGGTTTAAGGTGCCATTTAGCTCCTAGCTTTCATATCTCAGTTTCTAACACTGTTTCTGACAAAGATGATTCCAACCAATCAACCCCGTCCTTCCTTGTTATAAGATAGAAACTCTTAGTGGACTCTTAAGTCCACTAAACAAAAATCAGCTGAAAACACTGTAAGAAGTGAGTCCTTTGTATAGGACTGACTCCTGCTGTTTGGAAAACAGAACGACATGACACTAACACAAGATGCCAAGTCTATATTTTTGTTACACAACATACACCCTGAATTATCTTGATGGCCTCTTTTTAAGAATCATTGCAGCTTGTAAACAGGACTGAAATAAATGTACTAGAAGGGCAGTATACAATTCAAATCAATGTTAACTCTCCTCCAGCCAGAAGATAGCTAGCTTCTAAAATAGCAAGTCTCTTTTATGAAAATGACAATACATCGATCCAGTATTAGTTCTAAAAACAGTTCAGCCCAGATTTTCTATTTTGCCACCAAGTTTTTCAGTGCTGTAAAAGGAAGCTAAATATATTTTAATGCGCTCTGGTGTTTTGTATTCTAACACTCAAAATTGCAGAAGTTATATCTTTTGTATTTCAGTTTTCGTCTAAAGATAAAAGTTGCTAGTTCCCACTATTAGAAGAGATAAGAAAATTTGGGGAAGTTGCAGGGTTTAAAATAAACAAAAGTAAAACTAAAATTTTAGTGAAAAATATAGACAAACAATAAAGAACAATGAACAGACAAATACGGGATTAATAATAGGATAAAAAGGTTAAGTATTTGGGAATTTGGTTAACATCAAGAAACCCTAACATATTCCAAGAAAATTATATTCAGCCATGGAGAGAAATCAGGAAAAGTCTTGAAATATGGGGTTAGAATGAAGCTTTCACTGATGGGAAGGATGTCAGTCATAAAGATGAATGTGTTACCGATGATACTTCTCTTATTTCAAACAGCTCCAATAATCAGCAATGGAAGATGCTTCAAAGCATGGCAGAAATATATTTCTAGATTTGTCTGGCAAGGGAAGAAACCAAGAGTTAAATATAAAATTATGCTAGATCGGAAAGGAAGAGGTGGATTCTCATTACCAGATTTACGACCAGATTATGAGGCATCATTTCTTTGCTGGTTAAAGGAGTGATTAGACTTGGAAGTGTTAGACTTGGAAGGAAATTACAATAAGTTTGACAATATTTATGGTATGGTAAAATTAAAATGCATAAAGGTTTTATGCATCATGCAATCAGGAAAAAATATATACAGTATAGAATAAATATAAAAGCCTGTTGGAAAGAAAGAAAACTTTGTGGCTCTCTCCTATTGAAGCTATATCTTTGAAAAAATGAAAAATGAATGGGCAACATATACAGATTTGTTAATGGATGTAGACCGAGAAGTAAAATGAGAAAGTTTTGAATACGTTACAATATTAACAACTTAATGAGCTATTTGAATTAGATAAAATGAATAGATTTATGAATCAAACCTCACAATTTGAAAGAGAACTTATAGAGAATGTACAAGTTGTTATTGGAATGGGAAACAAAAGACAAACTCGTAAAATCAGCAATGATACACTGGGCAAGGAATATAGGTCATAACATTGAAATAGCAGCATGGGAAAAATTATGGAATACAGATTGGAAATTTACAGTGTGTTATACACTAAAAGAGAACTATAGGAAAATGATGTATAGATGGTATCTGACTCCTAGTAAATTGGCTAAGATGTATAAATCGGAATCAGATACATGCTGGAAATGTAAAGAAAAGGAGGGTACCTTTTACCATACATGGTGGTCATGGAAGGTAGCGAAAGCTTTCTGGGAAATGATTTATAATGAACTGAACAAAATGTTGAAGATATATTTAAAAAAAAAAAAAGAAGCTTTTCTTCTAGAGATAATAGGCTCAGAGAAACCCAAATATCAGAAAAAAACGTTCATGTATGCAGCGACTGCCCAGATGATTTATGTGCAGAAATGGAAAGAAGAAACAGTTCCGACTAAGGAGGACTGGCAGAAGATGGAGTATGCAGAAATGGCTAAATTTACGGGAAGAATAAAGAACCAGGAAGAAAAAAGCTTGAATAAAGAATGGGGGAAATTTGTGGATTATTTGAAAAATTATTGTAAACAACTTAAAATGTTAGCAGGGTTAACATAAAATGAGCAGTCAAGATATATGTGAAAGGGAGATCTTAAAAGAAAAATAAACAACTATAGAGTATGTTTGATTTTTAAAAAAATTGTATTATTGTTATAAAATTGAAAAATGATTTACTTTTTTTTAAAAAAAAAGTTTCTAGTTCTCATGGTTGCAGGAATAAAACAGATGCATGGAAACTGCATGATCAAAACTCAGAAACCCAACAAGATGACAGAATGTACTGTTTAACTCATGCTTTATATAGCTTAATTCATTATTGCTGAATGCCTGGGGTGATCAACATAACAGAGGCCTTTTGATGAACAAGCCCTGCTAGTTTTTTCGAAGTGGTGAAAGCTTTGATAACAATTTGGACACAGAGAGAGTGGGAGCCCACATATTCTTCTACCCAGTTAGCCACTCAGCTGAAGTGTAATGCACACACACTTTTGGGGAGAGCCTATTCAATTCCCCTCACACAGAAAAAACAAAAACAAAACAAAAAGGGAAAAACACCCTGTGCTTTCTGTGTCTTTTCTTTCAAAATTCGAGACTGCGGAAGCAAAGAAAGCACAAGTTACATTTTACTGCTGTGAGAGGTGGAGAATTGCAAAACCAGAGCAGGCACATACTTTGGTAATTAGGAGATCTCCAACCTAAGTTATGGCCTGCGTGAAATCACATTTATTTTAACAAAACAAAGATGTAAAACACAGAGCTGACTGAATATCCTCAGCTGAACTCCAGTTGGTATGACAGACATTTTTCAGTCTGTACAACTAAGCCAACCTACACCAGTTAAGGAACTGGTTGACTGCTATTTGCGTATTCCACATGCCTGAGTGAAGAACAGGGAAGGAGAGACACATTTTTGCCAAGCGTATAAACACAATGCATAAACATAAGAATGCCAGATCAAGGGTCTATCTCAGGGGTCAGCAAACTTTTTCAGCAGGGGGCCGGTCCAATGTCCCCCAGACCTTGTGGGGGGGCAGACTATATTGGGGGGAGGGAGAACAAATTCCTATGCCTCACAAATAACCCAGAGATGCATTTTAAATAAAAGCACACATTCTACTCATGTAAAAACACGCTGATTCCCAGAACATCTGTGGGCCGGATTTAGAAGGTGATTGGGCCAGACTATTCACCTACCCATGGTCCATCTAGTCCAATATTCTGGTTTCCCATAGTGGTAAGTCAAAAGCAGAACACAAAGCCATTAATACTGTTTGCACCACAGCAACTAATTACAGTACAACCATAAGCACCACGTGTAACCTAGTTGGTCAATATGGGTAAAGAGGAAATGGGAAGGGATTCTGTTGTTGTTTTTAAGTGCACAGAGGAACCCCACCACCTGTATTGGTCCTTCAACATACCCAGCCTAAAACAGAACAAACAAACAACATACACACCCCAAAAAATTTTTACATCTATGCATCTATACACTACTACTCATCACTGCAGCACAGATGTCTGTGGACAACCCTGCCTCCACACTTCAGAGATTAGCAGATGCTTGTGTTGGGGTTCAAAACCACCCAAATATGTTTGTCTCAAGCACACAATCACTTTTCAAAACACTTCCATTTGCAAGCCTTGACTCTCCTTTCATAAAAATCAGTTGAATCATAATGGACGGATTTCAGGTACAATTTAAGATAACTGCCTTAAAAACCCTTAACTCCACTCCCATCTTTTCTGCTTTCAGCATTGTTCATCATTTCCCTGTCTTTCCATCTACTCCAAACCCTGAATGCACTCACACAGGCAACATGGAAGAAGAATCTATGCACAGCAGGATCACAGCTGGGAAGATTTTAGAAAAAATAAAGTACAAAGTAAAAAATAAAGTACAAAGTGGTTTAGTTTAAAGCATCGTGGCAAATGGCTGACTTTAAAATGGGAGTTAAATTTTGTAATTCATGTATTTCTTAAATAAGAATGTGTATTAACTGGTTTCTATCAAAATACAATTAACATATACCCTGTTTGTGACAAAGTAGAACATTATACTACCTAGGAGATTAATCCAAAGCCTCTGGTCATATAGACCACTAAATAATTTTTATTAACAATTTTCTTGGTTTACAAAAGTACATGCCTTTTCTCTTTTTTTCAGCCTGTACAGTCTTTTCTACAGATCAGTTACATTTGTTGTGAGACATTAGTGTTGAATACAGTATAAGGCATGGGTAGGTAAACTAAGGCCCAGGGGCTGCATCCGGCACAATTACCTTCTAAATCCAGCCCGCCGACGGTCCAGGAATCAGTGTGTTTTTACATGAGTAGAATGTGTGCTTTTATTTAAAATGTATCTCTGGGTTATTTGTGGGGTATAGGTAAACGTTCAATTTTTTTTCTCTTCAAAATGTAGTCCGGCCCCCCACAAGGTCTGAGGGACAGTGGACTGGCCCCCTGCTGAAAACATTTGCTGTCCCCTGGTATAAGGCCAGGAAGAAGATGGGGGGGGGGGAAGGAGGGGTGGCAGTGTACTTTTTATTTTTTTACAGTGTACACGTGGGGTTTTGTGTCAGCATCATCTGGGTAGGTTCTCTTTCTATTTGCTTATTACATTTCCTTGGTAGTGAGAGGGATTGGGGGGGTCCAGGGTGTGGATGCTTGTCTATGATTGTCTGCAGTGAGGTTTGTTTGCATTTGTGAAGTGGGGGGGGGGGCTTGTTGGGTCAAATTGGCCAAATTGATTTGTATGCTTTCAGTGGATTCTTGTTGTAGTCTTGTTGGGCTGTGTATGAGATAAGGGGAAGCCATACTGGGGTGAGAGTGTCCTCTTCTATTTGTCCCCATGTCTGTTGGGTTAGCTTTTCTCATAAGGCTATTTCCCATTTGGTACCAGGACTCTCCAGTGTTTGGCTATGATGCTTTTTAACATCTTTATGCACCCCCTCGCCCAGCTTGTCCGGAGTTTGGGGCTGGGCTGCCATCAGTATGCCGATGACACCCAACTCTATCTGTTGATGGATGGCCATCCTGACTCGGCCCCAGACACACTGATCAGATGCTTGGAAGCTGTGGCTGGATGGTTACGTGGGAGCCGGTTGAAGTTAAATCCTTCGAAGACAGAGGTCCTTTGTCTGGGTTGGGACGATATGGGATTGGGGGGGGGGCAACTCCCATCTCTTGTGGGGGTGCAATTAGTGCCAGCACCGTCCGTTAACAGTTTGGGTGTAATCTTCGACACCTCCCTTTCCATGGAGGCGCAGATTGCAGCTATAACAAAGGCGGCATTTTTTCATCTCCGCCAGGCTAAGCAGTTGGCTCCTTACCTCTCTCGCCCTGACCTAGCCACTGTGATCCACGTGACGGTCACCTCCAGACTGGATTATTGTAACTCGCTCTACGTGGGGCTGCCCCTGAGACTGACCCAGAAACTCCAGCGGGTGCAGAATGCCGCAGCGAGACTCCTTATGGGGTCCTCGCTGTGAGATCACATTCATCCGGTGCTATACCAGCTGCACTGGCTCCCAGTGGAGTACAGGATCAGGTTTAAGGTGCTGGTTTTAACCTTTAAAGCCCTATACAGTGGTACCTCAGGTTAAGTACTTAATTCGTTCCGGAGGTCTGTACTTAACCTGAAACTGTTCTTAACCTGAAGCACCACTTTAGCTAATGGGGCCTCCTGCTGCCGCCGCGCCGCTGGAGCACGATTTCTGTTCTCATCCTGAAGCAAAGTTCTTAACCCGAGGTAATATTTCTGGGTTAGCGGAGTCTGTAACTTGAATCATAGAATCATAGAGTTGGAAGAGACCACAAGGGCCATCGAGTCCTTGAAGCGTATGTAACCTGAAGCATATGTAACCCGAGGTACCACTGTACTTAGTTTTTACCTCAGAAATCAAAAATTTTTCCATGTAGAAAAATAGGTTTTAATTCAGGTACATTTGATAGAGGGTCATGAATATTAAAAGGCATCAAATTTAACATTTTTATAATCAATTCAATTTCCATCTAAGCCAAGCTTTGAAGAAATTTCACTTTCTATATATTTCAATTTTATTTTATTACATTTATATTCCACTTCTCTGTCAAGGAACTCAGGATAGAGTACCGTATTTTTTGCTCCATAAGACACACTTTTTCCCTCCTAAAAAGTAAGGGGAAATGTGTGTGCGTCTTATGGCGTGAATGCAGGCGGGAGGCAGGCGGGAAAAGCCCCCAATAGCACTGAGGGGCTGTCCTTCTCCCACCTCGTAGAGAAGCCCGCAAGAGCCACGCTCCCTTTAAAGAGCGCACGGCTCTTGCTGGCTTTTGTGGAAGGTGGGGGAAGGGACAGAGGGCAGCCCCTCAGTCCCTTCCCCACCTCCCGGTAAAGCCCCCAAAAGCCACGCTCCCTTTCACGAGCTGCGTGGAGTGTGTGTGCGGCTCTTGGGGGCTTTTCCCCCGAGGAGGGAGAAGGGCAGCCCGTCAGTGACTAGGCTAAGGTTACTAGGTTAGGCTAAGATAAAATTAAGCTTACCTATGTACCCGCTTCGGGAATGCTTGTCACCTAGGTAAGTAAATTCAACTGTGTAGACAGCTAATAGCATCACTTGTATCTATTCCATGTATGTGCACATAGGAGCTACTTCACTTGATCATAAAGTATACAAATTACACAAGAATGTGTAATACATGCACTCAATAAATCATCATCATCATCATTATTTATTTAATTATTATTATTATTATTATTATTATTATTATTATTTATTAATATTAATTTCATTTGTTAGTCTCTTTATAGACCAAAGTCTCCAGCAAATTAACAAATAGGTATATTATACAGAGACACGTGTCAGAACAGTTCAAAACTCCTTATCAAATGTACATGTAGTTTGGGTTACCTAATTTCTTAAGTCACAGAAACAGGAGAAAAGTGGTGGCTTCACAATATGGGGAGAGAATCTAGTTGTTTGGGGTGGAGCGCAGTTACAATGGAGAATGGATAGGCAACTTGAGTTCAAGGTTCAACCCCCCCGCCAAAAAATATTCTAATCTGGCCACTAGCACGCCCACACACCCAAAGGTACCTCTTCTTTTCACTTTTCATGCATCTTGGCTCATGCTAGAGAAAGCATCTGAGTCGGAAGCACACAACTGTCTATAGCACCCTCCTTCTCTTCAGAACCTTCTCTTCATAACCTTTCATGTATCATGAACCTCAGCTACTGGCTCTACAGCACAAGCAAAGGGCTCTGTAATTCTGATTGCATATTACAAATAGCAACTGAGGGTCTGTCAAGCAGATTACTGTTATTTCTGCAAGATGACTCCCATGGTATCACGGCACGTGTCCTTGCACTCACCTCAAACAAGAGATCATATGTAAAGCACCAAATACACCAATAACAACAGATAAATAAATAAACAGAAATAATAATTAGGGCTGTCAAGCAGTTTAAGTGTTTAAGTTTACTGTCTTGCCCTTTCACAGATCAATTCATTACACTGAGATGTACATTGTTTATCCTGTTTACGCTCTACATCCAGATGGGAAGCTCAAAGTAGATTACACTCTAAAAATCTGCAAACATATAATTATAAACAAAACAAGGAAAATATATTTGCATATTACCATAACCTCAGTGCCGTGCCTTTTCTAAGATACTGAAGGTATTACTAGAAAGCAACACTATTGAGACAAGAAAAGTTCAAACATTCTCATTCCGTTATTTGGAGGAAACCTACAGAACTAAAACGAACAAATCAAAACAAATACACCCTTAATTTTCAGTCCCACCGATTAGCTACTTTGTTTAAGGCTAAAGAAATTGAAGATCCATGATTTGATCTCCTTTTTTAAAAAACAAAATCATTGGGGTGAGAGGCAAATTGAATTGGAATAGCAGGGCTTGATCCTCCTTCTATGTGTCATTTCTACAGGGGGCTTGCTATTTAAGGGACCAGTTGCACTGGCTGCCGTATGTTTCTGGGCCCGATGCAAAGTGCTAGTGTTGACCTATAAAGCCTTACACAGCTCAGGACCCCAATACCTTAAGGACTATCTCTCCCCCCATACAAACTGACCCAGACTCTGTTCTTGTCATCTGAGGCACTTTTCTATGTCCCCGGGAGGTTTGGAGGGTAGCAACACAAGAACGGGCCTTTTCTGTGGTGGCTCCCCATCTGTGGAATGCTCTTCCCAAAAAGACTTGCCTAGCACCATCATTGTATGTCTTAGGTGCTAGGCAAAAACATTCCTCTTTACCCATGCCTTTGGCCATTCAATAATCTATGGTCTGTTAAATGGGGGGGGGGGGGAGACACTGTTATTATGATTATTTTATGGTTATTTTATTATTATGTTTTTATTATTGTGTTCTGTAAAGTGTGTTACGAATGTTGTACACGGTCCTGGGATCTTTTGATAAAGGGTGGTATATAAATAATAAAATAAAATAAAATAAAATAAAATAAAATAAAATAAAATAAAATAAAATAAATTATTTAACTAGTAAAACTGTGTAGAAAGCATTAAAATCCCTCCTTTGCTCCAATCAGATCCCTCATTTGGTTGTTTAATTAATAATATTAAAAGAGACAAGCGATCCAATCAAAGCTCTTCAGCATCTTTTCAATTTTCACCGTAAACATTTATTTTAATCTATTCACTGACTGAAGTTTACAAAACTCAAAAACAAAAACAAGAAAAAACCTCTCAGAATTGTTTAGTTTGATAACAGTACAAAACAGAGTCGGCAAGGAAAGCCTGCATTTTTTTAGGGGGGGGGAATGAGTTCCCCACCTCAATTTCCAACTACAGCCAACTCATTGGAGTGACAATATTGATTAGACATGATTGCAAGCAGTCTCTTTTATACTCGATTTTTGGTATTTTGGTATTCCTGGAAAAAAGGTGGTATTGAATTTTTCTTCTTTTTTAAAAGTCCCATGACCATGTATGTCCACAATATGCCAACGCTTCCACTTATAAACAATGAAAACTACAGCACCAACATCAACATGTGCATTTATATAGGGGCTCATGACAATCAGACCAAAACATACGGAGCTATGTTGCTACAATACGCATTTGCTTTCAGGGGCTGGCTTTGGATTTTTCCAGTGGCGTAGCGTGGGTTGTCAGCACCCGGGGCAAGGCAAGTAATTTGCGCCCCCTAACCCATGGATTTTAGCAGGGGGCAGAGAGCTGCGAGCGCGCCCCCCACCCAGATATTGCGCCTGGTGCGGCCGGCCCCCCCTGCACCCACCACGCTACGCCACTGGATTTTTCAGAGTACAAATCTGAACACTATGAAAACTTAGAGCTGGTTTGGTCAGAGACCATGGCAAGGCACCAAAAAGGAATGTGCACATCATAGGCAATAACAGCTCTGAAATGCTGTCTTCAAATCTGCAGGAAGCTGGGACTTGAGTGCACAGCGTCAGAATTCTTTCCCTCATGCACCTCAGCTTCCCATTCCCGTTTGCTTGTGCCCTGGCTTAAGTGGAAGAGTAAACAACCGAGGTACACAAGGCAAAGAAAGAGGAGAAAGATTTTACAACATATCTAAGACATACTTCAAGGGACGCGGGTGGCATTGTGGGTTAAACCACAGAGCCTAGGACTTGCCGGTCAGGTCGGCAGTTTGAATCCCTGCGACGGGGTGAGCTCCCGTTGCTCAGTCCCTGCCAACCTAGCAGTTCGAAAGCACATCAAGCGCAAGTAGATAAATAGGTACTGCTCTGGTGGGAAGGTAAAAGGCGCGTCCGTGCGCTGCTCTGGTTCGCCAGAAGCGGCTTAATCACGCCGGCTCCCTCGGCCAATAAAGCGAGATGAGCGCCGCAACCCTAGAGTCGGTCACGACTGGACCTAATGGTCAGGGGTCCTTTTACCTTTAAGACATACTTCACCATTAATACTGACTAGATGATGTCTCCAACATTCCACTCAGTTCTGCTGTCAAAGCAAGTCACAATAATTATATTTCTTTCATTTTATTTATGAATTGCTTCCCATGAAACACCCCAAAGCAATTAACAATAAAAAAAAATGTAAATTCAGTTTCTAGTCCAATGTAGATAAAAACTGGCATAAACATCTCTATTTAAAAGGCTTGTTGGAAGATGAACATCTCCAACAGGCACTGAAAAGATAACGAGGACAATGCCTGTCAGGGTGTGTGTGTGTGTGTGTGTGTGTGTGTAAGTTCCAAAGGGGAGGTGGTGCCACATTAAAGGTCTGTTTCCTACATTGTACAGAACATAGCTTCTACTGAGATGGCATCCTGCTGGTAGCCCTCTCCAGCAGAACATTTGGGTGTATAAGGGGTGACATTTGTTGACAAGGCACATAAAGAAAGAAGTCTGGCAAATATAACAAGGAGGAGGAATGGGGTGGGGGTGAGGAAATGATGACTTCGGAAGTGTTTGCCTGCACCCAGAGCTAGTGAAGAGGGAACTTCCAAAGCCTCTGCTATTGTCTGTGTGAAGAAGAGTTTAGAGCAGGGGCCAGCAAACTTTTTCAGCAGGGTGCCTGTCCACTGTCCCTCAGACCTTTTTTTTTGGGGGGGGGGCAGACTATATTTTGGAAAACGAATTCCTATGCCCCACAAATAACCCAGAGATGCATTTTAAATAGAAGCGGCACACATTCTACTCATGTAAAAACACACTGATTCCCGCGATTGGGCCAGATCCGGCCCCCTGGCCTTAGTTTGCCAACCCATGGTTTAGAGAGCCCTTTGCTTTTGGGTCATAGGATAATCATTATGCAGAATCAATGCTGCTAGCCCTCTGAGCAGTTCAAACACGTGACTCGTTTTTTAAAAATAGCTGTTGGCTCTTAAGGCACAGCTGTGTAACACCAATACAGTCATACCTCGGGTTACAGATGCTTCAGGTTGCGCGTTTTTGGGTTACGGACGCGCTGAAACACGGAAGTACCAGAATGGAATGGGTCACTTCCGGGTTTCGGCGCTCGCACATACGCAGAACCACTAAATTGTGCTTTGCGCATGCGTAGAAGCACTGAATCGCAACCCATGTGTGCACAGACACAGCGCTGCGGGTTGCAGGTGCTGCAGGTTGCGAACGTGCCTCCCACATGGATCATGTTCGCATCCCGAGCGTCCACTGTAGATACATTCTATATCAGCCATTCCAAACCTGGTACCCTCAGATTTTTTGGACTTCAGCTTCCACCATTCCTGATCATTGGCCACATAGGCTGGGGCAGATGGGAGTAGGAGTCCAACTGCAACTGGAGGGGTTCCAGGCTGGAGAAGGCTGTTCTATCCTTGTATGGCATAAAAAGGGGGAAAGGCTTTAAATATACGGACAACAGTGTCACTTGTTGAGGAGCTCCATCTGTGAATGTCCATTAAAGCTAGCTTCTTCTTTCAGACAGAGAAGGGCTGGAAGTAGGGCCACTTTTCCAAATTACAGTTTTAAGCAGAAGGCGAACTCCTGCAAATCCTTATCATAACCAAAACCATAATGGGGAAAGATTAATTCCTCTCCTTTAGATATCAATGCAAATGTTAACAGCTCAGCATTACCATGTCTGCCATGAAGAGGCACATACAGAAAGCCTTCATCATTTTTATTATTAAATTCAGATCATGGTAAGCAGTTCTACAAGTAGCTCAAGTGCAGAAGATCAGAGAAGATGAAGTGACATAGAAATTAGCTGACTGTAGTGTAGCCTTTGAGGCTATATACCATATTTTTTGCCCTATAAAGGTAAAGGTAAAGGTACCCCTGCCCGTACAGGCCAGTCGTGTCCGACTCTGGGGTTGCGTGCTCATCTCGCTTAAGAGGCCGGGAGCCAGCGCTGTCCGCAGACACTTCCAGGTCACGTGGCCAGCGTGACGAAGCTGCTCTGGCGAGCCAGCACCAGCGCAGCGCAGGGAAACGCCGTTACCTTCCCGCTATAAAGCGGTACCTATTTATCTACTTGCACTTAGGGGTGCTTTTGAACTGCTAGGTGGGCAGGAGGTGGGACCGAACGACGGGAGCTCACCCTGCCGCGGGGATTCGAACCGCCGACCATACGATCGGCAAGTCCTAGGCACTGAGGTTTTACCCACAGCGCCACCCGCGTCCCTGTTGTTTTGCCCTATAAGACGCACTTTTTACCCTCCAAAAATGAAGGAGAAATGTGTGTGCATCCTATGGGGCGAATGCAGGCTTTTGCTGAAGCCTGGAGAGCGAGAGGCGTCGGTGCGCACTGACCCCTCACGCTCTCCAGGCTTCAGGAAGCTATCCGCAAGGTATATCGCAAGGCTTGCGGATAGCAGCCTGTTCTGGGGGCTGGGGGGGAAATAAATTTTTAAAATTCATTTCCCCCCCAAAAAACGAGGTGCGTCCTATGGGCCAGTGCGCCCTATAGGGCGAAAAATACGGCACCTTATTAACAGCCTCACACCCCTAATATTGCTACAACTTGGTGCTGTCTGATGAGTTTTGCTTTCTTCTCGACACAAAAGTACTACTTTTAACAAAACTCATACTGCCATGCTTCACATAAAAAATAAAAAATGATGTGTATATTTAGTAATAGCTCTTCCACGCTGGTGCAAAAAAGAATGCAAACCAGACCAATGACTGTTCACAGGAAACCTGAGTATGAAGGTTGCTCCAGGGGACAACTTGGAAAAAGGACAGGTATAATGCAATGAACAGGGTTTGTGTATATTTTGTGCAGGTATAACTAAAGCTACAGATTTCAATATTGCCTGCAGAATCCAACATTCTGAGAAGCTCAACTTTTTGCTGCAGTCTTGTTTTAAAAACTAGGTTCTTAAATATATACCTGTGAAGACTTGCTTGAAAACTGCACAATGTCTACTGAAATCTCCAAAGCCAGAAGGCGCTGAATAAGTCAGGAGTGGTCTAGTGGCCAGGAGGAAAAGCTTCAGTGCTCTGTTTATCTGACAAAAGCATAATCATGTGAATGAAGCAAATGTATACAGTCATACCTCGGGTTAAAGTAGCTTCAAGTTAAGTATTTTCGGTGTGCGCTCCACGGCGACCTGGAAGTAACGGAGCGCATTACTTCCAGGTTTCGCCGCTTCCGCATGCGCGAACGCTCAAGATGATGTCACGCGCACGCGTGGAAGCGGTGAAACGTGACCCATGCATGCGCAGACGCACAGTCACGTGTTACGTTTACTTCAGGATGCAAATGGGGCTCCGGAACAGATCCCGTTCGTATCCAGAGGTACCACTGTACAGACATTCTTTATTTGCATGTTTCAGCTCACTTTTAAAAATAACACATACACAGTGCTGATAAGCTAATTGATACCTTTTTCCTGATAGTTCAGATGTTGTTCATTTATCCACTCAGAATACACTAAAACCAAATAGATACGCCTCTTTAATATGCCTACAGAAGCCTCTCATACAATGGACATGTTAGCCTCTAAGGCACCACAACAACTCATTTCTTTATCCAGCCACACAAACATGCTGTAAAACTGCTGCACGTAAAAACAATGCAGCCTGGACAAATGTTTCCGCCCATCAAGAGTACAGCCCAGATTTAGAAGCTGTGTCATCATATCAATAGTGCTGCAAAGCAAACTTCAGTGACTAGCAGATCTCTGCTACTGATGCAGGTGAAACAGGAAATAAAAATTGCTTTATAACTAGAGGGCCCCTCCACCACCGCAGTAGAGGGAAAATCTCCTAGAACCACATAGTTTTATTTTATTTTTTTACCCTAAAGCCACTGTGGAGCCTATATTCCTTACACATTCTTCAAAAATATTGTGTTATAGGAAAAAGTGCAATATTGTTCAATGCTTCCTTCTATGTCAAAGTCAAAATGGGTTTTTAAGTAGTGAAGAGGCAGGCAAGATTAGACGCACATCTCAAATATGTGTTTTTCCAACAACTTTCATTCTACAGTGGTACCTCGGGTTAAGTACCACTCGAAGTTAGACATTAAGGAATTTAAAAAAAAAAACTTTAACAAATCTACAGGATGTGGAAGTCTGACAAAGCAATTCTATACACCAATTATGTGGAGCACTGGGTTTTATTTTTGGGGGGGTACACAACCACAATGCCAGCAGAACTGGAACAACTATACAGTGGTACCTCTGGTTATGTACTTAATTTGTTCCGGAGGTCTGTTCTTAACCTGAAACTGTTCTTAACCTGAAGCACCACTTTAGCTAATGGGGCCTCCCACTGCTGCCGCGCTGCTGCCACGCAATTTTTGTTCTCATCCTGAAGCAAAGTTCTTAACCCAAGGTATTATTTCTGGGTTAGGGGAGTCTGTAACCTGAAGCGAATGTAACCTGAGGTACCACTGTACAGGGTTACCTGAGGATTTTTTGTGGGGGGAAACACTCTACCAGACAATACTGTACAAAATGGGTAGCCATGGTCTAAGCATCCCTGAAAACACAGCCAATGTCCACCAGTCAGGGACTGTGCCAGCAACAATGCCCACATACCACCCATGCCTGACGGGAGCCAATGAAGGCTCGTCGGGGGGGGGGCAGCCGAGTACACCTGCACTGGGCCTCTGAAGGCAAAGCTGGCCAGGAGGCCCTGCCAAGCACTGGCTGCTTTTTTATTTGAGTTTATAATTTATTCTAACAAGACTCCTACCCTGGGCTTCAGCATCAACACACACAAAACCTACAAAACCCACCTTGTATTTAATAACTGACTTGCTAGCCAGAGGTGACCAAGAATTGCATATATCTTGGAGTTATAGGAAAAAACTATAGAAACTACAGGCTTTGGGGAAACTTTCAGCAGAGGCCTTGAGTTATTATAGCAAAATCAGAGAGCAAAGCTGATTAGAAATAATGAAATAACAGAAGATTTCAACATAAAGAAAGGGAGTAGGCAAGGCTGCCCTTTGTCACCTCTATCGTTTATTATGGTATTAGAATCATTAGCGATTGCAATAAGTAAAGACCCAGAAATAAAATGAATAGTAGTAGAAAGTAAATCATATAAAATAAAGGCCTTTGCAGATGATTTGGTAATATCTACCAAAATTTCGGCAGAAAGCGTATTAAAAATATTAGATAGGATTTCTGAATTTGGAAAGGTGGCGTGATTAAAAATAAACAAAAACAAAATGCTAGCAAAAAATATGTCTGCACAAGAGAAAGAAGAACTGCAAATAAATTCGGGATTAACAATAGTTAACAAGGCTAAATATTTGAGAATTTGGTTAACAAATAAAAACAGTAACCTACTTAAAGATAATTATTTAAAGATATGGAAAGAAATCAAAAAGGACTTAGAAATATGAAATAGGCTGAACCTATCGCTCTGGGGGAGAGTATCCACAGTAAAAATGAATTGGGCTTCCCGCTGTTACTGCGCCGCTAGAGCACGATTATCATCCTGAAGCAAAGTTCTTAACCTGAAGCACTATTTCTGGGTTAGCGGAGTCTGTAACCTGAAGCGTATGTAACCTGAAGCGTATGTAACCTGAGGTACCATTGTATGAGCTTTCGTGTAAATGCATACTTCTTTCTAAGATGATGTTTTTGTTTCAGATGATCCCAGTGATTGGGGGTTCAGGATGTTTCAAGTCATGGCAGAAAGACCTTTCGAAGTTTCTTTGGCAATACAAAAAACCTAGAATTAAACATAAATTATTAATAGACAGCAAAAACAGAGGAGGACTTGCACTGCCAGACCTGAAACTATTATGAATTGGCTTGCTTAAGTTGGTTAAAGGACTGGATGACACTACAGAACCCAGACTAACTTGATCTGGAAGGTTTCAATAACCGTTTCGGGTGACATGCATACTGGGATATGAGAAAGTAAAAATTCATAGAGGCTTCCTAAATCATGTTATAAGGAAGCCACTATGTAAGGTATGGTGGAAATATAAAGATCTATTACAGGGGTAGGTAACCTAAGGCCCATGGGCCACAAGCAGTCAACAGGGGTAGTTTAACTGGCCCACGAGCCGCCCCCCAACTGAGCCGCCTGCTCGGCGAGTCCCCGCTGCTGCGGTGCCGGAAATTGCATCTGCGCAGAACTAGAAATTGTGTCTGCACAGACGCCAGAAATCGCGGGCCACAGAAGGATCTCCGCTGCAGTGAACCGGCCGAGGCGAGGTAAACTTTGCCGACCCTGATCTATTAGAACCCAGAACTCCCTTTGGAGGCCACAGCAGTAAAAGAAAAAGTATGGGTACAAATTGGGCTACATATAAAGATGAAGAAGAAGAAGAAGAAGAAGAAGAAGAAGAAGAAGAAGAAGAAGAAGAAGAAGAAGAAGAAGAAAACAAATTGAAAGTGAAATAATACGGGGAAATAAAGCAACACCTGACGGGCGGCAACAATATCATCAATAGAGGTAGTTACAGGTAGGTAGCCGTGTTGGTCTGCTGTAGTCGAAGAAGTATGCATTTACACGAAAGCTCATACAGTGGTACCTCAGGTTACATACGCTTCAGGTTACATACGCTTCAGGTTACATACGCTTCAGGTTACAGACTCCGCTAACCCAGAAATAGTGCTTCAGGTTAAGAACTTTGCTTCAGGATGATAATCGTGCTCTAGCGGCGCAGCAGCAGCGGGAGGCCCAATTAGCTAAAGTGGTGCTTCAGGTTAAGAACAGTTTCAGGTTAAGTACGAACCTCTGGAACGAATTAAGTACTTAACCTGAGGTACCACTGTACCAATAACAAACTTAATTGGTCTCTAAGGTGCTACTGGAAGGAATTTTTAAATTTTGTATCAATAGAGATATTCAAGAAAGACGATAAAAACGGTTTTGAAATGGAAGAATCAAAAATAGATAAAGAACTAATACAAAATAAGAAAAGAATAATTTATAGAATGTGCAGGCTTAGAACGGGAGATGAAAGATGAAGAGGTGAAAGAAGTAATGATTAAGTAGGCGAAAGATTTTGGCAAAAATATCCAACTATCAGCATGGGAAAGGTTATGGAATAGAGAATGGAAATTTACGGTCTGTTATACACTAAAGGAAAATCTGTTGAAGATGTTCTACAGGTGGTATATAACTCCCAGCAAAGTATCTAAAATGTATAAAACAAGCTCTAACACTTGCTGGAAGTGTAAACAGCAGAAGAGACACTGTTTCACATGTGGTGGGGTTGCAAACAAATTAAGAACTTCTGGGATATTATATATGAGGAGTTGAAAAAAATGTTTAAGCAAACCTTTATAAAGAAACCAGAAGCTTTCCTTTTGGACATCTTAGATTCGGATATCCCAAATAAAAAAAAGAGAATATTTCTATATACTACAATGGCAACAAGAGTATTAATAGCTAGAAATTGGAAAAGTGAAATAGTACCAACAAAAAGGGAATGGCAGGATAAATTATTTGAATATCTCAAATTGGCAAAAATGACAGATGCGATTAGGAGACAGTCTAACCAAAAATCCCAAAAGGAATGGGAAATTTACAGAGATTATTTAAAAAACTGTGTCCCCAAGTCAAAACCTGGATTTGCTTTGATTAATTTTCACAAAACACAACATGGATTAAAAGTATTGTTTGCTGAAAACAGCAGAAATGAAGAAAAGATAAAAGGAGCAGTTTAAAAAATATACAAAATAAACCCACGTTGATGACGGAAGCCTATTAGAGAAGGAAATGAGATTAAAGAATAGGGTGACATAAGTCCGTATGTAATAACTTATCTATTTATGGTTGTATGTATGCTTTTTGTATTTTTTTCTTTTTTGTTTGATGTTGTCATTTTACTATTTTGATTTATTTTATTGTCTGTGTTTGTTCATCAGGTAAGAAAACTAATAAAAAGAAGGAAAAAAAGAATTGCATGCAAGTGAAGAAATGGGTGGGCTAGTAGCAAAGAAGGAACAAGTAAGTTCATCCTCCACTGCCAATGTGGAAACACAAACTGCAGGCGGCTCAGTTGGGGGGCAGCTCATGGGCTGGTTAAACGACCCCCATGGGCCACTTCCCTGGGCCTTAGGTTACCGACCCCTGTAATAGATATTTATATTTTTCCCATACTGAGGCTTGCAACTTGTCTGGGCTCATTTGCAAAGCTCCACAAAACAACAGTACAGCACCCTCACTCCATCAGTTTTAGGAGCTCAGCCAGGAACCACTATGTGGTTACATTCTCTTATGCTGCTTAGGTAAAGGTAAAGGTAAAGGTACCCCTGCCCGTACGGGCCAGTCTTGACAGACTCTGGGGTTGTGCGCCCATCTCACTTAAGAGGCCAGGGGCCAGCGCTGTCCGGAGACACTTCCGGGTCACGTGGCCAGCGTGACATCGCTGCTCTGGCGAGCCAGAGCCGCACACGGAAACGCCGTTTACCTTCCCGCTGGTAAGCGGTCCCTATTTATCTACTTGCACCCGGAGGTGCTTTCGAACTGCTAGGTTGGCAGGCGCTGGGACCGAGCAGCGGGAGCGCACCCCGCCGCAGGGATTCGAACCGCCGACCTTTCGATCGGCAAGTCCTAGGCGCTGAGGCTTTAACCCACAGCGCCACCTGCGTCCCTCCCTTATGCTGCTTACAACCACCATTTGGAGCACAAGACACCAAAGGAAAGGACAGCCCATGCAACACAGCTCCCACCACAGTTCAAAGAGCCCACATAGCCCTCCTGCTGTGGGAAGTAGGAAATGGTATCACAAGGCCCACCAGGGGGAAGGGAACAAATGTCCCTACTCACCTTTTATGTGACTGGTTAAAAAAATGTTGAGGGGAAAAAAGAGCATGCACTCAAACCCACACTGAACAGCTCCCTAATCACTCAGCCACAACAGCAGACAGGAAATACACATATCATGGGGAACTGTCAGTGCCCAGCCACAAGACCCAGTCATGGGTAACAGGAGTCCAGAGCCTGTAGGAGCCCTGCCTGGGCAGGGATCCCCAGGTTCAAAGAAAAGGCCTTTCCTCTGTGATGCCTACATCCCACCCATTCCTTTTAGGATGGCAATCTCTGCATTTCACAGCAGAGTTTCTGACAAATCCCATACAGTTATACCTCTACTTGTACGTTCACCTCCTGTTACGTATCCTTCGGGATACATGCGCAGCAAACCCAGAAGTATTTTTCTGGGGTTTGCCACGTGTGCATGAACAGAAGCACTAAACCGTGCCGCGCGCATGTGCAGAAGCGGCACCTCCGGATACGCACACCTCGGGATCCAACCGGAGCTCCGGAATGGATCCCGTGCGCAACCAGAGGTACCACTGTAGTTGCTAAGCCAGCAAAACTTGAGTGTAGTATTGTGCCCTGAATTACTACTACTTTTTAAAAGTAGCCTAAACTACTTTTAAAAAAAGCAACTTCCAGTCAAAAGTTGCAAAGCCTCAATAAACATCTTCATAACTACATCTGCAGAAGCTGAATATAAAAACCCTACCCTTACCCCACCCCCACAAAAATCTATATTATTAAACCCCTAAACACTTATAATGGGAGATGAAAGTGCTTTACAAATTCTGTTTCTAGTGTCAATATGAGTTTAGTGTGATGTGGTCCCTCTCCCCCCCCCCCCCCGAGGGAAGCTTTTTTATATCCTATTTGGTTCTACAGAAGGTGTGGGAGTCTTTCTGCAAATCACTTCCATAATTCAAACTATAACGTGGCTACTCATGAAAAAGGCAGATTTATGACAGGAACCACAGGTCAGCACAACACTATTTAATTGACTAAACTCAAAATATGATACTTTCACTGACATAAAAAGGGGTTCAACAGCAACTTGTTACTGTAACTGAAGCCAGAGATCAATCAACAGTTTTCACAAAAGCTGGAACTGACGATGTGTTCACATTTCTGCCTTAGAGCCAGTAAGTTGTGCCTGCCCCCAGGCCTTTCACAGCACTTCCCCCCAGATGTTCACATCAACACAGCTTCATTCCTTTGCTTTTGTACATGTCAAGGGGGGAGAACGTTCCATGCAAAGGTGATCCTAATTTGTCTCTAGCCAAGGTGTGAATGGCTTCAGGACTCCAATCCATGTGAAGCTGCTTTGAGAAATAATGCATCAAACAGTAGTATTTTATTAAAAAGTACAGGATACTTATGCATTTAAAACCCAGCACTGGAAAAGAACTGAGTGCACAGTAAACAGGAGTATGGACACAACCTTAGGCTACAGGTTCTGACACAGCATCCTGGAACCCACAACAGCTACTTTTCATATTTTGGTTGTGGGTGTTTGAACATCCTTTCAGTAATGCACACGGTGCTTCAGCTGTAGAAGGGCCAGGAAGTGCGTGCATATATATAAGCTTGCAGAGTTTCATTTCCAATTTCTTCTGCATCTGCACAACACCAGCTCATTCCCTTTTTGCAAACCACTTCTTTTTAAGATTTTCAGTGTTCACCTTCTGTTGGCAAGCCCCTTTTGATCTGCATCTACCTCCATAAAAGCCTCAGCATCAGGGCTGTAGGGCCACGGGCCAGTATTGTGATTTTTTTGTGGCAGGTTCAATTGTAAGAAGAAACATTTAAAACGTATCTTTGCATCATATCATTTTCTTCCCCTCCCACATATATAGGTAGATTTATAGAGATATATAGATATAAATATATTGTTTGACTAAGATATATTTTAAAAACCAAAACACTTTTTATGCCAGGGAAGGCGCACCAGATTATACAGCACCAGATTTTAAAAAAATGAGGCTTGAAGAAGAAGATTGCTCTGAATTTTCACTTCTTTGATTTCAGTTTTAACCCATGACACAGCTTGTTGCAATTACAAAATGCCAATTCACATCCTCACAGAAAGAAGATTAAAGCATTTAATCACTTGCAGAACAGCTTCAACCATAACTAACTACCACATAGGACCAATTGATACATTATTTCCATATAAGCACACCTGTACCTGTAAAGCTCAAATGGTAATATAAATCTGTTTTAGAAGATGGACAGTTGTCGGACAAGCCACTCAAGTGGTTCATCAGCTTTAATTTCCTCTCTTTGGAATATTCATACCTTTTCTCAACAACGGATGGGGAACACTTGAGGGCACCACCATGTATTTTAGAACGAGAATGAAAAGCAGCCCTGAAGACATTATACTATTAGCTCGCAAACCGTTTGTCAAGGAGACCCATCTAACCAAGCACAACAGGAGCATCCACTGTTGGGGGCGGGGGGGGGGCTGACTGCTTTCAACATCAAGAAAGGTGCAGGGACAGGAGAAAGCAACTTTTGCAAACCTTACCACATCACACTGAATAGCTGAGGAGACAAACGACTTGAAATGACAAGAGTTTGAGCAGGATAAGAGTTCATCTCCCTCCATGCCTGTTTTGATGCCAACCGATGGATGAATAAACATGGCTAACTCCATCATGTTGTGTGTGGCCCTCAATTCCACAGTAAACAGAGATATTGTGGCACCCCTTAGTTTCTTTTGAATATTGATTCTCTGTTAGTCTCCTATCAGTCCACGAACAAAACATTTAAACTAATCCTCAAATGTGTTTTTTTCTAAGTTCTTAACAAATGGTTACACTGTGTTTTGTGATGCAGTTGTGCAGGGAGAGAGGCAGAGAACCAGAATGATACAGATGGCACAGCAATAGAAGCTGCAAACTGCACTACAGCACAGTATGATCTTTTCAAATAAACAGAGACCAAAGCTGGAAGCTTGGTACATAGTACAGAGGAGAAATTGTTAAGGATCTAGTCAGCTTGCAAAAATACAATCCACACAGCGTTGCCAAAGCCAACAGAAAGCCTGGTTTATCAAGCACCCTTGCACAGCCAGCTTTACAACTTGCTTTTAAGCAGCTCTTCCCCTGCTTCCCAGGCCTCACAGTACCGTCTTGTTCCTCATCAACAAGAGAACATCACTTCCATTTCTAGTGGCCCAAAGCATACTTTTCCAAAAATATAAACAAATGGTCACTGCTACAGCATTAACAAGCTTCTGACCTGACCAATAATGCCCAAAGAGTGGCACTAAAGGGTTTTCACCTATAAACGTGAAAAACGACACTGGAAGCCTATGGCATCATCCACTTCTGAGAAATGATGCCCTTTAAAAATGAACTGCAATTTAGGCCCAGTTACATATACTTCCCCCCACCCACACTGGGGTACCTAGGAAACTATCAAACATCTTTTTTGCCAGTAACAAATGCCAATGTCTATATATGCAGAAAAATAGGCATCTTTAAGCTACAATGTACAGTGGTACCTCGGGTTAAGTATTTAATTCATTCCGGAGGTCCGTTCTTAACCTGAAACTGTTCTTAACCTGAAGCGTATGTAACCTGAAGCGTATGTAACCCAAGGTACCACTGTATAGGGGGCTCAGTAGGCCAGGACCACTGTATTTTAAAAAATAACCTCTGGGTTAATGCAGCCTTTGGATCCAAGCTCTTACTAGGCCTTGGGAAACTGCCTTTATCTAGCACAGGAAAGTTTAAAAGAGCTGAACAAATGTTTCAAACTAGTAAAATTTGCTAAATTGGAAATATTGCCTTAAAGATGACACATAGCTCCCTTTCCTTTACTCTGCCTCACTTGCCCTTGGACACCCCCCCCCTTTCCCCCCTAAACCCTTAACACTGTTCACAGTCGTATCTCTACCATACACATAAACCATTTTTGCATGTGAACACTTACATATTTGTCTTTTCTTCCTGAACCTTGTAGCCTCCTGTGTGTTCTTTAGATCCATCTTTTGCTATTTGATTGGGGAAATTCTGTGGGGATCTGTAGGATCTGCAACTTCACATGGAGTTTTCCTATTACAGTGGTACCTCGGGTTACAGACACTTCAGGTTACAGACTCCGCTAACCCAGAAGTAGTACCTTGGGTTAAGAACTTTGCTTCAGGATGAGAACAGAAATCGTGTGGCAGCGGCGCGGCAGCAGCAGGAGGCCCCATTAGCTAAAGTGGTGCTTCAGGTTAAGAACAGTTTCAGTTTAAGAACGGACCTCCTGAATGAATTAAGTTCTTAACCCGAGGTACCACTGTACATGCCTTACCACACTAGCTCTCACCAGGCACTTGCACAGGGACCATGCTCATCTTTTCTGTATCGTTCCAATTTTAGTATATGTGCTGCCATAGCGAGCATGCTCTCAACAGGCACTTGAATCAGTATTTTAGTTTCTAACATTAACATTTTAGGGACATTCAGGTAGGTAGCCGTGTTGGTCTGATGCAGTCGAACTAAATAAAAATTTGTCCAGTAGCACCTTAGAGACCAACTAAGTTTGTTCTGGGTATAAGCTTTCGTGTGCATACACACTTCTTCAGATACACTGAAACAGAAGTCACCAGACCCTTATATATAGTGGGAGGGTGGGATGGGTTTTTTCTCAGAAGGGTAGTAGGAGATGGGTAATTGACTCAATGGGTATTTTAGGGACTTGGGGATTTTCCCATCACTAGTCTAAAGTCCAGGCTTGTGCCCCAGGGATGTCACTTCAGTGTTGCTAACACAATGGTTTGACTTCCCCTCTGAAGGTGCACTCCATTTTCTTGCTAACAAGAGTCTAAAGTCAGAGCCAGCCTCTCAGCTGCAACCTATTCAAGTCCAGGTTTTAAAGAAGGAGGGAGCAGGTATTTGTCCACAGACAGCTTTCTGTGTCATGTGGCCAGCATAACTAAACCACTTCTGGTGCAGCAGGACACTGCGACAAGTACCAGAGCGCACGGAAACACTGTTTACCTTCCCACCACAGCGGTACCTATTTAATTACTTGCACTGATGTGTTTTTGAACTGCTAGGTTGGCAGAAGCTGGGACAGAGCAATGGGAGTTCACTACCGTTCTGTGGATTTGAACCGCCGACCTTCCAATCAGCAAACCCAAGAGGCTCAGTAGTTTAGACCACAGCGCCACCCACGTCCCTAAGGAATCTCAACTAAACTATCCATGACAGATGGCTAGGTTGTATATATGTATAAATAAACCAACTATTATAAAGACATCACAGTCCACTGTGCCTCATTTTAAAAAGGAAGCACAGACCTTGGCTAAGTGCCTGGAACCCCTGGAATCTCATACCACTTGGAGATTGGGGTAGCATGCAATAGTAATCTAACTCTAAAAGCAACAGGAAATTGTGTGGCATGAGGAGGAAAAGGAAGATAAAAAGGAAAGGGGCAGGTGCTTTGCAGCTGAAGCTGCCATTAAAAACAACCACAGAACTTGTATGCCAATCAAACCACCCTTACCACAAGTTATGCTGTTAACAAATTATTGGACTCAGAGACACTCCAAGTTGCAACAACAAAATGCCACCTTGTTGCCCAAAGAAAACACATACCTTGCCATCCCCTCTACTGGGAATTTTTTATTGATGCTGCTAAGCTTTGGAGCTTTTCCTTCTCCAGAAGGCATTAAGAACATAGTAGCCTAAACAAGCAGATGAAGCAGTAGGCAAACAAACATAATGAGCATGTTTAGAACAGATCCCTGAAAACTCAATAACGTAGAATCCCGGCAGAACGACGCATGCCTGTGCCTTGGGCAGAATGCCAGCGACATCCAGCTCCTAGTTACTCCCATGCTTTAGTCAGTGTCTGTCATTACATGCATTATTAGCCTCCCAATGGACTATCACAACACACTCTACATGGGCCTGCCCTTTAAGGCAGTTCAAAGACTTCAGCTTGTATGGAATTTTGTACCGCATCTTTTAATGAAAGCAAGCCATAGACAGCATGGTCCCTTTCACACTAGGTCCCCTTAACACCACTGAGGCAATGTTCATGCAGTACCATTGAAATACCGTATTTTTCGCCCTATAGGACGCACTTTTTCCCCTCCAAAAATGAAGGGGAAATCTGGGTGCATCCTATGGGGCGAATGCAGGCTTTCGCTGAAGCTTGGAGAACGAGAGGGGCCGGTGCGCACCGACCCCTCTCGCTCTCCAGGCTTCAGGAACACATCCACATCCGCAGCCTAAGCAGCCCTGCGGGAGTTCCTGCAGGGCTGTCTAGGCTGCGGATAGCAGCCTGCTTCCCAGAGCGCCGGTCACGCTGAAAGCAGAGCGCCCAGCACTTCGGGAACACATCCGCAGCCTGCTTCCCAGAGCGTCGGGTGCCCTGAAAACAGTGCGCCCGGCGCTTCAGGAACACATCCGCAGCCTAGGCAACCCTGCGGGAGGTCCTGCAGGGCTGTCTACGCTGCGGATAGCAGCCTGCTTCCTGGAGCACCGGGCGCCCTGAAAGCAGAGCGCCTGGCGCTTCGGGAACACATCCACAGCCTACACAGCCCTGCGGGAGGTCCCGCAGGGCTGTCTACGCTGCGGATAGCAGCCTGCCGCCCGGCGCGAGAGTGCCCTGAAGCAGAGCGCCCTGCCCGCCGGACAGACATCCGCAACGTGTTGGAGCCCTGCAGGAGTTCCCCACAGGGCTCCCCACGCTGTGGATAGCAGCCTGCCGCCCGGCGCGATGGGCACCCTGAAGCAGAGCGCCCCGCCCGCCGGACAAACATCGGCCAGCCCCACAAGCTCGGGGGACGGCAAGGAGGCACAGTGCCGCCATCCCGTTGTTCCTCGACCTGGTTCGGTTTCCCCGACCTGGTTTTGGGGGGGAAATAAAGGAAAAAATTATTTCCTTTATTTCCCCCAAAAAATAGGTGCGTCCTATGGGACGGAGCGTCCTATGGGACGAAAAATACGGTACTTCAAGACTTCCGGTCGGCGCCAGCGCTTAATGGCGGTCCGAGCCTCGAGCTCCGAGGCAGGACTGCTCCGTTAGTTCGGGTCTTACCCGCTACGGCAAGCGGGGGACCCCTAAAATCACAGGCGCGGAGCCTGTGAACAAAGGAGATTCGGTGGGCACCCTTTGCGCCCCCCGGTACTGTGAGGGAGCCTTTTTAAAGGCTTCTGAGCGGCATCGGGGTAAGCGCGGTGCTGAGAGTCGTCACCCAGCTAGCGGAGTGAAGCCGCGTCGCCATGAGCGGAGAGCGCCGATTCCTTCCTGCAATTGGAATTTGACCACAACACCCGTGAGTAAGATTGGAAAAGTAACGGGACTTTAAAAAAAAAAAAAAAAAAATTGGCTGAAAACGGGAAAGGCAAAAATTAAGGAAGTCTGCCTCCCCGGAACTGCAGAAGGAATAAAGCAACGAAAATCAAGCTGCACTTAAAGGGAACCTTTCTAATTTTTTTTAAGCTGTCAAACTGACATCGGACTTAAAACCTCCCCCCAGATTGGCAGGAGAAGGGGGGAAGGGATTGGAACGTTGTTAATCTGCTGGAAAATTAATGGAAAATTAAGACCTTCCATTGCCAAATCCCCTGGGGTCGGGCTGCCCAAACAAGACACCGGGACGTGGACTGTCAAACTTTGAGAAGTGGGGACTTGTTTGCAAAAAAGTTATCGGACCTTAGATGTACTTTGCTGCATTTTGGCCACATAGAAAAATAGAGACATTACAATTTGGACATTGGAAACTTTTGGCTACTGTTATACTTCCTTGCTTCTTTGTTTTCTTCTATCTCTGCCATTTGGATACAATTGAATGCTCCCTCTAGAGGGCTCTATCTGAAACTGTTGCACTTGAAAAAGTAACAGTGGGATTTTCCACTTGGGAATCAACTCTGTGAAAACGACCTTGAGGATATGAGTGCCCCTACAGAAGAGATAGTAACAAGGCAGAAAGCAAAACAATCTCACAAGAAAAGGGCCTCTATATCAGGAACTGCAGCTGTGCAGGAAAAAACACCAGCTTCTATGGATCCTATGACTCAGGCTCTACTTAAAATAAATCAATCTCTGGAAGCATTGACAAAACTTTCGACAGAGAATTCTAAAAAATTAACAGAGTTGACAACAAGGTTGGATGTGAATACGGCTAGTGTTGCATCGAACACAGATTCTATAAATAGATTAATTCAGGAAAGTTCAGAAACACGAAAGATTGCAGAAAGTGCAAAAATAACGGCTGAAGAGACAAGGGAAAAATTTGGGCCTATTATTAAAAAAGTGAATGAGCATGATGCAGCCCTCTCCTTACTGGAACTTCAACGTAAAGAGAAGAATTTAAAATTTAGATTGGTGCCTGAAGGGGAAGGGGACAACCTTGTGAAATTTCTCACAGAGAACATCATAACTTTTTGGCAGGAGGAATGGGAGGAAGATGAGGAACTTGAGATAATATCAGCCTTTCGACTGGGTAGAAGGCAGGACAAAAAACCAAGGGACTGCCTAATTACATTGAGATCAAAAGAAGAAAGAGATAGAATATTGAATTTGCATTATCAAAAGGCATTGGTGATCCAAAATTGTCAGATACAGATTTTTAAGGACATTCCTAAATACATTTTAGAGGTGAGAACATATTACAAGAGTTTAGTAGACCTGCTGAAGAAAAACACTATACCATTTAGATGGGAGTTTCCACAAGGATTGTCCTTTAACTTCAATGGAAGGAAGATTAAAATAAAAACAATTCAGGACAAAGAACTATTTCTAGAGAAGTATCTGGAGGATCTGCAGAAAGGAACCGTGGAGGAGAGGGAACCACCCGATATAGCAAATTTGTCATTTGGACTTTCACTACCACCATCGGAGGAAGAGCAGAAGTTTGGAGCAGTTGGAGGAACAGCTACCTAAATACAAAATGTCTCTGCAACTCCTTAGTTGGAACTGTAATGGTTTGAACCTTCCTCGGAAAAGAAGACAGGTTTTTCACATTTTGAAGAAAGAACAATTAGACATAATATGTTTGCAAGAAACCCATATTGCCAGGATACACAGGAAATTATTAATAAATAAGAGACTCGGTCAAGAATTCATCTCATCAGACAAAGTAAAGAAAAGAGGTGTGGTGATCTATGCAAAGGAAAAGTTGGCTCCAAAATTAATATTTAAAGATGAACAAGGAAGATACCTGGCAATTGAAATACAAATTCAAGGAGAAAAGATATTAATTGTGGGAGTTTATGCCCCAAATGAAGGGAAGGCTGAATTTTTTAGGAAGTTGCATGAGACATTAGTTGACTTTTTAGATTATAAAATCCTAATGATGGGAGATATGAATGGAGTTGTCTCAACAAACATGGACAAAGCACAGAGACAAGTGATCTCGAAAGAAGGGAGACTACCAAGGATCTTTTTTGAAATGACTGAAACAATGGACTTGATTGACATTTGGAGAACAAAGAATCCTTTAGAGAGAGAGGGAACTTTCTTCTCAGAAGCAAAAATGACATGGACAAGAATAGACCAAATTTGGATTTCTAGTAGTCTGGCGTCAAGAACAAAAAAAGTAGAAATCTGCCCAAAAACGTGCTCCGACCATAATGCGGTCAAGATGGAGATGAAACTAACAACAACTGGTTCCTTTAGATGGAGAATGAATGACACCCTATTCAAGGACGAAGAGATCCATAAGAAGGCCCTTAAAACATTAAAAGATTACTTTGAGATCAACAGGAAAACAGATGTGGAAAAAAGAATAATTTGGGACGCAAGCAAAGCCGTGATGCGAGGTTTCCTAATTCAACAAAATTCTATTAAGAGGAAGCAACAAAATGAAAAGAAGGAAAAAATTTTAGAAAAAATAAAAGAAGGAGAGAAGAAGTTGAGGTCCAAACCAAAGTCTCATGAGATTTTGAGAGAAATAAAGTTTCATCAGATGCAATACATGGAACTCATGAACCAACAAATAGAATGGAAGATAAAGCAAATGAGACAAAAAACTTTTGAATCAGCGGATAAATGTGGGAAACTTCTGTCATGGCAATTGAAAAAAAGGCAGAAAATGAATACGGTAACAAGTTTAGAAATGGATGGAAAGATTATCCACAAACCCAACGAGATCAACAATTGTTTTCAAAGCTTTTTTAAGAAATTGTATGCACAAGGGCCAACCAACGAGCAAGAAATAGAAGAATTCATCAGAAAATACGGTTTACCAAAAATCTCAGAACAAAGTAAAAGGATCTTAAACGAGGAAATAACAGAACAAGAAATAGAGGGTGCCATTCAAAATATGAAATTGGGAAAATCACCAGGACCAGATGGCCTGACGGCCAAATACTACAAAATGCTGAAAGAATGGCTGATACAACCATTGAAGGAAGTTTGCAATGAAATTTTGAAGGGGAAAAAGGCACCTGAATCGTGGAAAGAGGCTTTCATCTCACTTATACCGAAAACAGAGACTGAGAAGAACCAGGTTAAAAACTACCGCCCTATATCTTTACTCAATGTGGATTACAAAATTTTTGCAGACATTTTGGCAAAAAGATTGAAAAGAGTGTTGGCAGAAGAGATTCATAAGGACCAAACAGGCTTTCTCCCAGGTAGACATATGTCAGACAATGTGAGGAACATTATAGACATTTTGGAGCTGCTGGACGTTGACATTAATAGGAAAGCAGTTTTGATTTTTGTGGACGCGGAGAAAGCCTTTGACAACATTTGTTGGACTTTTATGAAAAAGAATCTCCAAGGGATGGGGGTAGGACAAGGTTTTGAAAACGGTATAGGTGCAATATACTCTCAACAAAAGGCCAAATTAATTGTAAATAACGTGGTAACAGAAGAAATACCTATAGAAAAAGGTACACGACAGGGCTGCCCAATATCCCCTTTGCTTTTTATATCGGTCCTGGAGGTTTTGTTAAACATGATTAGAAAGGACCAGTTGGTTAAAGGAGTTCAGGTCGGAGTTAGACATTATAAATTAAGAGCATTTGCAGATGACCTAGTATTGACTTTGCAACAGCCAGACACTAGTACTAAAAGAGTATTAGAACTAATTGAAACATTTGGTCGAGTAGCAGGTTTTAAATTGAATAGACAAAAAACGAAAGTGTTGGAAAAAAATTTAACAATGGAAGAAAGAGAGAGTTTTCAGAATGAAACAGGTTTGGAAATTACAAAAAGGGTAAAATACCTGGGGGTAAACTTAACATCCAAGAATGTGAACTTATTTAAGGATAATTATGAAAAATGTTGGTCAGAAGTTAAAAAGGATCTGGAAATATGGTCAAGGCTGAAACTTTCCTTGTTAGGCCGAATCGCTACTATTAAGATGAATGTATTGCCTAGAATGCTGTTTTTATTCCAGACGTTGCAGATTGTGGACAAGATGGACTGTTTCAAGAAGTGGCAGAAAGACATATCAAAATTTGTCTGGCAGGGCAAAAAGCCCAGAATTAAATTTAAGATTTTAACTGATGCAAAGGATAGAGGGGGGTTTGCCCTGCCGGACTTAAGACTTTATTATGAATCAGCAGCTTTCTGCTGGTTGAAACACTGGCTACTTCTTGAGAATACTGACATTTTGGATCTGGAAGGGTATGACAATAGTTTTGGTTGGCATGCATATTTATGGTATGACAAGGTAAAGGTGTATAAAAGTTTTAAAAACCATATTGTAAGGAAAGCACTGTACAACGTTTGGATTAGATACAAAGATTTGTTGGAAAGTAAAACCCCTAGGTGGGTGTCACCAATGGAAGCTAGGGAAGTAAAAAAGCTTAATATGGATTCTAAATGGCCAAAATATCATGAGATCATAGAATACGATGGTGAAAGGGTGAAACTTCAGAGTTATGAGAAACTAAAACCTAAGGTTCGAGACTGGTTGCATTACTATCAGATAAATGAGACGTTTAAACAGGACAGGAAAATAGGATTTCAGAAAGAGAAGTCAAAATTAGAAACAGAATTGTTGGAACCCAATACTAAGAATTTATCAAGAATGTATAACTTGCTGTTAAAATGGAATACACAGGATGAAACGGTGAAATCAGCTATGATCAAATGGGCACAAGATATAGGTCATGATATCATGTTTGCTGACTGGGAACAATTATGGACCACCGGTATTAAATTTACTGCATGTAATGCTTTAAAAGAAAATATTATGAAAATGATCTATCGGTGGTACATGACCCCAGTCAAGCTAGCAAAGATTTATCATTTGCCTAATAATAAGTGTTGGAAATGTAATGAGACTGAAGGCACTTTCTACCACCTTTGGTGGACCTGCCCAAAGGTTAAAGCTTTCTGGGAAATGATCTATAATGAAATTAAGAAGGTCCTTAAGTGGACTTTTCCTAAGAAACCAGAGGCTTTCCTTTTGGGTATGGTGGGCCAAGTGGTGTTAAGAAAGGATAGGACTTTCTTTATGTATGCCACTACAGCAGCAAGAATTCTACTGGCAAAGTATTGGAAGACGCAAGAATTACCTACTCTGGAAGAATGGCAAACAAAGGTGATTGATTTTATGGGACTGGCTGAGATGACGGGCAGAATCCGGGACCAGGGGAAAGAGACAGTGGAAGAGGACTGGAAGAATTTCAAAATATATCTTAAAAATAATTGTAAAATTGAGGAATGTTAAGATGTCAGGGGGTAAGAAGTAAAGAATTGCAGCAGTAAACAAAAAAAAAACTTAAGAAATATTTACGAAAAGGAATTAAGACAATGGACTTAAGGGTTGCTAAAGAATTATTAAACAAGGATGCAGGGATGGGGAGGTATGGGGAAGTCAAAGAAAAAAGGTTATGAACCGATGAGTATGAAGTTATATTGTGTTATATTGCTGTTTATTATCTGTGTGGAAAATTAATAAAAATTATTATAAAAAAAGAAAAAAGAAAAATACGGTACTTCAATGCTTGCTCATTTGTTTAAAATCATAAGCGTTTTTACTCATAATTAAGCTCCATAAATATCTAAATCTAAATTTAACTTATATGCAGAATTCATCATGCGAAAGGCTGGGCTGGATGAGTCCCAAGCTGGAATTAAGATCGCCGGAAGAAATATCAACAACCCCAGATATGCAGATGACACAACCTTGATGGTGGAAAGTGAGGAGGAATTAAAGAACATCAAAAAAACGAAGATCATGGCCACTGGGCCCATCACCTCCTGGCAAATAGAAGGGGAAGAAATGGAGGCAGTGAGAGATTTTACTTCCTTGGGCTCCATGATCACTGCAGATGGTGACAGCAGTCACGAAATTAAAAGACGCCTGCTCCTTGGGAGAAAGGTGATGGCAAACCTAGACAGCATATTAAAAAGCAGAGACATCGCCTTGCCAACAAAGGTCCGTATAGTTAAAGCCATGGTTTTCCCAGAAGTGATGTAGGGAAGTGAGAGCTGGACCATAAAGAAGGCTGATCGCCGAAGAATTGATGCTTTTGAATTATGGTGCTGGAGGAGACTCTTGAGAGTCCCATGGACTGCAAGAAGATCAAATGCATCCATTCTTAAGGAAATTAGCCCTGGGTGCTCACTGGAAGGACAGATCATGAAGCTGAGGCTCCAAGACTTTGGCCACCTCATGAGAAGAGAAGACTCCCTGGAAAAGACCCTGATGTTAGGAGAGATGGAGGGCACAAGGAGAAGGGGACGACAGAGGACGAGATGGTTGGACAGTGTTCTCGAAGCTACCAGCATGAGTTTGACCAAACTGCGGGAGGCAGTGGAAGACAGGGGTGCCTGGCATGCTCTGGTCCATGGGGTCACGAAGAGTCGGACACGACTAAACAACAACAAATATCTAAATCAGTAAACGCGACCTGTTTGAAATATGTCCTTTAGTTAGTTAGTCTTTTGCTGTTGTTTGTCATTCAATGTCCTTTAATTACACATTTCCTTTAGTCAGTGTGATTTCACCATTTTATTGTTGTTCTTTTCGTTTTTCTTTCTTTTTGACACAATAGAGTTTGCTTCCATGCAACTATTTCCCTCTGAAATTGATGCCATTAATTCATTAGGTCATCACGGAACATCATGGTAATAATAATAATAATAATAATAATAATAATAATAATAAATTTAATAACTACTTTTTATATTCAGAAAAGAAATGTTAACAACAATAATTAAAAGTTTCACCATCATAATCAATAAAGGAAATTGAATCATTGCAGTTCTTAGGTAAGTTACCGTATGATAAGACTTTACTATGATTAAATAAAATAATTTTAAATTGTGTATGTAAGTTGCCTAGAGGCATTTTTGTATTTGATGACTAATTGATATATAATAAGGTGGCGTTGCTTCCAAACCATTGCATTATTGCGTTTTCTACATTGCCCTCCCTTCCTTTCCTTAAAAAAAAAAAAAAACTAAACCTGCTTTGTGGCAATTTTTTTGTCTTTGACTGGAACTGCAGCTCCTGTGTAGATGGAAGTATTGCTGTACCTGCTAGGAAGCAAGTTCTGCGGGGTAGCTGGTGATGTCCCACCTTTCTACACTGCTTGTCTTGTATTTTTTGTCTTGCTACATGGTCCCTTCACTCATAGTCAGTCTTGCTTTTAAAAAATACTTGTTTCCCCTCTCATCTTTATTGAGGAAAACACAATTGCATCTCTTCATGCTCATTTGCAGCTTTTTTTTTAAAAGCTTGTGAACAGCAGCGGAGCAAGCTGGGGCAGCGCGCGTGCCCTGCGCCCAGGGTTGGGGCGAGCTGCCAGTGGGGCGGCGCGAGCCAGGGCAGAACGCTCTGTGGGAGGTGGACCGTTTAGGGCAGCGCGGAGCCTACGGGCGCCCAAGCCACTACGTCACTCCCAGGAGAGACACATGGCTCAGGGGTGCTGCAGGCTCCGCGGTGAGTGCCACCTGGCATTTTGCCACTCCCCTCATTGGTGACATCTGGGGCAGCGTGCCCCCACTGCACTCCCTTCCTCCACCCCTGCTTCTGAATGCCAGTTATTATCTTTAAAGTCGTAGGTGGCCTAGGCTCTGTGTACCTTAGGGAATACCTTTGCTTGTATATTTTCCCCAGCCTCTCAAGTAAGTGGGTAGGCCCTGCTTTCACCAAAATACAATACCGGGAGCATGGAGTTTGGTAACTTCCGTTGTGCTCTTTGGAACTCCCTGCTCAAGAGAGATCAACCAGATTTCTTATCAGCTGCATTTTTGTCAGCATATACAACGTTTTTCTCGGTCACTGATAACACAATTGTGCTTACTTGTAGATATTTATTATTGTTTTAACTCAGGGAGGAGTAACCCTTCAGATGAACAGAGGCAGTTAATACTGCACTGTTTGCAAACTGAGTTTCTTGAACTACCTGTGAAAGACAAATGTATCCAAACATACATTTATGGTAACTCTACAAGATAAAAGGGCAGGGGATACAGTTCACCCATTATTATCATCGCAGGGCTGTTAGCAAAAAAGTGGTGCTTTTGGGAGGCGTGCCAATTAAAGGCTACTCATTTCTGCAGAACTGTGAGAGATTCATATTGGCAAAGAATTCAAAAGAAATTCCCGAGTTTCCACTCTCTGCAAGATAGACATGTTGATCCTACTTTTAAGGTAGCCAACTGTGGTTAGTTCTAACAATAATGAAGCATGTCTGCCTTGAGCCAACATTTTTATAGATCTACAAAAGTGTAGTATCTTGCCTGAACAATTAACTTTTGAAAGACATGATGCAAAAAGATGCCCGGTATTCTCTCATCATAACTTGCCAATAAGTGTTGATGTAGTGCTCCTTTTTGAGTGTTCAAAGCTTTTCATACCCATTACCTTAGTAACACATTCAACAATCCTATATGGTAAAGGTAAAGGGACCCCTGACCATTAGGTCCAGTAGTGGCCGACTCTGGGGTTGTGACGCTCATCTCGCTTTATTGGCCGACAGCTTTATTGGCCGACTCGCTTTATTGGTACAGCTTCCAGGTTATGTGGCCAGCACGACTAAGCTGCTTCTGGCGAACCAGAGCAGCACATGTAAACTCCGTTTACTTTCCCACCGGAGCGGTACCTATTTATCTACTTGCACTTTGATGTGCTTTCGAACTGCTAGGTTGGCAGGAGCAGGGACCGAGCGATGGGAGCTCACTCCGTCGCAGGGATTCGAACCGCCGACCTTCTGATTGGCAAGTCCTAGGCTCTGTGGTTTAACCCAGAGCGCCACCCGCGTCCCTATATGGTAGGCTGGTATTATTCCAACATGGAGCTGGGATGGAGAGTATAGTGATTTGCTTAAGGCTACCTAGCAAGTTCATGCCTAAGGCTCACAAAGCAATGTTGGGTGCTTATACACTATCCAGAAACAAGGATTGTCAGTAGGTCATGCTGAAATGCTGACTCAGCTGCCAGAGGTGTTTTTGACAACACTAACATTAGCAACTAAAATAAAATTTTTTCATGCTGGTCAGTAATTGGCAGTCATCTAGTAAAAAGGCAAACTACTAGCCTAGAAGAAACATTCTGCTTGCATATTTTGTATTTCAGGCCCTATTCACCTAGTGATATGTACAGGAAACAATTAAAGGTGTGTGTTTGTGTTTACAGAGAAGAACATCATGCCTCACAATAGTTAATTGTGAGTTTAAGGTGCTGGTTTTGACCTTTAAAGTCGTATGCGGTCTAGGACCCACATACCTATGGGACCGCCTCTCCTGGTATGCCCCGCGAGGATGTTAAGGTCCACAAATGACAACATTTTGGAGGTCCCAAGTTGCAAGGTGGTTAGATTGGTCTCAACTAGGGCCAGGGCCTTTTCAGTACTAGCCCTGTCCTGGTAGAATGCTCTGTTACAAGAGACTAGGGCCCTGTGGGACTTGACATCTTTCCGCAGGGCCTGCAAGACAGAGCTGTTCTGCCTGGCCTTTGGTTTGGACTCAGTCTGACCCTTATGTATCCTTCCCCTTTTGGTTTTGATCTATGGGCTATTATTAAAATGAGGCTGCATTTTAAATTGTATTTTAACCTGTATTTTAATTCTCCCCCCCCCATTATGTTTTTATTGTCATTTTACTGGTGTTAGCTGCCCTGAACCCGGCTCTGGCCGGGGAGGGCAGGGTATAAATATTTTTTTAAAAAATTATTATTATTATTATTATTATTATTATTATTAATCATGCCAACTTTGTCATGGAGCAGAGGGGCACAATGCTGGGGGGGATATGAGTATTGTTTGGGGTTACACCCACTAAGGATGAAATCTACAATCTCATGGCCTACGGAAAAAGCTATGAATCTGATCATTAGTGTTTACAGGAAAACGTTTACATTCAATGCCTTCAGGTCTAAATCAAGCACTCAAGTTTGGCCTGAACCGTTTCAACCCCCTGTGGGCATCCTTAAGGGATAAGACCACAACTTTGACTCCATTATTAAAGAGTTACTGTAAGTGAATCTCTATATATTGCCTGCACTCACTCTTTCACTTATTAAACATTTGTCAAAATCTAAATTCCGAAAGATTTGGTTTGATTTCTCAAGTGCTACCATATATGATATGGCAGATAGATCATAGTCTCGGTACATCCAATTGTGCGAGGGAACTGTACAATGGATTTAGCCTCAGTCGCCAAAGTTTAGTGTTATAAGAGCAGGTCACAGTGAATCTCAGGCTTGTGCACATTCCACCCCATCCTCACGTACAACCATGAAGACTGAAGAAGCTTTAGCTTCTGTTTTAGATTACCCACAGCTTGCTATGACATCAAATCCAAGAAAAATGCAGTTTTTACCGTGGTTAGAGCAGGGTGGTCTAACATGTGGCCCGCAATGTATTTTTGTGTGGCCCTCAGCAACATATATCACCCCCCCAGCCCTTGTGCTGTCTTCCCAAAGCCATTAAGCAAGGTGCTGGGATTGGGGAAGGAGGTTTGAGGGCTCTGGCCAGGTCCTAGTGTCCTTCAACCTCCTTCCCAAAGCCTAATTAGCACTTTGCCAGCTTTGGGAAGGAGTTGGGAGGGCTCTAGGATGCTGCCAGTGCCTCACTACTCCTTCCCAAAGCCGGCTTCCTCGCTTAGACAGCTTTGGGAGGAAAATGCATGGACTAGGTGTGTGGGTGTCAAATTTTGGCCCTGCTCCCCCTCACATGACAAGGCAGTGTGCATGTCAAAGTACTCTTGCGGTCCACTTGGTATCAAAAGTTGGACCGCCCTGGGTTAGAAGAAATAAGTTAACCTCAAACCATTGTTTACAAAGCTGGCTTGCTTTCACTTATAGTTAAGATTAATAACAATTTAGGGTTCAGGCATAATGCTGAACTGGGCTTAATCTAAAAGAGAAATGGAAGCTTCCAAAATCCCCTCATAGCTATGCCAGAGGACAACAACAGTAGGGGCTCACTGTGATTTGTGCTTGACCATGGTTTAGCATTACATGCAATAGTATATGACAAGTGGTTTTATTGTAAGACCAAGTACCTTACATTATACCCTTTATTTGCTGAAATAGTTTATATTCTCCTTCAAATATTTAATATTGCTGTGTTACCTTCTGTGTTACTCAACATATTTCTACATAGACACCAATTTAATACACATGTGAAAACAGTGCTCAGTATGTTTTAAATCCACTTGTCTGTACTTGTCTTCGTCACATATTTTAGCCCAGCAACTGAAAAATTACTTTGCATCTTAAATGATGTTCCAGTGGAAAGGTACAACCCTCATACTACAGTCTTCATACTACAATAAGAGAAATGGCTATATTAGCTACAAGAGACTGGACCAATATATTTGACTTAGAAACAAAGGGTGGGGATGGGGTGAGTTATAAGGAAGTGGGATGAGAAAAATAAACTGGTCACCTAATTCACACTTAGATGCAGGAAGACACAATTCCAGATACACTGTTGTTGTAAATTATATAAGCAGCTCTTCATGTAAAAGGCACATATACAGTTTCCCACAACTGCAGCTTCTAAATGAGCAACATAAGATTCTTGGTCATCTGCAATCACAGCCAGCTCTACTGGATCACACCAAGTATGAGGCATTTGTGGATGTGACTGAGGAATTGTAATTGTGAGTCCATGACTGAAGCCATATACTACCATCATTATGACAACACAACTAGATTTTACACAAATCATTAACAACTCCATGATTAAACCAATAGCCCAGTTTTCCACAAAAAATTGATTCTTTGCTAATTTATCTCATGACACAGTATTTAATATAAAGATAGATAGATAGATGATAGATAGATAGATAGATAGATAGATGATAGACAGATATATATATTAGTCATATTTCCATGTCGTAGGGCTGAGACAAAAGGAACTGACATAAATTTGGCATATTCATAACATTCATTCCAAGAATCTGAACAGAACTGTAACTTAACGTCAGATTACTTAGGCTTCTGGGCAATCAGGTTTTTTCCAATCCCAGATTTGATACTATGGAATTAAAGAGTAGTATTTGAAAGTTCTCTGCTATAGAAGTCTCCTCAATCTATAGCAGGCTATCAGTCAACCCAGGGAGCACACACATGACAGCGTATGTAGGGTCTGGAAAGCTCAACCTCAAAAATAGAAGACTGGTATAAGACACCCAAGATGACAGGATGACAACAGGACATTACTTAGGACTAACCCTATATGTGTGCAGGGGATATTGTTTTTGTTTATTACTTTGTTATGTATTTTGTATTTTAATATTCTGCCCTATGATCCTCAGATGTAGGGTGGTGTAAAAATGTAATGTAATGTAATTAATTAATTAATTAAACAATCCTCTTGCTATTTTTCCCTACTTCAAGTAAAGGGGCAAAATGGTTGAAGATCATCCTTCATCCTTCTCCTTATACCTTTTGTGTGCATATGACCTCTGAGTAGATTCAGCGTATTTAGGGAAGGGGGAAACACACTGCCTCTACTAACAGACATCCTGGGATCACCAGGAGGGTCCTGCAAGGAGTTATTCCTATAGATGATGGGTATGTAGTACAAGCAACTTCTGTGGAAAGTTTACAGGCACAAATCAGATGCAAGTGAAGGAGCACCCGCTTCAACAATTTGCCAGTACAATGTTCACTAGGAAGCAGAGTATCACCAAACAGAGCCAAAGGGTGTTCCCCCCCAAAAAAAATCCAAAGGGGGGCACCCTCTTAACAGTGCCACATAGGCCAAACATTTGCTTCACAGCAACATGTCAGATAATGTTTTCAATAGTAACATCCCAATTATAGAAAACTCTCTCCAGTTTAACTGGTGTTGATCCTGATGCATTTGCAGCACCAGTTAAAACACATTTATTTGCTCAAGTCTTTGGTGGACATGGGTACACTTGCCCTTGCAGAACCTGTTTGTTGCTGTTGTTTTAAGGTTACGTATATTGTTTTTATCTAAATTTGGTTTTATCATGTAATTATATTTTATATTCTACTACCGCTCTAGAATTATTCTAATGAAGAGTAGGCTAGAAATCCTCAAATAAACAACACATTTCCAACCAGATAAAGAGCACCAATATTATAAGTGCTTTTTAATAAACAAATACAAACATGAACCAAAGTAGCAACAGTTTGAGACATCACTTAATTGAGAATGGGTGGCACAAAGCAAACAAATAGAAAAGGAAACAAGGGACCTGCTAAGCAGCTGTTAAAGGTATAAGAACTGAAACTGAAACTCTTGGGGGGGAGAGAAAGAAGAGTACCCCCAGTGCCCCATACACCTCTAATTTCTACCAGAGGCATGCTCAACAGAAAATGAGTCACAAATATTTTGTATTTTATGCACCTTCCTATGACACTGCAAGCGTGCATATTATTAGTGTTCACAACACAGCAATTTCATTATCTTAATCTATCATGTCCCCCAGGGCACTGGTATTTTACTTTGGGAGTAGCTACAACCCTATGGGAGAGCAGAGATTTTCCCACATCAACACTAACATGCCTGTGTAAAACTGAGTTCTTTAGACAAGATAGACAAGGTCTCACACAACATTTAAATTAACATTTCACAAAAAGCCTACTCTCAAAATACCTCCCCCAAACTTACGACCTCTGCCTCACTTGTGAAAAGTGCCTGAAGTTTTTACCTTTTCAAGTTTCTCTCTGCAAAACTTGGCGAGAAACACAAAACTCCTGATATATCAAATGAATTATATGAACACACCCTACTAGAAGCCACACCTTTTGTTTCACACCAAAATCTTCACCATGCAGTAAACAAAGGCTCCAGGACATACATTTGTAGCACTGTACAGAGATTTATGCGAGATAAGGTGGGGCAGATCTTTTAACACAAGGAAGCAGCAAACATTCATAGCCAACTTATGTTTGGAATATATGCACAACATGAAGCAGATGCACTGCAGTGCTTATAAGGTTTTATGAGTAGAAGGATGGAAATGCCACCTAAAACCATAAGGGTGAAGGTGACAAACATGATTGTACCACTCCAATGTCTGACATAAGCAAACTCAGTTGTCTTGAGCTAGAAGAGGATGTAATTGGAGAAGCAACTATCAACCAAAACTACAATAGCACTGGGAACCTGGTTTACAAAGAGCAAGCAGTGATATTATGGACTGGGTAGGAAAAGTTGCAAATAAATAGTTTGACAACTAGGGTTTTTTAAAAAAAATTGTGGCCAATTTAAGCAAGAATAGGATAATACCTGCAAAGCCAATACATAACAGAAGCAGATAATAAGTGTTAAATAACTTATGTGAACAACACAATTTATTTCAAAAGTTATTCAGGATAAAATCATTAGTGATATTTTTTCCCTAGTGCCAAAGCACAAGCAGTGAAGGCAAAAAAAAAAAAAAAAGGATGAAGACCAGTTTTTATCCCTCTCCATATACCTACAGACCGCATATAGTTGTTTTGTGACTGAAATGTTGTGATCACACAAGACAGCTAACATGAGAGGACATCAAATAATTGGTAAAGAATTGGTAATCATGACATCTGAGGATTGACAACATCAAAGTACAAAGAAAATGACAGTTACCATAAATAGAGTGACACCTACTTTCCCCTTCCCGCTCAGAGGCAGAGGACAAGTGGCACAGGCCAGGCCACAAACATGAGCTAACAAGGGCCAAAATAGATGCCCATGTGTTTTTGAAATACGTGTTTGCCTGTCTGGCTATAAAGCATGAATGGAGGAATTTATTTTTAATACCAAAAAATGTGCAAGTGGAATGGGAACAAAATTCAAACCACGCACTGTCCCTACCTCGCTGGGCTTCATTGCTTTGACTTTTTCTCCCAAACAGCAAACTTGCTATATTGGGAATGGGCTAGGAAGGAAAAAATCTTTAAGATAAGTGGCAAGGAAAGGTAAAGCAGGGGAAGAGAGTTAATTCTCATCACCCAAATGCTTTTAGTATTAAAAGTTAACTCCCTCACCCAATTTTCAAAACGGACTGAAAAGTTTGTGTTTAATAAGCACATGCACAGTTGGTTCGACCCTCAACCAATGAACCGCTGCCTCTGCCTCCAATTACTTCCTCCTCTCTCTCTCTCTCTGGAAGGTGCAACAGTAAGGGCCAAGTCTGCTGGGCAGCCCAATGAAAAAGTTTATGTGAACAAGAAGATATCCACTTGCCCTTTCTTTCTGGACTACACAGCAGGGAGAACTGGAGCCAACAGGGCTGCCAAAAGTGTGTGCACAACCACATAAGGCAGAAGCAACCACCTCCCAATCATTCTGCTTGCTCACACTCTCTGTTTAAGCAGTATGGTGGGACGGCTGGATACTGCCAAGTCAGGCAGTATGAGCTGCTGCCGCTGACCAAACATGAACATGCTCACGCTGTCAGTGGTACTGGATCCAGCACTCAAAAGGACATCATAGATAGGGCAAGTTCTGCATCAGTTATCTTTCTACTGGTGGTGTAGCTGCAAGAAATCAGCCCAGGTAGCCCAACTGTGCAACCCAAACAAGAGGGAGAGCAAGCAAGTAAGCAGAGTTGGCAGTTGTGCTTGTAAAAAACACAATCGTTTCTGGTTGCTCATTCATTCTGGGAAGATGCATTGGGCCCAATTCTCCACACCTACCCTAAAGAGAGAGGAAATAAGTGGGTGGATCAGGGATCGGGAACCTGTGCTCCCCATGTTGCTGGACTACAATTCCTACCATCCCTGATCACTGGCCATACTGACTATGTCATGCCAAATACAATAACACTAATGGACCAAAGAAGCTTCTTACCCTGAGGTTGAGCCTCCCAGAGCAAAAGCAATGATGGTGATAGTCTGAAGGCAATCACTACTCTTGCAAGAAGCAGCTACCACCTCCTCTTGCTTGCATATTCTCTCTCTGAGGGCAGTGAAGACAGACAGCAGCCACTTCTGTACCACCCTGAGTAAGGGTGTAGGGGAGCAGCCACTGCCCTTACTCATCCACCAGCTCTGGGAAAGGAGACCAGGCAGACTGGGCAAGTCGTGGCTGTAAGGAAAGTTCATGTCTGCTTCCAGTTAGTTGTCAGCCATCTAGAAGACCCTACCAAGGTGCTTACTCTTTCTCTTTGAGTGGTGTGGCACAAAGGACAGGGCCCAGTAAGCCAACCCATAGCAAGCCATCAGCCACCAACCCTGTTTCCTTGCCCTGCCTCACTTTCTGTGTGATGCAGTGAGGAGGTTTGAACTTGCTAACCCCAATCCTCACCACCGCTTTGCCCAGTGGAAATGCACAGGTGAGTCAAGCGAGACACAGATACACACACGCACTGGGCACCATGGCACTTGGGATGGAGCCCAATCCTCCTTGCTGCACAACCCAGAAAAAGAAAGTGAAGAAAACGGGCAGAGGCACCAGCTTACGCTGAGGGAGGCCCACACCACCAAACCCCACACAGCCTACAGGGACACGCACCCTCTGCCCACTGCGCTGCCCACTCTCTGTCGGCAACGATGGGGTATAAGCAAGCGGAGTGAGAGATGGAGATAGAGGGCCTCAGAAGCAGGCTGCCAGGTGTCCCCATCACCTGAAGTCCCCGGGCGGGCTGGGCAACTTAGGACTGGGGCGGGCAAGGCACCTGCCAAAGCAAGAGGGCCACGGCAGGGATGCAGGATGAGGGGCCACGGCTGGCAGATGCCACCAGGGTCACCTCTGACCTCAAGCGCGCGCCCCACGCCAGTCCCTCCCCTCCCCTGCCCCCCTCCGGGGGCGCGCCCCGCGCCCTCCTCCTCGCCCCTCCCATTACTGGGCAGAGGGGATCGCTGTGACGCACTCGAGGCCCTGGGCGCGCAGAGGGAAAGGGGAGGAGGAGCGACTGCCAGCGGAGAGAAGCCAGCGGCCGCAGCCCCGCCGCGCCGCCCTCCCCGGCGCTGGCCATGGTCCCGCCCGAGCCCCCTGCGCAAGTGGTGCGATGGTCCAGCCCGGCTCTTCCCCACCCCCTCTCCCCGGCTCACTCACAGTCTCTCCTCATCTCCGCTCGGCGCCGCCGCCATTTTCTTCGCAGCGAAAAACCCGCGGGGGGGGGAGGGGGGAAACCGAGCCGGAGAGGAAACCCGGAGAGCCAGACCCCGCCCTCTTCGCTGCAATTGGATGCCGATTCCCATCACTCAGGGTACCTTCACGGAGCTATTGGCCGGTGCTCTTCTACACGGGCGAGGCTGCCCTGTTCCCGGCGGCCGTTAGAATTGGCGGGAAGTGCTGTCAGTAACAACGATAAAAAGTGGGTGGGGGACAGGTGCCCGCGCTGCCTCTGATTGGTTCGTGAATGTTGTCTGCCTAATGATAGGCCCGTTGGTTCATCATTCACTGACGAAGAGGGCGGTGCAGAGTTGCGGGTAAAAGACTTTTTGAAATGTAACGGATCTAACGGTTTTTTCCTTTCCCTGTTCTCGAAGTGCCTCAGCGGTCCCTCCCCTTTCTGTGTGGCTTCGTAGGATACTGGCCTTCTCAGGGCAAAGCACCTTCCAAATACTGATAATTGATGCCAAGTCCATGCCTGTTACTTGGTCTTGAATGTGCCCATCGAGTTATACCAAGGTCATGTTTCTGCAGCCATTACTCACCCCATGAGGACCACCATGCCCACTGGAATGTGGGTGCAGCCAGGCTGGCCCACCCATCAGGCCAGGTGAGGCAGTTGCCTCCCGACAGCAGAATCCACAGGAGCAGCGGATCCCGAAGTAGAGCTTTGTGGTTCACCTCAGGTGCAAATGTATCAATCTGGCCATGTGTGCAGCCTAGAACACCAAGGTCTTCTGGCACGGTTGTACTGATGCTCTCCCTCAGTTACTATATTGCCAGCTAAGGCCACCTTCCTCCATCCCTCCCCACTAATTCGGTCACTCATTTAAAGCCTTTCTATGGTTCCTGAAATGTACAGGTAGTCAAAGATAAGTGCCCAGCTATCATGTTGAAACAGCAGCACCAACACATTAAATCTTCCCTCAAAATATTGTACTCTTGTCTTCTAGTAAAATAGCAACACAATCTCAACGTATTTTCTACTCCTTACAACATGAATGCAAGCCAACTGCCATGCCTGATATGTTCCAAGCATCTGAAAGAAAATTATATCATGTAAGCAATTTTTGTTAACAACCAAAACAGTCAAAACAGCCGCTCAGGCCCAAGTACCTTGAGCACAGCATCTGCAATATCATGATTGCCAGGAACAGCTTCAACACAGATAAGTATATGGACCTTGCTATGTGCTGTGCTGCAGATGTAGCATGATTTTGCTCACAGATCTCAAGGGGGAAGTAACCATGTTACAATTATAGATGGAGAATGCAGAGAAAATCTATGCATGCCCTCTAACATTTCAAAGTTGAAAATAACAACCATGTGGTAGCTTAAGTTTTCCTTTGGTAAACAGATGAAATACAGGTATCCCTCTGGAAGCTGTTGCCAAAGATGAAAATAGGAGTGCATCTGTATTTATAAAACCCTTATTTTTGCATCAAGATTCAGAGGCTGTGCTTGTTGCTTCCTTATATACTAGTATATATTCACTGGTAAAAGTATTGAAACTACTCGTACAGTAAAATTTACTTATTTAATCCTTTGTAGTGATGAACAAATATATTTATAAAATTATGGTTTGAAATAAATGTATTTGTCTTTAAAAATTGATCTGTTTATTATGTGGCATCAAACTTCTGACTGCCGTGGTGAATTAGTAGTAATAGGACATACATTAAAAGTATTACAATCATTACAATGAAATGCACTTGTAAAGTTTAATTTAGACTGCAATCCTAAACTCACATAATTGGAAGTAATTCTCATTGAACCCAATCAGACTTACTTTTCAATAGACATGCATAGGGTTGCAGCTTCAAGCTCTTTGAATTATTGGCAGAGTTGCGGTAGCAGTGTAACTTAGACTTCATACATAACTGCTGTAGCTAAACTCCAACCAAGTATTTTGAGACCAACAACACAATTTACACTGAACTAAGTTGTAGGGCTATCTTAAAAAATGAGGGAAAGGCAGATCCCATAAAATGGACAACAGTCAGCCAGATGTTGACACCAACCAAAATTATACAACAGATTATTAAGCAATCGCTCTATGAGGATTGTTTACAAGAAGCCACATGGGTTTTCCAAGAATGTCATGTGAGACAAACCTTATCTACTTAATTTTAATTGACAACCTTCTAACTATAATTCTATGATTCAAAACAAAGAAATATCAAAACAGCACCACATAAGTTCATCCCACACAGGAAGAAGGGTAAAGGAAGAATGCGCATGCAAAAGTGAGAATGTGTGAAGGAAGGAATCCTTCAAAATCAAAACCTTATACATATTGTTGTTTGATCCAAAAATGTATTCACTATCTTATAAAGGGTTAGTCAGCACAAACAACCAAGAAACGCATTTATCCTTATGCCATAATACATTTGATATTACAGTATTTTATATGCCACAAATTTTTGTTCCTTTTGCAGGAAAAGGAGGGGAAAGAAAACTCAGTGGCAGGGATGGTGAAGGGCTTGCATAATGCTGCCAGCAGTAGGCAATCTGGCCAGGCTGATAGTAGCATCCCATGGTGGACAGCTCCTTGCCTGAGCCTCACTTCAGCGAAGCGTGCAGACATGACCAGGACTTGAAGAGGAAAAAAAGTATGGAAAACAAGAGTAAGCTCCCATCCCCGTGACTTGCCATGTGTATTAACTATAGTTGCATCTGCCCCTAGTGCCTTTCAGGCAGAAGTGGAATAAAAACAATAAAATAAGTTTTAATTGCTACCTTTGCAGCTTCTGCCAAGTAGTTAGAATGTGGCACCAGCTTCTATACAGCCATAAATCCCAGTACTTTTATGAGACAATTTGCCAGGGACTCACACACAAAAAATGGGAATGTCCCAGGTGAATCAAGACTGTGCTAACCTTTAAGTCTATATATAAAAGCAGTTCTACACACTCAGTCTCTTTTCTGTCCCCTTCAGTGAGACTAAAGGGTAAAGCTTTTCACATGCTTCAGAATCTAGTTGTAGCAGCCACTTAAACTCACATAGTGGTTCACAGTAGGGTTGCCACTTCTAGTTATCAGAGGGGTGTATATTATTATTTTTAAACCAGATGAATAACAAGCACCAGATTTGTTACTTCTGTTCCTAGTGTTTCCAACTCAGTACTTCAACAGTTTGCCACCAAGCCTGCCCACTCCTTACCTAATGGCCTTGCAACTAAGTGTTATCAACATTTCTTTTTTACAAGGCTTTTGAACCCTTAACAAAACAAGAGACAAAACAAAAATCCAGCAGGTGAGTTTCTCCCCTCAATGTACATACTTTCCAGAAAAAGCCTCCCCTGTTGAATTCTAGACTCTCATGCAGTTGTTAAAACATACAACAAGCTTTCCAGAAAAGCAGTTACAACCCATTTTCACTACAATACCAAAGTTGACCAATTCTCAAAAAATTTACTGCAGAGTCATGTGTGACCACAAACATGCTAGTGCCTCTGTTTTTCTCAACGTGACCTCACTAAGATTGGAGCCACATTCTCTCATCCACTTTTGCTGTATAAATGCTCCTGGGTCAGTCAGTGGACACAATATGTCAACTCGATCACACAATGGTTGTCTGTAATATGAGCATACACAAGTGCAGCAATGCTGCCTTGTCTCTACACAAATCAAAGGAATTGCCTTTCATATTTTAAGTTTTATTTTAATTTATATAATACCCTATTTCATAGACAAGGCCCAGTTTACAACATTTAAATGTTCTCTCTTATTTTTCTAAAACTCATCCTTCTCATACATAGAAATTTCAAAAGAAAAAATAATTTCCTATCAAATGTCTTCCAATCTATAGTCTTTCATAACATGTACTGAAGAAGATATAAATGTGTATAAAACAAATAATGCAGTCACTTCAGTCTAGTGGCTCCATACATGCATGTACTCTTTGGTGGTCATATCCTATATACAAATGGGAAAATCAGTTCTCAAATTGTTGATCTTTAGGCAATCAAAATAGCATCATGCACACACAAGAGTGAGGTATCAGGAGGCTTGGAAGAAAATCAAAGTTTGCAAAAGTGCAAACAAAAAATTGGGGGGGGCAAGTTTGGGGAGAAGCCTAAAGAGTTCAGTAAGACTGAGCATGCTTAGTGGCCACAGAATGCCAGCTCACGGGTGAGATGCATTTTTACTTTATTTATTTAACAAAAATATATATACCACTTGATTGTAAGAAAACCTCTAAACCATTTACAAAAATATAAAATAAAACATTAAAAATATCTATTCAAAACAGTTAAAACAGGTATTTAAAATAAGAAGAAGCTAATTACAATCAACAGTAGCTGAAAAGAAAAATGAATGAAACTTTTCACTTATTCTGTGTTTGGTTTTATTTATAAACTGATTGCCTTCCAGTTAAAAGCTATTCCTGCTAGGTGGTTCAAAGATCTGAATCTGTTCTGAAGGAGACTGAAACTTAACAGAGGGGAACCAGAAACTAAGCCAAGTTCTAATGCTCTTTTGATCAGCTAAGAAGTTGGGTGTAGTAGCTGGAATATAAGTGAGACTGGCAAATAGGAAACATCAATAGGCTGGAATCTGGACAAGTCAAGATGGAGAGTGTTATAAAGTTACTGAGCCCACAAGAAGTTGAGCTGCACTATCAACAGATTAGAATGATCTGAAATACTACAATCTAGATAAGGTTTAGAATATGCTTTTGTTATTTTCTCATCCTAATTGCTCTGATAGTTAACTAGTAAAGCTGTTATAAATTATTTCTCCCCTAAAAGTATTATTGCAACAACCTTTTGACTCTTGCTATTTAAAAGCTTTAGTAAAATACTAAAAAAAAGTAAGCAATATAAAGAGGTTAAATTGACATCAGCAGTGAGGACCACATAAATGAAGGGTCAACTAGGACTGCCACTGCCAGCCAGGATAAACAATGCCGAGTTAAATGGAACAATAGTCTGAGACTGTATAAGGCAACTTCCTATGCTAACAAAACTACATCAATGAGGAATATAAAATTTTATTATGTAGAAATAAAATAATAATGTATGTTATCCTTAAGATTAACTATTAACATTTTTGTGTTCCTTATATTGAATGTGTGAGAGAGGAAGGTGAAGAAACCATAAAGAGCTATAATTTTATGTTTATTCCATAAAAATAAAATAGTAAATATTAAAATTTCCAATGATAATATCTTTTAAGTATTTATGGGGTGCCTTTAATGGCTGAAACCCACTGTAGACACCTTTGAAAAAATATACTTAACATATTTAACAAAAACATCAGAACAAAAAAGTATTACACTAAAATAAGCACTAGCAGAAGAAGACATAATACTATTATTTTTAAAATCAACTCAGTAAATACTAAACTCCAGTACTAATTACAGGTAAGAAGTGAGTAGCCTATAAAATCTATGTAAGCAATATTCAGACATAATCACAAGATTTATACATGGAAGATTAGGAAAAAGGAGCTAACAGCATTTCAAAGGGAAAATGTAGATTGGGTTTTACAGTATTAGGCGGCAATCCTATACTCACCTGGGAGTACGTCTCATTAAACTCAGTGGGTCTTGCTTCAGAGTAGACATGCATAGGTTTCCACAGTCTGATAAGAGTAAACCAATATTGACCAGCATAATGTTTTGGTTTTGGAGTTTTTTCTTGTGTTCTTATAATCAGACAATTTATCCATTATGGCATAATCTCACAATTTTGTAATAATTGTGTTCTTCTTAGTATAGCTGATATCTTCCAAACTTCTGCGTAAAGAGATAGCTTGTACTCCTTACATAGAAGTGTAATTGAAAATGTTTGTTTTGGAGGTACTTGTCTTATTCTTTTTCTTTTTTTATGTATGTATGTGGTTCCCCCCCTTTTTTTGCATATTCAGTGTGTGTGTGTGTGTGTGAAATATTAAAATATGTTAAAAAAAATAAAAGAAGAAACAAACAAACTTCTGTGTAAAGGAATTTAACAGCCACTGTAATATAACTGGCAAATTGATACAGTAGCCTTTGCTTTCCCAGTATTAAAAGAATACAGTCATTTGATACAGTACCACTGATTGTCCCTTTTTAAAAAAAAAAAAAATTAGTAACTGTACACACTCCTTTTTTTAGTTTCTTTTCTCGGAAGATGCCCAAATAGAAGCCCAACATTGTTCTTTAACTCCCACAATTCAAAAAGAAGCTAGGGAATTTGGGCACAAGCTTTCGGGGGAGGTAGTGCTGCTATGTGTGTGATATTTTTCTTGTTAAGGGAGATGGCGCTGAAAAAAATTGAGAGCATATTGTTAATTCTATTAAAATCAATAGGATTATTTTTAATAAACAGGCCCCATTCAACATAGGCATACCATTTTAAGCATAGAAAGTTAAACAAATCTCAAAGGTTGGTTTTCATATCATGTTAATATCATAATTATGGTTTCAGTATTTTCTCACTATACACAGAATGTATTGGCAATTGCTATATCAGAAAAAATAACAAAGAGATTATGTGCATTGAATAACACAAATGTTGAAGACAATTTTGTTGAAATATGACATCCTATTATAAAATACTTTATTGATAACCCTGAAGAATGGCAACCACTGAAATCACAGACTGGACAGAAATAGACTGATCTGTCCTAGAGTGAGGAAGGGGGGTAAATTGGGATTTTCTTTTTCTTTTTCTTTTTTGTAACTATTGTTATACTGTATAATGGAAATTAATAAAACTTTATTTATTTATTTAAAAAGCATTTTCTTACCATACACTGGATATTGTGTCTGAGATAAATTTATTTGATCATAGGTTTGCATTCATTAATTCATTCAACTATCTATATGTGATCACCATAAGTATTAATTTTCCTGATCAGTAACATGTCTTAAATACATTGGCACTTTAATTTGGGCATTTTTTTAAAAAAATTGCAGCCTAAAATCTTATTATAAGATATAATCTTATCCACTTTCTTGAGTTATTTAGGCTACAGTCCTAATCCTACTTAATAGAAGCAGATATGGTTAGGATTGTTCTAGTAGTCATCACTCCAGCAGCAGAGAGAATAATAACTATCGTCACACACGAAACTTTCCATATTATATTTTATTTTTGTTGTGACATATTAAAATTGCTTTTTAAAAAGTTTTTCTTTATTTTCCATTTATTTGTTTTAAATATCATTTTTGTATACAGATACATGGGGCTTCCTACAATTCTGATATATTTTGAGTTTAAAAATAAGCAAAACCATCTATCTATCTTAACTTGTAATGTATATGTTTGGTTCTCTCTAAGACCCCCATTCTAAATTATATAGGGATGAAATTTGACTCAATTAACATTTAAAAGCAAACTTATCTAATCCACAAACTCTGAAACAATATGAAAACCAAACTCCAGCTATCTCTCAAAATTCAGACTTCTTCAAATTTGGCAGTGCAGTTATTCAGCCAAGGAGGGTTTACAAAAATGCATACACTGATGTAAAATGTCTGTAAAAGTGCATATATTGCTTAAAATAACATACCATTCTGAAGGAAATTGCTAAGCAAAAATTTGTATGTTAGGCAAAATTGCATGGAAATTTGCAATCACAGCGCTGATGAATTTTCAGGAAAACATTTTAAAAAAAATGCAAACTGATGTGGAAATGTGAAAAACTGAACTCACATTGGGGCAGCGGGGGGGGGAGAATCTGATAAACCATCCATTCATTTTATTTGTATGCCACTTTTCCACACAAAAAATGCTCAAAGCGGCTTACAACAAAGAAACAGGGATACATTTCAAACAAATACTACAAAAACAGTTTCATAATAGCATAGCAAATCAATAACATGGTAACAATATCATAACACAGCAAAACAATAACACAACAATTTCATTAACAGCAAAATAAATATATAACAACATACAAACATGCACATTTCAATACTATAAATATAGCAGCATTACTTAAACAACATGTGGCATTTAATAGCAAAAATAACAAAGGAGCTTCACAGTTATACCTTCGTCCCAGAAATCCGCCTCCCATGATGTTGCTCCTGCAGCAGCTTCTTCTAAGGCTTCCAAGAGTGAAGCATGATAGTACAGGTGTCCCCCACTTACGCGGGGGTTACTTTCTGCTATGTTTTGAATCGGTTTGTATGTACCAGTACAACCAAGCAGTATATCTCAACCTAAAAATATTTTACAACATGAAATAAAGGATGCTGACAGTGTACATATATATTTTTTTAAATAGTAACAACAATAAACTTGACTGTAGTAAATCAAAAACTAGGAAGTGGTTATACAACAGTATTCAATCACCAATTTATAGTGGCAGATTTTAAAGCTGTGGCCACTAAATTTTCTCAAATGCATTGCACTCATCAGTTTAGACTATTTGTATACAGTAATTCAGGAAGAAGATAAAAGATGAATTTTTTGGGGGGAGAGTCACACTATTTGGTTTCTTTACACAGATTCAAGCTTGTTTTTTATTATGTATTTTACCTAGCCTTCACCAGAGGTTTCCAGGGTGGGTTATAGCAAATAAAAATACAATTAAACAACAACAATTCTGAAACAGTCATAGCATAGAACATATTCTAGGGCCATGGTAGACAGGGGGTGGGGTGACCATAGGGCAGAGGAGTAAGAGGAGGCTTGAGCACCTGGCAGTTGCAGGTGCTGGGCACCTGGCTAAGGTGAGCCGTGAGTGCCCAGCAGACAAGTAGCAAGAGATGATGGCAGGGCATAGTGCAGAGGCACTGAGAGTTTTGCCTCAGGTTGCAAAATGGCCCAGCTCCGAGAATAAGTAATTTTTTATTGATTTTACTGTTTTATCTTTTGTAAACCACTTTGAGGTTTTTAAACAATATATTGTTATTGTTATTAATAATAATAATAATAATAATAATAATAATAATAATAATAATTTAATTTATATACCAGCCTATATAGATTTTATTAAATAATATAAATAAAAATAAGAGACTGAATGCTGGAGGGACACTCAGAGAATCAAGCTAGGAAGGTTGCCCTTCCAGCTGTTTAGGTTTGAAGACAAAGGGTTGTCTCCAGCTTTCCAGTCTAGAGGGAAACAGTTGTAACTTAAAGAGACCACATCCTATTTCTTAAACATTTACTGCTGTCGGGTTTGGGAGTCTCCTGTTGTCCCCAGCTGTGAATTGGTACATGTCAATTTTGGTTTCACTTTCTAATTTTTCTCAATTTTGGTTCACCTTTACACATTACTTTGCATACTTTATTATTTCTTTAATCCTCATAAAAATCCACATTTTAAGGTGAATTTATCCTAATATACACTTTTTAATGCAATTTTGCCTAATATACAAATATTGTGCCAGAATGTGCAAATTAGGCAAGTTTGCATTTCAATGTGGACTGAACTGAATTTCTCCTCCATTCCTTGTGTGGAATAGTGGTGGCAAGATACCCTCCTGCACTGTGCATAGTTCTGAGGAGAAGGAGAAAACAGTGGCAGGACTATATTGAGAGAAGCAGGTGCTGGCTCAAGGGGATACTCCTCCTGCAGGAGTCTCCAGCAAGGCCAGTATTTCCAGGGCTCTCTCTAGCAGTGGCTCCTGTCCCCAGTTTTCTCCGTTGTCTGTCATAAGGGTCCAAATCTGAGCCCAGGTCAACTGCATTGTTAAGATTCACATTAACTGTACCGTGTTGGTTTTTAATGAAACTTGGGAGGCTGTAGAACGATTAGAGGAAGAAGGTGCTTAACCCATTCCCTGCCAACTCTCTTTCCATTCAAAATTAACCCACACCACACTCTGTTTCTCCTTACAGGAGTCCTAATGCATACTTTGGGTTATCATATATCTGGAAACAGATACTGAGAAGGAAAAACAGCGAGCAGAGAAAGAATTAAGCAGACCCTGCTTTCTACCATTTTTCTTCCCTATTCAAAGCTGTAGCCTCCCAAGGCAGATTTTAATTTGTGATCACCACCACCATCATTACTGCTTCATTGCAAGTTCTTTATGTGCAAATGTATAGTTTGCCTTCTGAAAAGCTAACACTGCAGCAGAGGGCACTGTTATTCCATTATAGCTGCTGACTTTGATAGAGCTATATAGAGATGCAGAGGCCTTAGAGAAATTCAACTGTACAAATAAAACTGAGTATCCACTCTGAATATTCAAATTGCAATTAGAACTATATCATATTCTGAAAAAATAAATAAATAAAATAAAGTGGGTGTCTATATAATTCACATTTTAAGCAAAGTCATAAAGGAGTTAGCTTGCTCCTCCAAGAGATAAAATTAGGAAAGGTTCATTTTCTTCAAATCCATATCAGATACAGTGGTACCTCTGGTTACGTACTTAATTTGTTCCGGAGGTTCGTTCTTAACCTGAAACTGTTCTTAACCTGAAACACCACTTTAGCTAATGGGGCCTCCCGCTGCTGCCGTGCCGCTGCCATGCGATTTCTGTTCTCATCCTGAAGCAAAGTTCTTAACCCAAGGTACTATTGCTGGGTTAGCGGAGTCTGTAACCTGAAGTGTCTGTAACCCAAGGTACCACTGTAGTTTACATTAGGAGCAAGGGGTGTTTCCTCACAGTTTCAAAGATAAATTGGATATCACCGAATAAATTGGATTATCACAGGATAAATTGGATGCATATTTCATATCAAACAATAGTGTGGGTAAACTGTATGTGACTTCAATGTACATTTAGATTCTGATAATAATTCCTGATTATGCATTTCAATGAATGCTTATGTGCACAGATCTCATTGCTTAGAGCAAGCGAGGAAATGTGGGTTGCATGGTGAAGGAAGTTTAAAAGGATGATAAATTAACTCTTCAAAAAGTAGGAGCAAAATGCAGAAGAAGTTGTGTTTTTTTACGTTACAGGTCTGTGCTTATGGAAATGGGGTCCAACTTGGTTTCGTCTGCTGGGTAGGGGGAGAATAAGCTTATACATATTCAAGAATAAGTAAAAATAAATTAGTGGGATGTGACAATGGAAAAAGCAATTTTGCACTGCAGTTGAAATTGACTGGTAATAGGAAGTACAAAATGCATTAATTCTAAAAGTTAATTAATAATTCTCACATAACTATATAAAAATTCCAAAGCAACCTAAAAATAGTAAACACACCATGAGCCCTACTAATATACATTGGAAACTCCAACTGTTCTATTTAGAAAAAGATTCATACTGTTAAAACCATAAAACTTGTGCACTCAGATGGTGTTGCACACAGGAGTTTTACAGGATTGCTGCTTAAAAGCACATTTTAAACACCATTAAGACAATTAATAAAAGGTGAGTTGACCAAAGCAATTAATTGCCACAAGATTTCCTGTGTCCAGTACCATAGAAGGGTTAGGAAAGAATTAGATTCATTTACAGTGCAATTCTGTACACATTTGCCTGAGAATAAAACATCACTGAACTCAGTAGGGTTTACTTTTGATTAGAGTTGTATAGAATTGTGCTGTCAGGGGGGTTAAGATCTATCAGTGATTGTGAGCCATGATGGCTAAAAATGAAGCCAGTTTTTAAAATTATCTCTGATTATTTCAGACCAGCAGCACAGAAAGTGTATTATGTGGATCTTGCCCTGGTTGTGAACTTCCCTGGACAATTAACTCACTGTACAAATTCTTACATTCCTCTTTCAACACTCAAGCAAGTTTATAGGTCTTATGGCTTTGCTTTAAAATGTGTACCCAGTGAAAATAAATGTCAACAATCAGTTTGAAGATTTTACAAATTCAGGAAGTGGGATGAATGTAAATTTAATACACACATATATATAATTAAAAGTAAAATCCCAAGAGTACGTATCAGGCAAAGACAAAGTAGACCTTCTAGTAAGCAGCAGGTGATTGGGCCTCTCTTGTCTGGTCCCAGTATCTACATAATTAATTAATTAAACTTTTATACCACCCTTCATTGAAAGATTACAGTGTCATTCACAACACAAAAATACAAACTGAGAACACAAACAAAGACAAATCAATAACTCCCATCCTACCAACACATTTAAAAGTCCATAATCAGCCATAATCATCTGGCACCCAAAGATAGTTCATCTATCATAGTTTTTTCCTCCCTCTAGTTAGGAGAGTAAACTTTATTTTATAATCATTATTATTGCAAACAAGACAGTGCAAATTAAGCAAATATATTGAAAAGTGTTTTATTTAAATTGCAAAAGCTGGATTTTATTTCTATGTATCCTGATAACGTTTGTCTTCCAGCAATAATGTTGGCAGAATGCCTTTGGCAACGGAATGCCATTTATATTTTGCAAATGGCCCTGCTCTGTGTTGTGTTAAGTTTCCCCCTTGCCCTTCCTGGAAGTGTGAAGCAGGGATGAGCTAGGCTTTAATTGGACCGGGACAGCTGTTGTGTGCTAATCCCCCAAGTTTAATTTCTTCCCATGTTCTCTGCCACTCTCTGAGGATTCAAAAGGATAATCCACTCCTCCTTTGGCCACAACCTCTTCTACACTCTCCTCAGAGTCAATAAGGTTAGAGTCTATTAGCTATTGCAGGGCTTTGTTGGAGTCCAAACCTGTTCATAAAGATCCTTGACTTCCTAACAGAGTTCCAGTGCTTTGAATAGTTGCGTAACAGAAAGGAATCCAACAGCTGAAATTGTTCCTACCAGGGAGATACACTGATGTTAATTTTTTCCAACTGTTGAATATCTGCCTATTGTTCATTTGTTAAAAGTGCAGTGTCACTCCTAGGAAGAAAAGCTGGTGGCCCTGCTTTTAATTCCAACCTGCTCCTTCAAGAACAGCCATTACCCCATGGACTTTGCACCCCACCCTTAAATTTCTACTGTCCTTCACTCCTGATGGTGATGAGGATATGCATACCATCCTTCATCTGAAGATCACAGGGCAGTTCACAAGACATGAGACTAATATTGATTTGTTGCAAAAAAAAAAGAATTCTCATTCTGTATTTGTCTGTTGTGAATAATAATACTCTGCAATTTTACAAGAAGTAAACTGAAGGCAGCTCTCAACATAGTAAAGGCAAGAAAAACACACAATCACACACAACCAATAAAATTAAAAAGTAATTAAAACCATTTTGAAAGATGGGTCAGAATTTATAAAAAGCACCCTGGAATAAATCAGTCTTTGTTGCCTGCTTTAATGCAGGAAGTGAAGGAGCCAGGTAAGCTGTTTCACTGTCCAGGTGCTATTACACCTCCCTCCCCCTGTCCACTTGTCACACCTCTGGTGGCAGGAAAACAACGATTAGGGTCTCTGTAGAGAAATGGAGTTAATGAACAAGTTCATATGTCAAAACGTGGCCTCAGGCTACTTAGAGACAATAACAGCACTGTAAATTGACAAAGAAACAGGCTGGCAATTAGTGAAGTTGTTAAAGGATAACAGTAATGTTATCTGACATCCTGGTTCCTGCCAGAATTTAGGGGAGGGCACATTCGGAACCAACTGAAATGTATGAATTATCTTCATGGGTAGCTTCATATAGTTTGCAATAAAGTTGTGCAACCTGGAGGTGACTAGGTAGGGCTGCCATTTCAAAAAGTAAAAACCAGGACACCATGAAAGTTCTTGAGCTTTTTTCTTTTGTTTTCTTTTTTCTTTTATTTTTACAATAATGTCAAAAAACTTGATTTTTCAATTGACTTGTCTAAGATCCAGGACAAAGTGCCGCCTTTCATAAATCCTCAGTTCCACCATTGAAATCCCTTGTAATGTCCAGGAACATCCAGACATATGGCAGCCCTAGACCAGTAAGGGCACAGCTGGCTTACCAGATAGAGTTGTCCAAACAGTATTGGCTCCTGCTCCCACTTGAGCATCCAGGGTGGGGAAGCACTGGTTCAAGGAAATCTTCCAGTATAGGACATGCACCTACCTTTGGAAATAGTTGAAGTGCCTTTTAGGTGGCTAATTGTTTACAAGCTGTGCAAACCTTTTAGCTCCTGCAGATTTGTTACTAGATAGGTATACAGAACCAACGAAATCCAGGCTGTCCATATAAGAGACATTTAGTGATGGTGAGGGACTGCTTTACCACAATCAGCTGGAAAAAGAATTAAGATCCCACACAAGCATTTTAAATATAGCATATTATACAGCAATAGCTTTCCCCTAGTCAATATCCTTCTATAATATCTATTCACAAATAAGTTTCATTTTAACAATGGCCCTTCTTAATGTTAATTTAAAGCTTCCTCACTGCAGGAGCAGCTCATTTTATTACTTTAGTGTACAGTGCAACTTGAACATTATCCTTTAATTACCCCTTGTTTAGTTTTTGTTTATTGAACTCAGGGGTGTGTCTTAGTTAAAATGCTGGTCTCTTTCCTCCTATCCCTGCTTCACTTTTTCCCATTATAGCAAAATAGCACAACTTTTCTATAATGACATAACCCGGTGATTTAATGCATGCATCCTTCTGGAGAGCAATAGCAAACTAAGGAGGAAATAATAACTGATTTCCCAGGTGCAGTGAACAAGAAAGAAATAAAAACAGACAGAAACTGTAAACAGAAACTTTTAAATTTGAAGGAAATTGCACTTTTAGTAACAACAAAAAATATACACAAATCAAGTCAGGGAAAACATTAAAGGCTGGAACGCAATGATTTGACAATGGCATCTTGTTCATTCCCCACAAAAAGTGGGCAAACAAAGGATGTCAATGCACTGTAGGACAATTGTTGTCTCTGTGTTCTGCCTGAGTTAAAACAATTTTTGAGGCCTAAATTTTAACATCATTTTTTGGCTTGCAGTGCGCTGCCATTTACCTCATGATCAGTGTTTCCAGCCCTAGTCTACCAACCTGCCACACAGCCCCGGACCAGATCTCTCTTATTATAGCTTTTTCTATAATGCCTCTCTATCCCTTGCACATTTTAAATCCCTACATCCTTTTCTTTCTTGGGGTGTGTGCATGAGTGAGAGGGGGCAATTCCATGACCTCAATCCTGAGATCCTCTTGTTCTACATTTTGTGGTTGGCGCCCTTCCTGTTCCTCACCTAGTGTGGAAAGGGTGGGGTGGACTGGATCATGCTGTGGGTCTCAGGAAAGAAGATGCTAAGCCTAATACCTGATCCCTCTGGCTCAGAGCCAATGGGACAGGAAAGTAGGCCATGGAATAATGGAGGGTGGGTACAGGAAGGGTAGTAGAGAAGGGTAGGTTGAGATGAGAGATGCTCACATAAATAAATTGGTATTGATAAAGAAGGATAGAAGTGTCTTCCTCCACTGTAGTGGTCTGGCTTCAGTTCCAGCATGGAACTACACTGTCTTCACTGTTGTACTCAACCACCGGCCTGTCAGTACTGTGAAATTATATTCCAACCAAAGAAGAATGGTTGAATAAATTATGCGAATACTTGGAATTAGCTGATTTGATAAGACAAAAGCCAAAAAATATAATCCAGAAACAATGGAAATGCTTAAATGATTATCTATGTAGACAAGGATTAAATGTAAGGTATTGGTTATGTTTAGAATAGATTTATGAGAGATTTAGAAAACTTATTGATTAGAATATTTGTGTGAGATTGTATGGAAAAAATGCGGAATAACAAATACAATCTTGCTTAAAATGTATATAGGAAGTGCAGTGTAAGCGATGGAAGTCAATCAATGAAATTTTATTATTTTCATATTGAGATATTTGTAGAATAAATTTGAAAAATTCTTCCAACTTTTCTTCTTCTTTTTTTCTCTTTATTTTTTCTTTTTTTCTTTTCTTCTTTCGCCCCCTTTGTTCCTTTTTTCATATATATGTGCTTATTTATTATTATTATTAGAAATATATATGTATGTAATATTTTGCTTATATTTTGTAACAATTATGTTAAATAAACAATAAAATTATTTTTAAAAAAGGAATATGTTTGCACTATGTACGGCAAGCTTGTACTATACACCCTATGGAAACGGGTTGAGTGTGAAGGCTCTTTTGTGTGTGTGCTGTGGATTTGGTGGTTGTTTCCCCTTTCCTGCGGCAAGAGAAATCCTGCATCCTGCTGCTGCTACTGCTTCTAGCCACAAACTTTGACGTCTATAATCCAAGGCTGGAAATATTCCAATATAGCAGCTAATGTCTTATATTTTGGGGCTCATGAGCTCATCCCGTCTCTGGGATGGCCCAGCTGGGGCAAAGGTGGTATAAACAGCCCTGTCGGAAATGCAGGAAGATAGAACTTTGCTGCCCCTCCTGTGATGAAATGCCTTTAGGCTACTTTCCCAAGTTCCAATACCCTTTTAACGAAGTGAGGAAATGGGCAGCAGTATCCAGATGAAGTGAGGGAGCTGTGAAGATACAAATACAAGCAGGTTTGATTCTCAATAGAAAGGGCAGGTTAAGCCTCCCACTCCAAGTCATAGGAGAGATTACAGTGTATTTCTGTGTGCAAACACCTTGGTATAGCACACAATCCTTGAAATATATAAGCTCTCCAGCATACATGCAGACTACTCATAATAATGAGAGGCATTTTATTGAGGAATATCATAAAATTATTTCTGGCAAGTAGATAAGGGTGATCTGTACAATGGCATACTTGGTAAACTGAATCTGGTGTTCTCGTGCTTGCAGCATTCGTTTTAAATAAATGAAGCAATTGATCCACTTTATCTAACTGGTTTGTGTTTGGAGGCATCCACAAAAACAATTGCAAAAACCACCCCCAAATTGGGGATATATTTTACTGGAACTGGATAGGGTCTCATTTTAGCAACTTACATTTTAAAAGATTGATTAATATTTCACAAAGCAAGCAGTGTTGTAAGGGGGAGCAGGGAAACAAACATTGGACATTCCAGAAAAAACATTGAACATGAGATAAGCTCTCGAGTACAGAGTATATAGTCTGTAGCTAATGAAACACCTGACACAAAGGGAGAGGTTTTATCAGTCTCTTACAAAAAATGCGCACACATCCTGTCAGTGCACCTTAACATAACTCTTACGCTAACAACAAAACCAGCCTAATCATATAGCCTAATCACTATGCTATCCCAGTACAGTAGAGAGAAAATGGGAGAAAACCAGTTATTAGACCTGCCAAGAGTAAGTTTAACCTTGCACATTGTCTCTGGATCACTGCTTAGACTTATTTATTTGCAGCAATTATGAAATTCTGTTCCAGTGAGAAATTTCTCAAAGTATGATGTGATAAAAAGAGCAGATACAATTAAACAGTGTAGAATAAATGAACAAATAAATAAAAACATGTAACTTAGATAAAATAAGTAAAACGACAATTTAAAACTGGGGAGTGAAGTGGAGGCAGATAATGAAGTAGCTTAGTGGGCTTCCCCATGGAGGTTGTTCTGTAACCACTTAAGATGTTTCATTAAGAATTAAGCAGTATACAAATTATGTTAATTATGTTAAATAAACAAATAACAGTGTAGGCACCACCATTGAAAAGTCTCCATTCTACTGTGCCTCAGAGACCTTACTTAATAAACACAAGGGATATAGATCAGGTCCCAACAGCTGGAACCAACCTGGTTCCTTCAATTATCTGAGGCCTCCTCTGGGTATTTCCTCCAAGGTTGGTTCAGAGGGTTACAGGAAGGAAGAGGGCCTTTTCCACTGTGGCCCCCTACTTGTAGAATTCCCTTCCCAGTGAGGTCTGCCTGGTGCCACCCTTAACATCCTCTGAGTGCCAGGTAAAAATTTATCCCATACACTTGACAGATTAGGATTATTTTAATATTGATTGTAATTTTTTTTGCTGCTGTTTTACTTGGTTTGTTTTATAGGTGATTGTATGGTTTTTATTGTACTGCAATACTCTATGCAGTTTTTTTTTAAAAAAAGTGTTAAATAACTAATTAATTGAAATAATAATAGAGAATTTGCAGGGGCTAGCTACATGTAACATGCAAATCGAGTACTTTTATTTTCTTTTAAAATTAATTACAGTTTTGGAGTGAGGAATTTAGAGCCAAGTAGTAGCGGACTAGCTTAACACTTCCTTTGCCTTTCAGTTTCTGCACTACAAATTGCCTCCCCCTCCTTTTCAACACACACATACGCGCAATCCCAAAGCAGCTTTTCTAAATAGAACAAACCTAGGCTGGGCTCTAATCCAGGGGGTGCAGCAAAGGAAGATTGTTGTCTCTGGGTGATTTGCAATTAATCAGCATGGGTTTCCAATGACAGCCACCCCACCCTGCGAAATTAGGCCACTAAAATTAAGAGAGCTTTAGGGAGAAAAGAAGAGCAGACTTTTGTGTGAAAGGAATATGAGCTCAGTTCTGGTACGGAAAATAAATTCCTGAGCCGCACGCAATCAGAGGCACTCTTTTCCTAAATTTCCTCTCCACTGAGTACTTTTTAAATACCTGGCTCCAACTGGTGGATCTACAGGTTGAAATGAGAAAACAAAGCTCATCTTGAAAACCTGAAATTTGACTACCCTGTTCTAATACATTTGTAGTAGTACACCCCTTCAGTGACTTCAGTATGAAACAGCTGTAAATTTTCCAAATAAAAAACTAACAAGCACAATATTGAGGCACAATATTGAGGGTACAATCCATTTTGAGCATTTTAGAGAATGGCAGGATATAAGTGGATAATAATTACTATCAAAAATTTATAGCCTGCTCATCATTAAAATAATCCCAAAACTTGGTGCAATATGAAAAATCAAAAGTATATAATCAAATAAAACATAGAACCTTCAACACAAGTCATACTGATCCAGCAGGACAAGCATGCCCATATCCACCATAAACAAATTAACCACATCAACAGAAGCCAGGACAAATAAATTTGCTTTTAACTGGTGCCAGTCAAACCTGGCATGCCAGGGTACTCCATAATTGGGGACCCACTACTGAGAAGGCCCTCTCATGCCCCACAGCAAATACTTGGTAAACATGGCATAGATAAGAGGGTGTTTCCAGACGTATCCCTGGAGGTTTTGAAGCTGAAGTTGGGTGGCCATCTGTTATGGATGCTTTAGCTGAGCTTCCTGCATTGCAGAAGGTTGGACCATATGACCCTCAGAGTCCTGTTCTACTCTACAGCTCTATAATTCGGTAACCAACAGACAGGTGTATATGGGGACAAGCAACCCATCAGGTATCTAATCAGGTATCCTAAACTGTGTTACAGCTTTGTATGTCAGAACAAACAGCAAACCAGCAACTAGGGTGGTTCCATCAGAACTAGTATAATATGTTATTGGCCACAGCCTGCACCAACACACTGCTCATTCAAACTAAACTATAGTTTATTTTGTCTACTGTTTGTGATCTGCAAACCAGGCCTGTGTGTAGTTCATTTTGTCATAATTAACACATACTTAACTTTTCCTACCAACATGAGTTTGACCAAACTGCGGGAGGCAATGGAAGACTGGAGTGCCTGGTGTGCTCTGGTCCATGGGGTCACAAAGAGTCGGACACGACTAAACGACTCAACAACAACAATGTCACTGGAACAAGTTCTGGGGGTGGATATATAAGCATACTAAGGGCCAAGCTTGTATGGATGTAATTAACATGGATGGTATAAAAGGAAAAAGAGCACATGGATCTTAACCCCCACCCCCATGATTCTGACAAAGATGCTCCCCTTCTTATTTGCACTAGGAAGGAAGCCTCCAGAAGATCACCTCTTTTGTACCTCTTTTTAATAAAAGTGGGACCAATATGGAAATAATTGCTGATGATTTTCAACTGACCTAATGAGTGTTGTATCAATAACCACCATTAATTGATTTATTACATTTTATTTACTTATTACATTTATTACATTTTTATTAGGATTGAGGGAAAACAAGCAGGTGAGAAAAGAGAAAGCAACAAATAGCAAGGAATAAGACAGATTGACATTTATATAAAAACTGAAAGACTAGAGGCCATTGGTTTATACTGAACATTTTTTTTAAAAAAAACCCACACCTGTCATAAATACTGTAGACTGTCCACCTGGTAGAGCGGCTTATTGGTTTTATACATATATGTAGTATTTCAAACAATACTTGGTGAAAACAAGCTATCTCCCTGAAGCACAATTAGCACTGCTGCAATAAATGTATGTACATTTTGCTGTGGCTCTCAAGGTAGGATTGTGGCAAACAATGACCAGGAAAAGAATGGCCAGTGGAAGAAGTTCCAAATTGGAGGTACATGTGCTAGGCTAGGGATAGGTTCATTAAATTGCCAAAATCAGATACTTTCACCACTCCATTGATTTGTATAGGACCAGAGGAATGGAATTAGGATAGGAATTAATTCAGTTTTTCCCTTCTGCTGAATCAGGGCTGGTAAGTAGTAGCACAAAGGTAAATAGTGGTGTCAATGAAGAAGTCATTCACATTGCATTCCAGAAATTAGAAACATAGGTGTGACTTTAGCAGGGCTGTTGAGAGCAGATGGAGTGCTAGTCTCAGTTCTGGGGAAAGCTCATAAGGTGAGTTAGAAATGGATCACGCATTCCAAGTGTCAGGCTGGGGTAGCAAAGGGGAGGTTTGGCCTCATTGAAGTGCCTCAGTTCAAACGGAAGGAAGTTTGGATCAAGGATGGCAAGGGCTGCAGCCTGGGCTTGGGAAGTGCCAGCAGAGCCTCTGCTGGAGGTGCCCAATGAGGAAATAATTTTCTCCTCAAACTCTGCATCTCAGCTTCTTAGCTGGTCTTGTTATCTGACCTGCCCTCCTCCCCCTTTGAGTCCTTAATCGGGCTCCACCGTCCGATTAAGTACCTCCAAAGCGGCTTGTCAGGCAGCTAAACCTGTCTTTCCTTGCCCCTTTGGCTACAACTGCTCTGCAGTCCTTGAGGATAAGCTTGGCTTAGCTGAGGCTTTCCAGCCTTAAGGACGATTAAGGAAGACAGGAATGCCGGGGGGGGGGGCACAGATCATTTGTAGCCATACAAGAAGAGACCTCGGGACCCCTCAGGTATAAAGGCAACCTGTACAACCACACAGTGACTCATGACCCGCTCGCCATGGTACCCCGGGCCGTCCGGCTGCTTGTGACTCCGTCCTCGCAAAGGGATGTGAACTGAAGCCAGATTCTCTTTCTCTTTCTGCCCCATCTCAAATAGCTGCCTCTCAACCTGCCTTTCCCACCCATTCCCAAGCAGGCCCTCTCTTTCAGTTTTCTCTGCTCAATCCATCTTACTTTGCACACACTCCACTACCCTCTCAACTCCCCAGCCCCATCATTTCCATCTCATTGTCCCCACTGCAATTCCCACCATGCACAAAGCCCGCTCTGACTCCCAGGATGACCTCCCGGAAAATTTCTTCATCCCAGTGCCCTTGGATGTTGCCAACATCACAACTCTAAGTCCTTTTCTGGTACCTCAGACTCACCTTGGTAGTCCAGGCCTCTTTATGAGCATGGCTGCCTTCATGTTCCTATTGGTTGTACTTGGGGTACCCATCAACATCCTCACCATCTTCTGCACTTTCAAGTACAAGAAGCTCCGCTCCCACCTCAACTACATCTTGGTCAACCTTGCTGTGTCAAACCTGGTGGTGGTCTGCATTGGATCTACCACTGCCTTCTACAGCTTCTCCCACATGTACTTCATCATGGGCCCTCTTGCTTGCAAGATAGAGGGCTTTGCTGCCACATTGGGGGGTAAGTAAAATTTTTGAAACTTAGTAGCATTGGCAAGAATGAGGAGGATGAGTGGGTGGATGAGAGAGCAAGAAGACACAAGACTGGGAAAGCTGAAGGATTGTAAGGGATGAGTATGTGGGGCTATCTGAGGATTTCAGCGTACTGTGAAGTGACATTGTCATTTAGCAATCAAGAGACAGCTTGAATAAGGGAAATTGCACATTGTGAATAAGACAGCAGAGACTGAGGTTTGGGGAAAGCAAGGAATTGGTATGTGGCTGTTTTCTGCATCTGCATTTCCATATGCATAGGGGGCTGACTAGACAATCCTGTCCTCTGTTTTTTTACTCCCAACCAGGCATGGTGAGCCTATGGTCCCTGGCAGTTGTGGCCTTCGAACGATACTTGGTCATTTGCAAGCCTCTGGGAAACTTCACTTTCAGAGGCACCCATGCCATTGTTGGTTGCGTCATAACATGGGTCTTTGGCCTGGTGGCTTCAGTACCACCCCTCTTTGGCTGGAGCAGGTATGTGCTGGAGAATAAGGTTATGTCAGGGAGCGGAAGGCTGAGCTGAGATCATGGGAGGAGAGGCCGTCTGGGTTAAGGCACTAAGGCGGAAATTTATACCCTACATGGAATTGAGTTATGTACAGTTCCCCCCACTTCTGCCTGAGGTATCTCACCAGTTCTTTGCCATGCCTAATGTATTTAGGGTACAATTAACGCCACCCTCTGCTATTAGTGGAAACCTATTGCTGAAAAGTGTTTAACTTCCTTAGGTATATTCCTGAGGGGCTGCAGTGCTCGTGTGGCCCTGATTGGTATACAACAAACAACAAGTGGAACAATGAATCTTACGTCCTGTTCCTCTTCTCCTTCTGCTTTGGAGTGCCCCTGTCTGTTATCGTCTTTTCTTACGGTCGTCTTCTTCTAACCCTGCGGGCAGTGAGTACTACTTCTTTCCTCCCTTCTGCTTCCCTCTGATGAGACACAGCACTAAGGAAAGGTAGCAGACAGCACCACCACCAGGGTGAAAATCTGCTTGGGTGTGTAACTGTCCAAACTGAAGAGGAGTGTCTAGATAGGGATGGGTAAGAACAGGTGAAGCGGCTGTGGAATGCTGCAGTCCACCAACCAGCATTAGCTCTTTCCAGTCTTGTTGCCAAGTATCCTTTTTGTGGGAGAAGCTAAAGATCCAACATGGAACCTTCTATATCATGCGTAGGCAAACTAAGACCTGGGGGCCGGATCTGGCCCAATTGCCTTCTAAATCTGGCCCGCGGATGGTCCAGCGTGGCCAGATGGGTGGGGTATAAATAAATAAATAAATAAATAAATAAATAAATAAATAAATTATTATTATTATTTATTATAGCAGTGTGTTTTTACATGAGTAGAATGTGTCCTTTTATTTAAAATGCATCTCTGGGTTATTTGTGGGGCATAGGAATTCGTTCCCCCCCCTTCTTCAAAATATAGTCCGGCCCCCCACAAGGTCTGAGGGACAGTGGACTGGCCACCTGCTGAAAAAGTTTGCTGACCCCTGTTGTATATTAAAAGCAAGTGTGGCCCCTCTTTGGCCTGCTTCCCCACAGGGAGGCTCTGGTGGACTACAACCCCTGCCTGGACGGGGATTTGAACTCATGTCTGTTGTTTCCTGAAGTGACATGTTCTTGACCTCCGTGCTACACAGACACAGGTTAATGTAAAATTCTGTAGGTGCCACATGCCAAAGGGCCAAATGAGATGTGATATTAAATGTGTGAATGCATGTAAGGTGTCTAGTTAATAGGCAGTATCCAGCAAATACATCCCATCAGTGTAAGGGTTTATGCTTGCACAGTGGAACTTTCTCCCCCTCTCCTTCCCGCATGCAGTCCGCAGCTTCCCAAAATCTGCTCCAGAGGTTTGGGGGAACCCCTAGAACAGATTTAAGATGCACATGAGAGGAGGGGAGGGGGAGAAAACTCCGTTGCACAAACACAAATACTTGAACTGGCAGTACACTTACTTTGTGCTATGTTGGATACAACTGAATATCTCTAAATAACTGTCACCAGGGAGCCAAATAAGGATTGGTACTACGTCATACAAATAGGCAACGTAAACTATCTACCCTGCTTCTGCAATCCTAATTAAAATGTCCCTAGCTGATACTTCCCCTCGGGTGGAGAAAAGAAGTCATTGGGACTGTTGTGGGGGGAAACATTCTTTTCAATGTGCATTCATGATGCATAGCACACATGATTATATTGGGGTGGTTATATGCAAACTCTGTTTTTATTGATTGATGGATGGATGGTTTGGATTTGTTACCCATGCTTCACCAGAGTGGGCGACAGCAATTTAGATATACACTATTAAAAACATATCCCAGGGCAGGTCTCAGCAATTTAAATATACATTATTAACAGTAGTTTTAAACAAATTACAGTCACAAGAATGGTATGGGGCCTAAAATATATCCCCAGTGTCAAAGGCCACAGTACTATGCATCTTCAGCATGCAACAGAACCTACACAAGGAAGGTGCTGGATGCCCCTTTGTGGGCTGGAAATCCTACACTTTAGGGGCCACCACAGTGAATGCCCTGAACTTCTGAGGGTGGTGCAACTACTTCTGCTCATACACACCAACTTACAAAGCCGATTGAGGGGACTGGTGTCACGCACACAGATTGCGTGTGTGATGTCACATGCCTGCGCTCGTCAAGTGTTTCAAGTGGCGCACACCGAGCGTCCCGAAGGTCAGCTTCTCTTCCCCTCCCTGCGGTTGCCAGGGGAAGAGGCCCCGGCTCCTGCCAAGTGCTGTGCACACTGAGGGCCCTGAGCAATACTTTTCAAGCAAGGCATCAACAGATTCGGCTGCAATGGCAGCTGTACATGTGTGCTGAGTTACACCTGCATACTTTCGTGCACTGCACACATATGAAGGCACACCAGTGTGTACAAATATGTATACAGATGCACAGTTCCTGCCATCAATCTTCTAAACCAGCACTTCCCAGACTTACAATGATCACATACCCCTTATGAGAGCTTAGACTTACCAGCAGCCCCCTTTCGGGTGAAGATAATTTGGGGCTAGTTTTAATAATACTATTTTATCTTTGAATTGTCTGCTGCAGCTAAAAAATCAATGTTAAAGTAACACTAAAATTTATGTTTGCGTACTTCTAGGGGTACATGTATCGTGCTTTGGGAAACACTGCTTTAAGGAATTGCTTCCCCCTGTATCAGTTAATGCAGAAAGTGCAATGAAGAAAATATGAAGGAACTGGAAGGAGTAGGAAGAGGAATTAATATTTGTTTTGGGAATAAAAATATAGGAGGAGTCCCACTCATTTCAGTGGGGTTTGTAGAGGAAAGCTGCTCAGTGGATTATGTTCCATATCAACTAGGAGGTAGGGTAAGAAAATAATGGACTTGCACTGAAGGGAAGATTTTTAGGCCGAATGTTAGCGAACTCGTAAGAGCACAAGCAATGATAGTTGTGGAACCTCTGATCATGGAAGGTTTAAATACAAGGTAGAACGACGTCACTTGGCAATGCTCTATGGAGGAAAAGCCAGGTTTCAATCAGATTATCCACAAGGTCCCTCCCAGTGTAGTGATTCTTAGCTAGGACCTTGCATTCAGAAATCTACTCCATGGGTACTAGGCTCCACCATGAGAGACAGAGGTTGTGGTGATAAGCATAGCCAGTGTTTTATTACGGCAGATTGAACCTCCTTCACCCACTCAGGTAGTGCCTTTGCTCACTATAGACCTAATCAATACACCAGTGCTTTAGTTTTCCATTTTCTTTCTCCATCAATATGGCAACTCTGTACTGTGTGCACTCTGCCGCCTGGGCTTCAGTTATTCTCACTCGTGGTTAATCATCTCCCCACCTCATCAGGTTGCCAAGCAGCAGGAACAGTCAGCCACCACACAGAAGGCTGAGAGAGAGGTTACCAAGATGGTAGTGGTGATGGTGATGGGCTTCCTGGTGTGCTGGCTGCCCTATGCTTCCTTTGCATTGTGGGTAGTGACCCACCGTGGAGAACCTTTTGACGTTCGTCTGGCCTCCATCCCCTCTGTCTTCTCCAAGGCCTCCTCTGTTTATAACCCTGTCATCTACGTCTTCATGAACAAGCAGGTTAGCACGGGAAACATCTATAACCAAGCTGGTCTGGGTAGAAAGAGAGAGTGGCACATTTATCTCTGGTCCTGAATGGGGTAACTGTGCCCCTGAAGGACCAGGTGTGCAGCCTGGGAGTCATTTTGGACTCACAGCTGTCCATGGAGGCACAGGTCAATTCTGTGTCCAGGGCAGCTGTCTACCAGCTCCATCTGGTACACTGGCTGAGACCCTACCTGCCCACAGACTTTCTTGCCAGAGTGGTACATGCTCTGGTTATCTCCCGCTTGGACTACTGCAATGTGCTCTACGTGGGGCTACCTTTGAAGGTGACCCGGAAACTGCAACTAATCCAGAATGCAGCAGCCAGACTGGTGACTGGGAGCGGCTGCCGAGACCACATAACATCGGTCCTGAGAGACCTACATTGGCTCCCAGTACGTTTCCGGGCACAATTCAAAGTGTTGGTGCTGATCTTTAAAACCATAAAGGGTCTTGGCCCAGTATACCTGAAGGAGCGTCTCCACCCTCATCGTTCAGCCCGGACACTGAGGTCCACCTCCGAGGGCCTTCTGGCGGTCCCCCCCCCCCGAGAGAAATTAGCTTACAGGGAACCAGGCAGAGGGCCTTCTCAGCAATAGCGCCCACCCTGTGGAACGCCCTCCCATCAGATGTCAAGGAAATAAACAACTATCTGAATGTTGGAAGACATCTGAAGGCAGCCCTAATTAGGGAAGTTTTTAATGTTTGATATTTTAGCTTTTTAAAATATTCTGTTGGGAGCCACCCAGAGTGGCTGGGGAAACCTAGCCAGATGGGCAGTGTATACTATTATTATTATTATTATTATTATTATTATTATTATCCCATACCTCTTGTATGCTCTGTTGGATTTCCCTGGAATCATTTAGGGCTCTGGCAATCTCTCCTCACTGCCCTGAATGTTCACTTGTGCCCCACTTGTGACCAGGACTTGTGCCCCACTTGTGACCAGGACTTCATGCAAAGAATATAAAATCCCTCACTTGGCTTACATGTCAACATTTCTCCCTGAGCTTATCAAAGACTCTGGTATCATCTCAGGATATGCACTCAGTGCCCCTCTGCCAAATTACCTGCCCTACGGAGTATGCATAGCAGTACATGTATTTGGAGACATTTCCGTTTTGAAGAGAGCTTTGTGATTTTCACACTGAACTTGGGGAGCACCCTATGGTTCCCTGCTAGGTTGTCCCTAAAGTGTCAGTAACAGTGGACAATGAGAAGGTCAGTAATTGTTGAGAAGTTTCTCTAAAAGACGGCTTCTGCACCACTGTCTGTCTTTGCCTGCAATGTGTAGCCACAGAATAATGTTAGGCATGGTTCAGGGTTGCGCTCTGAGAGGGGCACTGTTGTGATGGAACAGGTCTGGCAAATCTTCTGCAATGTGCAGGGGTTCCTTGGCAGATGAACAGATGTGAACAGGCTTCCCTTAAGTTTGAAAATCAGAGCTAGAACCTTGACATTCAACACTGTACCTCTCTTGTATGGACTAGGGCTCAGAAAACTGTTGTGTCCTTCTTCCTTAGGGCTGTGACATCCCTGCTAATTAGCCCTCTCTCCCTTTCAGTTTCGTTCCTGCATGCTGAAGCTTGTCTTCTGTGGCAAAAGCCCCTTTGGTGAGGAGGAGGATGTTTCGGGTTCCTCCCAAGCCACCCAGGTCTCGTCGGTGTCTTCCAGCCAGGTGTCACCAGCGTAACCATGAGCAATACCCACACCACCCACTCTACCTCCAGGGAACACTTCTCCTGTATGCAGCAACACCCTTTGCCCTGCACAGCAGGATGCGCCCAATGTGTGCATTACTCCTCCAAGGGTCCCATTGCAGTTCCATTCGTTGCATCCGGCATTTGGTTTCTGTACAGGGCGCTCACATTACACACCCCAACCGGCATTGCTCCACCCGTCTGTACAATTAATGTTGCACTACACACAGTTGTTGTGCTCATGGACTGCTCTTCCTGTCCCACTGAGGTGAGCAAGGTTATCGGACACACTGAAAAGCTATGGATGGCAATCAGGGGAGTCACTACCAGCTGCTGCAGAACAGTCAAGACCGTCGCCTTGTGGAAGTGACATCTGGCTGGTCCAGCCTTCCTTGTCTCTGCCACTGCAGGCAAATCTGCAAAAAGAAGAGCGTCTGGGTTATATGTGAATGTCTTTCTGAGCTCTGGTTTATGCGCATTAGGAATTGGGTGTGCTATGAACGGTTAGCTTGACAAACTGCAGTGCATGTACTCATTTACTTCCACCTCCATGAGAGAACAGTCCCTTCTCACCAGCACCAGATCTGGCACATCTGGCCACAGGTGCCTGATTTGGAGGAGGGAAAATTTTATCCTCTTAGATAGTAAAATTGCAAGTCAACCTTCCCTTTCTCTTCCTCCTCCATATTTCATTACCTCCAGCAGGAGGCAGCAAAAATGTATGTCAACACTTACAGATAGTAGGTCTAATAACCCTCAAAACATAACACAACACCACGGATGAGCTTTGTGTTCCAGGTAACCCTAAACCTCTGAATGCAAACACTTTTGCATGGCAGCTGCAAGGCATGGATCACTAAAATTGCCTGATGACTTCCATTGGAGCAAATGCCAGAGATAGGTTACTGGGCTCTGTGGACCATTCCTCCTGAATTCCTTCCATTAACACAATGACTCATTGGGGTCTTCAGAATCAGCATGTCAGAAGACACAAAACCAGTTAACCAGTACCTCTTGAGAAGTACCTGTCTAAAATATATTTTAAAACCTTCCATTAAAAAGGATGGGGATTTAACAACCCCTCATAGCAGGATATGTGAGTACTGAGGAGTTATTTCACAGGGCTGTCATGTCATTATCAGATATAGCTATTCCTTATAGTTCTCAGAAAAACAATTGACTGCCCCTTAGGCCACAAAAGTAAGAGCCAAAAGTGCTTCGAACATGTTAACATATTCAAGGCACGTTACATACGTTATCTCAATAATCGTAACACCAGCCCCATAAGGCAGCCTGGCATTATGAGCTATATTACTGAAGGAGAGCTGATCAAGATGGTTTTGCCTAAGGATACCTGTAAGTTCATAGCTAAATCAAGATTTGAAAACTGGGAACATCCTGACATATAGTGTATGTTCTAAACAAATAGTAAGGGCCAGGAATAAAACAAGGTAAAAAAACCCCTCATAACTTACTCTTTTAGAATGCCTCATGACTTCATGTGACCTCCAATACTTTGAGTTTCTGGGGATGGATAAGTTACTTCCCCCTCTGCTCTTTACCTGTCATCCCCTCATGCCATGGCCAGGGTAGAAAAGAGAGAGAGAGAGAGAGAAACAGAACGCATTAAGGTGAAGGCAGTCTATAGAGCCTGAGGGGCCAGTCATGCCCCCCATAGCCTGCTGATAGCAGTAGCTGAAGAGGGCTGTCATGAAAGGCAAAGGGGTCAAGGGCTACCTGCCTTCTCTATCATTTGAGCATTGAGCAACAACCTTCTGCACTAGATAAACCAGGCTAATAGGCTTCAAACTTTGCCTCTGCTGTGCAGCCCCCTTTTAGCATATCCAAGAAGCAGACAGTCATTGCAGGGCAATGGTGGTTGTATTTTGTAAATATCCAATAACCCTCAAAATCCACCCACATCTCTGTAATTCCCTTCTATCTTCATGATTATCACCTTGTAAATGGAATACCTCTCCCCAGTCTCTCCCAGTTACATGAATAAACACAATGGAGATGCAGCTTTGGAATCCACAGTGATGGCTGGTTATTTGCAATCACATATTGTTGCTAGAGAAATGCCCATTGCATACCCCGCCTTTTCCTTTCTCTATGCATCTGTTGTGTGCCACCCTGTGCCCTGCCACGTCCCCAGGATGCACATGAAATAAGTGCATCCTTATGACAGATACTTTCACTCTAGCCTGTTAAAGCAAGGAAAATCTGAATTTCCTATGGAACAATGTATAAAATTGTTTATAACTCTTGCCTCTTGCATTTTGGCAAATCCTCCACAATCCCCTTGCCTGAGATCACATAAGCAGATAGCCATCAGGGGACGTTCCTGAATCTGCCAGTGTTTGCCCAGATGCTCTGCACAGAGGATGCCTGCACAGCATCCAGATTGTCTTACCAAACGCAAATGCTTTGTGTAAACTGTGTCTGGAACCATGTAAAACTGTCTGATCCTCAGGAATGTCACACCTTGGCCTGCCTGAGTCATTGTAACCCCACCTTATTGTGATTTATTTCTGACTACTCGGAAAGGAGATGCAAACCTTTAAGAAGAGATGCTTTTGCTCTGTTCTGGGTCCTTCACCTGACAAGGGGGGCAGCTGGGGCTCTGATGCAACAGATAATAAAAGATCAGCTTCGCTTTCACTGGATTTTCTGCCTCAGCTCATTCATCTTTGACTGGTAATGAAATGGGGGAGTTGGGCCATCAAAAGGCAGCCCCTATTTCCTGGTAAAGGTATGTGATGATAAAGTCCCAATTTCTCCCCTTCTCTGAGTGATGGGGGCTGGGCTGTGTGGAAAAAACAGCAACCCGTTCAGGAAGGGCCTTGAATTCAAAACACAAGGAGCCTGTACATGGACAAGTTGCTAATGTGAATCTGGGACAGGAGTCTCCCTTGCCCAGCCCCTCCTGTTCAAGCCTTGCCCTGGCACCTTGCCCCCTGAAGAGTGTCAGGCGCGCGGCCGAGTTCTGCTAGTAGTGAACTTTTTCTAACTGTAAATAGTTCAGAACTAGCGGAATTCCTGACGAGAGCCCAGAAAGCTGGGGGCAAGACCCAACTAAAAGACGAGATTCATCACAGCAATACTCTTGGCAACTCGTTCTACAAGTCAGGATCCCAGATCTCTTACTGAAGGACTGTTAAAGTAATCCACCACCTAACAGTCCTCAAACAGATACTCTACCTCCCCATTCAGATTCCACTTAAAATCCATCATGCTGGATCCACAGATACTTCTGATAACCGAAACCACAGAAATAGTATCATGTGTCTCCTTATTTGCGAACTTGCAGTCCCCCACACTTTATCTAGCTCAGAAGGACATGGGCCCCAAACTATAGAAAGTATACTTAGCTTTCAAACTGTAGATTCTGCCAGGTTTCCACAGCTGACAGAGGTACATGCACGTAGTTATGCCCCACCATTAGATGTCAGAAACTGACAAAGCCAGATATGGAGCAGTCAAAACCTTTGGCTGGGAAAACAAGATAATCAAGAGGTCTGGATGTGCAGTAACATTACGAATAAAAAGCACCATACTGTGGAAAGAGGTGATGAGCTCCAGAGACCTCCACAATATGCAAAAGCTGGAGGGTGTTGCACATATACGATCCGAAGAGAAACCTGAGCATGCAATGTATTTTTTCTGTTTTGCAGCTGTGTGATTTGTGTTCATATTGTATTGTAATGGCCATTGGCTACAAACAATAAGATTGATTGATTGATTGATTGATTGATTGATTGATTACACATATACATGCATACCAGCAGAGTCTGCCAGGCACTTGTGGTCTCTATCCCTTGGTGGCTCACAAAAAGAGAGAGTACAACATCCCATAAGCAGCACAATTATATCTTGAGCTGATTGATCAAAGGTGTTGGGTGTGTGCACTCCCTAGAACCAACTGCAGGTGTCACGCAGGGAGCGGTGAGCCCAGTGCTTTTTTCAGCTGGAAATCAGTTTTGACACCTCTCAGGTGGGCACCATTGCCATTATAAGAGAACAAGGGAGGTGTTCATGGTGAGTTCCAGCACCTCTTTTTCTAGAAAAATAGCCCTGGGTGAGCCCCTCCCTCTCTCTTTCAAAGCACATGTGATTAATCATCAGGAGAACCTATAGCTGAAGGCACAACAGGTAGCCACAGTAAATGCTTTGTTTTTTCATAATTTAATCACAAATATATCCAAGGACATACATTTTTGAATCTTCCCCTCCACACTAAAATATATACATGAAATGTCATCATTGAAGTAAAGTGCAATTGCACACACAAGCAAAGCATTTTCATTGCATCCACCATGTTGCATATTAGAAAGTAACCAAGGGCCTTCCACCCCAGTGTGCACAGTTGCGCAAGTCATTTAAATATGCCCCATGCACTGTACTGCACACAGATGTACATCCTGCAAATATAACTGAAACCCCCGTCCACCCAAACGCACTACCCCAAAGCGGAAGCTTCAATGGTCCTCTCCTTAAATGTGACTGACCCTGACATCCATTGAGCAACCCAAGGTACCTGTCAGGATCCGGTCCCCGCGGTGTGCCCCTGGCGCTGCCTCCTGGACCTTTGCTGCGTGGCTCTTTCCACCTCAGCCTCCTAGGGCTCTGCCCCCTTTTCCATGGCCGGGAGATTAAAGTTTCCAGTTTCCCTTAATCGGACTCCCCCGGAGTGACCCAAAAATCCCCTGGATTAGTTGGGGCCAAGGGGGTGGGTGTCACCTCCCATCAGCTGAGCAGCTTGGACTGAGCGAAGCTCACTGCAGTTTAAGGGGGAGGAGAATTAGGGCAGGTGTGAGCCGACTGGCAAGTAGAGAAGGGGAGCCAGCAGGGTCACATGGTTAAAATGGGGATCAGGACAGAGCGAGGCATTTGAATGCCTGTATGGAGCATCAAAATGGCGCACACACCAGATGCAGTTCTCACTGAAATGAATAGAAAAGCTCTTTTATAGTTCCTGTTAATTTAAATGGGGCTTTCAGTGGAGATGGTGCCCAGTCGCTCAAAATAATGTTTCTTAATCCGCTGCTCAGAGTTCACATCCTGACGCAGTTACCACATCTTGAGTCATAGTAAGGGTTACTGGTGGTGGGTGTTAAATATGGAAGCCAGAGACAGCATCTTCCATTCAAGAATCCAGTAATCTAGTTCTTCCTGTACCACAAAAACAAGTTCTGGGCGATAAATCACAGTGATACCATGAAAATATTCTATTTCCCATCAAACTATATAATAGAGCAGGGATGCAGGAGCTTTCGACCCTCCTGGTGTTGTTGGGCCACAGCTCCGATCATCTCTGACCATTGGCCCTGCTGGCTGGGATTGCTGGGAGTTGGAATCCCAGAGCATCTGGAGGGCCACAGGTTCCCCATCTCTGCAGCAGAGTCCTCCAGCTGTGTGGGATGTGGAGTCCAAGAAGTGTGAGTGGTCCTTCCTGTTGGAGAGCCAGAAGCCAGAAGGTACATACTGTATATTCTTGACTTTTTAGTGGATTCTGATGATCACATTATGGGGGCTGAGAGTTCAAAAGAGCCCCATCTCAGACAAAAACAATATTCCGCTGAACAGCCTAATACAATATACGTACTTTATGGTCCGGATTATTAGGCACTGATATAAACACAAGTTCACACTGAGGTAGTACTTCCAATTCCAAGTGGCTCAGATGATGGAATGTAGATATATAAATAAATCCCTCCTCATAGAAAATTAGCATGCCAGAGAGAATGCCATGCTAGATAGAGCCCCTCTACCTGACATACAAGCTTTCTTTATGCAAGAAATTTATTTTGTGGGTGCTCATCAGCACTGAGAACTAGGTTTCAGTCTCTTTAAACCAAATACTGTAAGTCTTTGAGTCTGTTGGTGTGTTAGCAACAAACATCCAATGAGAGATCAGAGCAATATAGCTTGGGTGGTTTCTGGCACATTCCTTTCGCCCAGGGCAGTTAGAATCTTGGTTTTGTGAAAGAATGGAGAAGAAACACAGGCTGTTAAAACAAAGTGAGGTCATTTTCAAATTGCATTTGAACATTGCTGTACACACTAGAAAGGGGGCAGGCATGTCTTCGCCTGATGCACATTGTCTGTTTGGTTTCCCAACACCTGCAGTCTCCCCAGCTCCTGTTCATTGTTATAAGGTCTAAGATATAAAATACAGTGGTACCTTGGGATGCGAAAGGGATCTGTTCTGGAGCCCCGTTCGCATCCTGAAGCGAACGCAAGCTGCATCCGCGCATGCACAGGTCACATTTCGCTGCTTCTGCACATGCGTGTGACGTCATTTTGACTGTCTGCGCATGCGCGCTCATGTGCACGCAGCGAAACCTGGAAGTAACGCGCTCCGTTACTTCCAGGTTGCCGCGGAGCACAACCCGAAAATACTTAACTTGAAGCACATTTATCCCGAGGTTTGACTGTAAATGTTCATAAATGTACCAGGCAAACACATAAACAAACAAACAAACAAACCCCATGTCTGAAACAGTATAGGAAAACAGTCCTGAAACCATTTTGACTCTCCTAAATTGACCTCAAAGGGACGCAGGTGGCGCTGTGGGTTAAAGCCTCAGCGCCTAGGACTTGCCGATTGAAAGGTCGGCGGTTCGAATCCCTGCGGCGGGGTGCGCTCCCGTTGCTCGGTCCCAGCGCCTGCCAACCTAGCAGTTCGAAAGCACCTCCGGGTGCAAGTAGATAAATAGGGACCGCTTACCGGCGGGAAGGTAAACGGCGTTTCCGCCAGAGCAGCGATGTCACGCTGGCCACGTGACCCGGAAGTGTCTCCGGACAGCGCTGGCCCCTGGCCTCTTAAGTGAGATGGGCGCACAACCCCAGAGTTTGTCAAGACTGGCTCGTACGGGCAGGGATACCTTTACCTTTACCTTAAATTGACCTCAAATGTTTCTCTGCAAGGAGGAAGGAAATGGGAAAACCTCCCCATCGTCTTTTGCTTACCTGTCTTAAGTGTGTATTTGTGTATGAATAGGGTGAGCCTGTGACCTGGATTCGGGAACTGAGTATTTACCATCACAAAAGAATGGCCAGGATGCCCAAGTAAATGCAATCAGTGACCGTTAATAGGTATCCTGGTAGACTCTCCCTTGAATGATGTATGTAAGATGTATTGGGGGGTGGCCTTGAGCTACGGGGGGGGGGGGTTTCAAAAGTTTATATAAGGATTTGAACACCAGTGTTTTGGGTTCCTCCTCCCTCCTGCATGGGGGGGGGTGAGCATCCTGTTTCGACAGTTTAATAAAGATCAGGGTTACTAGCTGCTTTGCTTCTCAATATTCTCTGGTTGGCCTCTGTTATTTTTCTCCTACTGATAGAGAACCTACATAAGGACTCTATATGGGCTCCTGGATACCCCATAAGGGAAAAAGGAGCAGTTTTTTCTAACAGATTCAAGAAGATGTGGGAAGGGGGGAAGAACTTCCTGACAGTAAGAGCTGTTCGACAGTGGAATTTGCTGCCAAGGAGTGTGGTGGAGTCTCCTTCTTTGGAGGTCTTTAAGCAGAGGCTTGACAACCATATGTCAGCAGTGCTCTGATGGTGTTTCCTGCTTGGCAGGGGGTTGGACTCGATGGCCCTTGTGGTCTCTTCCAACTCTATGATTCTATGATTCTATGAATTGCACATTTATTCCCCCTTCCCACATTCCCATTCAATCTGTATCCAGTGCTCTCCCGCCACTGATTTAGGAAGCAGTGCGCACAAGACTGTTGTTTCTTATGAAGTACTGCATTTTGATGTGCTTTACCCAAGCCACCTCCAATCCAAAATGTGGGAAATAAACAATCTAGCTGCATTTTAAGCTGGTGCAGCTCTAAAGGAAGCAGTTGAGATCAATGTTATCTCATTATGTTTATGGGTTAGTGGAGGAACAGGGACCCCCCAGACCCCTGGGTGTCAGATTTCCCCCTCTAAGTGCTGGGGTTAAATCAAAGCCCTGAGGATTAAGGTGAGCTGACAGGCTGAGCCAGACAGAGGGGCAGAGGGAGATGATGGCCCAGCCATTAACCCATGGCAAAAGACAATAGACAAAAGACCCTGCCAGTAACCCAGGGGGAGGTTGCTAGGGCAATGTGAGCATGATGTCACACAGAAAAGAGTTGTCCTTTTACACAGAGGTGTTTTTTAGCAAGGTGTTTTGGGAACAAGAATGAGGAAGTTAAAGAGAACTCCATGCGGTGCTCATGCCCCACACCACCCAACATTTCTCCAATGAAATTAGGGATGTCCTATTCCATAAGAATAAGAATAAGAGGGTGGCGCTTGGGGGGGAATTGTCATCGCGCCACTCCTTGGTGTGTGGAGTGCCCCAGGGTGCGATACTCTCCCCGATGCTTTTTAACATCTTTATGCACCCCCTCGCCCAGCTTGTCTGGAGTTTTGGGCTGGGCTGCCATCAGTATGCTGATGACACCCAACTCTATCTGTTGATGGATGGCCATCCTGACTCGGCCCCAGACACACTGATCAGATGCTTGGAAGCTGTGGCTGGATGGTTACGTGGGAGCCGGTTGAAGTTAAATTCTTCGAAGACAGAGGTCCTCTGGCTGGGACGGGACGATATGGGATTGAGGGGGCAACTCCCATCTCTTGCGGGGGTGCAATTAGTGCCAGCACCGTCCGTCAAGAGTTTGGGTGTAATCTTTGATACCTCCCTCTCCATGGAGGCGCAGATTGCAGCTACAACAAAGGCGGCATTTTTTCATCTCTGCCAAGCTAAGCAGTTGGCTCCTTACCTCTTTCGCCCTGACCTAGCCACTGTGATCCACACGACGGTCACCTCCAGACTGGATTATTGTAACTCGCTCTACATGGGGCTGCCCCTGAGACTGACCCAGAAACTCCAGCGGGTGTAGAATGCCGCGGCGAGACTCCTTACGGGGTCTTCGCTGTGAGATCACATTCATCCGGTGCTATACCAGCTGCACTGGCTCCCGGTGGAGTACAGGATCAGGTTTAAGGTGCTGGTTTTAACCTTCAAAGCCCTATACGGCCTAGGACCCTCGTACCTACAGGACCGCCTCTCCTGGTATGCCCCACAGAGGAACTTAAAAGGTAAAGGTACCCCTGCCCGTACGGGCCAGTCTTGACAGACTCTGGGGTTGTGCGCCCATCTCACTTAAGAGGCCAGGGGCCAGCGCTGTCCGGAGACACTTCCGGGTCACGTGGCCAGCGTGACATCGCTGCTCTGGCGAGCCAGAGCTGCACACGGAAACGCCGTTTACCTTCCCGCGGTCCCTATTTATCTACTTGCACCCTGAGGTGCTTTCGAACTGCTAGGTTGGCAGGCGGTCTTCAAATAAAAACATCTTGAAGGTCCCAGGCCACAGAGAGGTTAGGCTGGCCTCAACTAGAGCCAGGGCTTTTTCGGCTGCGGCTCCAACCTGGTGGAACGCTCTATCACAAGAGACAAGGGCCCTGCAGGACTTGACATCTTTCCGCAGGGCCTGCAAGACAGAGCTGTTCCACCATGCCTTTGGTCAGGGCGCAGCCTGACTCCCTCCTTTGGCAATCTTTACAGAACTTTAGTTTATGGTTGCCATCAATTTTGATTTTAATTAATTTTTAGAATGTTTTTATAATGTTGCACTATTTTAGTGTTGTTAGCCGCTGAGCCCGGCTTTGGCTGGGGAGGGCAGGATATAAATAAAATTTATTATTATTATTATTATTATTATTATTATTATTATTATTATTAACAGCACCAAGAATATCCTTGCAGAGAATGCAGTTACAAATTAAAGAAGGCAGTTTTGGAATTCCAATTTTGGAACTATATCATGATGCTTATTTGCTGTCAAGTATTAAATATTGGAAAACCACTGTTGGTATAAATTTTCTGACATGGGTAACTCTAGAATACATACATAGAGCACCTTTGGTTGGTTGGACAATACTAGGATCAAAATATTCAAAATCCCAGGTGACTCTGGAAACCACGAAGTCAGTTAGATGGAATATATTGTCTAATAAAAGCAAATTTGATTCATTCTCACATGCTAAACTTACTGTGTGGAGAAACCCTACTCTAAAAATTGCAAAAAAGATAGTAACATGGAAAAACTGGATGGAAGCAGGTGTGTTGACTTTGGACCAGCTGATAGATGAGGAAGATGAATTTTATACTTATGCTGTTTTAAGACAAAAAATGTCATCCATCAGATGAGGCCCAGTGGCAATATCTCCAATTGCAACATCTCCTAACAAGAGTTTGGTCCGTCAACCTTCTCAGCTTCTGAGACACCTGAGATATTGGAGCAATTGGATAGCTCACTTGAAACTAAAAAGCCAGTGATTACTTTTAAAAGATATTTATTAACAACAAATAAGTTTTGTATGCAAACTTTAAGAAATGATTGGAATAAAGAATTGGAACTTTCAGTATTATCCAGACAGTGAGAAAGTATTTTAGCCTCGAAACTCAAGGTATTGATGGAGTTTAAATTAAGACTTATACAACAGAAAATAATATTCAGAATGTAACTTTTAGCGGAGAATATTCTTTTAACTATATACCTATTGTATGGAAGTTAAAAATGGGACAATGAAAATGGTGACCAAGAGATGAATTGGAAAAATGAAGATATGATCCCCTTTAATCAATAGATTGACAATATGACAACACTCGCAACTTATGAATGGACTGCTTACAGACATAGACTTTGGATAAATATGACAACATTTGGAATGAGTTTATGAAGAATGTAGTAGGCTATTAATATCTACATATGTATTAGGATAATAACATCATATATATTTAAATAAGAATGTATGGGAGTATATTTTTATATGTTGTTTCCTACTCTACATTTTTCTTTTCTTCTCTGTATCACTTTATTTCTTTATACTGGTAATTGAAATTCTTTCAATCAAGCTTTAATACCCAAAATAATATGGAATTGTCATGCTTTGTTCATTCATTTCTTATGGGACACTAAACCACATGATGCCACCAACCCCTCGTTGTCATCCTGTATCCCCCTCACCCATTTTGGTTCTTTAGTGTTTTTTAAACTGCAAAAAGTCCAGCTTTTTTCAGAATGGAAGAATAGAACCATGTCTTTAGCACAACCTTTTTTTTTTAAGGCAGGGTTTTGAAATGGGCAGTATGAACTCAGGAAGTAGAACCTGTCATAGACCACCACACTTTCAGTATGACCTTCACTTTATGACCCAATTATTTTTAATCAGTATTTTCATTACACTATACTGTATATTGATCTTCAGTGAAAGAGAGGCATAGCACTAACATTATTTTTTTTAAAAAAACTAACAAACCTTTTTCTGTCAACATAATTAAAGGTGGTGACTAGATAAAGATATTTTAAAAATGATAAAAATATTAACATGATAGCTTCATGCTGCTACAACACTGTAACTCTCTTTCATAAAAGGATAAATTATAACAGGAAAAGTATTGCAGTCCTAATTAAAAGATCAATTTAAAATGGGTTATAGAATGATGCCCCCCTCAGTGGTTCTAGTGGCTGACCTGTGTCAAGCCCATGGCTGTGGACAGAACAGAGTGGCCTGGGCACACAGAAACAGTGCAATACTCTTGGTACTACAGAAAATCAGTTGCAATTCTGCTTGCAGCTTTCAAAGGAAGAGCAGTGATTGGGCCCTGGAGCTACCTGTCTGGATGCAGCCCTATTGAGAGTTGGCTGTTGTGTTGCTGTAAAGTTACACACATCTCTATGATTCTGTAACTGCTGACATCCTGTGAATGTCCTTCACTGCTTTCCTCATGAACCTTTGGAGAATTACTGAATCCTGGCAGCTGAGAGATGCAGCAAAAGTACTCACTTATATGGAACATGATTTGTAAGAGACGTTACCTCCCTTTGAAAGTTATCCCTCAGGGAAGGCTTAAATAAACAGAAACATCTCGGGCAACTGAAGTGGCCACTTGGTGCGTTGGTGAGTATGGATGAGAGCCAGTGTTATCACACATTTCAGTGGGCCTACTCTGAGTATGATTAGCACTGGTTATTACCCACAGAAATTAATGGGGACTATGAAGCAACTTAAGGGACGCCAGTGGCGCTGTGGGTAAAACCTCAGTGCCTAGGGCTTGCCGATCGCATGGTCGGCGGTTCGAATCCCCGTGGCGGGGTGAGCTCCCGTCTTTCGGTCCCAGCTCCTGCCCACCTAGCAGTTCGAAAGCACCCCTAAGTGCAAGTAGATAAATAGGTACCGCTTTATAGCGGGAAGGTAAACGGCGTTTCCGTGCGCTGCACTGGTGCTGGCTCGCCAGAGCAGCTTCGTCACGCTGGCCACGTGACCCGGAAGTGTCTGCGGACAGTGCTGGCCCCCGGCCTCTTAAGTGAGATGGCCGCACAACCCTAGAGTCGGACACGACTGGCCCGTACGGGCAGGGGTACCTTTACCTTTACCTTTATGAAGCACCTTGATTACCGTATATTCCTATACAGCTTCTACTCATTTCAGTGGGGGGTGATCCATTTCATTATGGATCACCACTTGTGTTTCCCACTCAAACGCCATTAATGGCACCAACAAACTGCTGCCTTGGGTGTTACCACCTCCCACCAGTGGTGGGCTTTGGGCTGTCAGATTTCAGTGGTGCCCAGTGCAACACTAAAATTTGAAGCACACTGCTCTAAAACCGCCTCTGCTCCCATTTCCTTCTGAAGCAGTCATTCTCAAGGTGTAGCCCTGCCTTCTTCACACAACAGCCCTGACAGAGACCCCAGTTAGCTTATGTATATGAGTTACAAGAGAGAAGTGAATACAGTTGTACCTCAGGTTACATACACTTCAGGTTACAGACTCCGCTAACCCAGAAACAATACCTCGGGTTAAGAACTTTGCTTCAGGCTGAGAATAGAAATTGTGCAGGGGTGGCGCAGTGGCAGCGGGAGGCCCCATTAGCTAAAGTGGTGCTTCAAGTTAAGAACAGTTTCAGGTTAAGAACAGACCTCCAGAACGAATTAAGTTCTTAACCTGAGGTACCACTGTATTGTCAGAAAAATTAGGGTCTGTTGTTCCAACTGGTCTGGGCCCCAACTCTGTGAGCATCTTGGATGAATGTGGTGCTGCAAACACACACACCCTTCCGCCTTTCCCTTCCTGTAGCTCTTGACTTCTTTGTCCCCCCCCCCCATCCTGTTTCTTGCGCTCACCTGTGCACAATGTTGCCAGGCTTTTAATCTCCTCTGATCTCCTGTTTAACCCTAATTAGCAATTAAGGTTCCATTAATGTTTTGTCCTGCTTTCTATTTATACAACTGGAGAGGAGAGGAGTAAAGTCCCATCTCATCTCTTCCTTTTACTCTCTCTAAAGAATGGGCTCACCCTCCATCCTGACAGGGCGGCAGCGGCTCATAACCTTCTCCCTCCGAACCTTCAAGGACTTGCCTGACTACTCCATGATTTTCCTGCCTGTAGGATCAGTTGCAAATGTGCTGGATGCTGCATTGCTGCATGACTGACAACTGTATTTTTATTGCCTTTTTATTTCTCATATATTGTATTACAATTTGAATTCCATAGAATTAAAAATGTGATACAGTAAAATACAGCATATGAGAAATAAAAGAAGCAATACAAATACAACTGACAATCAATATGAATATTTAATACAATGGTTGAGCATTCTTTCATCTTCAGTGTCAATTCTGCAGACCACAGAATTAAGCTTGAAGGTCACAGTCTGGGAACACCTGTGAGAGGGAACTATCCTGCCTTTGAAGGTGATCCAAATACACCTGCCAGCAGCAATATAGGACAAAGAAAGCAAGGGGAGTTTTTAAGCCACAACCACACTCTTGTTTAAATGCAATTTCCTGGATATTTCTCATAGTTAGGCACATCAGCTTTCCACTGTCAGCCCTGTCTCTGCTCTCAGCAGAGCATTGCTCTTTATTTCGTTCCCCCTGCTGGGTGCTCCAGTTGGACCTTTGCCCTGACCTATACACTCAAGTGATATAACAGCAATTTACTCTGGAGCAGCAATGGAAGTGACCCAGCCCAGCTTAATATCTGCAATGCAGGAATCACAGCTAGAAAATCCTCAAGAGACGGCCATTCAACCTCTCTTTACAAACCTCCAATGGAGGAGAGTACGCAACCTTCCAAGGGACTTTAGTTGAGATTCCTGCTTTACGGGGGGTTGGACTAGATGATCCTTAGAATCCCTTCCGACCCTAAGATTCTATGGTTCCATGAGTCTGTTCCACTATCAAACAGCTCTGAGGGTCAGAAAGTTCTTTCAGATGTTTAGTTGGAATCTCCTTTCTTGTAATTTGGATCCATTGGCTTGGTCCCTGCTCTTCAGAGCAGGAGAAAACAAGCTTGCTCTCTCTTCCGTGTGACAGCCCTTCAGCTATTTGGCCCATCACAAGGAATATGGCCAACCAGAGTCTATTAAAAAGTTCCACTTCATTTTGCCGTCTTCACAAAACTTCTAAGTCATCAGTGTAACCATCAGCACACTGGATCCGCACCTTTTAAAAATATCCTTATGACTGCTTGTTTTCCAGACTCAGACACCATGATTCTTGATGCTATATCCACACGATTCAGATGCCCCCTTACCATTAAGTGAGAGGTAGTCATTTATTGTAGTGGCTTCTTCAGGTGGAAAAGTTAAGAGGCCGTGCCATATAATGGCCTCTAACCCTGTGTCATTCAGGGGGTGCATTGCAGAACACTAACCAGGACACTCCAACATATTCTTCTTTTTCTCCTACTTGATTTTCTGCCCTGGCCAACATTCAATCAGCATTAGGGTTGCCATATTTTGAAGAGCAAAAAAGAGGATGCATTTGAGCCACCAGCACTGCCACGTTGCCCTCACACTCTCCCTCACACACTCAGTTACACACACACACACACACATTGCCCCCACACACACTGAAAATAGCAGAGCTGCCACCAATGCTGCTTTTGCCGCCCCCTACTCCTCCGGAGAGGGACGCAGGTGGCGCTGTGGGTTAAAGCCTCAGCGCCTAGGACTTGCCGATCGAAAGGTCGGCGGTTCGAATCCCTGCGGCGGGGTGCGCTCCCGCTGCTCGGTCCCAGCGCCTGCCAACCTAGCAGTTCGAAAGCACCTCCGGGTGCAAGTAGATAAATAGGGACCGCTTACCAGCGGGAAGGTAACGGCGTTTCCATGCGCTGCGCTGGTGCTGGCTCACCAGAGCAGCGATGTCACGCTGGCCACGTGACCCGGAAGTGTCTCCGGACAGCGCTGGCCCCTGGCCTCTTAAGTGAGATGGGCGCACAACCCCAGAGTCTGTCAAGACTGGCCCGTACGGGCAGGGGTACCTTTACCTTTACCTTACTCCTCCGGAGAGATTCAGCCTGCACTTCCCTCGCCATGAAGCGGGCAGCAGGGCTCACACAGGGATTCCGGGCTTCCTGGCCCAGGGGAGCGCGGTGCTGTGAACCTGAGATGGCGCCAGGCAAGGAGCTGGGGGGACCAGGGCGGGCAAGCAGTGAATAGGTGCATGCGCTGCCGCCCCCCAATACAAGTGCCCCAATACATGTCTGCACTCCCCGCCTCCCCCTAACTATGCCACTGCACAGACACAGACACAGACACACACACACACACACACTGCCCCCCTATTTCCCCCTCTCCACTACCTTGGTCCTTGGGCAGCTTCCCAGCCAGTTTGAGGGCACTGGGGAGGGACACAACTGCATGCATATGCTCCCTTGGAATGAAAGAAAAATACCTGGACATACTTGCAGATTCTAAAAATTCACCCAGAGATTTTTACCCCTGGAAAAAATAACGTATCCAGGAAAATCTGGACGTATGACAACCCTAGTCAGCATTCTGTGCACACTAAGCATTCTCCATCCTGACAAAGCCACTGAGGTGTGTGTTCCCCTTTGCATTTTTGGTCTCCTAAACATTTTTTGCACTTCTACAAACCTTTGTGTTCCTTCAAGTCTACTGATTCCTCTCTTCCCCCACCCCACAGGAAAGAGTTATTTATTTCTTTTTACATGCAACTTGCTATTGTTCAATATTTTGGAGTCAGAAACTCCTACCAACAGACCTATACCTCTCCTCTCTTTTGAGTGCTGATGACTTTAGCTGCACAGACATCTGTCACCATTCTGTGACGGGTTCTGCCCCTGCACGGCCATTTTGTGACTAGAGGGCCTGTTAAGTCTGTGCAGCCATCTGATAGAGGAGGCTGTTGCATTCCTTATTTAGGCCACAGTGCTGTTGTATTTCCAGTGAAGCAATCTGTGCTGTGCTTTGAGGTGCTGTTTACCAACATGTCCATTTGGGCTTCTGTCAGTTCCTCATTTTTTCAATCCATGTTTCCACATCAGTTTGAATTTTTAAAAAGTCCTTATGAAAATTCATTGGCATTTTAATGCAAATTTCTCCTAATATACACATATTTTACAAAGCAATTTCTCATAGTAGAATGCATTTTTATATATCTTCACAAATATATGCATTTATATGCATACTTTACCCTAGTATATGCCTTTTAGGACAAGTTCTTTGGCTGGAGAACTGCATTGCAAAATTCAGAGAAATGTAGATTTTGAATCAAAATCCCCACCCCACCCCCGTGCCTCCCGCATACCCCAGAAACATAACTGCTGACTTATAGGTTGCTTCTCTGAAACCCACATTCCTCTTCCCTGGAGCTGACTTTCATACTGCCTAAACGTCCTGTGCAAAGGTATGGAAAATGGACATGGCAGGGGGCATTCATACATGCTGTGCTACTCACAGGAGCGAATGGGGCCAATTATGACCAGAATTCCATAAAAGAGCTGGATTTTACCAGATTTTCAGATGGTTTTTCAAAGTGTGGGTGCTAAACACACACACACACATTTGGAATACTAGTTATTTGGAATACTAATTATTACTCATTTAGTTAAACATATCAGACAAATATAAAATTTTATTGTATACAGGAAAAAAAGGAAATAGAAACACTTGAGTTTCTGATATGTTCAATTAAATAAATAATAACTAGTATTCCAAAAACTTCACTGGAGTCTCAAAGTATTCCCAACAAAGTGTATGGATTTATGTTTTCTCATAGCTTATTATATCTCCCTATCACCAGATGGGACTAAATCTTTAACGCAGCCAAACAAAAGAGCTAATATGTGATGACAATAAAGAAAGATCTAAAGGGTTTGAGACCTGGGTATCTTGAAGGACCACCAACACTTCCTGATTTTATGCTTATCACCTGAAGCCTTTATTGGAGTCTCCCCGACCCCCTGCCTTCTGAAATTAGGCAAGTAGTAAGACAGCATTTCCAGGTGTGGCCCTCTGAGTGCAGAACACCCTTCCAGGGAATCCCATCAGACACCAAATCTGGTGTCTTTCTGTTGCCAAGCAAAGACATTTTGCAACATGTTATCCTCAGCATTAGTCTGGCTTAAATTCCTTTTTGCTGTCTTATTGCTCTGTTTTCTTTCTTTCTTTCTTTGTTTCATTAATTAATTACATTTATATGCATGCATGCATATTGTGGTTTTTCACTGCTGTGGTTGTGTTAATTCTATACTGTTTATGATGTTTATGGTCTGCGAACCAACTACACTAAACTACTACTACTATTGCATTTATAGTCTGCTTTCCTCCCAGAAGCTTGAGGTGGTGAACAGGGTTCTCCTACCCATTTTCTTCTCCCTGTTGATACAGTCTAGAATGGCGTTAGCAATTTTATTTATTTATTATTATTTTGCTCCTGCATGCATCACACTGCTGACGCATGTTAAGCTTCTGGTCCCCCAAGACCCCTAGATCCTTTCCACATGTCCTGCTAGTAAGCCAAGTGTCCCCCATCTTATATTTGTGCATCTAGTTCTTCCTGCCTAAGTGCAGAACCTTCACATTTGTCCCTAATGAAATTCATTTTGTTAGCTTGGGACCAGTTCTCCAATCTGTTAAGGTCATTTTGAATTCCAATTCTGCCTTCTGTTGTTTTTTTTATATATAATATTTATTGAAATTTTCCATATAATAACAGAACAAAAAGCAAAAATTAAAAAACACAAAAAATATCCAAAAAAGAAAAACAATTAAAAAAAACACATAATATTTAAAGAACCTTATCTTCTTTCACCTTATTTCTCAGACCTCCTCCCCCCTCCCCTTCTTGCATTCCAATTTATGTTGTCTGCTCAACAAGTTCTTATTCTAATTAATTTAAAAAACCCAATTTTAACTTAATCTGAAACCTTTTTCCTAAAGTCGTCAACCCAAATATCCCTTCCACAATTTCCCCACATTCCATAAAAATCGCAAAAGTTATAAAAAGAAAAAAGGACTTAACAAACTATATTTTAACACCCTTTGTATTCCCAAATCCCACACTCCCTTTCCCGGTTTGATCCCCAAATCAGTATCCATCAGTCCATCAATTCTCAGCCTGGATCCCAAACTTCCGAGGCTCCTAACACTCTTTCCTTTTCACTCTGCCGGATTTTTTGACCATCCTTTGTGTTCAACACCAACTCTCGGGGAAGATCTGTCCCAATAATGACCATTTTTCTTCCAAGCAGGCCTCTAAATTTAAAAGTGGAGCTCAAATTTTGTTCCTTAAATTTTTTAAAACTGTATGTCCCAAAAGCTCCAACTTCCATCTTGATCTCACTTGTGCTAACAGGCCTCTGATCTGCCTTGATCTTCCACAACATTATAGCTTCACCTTCATTTTCCACCAAATTTTCCACCAAATCCTCATATGTCTCTTTTTCCACTTTCTCAAATTTATCAGATTTCTTTTGCCCAGCTGCAGCAACTTCTGTTCCAACTTCAAGGGCTTTTGGTTCCACGACAAAGGCTTGTATCAAGTCTCTTCCTGTTCTAGCAAGTTTATTTACTGCTTCATTCAATGTTATCACCCTTGTAGACAAAATATTACCCTGGTCCTGGATCTCTCCCTGTAATTCCTGGAGCTTTCCCAGGAGATGAAATGTCCTATTCAGCTCAGTCAGTATTTTTCCACTTACAGCCATTTCTTGCAGTATTCCAAAACTCCCCTCTAGGGGGATTTTGTTTACTTAGTATCTTTCCAGTTTCAATCCAAAAGTCCAATGTAACTTATTTTTCTTTATTCCCAGCAATTTGTATCCAAATTACAGAAAATCTAACCGGCAGAATCACCAGAAACAATGTTTCCTTTTATTTCCCGGCTTTGACAGCTAGTTTGACAGCTGTCAAAGTCCGTATCTTTTCAGCAGGCTCTCTCACAGATCACTCCCAGGTCCCGGGGGGTTGCACTTTAACTTTCCAAACTGACTCTTGTCCTCCAGCAAAATTAATTGTAGTGTCCAGTCATGAAATTAATAGTTTTTCTCCACAGGGGACAAAGATGTTTCTCTCAACTTTAGCTCTCTAGTCCTTGCTTTAGGTTGTCTGCAAGGTGGGGGGGGCGGACTTCCTTTTTACACCTCCCCCGGTCGTACCGAATTTAAAGACAAAAATTCCTTTTTAAATCCAATTTCCGTATTACTCACGGGTTGTTGCTTTTAGTCCGAATGTTCAAGGGAAAAAGTCAGCGCTCTCCGTCCATGGCTTGCGGCTTCACTCAGCAGGGGAAGCAGAGGGCTCTCAGCACCGCGCCGCTCCCCCTTCCCTGTTCCGTAGCCTTTAAAAAGGCTCCTTCGCGGGTCGGGGGGGTGCTAATGGTGCCCACCGAGTCACCACGTCCACAGGCATCCACGCCTGTGGTTTTTAGGGGTCCCCGCGTCGCTGGCGCGGCAGGACCCGAACCCTGTTGAGCCGATTCCCTCCGGAGTTCGGAGGGAATCCGCCATTAGGCGATGGCGCTAACCCGGAAGTCCCTCCAATTCTGTCTTCTGTGGCATTAGTTACCCCTCCCAATTTGGTGTCATCTGCAAATTGGATGAGCATCCCCTCAAATCCTCCATCCAAGTTGTTTATAAAGATGTTGAACAACAACAGGCCCTCTGGCACCCCACTTGTCATTTTTCTCCAGGATGATGAGGAATAATAATAATAATAATAATAATAATTTATTTATTTATACCCCTCCCATCTGGCTGGGTTTCCCCAGCCACTTTGGGCGGCTTCCAACAAAATATTAAAATACAATAGTCTGTTAAACATTAAAAGCTTCCATAAACAGGGCTGCCTTCAGATGTCTTCTAAAAGTCTGGTAGTTGTTCTTCTCTTTGACATCTGGTGGGAGGGCGTTCCACAGGGCGGGTGCCACTACCGAGAAGGCCCTCTGCCTGGTTCCCTGAAACTTGGCTTCTCACAGTGAGGGAACCACCAGAAGGCCCTTGGCACTGGACCTCAGCGTCCGGGCAGAATGATGCGGGTGGAGACGCTCCTTCAGGTATACAGGACTGAGGCCGTTTAGGGCTTTAAAGGTCAGCACCAACACTTTGAATTGTGCTCGGAAACATACTGGGAGCCATTGTAGGTCTTTTTTCTCTCTTTTTTTTCTTTGTTAGAGCCTTTATAAATTTTCCAATAAAAAAATCCAATTAACATATCAAATCATAATCTAATAAAAATATAAAATAAAATAAAAAAGATCAAATTGTCTTCCAAATTGTAATTTTGATTTTAATTTTGATTTATTGGCTTCCTACAGTCTGAACCTCAAAGCATATCCAAATCTCAGTCCTGCCTCTCATTGATATTTCCATATTTCCATATCTCAATTTTATCTCTCCAGACTTCTTTGCCTCTGGCTCTGCAATCCTCAATCATGTCAGAAAACAGATAACCTAGGCGGTCCAGAAGGATGTTATGGTCGATGGTATCAAACGCCGCTGAGAGATCCAGCAGAACTCGGAAACAGCTCTCACCTTTGTCCGTAGCCCACCGGAGATCATCAGCCAGCGCGACCAAGGCAGTTTCAGTCCCATGATGAGGCCTGAATCCCGACTGGAAGGGATCCAAATGGTCCACATCCTCCAGGCGTGCCTGGAATTGTTCAGCAACCACTCGCTCTTTGGTTTTGGTCCTCCAACCAGTTACAAATCCACCTAACAGTTACTTTGTTTAACCCACATTTTGCCAGCTTCCTCACAAGAATATCATGGGGGACTTTGTCAAAAGATGTTTGATTTCTGTTTGAATCCAAGGCTGCGGTTATGGGGAAAGCAAGACTCCCTTGGGGTGTTCATGCTGTGAACCCCTCCATCACAGGCTCAGGTTGTATATATGTTTAATGAAACATCTAACATAAGGACCCCCCCCCCAGTCTCCACTGTGGTTCATTCTAAAGGAAACACAAACCCAGAGAGCCCTGGAATCTTGCATCGCTCGGAGCTTGGGGTGGCATGCACAAGATGATTGTCGTTCTGCTTAAGGAAGCATTTTGTGGGGTTTGTTTTGGCCTTGGCAGAGGACAGGCAGTTCTGAGGCATATTGCTTTGTGGCACCATGGTTGGCGAGTCCATGGTGGGCTGAAACCTTGCCTTCAGTGATGAACAGCTATCTCCGGCTGTAGGAAAATTGGGCCAAAACGTCCTTTGGCCTAGTTAGAAAAATGGGCCATTAGGAAATTGCAAGGAAGGACCGTTCTGAGAGGGATTAGCTGAGCTCTTTTGACTCTCTAATCACCCTTCCATGCTCATCCCTCACCTGAAGTGTCCAGCAAAGACACCCATGGTGACGCAGGGTACGCGTGAGTCCTTCATGCCATGGTAAATGGGGGGGGGGCTGAGACAGGGAGGGGGCCAAATCGCAGCCCAATTAAGGGATAAAACATTTAAGGGCTTTGGGGATCTTGTGCTCCAAGCTGGGTGCTTAATCCACCTGGGGGGGTAGGTATATAAATGAGTATTTGTCCTGGACCCTGGCACAGACAAGCGGATGGGAGAGACTGAGCGGTAGCGAGGGAAAGAGAGAGGGAAACAGAGAGCAACAGAGACAGAAAGAATCTAGTAGGAAAGAAAAAGAAAAAGGGAGGGAGTGGGACAGGGCAGCAAACAGGTGCAGGTGGAAGGTGGGAAAGAAGGCAGCAAAGGCCATGACAGAAGCCTGGGATGTGGCTGTATTTGCTGCCCGCCGGCGCAATGAAGATGATGATACCACCAGAGACAGCTTGTTTACTTACACCAACAGCAACAATACTCGGGGTGAGCCCAGCAGCAGGGCAGCAGAAATGGGGGGGGGGGTTGGAAGCCTAAAATTGGGGATTAGATATGGAGGTGCACTGGCATTTAGTTGAACCTTGATAGAGCAAGTGATGCAGCAAGGGGGATGGTTAGTTAGTTACAAGCCTGTCTAGGGGACAAGTGTTCGAAAAGTGGAATTTGCCCAAGTTTTTTTGGGAAAGGTTCTGGAAAGTTTTTGGGACTAGACAAGGAAGGGTTCTCAGCTGGTCCAGGTGGAGGTCTCTGTGTGCAACTAGAGAGAGGTGTAACCTTATCCACTTTCCTGGTGTATGACTTGTGAAGGGGAAGGACCCTGTACGGTCCGCAAGGGAAGGGACACTAAGAAAATATGGGAAGATGCCTTCCCAAGTCTTGGTACAGTAGATTCCTGATGGATTATCTTGTGAGGCAGGCTGGGATCCCTCCAACTCCTAACCTTTTCCCTCCTTCGCAGACCCTTTTGAAGGTCCAAACTATCACATTGCACCACGATGGGTCTATAACATCACTTCTCTCTGGATGATCTTTGTGGTCGTTGCCTCAGTCTTCACTAATGGTTTGGTATTGGTGGCCACTGCCAAATTCAAGAAGCTACGGCATCCACTCAACTGGATTTTGGTGAACTTGGCAATAGCTGATCTGGGTGAGACAGTTATTGCCAGCACCATCAGCGTCATCAACCAGATCTTTGGCTATTTCATTCTTGGTCATCCCATGTGTGTGTTGGAAGGATACACCGTGTCTGCTTGTGGTAAGAGGCCAAGGGATTTCTTATTTACAATAATTTCTGCTTAATGCTCTAATGCTCTGCCATCCTATTCCTTCCCCATGTTATCCCTCCTGGCTCATATATTTACCCCCATTTAATCACAAGCCAGAGTCCTGTTGTCTTCCAAGATCACCACACTCTTTCCACCCTGCTTCTCCTTGTCAGGAATTTATGGGGTAGAAGGAATGCCAGCCCCACCCTTATCCCTGCTTGTCTTCCTCCTATGAATTCTGTGCATTCCAGAACTCTTTAGCTATGGTGTTTAGCAAGTGCAAAAGTTTGATCTACAATGCCCTCAACTATGATTGTAGTTGCTGAGAAAGCCAGGTAACAGGAGATGAATTGGGACAGTCCCAAAGTCTCATGGTAGAATCCATACTCCCTTTTGTGACAACTGCTCCCTCTGTTCTTTCCTCTCCCACAGGCATAACAGCCCTCTGGTCTTTAGCCATTATCTCCTGGGAGCGTTGGGTTGTTGTCTGCAAGCCCTTTGGAAATGTCAAGTTTGATGCCAAATTGGCCATGGCTGGCATTGTCTTCTCCTGGGTGTGGTCTTGTATTTGGACAGCACCACCCATCTTTGGCTGGAGTAGGTGAGTGTGAGGAGAGACTTGGACTGGCAGCAGCTGTGGAGAGAAGCAAGTAATGTAAGCACATGTACATAAAAAGAAGGGCTGATGATGGGGACTGGGAAGGTTAGACCCTATTCCATTTCAACTGTGCTAGCAGGACAAGTGCCACAAGCTTTGCCAAAGCCAGTTCAAGCCAGGCAATGTCCACTGAGAAAGATTATAGGGAAAGAAGAGGTCATGGAGTTCCTTGCTGTGAGAAAATCTGCCCCTTTTACAGTCCATGAGATATTACATGTAGCTTTTGGCATGGGGAAATTTTCCTGGGGTTGTGAAGCTTAAGTAAGGTATTCTATTCAAGTACTGCCTCAGGCAATGGGCATTTATGTATAAGGCTTAAAGCAGTTTGTGTCAATCAGCTTGTCACAGGAATGTTAAAACTACAGAATGGTTAGAATGTTTATTCATATCACAAAGGCCACCACTCCATGTGTGTAGCCAGGATTTGCGGGGGGGGGGGGGGGAGAACCTCAGTTAGCTATGTATTTTTTTTATTCCCCCCTCCCACTACACCCTTGCACTGCTCTGTTTTCTCTTTAGAACTGCTCTGGATGAGAGACAGTCGTTCTCTCATCAAATAGTGGTGGAAGAGACTCAAAGGTGATTTAAGTCCTGTTTGTGAAAATGGTCTTCCTCTTTCCTCTCCCTGTCCTGCAGGTACTGGCCCCATGGTCTGAAGACATCATGCGGTCCAGATGTATTCAGTGGCAGTGAGGACCCTGGAGTTCAGTCTTACATGGTTGTGCTCATGATCACCTGTTGCTTCCTCCCACTGGCTGTCATCATTCTCTGCTACCTGCAAGTGTGGCTCGCTATCCGTGCGGTGAGCACCCACCTTATCCTAGGACCCCACCTCTGCATGCCCTGACTCTCCCTCAGGCTCAGAACAAAGCTTCACATAGGAACAGTCACCCTTAATCCTGTCCCTTTTGCTGATTCTCCTATTTCTGAAACTGCATCTCTCCCAAACTTGAGCTACCATACCTCTGGGATCTTTGTCTGGGATCAAACTACCAATTGCTAACATTCTACCATGCCTTCATTTTACTACTTCCACTGTGGAATCCCCTTGGTCACATTGCAACCAACAGTAGAATGTTCTCTCCATAGCTGCATGCCAGACAAGACCCCACAAATATAGTGGGATTTTCATTTCTGTAGCAGACCCCACTCTCTGCCCCTGCTTAATTTCTTGGTGAGCCCCTGTTATCCAGATCCAGTTGGCACCCCCCCCCTCATTTCCACTGGATTCCTTCCCTTTTCCATGGCTTGCTGTATATTGCTTGTGAGAAGATAGCCTGGTTGAAACATACCTGGATATAGTCTCCCATGAGACCTTCTCTTGTTTTACCTAAACCAGGTTTGTTGCAGGTTGAATCCCTCTCACCCATGTTCTGTGTGTGGGAATAATCTAAACACCATCTTTAATCTCACCTCCTCTTCCTCTTGTACAGGTTGCTGCCCAGCAGAAGGAGTCGGAATCTACACAGAAGGCTGAGCGGGAAGTATCAAGGATGGTAGTGGTTATGATCATTGCCTATTGCTTCTGCTGGGGACCATATACGATCTTTGCCTGCTTTGCTGCTGCCAACCCAGGCTATGCCTTCCACCCCCTTGCAGCTGCCCTGCCTGCCTTCTTTGCAAAGAGCGCCACCATCTACAACCCCATTATCTACGTCTTCATGAACAGACAGGTAATCTGCTATATTGTAAAATGGAGAATTAAGAGGCTAGCCAAGATATTAAAAGTACTGAAAAACAGAGTTGTAAGGGAAGGGATTTATGGACAGAAAACCCCATGTAGGATGAATGGCCTTGTAGATGATGCATGTTGTATAACTATACATACTGGAGGCATGTAGAACTGCTTGTCAGTTCTGATTAACCTTGTCTCCATTTCCTCCACCCACTCGCCCTCTCTCTTAGAATCATGGAACTGTAGAGTTGGAAGGGACCCCAAGAGTAATCTAATTGAACCCCCTTGCAACGCAGGAATCTCAGCTGAAGCATCCATGGCAGATGGCCACCCAACCACTGCTTTAAAATCTCCAGGGAAGGAGAGTCCACCACCTTCCGAGGGATCCCATTCCACTGTCAAATGGCTCTTGCCATCAGACAGTTATTCCTGATGTTGAGTTGGAATCTCCGTTCTTGTAACTTGAAACCTCTGGTTCCCTCCAGAGCAGGAGAAAACAAGCTTGCTCCATCTTTCACGTGACAGCCCTGGAGATACTTGAAGATGGCTATCATATCTCCTCTTAGTTTCCTCTTCCCCAGGCTAAACTCACCTAGCTCCCTCAAACATTCTTCATAAGGCTTGATTTCCAGACCCTTGATCATTTTGGTTGCCATCCTCTGCACTTTCCAGCTTGTCAACATCGTTCTTAAATTGTGGTGCCCAAAACTGGACACAATATTCCAGGTGTGGTCTGACCAAGGCAGAATAGAGTGGTACTATGACTTTCCTTGATTAGGACACCATACTTCTGTTGATGCAGCCTAAACTAGTATTAATCATTTTTGCTCCTGCATCACACTGTTGACTCATGTTAAGCTTGTGGTCTACTAAGACCCCTCAATACTTTTCACTTGTACTACTGACAAGCCATGTGTCCCTCATCTTAGTGCAGCTGGTTCTTCTTTCATAAGTGTGGAATCTTACATTTGTAGACCCTTACCTCTTCCTTTCTCTCCGGCAGTTCCGTAACTGCATATTGCAGCTCTTTGGCAAGAAGGTTGATGATGGCTCTGAGGTCTCCTCCACTTCCCGCACTGAAGTCTCATCTGTCTCTAATTCCTCTGTATCGCCATCATAAGAGCCCCATGCCTGGATGGACACCGTGACAGAACTCTGCCTCCCAGGAGAGCCCCAGTGATTGTGAGCGTCCCCTTCCTTCTGTGCCGTATGGATTCCCTTTGAGCATATGAAATACTGGCCTGCCATCTCAACAGATCCTCTCCTTTGAACTTAGACTGTGCCCCAGGCTGGGGTACTGCTGTTTCTCCTGTGGTTGGGGGAGGGAAATGTTTCTGTTTTTCTCCGAGAATTGTTTTTGGATGGGGGTGAAGGATGCAGAATTCCATGCTCAAATATACCAGCATTGTGCACCTTTCCTGGGACATCAGGGGTTGCTTGGACACTCCTTCCCTTCAGCTGTGATCCTTAAGTAGTCTCCCACTTGTTACTCTGTCTCCCAGAAGGGAGCAGAACTAAGGGGGCTCCTTGTGGGAAGTATATAGCTTTTGTAAAGCAACTCTGTCCAAGGCCCTTCCTTGAAACTGCCCCGAAGACCACACTGATTCCTGTGGATGAATGAGTTGGTGGATGTGAACCAATATAATTCACAATTTGACCATGCAGCACCTATTTTGATTCCCTTTTGCTCTGTCCTTCCTATAAAAAAAAAAAATCACTGGTACCAGAGAGTGCATCACAGGGGTGGACAGGTGAATAAAGTTTGTCCTCCAAGGTGTCTGTGCCTCAGCAAGGTTGGGTGTATTGAGTTCTAGCTCTGTCTAGGAGCTGACCTAATTCTAATGTGGGACAGAACCACGGAGAATCAGCACGAGCCACCTTGGACACCACTGAGGACTTAGTGCTTCTCCCCAACACGGCTCAACTGGAACCTTTCTGTACATAGTGTTTGATACTAAAGCCTATTGTGTCCCTGGGACATCTAGCTAGAAATACAATGGGGGAAATGGGAAAAAACCAAACAAAACTGACTGCAGCAAGAAGAATGAGATAGAGAATAAAGATTTTTAACTTCTGTATAAAAGCTCAGTTTTTATCCTACAAACTATGTAACAAAACAGTGTTTGATGCATGGGAAGGGGGTGCAATAGTTGCCAGAGTAATAACTGTGGAGAGAGGAGAGTAGTTTTTGTTGCTTGCAGGTGCAATCAATCAATCAATCAATCAATCAAGACAACCATGAGGCAAGGTGAAGCAGTTGCCTCTGGCAGGAGGGTTTTCAGTACTAGTAAGAGTTGAAGAATGGGGGACAAGAGATCTAACCCACCAGGCACAATCCATTGGGAAGCTCTTATGTGCAAATTCTATTGACATGAGCAAGAGCTGAATATGAAAAGCACTGCCATGGAGAGTGCCTTTTGTTAATTAGGGGGTAATAAGATGCAATTAGGTTTTTCTACCTCAGGACAAGTTCCATTTGTGTGGTTTTTTTCATACTCAAGTCAGCTTTCAGAACATGTGTGTGTCCTAGCTCTCTGCCCACTTCCTACTGAGTCACCTTGCTTAGCATGGATACCACCACCCAAGCTCCTTACAGATTTTTGACCCATCTTGGATGTTGCAACCTAGAGTTAGGCTTGTCACCTGGAATGATTTTTCAGTTAACTATCACATATAGCTTGGCATAGCCACAGGGAGAAATAGACACGTGGGAAAGCACAGGGGAATAGGCTCTTAATTTTTAATTAATAAATAAACAAACAAGTAGTTAAATAAGCATTGAGAGTAGGGAGTGTTGGAGAGCATCAGGATGGATAAGGAAATTTGTGTGCCATTTTGTTCTCTGCCTACCAAGCAGAGGGAAGCCATGTTCTCCATTCCTGTTGACGAATGACAGGGAAGTACTTCCAGGCAGCGCTTATGATGACAATCACAAGCAGAGTGGCCAGGGCACGCCAGCGAGTGCGCAGGAGAGGAAGGGAACAGGCTGAAATAGTAGAAACACACACCAAGAGAATGGTGGCAATGGTCAGCAGCAGGTTTATGAGCTGTCCATAAAGTTTATACACACTGGCCTGGGGTAGCTCCATTGCCTCCTGTTGCTGGGTTTGCTGCTGCATTTCGAGTTTGGCCAGCCGGGTCTGGTAGGAGTCCAGCACCTCCTGGCAGGGGTAAAAGGAGAAAGTATGAGGCCCAGATCAGATCAGGTTCTAGACCACCTGTCCCCACAGATAAACCTGTTTGGGTTCCCACACCCTTATTTCTCGCCTGGAATGTGCAATTCTTAAATTATAATGCTATTCTTTGATGGTCCTATCTTATATCCTGTTAGCAATCTCAGTTTGCCAAGTGCCAGTTCTTAGGTAGTCAAGTGGCACAATGCTCATACAAAAGGGAGGCATCAGCAAGCTCAGGGAGACCCCAAGGTGTGCAGAAGTAGTACACAAAAATATTTGGTGAACATAAATTGGGGAGGGGGGCAAAACAGCCCAATGGAGTTCAAGCACATTCTGTAGCAATAGAGTGCTTACTGAGAGATGGGAAACAGAAAATCATTGGGAAGAGGGGGAAAAGAAAATCATTGGGAACAGGGGTGCCAACTTGAATAAGATATTGTGGGGATCCAGGTAAGCCCCACCCTGCATAATCAATCACATGAGGCAGTGCATGCGGACCATTTTAATGGGAATGCACATCAACTTTGTGGGGGGCCAGCCCCCTCAAATATTTTATTGTGGAGCCAAAGCCCCCACAGCCCCTAGGAGCTGGCTCCTGTAATTGGGAAGGGGACTGAAATGGAACATCCTGAATGGGAGCATTCCCCACTGTAAAATTTTGTTATAGGTCCCATAGTTCATGTGATAATGGTGTTACAATATACCGTATTTTTTGCTCTATAAGACTCACTTTTTCCCTCCTAAAAAGTAAGGGGAAATGTGTGTGCGTCTTATGGAGCGAATGCAGGATGTGCAGCTATCCCAGAAGCCAGAACAGCAAGAGGGATTGCTGCTTTCACTGCGCAGCGATCCCTCTTGCTGTTCTGGCTTCTGAGATTCAGAATATTTTTTTCTTGTTTTCCTCCTCCAAAAACTAGGTGCGTCTTGTGGTCTGGTGTGTCTTATAGAGCGAAAAATACGGTATGCAAGTGAAATACTTGCCAATAAGGAACGTATCAGCATATGGGTAATAAAACCATCCAGTGGCCAGCTTGAATCAGTACACACCCACCCACCTTGGGTATCACTCTACTAAAAGGTCAATGCCACCCCACCCTCCAATATTCTAAGCTATATAATTAATATTGACCTGAATCCTCTGAGCTTTCTAGCATTCTACTTTGACATAGGAAATATGACATGACATCCCTCTGGAAACACACGGCTGCATCTAAAGCTGACTGTTATGGCCTACCCCATAATGTGATATACCTCATTGCCTCTGCATCCACGCATTCTGTCATGGCCAATAACATGAGGATCACTCCACTGTCCTACTCGCTGCCCTTCATAATAGTGCCATCTTGGGCTCCTAGACATGGGAGCTCCTTACCCAGATGTCCCGGGACCTCTCATAAGACTGATAGACCATTTTCTCCTCCGTGCATGCCAGGTCATGTTTGAGGTTTGTGATCTCATTGAGATTTATCTGTATCACATCATTCACCTGCACTTCGAGATGGTAGTACCTGGAGAAGGGTGGCACAGTCAAGGAGGGCGGAGTGAAGTTCTGCCGTCTGGTCCTTTATCCCTTGCTTCCCTCTTTGCACACACACCCCAAGCCAGCTGGCTGATCTTATTACAGCCTGAGCTTAAAACACTGCTGGTAAATGGATTATGATTGAGTTGGCTCTGTTCCCTCATTTGACACTTCCAGTGACAAGACACAGGTGAGCAGTGAAAGAGAGATGGCCATGATTACCCAGCAGATTCAAGGGCACCAAGTAGTGTGTGGTAAATATTAGGTAGCTGAACCAAAGAAGAGTGAGAAGAAACACTTCTGGGTGTCCTTGAAGATCAGGCCCCACGTGAGCATGTTACCAGGATAGTTTGACCCCAAGAATTGGTACTGGGGGAAATGTGATCCTGGCTGTGTTGAATTTGCTGTTATGCTAAGTATTCTATAGAGTATAGAAAAAATACCAGGCAGGTTGCTCACTGCTGAAGGGGGGATTGTCGGGGGGGGGCGGTTATCAAAGCAAACTCTTCTATAACACTGCCATTCTATTTGAAATGACAAATGTGTTTACTAGCAAATCAAATGCTAGCTCAGCCATCAGCCTTGCCACTCATCCTATGCATCAGATGGATTGTCTACTTTTCTATTCTTAAAAAAGTGTTGCATAAGCAGTTCGTTCATTACCTTATTTTTTAAAAACTTTTTTGAGACATCACTGGCACAGCCAAACAATATTGTGTTTCTGCTTCAGACTTGCAGAACATTTTCCCCACCCAGAGCTTAAGCTTGGAGGAAAATAGGCACATTTGCATCAGCTGCCATTAATGTGCTTTCAGAATGTCCATTGCTCTAAAAATGTGCCCTTTTGTGGAGGCTAGGTCTCTCTTCTTTGAACTGAAGACATTCAGAATTCCTTCATTTCTAAGGTCATGATAGCTCTTCCCTTTTCCTCATTACAAGAAAATTGGGACCTTGGTTCCCATGTAATGTAAATGCAGCAGAAAAAGCATGGAGATCAGAAGGAATTGGCAAGCTAGATCCTGTACCATGGTATAGGTACAGTATAAGCTATGGGGGGAAAGGGGTTTGCTTCTGTGCCTCTGTGTGAATCAGCGCTAGTTCCAGGTGTTTTTTTTTGTGGGGGCCAATTCACACTCAATGCATCCCTCTCCAAAGCACCACTGTCCAGTTCTTTGCCCTCTCCCTCTGTTTCCAATCCACACAACTACCCAGAGGCAGAGCACAAGGGAAATGGAGGTTGCTTCTCCATCACCTCACTCATGTCAGTGCTGGCATCTTTGGAAAGGACAAGATGCACAAGCAGAAATAACTAGGAGGAGCATGAGCAGGCTGCTCCAGAGAGTGGGCAGTGGGCCACCTGCAGGAGTGTGGACCTCTGCAGGTGCCCAACAATGTGCTGGCCCTGGTGTTAATGCAGTGGAAAAGGGAGTGTAGCACACAGTTCAAAAAGCCCATGTATCCAGTAATATTAGTCTGATCACATTCCTTGGTGGGCAGTGTTGTGGCCAGGCCTCAGACCATGCAAATGATCCAGTGAATGGCAGGCTCGATTGCCCAGCTCCCAGCTATTGGCCAATACCAGCAGTCCTTGGATGGGCGTTCCCCTGGTGGTGGGCTCAACCAGCCAATGAGAATGCTTGGGCCCACTCCCAGGGGGCGTTAAATTGCGGCCTGCCCAGAAGTCTTCCCTGCCTTTTTTGTTGGATCCCCACCCCTTAATTTGATTGTTTTTACTTGTGCTTTCACCTTGCTATGGACCAAGCCGGCCACCATATTCAGGGCTGGGCAGGAATTTTTCCATTTGGCAAATTGGCACTCACCATCTGGTTTTCACCTATCTCATAGCAAATCACAACTTTGTAAGGCGGTTAGGAATTGGGTAAGCCTAGATCTTGGCTGGAGGGGAGATTGTAGCCTCTGCCTGCCCCCTTTGGGAAAGGCTATCCTGTTAAAAGGATCCAGGAGGAATGGTTCTGTCTGACACCCAAGCAGGTGCGGGGTCTCACCACTCTTCCAAAGGGGGCCCTGTGGGGGGTACCCCTATTTGATATAGGTCAAAGGGCATTTTCCCCCTCCCCAAGATGTGATTTATCCTTTGATGCACTTCCAGCAGATGCACTGGAGTGGAATAGTAACAGCTTTACCCAATGCTTATGCCAAACCATTCTTTACTGTAACCAATTGTGGCCATATTCAAGGCAAAAACCCAATACAGTGGTACCTCGGACTACAGATGCTTCAGGTTACAGACGCTTCAGGTTACAGACTCAGCTAACCCAGAAATAGTACCTCGGGTTAAGAACTTTGCTTCAGGATGAGAACAGAAATGGCGCAGCAGTGGCGGGAGGCCCCATTAGCTAAAGTGGTACCTCAGGTTAAGAACAATTTCAGGTTAAGAACAGACCTCCAGAACCAATTAAGTTCTTAACCCGAGGTACCACTGTATGCTGTTGTCCTGTGTCATTTCCCTAGGGAACTGTGGGGTCATGGGGCCTTGGCACACAACTCTAGATTCTGGCCCTAACAGCAGAGCATTGAAGATCTTGAGCCACAGGCTCTGAACCTGTGAGACTGAGCAGGGGGACAAGGAGACAGGAGACCAGGAAACATCAAACCTGAGAATGGGGTGTCAGGAGATGGGATACTGGAGCCAACTGCCCTCATTAATGTGGGTGCCCACCTCTTCTTCTCCTCCTGCAGCAGTTCCATCATCTGTTGTTTGTCAGCCTTCCATGACTCATCCAGCTTGTGCCACTCATCCTCCAGGACCTTGTGGTCTTCTCTAAGATCAAGCAGCTGAGCTTTCAACTCTTGAACCTTCTGCTTGATCTCTTCCTCAAGGATTTGCTTTGAGGAAGCCTCTTGAGCAGACCTGTTTTCTTTGCTCTCCGAGATGGAAGGAAGGAGTTCCTCAACAGTGCAAGTTTCTGAAGTGCGGCTTCTGGGTATGCTGAAGGATGGCTGGTGAGACATGCTGTTCCTGGGAGTGGTGAGCTGCTGCTGGGCAGGAGTAGCACTGCTGCTGCCGTCCTGGCTTGTAAAAATCCTCTGTTCCAACTTCTTCAGCTGAGCCCAGGAATCCTGCAGACGCTGTTCTAGTTGGGCAATATTGGCTGAGGAGCGCTGGTTGATACGTTCAAAGGCCTGCCGGATGGAAGGTGCTTTCTCTCTGTCTGCCTTGCCCACCAGCTCCACATAGCATGACGTATTGTCATCCCGATTGGCTTTCTCCACCCGCAGCATCTCAGATAAGTGGAATATGCGATGGCGCAGGACATCCTTTGGGTTGCGGCTGCTTAATTGGGAAGTGGTAGAAACAACAGAGACACTGCGGGGCCGAGGGGACTCCACCTACCACAGGGACGAGGTGGGAAGATGATCAGAGAAACAATAACATCAGCTAACCCTGAATTTATGCTGGGTCTCCACCAGCTACATCACAAGACATTGAATTATTCTTCATCTAGAATGCATTCTGCCATGGCCATTATTGATCTTTTTATCTATCCCTCAAAGCACTCTGCTGTGCTTCCTCTAAGGACTGATACCATTTACAATTTTAATCATAAATTTAACAATACAATTAAAAATAAATTGGGCAATAATATTTGAATGTATATGATACTGCTCCAGTATGGGATGAAGGAATGGGGTGCTGAACAAGAGACAGCTGACTTGGCAAGCACTCCTTGTAGGCTAAACAGTCACTCAGGTTGTTCACCACCAACACTTCCTGACTCCTTGATTCAAGCTAAACAGGACTAACATCACAGTTCCTATTGAAATTATAGCCTTGAGCCCTGTTAACCATCTTCCATCCTCACTACCTGCCTCTCCCCACAAGGGGATTAGGCACTTATTCTTCATTGGCATTGGGGAGGGACCCAGGTTTAGTGAGTGAGCAGGACTTGAGGGGCAAAGCCTTCCTTTGGTCCCTGCTGACTGCATTGGAAAGGCATGAGAGAGAAACGTTTCCTGACTTCTCCCGTCATGGGTCTCTGTGCAAAGGTCCTTCACAAAGAGAGTTCCCTGACATCAAATTATCACACAGTGACATCATAATATTTTCTCCCCTAAAGCCATGGCAGGTGCAGCTCCTGGAACCAATAACCACAGATAGCGGGCAGTTAATGTGTAGAACATGGGCTGGGGGAAATCAGGCTTTATCTTTTGGTCACTCACTGAACTGGCAGAGTCTTCTGCTTGCTGAAAGGATTCTCCCTTGGTTGAATTACAGAGATCCACCATGGGTGCTGTAAGGAGACAGGCATGTGCTTCAAAGAGCAATTCATTCAAGAAATGAAATTCCAACTAAACACGCGGAAAAACTTTCTGACAGTAAGAGTTGTTCCACAGTGGAACGGTCTCCCTTGTGGACTCTCCTTCCTTGGAGGTTTTTAAGCAGAGGTTGGATGGTCATCTGTCAGGGATGCTTTAGCTGAGATTCCTGCATTGCAGGGGGTGGACTAGATGATCCTTGGGGTCCCTTCCAACTCTATGATTCTATCTCATCCTGGACCCAAGCTAAGGGCCCCATGAGACACTACGCAAGGGACAGTATGTGTCCACCTTCATCTCCATTACTCCAAGTCTTTATCAACATTGTCATCGTCATTGTCATCATTATCCTTAATTATTAAATGAATGATATTAGACATTTCTCATCCCATTTGTTAAGTATCAAAAGCTTACAAACAAACACATTAAAAGCATAATAATATATTCTAGAATTTACCCCTCTCCCCAAAAATGTTTGTGATCAGGAACACTTTGGGGAGGACCGGAGGGCCCTGAATGCATGATTTTGAGGGGGTGTGGGCCAGGTAGCCTCCAGGCAAGGATCCCCACCATGCCTGTCACTGGGGGTCTTTGGGCCCAGGAGCCCAGCCTGTCCTGGCCTCCCCTCACTGAATGACCAGCTGGCCAGTGCTGGGAGAATTCATCTGCCAAGGGCTCTTCCTGCGTGGGTGGGTGGGCAGGTGGCGCAGCCTGGCCCCGTGAACAGTCTGTGCCCTGGGTGCCAATAAAGGACACAATGCCACTGTTTGTGATTGAAATGTGAACAAGTTCAATCCTCTTAATACAGGGATGGTGCACCTGTGGCCTTTCAGATGTTGTGGACTCCAACTCCCATCAGCTCCCCCAGTCAGCATGACCAATGGTCAGGGGTGATGGCAGTTGTAATCTAACAACACCTGGTGTACAACAGATTCCGCACACCTGACTTCATATAATGCAGTTTCCCCTTCCCACTAATCAATCCAAGAGCTCTGCCAACAAGACTTTTCTACAAGAGAATTTCCTGGTGCATTGTGCTTTATGTGTTGTATGTCCTTCAGCTTTCTGCCTGAGGCAAACACCTCATTTGCCTCATGGTAAGATCTCCTTTGAGTAGGGGTTGCATATATATTAAGCAAATAGATGTCTTGGAGGACATTTAGAGGTGGGTGTGAGGGGTGATGAGCCAGCACCTCAACCCCAAACAGTCAAAGTGGTTTGCCAACTTCTGTAACCACTAGGGATAGAAGGATAAAGTCCTAATTAACGGAGGGCCCAAATATCTGAAAGTCTGCCTCCTCAGGTGTTAAGAAAGGCAGAGGGGGCTGTATTGGTTATTCCACCTGTGACATACTATCTCACTGAAGATGTGAACTAGGTAATGTGACTTATTTTCTCTGTGTTTAAAAGTTTCATCTCTCCCTGTTTGTGGTAGTGTTTCTTTATTATACTACAGCCAGGTGTTTTACTTATGTGAAGGATGCTGTGTGTTCACTTATCCCCCCCCCCTCCCAGATTCAATTTAAGGAGGATGCACTTCTGGAACAAAACTAGACTTTTTAATTAATTACACTCATGGAGGTTGGAAAAGATTGTGAATTGAACCAACGCATGGTGAATTTGCTCTCACTGAATCCTTGCCGCAATAATGCTTGTACATCATTCTGATTACATAAAATACTTGGAATGTGGCAGATTTGGAATGTTAACAGATATTATGAAATGCCAAAAAACTTAGTGAATGCTAGGCCCAGACTAATTGGTTGTCATTATGACCTATATACTAGAGCCAAGGCTGTAACATAAATCAGTCTCTTTGGACAAAGGCCAAAATTTCTGATACGTCATACCAAAAAAAAGTACCATACATACTGGTAAGTACTTGCATCATTGAGACATACATGTATCTACCACTAGATGGCAGATGACTGATCTGGCCATATAGCCACGAAATTGCTAAAATAGGCCTGAGGTATTGCACAGCCATAAACTGTTCCCAAGTATTCTGCCTAGAAGTCATGTTTCACCAGTTTTCAGCTGCAGACATAAAGTCTAGTTCCACCAGAATAATAGAGAGACTGTCTTCAGGCAGATATTGAAGTAGGTATCATAAATGAGGGTTTGCGGGGGGGACAAAAACTCCATGAGTTCATTCAATTACATTACATTACATTTTCCTTTCTCAAAAGTTGCCTTGGGTTTCTGCTCAAAATCTCCCTAGGAAGCAGAGATTTGCAGCACCAGGACATTTTGCTATTAAAGCAAGTGAAAAGGTTTATATTGATAACCACTTATTGGTTGCATTACCATCAGATAAATGAGACATTTAAACAGGACAGGAAAATAGGATTCCAGAAAGAGAGGTCAAAACTAGAAACAGAATTGTTAGAACCCAATACTAAGAACTTATCAAAAATGTATAACTTGCTGTTGAAATGGAATACACAGGATGAAACGGTGAAATCAGCTATGATTAAGTGGGCACAAGACATCGGCCATGATATTATGTTTGCTGACTGGGAACAGTTATGGACTACCGGTATTAAATTTACTGCATGTAATGCTCTAAAAGAAAATATTATGAAAATGATCTATCGGTGGTACATGACCCCAGTCAAGCTTGCAAAAATTTATCATTTGCCTAACAATAAGTGTTGGAAATGTAATGAGACAGAAGGCACTTTTTACCACCTTTGGTGGACCTGCCCAAAGATTAAAGCTTTCTGGGAAATGATCTATAATGAAATTAAGAAAGTCCTTAGGTGGACTTTTCCTAAGAAACCAGAGGCTTTTCTCTTGGGCATGGTTGGCCAATTGGTGTTAAAGAAGGATAGGATTTTCTTTATGTATGCCACCACAGCAGCAAGAATTCTACTGGCAAAGTATTGGAAGATGCAAGAACTACCTACTCTGGAAGAATGGCAAACAAAGGTGATGGACTTTATGGGACTGGCTGAGATGACGGGCAGAATCCGCGACCAGGGGAAGGAGACAGTGGAAGAGGACTGGAAGAAATTTAAAATATATCTCAAGAACTATTGTAAAATTGAGGAATGTTAAGATGTCAGGGGGTAAGAAGCAGAGAATTGCAGCTGCAACTAAAAAACTAAAGGAAATTTAATGAAAGGGAATTAAGACAATTGACTAAAGGGTTGCTAAAGAATCACTAAACAAGGATGCAGGGATGGGGAGGTATGGGGAAGTCAAAAGAAAGAAGGGCATGAAATTATAATTTTGAAGTTATATTGGTTTAATTGTTTTGTATGTTTTCGTTTGTGTTTTGATTTTCTTGTGTTTCTTTTGTTTGTTTTGTTCTGTTTTTATTATGTGTTTGAAAAACGAATAAAAATTATTTTTTTTTAAAAAAAAAGATAACCACTTATGATTTATCATCTTGTAACCCAGCTTTGTGCACAAGTGCGCATACAGTAATTCTTTTTGTTTGTTTTTTTGTTTTGTTTTTTGTTTTGTTCAGTATCTACTGGATAGTAGTATCTACAGTATCTACTGTAGTATAAGAATAAAGTGCAGATTGCTCTCCACTTACAGCCCAGTTTTGGAGGGCGATGTCTGATGCTGAACAGGCCTCCTCCATTTTCTTAGTTCACATGGGCCTCTTACTTTCCACTAGAGAACAGCAGTAGCTTGAATTAGCCATTTGTATTTTGGACTCCAACTTCCTGGCCAGCATGGCCAATTGTTAGGCATGATGGAAGTTGTAGTCAAGCAATATCTGGAGGGCCAAAGGTTGCTATAGGTTATTGTTTTATTATGTTAGTTGGCCAGTCATTTTCTGCATATGGGGTGCTTCTTGTCTGTGTCTTTTATAGGTTGCGCATAAGAGCGATGCTGACCAGGTTACAGTTATTGAAGCATGTGCTACAGTCCATGAAGCCCTTGCAGCTGCTGCTGAGCTGGTCAAACAAGGTAATGGAATGCTGGGATATTTCCGCCCCCCCCCTTGTGGAATTCTCTGATCTTTTGCTTCCTCTTAAGCATCTATATCCCTTTATAATCAAACACTTGGATGCTGCCACCATAACCTCCGATGCCATAGCCATCAGAGGCCAAATCACCACTGCTGAGGATCACTAGAGAATAAGCAACTTACTCATCATGTTTGCTTCAGAATGACTGGGGAATGAAGGTTGTGACTGTGGAACCATGACACAGGATGCCTGTGAAGAGAAACTATTCAAGACAATTCTGGTTCATCTTGCTTTTTTGATGACATGTTGTGTCTGCAATTGCCAGTTCTACAAGTGTGGCTATATGTTAGCACTGGAATATCACCACTCTTCCAAGTGCCCTGCAATTAAAAAAATAAAAAAGTGGAATGCCCTCCCAAAGGAGGTGAATCAGTCTCCTTCACTGTGAACTTTTAGGATATATTTAAAATGATTCCCGTTTACTTGGCCAGTTGATGGCTGAAAATTCTGTCCCTAGCAACTCTGTTATGATTAGTTTGAGTGTAGGTAATTGCTTTAAGGAATTTTAAACTGTTTTAGAAGGTTGTTTTAAACTGTTTTTTTAGTTGTGCACCATGGACTCTCTTGGTGGATGGCTGTGTGCCTACCCCTGTGCTAGGACCTTAATAAGAATCTGCCAAATCTATCAGCAAAACTTGGGTTGTAGGGATTTCCCATCAACAGGCTGGGTGGCAGCAATCCCCACTGATTGATGCTAGCCTGCCCCCATCCTTCTGACTTGATCTCAGGAGCTTTATGTTTTGCAGGCAGGGTGGTTAAGTACTTGCACAAGCTTGGGCTTATTACCATCTGAGTATTCCTCCTTGGGTTTGGCTAGGTCCCTGGTTATTGAGGAGACAATGCCACCACCACAAAGTTTGCTCTCTGTGCCCACTTGTATCTACCTGATGTCCCTCTCCAACAGTTTCCCCAAACAATTTATTGACAGCACAGGTTTGTCTTCTACTTCTGGGGAGAACACTGCTGCTGCTACAGTTGTAATAATAATAATAATAATAATAATAATAATAATAATAATAATAAATTATTTATACCCCGCCCTCCCCAGCCAAGACCAGGCTCAGGGTGGCTAATGCCAAATATAAAAACAATTGGTTGAAATACAGCTTAAAAAACAAGATTAAAATACAACATTAAAACTTTAAGATGCAGCCTCATTTCAGTGGAAACTCAAATCGACATCAAAAACTTTTTGGGGATGAAAATGTCAAGTCCCCATAAATATGAGGGCCCTAAGCCACAAAGGGCTTTAAAGGTCAAAACCAGCACCTTAAATCTGACCCTGTACTCCACCGGGAGCCAGTGCCGCTGGAAAAGCACTGGGTGAATATGCTCCCATGGCAGAGACCCCGTGAGGAGCCTCGCTGCAGCATTCTGCACCTGCTGGAGTTTCTGGGACAGCTTCAAGGGCAGCCCCACATAGAGCGAATTACAGTAGTCAAGCCTGGAGGTGACCGTCGCATGGATCACTGTGGCCAGGTCGGGGCGGGAAAGGTAAGGGACCAACTGCTTGATGTAGCGAAGGTGGAAAAATGTTGCCTTGGCTGTTGCTGTAACCTGCACCTCCATGGAAAGGGAGGCGTCAAGGATTACACCTAAACTCTTAACGGAAGGCAATGGCACTAATTGGTCCCCTGCAAGAGAAGGGAGTTGGTCCCTCATCCCTATGCCATCCCGACCCAGCCAGAGGACCTCTGTCTTCGAAGGATTTAGTTTCAATCGGCTCCCATGAAACTATCCAGCCACAGCTTCCAAGCATCTGGTCAGTGTGTCCGGGGCCGAGTCGGTGTGACCATCCATTAGCAGATAGAGCTGAGTGACATCAGCATATTGGTGACAACCCAGCCCAAAACTCCAGACAATCTAGGCAAGGGGGCGCATAAAGATGTTAAAAAGCATTGGGGAGAGGATTGCGCCCTGCGGCACTCCACACACCAAGGAGTGGTGCAATGACATCTCCCTCCCTAGCACCACCCTCTGTCCCTAACCAGAGATAAAGGAGCACAGCCATTTTCGGGCTATGCCCTGTATCCCCATGTCAGCGAGGCAGTGGTCCAGAAGATCATGATTGACGATGTGAAAGGCTGCTGAGAAATCTAAGAGAATCAGTAGTCCTGACCCGCCTCGATCCAGTTGTCTATGGAGATCATCTGTTAGGGCGACCAGAGCTGTCTCGGTCCCGAAACCAGGATGGAATCCGGACTGAAATGGATCTATGGATCTGAAATGTTATATCATTGACTGCTTTGCAGTAGCCTGTTTGTGAACCTCTAACCTTCCTCTTTCCCACCTCCCTCTTCCCACCCTAAATAGCCTCCTGCCAATTGAAAAGAGAGGGTTTTTTATAGAAAGTTTGGTAGAGTTCTGTCAACACATTGTCACTTTGAGCTCAGGAAGACCAGAACTGAGCAGAGGCACACTCCCGCACTGGAAGGTTATCCCAAGTCTAACTTGCATAGCCCTGCTCACTGGAGCAAGTAGGAAGAAAAAGTCATTGTAAAAGTCCTCTTCCACTGTAAGGGGGAAAGTGTACTTTGGGAACACACAACGAATGATATACAGATTAAATCTGGCCCAGTTGGCTTGCCAGTCATATCTGCATATATAAACAACTTTGTAGAATCATAGGCATGGAAGGGACCATGAGGGTCATCTAGTCCATCCCTCTGCAATGCATGAATCTTTTGCTCAATGTGGGGCTCAAAACCACGACCCTGAGTTAAGAGTCTCATGCTCTACTGACTGAGCTATCCCAGGATAGTTCCTCATAACTTGCTTATAACTTGCTTATGTCTCCTTTCTTAAGCCAAATAGGGGTGCATTGGGTTGGTCAATGACCATGTTTTCTGTGTTTGCAGGCTCCTTCGCCCAGGAAAAGTGGCATAGGTAAATCTAGTAGTTAAGTAGTAGGTCCCCTGTGAGCTGTGAAGAGTACCTTTGCCAACAAATACTGCTTTCTGCCTTTTGGTGGAAGGGATAATGGAATGATGAAAAGTGAGGGTTTAAAAGAGCAAAGATATCTCTCAAACATTAACTTTTTGACTTCTTGTTTCCAGTTTTGACATAAATGCTAACATTCACAGGCTCTGACCTGTCCAATTTACCCTTTTCTCCATCCCTAAGCCATGGTACTTGATTTTTAAACTACTCTTGTATTAAATGGGCTCAAAAGCTTCCTGGCAATTATATGTGGACCAAATAGTACTTGTCTTACCTGAACCTGTTGACACCTACTCCTGTACCTGGCTCCTACCCTACTTGGCTTTCTTCTCTCGTGCCTGACATTCCAGGGCCCTGTTGTGTAGTAAATGTTTCCTTGTTGTTTCCTACCAGAAGTTATTGACATAGAATTAGTTTTGCCTGCAGAAATGCAATGGGATGTCACATAAATGCTTTTGCCTAACGTTCCTGTTGTGATATTAATTCTACTCTCACCCATCAGAAATAGATTGCAACCATCTTCCTGTTTTATATGTACTATATCTGCTATTCACAATGCACATCCAGCAAGTCAATAAAAAACAGCAAGTTCTCAACTGTTGCCTTTCTGGATAATTTGTTTCATAACAGTAAGAGGTAGTGAAAGGACAGAAAAAAACTGAGGAAGGTTTGAGCATATGCATGGAAGGCAGGGAAAAAGAGAGAGAGAGATTTTTAGAGCAGAACTAGATGTTAAGACAGAAAACTAGAGCCCCACGTTGAGTTTCTCCCCACCCCTTCAGTAATGCGTAGTGAAAATTAGCCATGGCCAGACATCTTGCTGCCCTGTCCTCCTCATTATTGTCCGCTGCTGGGAGGGAAATGAAAGCATGATTTTGCTGGGACAAACTTAAGTTCTATTGACTACATTTCCCCTGGACAAGAGCCTTGCTTTTATTTGTAATTTTGAAAATTTATATTTTTTTATATTGGAAGCAGGATTTTGCAAGATGCACTGTACTGCTGTGCTGTAGTAGCATACGTCATCTCTTGCAAAACTTAGCTTCACAATATTGTTTAAAAGACCCAGAGGGTTGAAAACAATACTTTGCAGCATTTTACAGGAAACAGATTTAAGCAAGAACAAACAAGGTGGTGAATAATATTGTGTGTGTGTAAAAGGGAAGAGGTCCTGGCTCAGTAACGGAGCATCTGCCTTGTATAATAATAATAATAATAATAATAATTTATTTATACCCCGCCCTCCCCAGCCAAGGCCGGGCTCAGAGCGGCTTACAAGCAATAATAAAAACAAGATGAATGATTACGAACTTAAAAACAAAAATAAAATACAACATTAAAATAATGGAACATTAAAATATTAAAATGTAGCCTCATCGCAGGAGGAGAAGGAAAAGAAAAAGAGAGAGAGAGAGAGAGAGAGAGGGAGGGAGGGAATCAAATTGGCTCCAAGCCAAAGGCCAGGCGGAACAACTCTGTCTTACAGGCCCTGCGGAAAGAAATCAGATCCTGCAGGGCCCTGGTCTCATGAGGCAGAGCGTTCCACCAGGCTGGAGCCAGTGCTGAAAAGGCCCTGGCTCTGGTTGAAGCCAATCTAACTTCCTTAGGGCCCGGGACCACTAGGGTGTTGTTATTTATGGACCTTGAGGCTCTCCGTGGGGCATACCAGGAGAGGCGGTCCCGTAGGTACGAGGGTCCTAGGCCGTGAAGGGCTTTAAAGGTCAAAAGCAGCACCTTAAATCTGACCCTGTACTCCACCGGGAGCCAGTGCAGCTTGAAAAGCACTGGGTGAATATGCTCCCATGGCAGAGACCCCGTGAGGAGCCTCGCTGCAGCATTCTGCACCCGCTGGAGTTTCTGGGACAGCTTCAAGGGCAGCCCCGCGTAGAGCGAATTACAGTAGTCAAGCCTGGAGGTGCCCGTCGCATGAATCACTGTGGCCAAGTCAGGGCAGGAAAGGTAAGGGACCAACTGCTTGATGCGGCGAAGGTGGAAAAATGTCGCCTTGGCTGTTACTGTAACCTGCGCCTCCATGGAAAGGGAGGCGTCAAGGATTACACCCAAACTCTTAACAGAAGGCAATGGCACTAATTGGGCACCCGCAAGAGAAGGGAGTTGGTCCCTTAGCCCCATGCCATCCCGACTTAGCCATAGGACCTCTGTCTTCGAAGGATTTAGTTTCAATCAGCTCCCACGAAACCATCCAGCCACAGCCTCCAAGCATCTGGTCAGTGTGTTCGGGGTCGAGTCGGTGTGGCCATCCATCAGCAGATAGAGCTGAGTGTCATCAGCATATTGGTGACAGCCCAGCCCAAAGCTCCGGATAATCTGGGCAAGGGGGGGCATAAAGATGTTAAAAAGCATCGGGGAGAGAATTGCGCCCTGCGGCACTCCACACACCAAGGAGTGGCGCGACGACATTTCCCTCCCTAGTGCCACCCTCTGTCCCCGACCAGAGATAAAAGAGCACAGCCATTTATGGGCTATGCCCTGTATCCCCACGTCTGCGAGGCGGTGGTCCAGAAGATCATGATCGACCATGTCAAAGGCTGCTGACAAATCTAAAAGGATCAGCAGTCCTTACCCGCCTCAATCCAGTTGTCTATGGAGATCATCTGTTAGGGCGACCAGAGCCATCTCCGTCCCAAAACCAGGACGGAAACGGGACTGAAATGGATCTATACAATGTATAGATGTATACAAAACATCTCAGCTTCAATCCCCAAAGGCACCTCAAGGTTGGGCCAGGGGAACCCCTGCCTGAAACCCTGGAGAGGCGCTGCCAGTCAGAGTGGACGGCCTTGAGCTAGATCCATCAGTGTTAGGCAACTGACCTGGTGCAAGGCAGCTCCCTGTGTTCCCACTTGAAAGCTGTGGAAAATTTGTGGATCTTGACAGCTCTGCAAGGCTGTAGGTTGTGTTTTTGCTGCAACAGGCTAATATGGCTGTCCTTTTGGAAAATGTCACATCGATGGAGCCATATAAATTAGCAGTGTTCTTATTAATCATCCTCACCAGTATTGGGTTTCTTTAAAATCACTCCCTCCTTCCCCTTCAGAAGTCTGTGTCTTTTGGGGTGTATATTTTATCTGTAAGCTACCTTGAAACCTTGTGAGGAAGAAAGGTGGGGTACAAATAAATATTTTTTAAAATAATAATAATAATAAATATAAAGGAGCAGAGAAACACCATGCCTATCTTTTTGTTTTTCTCCTTTATTGCTATTATTATTATTATTATTATACATTTTTCAGAGAGCGCTTGGCCCCCTTGGAAAAAAATGACCCCTTATCGCCCATCCACGTTCCCTTTGAAGGCACTTGAATGGGGCTCTGTCTTCCTCTGAGGAGAGAAAGCAACACCTGTAAGTATCACGCAAGCGACCATTAATTCCTAAACTTCCCGACCCTCCCTCACCTCACGCAGATTTCGGAGGGCGGGAGTATTAGGGAGGTTCCTACAAATTAAATCTGCCGAAGCTGCATTCACATTGGCCTACGCACACGTCAATCAGCGTGCGTCCGGGCCCTCTGTCGTTGACCGTTATAAAGGGGAAAGCAAGAGGGACCAGGAAAGAGCGTTGGTCGCCAAAAGAGGGGAGGAGCAAAAGGCTTCCGTAGGGCAGAAGGCGGGACCTGGTAATGGAATATGGGGCGTGGCTCCCGGAGGATCTAGCCAAACAGAAGGCAGGAGGGGCGCAGTTTTGAGAAGCCGATAGCAAAGCGTATCCCATATAGCACAGCCCACTCCCACCCCGCCTGCTGCTCAGCCTATCATATCAGAGGAAGAGCGTTCCGTGAAAGAACCGGCCAATTAGAACTACGGCGCGCCGAGTCGGTTGCCCGGAGAGACCAATCAACGCTATCTGTCCTTCGCTCTGTCAGACATAATGGCGCGCAAGGAATTTCAAACGTTCGAGGGGGGAGGGGGAGGAGCGGGGCTTATAAGGGGGAGGAGCGGGCGGAGGATGAATAGCCTGTTGATGGCGGCGGCGCCTGGCGCGGCTGGCCCGCGGAGTGTCACTGCTTGACGCCGGCCGCGCGGAGCGGCGCCTGGGGACGCCGCGTGCGGAGGAGAGGGAGGCGTGCCGCCCTCCCGCCTGAGGCGGAAATCCCCCGCGTCGGCCTCTGCCGGGGACCGGAGGAGCGATCTTCGCGCCCAGCCGCGCTGCCGCGCTGCCATTGGAGGACGCTGAGGCGGAGGCCACGCCCCTTGCCCGCGAGGTGAGGGCGCAGGTGAGTTTGCGCGCCTTCCTCTGAGGGGCTGCGCGCGTCGAGCCCGGCCTCGGCCCCGCGGGAGCGGCCTCCTTTCGCCTCAGCCCGCCTTCACATCCGAAAGTGACAGCCGAGTGCCTTTTCATTAGCGCCTCTGGAACCCAAGGGCGTTATAACACTGGGCTGGGTGTGGGGGGGGGGGAAGCGGCGTTATTCTCAAAACGGATTCGCGCCAACCATTTTCCTTACTCGAGCTTGCAAAGCAGCTTTCTCGGCACTCTTCTGGCTTGTTGCCAGTCACGCAGGAGGGTGGTGTTTCCCACCTTCTTCTGAGATGCGTGAAAAAGCGAAATAAGCAGTCATTTAGAAGACGGGAAGGGGGAAGTAAACCCTTCAGAAATCCACAGCAGGGCAGTACTTTTTTCTTGGGACCAAGCAAAATGTCGCAGAAGAGTGAGGTTTTGAGATCCCGGAAACTGGCAAGGTGTCACACAAAGCAGCGGGTGGGGGAGAAAGTGTGGGGTTTTGTGGCTGGAGCCCAGGGTCCGATTTGATTCTGTGGCTGGAAGCACAGCTAAAGGTGGGTACTGTGTTCCATTGCTTAATACAGAATGTGAAGCAACAATCTTCTGCACTATGAAGATGTGAAGTCAAGTTACACATTCCTCGACTGCTTAGTCTGGATTAGTTACTTTGGCCAATGCCCTAGCATGTGTTCATGGGTAAAATGGGATTAATGGCAGGAGGTGGTCATTCTTCTGGATTGCAAGGATGGTAGGTATGCATGTGTTGTTTCTCCAACACAGGATATTACGGCATTTTTCTGCAATTGTTCTTACTATTTATGGGAGCATTCCTTTGATACTTGCAGTATCTTGATTGCCGCAGTTTTGACTCCTGTTGCTTACTGCCTTTTTAACTTTAGGTTTCAGCTGTTTGACTGTGTCCTCCTTCTCACCTGCTCATACATTCAGCTCTAGCCTAGTTCTCTTTAAAATGGCCAGTTTGCCTCAGGGCTATACCAACTGAACCTCCAGGTGAAAGCTTGTGTGATGTAGTGCTCTTTCATACAGTCCATTCTCTTGTGAGCCCTCGCCTGTGATCCATTTCACCTTGGTGGCAAGTAGGCCTCTGCACTTACTACAGTACTAACATTGCCCTGCACTCAGTCACTGACAGACTCATAAAAGGTAGCGCTATAGTCTGTAACGCTCATTGCACTGGTGTGGAGGGAAGTCAAGTGGTGGTTGATCAGCTTATGTGTCATCAAAGCAGAAGTCTCTCAAGCCTGTCTGAAGACTGTTGTGAAAACAGAGTTTACTTCTAGCTTTTTTAGCTATATCCTCCTTTCCTCTAGTACCCACCATAGGAACTGTGGTAATCTTACTAGCCTTAAGGTGTCCTAAGGCTCTTTGTTTTCTTAGCAAAATGATCTGGAGAAGATACAACTTGCTTCAGAAAGCAAAGTGGCAGTCTCACATCTTTCTCTTTTGCAGTCTTCTCTGGGCAACCTTGCATTTCTATTCCTGTCTGCTTCATTTCCTGTGATTGCAAACTGCAGTATAGTGTTTGGTTCCGTGGGTACTCCTGGAGCTGGACGGGTGCAAATAATGTGTTCTGGGTTGTAAAGGGAAGGCTGGCACCCTTCTCCACCTTTGCTATCTAGTACTTCTCCAGCTAGTAACATCTATTTTCTGGGGTGTTAGGGAAGGCAGAGGCACGCTCCATTATCTCAAGATAGACTGGTGCAAATAACATTTACTTTCTAGGCAAGTAACTATTTACAAGTCTGGTGGACTATTCTTTGATGGAGTTGTTTTGTTACATCCTTTAAAATGCTTGTTAATGTTAAGGAGTGGATGACAACATTTTGTTATATTTTGTAATGGGGAGCAATGGAAATCAAGGCACATATCTTCTAGGTCAGCGTATAGCTTGGTTTTGGATGTCTGGCCAATCAAAAAACATTTTTCGGCAAATGCCTGGTAGTAGAAGATACATTGATCGTGAAGAAATTTTCCTGAGTGGAGGCTCATCCGTTGCACGCTGGGTGTGCTGATCCCTGCGATTTCCCTAAATGTAAACCTGACTGCGTAATTTGTGGTAATTGTCAAAGCATTAACACTTGGTGAACAGCAGATAATTAACTAATAAGAAAAAGCAAGTTACAGCTATTGTGAACTGTGACATGAACTCTAATGTGATACTCCACCCTTTAGACAGTGATATTTTCTTCTGATTACTGCTTGTGTTATTTTTTTAGAGAAGCTTGCAGTTATAATGGTTAGCCAGTGTGAGAAGCTTTGTTCTGCTGCTGTTTGCCCCCTCCCTATTACAAGGAAAGCAACCACACTCCTGACCTTCCTAAGCATGGCTGCATGCTTTCTCTGTATCCCCACCACTACCATCACCAAAATGCTTATATTTCCCATATTCCTTATGGAAGCTTGCATATTCCTAAATGATACTTCCATGCACAGAGACGGTACTGGATGCTGCGTAAAGAATGACAGTTGCCTTCACTCTGGGGTTCTGAGTATCTGAAAGGCATCTCCCCAGTTTCCAGACATCCCTTGGTCTTTTCCTATAAGTCAGTTCTTCTCATAGGGTAGATGCTACTTCTATCTAAATTATAAAACATAAAACAATGTTGTCCCATATACAGTGGTGCCTCGCAAGACGAAAATAATTTGTTCCGCGAGTCTCTTCGTCTTGCGGTTTTTTCGTCTTGCGAAGCACCCCTATTAGCGGATTAGCGCTATTAGCGGCTTAGTGGCTTAGAAAAAGGAGGGGAAAGCGAAAAGACTCGCAAGACGTTTTCGTCTTGCGAAGCAAGCTCATAGGGAAATTCGTCTTGCGAAGCGCCTCGAAAAACGGAAAACCCTTTCGTCTAGCGGGTTTTTCATCTTGCGAGGCATTCGTCTTGCGGGGCACCACTGCATCCCTAAAAAGCAACTCCTTCTATGTATCATGTTGTAATCAGTACAGTCTGTCAGTAGCAGCCTCTCTTAGTATGCTTCAAGGAGCATGTTCCATAGGCAAGGTTTTGCATGGAGGTGTTTTCACTGGATGCTTTTTTGAGTTCCACACATCCAGAGGGTCTATCAAAGCCAAGGTCTTCTCTAGAAGCAATGCAGTACATTTATATTCAGCCACATCTATTGTGAGCAGGGGAGCTCTCATTGAACGTAATTTGAGGGCGGGTTCAATTTGCCTCTCCCAGTGGTACTATTATCTTTCCATCTGATTCCCTCTTGGTTATTAATTATGCCATGCTGAAGTCCTTTGAGAAAGAAAGGGTGGGATACAATTTCTGGGCTGAGGTCTGTGATGTTTCTGACCAAATAGGCACCAATGTTTGGCACAGTAATGTTCCAGCTGCGACTGTTGCATGATGAATCATACATGTTAATTGATTTCTAAGTAGTTGTGCCTGCATGCTGAGATAGAGGATTAAAACTCCCAGTAAATATTTTATAGGAGGGACACGGGTGGCGCTGTGGGTTAAACCACAGAGCCTAGGACTTGCCGATCAGAAGGTTGGCGGTTCGAATCCCCGTGACGGGGTGAGCTCCTGTTGCTCAGTCCCTGCTCTTGCCAACCTAGCAATTCGAAAGCACGTCAAAGTGCAAGTAGATAAATAGGTACCGCTCCAGCGGGAAGGTAAACAGCGTTTCCATGCACTGCTCTGTTTCACCAGAAGCAGCTTAGTCATGCTGGCCCACATGGCCTGGAAGCTGTACAGGCCAATAAAGCGAGATGAGCGCCACAAACCCAGAGTCGGTCATGACTGGACCTAATGGTCAGGGGTCCCTTTACCTTTACCTTAAATATTTTATGCCTTGGTGTCTGAGGCTAACATCTAAACTATTCTTTCTCAGATGCCTCCCAGAACAATAACTCTTTGCCTGACTTTGAATCATTAGCTCCATAAAAGTTCAAAATGTGTTGGGGTGCAGTAATCAGATTAGTGGAGGCTAGTACTCTGATTTTGTATTTTTGTTTATTTGCTGTTTGTGTTTTCTCAAGCTCCTGGTTAACTCCTAGCTAATGAACATCTGAGCCATCTTTGGCCTGTTTTGTCCATGGTGGGGGTTAGGTCAAGTCAGACTTGTAAATGTTACTGTATGAAGCCACAAATTAAACCTTACTTGTGCAGTTGACTTACCACATACATGTCTATTCAGTTAATTGCCTATAACTGTTTTAGAGGTTTTACTACAACCAAGCGTTATATATTGTTAAATAAAAATGAGTAAAATATGTCTCTTTCTTTAGTATAGGTCAGAGTGATCAATAGATTAGACTTGCCTGGAGATGTTACTCATCCATGCTGAGAGGTGGCTTAAGAACACCCCAGATTTTAGTTGGAGCACCAGTGGCATATTTGAGTTTTGAATGAGCAGGGGAGATGAAATCTGGGTGTGCAAGGGATCTCCATAATGGGATTTAAAAGGGGATTGACTGGCAGCTCTGTCTATTGGATAGAGAAGCCTGATAGTTTTATCTTCTGTGCTTCCACCTATGCTTTCCTGCCTCCTAGCAAATATTTATCTGTCATTGGCCAGGGGCAGCATGCCAGCAGCCTCCATGGCCCAAGATCCAGAAAAGCTTCAAGCAGAGGTGGAGCGACTGGTGGCTGAGCTGCAGGAGGCAACCCGAGAAAAAGTCCAGGCTGCACAGTATGGGCTGGCTGTGCTGGAGGAAAATGGCGAGCTCAAGCAGCGCTGTGGTGAGCTGGAAGGCCAGTTGGAGGTGCTACGCATGGAGCTGGTCCACATGAAGGAGGTGAGTGAAAGTTTCCCCTGTTCTGCCTTGGGCAAGGATGCCCTTAGCATGTTTCCAGCTTGGGCAATGTGCTCTTAACCATAATCTCCTGCCTCCTTCTATCTTTTCTAGGCTTTAGCAGAGTCCCACAGCAGTCACAAACGGGCAGCAGCTGACGGCGAGAGCCGAGAAGAATGTCTGCTCAGAGAAACTGCTTCCAAAGAAGCCTGCCTGACTCAGACCATTGAGGAGCTTCAGAACAATGTAAAGCATCTGAGATCCCAGTTGGACAACAATGGGGTAGAAAATGAGCGTATTAGTGTGGCTCTGCGGGACTTGAGGAAGGTAATGTGATTGTGTTAAGGAACTGGGGTGGTCCATATGGGTTGTAGTTCAGAACTGTCTAGCACACAAGTCTGTACATATGTATTTTCTAAAGTGTATTAGGTTAGTTGCTAAATTGATAAAGGAATGAAATATTTGTAGTAAGCAGTTGGCTGCATTTTGCACAATTCTGTTTCCACTGCTTTATTGATTGATGTGCCACCTATATGCCATAATAGTTTCTAAGACAGGAAGGGGCAGGTGAGGCCCTCAAGTTATATAAAGCACTGCAGCCCCAGTATCTGGCTACTGTAAGTCCTGTTTGTTTCCATTCAGAAAATCTCACCAACCACTGCCCATGTGTATTCAAGATTATTTCTGCAGCCATCGAGACTGGAAGTTCTATTTTTTGTTCTTTAAACTAATGAAAGCCAGCTACATAGAATACTGAACTAAATGCTTGTGGGTTTAGAGTTTATAAAGCTAGAGTATCCCACCCATTCGGGTGAGCTTGATGAACCCTAGAGGTCATCCGAAACTTGAAGCTGGGGAGGTGCTTTGGGGAATCATTTCAGAAATCATGCTGTGCTTTAGAGGTCTTCTAAAGCACAACACAACTATGGTAACCCTCATAATGGGAGGAGGGCTGGCTGTGTCTCATTACTTCCAAGGTTTTTGAAGTACCTCAAGCATGTTCTACTTCCATCTCCAAGTTTCAGGGGAGGTCTGCAGTGGTTGTTGGATTTTGCAGCTTGAAAGGTGTGTCTAATGCCTCAGAATGATAGTGTGGCAATTCCCCCAGACTTTGAGTTGGGAGGTAACTTGGAGGATCATTTCCACAGTTGTGCTATGTTTCTGAGCTGCTCCGAGTGCTCACACGGTGAAAAATCAGGAATAAGGTTTTGCCCTTCTGCTATTGAGAGGACCAAGATCTTGGCCACCATAGAATTTAGCCTTGGTAGCCAGCCAACCAAAATGTGTGGGCCTCTTTGGTAGTGTATAACATAGAAAAACAGAGTAGCAAAAAATGGGGAATCTAACACAATGGTCCTGCAAACCAGAATGCAAAATTGGTTAGCTGTGAAATGGGAAAAGTGGTAGTGATTTGTTCCTGGAGTATTAAGACGTCCATGAGAATGTGAGATGTTGCTCCCTGCATTTTGTTATTTCTACAGTGTACTCTGTGGGTGAAATTCACTGTCATGCCATAAAAATGTTCTGCTGTGGTTGACCACCAATAGCAGCTTGTACTTGCAGCTTGATGTAAGTGTTAGATATACTTTTAAGTGTGAAACCATGTGGACACTTCTCCCTCACTTTGATTTAATAATCAAGTCCTCAGGCATTACTGGGCCATGATAAAAAGATGAAGGGGACCACAGTGACAATCATGCTAGCTCTGCCTCCCGTTGCCATGCTGGTTATCCTCCAAGTTGGAGGACAAAGCTTTGAAATGGGGGTTGGGTGGGGTCCCTGTGCTCAAGAATGTAAGAAGAATCCTGCTGGAGTAGGCCATCTAGACCAACTTTCTGTCCTCACAGTGGCTAACTTGATGACTGTGGGGAACCCTCAAGCAGGACCCAACCACAAGAGCACCCTCCCCTCCTTTGATTTCTAGCAACTGGTGTTCAGAAACTGGTGTCTCCCAACTATGGAGGCAGAGTGCCACCATCATGGCTAGTAGCCTTATCCTCCATGAATTGGACCAGTCCTCTTTTAAAGCCATCCAGGGTGCTGGTCCTCACTGACTCCTTTGGAAGCAAGTTGCATGAGCTGTATGAACAAGTACTTTCTTCTGGTGGAGGCTCCTCATGCAGCTTTGACCCCCCAAAAAGCAGGGTTTTAAAGCTTGATGAGGAGCCTCCATGAATTAACATGGAATAAGAAAGCTTCTTATCGCTGTGGGTTAAAGCCTCAGCGCCTAGGACTTGCCGATCGAAAGGTCGGCGGTTCGAATCCCTGCGGCGGGGTGCGCTCCCGCTGCTCGGTCCCAGCGCCTGCCAACCTAGCAGTTCGAAAGCACCTCCGGGTGCAAGTAGATAAATAGGGACCGCTTACCAGCGGGAAGGTAAACGGCGTTTCCGTGTGCGGCTCTGGCTCGCCAGAGCAGCAATGTCACGCTGGCCACGTGACCCGGAAGTGTCTCCGGACAGCGCTGGCCCCTGGCCTCTTAAGTGAGATGGGCGCACAACCCCAGAGTCTGGCAAGACTGGCCCGTACGGGCAGGGGTACCTTTACCTTTACCTTTAAGAAAGCTTTAAAAAGTGTTTGTAGGTAGGATGAAGTTGCTTTGGGTATTGGATCTTGCCATTAACATATCCTATATCAAGTTCTTCCTTATCCAATCCTGCCTTGATGTAATACCATATGATGGGTGGTTTGTGGCATGTCTGACTTGGTTCCTATTTCCCCCTGTCTTCCCAGGAATGTCAGATCCTAGAATCCGAGAAGGCCCGGCTATGTGAGGAGATGAAACAGGTCAAGACACGGGAGCTGCGTCAGTTGCAGGACTGTGCTGAACTTGAAGAGGAGAACATCTCTCTGCAGAAGCAGGTCTCCGTGCTCAAGGGCAGTCAGGTATTGGTATCTTCCACATACTACAGTGGGCCTGGCACTGACCACTTGAATGTGTGCCTTTCATACACTGGTGTGGACCAGATGTCAACCACGTCATTGTATAGCATCTGCTTTATAGGAATACTGCTTCGGTTGTGTTCACCTGCTTGAATTTTGCAAATGTATGTTTGCTTTCACCTACAACCATGTCCCAATGGACCTTTGCTGGCTTGTGGATGGAAGTGGGGTGATACTAATACAGCTGCTGTAGAGACACTTCTAAGATGGCTGAACTCTGAGCCTTGATTAGTTGATTCTGAACCTCAGCAGTCTAGCAGTATTGCAGGAGCAATCTTACAGGACTTAAAACATGCAACTAACCATCATAAACAGTCTAAAAATATTTAAAGCTGTAGTTCAAAACGTTAAGGGTGGAATTCAGTGTCGTACTAATATGAACATTCTACCAGTGCAAGAATTCTGCTTGTCGGGTAGAATTCTCCTCTCCTCTTCCCCATTTGCACTGTTCTAAAGGTTCTCCTGACCCTCCCAAGCTGATATGGTGGTGCAGGAGGAGGCGGGGAAGCCACATTGTGCTACCAGGACTTGTGCCAGCTCCTGCTAGCGCAACTCATTAGTTGAATCTAGCCCTGTTTTAAAGTGTTAGCCATTTGAAATCTTAAAACCTTTTCATTGTCTTGGAGAGTTTAAAAAAGAAAGTATTTGCCTGCTGCTAGAAAGACAGTAGTACAGTCATACCTTGGATCCTGAACGCCTTGCAAGTTGAATGTTTTGGCTCCCGAATGCCACAAACCCGGAAGTGAGTGTTCCTTTTTGCAACCCGAACGTCCAACACAACTTCTGCGGCTTCTGGTTGGCTGCAGGAGCTTCCTGTCCCTTGGTTTTCGAACGTTTTTGAAGTTGAATGGACTTCCGGAACATATTCTGTTTGATTTCTGAGGTACCACTATTAGGAACGCGAAGCAAGCCTCTTATAGAATCATAGAGTTGGAAGGGACCCTGAGGATCATCTAGTCCAATCCCCTGCAATGCAAGAATATGCAGCTGTCCCTTACAGGGATGGAACCTGCTGCCTTGGCATTCTCAGCATTATGCTCTAACCAACTGAGTTAAGGGTCATTCCATATCAAGTGATCCCTTTTTTTTACCTCAATAGTTTAGGCATGGCAGGGGATGCCTCTTGGAAGGCCTCCGATGTTAAGGTGCTATTAATATTTGTTGAATTTATATTTGTGTTCTCATTTTTTATTTTTATGTTGTGATCCCCTCGTTATCTTCATATGAAGGGCAGTATACAAAATGAAATTACCGTATTTTTTGCTCTATAAGACTCACTTTTTCCCTCCTAAAAAGTAAGGGGAAATGTGTGTGCCGTCTTATGGAGCGAATGAAGAAGAAGAGGAGTTTGGATTTGATATCCCGCCTTTCACTCCCTTTAAGGAGTCTCAAAGCGGCTAACATTCTCCTTTCCCTTCCTCCCCCACAACAAACACTCTGTGAGGTGAGTGGGGCTGAGAGACTTCAAGGAAGTGTGACTGGCCCAAGGTTACCCAGCAGCTGCAGGTGGAGGAACGGAGACGCGAACCCGGTTCCCCAGATTACGAGACTACTGCTCTTAACCACTACACCACACTGGCAGCTATCCCAGAAGCCAGAACAGCAAGAGGGATTGCTGCTTTCACTGCGCAGCGTTCCCTCTTGCTGTTCTGGCTTCTGATATTCAGAATATTTTTTTTCTTGTTTTTCTCCTCCAAAAACTAGGTGGTCTGTGGTCTGGTGCGCCTTTTAGAGAGAAAAATACAGTACATACAGAGTGTGTGCGTTTGCGCGTGTGCGCCTTTGTACCTGGGATCTGTGCAATTAATTGGGTTTGGAGGAAGTATTTTTTATCAGATTGAACATATTTCTCCAAGGCTCTTAACTTCAAAGGGATCAGAGCTCTTAAAAGCTCGGGGGGGGGTGTAATTGCTATACTCAAGTTTGCACCCACAATACTGATTTCTCTGCAGTGGTGTTAATAGTTGGGGACTGGAGCAGACCAGTTGTCTCCATCCTTCCATCTCTTAAGTTCCTTTTCCCTTGCTTTTTACTGATGCTTAATTGCTCGCATAGTCCAATTTCTGGATTCGAATACCTGTTGCTATGTCTCTTTCTGTGTTGAGTTAAACTATTTTTTTTTAATAGTTTCACAATTATGCAGACATACTGACTTTGCTGATGGCCTTGTTTCACTAAAAAGTACAGGACCACCACCTTTGCTACTAGGATATAGGATTTGCATTTTAAACTTATTTTGAGCTTGTTGCAGAATAATGTGCAAGATGAATAAAACAGAATTCTTTAATAGCTCTTAAATGCCTGTCCAGCTTATCTACGTCATGAATAGGCCACTAAAAGCTCACTCAGGTTTTCTTGTTTTGGTGTCTGGAACGGTGGTGATAGGAAGTTCCACAATACAGGTGCCTGTCCACAATTCCACATGTCTGTCTGACACTTACATAAGAGGACATGGAAGAAGGGCTTGCTGGTGGATCTTAAAGGATGGTGGGGATTGTTTTCCATCTGTTGGTGTAAAAAGAAAGTGTAAGCATGTGCCATATTCAGTCATCACTGGTCCAAGTGATGTTGAAGCTGAAAGATGTGGATGTCAGTAATTCAGATGAAATACTGGGGGAGGCAGGGCCTGATGATGAGCAGCAGCCAACCACCTAGTATTGTGCCCTTTTTTCCTTCCTCAGGTGGAGTTTGAAAGCATCAAGCATGCCCTTAGCTGCCGAGAGGAAGAGCTGGTGCTTGCTGGGACTCAGCTGCTGGAGCTGGGTCGTCTCCGGGACCTGGCAGAACACCAACTTCAGGAGGCACTAGAGGCTCTGCAGGCAGAGCGTGAGCAGAAGCAGGAATTGCGGCGAGAGCTGGCCATCTGCACAGGAGGGCGCCATGACTCCCTAAGCAGCTTGCAAGCCAACCTAGAAGAGCTTAACCACAGCCGTGCAGAGGAACAGGATAGTGGCTTTGCCAATGCCAGCAGCATTGGGAGCATGGCTTCCACACCCCACAGCATCCGGCCTGCACCTGGTCTTGTGGCAGACCTCTTCAGTGAGCTTAACTTGGCAGAGATTCACAAACTGCAGCAACAGCTGCTCCAGGTAAGCAGGTTAAGCCCTGTGGATCAGGGAGAGGTTTGGTTTCAATATGAGATGACTAACAACGTGAATTGCATTCCTGTTGCACAGTGGAGCAAGATGTGCTATGTTTTGGGCCAATGCGAATGGTTAGCTATCCCCACCCCTCACCCTACCCCAGCTGGCTAACTTGGGGTTTGCAGCTCTGTTAGAGATTCAGTCCACTGCCATGTACTGTGTATCCAAATTCTGAAAAAGTCCTTGCCCCTGTCTCTGTAGTTACTGTGTAATACTTCAAGGGATGAAATCAAATTGTTGAATGCTCCATTGTAGAAAAACAAAGCTAGTATTGGCAAGAAGATTCTAGTTTAGTCTTTGCCCCTGGTAATTTATATTTGAATGTACAGAGACTTGTTTTTTACACAAGGGCGTCATTTAAACCAAATTCTTCTTCCTTGGACAGTCCATCTCTTACTTTGGCTAATAGGCAGTTGTGATTGATCTCCCACACAAGAGTCCTCTGGTGCATGTGGGGAACTTATCAGGAGGGATGTGCTTCAGTTCTCACTTTATGCTGGGCTTGGGGAATAAACAGCACTAGCTGTGCAAAGCCCAGTGTGCTGATGCAAGGCAAGACCCCTTGTTTTTCTCTTCCACTTCCCCTCCTGCCCAGAGCCCTCTTGTACCTGCAAAGAACGCAGAGCCTAGGGCTTGCCGATCAGAAGGTCAGCAGTTCGAATCCCCGCGATGGGGTGAGCTCCCGTTGCTCGGTCCCTGCTCCTGCCAACCTAGCAGTTCGAAAGCACAAAGTGCAAGTAGATAAATAGGTACCATTCCAGCAGGAAGGTAAACATCGTTTCCGTGCGCTGCTCTGGTTCACCAGAAGCAGCTTAAGTCATGCTGGCCACATGACCCAGAAGCTGTACGCTGGCTCCCTCAGCAAGTAAAGCAAGATGAGTTGTCTGCGACTGGATCTAATGGTCAGGGATCCCTTTACCTTTACTTATCCCTTGCTTTTATCCAGCCACACGATTGTCAGAGAACCTGGGGAGAGTGAGTGGTTTCTTGTGCCCAGCAGAATTATTCCCTCCCCGTACGCAAGCTATGAAGAACTTAAAAACTTGTTGAGTGGGAAGAGTTATCAAAGCTAGGAAATGGTAAAAGCAAGGTAGATGCTGAATAGAAGAATGGTACAAAGAAGTGTGGGATATAGCGATTAATGATAAATTAACGTGTGCTATTAAAGTAAGAAGGGGAATATGGAAGAGAAATGACTTTGAGAAAATATGGAGAATATTTCTGGAGTTCATGTTGTTAAACCATCTCAAGAAGTCTTAATTTTTTGGAAATTTATTATTATGATAAATGATAGTCTCATGGTGGGGTGCACATTTCTATTTGCATTATTTTTACTTTAAGGGAAAAATAGAGAAAAATATTATTCCCTCCCCATTCACAGAGGATGCAGGAGTGGGATATCTTGGTGTTGACTATCTGGCAAGGGCAACTCCAGCTAGATTTGTAGACCCTTGATTTTTCCATCTGTAATCCTGAAGTGGTCCAGGGCAGCATTAGATGGCATCCCCTAGAACTCCTTGCCATTCCGTTTTGCCTCAGGCAGAGGATGAAGGTATTACAGCACAAATAGTGGCCATCATTGCAATTTCAACAATCAGGCTGTGATGTTAAAAAGTGGGTTCCTGTTCTTCAAAACTTAAAATGTACTGTAATGGGACTATTTCCTCTTTCTGTAGGGCGGGGAGCATGGGTGTGGCAAAAGCTAAGAAAATGCTAGGCTGGGAAGTGATTTTCTAAGCAAGGTTTTAGAGATCAAAATTATGGCTTGATAGTATTGATCCACAGTGAACTCAAAGGAGCTATTCTGACTGCAAGTCGCTCGGATGCCAGAGGCATAGCTTTTGGGTTTCTACTCTGCCAATAATCTTGTCTGTGGAGTCTGCTGTTTGTTTCTGTCTGTCTGTCTCCCCACTCCGGTTGAGCTGGAAGCTTCTCAGTCGCCTGTAGAGTGAGTGGCAGGAAGCCACTAAAGTTATTCCGAGCAGCTGCACATCCTGCCCAGCTGGCGTCATGCTCTGGCCTGACCCTGTTGCACTTTCCCCACCCCCTTCAGGCTGCTTGTCTGCAGATTATCTCTCCCTCCTGCCAAGCCAGTTGTCTTGGCAAAGGAGGTTTGAATGCTGTTCTACTCTTGCAAGGTATTGGAGACATTTGTCCACTTTGTCCACTTTTTGTCTAGAATGCAGCTCTCTCTTCTTCCATCTTCTATTTTTAACAGCTTATCTTGTATTAGAGATCACCCACAGTTTAGAGAGCCTCCTGAAGGTGAATGCTATGATAGTTGATTCTGGGTCACTTCCGGCTAGCCTCATTCTGGCCACCCTTGGCCAAAGGAAATACCTGGCTGCGAATCAAAAGCCCGGAAGCTCAGCTTCTTTTTGTATGGCTCTTTAAAGCCCAGATGGAAACTTGAGACCTGGGAGTGGCAAGCTCTATAAAGAGATAGCCTGTCCCTTCTGTATTGATCCCTCCAAAAGGGTCACAGTTTCGGAATAGAACTGAGCAGCCTTAATCTCTGGGGTAAGGCTGCAAAACCAGTGCTGTCCTTGCTCACTCAGAGCACTTGCCTATTAAGAGTGTCCTTGCCAGCTACTCCCAGTTTAGTTCCTGTTTTCCATGCCAGGACGTAGCTCTGCAAAATACATAGCCTGTTCTTGACATAAAGTGCTCTTGAGCATGTCCCAACAACTTAGAGTTCTATTGGCCTCCTTGGATCTGGATTTATCTTATGGCTCAGTTTATCTCCATGCCTTGTGTTGGGAAACATAAACACCAAACTCTCTCCCCACCCCCTTTCTAATTTCCTGTTTGCATTATTAGGCAGAAAATGAGAAGGCCTCGCTTGCCTCAGACCTGCAGGACCTTAAGAAACAGCTGAGCAGCACCCAGGAGGCTCTAGCCCAGCAACAGCTGTGCAACAACCATGAGGTGGAGCAGTTTCAGACCCTGGATGCTGGCCCTAGCAATGGCGGGGACCACCCATCACCCTGTGAGAGGGAGCGCTGCCATGAAGAGTTAGAAAAGGCCCAGCTGGCAGCCCGGCAGGAGAGGGAGGCAGCTGCTCATTTAGAAACGGAGCTGCGGGTTGCCCGAAGGATGGCACGGGAGAGTCAGTCACGGCTGGCTCAGGCCCAGGAAGAGCTCCTGGGTTTTTCCGAGGAGATGGCCGCTCTGTATCATCATGTCTGTGCCTGCCACAGCATCACCCCTCAGCGTGTTGTGTTGGACTATTACCGGGAAGGTCGTGGAGCCCGGAGCATGTGCAGAAGACGGTCCTCCCGAAAACTCCTACTCACAGAAATGGAGACAAGCAGCAGTGGGGACCAGTCCCCAGCCAGCAGCCCCAGTTCCCCCTGTGGGTTGGAGCCCCTCAATGTGGCCAACCTGACTGCCGTCTTGCGAGAACAACTAGGGCACCTGCAGGTGGCGCTCTCCCTGGTGCATCAGCAGGGCCTGATGGGGCATGGTGCCGAACTGGAGCGTGACAAGGAGGCGCTGGTGGAGGAGGTGCTGAAGCTGAAGTCCCTGCTGAGTACTAAGCGGGAGCAGATCGCCACCCTGCGCACAGTACTCAAGGCCAACAAGCAGGTGGGTGCAGGAGTAGCCTGGCTGTGGTGCAAGTCAGCCCTGAGTGACTAGGATGGGGAGGGTGAGAAAGGTGTGGGCCTGCAGCTGGGACTGGGAGCACCCTCAGCTAGTGCAATGAGCCCTTTTGGTGGGTTGCCCACTGCCAGTAGCACCTTTTTCATCTTGCTGCTGCTTCTCCTGCCAAACAGTGCAGGCAGAGGAAGAAGAATGGAGTTCTGCTAGGCTACTGGTGCCAAATGGGCTCATCAGTGAGAGTTATGGGGATTTTCTTACACTGACTGCAAAACTGAATGTGTTAAGAAGTCACAAAACAGGTATGATCAGGCTGTGAATATGTTGTGTCTAAAAGTAAATGAATCTTTGCCGAGGCAATATTTTGCGATCTTGCAAATTGCAGAATTATACAACATTTATTTTACACAGGTTTCTTCTGTCTATCATAGGAAGAGCAAGGGATTGTTCCAATTATTTTTATTGATTTTCCAAATTATTACAAATCATTACGGAATTAATTCAATACAATTTCCAAAACTGATTTCCTTCTCTTCTTGCAAGATATGTCCATGATAGACCACCGTTGCTGTTAGTTCTCAATTTCTAGTTGAAATCACCCCATAATTTCAGTTATATTTTCCATCAGCTGCCCCTTTACAACCCTGCAAACAGCAAATATATTTAAAAAAACTTAGTGTGTATATTTGATTGCAGCATGTGTAGTATTTCAGTAAGTTCTTATTTCCAGATTTCGGCATTTATTTTCCAGCTTGAATATTTTCACATGTTCAAATCAAAGTTCTTTCCCTGGTTCACTGATTTACTGCAGTTCTCCTGTCTCCTCCATCTGTGCTCGCCTTACCCAAACTCACATTCCTTCCTACTGGGAATACAGTGTCAAGCTACAGCATAAATAAACTTACAAAAACTCTTTACAGAGAGACCATTCTAAGAGCAACCCAGCCATTGGATTCCATCACTGCAATGCCTTAAAAACATCTTTTCCATTGCATATGTCTTTCTCTTTAAATCATCCTCTTTGTGGCTTCCATCCTTCCATCATGTCAGGTTAACTGTGGATTGTTATTAGCTGCATTTCCTCCTCCCACAAGAGAAATATTTTGATGGTGGCTTACAACAATGAAGGCTAGAAACGTGTTCTAAAACTAAGATTCTCTGGAGTGGAATTGTATTCCCAACCTCTCATTCAGTGCTCCCACATGATTTTGGCCCATGAATAGGCCTGGATGTGATGTGGCATGGCCTGAGATCACAGGCCCTTGCATACCATTTGTTTTAATGTTTCATAAGCTGCTTTTTTGGAAAGCCACCAAGAAACAAATAATAACAACAACAATCAAAGAGCAGCAGACTGGGGAGGCAGGCTACAGGTCTGCCTAAATAATAAGGTGGTTTTCACTAGCCTTTCTTTGGAAAGCTGATGGGTATGGGGCTAAGTGGGCCTCCTGGGTTCCAGAGTTTGGGCACAACAGCTGAAAAAACCCTTGACACATTTAACCACTAGCTGTACCTTAGATGGTGGGGAATGCAGAGCAGGACACTTTGTCTAGGTTCCCAGACAGCAGGCCCTGCCTTCCAAATACCAGTGCCATGTTTAAACTCTGGGTGGACTGACAGCATCCAGTGCAAACCAAGAAAATGCACTTGGAGGGGGTGGCGGCTTATAGCAACCCTGTTAATAGAATTTCCAATTGTCTGGGAGGGGTTTATCCACCCCACTTCCTTTGGCTGCAGTCCTGGGGCACTCTTACCTTCCTGTCCTTGTCCTGTTCTTCTGCTCCTCCCTCGTCCCACCAGTACTGTTCTCTTCACAGCCCTGCATTCCTAGCAACTATTGCGGCTTTCCTCACTGTTTGCAGCATGAGCCCTGTGCTTAGGCTGCTTGATAGGTTTTCTCCAACTTTCCAGGCCTGGGAAAGAAGGCAGAAAGGGCTGCATCCCAAAAAAGTGGTGGTCTGGGCTTGCATTCAGTGTTAGAAACTCAGATATTTAAGCTAATCACCAAATGGCACCTTAAACCTATGTTATGGTCACCACAACATAATGTCTGGGCACCTTTTTTTTTAAAAAAAAAATAAGCTTGTTGATAATTTTGTTTCTATACCACTTTACATTTTAAAGAAAAAAATATTGGTGGTTTACAACACATTAAAACATCAAGTAAAACGAACAGTCCAGAATAAAACAAATTCAAGCTTCAAGGAAAACACTTCAGATCTTACTCCAAGTGACATTTTTCTTTCCCCATATTTATTTACCTACTTAACTTATATAAGCTACTCCATAGCAGAAGTACTCTAGGAAGCCAGTTCGGTGTAGTGGTTAGAGTGTTGGACGTGGGCCTGCAAGATCAGGGTTCAAATCCCCACTCAGTCATGAAGCTCACTGGGTGACCTTGGGCCAGGCACAGCCTCTGAACTTGCCTCACAGGGTCATTGTGGAGATTAACTGAGGAGAGAAGTTAACCATGTACTCCTGGGAGAAAAAGGCAGGAGATCAATGCAATAAATAAACTCTTCCGCTTACCTGCTTTAAAAAAACTGGAGGGGCCAGCCAGATGGAGATGTCTTTTTTTTCCCCTTCAAATTTTTTTATTGATTTTCACAAAATTAAAAACACACTAACAAATAAACAAACAAACATAAATCATAACCTTATTAAAACTAATCTTCTTAACATTGTTAAGTGACTTCCTCGTATCCCCCTAGTTGAATTTCAGTGCTTATCATTTTAACGGTTTTCCAAATCAAAGTTCTTATAATTTTAACTTAATCACTTAACATCACTCTTTCTTCCCAATTCAGCATTAAACATAATAATTCATCACATTACTTATTTAAGTCCTAAGCCTAACTGGTGATTGCAATCTTTTTCCAATTAATTTAACTTAACGTATTTAACTAAATAATCATTAAATTTCATCCATTCTTCCTGGTACTCCTCCTCATTCTGATCGTGGACTCTTCTGGTCAGGTCGGCTAGCTCCGAAAAGTCCATCTTCATGCTGATGAAGATGAAGATGCCAGATGGAGATATCAGTTGCCAACCTGGCATCCAGACAGAGATCTCCACGTGGTTGCAGTTGAACCTGCACCTGTTGAAAAACGCACATGATGAATTTCTGACACAGCTTGCATGTGTAAGACTGGATATTGGGAATACTCCTTGCACATATACCAGGATTGAGCAGTCCTGGGATCTTTCAAGCACCCTAGGCTGTGTTCTGGAGGCTCCTTGCTGGAGCATCTTCTCTTGCTTTTAAAAAAAGGGCTGAAGCAAGAATGGGGCCACCCATGAGTGTAATCCTAGAGACACATAAACTTGTTCAATCTCTGAAAAAGGTGTCCTGTTGATGTGTTCCCTGTTGCTGACCTGAAAGTGAAGTAGCTTCTTGAAGGTATTTCCTTATCAGCAGGCTGGTAGCCCCTTGTGCCTGGCTCTTCCAAGATTGTTCTTGTGGGTGGAATGGTTCCAGCTGCCTGTTTGAGTCTCCTATGCATAGCAGCATAGAAGGGTGTGTGCGCTATGTTTGTGTGCCAGTGCTTTAATGATACTTTCTGCATATAGTGAAGGGTGTTTCCATGTGGAGAAGCTATAGGTCAAAGAATGGGAAGGGACCTCAATGGTCATCTAGTTCAACCCCCTACAATGCAGGAATCTCAACTAAGCATCCGTGACAGATGGCCATCGAACCTCTGCTTTAAAACCTTCAAGGAAAGAGAGTCCACCACATCCCAAGAGAATCCCTTCTACTGTCAAACAGCTCTTACTGTCAAAAAGTTCTTCCTGGTGTTTAGTTGGAATCTCCTTTCTTGGTTCAAGTCCTACCCTCCAGAGCAGGAGAAAACAAGCAAGCTCCATCCTCCATGTAATATCCCTTGAGATATTGGAAGGTGGCTATCATATCTCTTCTTTTCCAGGCTAAACATACCCAGCTCCTTCAACCATTTCTCATAAGGCGTGGTTTCCAGGCCCTTGTTCATCTTGGTCATCCCTCCTCTGCATACGTTACAGCTTGTCAATATCCTCCTTAAATTGTGAAGCCCAGAACTCCAGGCGTAGTCTAACCAAGGAAGAACAGAGTGGTAGTATTACTTCCATTGACCAGACACTAGACTTCTGTTGATGCAGCATAGCATAGCATTTGCTTTTTTTGCTGCTGCATCACACTGTTGACTGAGGGTCAGCTTGTGGTCTACAAAGATCACTAGATCCTTTTCACAGCTACTACTGGCAAGCCAAGTGTCCCCCATCTTTTATTTGTTCATTTGGTTATTCCTGCCTAAATGCAGAACCTTACATTTGTCCCTATTGTTAGTGCATCATCTGACCCTTGGCAACCTTCCCTTTTAGACGGCAGAGGCCGCCCTCTCAAACCTTAAAGGCCAGTTTGAAGGCGAGAAGGTGCTGGTGTCGGAGACCATGGCCAAGCTGCGTCATGAGCTGAAAGCCTTGAAGGAGGATGCTGCTACTTTCTGCTCCCTACGTGCCATGTTCGCCAGCAGGTTAGGAACGGGCATCCCAGGGAGCTGTGCCTATAGTAGAGAAGGGGCAGTGGGGCAGAGGTTGGAGGTAAGCCGCCTCTTGAAGTGGGTGGGGGCTGGCATTGAGCCTTTGATCTACTGCTGCTCCTGTTTCATGTTGGAATTGTGCCACTATCCTCACACAAGTGCTGAAACTGAGGACTTGCCATGTAGATTGGGAGAATCAAGTAATTGTGATATTGACTGGTTGTGGACTAGGAAGGCTGGTTTCACACGATGCATAGAAAGAGATGGAAAGCTGCTTAGACCGCAGAAGTTGCACAAGAGAAGGAAGCTGCAGGGGGTGAGGTAATGCTCTTTGAGGGGGTGCTGAACTAAAACAAAACTCCAAGATGTGCAATGTTTGTCATATTCTGTGCCACCAAAGGGTGGAATATAGAGCCTATATATTGCCCAACATAAAACAAAATTTCTTAGATTCCTCATAACTTGTTTTGACAGTTGGCCAAACTATTCATATTATTGAAGCCCTATTCCTATAGCTTCTGAGATATTGCCAGGCATTGCTCATGCATTTTCCAATATACTTTCACAACCATAAGGACTAGAAACCACCCTTAATTTAAAGGGAGCCAAGATTTCAGCAAGCAATGATTAGTGTCCAGTGGGATATTCCATTCTTTTTCTGGCATTTGATGGGACCCTGAGTATATGCAAAGCACTGAGAGCTGGTGTTAAGGCCTGCCCAGGATTCTGTGGTGTTGATCCTTTTTGACACTCGCCTTGAACTCACCACCTCCATCTGTCTCCAGGTGTGACCAGTATGTGAGTCAGCTAGATGAGATGCAGCGGCAGCTGGCAGCTGCTGAGGATGAGAAGAAGACACTGAGTTCCCTCTTGCGCATGGCCATACAGCAGAAGCTGGCACTCACACAAAGGTTGGAGTCCCTGGAGAGCCCGGCTGAGGGGCCACGGGGAAGTAGCAGGAGGGCACTCAGGCCAGCCAAGGGTAGTGCGGTAAGAACAGTTGGAGCAATGAGTTCTGCTATGGGTGGGTGGTGAAACAAAACCCCGTGAAGCCATTTACCTGCTTAGGATGTAATGCTGCCCAGCTGCCTTTGGGAGTGATGCACAGCTTCTTCAAATTTATCAGTTCAAATTTCGCATAGAACTGTGGCAGGGTAATAGCCCTGAGAAGGTGTAGCCTTGAGTGATGTATAACCAGTGTACTTGTTCAGCTTTAATAACACTTACTTATCCAAGCAATTATCTCTGGAGATGATAAACCAGGAGAGTCAGTGTGGTAATGTGGTTAGAATGTCAACCCTGAGAGACCAGGGTTCAAATCCCCACTTGTCCATGAAGCTCACCACCAGTCACTGCCTCTCAGCAGACTGCTTTGGGGGATTATATGAGGAGCTCCATAGAGAAAAAGGTGGGATATAAATGCAGTAAATGAAAATTAAATGATGACACACGTGAGAGCCAAGGCTCTATTGTCCACGGACCAATAGCAATCCCCTACCCCACCTTCCATGCAGCCTTATAACTGAGAGCTAATGTGGCACTGAAGCCTTTGTGAACCCACTAGGTGGCCTTATGCCAGCCTCAGTCTCCTCCCACACCAGTCAACAAAATTGGTCAATATGGTGGCACCTTAAACAGTTCAAGTGCTGTGTGAATGCTTAGCTGTAATGTGAGTATCTATGCCAGGGCCAGCACAGGAGAGCTATAGGAAAACAAGCGGTACTTTTTAATGTATCTTTCTAACTGCCTTTCTTCTCTCCCTGGTCCCCGTTCTCCTTTCAGAGATGAGACAGCCAGTATCCAGTGCAGGATTTCCAGGCACTTCTCATTCATTCAGTGTCTTCCATTGTGGTCACAGAACTCCGTTTATTATTATTATCTTTTGCATAACATGGAGAAGCCTGGCACCTGCAAGCTGTAGCCCATCAAGAGGAACCCTGTGCCAGCAGCAGGCCTCCAGCCAGTGTTTGCTTCCTGCCCTCGTGCCTTAAGAGTTATGTGAAGATACACACACCTTTTCTCTGTTTGCCTCAGTGCTGACTTTCCTAAGCGCCTCTAACACTGTGCCTTTTTGTGAGACACTGATGTCTGCCTTAATGACCAGGGCTGCCTGCTTTGGGTCTGGCTGTGAAAAGATGGGTTCCTCCCTTCCCCTGAATTTCTTTGCGCTGCTGTACTCTCCCAGGCCCATCACTTCTCTGTCTCCCCATGGGGTTTTGCACATAGTTAATGACTATATTGCTGACTGCATGGATTGTGGGGAGAAGGAAAACTAGCCCCATGCAGCCATGAGACATGTTGTGAGATGGACCCAGCAGTGTCTCCTGTTAACCTCACCATCCTGACACCAGCAGTATAAGAGTATGAAAGAGTTTTCTTTGTAGTCTGGAGCAAGATGAGCCCTGGTTGTTTGCCTCAAATAAAGAATTGATTTCCCTGCATCCCTAGCCTTTTTTCTTTAACTAATTCAGAGCATTAAGTAATAGTTATTACAAAATATGATAAATAACATAAGATTATTACTAGAAAACCACTCTTTGATTTTAGACTATACCACTTGAAATTCTACTGTAACAGTGTTCCCATTCATTTATGTACAGTAGCAAGAAAGGATAATCTAAGTTGGGGTTTTGTGGCTCTTTCAGTGTTTGTCTTGGACTCCAACTCCAACTTCAGTCAGCATGACTGGTGGTCGGGGAGGATGGGCTACAGGTTCCAATCTCTGGCCCAAATGGAAGCCATGTTTTTAAATACATTGTCCATTTGCCTTCTAAATTCCATAAGCTTTGGGCAATATTCAGCTATGTTTTGCTCAGAGGAGACCCATTTAAATTAACGAACATGACTAAGTTAAGTCTTTTTCATTTTAATGGATCAAGCTTGAATAAAACATGAATGCCACCCACTCCCACTTAGTGATCTTCATATCTATATATGATGCGGGTGGCCCTGTGGTCTAAACCACTGAGCCTCTTGGGCTTGCTGATTGGAAGGTTGGCTGTTTGCATCCCCGCGATGGGGTGAGCTCCCGTTGCTCTGTCCCAGCTCTTGCCAACCTAGCAGTTCAAAAGCATGCCAGTGCAAGTAGATAAATAGGTATCACTGCTGCGGGAAGGTAAATTGTGTTTCTGTGTGCTCTGGCACTCGTCATGGACCTCCATGCACCAGTAGCGGTTTAGTCATGCTGGCCACATGACCCGGAAAACTGTCTGTGGACAAACACGGGCTCCCTCGACCTGAAAGTGAGATGAGCGCTGCAACCCCATAGTCGCCTTTGACTGGACTTCACCGTCCAGGGATCCTTTACCTTTACCTTTTACCTGTATCCACATATCCTTACAGCTTCTCTAACCATTCTGCTATCCTTGGTACACTTTTCTGTTTAGTAAATAACATCCTAGTTTTGGTGGTTGCATAATATTTTCCTTCCACTTTTGTCTTTTTACCAAATTCACATCTAAAGGATGACAAACATTGCTAGACCTATTGGGGCAGACCCTGTCCTTAATTCCTTTATCCAAGCTTTTGTTGCCACCATGCTACAAAGTAATGCAACTTCTTTTTCTATGGTCCTTCTCACTCAGGATATTTTTAAGAATCTTATTGTGAAGGCATCATGGCTGGGTGGAGATGGCTTTCTCTGTGCAGGGAAAACTGTGTCCATGACTTCAGCCAAAACAACTGTAGCCCATCTGGCTTGCTTGCACAGCTTTCAAAAACTACTTTGTGCTTCAAGCAGATTGTGCCAGGCACAGGGTGTGTGGTGTGTGGGCCTCTGTGCATTTAAACAAAAAGCAAATGGACCACAGCTTGAAGACGAGGAAGCAGTGTCAAGAGGTCAGATATAAACGAAAAGAAAAGAACTCACTCTGAAACTCACCTACAGGTGGTACCTAACACCAAGAAAACTAGCGCTAATACGCCCAGGAACCTCACCAAAATGCTGGAGAGGGTCACCTCCACAGGCATGTACCTCCACATGTGGTGGGAGTGCCCCCAAATCCAACTATTCTGGACAACAGCCACATGAGAAATATGTAAAATAACTAAGCAAGTATTAGACATCACCCCAGAATTGGCCCTACTAAACATCTTCCAAGACAACAATGCCCATTTACACCACAAAGAACTCATAACCCACCTACTTTCAGCAGCCAGAAACACCATAACCAGACACTGGAGAGACCTGTCAGGAGTAAGCATGGACCAATGGTACCAAATAGTATGGGAAACAGCCCTACTAGGAAAATTAACCAATAAACTGAAACTGACACGGGGACAAACAGAAGAAGATGCCGGTATGGCTCCCCTTTATCACATACACAGCCCAACAAGACAATGACAATCCACCAACAGCATACAAATCAATATGGCTAACCTGATCCAAAACACCCACCCACCCCACTCACACACGAAAATAAAGATCACCACAGCCTATCACAAACAAACAACCACACCTTAGGCCAACCCCAACCTCTCTCACCACCAACGGAACACAAGTGAACAGCACAAGCAACGCTGACACCAAACCCTACATACATTAAGCATAATAGAAACATCTCCACCCAACCCCACCCATCTTCCCCCCCACCCCTTTTTTTTCTCCCCCTAATGTCTCAACAAATGAAACGGATTTGTAAAAATGTTACATGGAAAAAATACAAGAGACATTACACATACTTCTGTAAAACAAGAAAATCTTTAATAATAATAATAATAATAAAAGATCTGTAGATGGTTGATGCCCCCTTCTGGCAAAAATGGAAAGTAGGTGTATAGTGATCTTAGTAACAGATAAAAGCTTGAAGGCTTGGCTAAACCCCGCCTCTTGCTCAGGTACTTGGAGCAAAGCTGGGTTTGTTGCTGTGCTTTGTGTCAAATGGGTCTCAGCCCTTCATCCTCTGGGCTAAGGCTGTGGGAGTGTTCTACAAAAAGGGAGGAAGAGAAGCTGAGTCATTAGAAATGTTACTGTGCAGAAGAAGCATTCTTCCTTTGTACACTGGAGTGAGACACCTAGTGTGTGCAACAGATAATACTTCTGTTAAGTTTCCAGCATGGAGAGATTCACCGTAGTAGTGCTCCCTCATCAGTACCCAATTTGCCACAAATCTATCCCAAAATATACATATACATAAATATACATACACACCAATAGGACAATCCCAAGACAGCTGATCATAATATAAAGTTCAGCATATACTTGCCCTCAGTCAGTCAACTCTGCTACTGTAGCCAATGCTGTCATTCAAAAGGTCAGGTAGAAAACAAATACTTTCCCCTGGTGCTGAAAGCTAGCTAATGTCACTTCTAGCCATTTGTTTTTCTTGCTGCTGCATCACACTGTTGCCTCAAGCTTATACCTTTCAGGTTGACTCCCGCAAATGTCTACATTTTCAGTTAACTTTTCCACTACAGTGGTACCTCGGGTTACATACGCTTCAGGTTACATAGGCTTTAGGTTACACACTCCGCTAACCCAGAAATAGTGCTTCAGGTTAAGAACTTTGCTTCAGGATAAGAACAGAAATCGGGCTCCGGTGGCGCAGCAGCAGCGGGAGGCCCCATTAGCTAAAGTGGTGCTTTAGGTTAAGAACAGTTTCAACTTAAGTACTGTAGCACCCTGCTTGTGGTTAACGCTTAGCTGGAATGAAATATTCAACGCAGCAATAGAGAAATTAAAATAGTAATTTATTTGTCAGACAAATAAATATGAGGCACAGTGGTATATGGTTACCAAGCTCTGGCCTGGCCTCTTGCCATTCTGGCCAGCACTTATATTTCCTTAAACCAGCCCCCTTGCTCCTCCTGTGGCTGCCTCTGTCCAATCAGCCTGGTTGAAATTCCTATTGGCTGTTTGCTAGAACCAATCACAAAAGATACACCCATTTCCTCTTGCCTTTTATGGAAATCAAAAAGCTATATATTCTTTTATCTATAAATGACAAATAAGTAGTAATATATCTTACATGTGTCTCAACAAGGAATCTTAATTACCAGCTCACCTCTTGCCCTCCTTGCCCTATTGCCTTCCAAAACAGATGATTAATCTTGAATTTTTATCTTAAGCATATGTCAAGGATTTTGAGTTCACATCAACATTGAGAGATCTCCTTCATCTGAAGGTTTCCAAACAAAAGGCCTGACAACCATATATCAGGAGTGCTCGATTGGCGTCTTCTGTCTGGCAAGGGGGGCTGGTGGCTGACTTAATTTCAGGATAGTTACAACTCTTACAACTATATGAAATAAGAATCTAGCATTTCTTAAATCCTTTGCATAATTATATTTAAACTAATATATTTAATACATAAACAACCTTTTAAAAGGAAAAGAAATCTTAAAAGGATCTTAGTTTAAGAAAGAAACAGCTTTAGAAAAGACTTCCCAGAAATGTTCTGTTTCTGCCAGCCAGACCAGTTGCTTTTTCACTGCTCTTGACCTTTTTTAACCTTAGGAAGAAGATATGGCTCATTTTACTATTTATCCACTCTTAATTTGTAGGGTCAGTGTAACCTTGGCTGTCAGCCTGTAATTCCCTTTTTACGACTTTGAGAATTGTTTTCTGCTATAAATCAGGGGGGCCCCTTGTCTAGGAGAAAAACATTGCCAAGGTTCTTCTAGGCAGCTGGTCTTCTGCCTGGCATGAAACAGAACATTTTTAAGCTCATTCTTAAAATACAAGCCCTGATTAAACATATAAGCTTTAATAAAAATGCAAGCTTATGATTAGATGCCTCAGTACGGACCTCCGGAATGAATTAAGTACTTAACCTGAGATACCATTGTACAGCCAAACTCCATCAACCTTTGAAAGAAAAGTGTTTACAATATTCCAGATTTGTGCACAAAAGAACAGTCAAAAATAAAACTTGTGCTGCTCCACTCCAGCCAAGGATTGTTTATGTGCAAGGCTGATACTTCCTCAGCTTTTTCTTTCCTGGCTCCTGTATGTATATTTAATACGGCTGTTTTATGCAGGAGCTTCTGCAGAAAGAGCTAATTAATTTCCAGAATGTGGGGAAAGTCCATACCTGTAGGCTTTTCCTGGTTGATGTCTATGTGTAGTGTATGGATGTCAGAGACAGAGCCGGGGGCATGCCTTTAGCCCGGTTCTAGGTGGGACTTCCTTCATGCAGAGGCGTGTGGACGCCGCGAGCGAAGGACGCGGAGCCGAGGCGCCCCGGAGGGCGGGCAGAGAGGGGGCTATTGCATACAATATACCATAAAAACACATGCAAAGCACATCCTTTCCCTCAAATAATTCTGGGTGCTGTAGTTTGTTAAGGGTTGCTAAGAACTTTTTAAAGGTTGCTTTAAAAGTAAAAGTGCATGGGTCGGCAAACTAAGGCCCGGGGGCTGCAGCCAACCCCATCGCCTTCTAAATACAGCCCACGTTTTTACATGAGTAGAAAGTGTGCTTTTGCTGTAAGGCTGCAATCCTAAGGAAGGTCTTCAGAACCAGCCCCGCCATGAGATGGGCTGCCCTCAGGCGGCAGAATCCCGCCCGCCCCTGCTGCTGCCGGAGGGAGAAGCGGGGGGCGGGATCCCATGAGATCTCCCCCCAGCGGCCCCTTCTGCCTCGTCCTGGGGCGGCGGGGGGGGGATCTTCCATTTCTAGGCGCTCTTTGTCTTCCGAGGGGCGCGCGGCGTCTGCCCAGCCGGCGGGGGAGCTGCCAGCGGGCGCCCGGCCAGACCCTCCCCTGCCGGGGCGGAGCCGCCTCTCTCTGCCCGCCCGCCCTCGGGGCGCCTCGCCTCCGCGTCCCCCCGCTGCTCGCGCCATGGCTGGCTGGCTGCTGCGGCGCCGGGCGGGCGCTTGGCTTTCCCGCGGCGGCCGCTTCGCGACGGAGGCGCCCAGCGCCCAGCCCAGGCCTCCGTACGGGAGCCGGCAGCCCCCGGCTCGGCGAGGCGGCGCCGCGGCAGCCCCCGGCGCCCACCAAGAGGCTTGGGCCGGCAGCGCGCCGCCTCCCGGGCCGGAGCGGCCGACCTTCCTGTGGGCGCGCTACGGAGAGCTGAAGCGGCTGGTGCAGGGTGAGCCGAGGGGCTGCGTGCGACGGGAGGGGAGGCGCCCGGCTCCGGCCCGGCTCCCTTCTTCCCTCGGGGATGCTGCTGCCGCCGCCCCCTTGGGCTTCTCTCCCTTCTCTCCTCCCTGTCCATGTACTTCGGAGCAATTCCCTTCCTGTGGGACCTTTTTGCCGACCCGAGGGAACCCGGTTCCGGACACATGTTTAGTCACTCCTTTTTAGGCGAGGACTCGCGCATCTCCCTCGCTGCTTTCGTTGGGGTGAATTTGCTCCGGAGCCTCCCTGCTTCCTGCTGCCATTCAGGCTGGGTCGTCGCGGGATCCCCTCCCCTTTGTTTTGGAGACATGTCCGGGCAGGGAAGCGGGAGAAGGGGCTGCTTTGTGTCTGGCTTCTCGCGCAGGGCTTTGGAGGCTGGGAGGAAGAGCGCAAGACCCACGCGGCGGCTGAAACCACAGGGAAAGGCTCACATTTCCTGTGGCGTGGATCTGTTAAGTCTTTACGGTGCCACGGGACTCTTCTGCAGCAAGAACACCAAACACAGTGAAATTTAAAGAATTGGAGTTGTTTTATTACAGTGGTTTTAATTTATTTAAATTTGCATGCAAAAAATAGGTAAAACAAACCTTTGGAAGAAAGTGCCATCCTTTCTTTGTTTTTAGATTATGCATCCATGAGTCTGGAAGAGCCATTCCTTCCTGTGTGGGAGAGAAGCCTCTTCTAAATGATGCCTGCTACCCTTGTGTTTTGTAAATATTTGCATATTTTAAAAAAGTATTCTTTCTTTAAATCTGCCTGATTAATACAGGTGGTGGAGGCACTTATAAGACTGACTGGAACGGATGATTCATCTGAACATGGTACAGTGGTACCTCGGGTTATGTACTTAATTCGTTCCGGAGGTCCGTTCTTAACCTGAAACTGTTCTTAACCTGAAGCACCACTTTAGCTTATGGGGCCTTCTGCTGCCGCCGTGCTGCCGGAGCACGATTTCTGTTCTCATCCTGAAGCAAAGTTCTTAACCTGAAGCACTATTTCTGGATTAGCGGAGTCTGTAACCTGAAGCGTATGTAACCCGAGGTACCACTGTAGTACTAATCACCCCCAGTCCAAAGAAGGAGATCCTGATTTCTCAAAAATATGATGCATACATTTTAGGTTCTCCTTCTGAATTCCAGGTATTGGGAGCGTTCTCCCAGTCCTTGAGGGACCAGCCAAAAGTATGCATCTAGCAAGCTTGCTGGGGCAGGGGAGAACAGTGCAATTTTAGAGTGCCCCCCCCTTATAAACCACTAAACATAGATTAGTTACTCCTTAACATGATTTAATCAATCTGTTCTAGTTGCAGCCAGGGATGGGCTATAGCTCAGTAGCAAAGCTGCTGTTGCCTCTTCTATTTTCTTCCCCTTTCTCCCTTTTTCTGTGGTCAGGATTTTTATCAATATTACAGAGATCGGGAGGAGGCATGGACTGGCGAGTGGACTTAATTGTGCAATTTATGTTAAAACATGTGATAAACAATTAGAAGGTAATGTAATTTCATGGTATGACAATGCCAGCATGACATTACCACCATTACTATTCCCCAGTCCCCAGCATCTTTAGACAGGGACAGGGAAAGACCCGTGCCTGAAGCCTTGGAGAGCTGTTGTAGAGAGCATAGGTGCCTCAACTTAGCTTAAGACGACTTCCTATTCTCACCCGTTTTTATACATGTTCATCTGCGGAATTGAAGATTCTAACAAACCCTGTAGAGATGATGTTAGCTTCAAAGTAAACCAGAGCAAAATAGTGTGCTTTTGTATATTTAGTGTAATGTTAACAGTATTTAATCCAGTTTTGTAATAAGGATGGACATACCGTACTTATTTGGATGCACAAAGTGATCAAACTCCTGCTCTTAATTCCTGACTTTCTCCTAAATGCTACACAAATTGCCATGTCTCTCTCTCCTCTCTTCTTCCCCTCCCACTGTCATTCCTCTGCACCTCACAAAAATATGCATTACAAAGCTTAACAGTTTCTTCCTTCCTTCCTGGGCACTGCCAGTTTCTTGAACTGTGGCATCGCTACCCACAAAGTTTATTTGACCACACCAGGCTGTCTGACCCAGCAGTTCCCTCTGTGCTTTGCCTGTTGACCACAAAGAATCTTACGCATTTCAGCATTTGCTGAATACAGTAATTTTTATTTCCAGCTCAACCAGTTTAGGGGGGGGGGGGATGACAGAAGGCAACGTGTATTCCGTGCTCTGAGATGAGCTGACTCATCACTTGGCATAAGGCAAATTCTTCACTAGTGTGCCTGCTTGCCCTTGACAGGGTTTACTAATGCAGGATGTCTGCTGTTGCACAAGTGCTATGTATTTCGAGCAGCGAAGTGTATGCGCTGCCCAGGTATAGCAGTCTGTACTCTTAAAAGACTGAGAGCTGTGTGGGCAACTGGCTGCTTTATATTTTGGCTGTGAACCAGTTCTACCACTTGTTCAAGCTCCTCCCTGAAGGACTGAGGAACACAAGGAGCTGCCTTCTACTGAATCTGACCCTTGGTCCCTCTGGCTCAGGATCGCCCATGTGGACAGGCAGGGGCTATCCAGGATCTCACACAGGGCTCTCCCCAGCCCTGCCAGGACATGCTATTGGGGATCAAGCCTGGGACCTGCGTGCAAAGCAGACACTCTAGTTGAGAATGGCCAAGATCCATTCTGTTTCCAGTGGTGCCCATCCAGCTTCCAAGCCAGACATGAATGTGAAGCCATAATAGCGTTTAGAGGAGAACTAATTTGGAGGAGCAGAGGGGTGGCAAAGGCTACTGTGGGGAGATTTAATCTTTGCTGTCTAGCAGGCAGTCCCAAATGGTGGTTAATGGAGATAAGCTTCATTTAGTTGGTTAAAAGAGTGACTGCAGATTTGTGGTTGAAGAAGGGATGTTTTGCCTCCCAAGTAGGAGGCAGGAAGCCTCTGAATACCAGCTGCTGGCCATCAGAAGTGGGGGAGGAGAGTGCTGTTGGCTTCGGGTTCTACTTGTGGGCTTCCTGTGGGCATCTGGTGGACTACTGTGAAAACAGGATGTTGAGCTAGATGGGCCACTGGGTGATGGACCTAGCAGCCTCTTCTTATTATAGAATGGCACTGAATGGCCTTCATATTGCTCATTTAAATAAGGAGGAATCCAAATGACTAGTTCTTAATTTCTAAGAAAAAGAATAAATTAAGGCTTGGGGTGGGGTGAGGCTGAGGTCTATGCGTTGGGACAACCGATCTCAGTGATTTCGGGTAGGAGGAGGAGTTACGCTAAGACCAGACCATGTCATTACAGAGGAGGCAGGTTTAGTCGTTGTCTGAGGACTATCCCTGCCTCCAGGTCTGGTCCTGACCAGATGGATACTAGAATCAGCAAGGGATACCCACATGACCTGAAGGTGCTGCTGTGCAATGCCAGGTCAATGATTCATAAGACCACTGCCATCCATGACCTGATCATGGATGGGGGATTTGACCTGGCATGTGTAACAGAGACTTGGTTGAATGAAGCGGACGGGCCTGTTCTTGCTGCTGCTTGTCCACCAGGTTTCTCTTACGCACAGCAACCCAGGCCTTGTGGGCGGGGAGGGGGGGGTTGCAGTGATTTTTAGGAAGTCATTAGTTTGCACCAGGCGTCCTATTGGGAAGACCCAGTTCTCTGAGTGCATGTTCTGGAAGTTGGGCAATAGGGGCAGTACAGGATTCCTTTTGGTGTACCGACCTCCCCGCTGCACCAAGGATTCCCTGCCCGAGCTGCTTCAGGTCGTGGCGGATGTTCTCCTGGAGACACCTAGTTTGGTTGTCCTAGGGGATTTTAATATCCATGCCGACACGACCTTACAAGGGGCCGCTCGGGACTTCATGGAAAGCATGGCCTCCATGGGGCTGTCCCTGAATAAGTTTGGCCCAACCCATAGCCGCGGACATGCCTTGGACCTGGTGTTTACCTCTACGGATGTTGGTGACCTGACACTAACTAAAAGTGAAACAAAAGAAGTGCCATGGTCAGATCACTTCCTGGTGCAACTGGACTTCTCCGCGACCCTTCCCCTCTGCAGGGAGGTGGGACCGATTCGGATGGTCCGCCCCCGCCACTTAATGGATCCAAATGGTTTCCAGAGAGTGGTAGGGGATGCTTTATCCCATGTTGATGGCCTTTCAGCTGATTCCCTGGTGGCCCGCTGGAATGTGGAGTTAACCAGGGCTATTGACTGTTTGGCTCCGAAGCGCCCTCTCCGATTGCATGGAGCCCGGAGAGCCCCGTGGTTTTCCACGGATCTGAGGGCAATGAAACAATCGTTGAGACGGCTAGAGCGCCGGTGGCGAATAACTCATTCTGAAGCTGACCGGACACAGGTTAGAGCTCAATGTCGAGCCTACCAAGTGGCGGTAGCGACGGCGAAGAAGACTTTCTTCACCGCCTCTATTGCATCTGCAGAAAACAGCAGCAGGAGACTTTTTCAGGTGGTCCGCAATTTAGCGGAACCACCTGCTACATCAGGGCCCAGTACGGGCCACATGATCTCCTGCAATGATTTTGCAAAGTTTTTTGCAGATAAAGTCGCTCAGATTCGGGAAGAGGTAGACGCCACCGTGGGAGCAGGGCCGGGGCGGGAGAGTGCTAGAGTCCTGTCTAGTCAAATTGCATGGGATCAATTCCAATCTGTTACCTCCGAGGATGTGGACAGGCTGCTTGGACGAGTGAAACCAACCACCTGTCTCCTTGATCCTTGCCTATCCTGGCTTATAAAAGCTAGCCGGGAAGGACTGGGCGATGGGCTTCGTGGGGTGGTGAATGCTTCCCTCCGTGAGGGAGCCTTCCCAGACCCGCTGAAAGAGGCGGTTATCAAACCACTTCTTAAAAAACCATCTTTAGATGCGGCCACGATGGCCAGCTATCGCCCAGTCTCAAATCTTCCATTCTTGGGCAAGGTGATTGAGCGAGTGGTTGCTGAACAACTCCAGGCACGCCTGGAAGAAGCGGACCATTTGGATCCCTTCCAGTCGGGATTCAGGCCTCATCATGGGACTGAAACTGCCTTGGTCGCACTGGTTGATGATCTCCGGCGGGCTAGGGACAAAGGTGAGAGCTGTTTCCTAGTTCTGCTGGATCTCTCAGCGGCGTTTGATACCATCGACCATAACATCCTTCTGGACCGTCTTGAGGGGCTGGGAGCTGGGGGCACTGTCCTACAGTGGTTCCGCTCCTTCCTCCTGGGCCGTGTTCAGAAAGTGGTGGTGGGGGATGAGTGTTCAGACCCCTGGGCTCTCACTTGTGGGGTGCCTCAGGGTTCTGTCCTCTCCCCCATGCTTTTCAACATTTACATGCAGCCGCTGGGAGAGATCATCAGGGGGTTTGGGCTGGGTGTTCATCAGTATGCGGATGATACCCAGCTCTACCTCTCTTTCAAATCAGAACCAGTGAAGGCGGTGAAGGTCCTGTGTGAGTGTCTGGAGGCGGTTGGAGGATGGATGACGGCTAACAGATTGAGATTGAATCCTGACAAGACAGAAGTACTGTTTCTGGGGGACAGGAGGCGGGCAGGTGTGGAGGACTCCCTGGTCCTGAATGGGGTAACTGTGCCCCTGAAGGACCAGGTGCGCAGCCTGGGAGTCATTTTGGACTCACAGCTGTCCATGGAGGCACAGGTTAAATCCGTGTCCAGGGCAGCTGTGTACCAGCTCCATCTGGTACGCAGGCTGAGACCCTATCTGCCTGTGGACTGCCTCGCCAGAGTGGTGCATGCTCTGGTTATCTCCCGCTTGGATTACTGCAATGCACTCTACGTGGGGCTACCTTTGAAGGTGACCCGGAAACTACAACTAATCCAGAACGCGGCAGCCAGACTGGTGACAGGGAGCGGCCACCGAGACCATATAACACCGGTCTTGAAAGACCTACATTGGCTCCCAGTACGTTTCCGAGCACAATTCAAAGTGTTGGTGCTGACCTTTAAAGCCCTAAACGGCCTCGGTCCAGTATACCTGAAGGAGCGTCTCCACCCCCATCGTTCTACCCGGACACTGAGGTCCAGCACCAAGGGCCTTCTGGCGGTTCCCTCACTGCGAGAAGCCAAGTTACAGGGAACCAGGCAGAGGGCCTTCTCGGTAGTGGCGCCCTCCTTGTGGAATGCCCTCCCACCAGATGTCAAAGAGAACAACAACTACCAGACTTTTAGAAGACATCTGAAGGCAGCCCTGTTCAGGGATGCTTTTAATGTTTGATGTATCATAGTATTTTAATATTCTTTTGGAAGCCGCCCAGAGTGGCTGGGGAGGCCCAGCCAGATGGGCGGGGTATAAATAATAAATTATTATTATTATTATTATCATTATTATGTAGGAGCCATCATGTCTGCTTTATACCTTAATCCTGTATATGTGGAATCTACCTGTGGTCACTCAATAGTAAGGAAAGGCATGCACATTATACATAGTTAGAGGCATGTTTCTTTGTTGTATCTTCATGGATTTGAGGACTTAGCCCTGTATGGAAAGCACATTCAGAGGCTGACACGTGGCAGACATAAAGCCCTGAGGGTAACAAGGACTCCTGGCTATGCAAGATGCCTCCTGAAATGTTCAGTAGTAACAGATTGCTGGTGTGCAAGAACAGACTTAGAGGTGGGGAGACTCTCCAAGGAGGTCAGATAGACAGTCACTTGAAGTATTGCAATAAAATAAAATCCAAAAAAATAAAAGAAGTAATGCAAATTCAATTTAAAAAAACCCATTATCAATATTTAATGTGATGGATGTACCATCTCCCTCCTGTCTTCAGCCACAAATCAACAGACACACCACAGACCACCTGCATGAAGCTCATGAACCACTGATGGTCCATGGACAGAAGTTGGGGAACCCTTGATTTAAAGCATTCTTATACCACCTTAACCTGGGAACTTTTTTAAAAGGTGCTGGGAACTGTAGCTTTGTGAGTTCAACACCCTGAACTAACTAAGTATGGTACACTGGAGGGGGGGCAGGGGTAGAGTGAGGCTGTAATGGAGATGGTCCAATTTTGTGATAATTTGGGCCTTAGTTCTTACATAAATGGCATACCATGACACAGGTAGTGGTTCACATGATGGGTTGATCCTGCAAAGAAAAACACTCCATAGAAAGCTGGCATACTGGGGAGAAGGCTAAGCTTGAACCCTTCTCCCTGCCTTGCTACTTCTGTATTCAAGGTTTTCTTTTTTAAGGAGAAGCATTTAGTTATATGACTCCTAGCAGTCATCTGAAGTTGTGCAGCTCAGATACAGATTTATCACACCATTGAGAACTAGGTTCTGGACTCTCCCTATTCTGTGATGGAAAAGAAGGTCCTGATTAGCTGGAACAGGACCTGTTTTTTCAGGGATCTGACCCTTCCCTTAACAACTAAATTCCTATTTCTTAGCCTTCTGCCTTTCAGAGAAACCAGTAAGAAAATGGCCATGCACTCCTTTCAACCTGTCTATAGCCTGGTTAGCACATAATGCTAAATCATGTTTTACTTAGCTCAAGCGGTGTTTGTTTGAATGCCTGATCTCAGCCCAGCTGGGTAACCATGGCTTCTTTTCTGGTTACAAACCACAAAATGAAGCCATGGTTTGTTGTTGGCTTAAGAACCATGACCTGTTTTAACTGTGGTTTGACATTATTTCCAAACCCAACAGGCTTGCTTAACTATGATTTGCTTGTTTCCTGCAGCCACTCATGATGACACATAGGCAAGAGCATCTGGAAACCAAACCAAGCTTTGGAGAAAGCCACGGCTTATTTGTTCGTCTGCAAGATGATTTGTTGAATAAACCATGGCTTAGCATTATGTGCAAACGCAGCTGTAGAGGACTTATCCCACTAACTTTGGTTCATGAGTGAGGGACACGTTTTGTCAGTTACCCACTCTCTTAACAATCTGCCTCCTGAGGTATTTTATTTTGTATAACAGACCCAGGGGGTCACCTCACCCCTTGTTTCTGGCTTGGGAATCATCTTTTCCTAGAAGAATTCTCCCCTTCTGGCTAGAATGAAACCCAGGTAGTCTGTATTCCCACAGGTTCTACCTCCCCTGGCACAGACTTAGCCTTCCAGTCTAAATACCTTCTCTAGACACTCAGCCCAGTCTTCTATCTAATCTGTGAGACTCCTTCCTCTTGCTGTAGATTGTCTCCTCAGTGTGGTTGTTCAACTCAACTCAAATCAGAACCAGTTCTCCCTCAGACAAATTCTATCCTAATCCCTTTCTCCCATCTCAAATCAAGCCCTATCTAAAAACTCCCTCAGAAAATGCTCCTTGTATTCTCCCTCCCATCCATGCAATGAGTCAGGTCCCTTCCCCTCCATCCCTGGATCACAATTTTATTACCTTTTGGAACTAAATAAAACCATATATTTGGCTATTTTTGGTGAATCTCTATGTTTCAAAAAATGGGATTTTCTTGCCTTATTATGGCACTGGGAGTGCAGTATAGGTTGTCGAATGGAGAGAAATGTATAGAAATGGTGGTGTGTGCGTGTCATTGCAGCATAGCACACAATCTCAGGAAGCCAATGTTTCTGATGTGTTGGGTACCCCTACTTTTGTCCGTAAGAGGCATCCATTTGGAAGTGTGCGGTAATTGCTTGTGCTTCCATCTTCCTCCAGATTTGCTTCCCCCAGGGGTCTGCAATCTTCTGAACCCTTCAACAATCTACTCCAACAATGAGATTTCCCTGAGTACTATCGGGGTTTATGGATTTGACTATGACTACACACTGGCGTTATACTCACCTGCCCTCCACTCTTGCATCTACAACACAGCTCGGGACATCCTTGTGGAGCAGTATAAGGTACCGGTAGAGCTTGCATGTCCTGTTGACTAGAACACAAGAAAAGTAATTGGCAAAATTGGAGGGTGCTTGGCTTGGACAAATGGTGGCAACTGAAGGTTTGAAAACCTTTGGGTGGGGGTGGGGAGCCTGTGGTCCACAGGCCAAAGTTAGCCCACCAAGGGTACCTGCTTGATCCATGAGCCCGTTTCCCCCAAAACTTGCCCACCTGCCCCCACACCTGACATCATATGTACACTTAAACCATGTTCACAATTGTGCATTGGCAAGGGAAATCAGGCTTCGGATATACCGCCCGTCAGCTGAGCAGCGCTGAATTGGCTGCTGAAGTGCTCCCTGTGCGGAACTTCCTCATACACTGGATGTCTGCAGAAAACAGGCTGTGGCTCTACCTCCCATCAGCTGGTGGGCAGTAAAACTGGAGCTGCAGGCATTTTAAAGCACACTGCAGGACTCTTGTACAGTACTTTGAAGTCAAAGGCACTTGCTATCATGGTGACACCAGGTGGTTGGCAACCAAGGCCAGGATCTGACCAGTGGAGCTAGAAAGGTTCCCCAGCCCTGCCTTAGGCCAAGAGACATAAAAGAAGGAGGCAGTTGTGTTTGTATGCTTGTCCTGTTCTGTGTAAACTGTATGTGTTTGGTTTTTGCATCAAAAGGAGCGTTCAGGTGGACGAAGCTGAACCCTCTGCTGTCTTTACCTCACCATGCTCTGTCACTGCAGGCACTTTTCTGGCAGCTCAGTTATCCAAAGTGGCCCAGGCTAGAAAAGACACTTGAAGCAGTGGGGAAAGGGGAGGGTTTAGCACTCCTCATTCAAGTGCTAGAAAGTTAACTTTTACCTCTTGTCTTATACGTGATCAGGGCAGACAGACCAAGAGGGCTTCTCCTTTCATGCCTCCTTTGCCTCTTCATGGGTAGAATGTGCATTTGCCCTTCATGCTTGGGAACCTGTATGGGCCTCCCAATGTTGTAGTACTCTCAACTCCCATCATCCCCAGAAGGCAGCACGGCTAATGGATTGGGGCTGATGGGAGCTGTAGTCCATCAACATCTGGAGGGCCACAGAGGTTCCCCATCCCTGCTGTCTGTGCTTGCCTCTAGGATCCCAATTGTAGCTGATAAATATGGATAGCATTGTTCTAAGCAATTCCCTGCATTGACTTCATCGAGAAAAAGTATTATCTTTGAAATCCGCTTCCAAATGACACTTGAAATGCTCTAGACTTTTTAAACTGATTGACAACCTTGCAAATTGTATGTTTTGTTCTGTCCCATCAGTATCCAAAGGGCATCCTGAAGTATGAATATTGGCCGAACTTTGCCATCCGGGGCTTACACTACGACATTGCCAAGGTGAGACAGAGACAGGTGGCTTGTCCTGCTGTTGTGGCTTTGGCAGGACAGCAGAGGCTGGAAGAGCAGAGCTGTGTGTGCATGTGTCAAATCTCACTTTAGACTGAAGTCACCAGGTGTTCTTAGCCAAACTGCAATGGCCTAATGCAGTAGTGTAATCAACTTGGAACATTTTAAAAGTCTTCTTAAATGCATGCTAAGTATTATTACTTGTCACCTGTGCAAATAAGGGTCACTTTCAGCAGGGGGTTAATTGTAAGCCAAGGGAAGAGTTTGTTCTTTTTTCCGTTGTGGTCATCCATGTAGCACAAATGTGGGCAGGCAATGCGTTATGCATAGGGCTACCTCTGAAGACAGTTTGGAAGCTTCAACTGGTGCAGAATTCAGTGGCCAGGTTGCTCACCAGACAGGCAAGACGCTTTGAGCAGATTACACCAATCCTGGCCCAACTCCACAGGCTGCCAGGTAGTTTCTGGGCCCAATTCAAAGTGCTGGTTTAGACCTATAAAGACTTAAATGGCTCAGGACCACAATACCTCAAGGACCGCCTCCCCCCATATGAACCTCCTCAGACCCTGCAATCATCATCTGAGGCCCTTCTTTGTGTGTGTCCTCCATGTGAGGACCAGAGTGTCCTTTTCTATGATGGCTCTCCACAGAGAGGCTCACCTGGTACCTTCATTACATATCTTTAGGTGCCAGGCAAAAATGTTTCTCTTTAACTAGTCCTTTGGCTTTGGCTGATCAGGGCGGTCCAACTTCTCATACCAAGTGGGCTGCACGTTGCCTTGTCTCATGGGGGGTGGGATCACCAAGATTTGACTCACACACCCGGCCCTGCTTTGGGATGAAAGCACTTGGCTCTGGCAGGGTCTAGAGCCCTCCTTCCCAAAGTTGGAAAAGCACTAACTAGGCTTTGGGAAGGAGGCAAGAGGAATCTAGGACCCTGTCAGTGCCCTCACACCTACTTCCCAAAGCCCAGTGCCTTGCTAATCCAGCTTTGGGAAGGCAGTGCATCAAATGTTGCAAAGGGCCACCGTAAAAGGCTTTGGGGGCCACATGGAGCCCTTTGGCCATGCGTTGGACCACCCTGTGTGTCCTTTTAAATGTGTTTGTGGGAAGAGTGTTATTGGTTTGTTATTGCTCTTGTTTTTATAATGTATTTTGTGTTCATATTTTGTATTTTTATGTGGTGAACCGCCCTGTGATCTTCAGATGGTGTTATACAAATTCAATAAATAAAGTATCATTTCATGAACTAATTTGCAATATAGGTTTCCTGTGTGCTGACTCCACATTTCTCTTCTGTCATCCATACAGGGCTTGCTCATGAAGATAGATGCCTTTCATTACATTCAGCTGGGCACCGTTTACCGGTAAGTGTTGCTCACGTTGGCCCCCAATGGCTGAGATGGAGCAGAATTTCATAGCTGAGATATTGGAATTGAGGCTGTTCCTAGACCTAATTTTTAATATTCTTCTGTGTGGTCATGCCTAAGATATAACCCTGACTCCCAGGAAATAGAATTTGCAAGTTGGGAAGCAGTCCCAAAGGCATGCGGTCCTTTTAATCTCCCTTGAAAACTCTGGTTAAATTTGTGTTAGCCATGGCTAGCTGTGGTTCACATGGAATATTAAACCATGGTTAAGTCAAACAAAGCAAGGAAGAGGGGAAGAAGCACCCATCCCTTGCTCTGGCTCAAAATTTGCAAACTAGTTTGTAAGGAGACCGCATCATGTCTGCACCAGTCAAACTGGAATTCATAACTTCGTAGCCACATCACTCACATGCAGTACTTTGATTCAGCTGCGAAATGATGCGCTCCTGGCGACACTTCCAAGCTCCTAAACCTTTCCCCTTTTTGGCATTCCGCAGGGGCTTGAAACCGGTTCCAGATGACGAGGTGCTGGCGTTGTATGACGGTACCCTTCATATCCCCCTCCACCAGGCTAGTGGCTTCTATGGAAAGGTTGGTTCCCTTGCTAGCCCTGGAGCTGGTTTGAAGGCCATCGGCCAGTGTCTCTCGTTTCTGTTTCTGACTGAGATGTGGCAAGAGGGGACCAGGTGCCAGCAGAGTGTAGCTCCTTTTATTTGCCCTCCTATGTATCTCTGCTTTCCAGGGTCCACCAAGTTATAAAGGGAGCTTAGTTGGCCTGCAGTTGCATCTACTCTCTAGGCTGGACCTCCATATTCACCTGGTTTCTCTACCAAGTATTTGGTAGGGCATTGCATTGTCTCCAGAGTTTTTGCAGGGAATACTGCAGGATGCATGGCAAACTGAGATGCTGGAGTAAGGATGAAGTGGTCTTCTTTGAAAAGGGGCATCCATAGTGAAGTTTTCGTCATGTTGGCAGAGCACCCACATGCCAGTACTGGCATTACCCTTGGAGCCAGTCCTATATGTACATAACTAACCAGAAGTAATTTGTCGAAGAGGTGTGAGCCTCTCTAGCCGAAGGTGTAATGTTGCCCTGACTCAGAGGACTCAAGCGCCATCCCGCTCCCCAAGAGTCAATGGCAGATAAAGCAGACTTGGCCCCTTTAAATAGGGTTGGCATACGTCTGGTATTCAGCCCTCGTAAACAGCGTCCGGGGGGAAATCGATGAATGTCCAGGAAAATCCGGGTGTGTGGCAGCCCATGTCAGAAGTGTCATTTTTGGTGAATTTCATTAAAAACAATGAACAACTTAACAACTTTGCCCCCCACCCCACCCCCGCAAAAAAGAGCTCAACTTTTGTGTCCAGTTTTTCACTTCATGGGCGCAGAGCCAGCAACTGAGATACAGCTGCAGCTCCTGTTTAAGGCTCGGTCTGAGGATGACTGTTGCCGAAGGAAGACCTGAGCTCTGCTCTTACTGTGCAGATAACCTGAGCTCTGTGTGTGTGTTTTTGGCTCAACATGAGATGAAATCGTTACTTTATTTTATTTATAAAATTTGTATGCCACCCTTCATTCAAAGATCTAAGGACAATCCGCAGCATAAAAATACAAGATAAAAACACAAAATGCATAATAAAAACAAGAACAAACCAAACCAATGACCTCCTCCTCCCCCCACTCTCAATGCACCACTTTCACATCCTAAGGTACCACCGTCCTGGTCCTGATCCTGATCAGAACATTCCATAGGTGCTATTTTATGTTTTTTAAACAAATGAAAGAACATGAAACTATGCATTTAACATAGTGTGTTGTTTGACACTCAGAATGCAGTGTGGGTAGGCAAGAACTTCCCGGTGAAATAGTCTTACGGCAGCCCCTTTCCCCTGCTCATGGAGGGTGCTCTGTACCTCCTAGCTGCCTTTATCTAATCTTGATGTCTCTTGCCTTCCCCGTTTTTCTTCAGTCTGGATCTATGTACAGTGGTACCTCGGGATGAGAACGGGATCCGTTCCGGAACCCCATTCGCATCCTGAATAGAACGTAAGATGCATCTGGGCGTGCTGTGTTTCGCTGCTTGCGCGCATGCGCATGACGTCATTTTGACCGTCTGTGCGGGCGGTGAAACCTGGAAGTAATGTGCTCTGTTACCTCCGGGTTGCCACGGAGCGCAACCCGAAAATACATCCTGAAGCACATTTATCCTGAGGTATGACTGTATCTGATAAATCAAATAATGGAAGCGGAAGTAAATATGCTCACTCTCACTTAATTGTGGATTTTGAAGGTGGTTGGTGAATGTAGGGCTCTGATGTGTAGCTGGACTGGATGAACCAGGAATTCTGCAAAGTTGGACACTTACAGTCCTTGCACTAGCAAGAAATGGGTGATGAGTGCAGGCAGTTCTGATTGAGAGTTGCTGTTCAAGCCAGGAACAATCTTTTGTTTGTCCTTCCCTCCCTTGGTCTTCCCAGGGTCCAGCCATAAAGCAGTTTATGGACATCTTCTCTCTCCCTGAAATGACCCTCCTGGCCGTAGTCAATGACTTCTTCATCACCAACGACATTGATTACGATCCCATCCATCTCTACAAAGACGTAACGGTGTGTTTCCCTCCACTTTCCTGCATATTCTGCTCTTGTTGCTGAGTGTTGAGATGTAGGCTTCTGTGTTGAGAATTGGCGGGAGGATTGTGGCTTGCGATGTGTCCCTTTTTTGGTGGGGGGAGGGAGGGCTCTGTGTTCTCTGTGGTTCACCCTGCAGGCAAACTGAGGAGGAGGAGGATTTGAGTGCTCTCAAGGGCTCTGTTCAGTTCTTTCTTTTTTACTACTTTGTTGTGGGAGGGAGTGACGTATCTCGCCACAGCAGAACAGGCTGTCCTGAACCAAGGAGAGAATTGGGAGGGGCTGCCTGCTTAGCTGCCAGGGAGGCTTATCAAGGAGCCCAGCTGCCCCAAGGCACACGGCAGGGGCCTCTTTCTCCTCCTCTGCCTGTGTTTTGAAAAGGCAAGTCTCCTTCTTAGTTGTATCTTTGGAAACTTGAGACATCTGGCTCTGCCTCTCAGACTCACAGCTTCTCTGGAGCCTGCCTGTCTCCTTGATCTAGGGCAAGAGGTCAGAACAGGCATTGTCATAAATAGCATTGCTCCATTGCTGCCTCGATGCACGTAGGCCCTTTGACTATTCCAAGAGACCTCTTTATTGAGCATTCCTTCCGATTTGTTTGCAGGAAGATTAGATGGCAAATGCTCATTAGCAAGCCAACTTTCTGATTTGTTTGTGGGGAGATTAGATGACGTTGTGTTGCCCCACACTTCCCAGTGCATTTGTCCATCACTTTTCTTATCACAAGAAGTCTTAAGGGGGAAGCAGGTTTGCTACACAAGACCTCCCAATCAATGATAATTGCACAATTCTATTAGCCTCCCGGAATGTGAATTTGCCTCTATTTGATTGAATTCCACCTGAAAATAGGGACAGGCTTAGGGGGTTCTCATGCTTGTATTCTACAGTGAGGGGGGAAAGTATTTGATCCCCTGCTAAATTTGCCCGTTTGCCCTCTGATGAATAAATTACCAGTCCATAATTGTAATGGTAGGTTTATTGTAGCTGAGAGAGACAGAATAACAACAGGAAAACCTCCAGAAACCCAGAAGACAAAAGTCAGAGATTGATGTGCATTATAATGAGTGAAAGAAGTATTTGATCCCCTATCAACCAGCCAAATGTCAGGCTACCTGGTATCTTCACTGTATGTAATGAGCTGAGATTAGAAGCACCTGTAATCCCAGACATTTGTCTTCTGGGTTTCTGAGGGGGTTTCCTGTTGTTATTCTGTCTCTCAAAGCTACAATAAACCTACCATTACAAGTATGGATTGGTCATTTCTTCTTGTCTGCACGCCTATCCACATGAGCAATGGAAAGCACTGTCACATTATTTCCTGTCCACACTAGTGGCTAGTAGTTGATGGTATGTTTTCACACTGTGTCTTATTGTCCCCTCCTCTCAGTACTTCCCCACCTTCCCTAAGTTCCAGAAACGTGAGGCCCATTGTGGGTATGCACACATGTATTCATTTTCCTATGGAGGCAGCCAAAATTTTTTTGGATACAACTTTTCTGTTATGCCAGATTTGCATTAAAAAACAGTTTTTTTTTAAAAAAAAAGACCACTGAGGAGTGCTGTCAGGTAGGGGTGTGCAGCAAAATGTCACCACAAATGTAAAAAAACACCTGTCTGCAGAATGCATTTTAGAGTGCAAGCTGCCAATGGGATGTTGTCAGTGCCGAAAGTGTATACACATGGAGTGCTTAGAAACCATTTTAAACCACTGTGTGCGCACCACTTTTTTGGAAAGTAGCTGGGAATTTCTCTGTGTTTAAAAGAGGAAGAAAGACAGAAACAGGCAAGGACCAAGCTAGTTGTAACTGTAGCAAGGTCTGCTGCATTTATTTAAACAGGTAAAAACTGTTACGATATGGATGCAATGCAGCTGCAAAGTGCTAGCTTGAAAAGTAAACATGATGGGAATGTTGGGACTGCCCATGGGAAACAGAGGGACAGTCAGTTCACAGTGTGAAGCACCGGAATTAGCTCAGAGTGTAATATGAGCTCTTCCGTTTGTTCCTGTCCAGAAAGTGTTTGTCACTAGACTGCTGGAGTTTGAAGAGAGCAGTCATGTTTTTTGTAATGCTGCAAAGACAGAAATAAAGGCATGTAAATACGTTTCTGTCTATCTCTTTCCCCTGCCCGGGGGGGGGGGCAGGAAAGAGGGTGTGTGTTCTTCTCACGCTGACAAGGATCGCCTATCGAGACCTCACCCGGATCTTGCTGGGGAATGCAGCCAGGGAGATCAACAGGGAATCATGCCGGGTGCCTGGGAGAGTTGCCAGTTTCTCCTGATATGGGCTTGATTTCCGACAAAAACACCCGTGAGTTTTCTCAAATCAGATTTGGGCTGTGGTTCAAACGGAGAGGTTTTTCCCTTGTAAATGCACACACACACCCCCGACACACTGAAGCCGCTATTTGCCCTATGGAGGAAAACAAGCAAGTATCAGTGTCTCTGAACTCCCTCTACCCACATCCCTGTCAGGGAAAGCAGGGCCAAAAAGGAAAGGAAACCCTCTTCCTACAGTTCTGGAGTCCCAGTTGGATTCTTGTTACCCCCCACAAAAACTGGTGGCTACTGTTACTTTTTTCTTTTCTTTTTAAAGCAAGTGATCCAGACATGGATCTCTAAACTGGTTTGGCCATCGGAATATGTTGTAAAGCAGTGGAGCAACAGAGGCAAGTGATTTGTGGGAGGCTGGGGTCAGTTTGCAAAAGTTTGCAGTGCCTCCCCACCCAACTAGGTAACCTAGCTTGGGATAGAGGGGCAAGTGGGGTGATTCCGGCTCTTAGCCCCCCCCCCCCTTTAGCCCAAAGCCAGCTTGGAAGGGGTGCAGAGCAAGGGAGCGGTATAGCCTTCCTTTCCAAAGTACCATCTCTCGAAAGCAACTTCCAGGGTGTTGGTGAAGCACTGGAAACGCAGGTCAGGGGGAGCTAGACCAGTGTGCACATTGTTAAATTTGTTTGTGTATTTCTGATGTGTTTTTTAAAAACTATTATTAAAAAAAGTTTTTCAATAGGATGCCATCCGGGATGTCCATATTAAAGGCTTTATGTACAAGTGGATTATGCAGGATCTGGGTGAGTATCCATCTGCCAAGGGGCTGAAGGCAGGGCAACCACACAAGCAGAGGGCTGCAAGGGATGCAAATGGCCTTTCCAGACCTGCTGCCTTTCCCAAGGGGAGAGCATCCACCCACTAGCTAAGCTGTAGAACAAAACACGCTGGTTAGCTAGCCTAGTGTGTCGGAAGTGAAATGTTCCACAATGGGCTGTTTTTCTGCATGAAGTAATTTAGCAGAATGGCACAGAGGCTTAAGCAAGTGAACCAAGCAGTGGACTGCTCAAGGGAAGGCAAAACCAAAGATCAGGCCTGGCTGAAGTCTCTTCGTCTGTGCATTCTCTGTGCCTGGACCAAGCACATTCCACACCAAGAAAGCTAAATTCTGCAGTCACAGGAGAAGCCGGGAGACTGAAGCCCCACGCTTCGTCTCAGAAATCAGAGAGGGATTGGCCAGGTGCTTTCATGTGCATCTGCACAGCAACAAGGGCTAGAAACTTGCTTTAAAAGGGGGGGGGGGTTTGCATTGTGCCACATTGTGTACTTTTTGTTCACTTCCACAGGGTAGGCATATACACAAAGCCCAGCCTAAGTCAGAAAACGAAAACAACAATCCTTCCAGCACTGCTCCTTCCCACCCAGTGAACCTCGTTTCAGTTTGTCTCTTGGTTCTGTCTGCATGGAGAAGTTTTTAATGCCCATCTTCCCTCTGCAGAGAAGTACATCCTGCGTGGGGATGAGACATACGCCGTGCTGCACCGCCTGGCCAAGTGTGGCAAGAAACTCTTCCTCATCACCAACAGCCCTTTCAGCTTTGTGTGAGTCTGAACATGGCAGGGCTGCAAGCTAGAAGTAGGCTGGGCATTAGCATTGTCCTGGTCCAAAACTGTTGATCTACAATAGACTTTATTTAAACTCTGCTTAAATGCTGACATTGAACCACTCTGTTGGAATCTCTAGGGCTCTCCTGCATCAGCTGCTCCTGCATTTTCATAGAATTGTAGAGTTGGAAGGGAGCCTGAGGGTCATCGAGTCCATCCCACTGCAGTGTAGGAATCGTAACTACAGGTGGCCATCCGACTTCTGCTTAAACACTTCCAATGAAGGAGAGTCTGTCAAACAGCTCTTGCCATCAGAAAGTTCTTGTTTGGTCAGAATCTCCTTTCTTGTAACTTGAAGCCATTGGTTTGGGTCCTGCCCTCTGGAGCAGGAAAAACTAAGCTTGCTCCATCTTCCATGTGCTGGCCCTTGAGATAGTTGAAGATTTTTTTAGGTTTGACCTAAAGTGTTACACTACTAGCCCCAGCCCTATAGGCGGCTCAGGCTGACGGCTTACACTAATTTGACAGCCTCATGGTAGATACGAGAATAAAGGAGGAAGACGAATAGGGAGGGAGCACTACTGTGGGCTGTGAGAAAGGAGTGAATTGTAGCCGCTCTGAGCCCGGCTTTGGCCAGGGAGGGCGGAATACAAATAAATTATTATTATTATTATTATTATTATTATTATTATTATTATTATCTCCTGCACTCTGCTGATTCTTCTGCTGGAATATCTGCTGCCCTTCTCAGGCTTCCTTGGTCTCTGTTGCAAGAGCCCATAGAAGCTCCCTCTGCTGTCTGCTACTGGTGACATTCCCTCTCCTATTCCTAATGTGCCTTTTTCCTTCTTTCCAGCAATAAAGGGATGCGGTACATGGTTGGTAAAGACTGGCGGGACTTCTTTGACGTGGTCATAGTCCAGGCAGACAAGCCTCATTTCTTCAATGATTGTGTCAAGTAAGTGTGGCCCACTCTAAAGCTCCTGCTGGGTTCCAGATCCTGTATGCCACATTGAGGGATGAGTTCTAGTGCATCCACCTTGGGCGGTTGGGGGGCAGAGCGCACAGCCTGAAGTCTGGGAAGTGGTACTGGCCTTCGCACACATCACACCAGTCAGTATAGAGACTTGAGCCTTAAGAACCTGGCAGGTTGCCTCTGGCCACTTTGCAGAGAGCCAGATATTCTGTTTGCTTTCTGTTGCGGGGGGGGGGGGCATTCTGTGTAAATCTGAAATCCTGCTATCTGCCCAACTGCATCATTTTCCTCCTTTCTTTACTTTAAAAAAATGACTTAATACTCACCTGCTTGATTGCCCTAAATATTCCTCTGCTTGCTTTTCTGTGAGACAGAAAAAATAAGTGTGTGGGGTGGGGAAGGCTACACACTTACACTGGCTTGGGACAGAAATGCTTGTCTGCTTTTATGAAGATAGGGGTGCTTTGTAAATTATACATGACTTCTGAATATTCTGTTTTCACTTCCTGTCATTCTTCCCCTTCTTTCCTATATCTTGTATACTTTCTTCTCCTTCCCTTTTTGTGTCTTACTGACATTTAAACCACATGGAGGTTTTATTACAATCAAGAGGTACATATATTTTTGTTAAATAAATAAAAGAATGAAAATAAGTCTTTAAGGAGGTGCATCTTAAATTGCACTTTTTATAATATTGCCAAAATGCAATACAAAGTCAAAGCTCAAATACAAAGCTCCTGGTTTACCTTGGCTCCAAGAGCCACTTCACACAAGAATTTGCAGAAAACATCTACACAATCTTATGTGTAGGTTCCCCCAGAAACAGTGTGAGGGTGGGCAAGTGAGAATGATTTTGTGGGTTTGGAGGCCAGGTGCTGGGTCCCAGGAGCTCATGCCCCCTAGCTCTGGGAGAGCAGAGGGTCTTGTTGGCACCCCCCACCCACCCCCCACTTGCTTCTCTCCTCAGACCTTTCCGGCGACTGGATGCTAATGGGGATCTGCAGTGGGACAAAATAACTAAGCTGGAGAAGGGGCAAGTATATAAGCAGGTGAGGAAATGTATTGTGGACGATAAAAATGTCATGGTGGTGGGATTGTCTGTCTTCTGGAAGAATGGAATTAATACACCAGATCTTTCCATGCTTGTAACTTGGGCATGTCAGTCCTTCAGCATATCATCATCTGTACACACACACACACACACACACACACACACACACACACACACTTTGTCTTTTCTCCACTTGGATATTCTTGAGGCAGCTTTGGATGGATGTCAAATCAGATACCTAAGGGATGGGGGAAGTAATCTCCTCTCTCGCAGGTCTAATCCAGTTCCACCCTATGACAGGAGCCTGTGTGGCCCTTCAGATGTCAAGCCCTCTCTGTCTCTCTCTCTCCGGTGGTGAGGAAACGGCCTAGTCTGGCCTCACCGTCGCCATGGCACAGTGGGCAAGCAAGGGAGAGAAGAAAAGCCCACTGAGGGCTTCTTGCCCAGCGCTCTCTGTTTCTGGAGGTTGGCACCAGGCTGCCTTCTCCATACCAGCAAGTAATTCCATATCTTTTGTCAATTCTAGGTCAAAATTCAGCCTCTTATATTTAACCTCATTCTATATTAATGTAAAAATTGTGTAGCCATTTTGTTCCTGTATTTATAGAACTCCTTTAACTGACACCACCTGTCTGGTGATTTTAATGCACCCTTTCTCATTCCACTGTCAAAAAATAAAATATAGGGCAACCTCGTTGACTTCCTCCAGCTTACAGGCTGGCGTGGATCCAAAGTTCTCTACTTCGGAGATCATCTCTACAGTGACCTGGCGGTGAGATCTTTGGGCCTTTTTCTCTGGGGCCTGTGGGAGCTGTGACCTGACTGAGTTGAAGGGAGGGGAGGATGGGTGAAGTTGCTTTGGGCTTGCCTATGCCTTCCTCCTTCCACTGTACCCATCTCCCCACAGGACCTGATGCTGCGCCATGGCTGGCGAACAGGGGCCATAGTTCCCGAACTGGAAACAGAGACCAAAATGGTGAACACAGAACAGTACTCACAAGCACTCACCTGGCTGCAGGCCTTGACCGGCTTGCTGGAGCGCATGCAGGTAGAGGAGAGTCCACTTGGTGGCTGAGAATGGAATGGGGAAAGGGCACAGAGCTCTTCATGGAGGGCTGCTCTTGAGAGATGGCAAAGGATGCTAAAATAGTATAGCAAAAATCCTAAAATGCTAAAATTGTAGAGTTGGACGGGACCCAGAGGGTCATATGGTCCAACCCCCTGTAATGCAGGAATCTCAACTAAAGCACACTTGGCAGATGGCCATCCAACCTCTGCTTGAAAACCTCCAAGGAAGGAGAGTCCACCACCTTCTGAGAGAGTCCCTTCCACTGCCAAACAGCTCTTGCTGTCAGAAAGTTTTTCCTGATCTTTAGTCGGAATCTCCTGTCTTGTAACTTGAAGCCATTGGTTATAGAATCAATCCATTGGTTATAGAATCAATAAGGTGCCCTAAAGACCAGTTAACATAGAAGAAATGAAGTTTCTAGCTAGCTTATGGGCTGTGGACGTTAATCAGTAGGTAAAAAGGCGGATTTCTTCTGCAGAAGTTGGTTTAGTGAGTTTTAAGGCAGGATGGGATCATCAAATGCATTTCTAACCACTTGGTTTGTTTCTCCAAAAGATGTTCAAGGATCCAGAAGCTCAGAAGGTGTTGCAGGACTGGATGAAGGAGCGACAAGAGCTCAGGTAGCATTTTATCTCGGCCTTCCCATGCGCTTCAGTGTGCCGGATCCAGGGTTACAAATAGCCACATGCCTGAGTGTCTGTGGCAAATCAGAGTTTTATCCAGGCCAACTAGCCAAGGATGTTTCGGGGAGCTGGGGCGAGGCTGTACATGTGGTGCTTTGCTTTTTCAGTCTGTAGTATTAATGTCAACTTGCAGGGTCATATCTTCTTTGCATGCTTGAATAGATGAGATGAGATTTACAATTTATACCCTGTTTTTCTGTTAAAATAATACTCAAAGTAGGTTACAATGCAATACAAAAATACAATGTACAACAACAAAATATGAAATACAAAGGTTGATCTACTTATAGTTGCTTTTCCTTCTGAATTCTAGCTCCTCATCAGGTTATTCTGTCCCACAGAAAATTCCATACTCATCTGGATCTCCCCTCTGTTGTCCTAGATTCAGGACTTCCACGCCCCTTTAGCCTCATTATACTTGTACACAAGGGGTTGAATCTGAACTTGGGTCCCATTGACTTCAGCAGATCAGCTTCATGACTTAAGTTCATTCTCATTGATTTCATTGGGAACTAGGTTTCCCTGTTGAAACAAAGCCCAGGTAATTGTAACTACTGTATTTGCATTTCTTCTCCACCCCATGCTCTATTTTTAGATTTGTAAACACTTTGGAGTGGAGAGTCGCCTCTACAAACTAATGGTGGAGCTACATAAATAAGAATTTTCCCTCTCTGAAGGTGTGCCCATTTGGAAGAAAGGCAAATAATATTGTGTCTGTAGGTAGCGATTAGTAGGGAAACGTTAAAGAGGCCCCTCCAGCTAAACAGATTAAGAATGGGAATCTGTGCTCCTGCTGCCTCCTGAATTCTAAATTTCTGCAGTTACTGTTGGCCTGTGGCAGCTGCTTTATGCTTTGTCTTATTTTTTGAAACCCTTAAATCTCCCTGCCTACTTACAGCTGACTCCAGGTTTGAGAAGACCCTGTCCAGGTGCCCTCTGGTAGGCTGTCTTCTCCATCATCAGTTGCCCTCCTCCATTGGGCTTAACTGGCAGTGGGCAGCAGCAGCAGCAGCAGCACTCCTAAGCATTGCCAGGTGACTGGCTCTAGCCTGTTTTTCATTTTCTACAATGGCCCAGATTATGAGCATCATGAGCAATTCAAATGGCAGCTGGACCCAGCTTTTTGGTGGCACTTGGAGCATCAGGCCTGAGTTGCTGGAGTTTCTTAAAGGGAGCCCCAGCAGCTGCCAGGTGTTGACTCTGCCTAGTCTGCCTGTAGCAAGTGGGCAGCTGTTTAGTCACTGCCATGCAGAAAATGGCTAGTTTCTCAGTGTGGGTTGAAAGTGTACTAACGTTCCTGAGCACAATTCAAAGTGTTGGTGCTGACCTTTAAAGTCCTAAACGGCCAGCCCTGTATATCTGAAGGAGCATCTCTACCCCCAAGAGCACTGAGGTCCAGCTCCGAGGGCCTTCTGGCGGTTCTCTTATTGCAAGAAGTGAGGTTACAGGGAACCAGGCAGAAGGGCTTCCTGGTAGTGATGCCCACCCTGTGGAATGCCCTTCCATCGGATGTCTAGGAGATAAATAATTATCTGATTGATAGAAGTCATCTGAAGGCAGCCCTGTACAGTGGTACCTCGGGTTACATACGCTTCAGGTTACATACACTTCAGGTTACAGACTCTGCCAACCCAGAGATATTACCTCGGGTTAAGAACTTTGCTTCAGGATGAGAACAGAAATCCTGCTTCGGCGGCATGGCGGCAGCAGGAGGCCCCATTAGCTAAAGTGGTGCTTCAGGTTAAGAACAGTTTCAGGTTAAGAAAGGACCTCCGGAATGAATTAAGTACGTAACCAGAGGTACCACTGTATGGGAAAGTTTTTTATGTTTGATGTGGTTTTATAATTTGTAGGAAGCCACCCTGAGTGGCCAGGGCAACCCAAGTCAGATGGACCGAGTAAATAATAATAATAATAATAATAATAATAATAATAATAATAATAATAATAGAATCCATTTATTGTGGGTATGGATACTACATGCACAGCAGTTTCAAGTGGATTTCCAGTGACCTCTGAACACTCCAGTGGTGGTTTTCAGTTGACTGTTGGTGAGAGAAGTTGAACTGAGCTGAATTTAGCATTTAATTAAATAGAAGTAATAGCTGTTTATGAGAAGGTGGCATGGAAGAGTTTCCCCAGTACAGTTCGGTCTCTGTGAGGTGGTCCCCTCCTTTGCAAGGTCTTCTTTCAGAAAGCCGTATGTTGCCTAAGGAGAGCCAGAGTAACTTCTTATTTGCTGGGTAAACACAACAGCATTCCATGGGAGAACTAGAGGGAGACAGGGAGCTACGTGCCCACTCCTTCAGAGGGAGTGTGATCCCGTCAAGAGCAGGCAATCTCCCACCCATCTGGTCTGGGGATCTGAGTGCTTTAAAAAAGAATCATTTGAAAACAATAAAGTATTCTTGCTAATTTCAAGGTTGCCAGGGACAATGTGTACTAGCCATAAAATACCAGGGTGGATAGGAATCTTTCTAAATTCCCCCTGAGTGAGGGAAACCAGTTGCATCTCACCAGAGAGGGCATTTCATAAACAGGGAACAGCTGTCAAGAAGGTCCTTTTGCAAGTTAGCATAGCTAACAAGTTAGACAGCAGTATCACCAGCAGGGCCTCCCGTGACTAGTAACCCTGGATAGTCTTCCTCTGTGAATTTGCCTTTTAAAGACACCTAAGTTGACAGCCACAACCACATCTTGTATCAAATTCCAGAACTATTTGTACTAAAATATTAGTGCTTCTTTTTGTCTTTCCTGAATCTCCCAACATTCCATTTCTTTCAGTGACCCTGGATAGACAGGGAACATTTCCCTCTCTGTTTTCTCCTTCTAATGCATAATTTAATAAATTGCGGCATATCTTTTCTCTTACTTCCTTTTTTTTCTAAACTAAAAAGCCACAAACGTTGTAACCATTTCATGTAGGAGAGTTGATTTTGTTTCCTCTTTTCTGTACCTTTCACAGCTCTGCACTCCCCTTCCTCTGAGGTGCTGCAAGCAGAACTCTTTGCAGTATTCCAAGTGCAGACATCTGTAGAAAGTCCTCCTGGTGGCAGTCTCATTTGTGATGTCTCTTGTTTTGATCCCTAGCACAAAATTCACTTTTTACACAGCTGCTGCACACTAGGTTGACATTTTTATTGAGCTGTCTGCCATCGCTCCAAGAACTCTTTCTTGGTCAGATCACAAATGTGTGTGTTGCCCCAGTATGCATTCCTTTACACCTGCTCACTTTTTGAGCTCTTCACAGTCCCTTCATTCCCCCCTGCCCCCTCCCAGTGCTAATGGTCATGTTGTGCGGCCTGAACAACCTTTCCTTCTGGGTAAATACTCTTTCTGTGAAAATTCCATGAAAGAATTCACAAATTGAGGCTTTTGCTGCTACTGGGTTCTGTCTCATCTGGTGGGCTTGGATTTCATTTCTATAGAAAACAATGGTCTGGGCTGTGCAACTGGATAGCTCTCTAATGGCTCCCCTACTTGCATCTATAGATGCCATGAGCTGCTATTAATTGCCCTAACCCAGGGTCTTCAAACTAAGGGCCGCAGGGCGGATCAGGCCCGCCAGGGTCCTAAATCCAGCCCTCCCTGCCAGTGGTGTAGCGTGAGGGGTGCAGGGGGGACCGGGCGCAACATCTGGGGGGCGCGCTCGCACTCGCAGCTCTCTGCCCCTACTAAAATCCACGGGGTAGGGGGCGCAAATTACTTGCCTTGCCCCGCGTGCTGACAACCCACGCTACGCCACTGCTCCCTGCTGCTGCTGACTCTCTGGCTTCTGGCTAGCCACCACTACTTCTGCCACCACCACCGCCACTACCAGTTTCCCATCCATCCTTCCATGGCTCCTTCAAACTACCCATTCCTGTTACATATTCTATTTTTCTTAATCCATTAAACATTCTAATTTCTCTCCTTACAAATTTTCACTGCTGAGCTTATTCCAGACCGGCTAAGGTTCTAACATTTTTACAATGAAATTCTAAATATTCTACAAATGGTTTCCATTCCTCTCTAAAAAATTTCTCTTCTTGCTCTCTAATTTTGCTGGTTAAACTTGCTAATTCTGCATATTCCATTAATTTTGTCTGCCTTTCCTCCTTTGTAGGTACTAACTCCTCTCTCCATCTTTGTGCATATAAAATTCTCACCACCTAAACAGACTAACTGGTTTACTTGGAACCTCGGATCTCACTATACCTAAAAGAAAGGCCTCAGCTCTCTTTGGAAAGGTCTTCCAAAATATTTTTTTCCAGTTCATTATATATCATTTGCCAATATTCTTTGGCTCCACCACATATGATTGAAAGTCCCATCCATAACTTTACACTTCCAATATTTACCCAACTCTGACTTATACATTTTTGCTAAACTGTTTGGTGTCAAGTACCATCTATAAATCATTTTCAAATAGTTTTTCTTAAGAGCATAGCAGGTTGTAAATTTCAGTCCTGTTTCCCACAGCTTTTCACACAAATCTAACTATTATGGCCTACATCTCCTGCCCAACTAATCATTGCTAATTTCACCATTTCATCCTGTCTCTCATTCTTGTAATAACATACATTTTAGAAATTGAACTATCATTATTTTCTATCAGCTCTTTCTGAGGTATGTTCCATGAAACCATATTGTTTATTGACGTCAAATGTTTCATTCACTTGACAGTATTGCAACCAATCTGTCACTTGTTGCCGACTTCTTCCATCTTCTTCAGGCTTACACTAGTATCTGTAAAGTCCAGTAATTCTCTATACATTGGCCATCTTTTTTCCATATTAAGTTTTTCACTGCAATTGCTTTGATGGGTTAAAGCCACAAAGGTGTTTTCCTTTCTAGCAGGTTTTTATATTTTCCCCAGACTCCATAGATATTTCTCCTAATTCCATGATTCATAAAATTCTTACGTATTCTTGCTTTGCCATACCATAGAAATTCATGCCAACCAAATTTAACACCCCTCCAAATTGAGCAATTGAGTTTTCTTCAACTTTATCCATTATTTTAACCAACACAAGCATGCTGCTTTGTAATATAAATGCAGATCTGGCAGAGGGAAGCCTCTTTTTTCCCTAGTATCAATCAATATCTTATATTTAATTCTTGGTTTCTTTCCCTGCCAGATAAATCTAAAAATATCCTTCTGCCAAGAAATATCCTTCTTAAAAACAGCGTAGGTTACTAATTATTGGGGCAATTTGAAATAAAAATAACTTTTTCAATAACACCTTCATTTTTATGACCAAAACTCTACCCAACAGAAAGCTGAGATTCTTGGAGAGCTGCCTTCTTCAGCTAGCACTGCATGCTGCAGTTTCCATGAAAACACCTTGTCCTGATGCAGCTTGCTAGGTCACCTAGCTAGGCACGGAACCTAGGAAGCCAAAGATTTAATTTTGAATGCTGTTGTCTAATAACTCTTTCTCTTTCTCTTCTCTGTGTCCCCTCAAACTTGCTGCAGGGCACTCACCAAAAACCTCTTCAATCCTCAGTTTGGCAGCATCTTTCGCACCTGCCACAACCCCACCTATTTCTCACGCCGCCTGTGCCGCTTCTCGGACGTCTACATGGCCTCGCTCAGCTGCTTGCTCAACTATGACCTCAACTACACCTTTTACCCAAGACGCACTCCCCTGCAGCATGAGGCTCCCCTCTGGATGGATCAGCTGTGCACTGGCTGCATGAAGACTCCCTTTTTGGAAGAGATGGCTCATATCCGCTAGGGACCTGCGCAGGCAGGGCTGCACAGGCTCACGACTCTGCCCCAGACACACAAGTGCAGCAGTGAGGGCTGACTTCTTGAATTAGAGTCCCTGCGGGGTATTCGTCCAAATTTACAAAGCAAGAGTGCTTCCTAGGAATGTCTTAATTGTTAAGGCCTAATTCATCTTTGCCAAGTGGTCTTCAGTATCCAGTCTTGCTTGCAGGCATCAGAAGTGCCTTGCTGGCTCAGACCAAGGTCCAACTAGTCCAGAATTCTTTGCAGGATTCCCAAATCTCAAATTGGCCAGGAGCCCAACAGCAGAGTTTTGGTTGGCCTTCTTCCTGCAGGTGCTCTAGGAAGCTGGGAAGCCTGTCAATTGCTTGTCCGCTGGTGGAGCACCTTGGAGTGGTCTTGCAGTCCTCTCTGCCCTGCCCTGGGGTGGATAATTTCACAGGCAAACTCACTCAGCAGCTGCGTGGGGGTGGGGGTGAAATGTTATTTTGCTCCAACTCACAAAACTACTCAGCCCCCACCCCTTGCAGGGGTGTTCTGAAGTGCTTGATGTTTACGTTTTCCCCACTGCTGGGTTTTTGTGAGGGTGATTTTTGCTTGCAACCATGGACGGTATGGGGTACTGTGGGGAGGGGCTGGGAGGGAAATATCCTGTCTCTTGGTGGGGGGACAGGAGGTGCTAATGGGAGGGTAGGTGTTTGTAGCTCGTAAGTCAAATTTGTACCTTTAATAAAGTTCAGTGTGAAACCTGTTCCTGGTATGTTTATTTGCCAGAAAAAGGGGGTACAGGATCAGAGGTGGGGGGGCACGTGTTTTGGCTCCCAAACTTTCCCTCTTCTACTTTGTCGTAACATGTTTCATCTTTTCTGAACCATTTGCCTGTGATGAGGAGTGGTTTTGGGGTGGATGTGTATTCCTCACTTTAAAAAAAAAATCCTTTTCAAAGTAATCTTCCTTTCTCTTCCTATGTAAATTAAGTAAAGTGTACATTAAGATTTCTTACTCTGTCTAGCGTATTCTGCTTCTGCTAAATATGAGGGTCAATGCAGAACTCTGAAACTTTTCCTGACTAACAGGAAATGCTGTTCACATCCTTGGTCTTAATGAGCATTTCCCACACATTCTTAAAATTTAACTTGAGGGACTAGAAACACACTTTCTAATGGCAGCAGCTGTGTATTGCACAGTCCAGGGCATGGATAGGCAAACTAAGGCCCAGGAGTCAGAGCCGGCCCAATTGCCTTCTAAGTCCAGCCCGCAGATGGTCTGGGAATCAGCATGTTTTTACATGAGTAGAATGTGTCCTTTTATTTAAAATGCATCTCTGGGTTATTTGTGGGCATAGGAATTTGTTCTCCCCCTCCCCCCAAAAAAATAGTCTGGCCCCTGGCCCCCACAAGGTCTGAGGGACAGTGGACTGGCCCCCTGCTGAAAAAGTTTGCTGACCCCTGGTCCAGTGTTACTTTGCTGCCACTTCATGGCCACATAATAAGCTGCGTGGAGAGTGATGTCTGGAATGTTACTTCATGCCATGCGCCCACATAGAAAGACAATGCTACCTTCTGCTGTTTTACCCACACAGAGCCACAGCCTTGTTCAGCCATTTGTTCCATGGGAGAGAATGGAAGGTGACAGTCCCAATTCCCTCTGCATTCTCCTAAAATGGAACTATTGCTACATCCTTTCCCTTAGCCCCAGAGCTTCCGTTTAACTTGCAATACTTGCTTAGCAGGGTGGGGTGAGGTGGTGCTGTTCTTTAAGAGGCTTGATTTGGCTCTGGGATCTCCTGCTGCAGGTCACTAGAATAGTTAACAAAGTGCTTTATAATTTTCTTTACCTTCTAAAAGCCAAGGGCAAGGGAGTAAGCGCTCATTTTCCCCAGAACAGCAGTAAGAATAATGAAACATTATTCTTTATATGGATAATGAAACATCATAAAGAAACAATGAAGCTAAACAGGCGGCAATCCTGCACACATGCAGGAAGAGGTCCCATGGAATGCAGATGGGCTCCTGAGTAAGTTTGCTTGGCCGTGCACTGTAAGCTATTGAGCTCCAAGAGTGTCTTGCTGAGAGCCCTGGACAAACTTGCGGCCATGCTGCCCCTCTCCTCTCACCCCTGTCATTCCTTGCACCATAGACTTCAGGAATAAAGGTTGAATTCCCCCCCCCCCATAAATAACATATGGAGGTTTTCATATTTCTGCCAATATTTTGTTGCAAAATAAAGTCTGCTCTGTATACGACTACATGCTGAGAGGCATAGGAAGTCCTACAAATAAACTGAGTTGTATAGGCTGTCCCTGGCACCTGAAGTCCCCCCCACCCCTTGTCCCCAACTGAAATTAAGGCTAGCTGCAGTGCTGAAGGTTTGACACAGACCCTGGACTAGCTCCAGTAGAAAGCTTTTTTGAAGTCAAATTGGGGGGCAAATGTTAAAAGTTGCCACTGAAAACCCACAATGGTTTCTCCTGGTTGCAATAGGCTCTCAGAGTTCATGGTCCCTCTGCCAGTGCCAGGCTATTTTGTGGTCTAGGCAAGACTACTGGCACCCACCAAAAAATTTGCTAACTTCAATTTTCAAAATTAGGTGTCTTGTGTGAGAGGGAACCTTAAGAACAATGGGAACATTAATTCAGGAGCTTTTGTTATGATATGAAGAGATGTACCGTACTTGTGGTGACAGACTTTTGAAGTCTTTGCGGTATTGCTATAAGCTCACAGCACATCTGTGCCATAAGCACACAACACATTCAGCATCATAGAGTTATAAGGGCAATCTAGTCTCACCCCTGCAACGCAGGAATCAACTAGATCATACATGACAGGTGGCCATCCAACCTCTGCTTGAAAGAAGATCCCAGCAGCTCCCGAGGGAGTCCATTCCACTGTTGAACAGCTCTTACTGCCCCAAAGTTCTTCCTGATGCTTAGTTGGAATATTCTTCCTTGTAACTTGAATCCATTGGTTCAAATCCTTTCTCCAGAGCAAGAGAAATCAAGCTTGCTCCATCTTCCATGTGACAGCCCTTGAGATACAGTGGTACCTCGGGTTACAGACTCTGCTAACCCAGAAATAGTACCTCGGGTTAAGAACTTTGCTTCAGGATGAGAACAGAAATTGCACGGTGGCAGCATGGCAGCAGCGGGAGGCCCCATTAGCTAAAGTGGTGCTTCAGGTTAAGAGCAGTTTCAGGTTAAGAACAGACCTCCAGAACGAATTAAGTTCTTAACCCGAGGTACCACTGTATTGGAAATTGGCTATCATATCTCCTCTTTTCCATGCTAAACATACCCAGCTCCTTCAAGCATTTCTCATAAGGCATGGTTTCCAGATTCTTGGTCATCTTGGTTGCCCTCCTCTGCACACATTCCAGCTTGTCAATATTCTCCTTAAATTGTGGTGCCCAGAATTGGACACAGGATTCCAGGTATGTATTGAGCAAGACAGAATAGAATCATAGTGGGACTATGACTTCCCTGGATCTGGACACTAGACGTCTGTTGATGCAGCCTAGAATAGCATTAGCTTTTTTGCAGCTGCATCACAGTGCTGACTCATGTTCAGCTTGTGGTCCACCAAGACCCCTAGATCCTTTTCACGTGTACTTCAGGCAAGCCAGGTGTCCCTCATCTTATATTGGTTCAGCTGCTTATTCCTGACTATTTCTAGAACCTTACACTTTTGCTTACTGAAACTCATTTTATTAGTTCTTGGTTTCCATTGGTCTTCCCAGTCTCCTTTGCTTTGTCTCCAAGTCCTCCGGGGCCGAGGTCTCTGCGCCGCCAGCCTGCTGCTGCCTGCCTGCCTGGCTGGAGAAAGGGGCGCAGGAGCAGCGCCCGGCGGAAGGGCCGCGCTGGGGCTTGGGCCCGCGGGGGGGGGGTTCTTCGCCGGCTGCCGGGCTCCCTCTCCCCCCGGCTGGCGCCCGATGCCCCTCCAGCTCTGCCCCGACCCTGAACGGGGCGAGGGCCGGAGCGCGGGCTCGGCGGCGAGCGCCAGATCCAGTTTCCCTCGGCGGGCGCGCGCGGGCGGCGCAGTGGCCGCGCGCGGGCGCCTGTTCCTGCGGCGCGGATGGCGGCGGCGGCGGCGGCTGGGCCACGCGGGCTCGGGGCCGGGGCGGGGGCGGGAGGCGGGGAGCGGCGAGGGGTCGGCGGCGTGACCTGGCAGCGGGACACGGCGGGCAACTGGATCCGGCGCCTGGAAGCAGCAGGTGAGGGCGGCGGGATCCCGGGCTGGGGCGCCGGCCAGAGAGAGCAGCTCCGCCGCCCGCCGCGCAGCCGGAGCTCCTTGAAGTTGGCGGGGCTTCCTCGGGGGAAAGGGGAAAACTCGTTAGCAGAAGTGAAAGTAGGAAGGGCCTGCTCCTTTTATTTCAAACTCGCTTCAACTCTCCGGGGAGGAACAAGCCGCAATCACCCGCCTCCAGATCTGTTACTTGGGGAATGCTAAAGACGCTCTTAATTTATTTTTATTTTTTTAAATGTTTCTGGTGTGCTGCTGAAATAGGAAATGCAAGAAGCAGCCCGCCCGTCCTTTCTAACTCTTCAAAAATACCCCGCAGTTGAGAGAGTGGTCGGTGAAAGGACAGAGGATTAATCACCTCAAAATATTGAATTGAATTGACAAGCCCTAATCTAAAACCAACGTGGCTGAAGATTGGGAAAGGAATTTGAGGATGGGGCAAAGTTGCCCGAACTCCAACTCCTGTGCACGGACCCCCCTTTCCTCCCCCTCCTTAGGGACCCCCCTGCCCCCCGCAGGGGACCCGGGACCTGGGCGGGCGGGGGAAGAAGCCCCTTTCCAGAACATAGCTGTCAACTTTCGGATTGGAAAACAAGGGATCAGCAGCCTCCCCTGTCCCGGAGACAGTCCACGGGATATCTAACAATCTGGGAAGCAGCGGGAAACGGCGCTGGAATAAGGGAATAAGGTTGACAGCTATGTTGCAGCCGGAGTCGCAGCCGGCCTCCCCCTCCACCCGCGAGGTACTAATCCTCCTCTTCTTCTTCTTCTCCTCTGCTCCTTCCAGCTGCTGCACGTTCAGAAAGCACAGCCAAGGGTGCTGAGGGCCAGCCTGCCGCCTCTTCGCGGGCCACAAGCCCTGCCAAAGGCCCTCGGAACCAGCAGCAGCTGCATCGAGAGCTATTGTTCACCCATCGCAAGTATGGCTAGAAGCTCCCGGCCTGCTCTCGCTCTTTCGCGTTTCTTGCGTGTCTTTCCAGTGGGTCTGTGCTGGTTGCTGGGCAGAACAACCCACACCTCTGGGTTCTTTCAGCTTTGTTCCAATCCCTTTTAAGGCCTTTCCAGGTGACTGTGTTTCTTTCTTGCAACCTTAAATGTATAGCTTCTTGAGAGGAAGCCAGAGATCCTTTATCAAGGAAATCCATTTTCCAGCACTCCAAACGCAGTATCTTGTTGCTCAGAAAATTGCTCTCTCCTCCCCTGCTCTCCCCTGTCTCCACTGCTGGTCTGCCTATTGCAATGGTTTTTGCCATCTAGACCCACTTTGTGGAGGTGTCAGGAACACCTGTGGCTTTGGTGTTAGCCATGGGCAACACCAGTGCCTCCTCCCCTTTCTCTATGCCATTTCATGACTTTAAAAATAAATAAAAGTAAATATGGACGGCATTCTGCAAACAGAGTTATACACATACAATAAAACTGTCCTAGTTTATTCTGGGTTGAAGTGCTGGCCTCTGTTATGAATAATATTTCCTATGTATCTGTAAACTAGTGAGAAAAAGTATTCTGAAGCTTCACAAGTATCACCCTAGTTTATCTATCAGTGAGAGAAATGTGTGAGGTATTAACTCAAACAATGATACTTCACCTCCTTTCCTAATGTGAACAGTTTGTGCATATTCATGTTTCCCATTTTGAGAGAGAAACATAAAAAATTGTATTTTTCTAGGAATGAGGAGAGTGTACCCAATTTTGGGCTTGCAGCTCATGGGGTAATAGCCCTAACAAAGTTGGTGCTGTGTTAGTCCATTCCAAGCATATTTGCATATTTGTTGTTTAGGTGACAGCTTCTCTCCCACCATGTAAAGTTAAATGAGAAGTGGTGGGTGGTTTATTGTAGCAATAAACAATATCTAAGTGGACTTTATTTAAATTATGTTGGAGGTGTAACACCCTAGAAGCAGGCTGTTTTCTTTATGTGACAGAATTGGGGGGCGGAGGGTGGGAACAGGCTCAAACCATAAGTGCTAGAGGGCCTTAGTATGATGGACCACAGTCCTCAGTTTTTCCAAATATTTGCCCACTTCCAACTACAATTTTAGGATTCTAATGCCAGGGACAACTCTTTTACTCCTTCTAGCAATTAATGGATGGCTGCATGGAATGTGGGCTGTGCTTGTGATTATTAAAAGGGGCTGATTCCCCCACATAATATTTTAGGGTATATGGATTATTGTTTTTTAATAATAATACTAGTTTAAAAGCAAAATCCTATACCAATCTACCCAGAAGTTAAGCCCCATTGAGTTCAAAGGGGCTTTTCTCTCTGATAAGTGAGTATAGAATTGCAGCCTGACTCAGTAACCAAAGAGTTATGGAGAGTCTAATGTTTATTTTCCCTGCTATCTTACTGATGCTCACATGCACGTCCATTACTAAGTTCTGGTTCTTCTATTTGCTTTTACATTTTTGCCTTTTTCTTTGTGTGTGTAAGTAATTCTGGTAGCATGGGAAGAAGTTTAGCAGAGGCAGGAATCAACAGCATTGTGGAAATATTTGTTAATTGTTACCCTATGTGTGAATAGTGTAAATGTGAGTAAATAATTATATACATACGTCTACATAATTCCTCTCACATTCTCTCATCAATGTGTTTATGTGAGAGAACTAAGTGGGAATGGACACAGATAAAATATTGTGTCTACACAGAGAGAGAGCTCCACTTGATAATAATTTTTGTTTATTACTTTAATATTCCACCTTTCCTCCAAGAAGCTCAAGGTAGCATACATGGCTTTCCCTCCCCCTGTTTTATCCTCTTAATGATCCTGTGAGGTAGGTTAGGGCGAGATACAGGGACGGGCACAAGGTCACCTAGTGAGCTTTGGCCCTGGTGTGGATTGTGGCCTCCCGTGTCTTAGTCTGGCATTCGAGCCACCGCACCACCCTGTCCCTGACAATCATGCCAGCTCTGACTGTGCTGCCCCACTCTTGCTGCACAATTCATGCCCACTGCCAAGCTGGAGAAAACTGTGGCACTCTCCTCTTCCACCCACCTACCTGAGTAATCGCCATCCTTCTGCTCAGGATTCTCTTTGTAACCTGATTCGCATCCCCAGCCCAAGAGGCTGGCAGGTGTCGCCTTTCCTTCCTCTGCTGGCCTCCAGCCAAGCCAAGCGTCACCCGGGAGCTGCTTTTCCTGGCCAGGCTCCCTGGCCTACTTCTGGGGCCAGGACAGGGCAGCTTTGCAGGTGTCCACAGCAGGGGTGGGGGGTGGGGGCTCTGCTCTGCCCACAGAAAGAGCATGTGGGCGAGGGGAGCAAAGCCCACCACTCCCTCCAGCCAACTCTGATAATGGGGAAATTGCTCCTCAAAGCAGTTGGGGGCAGGCAGTGAGGGAGATGGAGGAATCTGTCCATTTCTGGTCTTGCATTTTTCTAACCTTACGTTCAGTCATCCACATGTCTTCAGAAATTTTCAAGTAAAATAAAACAAAATAAATCCTCATGAAAATTCCTTCAACATTTTAGTGTGAATTTATCTTAATAAACAACTTTTATATTCAATTTTGCCTAATGTACACATTTTTGCATGCACTTTCTCATAATATATGCAATGCATTTTTGTGTTGTTTTCATAATTTCTTTTCTAAAAAAAGAGTACTCATTAAATTTGTATACCACCCTTCATCGCAAGATCTGAGGGTGGTTCATAATATAAAAATACAAAATGAGAATACAAAATACATGATAAAACAAAAACAAATAACCAGTTCTCCAACAAACACATTTAAAAAATGATAGAATGTTAATCAGCCAAAATCTCATTATTCTGTCCCCATATTTTTTATTCCCCTTGATTTCCCCTATAATTTATCAAAGTGATTTATCAACTATCATCATCATCATCAAACCTTTTATTGGCATCACATACAAACATCCATAACAAATCAATCTAGAATTCCCGCCTTCCCAGTGACACAAAACATTTGTCAAATGAAAGAGGCAAAGCAGGCTAACATTACATCTCTAGGTCTCCAGGGAGATCAGACATCAGCAATGTGTTTTGATGACAAAAAACCAGATAAAGATATTTAGCCACTAACTTGGTGAGCTCCTGATTATTCCCCAATAATAGAAAATGTATGACCTCTAACTCTGGTTTACACCTGGGGATGCAGAGTTGATCTAGGAACTGCTGGCGGAGATCAACATATAGCTTACATTTAAGAACCATATGTGTAAAGTTTCCACCTGATGGTCTTCACATGGGCAAATTCTTTCTCCTTCCACCATTCCCGAGAACCTTCCCATAGGAGGTCTGAAGGATTTGTATTAAACCTGGCCAGCGAAAATGCCCTTCTTTCTTGAGGATTAAGCAAAAATTCAAGATAATTGTGGTTAATTTCATATGCCCAAGAAAGCTGAAAGTTAAGAGGGGAACATGTTTTCTCTGCTGCTGCTGTTAGTTCCTGGCATTCATTGTCCCACAACCTAGTTTTTATTATAGCCTTGGCAGATGGTGGGGACAGCAATTGCAAAAATTCCACTGACAGCCCAAGTTGCTCTACCCTTATGTTAAACCGTTGTAGCCCCGGGGAAAGAAAGGGATCTAGCAAAACTTCAGTAAGGAGAGGATCTTTATCTGTTGTGAGGCAGATGTTTAACCAGCATGTAAGAAATATCGCCCAGGCTATGGTCTACCTTGTGTTGACCTCTCTCTAGACACAAGGCTGCATAGGGTACACAACGTGGGACAGCAAAAATGTTAAAAAGGAAAGCTGCCTGCACTCGTTCTACCATCTGGGTAAACCCTGGCAGCCAGACTGGAATTCCGTAGAGCAACTGAGCTATATCTTTGGCATTGAAGACCTTGAGGGCAGAGGAGATATGCGAATTACCTCTTGTTATAAAGAAACACATTGTGGCCTGCATAGACATCTTACTGGCATTCACCGCCGTTGCACAGTGCGAGGACCATAGACGCCTATGATGGAATGTAATTCCCAGGTAGTTGAATTGGAATACCTGCTGGATGGGTTTTCCACCAAATACCCAGCTATAGCTTTTGCATGAATCCCCAAAAACCATTATTTTGCTTTTATCAAAGTTCATGCACAATTTCATTCTGGACAGATAGTCAATACAGGAATTTAACAAACGTTTTAAGGTAAAGGTAAAGGTACCCCTGCCCCTACGGGCCAGTCTTGACAGACTCTGGGGTTGTGCGCCCATCTCACTTAAGAGGCCAGGGGCCAGCGCTGTCCGGAGACACTTCCGGGTCACGTGGCCAGCGTGACATCGCTGCTCTGGCCAGAGCCAGAGCCAGAGCCAGAGCCGCACACGGAAACGCCGTTTACCTTCCCGCTGGTAAGCGGTCCCTATTTATCTACTTGCACCCGGAGGTGCTTTCGAACTGCTAGGTTGGCAGGCGCTGGGACCGAGCAGCGGGAGCGCACCCCGTCGCAGGGATTCGAACCGCCGACTTTTCGATCGGCAAGCCCTAGGCACTGAGGCTTTAACCCACAGCGCCACCTGCGTCCCCAACAAACGTTTTAGGCCAATTCTTTTCCGTGGAAGCAAAATCATATCATCAGTGTATAGAAGGATGGGAATGCTTGATGCATTGAGTTTTGGGCTGTGGGCATCCACCTGTTTTAGTAAAGAAACAAGGTCATTAAGAAAAATATTAAAAAGAGAGAGAGTAAACAGCCCTGCTTTACTCCTCCATTTATAATGACAGGATCTGTCATTACATTCCCTGGTGTTGTTCTTTTGCGATAGGTGTTCTTTCTGTAAAGCTTTTTAATCCAGTAAAGTAATCTAGGTTCTAGGCCCACTGTCTCCAATTTGGACCATAACAGCCGCCTGTTGACAGTGTCAAAAGTAGCCTTGATATCAAGGAAGGCCACATAAAGACATTCTTTTTGAAGCCGCGTGTATTTAGTGGCTAAATGAGATAACACCAAACAGTTGTGTAAAGTAGATTTCCCTGACCTGAACCCTGCCTGCTCTGGACCTATGATGTTATTCTCATCAAGCCAAGTAGTTAGTTTATTTAACAGATGTTTAGCATACAATTTCCTGATGTTTGACAGTAGACTTATTGGCCAATAATTGGATGGCAGCTTTTTGTCACCCTTTTTAAAGATTGGGATAATTATAGATTGCTGCCATGAGTTAGGTATGATACCAGATCTATCTATCATAGTGAATAGTTCCTCTAGTATCGGAGCCTACCACTCTGGCTTGGCTTTGATCAATTCAGATGGAATAGCATCAGGACCGGCAGACTTTCCTGCTTTCATCTGGTCAATTAAAGTTATAACTTCAGTGATGGAGACAGAGGGCCACTCATTCCCAAAAGTAAAAGTTGTATGGTCTTGACTATCAGGTGGAATACAGTCATCAAAGAAAACCGCCTTAAAATGCTCTACCCATTACAAAGATGGAATCAATGCCAGTGAATCATCCTGTGTCTGTGGGGAGTCTTTAGAATTGAGGGAGCTATTTCTGGTCGCCAGAAGACCAACTCAGTCAAAAGAGACGTTGCCTTTTCTAATTTGCTGTTGCTTTTCTCCACTGTTCTGGCAGTCAGCAGACAGTGGTCCGTGAGTATTTCTGCACAGAGCGGTGCCCCCTCTGATAGCTGTTCATGGGATAGTTCATGGGCACTTGTCTCAGCATTCTCCCCTGGATGATCTCCACCCATTAAAGTGTTCCCACCTACCTGGGAATGTGCTCTATTGGATGTGGTAGGTTCTGAATTCTGTGCTCTTACAAAATCATCCAGTTTATCTGCTTGCACTTCTGCTGTGGGCTCACTTGTGGAGAAGAGACCAGTTGCTTCTTTTTCCTAGTCATTTTCCTGGAGATGCAGCCGCTACTAATTTCTGCTGTAAATCAGAAAGCTCGGCGTCCTCCCAAAATAGAGCAATTAATCTCCACTCCTGCTGATAAGTAGTTAGTAGATTGAGTTGAGCTGGAGCTAATTAAGGCTTTCTCTGAGACTTTCCAGGACTTTCTCTAAGACTTTTAACTTGAGCTTTTAACTCAAGCTTTGTGAATATATTAGTTAAGGAAAAGCTGCCAAATGTTGTAGATAAAATAATGAGGCTGATAAAACTAATAAAAACTAATAAAAACCGCACAACTGATGTGGAGCTCAAGTCAGTGCTTCCACTAATGACGCCATATTGGTAATCTATCTTTATCAACCATAGTTTCTTCTGTCCACTAGACCAATCTGCCTGCTGCCACGCCTCAGCTGCCAGGGCTCCATGGTGGGGGCACAGCCCCCTGGTCCCCCATGCTATGCCTCTGCTCCCAATAGCACTTCTCCATGCAGAGGACCTGTTACTTGCTTGCTCTTCTACTTGCTTTGAGCGTAGCTGAAGAAACCTTTTTGATATCTTTAACCTCATGCAAGCCTGATCTCATTCTGAGGTTTGATTTGCCTGTCCTTTTCCCTGCAGAAGCCTCTGTGATTTCCCCTTTCTTCCATTTCTGTACATGCCCTTCTTAAACCTCAGCTCACCTCTAAGCTCCTTAAGCAGTCACACAGGTTTCTTTAGGTGCTTCTCACTTTTCTTTATTGTTAGACTTATCTGCCATTGTGTCTTCATTATTTCACCTTTAAGAAACTCCCATTTTTGAAACCAGCCTTCTTAAAGTCCATAGCATAGTTGGACATGCACTCTGGACTTTAAAAAGTGTGCTTTTAGTAAGTTTAAGGAACTACTGGGTGAGATCCCATGGTCAGAAAGACTTAAAGAGAAGAGAGTCCAAATTGGATATTTAGTATATTTAGGTTGCAGTAGTGCTCACATGACAGTGTTTGTTTCTAAGAATTCCAACGCACCACATTCCCCCAAAATCTCTGTGTGTGTACTGAAGGGCAAACTCACATCTACTCGCTCACCTGTAATGAGATGCCTTGTTGCCTGTGGCTACCAGGCAAGGGTTTAAGCACAAAAATCACACTATCCTTTGTACTTTCTTCAAAGAAACCTGGAAATTGTAGTTTCATTGAGACAAAAAGCCCAATGTATTTTATATATATCGATGCCTAAGCAGCTGAAAATCTAAAATCCTTTTTACTCTCTGCCTTATGGCAAAGGGAGCTGGGCTGCTTCTGAAGGTGTTGACGCCATTAAAAATGGGAGAACAGTCAGTTTGTAAATAAAATACTGTAGTTTTACTATGCCAAACTGTTCCTGCTTTGGCTTTCCCACCAGAACTGTGTGGGTTACACTTGTACTTTGTAACTTACTGAGTTGCCCAGAGTAATGCATCAACTCCAGGCCAATGTTGTGGAGAGTAGATTAGGAACATTAACACACAACCCTGTTAGCTTTACAGAGATCCTTAGACAGTTGAAGTCATCTTACACCCTCTTAATACAGTAGCACTGGCTTAAGCCCTGAATTACTTGGCTCAGTGAAGGCAAAAGAGGTTGGTAGGTGGTTGCCACAGACATTAGGGAATGAGCTGCTGAGGGTGGGAAGGGGCAATTTACGGCTGTCTTGTTTTGACTTCCCTCCTCTCAGAGGCCTGAGCCTTCGTTCTAAGCCAGAGCTGCTGCAGGTGCTGGAGCACCGGAACCGGCGCCGGGACGGGGTGGAAAGTGGCGTGGAGCAGCCGTCCCTGGAGCAAGAGCTGCTGCGCTGGCAGCAAAGGCGGGAACAGGTAACACCCAGAGAACCTGACTGTGGCTGTCTTGATGTGGCTCCCTGCATCTCCTGAAAGGCCACTTGCCAGCACTGCCATGGTGTGTGTCTTCTCTATGGTTCACTCAGAAGCACCTCAGAGAAACAGGGTTGTTGTTTTTTAATCTACAGAACCAGCAACAGGAAGAAACAGGTGATACAGTTGGGAATCAACCAGAGTTCATCCAGGTCCGGGAAAACCTACGAAGGACACACTGTCCACGAGATCCCCCTCCTCTGCGTGCAGCCCCTCCCCCAATATCCAGCCCCTTCCTGCGCCCTCATCTCACTAATCGGCAGCCCTTCAGGATCTCAGCCACACGCTCATCTGTGGTCCCCAAGCCTCCAGCCCCACAGCTTCAGGGTTCCCTAAAGGGCTCGAGTCTCTCCTCAGCTCCCCTTGCCAACACATGAGCTTCCTGCCTCCCACCACACTTGTCACTAATATGACCAGACACATTATGGCTCCCTTCTGCTCTAGAGCTGGAGAGGCAACACCACAGCAGCCTTTGTCCTAAATGGTTGGGCCTATACTGCACCCAAGAGCTGGAATAACCTGAAAGGGAAGGGGGCAAGGGGTTGCTCTGATCTGGATCCCACTTCTCCATACCGCTTGTCAGTCAGATAATAAAAGCCCTCTTAAACAGAAAGTCTCGCTGCTTGTTACCTGCAGTTTTAGAGAGTGACCTGCTACTTCATCTGAGGGAAGGGGGGAATAAGCAGCAGCAATGACAATGGAAAAGGTGAATTAGTAATTGTCCACATAGAGATAAAAATGAAAGACACAATCTTTAAAAATACAAAAACAAAACCCTTCGTGGGGTTTATTGGATATTTCATGTTGGCACACATGTTTAAAGAAAAAGCTATTGATATATCCCCTCATTTCTCTTTCCCGCTCATGTGAAATAGCCACCCATGCCCAATTAATAAAGCACAAGTTACAAAAATAGCAGATTAAAAATACTCCAGATTAAGCTAGCTGAAGTTTGCAAGGGAGGTGGGGAGCTGCCATGATTTGGGGAGGTTGATAGGATACCAACATCTTTCAGCCCCTCTATTCTACCCTCCACTTGGGGGTTACAAACAAGAAGGCACTTAGTGACAGCCTGAGAGAGATATCCCAGGCTCTTTTTGAGGAGACGGCCTAGGTGTACAATGTGCCCCCATAGCTGAGGCCTCACTGCTGAAGAAACTTCACAAAAGGGTTGTCGTCAGCACCGCCCTGAAGGAAAAAGTAGATGAAGGCCAAGAAGCCAGCCAGCAACACAAAGAGGAAGAGCTGGGGCCACAAGGGCAGGTAACGTTTTGTCCCTGTGGCCCCTTCTGCTGCTTGGGTCTGGCGCTCGGGATGAATGGCACGGCGTGGCTCCACACCCAGAGTGGACAAGCCAGGTGATTTCCGGTAGAAGATGCTTTGGTAGGAACTGCTGTCCCTGAAAAGGCAATTCCAGAGTAGAGAGAGATCATTCCTGCCACCTTCCACTAGGGCTTAGCATGAGCCCCACCCACCCTGCATAAATTAAAGGTAAAGGTACCCCTGCCCATATGGGCCAGTCGTGACCGACTCTAGGGTTGCGCGCTCATCTCGCTTAAGAGGCTGGGAGCCGGCACTGTCCACTGGGAGCCGGGTCACGTGGCCAGCGTGACGAAATTGCATCTGGCGAGCCAGCACCAGCGCCGCACATGGAAATGCTGTTTACCTTCCCGCTATAAAGCGGTCCCTATTTATCTACTTGCACTTAGGGGTGCTTTCGAACTGCTAGGTTGGCAGGACCTAATTTATGCAAGACTGCATAAATTAAAGTCTCCCTAATACAGATTGTCATGGTACCCACCGCATACGTCAACTTTCCAAAGGGCAATGGCCCCATGCCTGCCAATGACCCCTGTCTTTTCACATTGGTAAGTGGCTGGCAATTGTATGTCTCCTTTCTGCTCCTTCTACACATCTCCCCTTCCTTGTACCCAACCAGTGGGGAAGCCTTCTATAGCGAATGCAAGAGGCCACCCTAGGGCTAGGTTGAACTGGAAAGCATTAGCAAGTGCTGTTCTTCCTAGGTAGTGCCCTGCTGTGGCATTGACAAAACAGACAACAGGGTTTCAGCAAACCATTGTGCAATGACAGATTTGGGCAACTGCCAAAAGCAAAACTTCCTTATCACTAATTAATATGAGGCACTATCCATGGATTATGTCTCAGTGAAATTAAGAAGCACTTCAAAGCACAATAATGCTGTTTCCCAGCATTGTTTCAGTAGAGCTCATACAAGAGAACACCCTGGTGAATTGTTCTGCAAAGGTCCTTCCTGCTGAGAACTGGTGTAGCACAGTGGCTCTATCACCTGAGCAATGAATCTAGACACCCCTCATTCTAATATCATGTCTGCCCAAAGCAAGCCCTTTCCCCCTCTCCCCACCCATCCCCTGTGATATGGCCACAATCATTCTGGCTACCTTACAGAGCAGTTGTAAGGGATACAGAAGATAAATATGTGCAAAGTGTTTTGAAACTCCGGAAAGCACCACACAGATGCTAAACTTTTATTATCATTATATAACTAGTTCTCAGTCGCTCCAGAAGACAGGATTAGAACCAATGGGTGGAAATGGAAAGCAAGCAGATTTTGGTCTAACCATTAAGAGAAACTTCCTAATGGAAAGTGTTGTTTAACCATGGAATGGGCTACATTGAGAGCCAGTGGCCTTTCCTTCACTGGGGGTGGCCAGGGGCTAGATGGCCACCTGCCAGCGATGGCTATAGTTGCTTCTGGCATTGCAGATCCTGCACTGAGCCCGGAATTAGGCTGAATGGCCTCCAAGATCCCTCCCAGCTCTCATGCTGATGATGACAATTACAGGGCTTGGCATCCACTGCCTGAGGCAGCAGGCTCACCTCTAGGCACTTGGCAGCACCACATTTAGCCAGTCCTGTGACCACCCCTAGTTTTATGTCTAGAGCCAATTTAGGTTCCAGAACTCCTTAGTAGCCTGAGAATAAACTTGGGCCCTAAACCTGTAGGAAAGCCATCTGCTGGCTAGAAGGTGGTGCCAGACCCAGGAAGGGGTGGGGGGGGGGAATACTGAGACTGAGCATCCATTCAGCATGGGCCACGTCTGCCTCAGCAAGGGGCGAAGCATCTCGCTCCACCACCAGCTCTGCCTGGAATATTGTTTCCTGCAGGTGCCTCTGCATTATCCCTGCTTACCTGACAGATGGGACATCCTTCTGGCTAGAATTGTAGGGATACGGCTCTGCAATCTGAAAAGATAGACAGATGCCCATCAGCACAGGGCAGCTATGAAGGGACCCTTCCCTGGGTGAATTGGATGTAAGCCCAGCGTGGGTAGCTTCCTCGTTCTTGCCACAAAGGTGAGGAACAACCTACTGGTTGGCGGGCACTTGGTGCCTCTGGACGTGCCCCACTGGTCAACGATGACACGTAACTCTGGTAGGAAGATGTGGACGTCTTAGAAGAATTGGCATCCCAGTCTGGGGAAAACAAAGACAAAAAACAAAGCCATTAGATGGAATAGGCAAGAGTAGGGATGGGGAAGGGCGGGCCAGGAGATCTCCCCAGCCAATAGTGCAACAGCATTTTCCCAGGGGGGCTGTGATAGCCACATCCCAGCTCTTGTGAGTGCTGTGCTACCTGGGGAAGGGAGACCTGGCCACAACAGAGAATGTACCCCCTCTGATTGCACCCACCCTTCTCCCATTTGAGGTTCTTGTTGCCACCAGATAAGAGATTATTTGCCAGGCTGCCCCTTATCAAACAGTCTCCATAATTTCCCTGGGGTCTCTCTGTTGCATCCTTAGGAAGCGGAAGTTATTGCTATAGGCATCAAGGTGTTTACATTAAGCTGAGACCACACAGGTTTATGAAACCAGAGATAAATTTACTAAAATGGAGAAATATTGAATTTAGAATGTACAAATATCACAGTGAAAGAAATGCAACTCCCCCAAATTAGAGAAACTAAAAATATTCCCTTTGGAGCAAACCTAAGTCCAAAGTGGATTAATGCAACCCTCTATCCCTAACCTATTCAGACCCTAAAACTCACCAGGTTCTCAGGAGAATCTCTATTTATGGGTTGCAGCCTTTTCCCTTGCATTGCATGTATCCCCAGCAATCCCGTTTCTTCTTATCATTCTGAGATCCCAAAAAGGCCTTTGCTGCTTCCTACCAGGCTCAGCAAACTTTTGTATATCATGTGTGACCTCCCTGATTTGAAGACCCTCCTGGTTCCATCTGTTTTTAGAAGCTCCCCATTTCAATCACAGACCCTTCAGGAATCTCCAACCCTCAGATGAGCAACGTGCAGTTCATCACATCAGCAGTGACAGGTCCCTTTTTCTTGATGTTTAGGGCCTTAGAAGCAAATGTATACATTCCCATATGATACACAGACAGTTCAGGACAGTAAAGCTCAATTCCTTAACAGGTGTATCACAGCTAGGAAGGATTAACCCTCCCTATGTGCTGCAACCTCCCATTTGGTCAAACTCCATGCAGCAATTAGGCTTGGGAAAAGATCTTCAAGTGGAGGCCGGATTCAAGATTAATTGCTGCAATGAAGGTGGGGAATCCTCAAAGAGATTTCTGCGATCTTCATGGGAACTGCAGCTGGAAAGGGAAGCGGCAGTCTTCAAAAGGGTCACCCTGCTCCCTGCCAGCGATTAAAAAGCTAAATTAAAAAAAAAACAAGCCTAATTGCTGGGGAGTGAGAGAGCCTGTGTGTCAGGTGCTGGTTGCACCCACTTTTGCATTGGCCTTAGCCACCACTAGCAGGCGGTTAGGGAATGTGACCTGCAGCCTGAGATGGAGTGTAGTGCTAAGTATAGTATCAGCTGATGGACTGAATTCAAGCCCACTAGATGATGGAGCCTTCTGGTCTTCAGCTGGTAGTTGGGTCACAATAACAGCAGAATTACCACCATATAAATACATGGTAAAAAAAATCAGAAATGGGTCCCCAAATGCAATGGGTAAAAGTGGATCCTGGGTCTGAAAAAGTTGGAAACTACTGGGGTAGTCAACTCCTGCAGAAAGTGAGCCCCATAGCACTAGCAAAGCCCCCGCACAGCACTTCCCAAGCACCCAACAATTACTGGATGTTTGGGAAGTGCTGTGCAAGGGACTTGGGTTACCCCACTCCTCTGCCAGCTGCCCATTGTCATCCAATGGCAAAATGCTGTTAAGTGACTGACAGCTGGGTTGTCCCACCCACCTGTCATGGTTGGTGTGTGGGAGGTGGAGGCAGATAAGGATCTGGCCTGACAGGGCAAAGAGGGTTCCCCACCCCTATGCTTCAGCTCTGATTCTACATGGCTGGTTTCTCTTGCCCCCCCCCCCCCGTCTTTCCTACCTTCAGTCGCATATGTGGAACGTCCTTCATGGCGAGGCAAATGGTAATTTTCACTCAGGTAGGACCTGGTGGGACTGGAATCTAGGGAAGGACAGGGTGGGGGAAGATATTTAGCAAAAGGGTTTCCCTCTCCTATTAGATTTCATGGCTTTGTTAAAAATGAGATTTCTAGGCTTTGTGGCTGTGGGGAAATGTTAATGGGGAGAGTGGGAGACAGGCAGCAACAGCAGGCAGCAGAATAGGCTTCAGCACACTGTATTTCTGCACTCACATTACATGGATTGTAGATTAATCTGTTTGAGGGGCAGAATGTTGATTTTTACAGGGTGGGCCTTCCTTGTCACAGCTAACCCAGACTGTCGGAACACTGCAAAATCAAAACTGCTCACCTAAATTCACCGATACTTAGTTGCACTTTGTCCCATCAACAAATCATTGGGACAAGAGATCCTAGACTAGCTTAAAGTTAATTTTCATAGGATTTCGCTTTGTAAACCGCTTTGAGGGGCTTTTTTATAATCAAGTAGTATATAAATTTTATGAAATGAAATATATGACTAATCTTAGTCTACGTATGAGATACTGAAGCCAAGCTGAGACAATATAAACCGTTTGGCTTATCAATTTTAATTACTGTATTTTCAGAAAGCAAGACTTGAATGTGGAGACCAGTGGAGCCCCCTACCTTCATTTATATATTCAGAATAGTATTCCTTGGATCCTGGAGAGTCATAATTTTCTGTTACGTAAGTCCTTGTAGAGCCAAGAGCTGGGAGGGGCAAAATGAATTGGAGAGTTTGGTTTGGTGGCAGCAGTTGTCCTTTGTTCCCCAAAAGTACTAGAAAACTGACAACACGCCCAGGCTATGCTGCCCTGCCCTGATCTCCCCTTAGTGACGATGATATTCCACCCTGACAAAGCTACCCTTTTTGCTCCCCACATCTCCTAGATTGATGCTCTAATGGTCCCTAAATTCCTCCCTGCAAACCGGCTTTCTGCTTTACTGGGAATTCTGGAGTTATTTCTAAAACGTCTCACCTTCTCGCCCATAGTTGAGGTTTGGCCTGCTCTGAGGACTCACAAAGGTCTCTCGGATGTAGCTTTCGCTGGTGGATGGCCCTACGTTTGTAAAAACACATGGGAAGGAGGGGCATTAGGACAAGTGTCTGACAGGGGTCCCTTTCCCTGCCCCCCCCCAATTATTCTCACCTGTGGACAGTGATCCTTTTCCAGGTGAAGGATGCTTTCTACGCTCAGTCTCGTATTCATAGACTTTCTTTTCATAAAGTTTCCGGGTTGATCCTGAAGGACAAAATCCAAGCTGGAGGTTAACTCCTAGGTGACAAAAGTTTACTGCTCCCACAAGACTCTCACTCATGCCTCTTTCACACAGCTGCCCACTTCAAAAGCCCACCTGACCTTGCAGCCTTTTCCACACACCCTCTGCTGCTTGAGGATCACGGCAATATTGATGGCATGCAAATACCTCAGTTAACCAACAAGGTTTTTTCAAAACAATTATCCACTTTGGCAGCTTTCTTCTCCCTCCATTCTATCTTCTAATGTTAAGGGACAAACCAGGCAAGATAAAGGCTCCCACATTTGTTTTTTTGTGGCTGCTTTTCTTAGTCCCCTTGAAAGCACGGGCTGGTGGTTATTGATTTTTAAAAGGAGGACATGGTGAATTCTCCCCATCGTACGCTCCATTCTTCCAGACACCTCTCTCTCCAACCTAGCCAGACTCAGAATAAAGAGCTGGACAAGGTGGTGTGTGACAGGAAGGATCCACCTTCCCTTACCCACTGTTCCCTTCTGCTATGTAGAAGGCAGGCTTTTGGGTGGCTTTTTGTCTAGAAAAAAAGGTGTTGGAACCTTGTTCTCTTATAATGGCAATGGCGCCCACATGAGAGGTGCCGCAACTGAGTTCTGGCAAGTTCCAGCTGAAAAAAAAGCCCTGGGTGGCCTGATCCAAGACAAGACTGGGCTACTACATCTTTACAAATTCAGCATACAAGAGGGAATTTCAGTGCGTAAAGCTGAAAACCCCTCCCCTTCTTGGCATCTATCTCGAGAGACAATGGAGTGCGCCTAAAAGGGGGGTGGGGAGAAGACAATTGGTGTGTTAGCAGCAAACCTGGGGTGCAAACCTGCCCAGTCCCAAAGGAAAGTGGAACAATATGTTTGGCACCAGCTTGGCTGCAGGAGTTGCCGGAAGGAGGGCGTACAAGGTGCCATCCAACCGCCTTCGGGACTCTACTCCAGATTGGTTTAGGATTTATTCTTTAGCCTTTTCTTCTCCTGAAGATGTCCCACAAGGCAGTGGAGGTTTAGGATCAGAGATTTCCTTCTCCTAGATGGGTTACTTTCCCAGGTGGACAAGCCCTGTCATCTGTCTCTCATTTCTCACAACAGCACATGCAGAATCCACCTTCTTTACCATTGTCTGCTCAGTCCAATTCTCTTTTACATCTGTCCACTCTAACAGATTCCCCTGTTTACACTTTATATGTAAGCTGTAGGCCTGGCTTACTGAGTTTTCCCTTTCTAAGCTCCAATTGCAAATCTATTTCATTCCCCTGAGAGAGACAGGTGTAGTGCTAGAGTCCATACCAACAAGAGGCCCGTGTGGGATGCTGTATTTCTTCAAACGGGCAATAAGCTCTTTATCTGTCAAACCTTCATACGCCTCCATGGTGCTACCTAGAAAATACAGAATGGGGTTGGGGGAGCATGAAGGGAGAGTTACACACAGTACTCCTCATGCCATGATTTTAAGAGGAAATAAATAGATATAAATATATTTTTAAAAGACTACACCAGCAATTAAAACAATTCACCCTGAAACAAAATGCAAGCTGGTAACAAATGAGATTGTGACAGGTTCCGCACAAAGAACCGTTTCATAAGTGGGGATGATTTCAGTGAAGTGGGCAAAACGAAGTCAGGCACTCACAAAACCAACTACATAAGAATGAACTAAGGCAGGGAAACAAAAATAGTCTGCAATCCTAAACACAGAGAATTAACTTCCATGGAACTCCATGGGACTTACTAGTAAACATTCCTAGGATTGTTCTGTGCATCCAGTATCCAATAAAAGGGATTGTGAGGGGAATGTGACATGAGAAACTATGGAAAATTAAGTGCTTTTTTTCTCCAATGTCGCAAGAGAGGTGAGACAGGCCCCCAAGGCAGCACTGCCTCAGCAAGAGCTCTTAACACTTACAAGCGATTGATTGCTAATGGGTTGGGCAGGGCAGGGCAATGTGATTTGAAGCAAAAGCAGTTTATTGACCTTGCAAATGAGCAGTTGCCAAAGTCTATAGAAAGGGCATGTAATTTCCCAACTACTCACCAGGTGGTGAGAAAGGGGACTGACCTCCTCCTGCTCTTGTAGAATTGGCTGCAGATAGAATACATTTCAGGCACATCCAGGTGGATTTAAAACTAAATATGTGATTTTCAATTATTATTTTTCTTTAAAAAAACTGAACTGGGAAAATATCCAGATTAAGATTTCACAAACACGTGTACATATGCAAACACCCACACACATTTTTAAATGCTATAGAAACATATAAAAAAATTTTTTCCAAAATGTTTCTGCAAAAATTCAAAGTATGTGGAAGTGGATGCCAGATTCAATTCTCCTGTTTGCCTGGTACTGGACAGGTGGATGTGTCACCTGGCCCCTCGTCCATCTCTCCAGGCAGGAAAGGAGACCTGGGCCCCAGAAGCCTATTTCCAGCTGGCCGCCTGGGTGTTTGATACACATTTTATACATAATAGTGGAAATTTTACAAATATTACAAGTTTCTTTTTAAAATACGTAAACATTTTAAGTGATTTAAAACTTTTGGTACTGAATAAGGTACAATATGAATGGTCTCCTCTTTTAAAAAATGGGAGCATTTGAAGGTGGGGAAGGTAACCCAAGAGAATATTTGCCGTATCAATCCAGACTACATAAATTTGAAGCAGAATGAGCTACATGCAGGCAAAGCCCTGAACTCCTCCCAGCTGCACATGTTCGCCAGGAAGAGCAGGCGGAGACGGAGACGGAGGCTGGAGGCGGGCAGGTGCCCCGTGTTTCTCAAGAAGGGCAGCCTGGCAAAGGCGGGGGGCGCGAGGGCGAGGCGCCGCCCAAGGGCCGCGGAACTCGGGGATCGCTCCCAGGAAAGAGGCCTGTCGGGGCTCCGGTCCCGAGCAGCGCCCCGAGCATCCCTTAGCCGGGACGCGAAGGCCGAGGGAGGAGCGTCAAGCGACCGCGGCCAAGTTTCCCAAAGTCAAGGCCGCGGCGCCGAGGCGGCCAAACCGACGGCGGCCCGGCTCGGGCGACGCGGCGGGGGAGCGAGCGGGCGGGCGGGCGGGCGGGCGGGCGGCGGCCGCGGCGAAGAGCACTGGGAGCGGGGAGGGAGCGCCGCGCCACACGTGCTCCATCCCGGCGCGGCTTGCCCGAAGGGAGGCCCCGCTCGGCCCTGGCGCTGCCAAGCCTTCAGCCCTGGCCTCTCTCGCGCTCCCCCCGACGGCTGCTCTGGCCCCCGGCGCCCCAGCTCGCTCTCGGCGTCCCTCGCTCTCCGCGCTTCCTCGGGAGAAAGGCCTCGCCCGGGCAGCCGCCGAATCCGGCCCCGGCCGGCCGAAGGGCGCTGGGCGGGCGGCGAGGGAAAGGCGCGAGGAAGGCGAAGCAGCGGGGGCGCCGCGCCCTACCTGCTGCTGCTGCTGCTGCTGCTGCTGCTCGGGGCGCGCTGGGCCGGGATCCGGCCTCGCCGCGCTGCTCCTGGGACCCCGCCCGGCTCCGGGGCGGGCCTCCGTCGCGCGCCCTTCCCTCGGGCTGCTTGCCAGCTGGCGCAGGCAGCGGTCGGCCCGACAGTGGAGAGGAGACGCCCGCCGCCTCCCTCCCGGCCCTCGGGAGCCGAACCCGCGGGTCTGCACGGGGCGCACGAAGCCGGACGCCCCGGGGATCTTGGTGGGGAGGCTGCGGAGTCTCTCCTCGCCTTGGCCGAGCGGGTGGCGAGCGGGACTCGGGCCTGATTCACTGCAGCGCAGTTTGGGGAGAAGGGGAGACAAGCCCCTCATCGGGCAGCCGGACATCTAGCAAGGAAAACCCACCTCTTGATTTTATATCTATGAAAATTTTATATTTAATTCTCGGTTTCTTCCCTGCCAGACAAACCTAGAAATATATTTTTGCCATTCTTTGAAGCATCTTGTTATGCCTCCGATTGGAGCCGTTTGAAATAAAAATAGCATTTTAGGCAAAATATTCATTTCTATAACCAAAACTCTGCCTATTAGAGAGAGTTTCATTCTTCCCCATAACTCAATATTTTTTCTTACATCTTTCCATGTCTTTACATAATTATTTTGAAATATATTGGAGTTTTTCACTGTTAACCATATTTCCAGATACTTCACCTTTTTCTCAGTTGTCATCTGCCAACCTTTTTTTGCCTGTGCATCCATATTTTTCACCAAAACCTTAGTTTTAGTTTTATTTGTTTTAAGACCTGCAACTTCTCCATATTTCCTTAAAGGTAAAGGTAAAGGGACCCCTGACCATTAGGTCCAGTTGTGGCCGACTCTGGGGTTGTGGCGCTCATCTTGCTTTACTGGCCGAGGGAGTCGGCGTACAGCTTCCAGGTCATGTGGCCAGCAGGACTAAGCCGCTTCTGGCGAACAAGAGCAGCGCATGGAAACGCCATTTACCTTCCTGCTGGAGCAGTACCTATTTATCTACTTGCACTCTGACGTACTTTCGAATTGCTAGGTTGGCAGGAGCAGGGACTGAGCAACAGGAGCTCACCCCATTGCAGGGATTCGAACTGCCGACCTTCTGATCGGCAACCCCTAGGCTCTGTGGTTTAACCCACAGTGCCACCTGTGTCCTTCTGTGCCACCCACATCCATATTTCCTTAAAAGGTAAAGGTAAAGGTACCCCTGCCCGTACGGGCCAGTCTTGTCAGACTCTGGGGTTGTGCGCCCATCTCACTTAAGAGGCCAGGGGCCAGCGCTGTCCGGAGACACTTCCGGGTCACGTGGCCAGCGTGACATCGCTGCTCTGGCGAGCCAGAGCCGCACACGGAAACGCCGTTTACCTTCCCGCTGGTAAGCGGTCCCTATTTATCTACTTGCACCCGGAGGTGCTTTCGAACTGCTAGGTTGGCAGGCGCTGGGACCGAGCAGCGGGAGCGCACCCCGCCGCAGGGATTCGAACCGCCAACCTTTCGATCGGCAAGTCCTAGGCGCTGAGGCTTTAACCCACAGCACCACCTGCGTCCCTCAGCGCCACCTGCGTCCCTTATTTCCTCCAATAACTTAGGTACACTTGTCAATGGTTCTTCTACAGAAAACACCACATCACTTGCAAAGGCTTTTACCTTATAATTCCGTTGGCCCATCCATATCCCCTTTATGTCAGAATTAGTTCTTACCCTCCGCATCAACACCTCTAGGACTGATACATGATTGAAGCAGTGATAAGGGGTCCAGTAATGGTAAAAGATGATTGCCTCAAAAGATGGCAGAAGGATATTTCTAATTTTGTCTCTCGGGGGGGGGGGGGGGGCTGGGGGCAAAAGGCCAAGGATTAAACATAAGATACTTACAGATATAAAAGAAAGAGGCAGTTTTGCCCACCCAGACCTCAAACTGTATTATGAGGATGCATGTTTGGTGTGGATTAGGGACTGGATAAAACTGGAATAGGAAGAAGCATTAGATTTGGAAGATCATGATAATAGATTTGGATGGCATGCATACTTATGGTATGGGAAAGGGAAAGTGCACAAATGATTTTACAACCATATAATCAGGAGATCACTAATGAGGTTGTGAGGGACGCAGGTGGCGCTGTGGGTTAAAGCCTCAGCGCCTAGGGCTTGCCGATCGAAAGGTCGGCGGTTCGAATCTCTGCGGCGGGGTGCGCTCCCGCTGCTCGGTCCCAGCGCCTGCCAACCTAGCAGTTCGAAAGCACCTCCGGGTGCAAGTAGATAAATAGGGACCGCTTACCAGCGGGAAGGTAAAACGGCGTTTCCGTGTGCGGCTCTGGCTCGCCAGAGCAGCGATGTCACGCTGGCCACGTGACCCGGAAGTGTCTCCGGACAGCGCTGGCCCCTGGCCTCTTAAGTGAGATGGGCGCACAACCCCAGAGTCTGTCAAGACTGGCCCGTACGGGCAGGGGTACCTTTACCTTTACCTTTAATGAGGTTGTGGGAGAGATACAAAGATTTAATAGAACAAAAAACACCTTGGTGGTTATCACCAATTGAAGCTTCGTTACTCAAATCACTTGGCACAAAGGGGAAGTGGCCTACATATAGAGAGAGATTTGCTGAAAGACCAAGAAGGAAAATGGAAATTAAAAGATTATGAGGAAATATATCATTTTCAAAGTTGGTTACACTACAGACAATTACATGAGATGTACAAGGACGACAACAAGAAAGGGTTTAGTTACACAACTTTTACATTTCAAAAGGAAGTTATAGAAGAAGTGAAAATGCTGAAGAAAGCATATAGTATCTTGCTAGAACTGGAGACAAAAGATGAGGAGGTCAAATCGGTCATGATCAAATAGGCACAATATATAGGACATAATGTACAATTTGAGGACTGGGGAAACTGTGAAAAATAGATTTAAAATTTACAAACTGTTCTCTTTTTAAATAAAATTACATGAAAATTATGTATAGATGGTATATAACACCAGTACAGATAGCAAAAATGTATAAATCTGGGTCAATCACATGTTGGAAATGTAAAGAAAAAGAAGGGACTTTTTATCGTATGTGGTGGGAATGTAGGGAAGTTTAAAAAAAACCTTGGGAAATGATATATAATGAATTGAAAAAAATGTTTAAATTGACATTTGTAAAAAAAAAACCAGAAGCATTTTTGTAAGGGATTGTAGGACAAGACTTGCTAAGAAAAGTAAAGAACTTATTTATGTATTCTACAACAGCAGCAAGAGTCTTGTTAGCACAACGATGGAATAATGAGGAAATACCATCAGAAGAACTGTGGCAAGAATAATTGATGAGCTATGCGGAATTGGCCAAATATAAACTGCGTGAAAAGGACAGCTGTGACTTCAAGGAAGAATGGGAACTTTTTACAAACTATATAAAAAGACAACAAAATGAATTGGACTCTTTGGCAAGTTTTGAATAAACATTCACAAATTGATTAGCTGAACATGTGATAGATAAAGTAAGGATATGTACAATTTTACAACATGCAGAAAACAATATATGTAAAGAAATCAGGGAGGGGAGCTGAGGGAAGTCCTTGGTGGGGGGAGAGGGAGGGGAGGGGGAAAGGGGGAAAAATAATGTAACTGATTAAGAGGATTGGTAAATTGTTATGTGGAAATTGGTTAATAAAAATATTTTATTTTTTTTAAGAAGAAGAAGAAGCAGAAGCAGTGATAGGGGGGATCCTTGCCTTGTCCCCTTCTGTATCTTACATTTTTCCTGTAATGCATTATTTACAATCAGGTTTGCAGTTTGATCTGTATAAATTGCCTTAATTCCTTTTATGAATATGACTCCTAATTCCATTTTTTTTGTAATAACTTAATCATAAATGACCAAAAGCAAAAAGAAATTCAATAGGGACTAATCTAAGCTTCTGCACCAAGATAAGATGAGGGATACCTGGTTTGCTAGTAGTACATGGGAAAAGGATCTAGGGGTCTTAGTGGACCACAAGCTTAACATGAGTCAACCTGAGAGAGATGCAGCAGCAAAAGATGCTTGGAGCACTTCAGGGTTCAGAGCCCCTGAGCCAAGCTGCCTGGCAGTTCTGGAGGTATAGCTGATTCCAGCAGGTGAAATGCAAAAGTCAGGCTGTCAGTTATTGGGGGGGGGGCACTCCTCCGCATCTGAGAGTGCAGAGTGCAGTGGGGGGCAGGTCTGAGGGATCCACTCCCTGCTCTCATTTTATCCTATACTCACCCCTAGGGAAGGGATGTGGAACCCCAGCACATCCGCAAAGAGAAGAACATGGGACAGGTGAGTTCATCCCAGAGCCACTGGCAAGGCTATTCTAAGAGTTTTCTCTTGTATTCCAAGTCCTACTGCAGAGGAGGGACACCCCAGGCTTTAGGGGCCAATCCTGGCCTTCTCCCCAGAACATGGTTCCCCAGGGAAGGTGCCCCTCCCACTGACAGCTGCCCCCTCCCCTGCCTTGCCCTGCAGCCCAGCACCCTGCTTCCTCCATCGGGCTCCACATCGGTCGCTAGGGGGGTTGGGTTTCCAGATGCTGGCCCAGATGGACTGTGGGTCGATCCAGCCATCTGGCTCTGTACATCTTTGGACTAGCTGCCCCCCCCAGCTCATTCCTGCCCTCTTCTGTCCCAAAAAAGAGACCACTTGCTCACCTGACACCATGGACTGCTCTGGGCCTTGCAGGGGGGGCCACCCTGTTGCTGCGTCTTAAGCACCTGAACCTAGAAGAGACAAGACAAGAGAGCGACTCCGAAGCCGGCAGCCCCAATTCTTGGGGGATGTTTGTGTGTGAGGAGGGCCATATGGCCCAATTCCTTACATCTCTCTGCAGTTCAGTGACCTGAAAGGGCATCACCTGAAAGGGCGTCACTAGGAAAGAGGCAGCCCAGACCACAAAGGGCTGGCAGAGAGAGAAAGAAGGCCCCAAGTGCTCTGGGTACAAGAGCTCCAGCCCAAAGGAAAGAGAAGCATTGCCAGCTGTTTAAGGGCTGCTCTGCCTCATCTTCTTAGGACAGCCCTGCCCTTCCTAGAGAGGGAGGCGACCCCTAGGAGGGTCCTCCAAGCATCCAGAAGAGGAGCAGAACATGAGGAAGGTGGTGGAGTCTTCCTTGGAGCCAGAGAGACCCCCAGGAAGGGGGAGAAGGCTGAGGTCGTAGGGCAGCTGGAGAGATGCAAAATGGAGCCAGGCAGAGGTGTAGTTGGAGGGCTGGACTAGGAGGACCTGGGAGAGCAGGGTTCGAATCCCCACTCAGCCATGAAGCTCCCTGGTGGACCTTGGGCCAGCCTAGCCTACTTGGCAGGGCTGCTGTGAAGATAACAATTGGTGGCCGGGAAAACCACGAAGGCCACCTGGAGCTCCTGGGAGGAAAGTGGGCTTGGAATGTCCTAGTAAATGTAAATGATGAGAGGGGAGAGAAAAGGGGAAGGCAGGGGAAGCGTGTGGAGGAGCTGAGCTCTCTGGAGAAGACTGGCCGGGTTGATTTCCAGAGAGCCAAGGCTGTGCAGGGGACCCCAGGACACCCCCCCCAGGAGACCAAGCAAAGGAATGCTACTTACAGTCTGCACATTTTGTTCACGGAAAATTCCACCCCCTCTCTAAACTAGCTAACTAGCTAAATTGCCCGCCAAAGCCTAACTCTGACCCCACCCCCAGCACTTAGCCTAAGCCCAACCCCTGCCCTAACCCTACACTTACCCCTAACTACTCCTCTCTACACAAAATAAATATACAGTACAGTGGTACCTCGGGATATGTTACCCGAGGTACCGTACTGTATATGGTAATGTAATTTTGAGTTACAAATGCGGCAAACCCAGAAGTGTTTCACCGTGCGCGTGCACAGAATCACTCTGCGCGCTTTGCGCGTGTGCAGAAGCACCGCCTCCAGATATGGACTTTTTGGGGTAAGTACGGAACCCCAGGATGAATTAAGTTCATATCCGGAGGGTCCACTGTATACAAAATATATACAAAATGTGCACATGTGCACAAAATAAAAATGTGAAATAAAAAAATATGAAAATAAAGAACGGAAAGTAAAATAAAAAAGTAAAATAAAAGTGTTTAAATAAAAAGTAAAATAATAAATAAAATTTTATGCAATAAATTTTATGCACTGGGTACCACCTGACCGTGCTACACCACTGGGGACAGAGGGGTCTTTTCCCATTTATGAAGGAAGTGTCCCAAGGGTCACTATTTGGGAACACCATTTATTTATTATAGATTGGACAACCATATATAGATAAATATCTAATATACTAAAATGTTCTGTCTGCATATCTCCACCGCTCTCTTCATTAAACCTATGGACAGGCGCATGTCAAACTTTTGGTCAAAATAACTTTTGACTTGGATGCTGGCTGCAGGCTGATCACCACTGCATAGAAAGGGAAAACGTTACAGAATTTGCAAATATCGCAACAGTACCAAAATATGTGGACTATTGCAGAAAAAACGACACATAAGTTGCAGCTCTCCAAGGGCTGAATTCTACATGATGGGATTTTATTATTTATACTTTGAATACAGACTTCATTGTCTGCACCATTATGTGAAATTTCGCTATATCGAAGGACTTCTGTACTCTAAATGTTAAATTATGTTGGAGCTGTGTTAAATTATGTTGGAGCTGTGTTCTGCTACTATACAGTTACTTATACTGTATACATTTCTGTTTCCCAAGGAAATGATTTTTGCAACCCATTTTCTGAGAACCTTGTCAATACTTTCGTTTCTATTCTTCTGGGATACTTTTTGTTTCTGTTTCCCAGAAGTTCCTGCAGGGCAGCCTTAGTCATGGAGAGGGACTGAAAAGAGGGTAAAGGAAAGTGAAGAAAAGAGGATCTAAAGTTGAGCTCTATGTAGCTGAGGAAGTGGAACCCTTTGGCAGTTTCTGATCATTAAAAGGCACCACCATTCATTTGTTCACACATTACCTTTGTATTTCTTGGGTTTCCAAATCTACAAATGTTAGCAGCAGCATTCAGCGGAGCTGCCTGATGACTCTGGAAGGCTCCTCTCCAGAAAACGCTGTCTGGCAGCCACTGGTCTCAGAGATCACTCTAAACCTCTTGTTGACTAGCTGGATGTGCGTGTGCACAGGCATGCACACGCACAAATAATTACATTTAGGACACCCATAGTTCTTTATTGGAATTGATTCCTATATTATTGCTGATGCAAAGAGTTTCTGAGTTTTATCCAAGTTTAATGACTCAAAAAAGAGGAAAGGGAAGGCTCTTGTGTGCAGTGTAGAAGCAAATGCGGCATTTAATATAATCATAGAATTGTAGAGTTGGAAAAGACCTCCAAGCACCATCTAGTTCAACCCCCTTGCAATGCAGAAATCTCAACTAAAGCATCCATGACAGATGGCCATCCAACTCCATGTGACAGCCCTTTAGATAGTGGAAGATGGCTATCATATCACCTCTCAGTTTCCTCTTGCCCAGGCTAAACATATCCAGCTCCCTCAACCATTCCTCATAAGGCTTGGTTTCTAGACCCTTGAAGTAGTCTGGCAGGAAAAGAGTCTGAAGCCTGAATTTTAAAAGGGAGACAGTAGAATTTGAGGTACTAGCAGAGTTATATGTAAACTTTAATACACTAGATCTAGGGTGCTTTAACATACCCCTCCCCAGGAACAATTAGAACTATCAAAATCTTTAGACATTCCTCTGACTAATAAGAGCCTTAGATCACCAGAAATCCTAAAAAGTCTCTAATAATGAATTACAGAATATTGTGTGTGTTGTTGCTGGGGGGTTTTCGGGGGGGGGGAGGGATGATGAGCAATCTTAAAAGATGGGGGGATGCAATTATATTTATCTAGCAGAATTTCAACAATTAAAATGATGGCTGTTCCAAAATTTACTTCTCTGTTTTACACATTGCCAATGGAGGCTCTACTTTATATACTCCAGTGATGGCAAAAAAGAGAGGATAGGGTATTTTCAAAATAAAAGCCCTAGGACAGCCAAATATTTTTGATATAAGGACAGTGGTACTGGTGGCTGGGCCAGACCATATATTAAAAATTACTATGAGGCTTGATGTATTTTTTCAAGGAGGAAAATGGTGGGCAGCACATCCAAATAGAATACCACTTACTGAATTGACCCTGGGAACTCAGCCAGCCAGAACTTACCCAGTCCTTGTTGCACTGGAAAGCCAGAGGAAGGGCCTGGGTTGTGATTTGTATACTTCTACTGCAGAGCGCCATCCCCATGCCTGCTTGTGGCTGTTGTTCATGCTGGGAAAAGCCAAGGGGACTTGCAACTTGAGTTCCTGCCCAGTGAGGAGTGTGGCATCATCTGACATCTGGACCCAGCACTTTGCTTGATGTTTGAGGTTGCTTGTCTGCCATCTCCCCTGACCTTGGGGGAAGCATCCCTAGTGGGTATTGGGGTCCCCTGGTCTTTGGACACAGATTCCTCCTCCTCCACCGATTCTGGACCAGGCTCAGTCCTGACAAAAAGGTTTTACAATGCTTCTGGGAAATGCTCAGCTTAAGACCAAGAGGCTTTCATTTTAATAACTGTGGTGGATCAAATACTAAGGACGTGTGTTTTTCTCATACAAACCTTGGGCGCTGGAGGCCTTGTCAAGGGTTGCTCATTTAGAGGGGCACAGAGAAGAAGACAATCTCTTGGATATGAAGAGAAATGGCTTCTGTGACTCAGAGCAGAGGTGGGGGACCTGTGGGGGACAGTTGTTGGACTCCAATTCCTCATCATCCCTCACCACTGACCATACTCCCTGGCACTTTTAGTGTTAATGGGCCACACCTGGGGGAATGTTGGTTGCTCCAAAAAAAATGGGATGCTATCCTCAGGGCTACACATCTGGTGCACAAGATTTAGGTACCAGGTAAGATTTTTCCTGTTGTCTTTGTCCATGGAGTTTTCTTGGCAGGGATACTGGAGTGGCTTGCCGGTTCCTGCTCCAGGTGAATCACGTTTGGTCAAAACTCTCCACTATGACCTGTCCATCTTGGGTACCCTGCTTGGCATAGTTCATAGCTTCTCTGAGTTATTCAAGCCCTTTCGCCACGGCAAGGCAGTGATCCATGAAGGGGATCCTCAACTGATTGGTTCAAAATTGGGAAAGGAGTACGACAAGGCTGTATATTGTCTCCCTGCTTACAGTATTTAACTTATATGCAGAATTCATCATGCGAAAGGCTGGGCTGGATGAATCCTTAGCCAGAATTATGATTGCTGGAAGAAATATCAACAACCTCAGATATGCAGATGACACGACCTTGATGGCAGAAAGTGAGGAGGAATTAAAGAACCTTTTAATGAGGGTGAAAGAGGAGAGCGCAAAATATGGTCTGAAGCTCAACATCAAAAAAAACGAAGATCATGGCCACTGGGCCCATCACCTCCTGGCAAATAGAAGGGAAAGAAATGGAGGCAGTGAGAGATTTTACTTTCTTGGGCTCCATGATCACTGCAGATGGTGACAGCAGCCACGAAATTAAAAGACGCCTGCTTCTTGGGAGAAAAGCAATGACAAACATAGACAGCATCTTAAAAAGCAGAGACAACACTTTGCCAACAAAGGTCCGTATAATTAAAGCTATAGTTTTCCCAGTAGTGATGTATGGAAGTGAGAGCTGGACCATAAAGAAGGCTGATCGCCGAAGAATTGATGTTTTTGAATGATGGTGCTGGAGGAGACTCTTGAGACTCCCATGGACTTCAAGAAGATCAAACCTATCCATTCTTAAGGAAATCAGCCCTGAGTGCTCACTGGAAGGACAGATCCTGAAGCTGAGGCTCCAAGACTTTGGCCACCTCAGGAGAAGATAAGACTCTCTGGAAAAGCCCCTGATGTTGAGAAAGATTGAGGGCACAAGGAGAAGGGGACAACAGAGGACGAGATGGTGGGACAGTGTTCTCGAAGCTACCAGCATGAGTTTGACCAAACTGTGGGAGGCAGTGGAAGACAGGAGGGCCTGGAGTGCTCTGGTCCAGGGGGTCATGAAGAGTCGGACAAGACTAAACGACTAAACAACAACAGCAAGATTTTTCCTATTCATCTGGTAATTTCATTTATTTTAGTTTCTTCCTCTTCTTCTTCTTCTTCTTCTTCTTCTTCTTCTTCTTCTTCTTCCCTGCCATTCACCCTGAGGTCCCAGGGCAGGTTACAACAATGTTAAACACAACATTAGCAACAATTTAAAACAACAATAAATCTCAAAACTAGGGTGCCTCCTAAAATATATATATATCTCAAGTCAATTGTCAAACGCCAAGGTAAAAGGTTCTACTGTTTCAGGTCTGAGTGCTGCTGCTGCTGCTGTTAAATGTAAACCACTTTGAAATTTTTTGCTTAAAAACCCCTCAGGGGAAAAGAAAGTAAGTCAGGGGCATGAATAAGTAAGTAAGTAAGCAAGCAAGTAATGCTCAATCCCGGATTCCGTGACTCGTCTGCCCATTTTAGGGACTCTAGATGAGCGGCTCTTTTACGCCAGCGCCCTCTAGAGGGCAAAGAGGGGGTTGCATCCAATCGAATAGCTCCGGTCCTTGGCTGCTGAGCTGATGGATGCGCTTTCCCGGTCCCGGCCGGGTGGAGCTGCCGCTTTTGCCCCCCCCCCCGCCGCCCACCGCGCCGTCACGTCCGGAGGCGGGCTGGCCGGGCTGGCCGGGCTTGCCCGAGCATGTTGCTTTCGGTTTCCCCGCAGTCCGCCTTGAGAAGCCCAAGTCCTCGCTGCGTTTGTTGGGGGAGTCCGGGATCATCCGTAGATCATCCGGTGAGTTTTACTTGGCCCACTGGGGGGGGGGGACCCGGGAGTTTTCTTCTTCTTCTTCTTCTTCTTCTTCTTCTTCTTCTTCTTCTTCTTCTTCTTCTTCTCCTTCTCCTTCTCCTTCTCCTTCTTCTTCTTCTTCTTCTTCTTCTTCTTCTTCTTCTCCTCCTCCTCTCAAGGGGGCGGGTGGAGGAAATGAACTGCGGAGAGGAAAATCGCAAGGTTCTGTTCTTCGCTTTTTTAAGCCCTGGGAGGAGTGCGATTTGCCCCCCGGTTTGGTTTTGCTTTTCCCCCTCTGGAAGCGCGTCCCAATGATTTCCTGCACTTGCTCCCGAGTTTGTGGGTGTGCATCGGGGGTTACAGCATGTAAATTGCTTTCCTAGACCGAAGCCCGTCAGGTTGAGCCTTCCTGCTTTCCGGTGGCGGCCGGCCGGACTTCTCTGGCTGTGGGCGCCCACAAAGTAGAGCCTGAGAGTGAGGACCTTCCCTTCTTCTTGGTCCCGCTACTTAGCACAGTATTCAGGGGGCTCCATTTGGCTCGCATAGCTGTTGATCCTGAAACCCCTGTCAGCCAACTTAATTGTATGTTTTAGACTTTGAGATTCATGAAATTGTATACTTGTTATCAATAGCCTCCAGAAGATCAAAAGAGACTATGAGGCTCTGGGCAGGAAATTGAAGCAATTAAATGCACAAATTGTCATCTCATCTGTCCTCCCAGTTGAACGACGTGGCCCAGGGAGAGAGGGAAAAATAGTGGAAGTGAACAGCTGGCTTCGCAAATGGTGTAAACAGGAACGGTTTGGATTCTTAGATCACGGACTGCAGTTTCTTGAAGATGGACTTCTGGCAAGCGATGGGCTGCACCTCACAACGGTTGGGAGGAATGTTTTTGCCAAAAATCTCAGAAACCTCATCAGGAGGGCTTTAAACTGACTAATGTGGGGGAGGGAGACAGTGCTCCTGAAGGTAGGAGTCTATCAATTGATGAAGATGATCATCCAAATGTCATAGACCAAATGGAGCAAACAGCACGCAGACCTAGTGGTGGGAGGAAAAAATCCTTAAATAAGAGACACGGGGGAATGATTAATGGACTTCAATGTCTGTACACTAATGCGCAAAGCATGGGTAATAAACAAGATGAGCTTGAGCTCTTGGTACAGCAAACTAAATATGACATAATAGGCATCACTGAAACCTGGTGGGATAAGTCCCACGACTGGAATGTAAAAATGGAGGGTTACAATCTATTTCAGAGAAACAGACCAGACAAGAAAGGAGGAGGAGTGGCGTTATATGTCAGGGATGTGTATACCTGTGAAGAGATCCACGATTTAGAACCTCAAAGCCAAAGTGAGAGCATTTGGGTCAAAATTAAGGGAGAGATGAATAACAGGGACCTCATTGTGGGAGTTTACTATAGATCCCCAAGCCAAACGGAGAACATAGATGATGCCTTCCTGGAACAGATGGCCAAGCATGCAAAAGGAAGGGAGATAGTAGTAATGGGGGACTTCAATTACCCGGATATTTGCTGGATGTCAAACTCAGCCAAGAGCATAAGGTCAAACAGATTCCTCACTGGCCTTGCAGACAACTTCATTGTCCAGAAAGTGGGAGAAGCAACAAGAGGAACAGCCATTTTAGATCTGGTCCTAACCAATGTTGATGACCTGGTTAGTGGGGTAGAAGTGGAAGGATCATTAGGCGCGAGTGATCATGCTCTTCTGAAGTTTACTATACAGCGGAAAGGAGCAGCCAAACATACTAGGACTCAATTTCTTGACTTTAAGAAAGTCGACTTCATAAAACTTAGGGAAGTGCTGGGCGAGATCCCATGGACAGTAATACTAAAAGGAAAGGGAGTTCATGATGGATGGGAGTTTGTTAAGAGGGAGATAGTAAAAGCACAACTTCAGGCAATACCAATGAGACGGAAACATGGAAGGTGCCTAAAGAAGCCAGGGTGGCTATCTAAAGAACTTTTAACTGAGTTAAGATTAAAAAATGATGTGTACAAAAAATGGAAAAGGGGGGAAACCACCAAAGAGGAATTCAAACAAATAGCCAGCACGTGTAGACACAAAGTCAGAAAAGCTAAAGCACAGAATGAACTCAGGCTTGCTAGAGAGGTTAAAAGCAACAAAAAGGGCTTTTATGGGTATGTTCGTAGCAAAAGGAAGAACAAAGAAACCGTGGGGTCACTCAGAGGAGAAGATGGTGAAATGCAAACAGGGGACACAGAAAGGGCTGAACTCCTCAATGCCTTCTTTGCCTCAGTCTTCTCCGATAAAGAAAACAATGCCCGACCTGAAGAATTTGGAGCAAATGATTCAGCAGAGGAAACACAGCCCAGAATAACTAAGGAGATAGTACAAGAATACTTGGCTAGTTTAGATGTATTCAAGTCTCCAGGGCCAGATGAACTGCATCCAAGAGTATTAGAAGAACTGGCAGATGTGATCTCAGAACCACTGGCAGTCATCTTTGAGAATTCCTGAAGAACAGGCGAAGTCCCGGCAGACTGGAGGAGGGCAAATGTTGTCCCTATTTTCAAAAAGGGGGAAAGAGAGGACCCAAATAATTACCGCCCAGTCAGTCTGACATCAATACCAGGGAAGATTCTGGAGCAGATCATTAAGCAAACAGTTTGTGAGCACCTAGAAAGGAATACTGTGATCACCAATAGTCAGCATGGATTTCTGAAAAATAAGTCATGTCAGACTAACCTGATCTCGTTTTTTGACAGAATTACAAGCCTGGTAGATGAAGGGAACGCAGTGGATGTAGCCTACCTTGATTTCAGCAAGGCATTTGACAAGGTGCCCCATGATATTCTTGTAAAGAAGCTGGTAAAATGCGGTCTTGACTATGCTACCACTCAGTGGATTTGTAACTGGCTGACTGACCGAACCCAAAGGGTGCTCATCAATGGTTCCTCTTCATCCTGGAGAAGAGTGACTAGTGGGGTGCCACAGGGTTCTGTCTTGGGCCCGGTCTTATTCAACATCTTTATCAACGACTTGGATGATGGACTCAAGGGCATCCTGATCAAATTTGCAGATGACACCAAACTGGGAGGGGTGGCTAACACCCCAGAGGACAGGATCACACTTCAAAATGACCTTGACAGATTAGAGAACTGGGCCAAAACAAACAAGATGAATTTTAATAGGGAGAAATGTAAAGTATTGCACTTGGGCAAAAAAAATGAGAGGCACAAATACAAGATGGGTGACACCTGGCTTGAGAGCAGTACATGTGAAAAGGATCTAGGAGTCTTGGTTGACCACAAACTTGACATGAGCCAACAGTGTGATGCGGCAGCTAAAAAAGCCAATGCAATTCTGGGCTGCATCAATAGGACTATTGCATCTAGATCAAGGGAAGTAATAGTGCCACTGTATTCTGCTCTGGTCAGACCTCACCTGGGTACTGTGTCCAGTTCTGGGCACCACAGTTCAAGAAGGACACTGACAAACTGGAACGTGTCCAGAGGAGGGCAACCAAAATGGTCAAAGGCCTGGAAACGATGCCTTATGAAGAACAGCTAAGGGAGCTGGGCATGTTTAGCCTGGAGAAGAGGAGGTTAAGGGAGATATGATAGCCATGTTCAAATATATAAAAGGATGTCACATAGAGGAGGGAGAAAGGTTGTTTTCTGCTGCTCCAGAGAAGCGGACACGGAGCAATGGTTCCAAACTACAAGAAAAAAGATTCCACTTAAACATTAGGAAGAACTTCCTGACAGTAAGAGCTGTTCGACAGTGGAATTTGCTGCCAAGGAGTGTGGTGGAGTCTCCTTCTTTGGAGGTCTTTAAGCAGAGGCTAGACAACCATATGTCAGGAGTGCTCTGATGGTGTTTCCTGCTTGGCAGGGGGTTGGACTCGATGGCCCTTGTGGTCTCTTCCAACTCTATGATTCTATGATTCTATGATTCTAATGTATGTTGCCTTGGAAATGTTACTGTCTTGAAAGGTCACTTAGAAACAGCTTAAACCAAAAGATAAATAGATTGAATAGTGTATCCAACATAAAGCCATACTGTACTCTTGAGTAGAACCATTGACATTAAAGGACATGATTAGTGCTGGCCCATTAATTTCAATGGGTCTTCTCAAAGCAAACATTGGATACAACCCAGTAAGTTTTGCTAATAGGAGAGGAAAATACATATTGCCCCACAATGCAGTTTTAGCAGTTTGTTGTGTCTCTAGGCTCATCCTCTCCTGTTGTCGATTTCTGCTTATTTTTTAAAGCACCAGCCACTTGTCTTCTGGAACACGCTGCACTCCCTTCATCACTGGGTTGTCCTTTTGAGTTAACTCTCTAGTTCTGTGACATTGTGTGTGCATGTGACAAGAAGAGCATTCTACATGTTTCCATGCTACATTCACACATTGTGCCTCCTGCTGTTTCATTTTTGCATGCCTTTTGAACTAGGATTGAATGGAGCTTTTTTCCATTGCCAGATGATGAGAACAACACTTTTCAGAAAGCTTTTCACTGTGACTCCAGAAACCCTTTACAGGCAGTGCATTTGGACCCTATTGGATCTGATGTGAAATTATAGATTGCTGAGAGAGAGAAGTCTGCCGTCCAGGGCTCCTGTCCATTGCTCTGGGAATGGGCATAGCCAGGGGGCAGGGGCCGCTCCCGATCAAAATGACAAAAATCATTTTAAAGCATTGAAAGTACTCAGTTAACTGAGGTTGTGCCCCCCCCCCACCAAAGTCTGCCCCTTTTGGGGGGATATTTTTACCCATGATTTCCCCAAAACAACTCAACAACTCTTGAGAGGGAGGGGGGCAGCTGTCCCCCGGCCTCACCTTGGCTGTGCTCATGCCTCAGTCTGATTTTGTGACTGGGGTGGCCAGAGGTAGTACGCAGAGGGACATTCTTCTTCATCCCATTGTCAATCATTTTTGGTGTATTTAAAAGTTTATCCATAGTGACAGAATGCCCCACCTCTGCCCACAGAGAGTGTCAACATACCAAGGATTTGCTCCTTCAAATGGCACCTTGAACCACTTGCTGCCTGGCAGGCAAATGCCAACTTCAGCCTCCCTGGCCCCTCTTTGCTGCTCCTGTTCCTGCACCAGGTGTACTGCTGCCTGTTGAGAAGCCAGGAAGTGGAGCGGGCTAGTCTTGCCCTGGAGAGCAATTGTAAGAACTTTGCTGCATTTGCAGCTGTTTCCAGGGAGAAACCTCTGGTGTGGAGAGTTGTTTTGTGGTGGGAGTACAAATGCAATTTGTGCTCAATTCGTGGTGTATCTGGGTTGTTGCTGTTTTATATTTTTATTGACGATTTATTCTATTGTACTTTTGTATTTAGGCTGTAATTTCTCCTTTATCAGTCTGTTCACTGCTGGTGTGGGGGACTGATGATTTGTGCATGGAAGTGTTATGCATGCAAGCCTGGGTGGAGCTGTTACCTCTGGTGAAGAGATGAGCGACTTCTGAAGTTTAGCAGTGCAGCTGAGACTGCTGTGGCATTTGTGTGAGCTGAAGCTCTGTCTCTCCACATGTAGGGGAGAACTGCGCTCATGTTATTGCTTTTCCTTATGGCCTGGTGGTGTGGATTTAATCCCTGCTTGCGTATATAAAGATTCTAACGTTCTTTTCCTCTGTGCCAGCCATGGCATCTCTGCAGGATTTCCAGACATTTGTCTTCCTCGATCTTGAAACCACCGGCTTGCCCCATGACCAGCCTCGCTTGGCTGAGCTCTGCCTCTTTGCTGTGCACCGCCGTTCACTCCAGTGCTCTCCGCTGCCGGGCACCCCCCAGCTACCCCGCATCATAGACAAGCTCACTCTCTGCGTTGATCCCCAAAAGCCCTTCACCCTTGAAGCAGAGAGGATTACTGGGCTGAGCAACCAAAATCTGGAGGAGAATTGCAAAGCAGATTTCAACCGCAATGTGGTGGATGTACTAAAAGGGTTTCTGTGGCGGCAAAAGGGCCCAGTCTGCTTGGTGGCTCACAATGGCCTTGGCTTTGACTTCCCCCTGCTTCGTGCAGAGCTGTGGCGAGTGGACACTGACCTGCCCCCGAGCACCGGCTGCCTGGACACACTGCCAGCCTTGAAGGAGCTGGAAAGATCTCCTGGCATGAGCTACCAGCTTGGGGCACTGTTCCGACATTTCTATGGACGTGAGCCTATTAGGGCCCACTCAGCTGAAGGTGATGTGGTCACTCTTCTGTTAGTGTTTCTTGCCAAAGCCCCTGAGCTAATGACATGGGCAGCTCGTAATGCGCAGAGCTGGGGGGAGATTCGGCCTATGTACCTCCTAAGCAGAAGCAGGAACTGATAGCAAGAACGATGACACGACCTCTTTCCCCACAAGTGCACATCCACACAGATCAAACCTTGAAGTGTCCTCCTGTACAGGGCTACTTCCTGTGTGCAGTGGAAATGTGGAAGACTTTTGTACTGTGAGAAGTTAGTGGTGTACGGCAAGGACTCTTCTTGTGCCCAGACCTTGGTTGGGGGGGGGGGTGCCTGCAGCATTTCTAATCTTGTATTGGACACCTGTTGATAAAGTGGCTAATTTCTTATCTATCACTTGGCTCTGGGTGGGGTTTCAAGGTCAGCTGCCTGTTAAAGGAGCACTGGGATCCCATACAGTCGCTGAGAATGTTTGTTTGTAAGAGATAACAGGGGCTTGGAAAGAACCACGGCATAGATAAAGGCCCTGCATCCCAGCCCCTATAGGAGTCTATCCACTGCTGTTCTGAGGGGTTCCTAGGGTCTGAAGGAGCCATAAGTATTGCTTATTCTGTCTGTAATCCAGCTAGGATAAACACCTCCTATCCTTCACTCATGGGTTTGGTCACTGCATTTGGAGCCAGTAAAAGAACCAGTCCTGTTGGCAACATGCTGCAGTGACCAACCTCGGAAGGCCAGGCAGATGCAGCAGTTGGAGTGTCTGGCTTGGAGTTGTGGGGCTCAGTGTCACATCTCCACCATAAATCTCAATGGGTAACTTTGGGCAAGGCACTACCTCTCATGCCTGATGGGTGGAAAGTATGGAGTCCAAAGGTTAGCCACACCCCCCCCCCCGCCGCAATAGAACATGTCTGGAGTGGGAAGAATGTGTCCTGGGCACTGGGCACTACCTCTCATGCCTGGTGGGCGCAGTTTTTAAAAGGTGAAACCAGCGTTGCCTAAAAACAAGTTTTAGCTACATTTTAGTAGGTTATTGAAATTACTTTTGTAACTGCTTTGAAATAGCTTAGGGGTTTAGAGAAGCCGTCCTGGTTTCTGATTTGATCCCAGAACGTCCTGCTTTTTCTTAGGATGTCCCTGTTTTCATCAGAGAAATGTTGGAGCGTATGGCAAAGGAGTGTTATAAGGATGAAAGGTACTAAATAGATATTTGGTAGTATAGTTTAGCAATGATGCTTCCCTGTTTCAGATAGAGGGAGTCCCCAGGACACATTCTTCCCACTCCAGACATGTTCTATTTCGGGGAGGGGGGTGGCTAACCTTTGGACTCCATACTTTCCATCCAGCATGGCTAACAGGGATGATAGAAATTTGTGGTCCAGCAACATCAGGGTTTCCTGTCCCTGGTCTAAAGGTACTTTGATGCAGCCACGTTGCTAACATTAGGCATGCTTGGGGTCTGATCAGTGCCTGGGTGGGCTACTGCTTGGAAGCCCCATGTATGATGCTCTGAACTCTGAGGCTGTAGTCCCATACACACAGTTCTATGGGGTTTTCTGAGCAGACATGCCTCAGATTGCACTGCCAAGGAAACAAAGGGTATGAATTTGATAAAAACGAATTAACAAGAATAATTTATCCAAATTTTTTTGTAGGGGAATTCATTTTTATTTGGGGGGGGGAGGGGGGATAAGGCACAACCTTCTCCCATATGTCTACAGTGGTACCTCCGCTTATGAACTTAATTTGTTCTGGAGGTCCGTTCGTAACCATTCATAACCCAAGGTGTGCTTTCGCTAATGGGGCTTCCCGCTGCTGCTGCTGCTGCTGCTGCACCCCCAGAGCATGACTTCCACTCGCATCCTGGGGCAAAGTTCACAACCGAGAGCATCTACTTCCAGGTTAGTGGAGTTCATAACCCGAAGCATTTGTAAGGAGGACGGTATGTAACCCAAGGTTCCACTGTATTTACTGAAGTAAAAAGTCTATTCCCTAAATTTGGTGAAAAGGTGATAGGGAGAATTATTTTTGAAATGTGCATGTATGGCTATCTTTCTACAACTCTACATTATAAACAATTGTGAGGTTTTTGGATTTTCCCTTCTTACCTACAGAAAGACAACAGATGCCAAGGATTTTTTTTCTTCCTGAGGTTATATGGAAGTAGGGTATAATTTAGGTGTCCCATCATTAATCATTGTATAAAGCAGCTATTTAAGTATTACGATTAATTAAAACATTCAGAACATACCAAGTTACATATGAATTGCCATAATGAACTTATGTCTCATGACAGTAATCATACTTAGCATTTTAGAGTGTTAATTTCCAAATACATTGTTAATCACTGTCCTCTGTAAAGTTGCTCTCTATTATTATCAATGCACACCAGTGCTTTATGGGGCTGAAATTTGATGAACTGGTGTCAAATCTGAACGAGAAGTCCTACAAAAGAAATGTATGAGGCAGGTATTGGGGCTTCCTCCTGGGACTCTGTTGGCTCATCCGAGAGCTGAGTTGGGTCTCCCCTCAATAGCGGCCAGAATTGATCTAGCCTATCTTAGCTACTGGCATAGACTTTGAGGACCATACTCTCACCAAGCTCAGCTGGTTGGAGCAGCTAAGGACAGGAGGTTGGGTACAAAAGTGTCAAGACAAGCTTAGGGCTTGAAATCTCCAAGCGGGGAAATATTTATCCCTTAGCGAACTTAGAAATTGGATATTTGACCATGACGCCAAGCAAGCCAGAGCATTCACAATCGCTGCCTGTTATTCTGTTTGGGACCCTCAAATTAAGGACAACCATTTAAGGCCTCACTACCTTCCCCACAATTGCATAGGGCCTTTGTTGAGCTTCGGTTTCAGCAGGTGCCCTCAGCATCCTTAGAGGGGAGATACCTTGGAATACCTCAGATGGCATGGAAACGCATTTACGTAATCAGGTCGAGGATGTCTTGCACCATTTGTTGATTTGCCCTTTATATACGGTGCCCAGAGAATTTTTATCTCCTATTTTTATTGGTTCTCAGATTGATACCCCCAGGAAGTGATGGTTAAACTCTACAAATTACTTATCTGTAGTCAAATTGCTCTGGCAGCTAAGAAGCTTTGCTTGTTATATTAATGCACTGTGATTTTAAATTTTGTGTTCTAAGTGTCTATGCTGTAGACTTTTATAGACTTATGTTTGTGATTTTAGAGGAATGCCTTGCTTTTGCCCTCTGTGTGTGAAGGCTTTGGCTATATAACAATTAATTTAACTGAATGAACGCATCAAAAAAATATTAACAATGAATTGCAGAATATGGGTGGGGCAGACTGAAAGCGGCTTACCGCTGGCGATTGCAACCCTATACTCGCTTACCTGGGAGTAAGTCTGTTGAACTCCTCAATGAACTTAGTTTTGCATAGACACCAATAGATTGTGCTGAGGTATGTTTTGAACTGGGGACTTCTTAGTTCACAGCTCAGTCTGTTAGCTGCTCTGCTCTCATCATTACCACCAGGTGCCTTCCATGTTCAGTTGCTGGTTGTCAGTATTGGCTGTTCAGGAGTATTTACAGGTGGCTATCTTCCTGCCTCAGTGCCTTATATTTGTCTCTATTGAATCATGCTTTGATTGGCCTGATCTGCTGCTGGATTAACTAAGACTTTTCAAGAAGTCATTTGTGCTGCTCACCATTGCAACATCTTATGGGCAGTGAATTACATAAATAATTGTGGGTTCCTCCTAGGATATACTTCCTGTTTATCCTATAAGCCTGTTGCCTGTATATTTCATTAGTGGCCTGATTTCTTGTGTGTGCCTCTCATTTATTCTGTTGCAATGCCCAATAAAAGCTCTTTTTAAAATTGCTGTTAGTCTTCTACTTTATGTTTTGCGGTGTCAAATGCCAAGGCCAAAGGTGTACAACATTTAGTCAGTTAATCAGGTAGATTAAAGTAGTGCCTGACTGAGCAGATTTTTAAAAACTGTTTTTAATGCAGGTACTTACAAAACCTATCAGTCACAGATGGCATTTTCCTACATCTCGTGCATTAGGGCAGTCTTTGATAACCATTAGCCCCAACCACCATAACCAGTAAGGAGGCATGATGGGAGATGTAGTCCCAAAAAATGTACCTAGAGGCCCATTTGTTCTCCATCCTAAATTAGTGCACTGGCAGTTAGTGCTTTATCAGCTCTGAATTTCCAGAATTCAGAATGGCAGGAGTGTCTGTCTGGCACCTCACATTCTGACTCAATGGATTTTAATGGGGGAGGGAGAGGTTTTTGAGTCGGGGGGGGGGGGGAGAGGCAAGGCATATAATGCAGTCACATTTTCAGCCTGATTTCCTTCGCCCAACAAGCTTCATGTTTAAATACATGAAACTCTCACACTTGTGATACCAAGACAAAATTACTAAAAGAGTCAGTGTACAGCAGGGTTAGAGTGTTGGAATAGGCCTGGTGAGTCCTGGGTTCAAATCCCCAATCAATCACAAAGCTCCCTCAGTGATGCTCATCCTCAGTGATCCCTCTTCATCGCCCCAGCTCAGCATAATGTCAGGAGCTTGTGAAAACCAAATGGAAAAAGGAGAAGCATTTGCACCACCCCTAACTCCTTGGCAGAAGTGCTGGATTCTTCTTTCTTACATCTATACTTTACTGTTTCTTATCTTGTGACCTCAGGTTGGAAGAGTGACGCTTCACCTTGTACTTTCAGAAAGCCTTTCCACAGCACCAGCTGTTAGGCAAAGTGAGGTGTACGATTCTCCATCTCCAGTCCCCAAATACCTACTATGTGTCTGGAGGGACATTTGTTGCTCTGCATCAGGCAGCAATATACCTCGGCCAGCCCTGCACAAGTACCCCAATGCTGAAGAACCGTGCACATCAGCCAAAGTATCACAGTGTCTTTTGCCCAACTGTTCCAGGCACCCCTGCATGCATATTTTGTCTATGCAGGGTGCTGGCCCTGCCCCAATGGATGTCAGTCTTGCCCTGACCCCCTGAATGGCAATAAGGGTGAGGCCTCCAGCCAGCTTCTGGTTTGTTTATTGCAAGTGAAGACAAGGAGGAATAGTCAACTATAATTTACGGGGGCTTGTTGGCATTTCTGTTTGTATCACTGAAAACCCCCAATAAGTTCAAGGGTTCAGGGTTCCCTGCAATACTTTTCACAAACACCTAAGCAAGAAGAACAAAATGACCTCAGAGTTCCAGATTTTGAATGCAATGCTGCTTCAAAGTGGCCAGTGTTTCTGGAAGGACAGCTGATGGCATTATTGTTTGTGCCTTACAGCAAAGCCTCCCAGCCCTTCGCAAACAGGGCTTAATGGAGAAATCAGTCAGTCAGGAAAGGCTATTTTTTCATCTTTCAATTGGGCGCGATACAATATGGGATTTTCCTGCACACGACTATTTGAAACACATGGGTGTTGCTCAGAAGCACTGCTGTGAGGAAACATTAAGAAACCCTGGGCACAGTTTCCTCAAAATCATTTCTGCAAAGCATGACCAGCAAAGGCCTGGCCAGGGTGTTCCTTCTGTTTTTCAGCAGCCCCTACCTGACACAGAAGTATGCAAGCTTGTATTTACATAAATGGGGGTGGATCCTTGTGCTCTATCTTCACAGTAACCTTGTCAAGGTAAAGACTGTCGTGTTATACCTCTCAATTATCCTGCTTTAAACAGGACATCCTAGCATTACAGAAGCCCCCCCCTCCCGGGGGGACATGGCTAGTGCAGGGGAAGGGTGTGGCAATAGAGGCCACCAACCAAAATTTTACCACCCACATGACCAAAAATAAAAATAATGCAATAACCTGCTTCCACACCAGAGGTAACTTCAAATGCATATTGAGTTATTTTTACTTATCAAATGTTCTGCATTAAGCAGGGGGCAGGGATATAACATGTAAAAAAGGAGGGGGAGATTAAATGTTTTAAAAAGTTCAGACTGCAATTTCATTGCTGATAGCATTGTGTGGATGCTGTGAGCAGCACCAGTTCAATCATAAACACCCTTCCGAAAGCTATGATGGGCAGATACTTTTCTAAACTGCTGAGTAGCGGGGCTCATCCAGACTTGCCCTTGTCCCCCCAGCTTTCTCCCCCACCACCCGAGGAAACCTGATCTTTACCGCTGAATGGGAACAAATGTCAACTGGGTTTTCTCCAGATTGATGTTTGCTTCGATTTGGCGCTAAAGAGGTAAGCGGAAGTGTGGGCGAGTCCTCACACTGACCTGAAGTGACTGGGTGAATCAGAGACCAGAGGGATGCTATGAAAGGGGCCTTGGCTTTCTCCAAGAGGTTTGGCAATTTCATCTCACTAGGAGGATTTTGGGAGACATAGGGCTCCCAAATGACAAATGCAAATGCATTATTTGCTAATGCATCCATTACCTGAGCAGGTGTACAAATTTGGACAAGGGCACGAGGGGACAGGTCTGCAGGACATAGGTGCTTACATCCATTTTAGTTCATTCTTAAATTTGAGTTTAAGAGATATAAAACATGATAATAACGACACAAAATAAGGACACTTCAAATACTTATTTTTTAATACATTTTCTTTCCCTTTTTATTTGGTTTTTATCCATTTTTTTCTCTATACCTTTTGGGTGAGGGGGCAGATTTGGGGGATTAATGCACATTTTTCCTGTCATTTTGCTGCTGTTGTCATTGGTATTTTTGTCATTTAAAGATGGAAGAAAAAATCACGATATCGACCGGGGCAAAGAGCCGGACAAACTGAAACGCACAATTACGGCACGATCAGATACACAGACACTGAGTAATATATAGTCAGAGTGCCTCTGGGAATGTTGGGAGAGGGAGGTGGGGAGGGATGCTTTGGCTGCTATGGAAAATAGGTTGGTTTGGAGGCCACAGGCTGCAGATTAAGAGTACAGGAGCAGGAATTTTGGGTTAGGCCAGGAAAAGAAATAGGTCCATAGGAAGAGAACCATAAAGATGAGAAAAAGAAAGAGGTGAAAAGGAAGAAGATTGGGAGAAGGGTAAATCAGACAGTGAAATGAACTGGAGACTGGGGGAAGGAGGGAAGAGGTGGGGGGGGGGGAGATCAATATTATCCTGATCCTAAACAAATTTACTTGGAAGTAAACCCAGATGGAACCAACTTCCCAGCTAACTGCTAAAGATTACGACCTGAAACCACAACCACAAGATTACACCCTACAATTCTATGTGAATTAATCAAGAATAACTACAACACTTCCTCACAACTGTCATGGTGCAGCATATTAACCATAGGCCTCCTTTCTGTGTATGAAGGGCAGTATACTAATAAATAATAATAATAATAATAATAATAATAATAATAATAAATTATTGTGAGTATGTGGAACCACCAACGGGCTCAGTACCCTGTGGAAATTGTGCAGAGGCCCAGGCTGCCTGGGTTCCCTGTTGGACCTAGACATTTCTGAGCCACAACAGATGCTCAGAAGTGACATGGCAGCTCTACATACAGGTTCTGTGTGGAGGTGTCAGTTCATACAATCTGTACGTCCTGTGCAATTCCTGTTTGGCTGTTTGCCTGACAGAAACCCCACACGCTTCTCACAACGGCCTCAGAACTAAGGTCGTGGGGACACACTTGAATCACCCTGACTGTGAGTACAATGAGTTGATAAAAGGGATCCAGGTGGCTCCACTTTCAAGTATCTTGAATATGCAATCTTAGAAGGAGAAGGAAAGAGGGGGGAAAGGAAAAAGGATGTATAACAGAGTCTCCCCCTTGGTCCTCCCCCTGCCCTGAGCTGTGGGCCCCAAGCTGCACCGGTGATCATGGCATACATGCTGGTATAGGGGGAAATAATGTAGCCCCCAGAAATACAACTCAGTGGGAACAATACCCCACCCCACATTTTGCCCTTTGTCTCCCCTCCAGAATAAACCCTTCTGCAGAGATTACGTACGCACACACACAACCTCCAAACCGTAACAAACACAACAGTGCTGTGGGTCCCCTGTTAGGATCTCCCTCCTTTTAACACCCCACATCCCTAATACAGACCAACAGGGAGGAGAAGCAGGAGACAATTTCCCCCAATATTTTGGTTGCCCTCTATCCTGACCCTTAAACTTTTGGGAGGAGGGGCTGGGAATGGAGAAGTGAGTGTTAAAAACCTTAATTAAAGCGCTGAATATAATATTGAACCCCAAACCCCTTAATAAACCCCAAATCTGCCGGGCATTCCGGCACTGAAGATGGCAACTGAATCTCCTCCAATCTCAGACCCCTCCCCCACGACCAGCTGGTGTTCCTGGGGGGCATGCGGAGGGGAGATGGAGGAGCATTTGCCCCGCGTTGGGGGCCAAGTGCCAAGAGTGGTGAGAGTCATGCCATGCTTTCCACAACATTGGGTGGGTGGGGTTCCAAGGGAATGGCGGGGGTGGGTTAGAGAGGAGACGGGAGAGCTAGTAGTAGCTGTGGAGTTTGGGGGTCTGGGGCCGAGATGGCAGGGGTAAAAAGGGAGCCATGTAAAGTCACAGAGCTGTCCCAGGGGTGGGAAATGGATCGGGCAGAGTGTGTGCGCACGAGGCAATGGGAGAGGGGGCGGTCTATCTCTAGTTGTAGTTTCTCATATATATATAATATATATATATAAACAGCACAAACATCTACATTCATTTGGGAGGGGGAGGGATGACACCCCACCAGCCCCCTCCCAGTGCAAGCACCCACCAGCCCCCCCTTTCCCCTGCTCAAGGGGACATGGGGGGCAGGGACAGGATGGTAGCTTCCTCCACACAACGCCTCCTACTGGGGGGGTAGGGACCTGTGGGAAAAGAGAGAGAAAGAGAGAGAGGAGAGAAAGTAGATGAACACAGAAAAAAAGGAAGCTTTCCTGTGACAGAAGCAACACTTGCACACAAAACACCCCCAGGAGCAACTAAACAGAACTGAGACATATCTCTGAAGTGTTTCTCCAATGTGGGTGGAGGGAAGGGCTCTTCCTGGCTCAGCGGCTTAGGGGAGGGGTTGTCCCCAACCACGGCATTGTCGCTCCTACCCCTCCCGGCCTTGGAAGACCACCATACAGCCCAGAGCCAAGAGGCCGATGGGTGCCAAGCAAGGATTGTCTTCCTCGCAGGCCTGGCATGACAGGGCAAACGCAGAGGCCCAGGAGGACACACCACTGCTAGTGACTTAATTTTATGTTGATGTAGCCTATTTTCCCTGTTTCTGGGCCTCCCCCCCCCCCGTGGATCCTGCTGCCTGAAGCAGCAGCCTCATCTTGCCTCATGGGCAAGCCAGCCCTGGGTAGGGCCCCAGGTGAATTCTGGGGCAGGTAAGATGGCGGCGTCTGCTGCAGCCGCTTTGCTCAGTACTTCTCTTTTCAGCGCTGGGCTGCCCCTCTTGCAGCGCCACCCACCCTCCCGCTCCCTGGCCAGCTTGCTTAGGGCAAGAGCCTGGAAGGCCCCTGGTGAAAGTTCCCCTCAAATGGTGGCAGCCCCGGCCGGAAATTTATAGGCTTCCTGAGTCTGAATGGTGAAGGGGCAAAGTTTTATTTCCACGCTGGGAAGTTGTCTACAAAATGCATTTTAAGACATGAAACTCTACTAAGTGGATTTCAGATATGGGCTAGCTTTTATTGACAAGAAGCCCAGCTGTTTTAAAATAAACTCCTATTGCTAGAGAGCAGTATCAGGCTCAGTTGCCCAAACTTCATCAGACTACTTGCATGAGTGTTGAGCCGGCAAACTTTTTCGCCTACCACAGCTCTTCTGAAGAGTGTCTTAGCTCAATATCTGGTGCAAATCAGTATTTGTTAACAAAGAAAACTGACACACAGCCAATTTTCTCTTATTTCTGATTATGAGGGTTTTTCTTTCTGGCTGGGACCATGGCATACACAATCTTACCAATTAAAATCACTCCCCCACCAACTCATAAAACACATGTATGATATTTTACTTATTAAAAGAATTCATTTCTCTCAGTTGTTGTTTGTCAGCAGAGCAAAACATCTAAGGCATGGTGCAAATTGCAGCTTGGGTGTGTACCGAGTGAGGGGGGAGCTTAATTTGGAAAGGAATTTAATCCCTCACTCCCTAAGTACCACAGTCCCAATTTCATTTGGGGTGGGTAGGAGAGCTGCTATTAACTTTTTGACCCAAAGGCATATATAAATTTGCACAAAGGAATCTTGACATCATTCTTTACGGCTGCATGCAAAGGACAAAGCGTTGCTTTCATTTACATCCTGACAAAGGACTCTTTGCTTATTGATTCAGCTGAGAGTGTGTTGTAGAGCAGTTTGAGAAAGCCTTGACTCTCGGAGGTCCGTGGCCAGGCTTCGGAAGCTGCCTTCTGTGCACCAAGAGCTGAGGACGACTCCTCAGGGAGGGAGACACGCTAAGGCAGAGGGGGCTTCTGGCCATGAAGACCAACGGAGGGGAAGGAGTCCTAGCAGCAGCCAGCTGCTTCTCTAGTCCATGATGGAGTTCAAATCTGAACCTGAACCTGATATCTGGGGCAAATGTGCCTAGAGACCTACAGACTAACAAATTCCACACACAGACCAACAGACCATTCAACAGTAGCCAAAAGGCTCTCATATCAGGGATCACGGTCATTATGTCAGCAATCCAGATCAGGTGAGGGGAATGTTTGGTCCTCTAGATGTTTCTAAACTACAACTCCCATCATCCCTGGCTACGCTTGCTGGGGCTGATGGGAGATGTAGTTCAGCAACATTGTAAGACCAAAGGTTCCCTTCACCTGAATTAGATGCTCACAGTCCAGATGTGTAGGATGTTATTCTCCTCTAGATTCCACACCTTTCAGTCTCAGGCACAACTGCTATAATATACAACTGGATAAAAGTTGCATGTCCCAAATATCAGTGAGCTGCCAAATAAGACCACATTTGTTACTAAATGCCATCTTACTTCACAAAGCACAACAGCTAGCAGCATGCTATTATTATTTTTTGCATGCTTTGGATGTGGGGAAGCATTCGAATATGGGTATGCTCACATTAGTAGCTTGAAACGCAGTGAGGTCACTTCATCTGGTTGTGTTTCTATCCAGATTTGCATGGAGTTGTTCACATTGCGGAAGGGGCCCGGATGTATTTACCTGATGCACATTACCTTTAGGGTTTCCTCTCCCTATCACACACACACCCAATTCCTATTCAGCTGGCACCTGTGCTTGTGCACTCTTCTGCACAACGGCTTTTGGGGTGCCACATTCTGAGGGTTGTTCATGTCTTAAGGGTGTCAGGACTGTGTATGAGAACTACAGGTTGACTTGCAAACTGTCCCTTTCATAAAATTGGTGTGTGATGATCAGGTTCCAGTGGTCAAGGAGTGACGCTTCAGTGCCCTGCATAGCTCCTTGTTCCTCCTCCATGACCAGCAAAACCATAATAAATGACACAAATGTGCTTAATTTGCAGAACATGGGTCTCGACTGCAGGACTCCGCTTTTCCTGCAGAGTAATATTTTTAACATGTTGCTTGCACAGCCTTACTCAAGGGCGAGAGAAGAGAATTCTCTCCCCCCCCCGCCTCCCTATCCAGCCAGCCAGTAGTACAACTCACCCGCCTACATCTGGTTTGCGAAGGAAGTGGGCCCGCCTTGGACACCTTGCTGCCCATACTCTCCCTGCTGCCCATAGCCCTGCTGGCTGTAATCAGGCTGGTAGCCACCCTGCTGCCCATACGTGTCTTGCTGCCCATAGCCTGGCGCTTGGTTGTAGGCGTCGCCAAAGGCCTCAGGTGCTGGCGGCTTCTCCTGGGCAGGGGGGTACTTGATGAAGGGGGCGCTCCAGCCCGTCTCTTTAAACACGAACCACAGGTTCCCCAGCCAAAGCACCAAGTTCAGGAAGCCAAAAACCTGGGGACAAAATGAAGACAGGGTGGAGAAAGGACAGTTAATTGCAGAGCCTTCCTCACCAATCCCAGTTCCCTGCTATTTGAGAAGCCTTGTCTGGAAGAGTGTGTGTGTGTGTACATGCACACAGGGCTGGGCTGCCCATTAGTCACCTCAGGTGGTTGGCTGGAGACAGGTGGGAGGAGTGGCAGATTTGGAAAGGGAAGAGAGGGACATCTCGTGGGCCTTTGCTGCTGTGGATGCAATGCCATTAGATGCCTGCCTGGGCCCAGCGCCTCTCCCGGTGACCCCACAGGGCAGAGGGGGCAGAGGGGGAGGGGTGCGTGGGCCCAGCCACTGCTACTCCTGCCACCCTCAGCCACTAGCTCAGTTGCGCTGGTCCCCAGCATCGTCCCCACCCAAAGCCGGGGGAGGGGTTTAACTGCTGCCACCAATGCTGCTCCTGCCGCCACCTGTTGAAGCACTCTTAGCAAAGTACCATTCCTGGGAGGACTGCCATTTTCTGATTTGCCTCGAGCAGCAAAATGTCTTGGGCCTCCCTGGGTGGGCGTGCATGTTAATGCTGCAAAACAGGGGGAATTTTGAAGCCCATTTGCAGAACAAAGAAACTCTCATGGGCACCCTGCATGCATACATGCTGCAACCTACACAAGTTTGCTTTACTAAAGAGTTAGGGCTTGTCCCCATTTCCACTTCTTCCGTGCCTGGAAAGCACAGGTCAGAGCAGTTTCCTATTTGCCCTGCCACTTTCCCCAAGGAAATCTGCTCTTTACCACTGAATTGGAGCAAAGGTCAATCTGCAGAAAACCCAACTGACATTTGCTCCGATTCAGTGATAAAGATCGGGTTAGTTGAGCCCTTAGGATCTTAGCCCATCTAGTATTTCCTACACTGACTGGCAGCAGAGTTTCAGTCAGGAGTCTTTCCCAACTTAACCTGGAGATGCTGGGGATTGAATCTGAAACCAGGTGCTTTACCTGTTTGCTGTCTTTCCAGTCTTCTCACTGAAGAGAATCTGGAAGAACCCTAGAGTTTCTTAGAGCATAGCTTTGTTTTAAGAAGGCAACCACATTAACTGTGTGTGCCTCCCCCTGCCCTTGGATCACGTCCAATACTCAGCTGATGCTGCCTCTTTGCAGGGCAAGAGGGGTGCGAGTGGGCAAGTGCCCACCAGGGAAGACTGTCCTTTATTAGGACCTTCTCCTTGGAAACCCACAAAGGTTTCCCTGCAATAGTTTGAAGATTACCATTTGCTCTAATATTTCATAAACATTGCAGCTCATTTATTCATAGGTGTTTAGCCACAAGTAGATCAGCTAAAGGGCTGCTGCAGTGCTATGCCCTTGGAATGGCTCCCACCAACAGCCACATTCACAAAAATTAAATCTCAGACCTCCCGTCATTCACTCATTTTTGCCGCTGCAAACTGAAGGTTGATTTATATAAGCACATACACCAGATTATATCTCATCTGAAGAATCACTTTGGCTTTATTTTGGTCAACATGACTGATGAGGTGAGGCAGAAGACAGTAAATGGCCAAGTGGCAAGGGAAGAAGACTCCTAGCCTGACTGGGGCAATGGAGACTCAGCCATTGCTTCTTGAAACATTCTGATAAGGATGTAAGATGAGGGTCTTCCCTTTCCCCCTTAGTCACTGCTCTGGAGACAGCAGCCAAATATTACCTCCCCTCCACCCCACTGATACATCAGCCAGTTTGGAGAGGGAGAGATCTGTTCTGGCAACCCTGGGAAACTATGGACTTCATCTTCAAGCACTACCTACAGAGCACTGACATCTGTCAGTTCCCCCTAACACAGCTACTCTCCTGAAAGCCAGCAGCTGTGCCATCATCTTTGCAGATTATAAAATAAGATTAGAGAATGTTCCAAGCTTCTCTTTTAAGGCTTTATTTCTTCAAGTCTGCTTGGGGTCCTGTGCCACATTGAACTCAGTGGGATCTACATTTGAGTAAATATGCAATATGTATATAAATGAACAAAAGCAATTCTGTCCAGAAAGCAAACATCTTTTCCTCTTATTTCTTGCTGTAATTTATTTTTATTGTTGTTTATAATTCTTTGTATATCATATTTTAGTATCATTTTGTTGTAAGTCTCCCAGAGAATATTTATTGACAGGTGGATAAACATCAATCAATCAATAATTGGCAAACACCCACACACCCACATATTACTGCATGCATAGATTACTGTTATTCTCTTACACTAACATGAACACCAGCAAAACTCACCCAAATTAAAGAACTCTCAGTCCCACTGATAAGAAGTTGTTGCCAGTGATTAAAATGGGCCCCAAAGATTATTCAATTAAAGTTTCAAATGGATTAATTTTAAAACCAAATTAAAGATGTGGTGTCCTACGCAGATTTACCGTATTTTTCGCCCTGTAAGGCGCACTTTTCCCCCTCCAAAAATGAAGGGGAAATGTGTGTGCATCCTATGGGGCGAATGCAGGCTACTTGGCTTCAGCGATAGCAACGAGAAGCCTCCGAAGCCTGCGCTCCGGAGGCTTCGCGTTGCTTCCGCTGAAGCCAGGAGAGTCTGCTCTTTGAGGCTGGTGGCGGGGGGAAAGCAGCGCTTCCCCCCATTGCAAGCCACAGAGGATCGGGGGGCAGCGGGAAGGCGCACGACGCCTTCGCACTGCTCCCCAACCCCGCTTTGAGGCTGGCGGTGGGGGGAAGCAGCTCTTCCCCCCATCGCCAACCCCACAAGCTGGTTCAAAAAGCCCGCAGGAGCCACACACTCTTTAAAGGGTGCGTGGCTTCTGCGGGCTTTTCTATGAGGTGGGGGAATTGTCCGCTGCTCCCAGAGCTGCAGGGGGGGGATCATTTTTTCCCCCTTGATTCCCCCCCTGAAAACTAGGTGCGTCTTATGGGCCGGTGCGCCTTATAGGGCGAAAAATACGGTACTTTGAGGAAACATAACAGTATGAATGATCTACCACCCTACAAAATACGGAACTACATATATACACATGAATACCACACACACACACCACCACCACAAAACACATAAGACACCTTTACAGCAGCTGAATGCTCAAAAGCACCCAGAACTGGCATCTAGGGTTGGCATGGCTGAGCACTGGCAGAGGGCCCATACTGAACAACTGGCATGAGGCCGCTGGACCTGCTCCTTCTCTCCACCCCTGCCACCGCCTCACCTGCTCACCCTCCTTTTGCTCTGGCCCAGACAACAGGGGTGGTGAAGGGGAGGAGCAGGAGGGGCACCAATCTGCCTGGCAAGCAAGCAAGCAGCAAGTAGCAACAGCAAGAACATTAGTGTGGCGTCTGACTCACTGAAAGAGGGTGTTTTGCCCAAGGGCTCTCCAAAATCTGGAACTGGTACTGAAAGCACAGGCTATAAGATGCCTTCTTAGAGGCCAGAGTACAAATATACACAGGTTGCCCTTCCTATGGCTCAGCAGCATTCCATCCTCCTTGATTCCAGGGCTCAGGAGTCTGCCCTGGCTGCCCTTAGGCTCAGTCACTGAGATCCTCAGGGGAATCACTGTTAATAATCCCCCATGACTTAGATCAACCTGGAGCCATGCCTTCAGTATTGTGGGACCAACCTTATGGAACTCCCTTCCATAAACCCCTGAAGTCAGACAGATCACCTCCCCACTGAACTTCTGGCACCTACTGAAGACTTTTTAAAATTCCATCTGGTATTCTAACCAAGGTTCCATTGTACAGTTTTAACTTGTTTTTGTTTTTGGGTTGTATCTTTGCAGACTGCTTAGAGATTATAGTAGTTAAAGGGTATATAAAACATTGAAGCAAGCAAGCAGGCAAGCAGAGTAAGTGCTTGGAGGACTAACCACAGAGGTGTTGAGGCCGGAGGTGACTGGCTCCCGCAGCTCATTGCACTTGTTGCCTTCACTCCGGCACACAGCCATGCCTTCAATCACATTGTCAGGGTCAGTGGCCTCCTTGACATCTGAAAGGCCCTTGGCCCAAGCACAGGAGCTCACCAACCACATGAAGGTGAAAACAGCCGTGACGATGAAATCCTGCAGTGGGGGGTGAGGGAGGGCAAGAGGTTACAACTATGGTTGCCAAAAGATGAGGCAGGTCCTTGTAGGAGAAGCAAGTGGCTACCAGTGGATTGTTAGGACCCAATGGTACTCAGACCCTGGACCAAAGACACTACCCAGTGTCCAAAGAAAATCCAGGAAGAGGTGGAGTCACCGGGGCCCACTGTGAAACCACTGCGCTGGTGACACTTCTCCATTTGGATGTGTCTCACTCAGCTTGGGCTAAATATGGAGCTCCCCCACACACACTTGTCCAGATCCCCTAATCCAGACCCAGTTCCTGCTGCAAAGCTCCTTAGCTGCTTTGGGCCTCCTGCTTCACACTTGCTCCCAGGACCTTCTGGTCTGTTCAGAATTGGTGGAAACACACACAGAATTTCTGGTGTGCAGTAAACTAATCAGCTGGTCAGTCAAGCCACTGTTTCTAAAGCCCCAGGTAGCTAGCACAAGAAACACAAATGGTTTGTCAAGCCCCTGCTGAGCCCCTCATGCATCACTGCTGGCTGCACCCAGCATGGTGGGTCACCATCACCCTAAAGTCCAGCTGCACATCAATATTCCGAACTTCAGTTCTTCACTCAACTTTCTCCCTGTAGTCCAAATACTTTAGAAACCCTGCCTTATTCCCTCCATCCCTAGACCAAGTTTTATGGCCCTGATGTTGCAGCATATGAGGCAGGAAAACAAGCACCTTGCCCAGAATATAACTATCTCCTAATGTTGCCACTACTCTTTGACGGTACTGAGTTAGACACTGCTAATGGCCATTGGTCTAATGGCAGAGGTGGCCCTGGCAACAGGCTTTCCTAATGTGCCACTACTCACAGCCCCCTTCAGCTGCTGTGACGTCTGCTTTTGGTCGTTAGGAAGTGTCAGGGTTTGGGGCCGTTGCCTCAAGGGTCCCTGCATTCAGCCACATGTCTATGCTGCATCACACCCTGGAGTTTGGGCACTCACAATCATGGGTCCCTTGTTGTTCTCCCTGTACTTGTCCTGCATAAATACGTAGACTACAATAACGGCAAGGGAGTAGAGGAAGGCGAAGACAGCAATGGTGACAAAGAATTCAGCAGAGGAGGAGCAATCTCCAATCAAGAAAACTTTATCCTTGTTCCCTTTACAAGTAGGAGCTTCAAAATACACCTGGTGGAGCCTGGGATGGAGAAAAAGAGTGAGAGTCATCATAGCATCACAGAACTGGAGAGCTGGAAGGGACCCCAAGTGCCATCTAGTCCTCCCCTGCAACGCAGGGATCTCCACTAAAGCATCCGTGACGGATGGCCACCCAACCTCTGCTTAAAAACCTCCAAGGAAGGAGAGCCCACCACCTTCCAATCAGAGCTGCACATACCCTAGGCTGTTGCTGTTTGAATTCTGCACCAAAGCAACACACATCTGGTGCCAAGAGAAGCTGAATTTTGAGTTAGAGGATTGTGCAATTATGAATGACTTAGGGGAGGAGTGCTTGAATATATCTTATACCAGGGGTCTGCAACCTTTAAGACAAAAAGAGCCACTTGGACCCGTTTCCGAAGGAAAAAAAACTGGGAGCCGCAAAACTCGTCATTATAAAAATAACTTTTTTGTCACTTTTTTATTATTTCTTTGTTTGACCCCTCAGAATTACTCCTCATAGAAATAAATGTTAAATTAACAAGTTACCTTTTTGTGTGTGTGTGTTCTTCACTCCCCTTCAAAACAGTGACCAGCGTACATGCCCCTTTCAATGCAGTGATCAGCATACATGCCCCTTACAATGTAGCAGGCGGATGGGAAGGTGACGTCGGGACGGTGCGTGACTAACGCATGCACCGCCCCCATGCAACGTCACAGCCAGTACAGCGCCCGCCACAGTGGGGAGTGTTGGGGCGCACAATGTGCCTCCTCCCCTCGCTAGTATCCGCCCCGGAGCCGCGGCAAAGGTGTAAAAGAGCCACATGTGGCTCCGGAGCTGCGGATTGCAGACCCCTGTCTTATACCAAATCACTGATTAGTCTGACTGACAGCAGCTCTCAAGCCAAGGTCTTTCCCAGCCTTCTTATATGAGGTTCTTTAAACAATGCTAAGGCATTGCACCAAGAATTGCTTTTAGGGAAAGTTGTTGGTTGTGTTTGCATTTTGCACACATAAGTGTTAAATGAACAACAAATAAATTCAAGGCAGGAGGTGGAGAGAACAGCCCCTCTCCCAACAGCTGGGGCTTGGTGTTGCAGTCACCACTTCCACTGTGGTTGGAGAAATTCCTTGCCCTTAATGGTGGATTAGCTGCCCTTCTCACACTATAGCGGGGGCTGCCCTCCCCCCCCATGGTATGCAAGGATCTGTGTGTGCTTACTGAGTGCGAGCTTGATGTTTGTGTCTGCTACCAGTGTGTGTTTACCAGATTTTGAGGTTGTGCAGTACCATGCATCTTATGCTTATGTAGCTGGGATTGAGTGGGTGGAAGCAGCGCTATACCTGCTCTGGTACAGGCCCTCAGGTGAGAGATGGGAGAGGAGTATTACATTTTTCAGTGGGGGTTGGGCATGAGTCCATTAGTGCTTCAGAGATTAGGAGCATGTATGTGTGGTTGGCAATGACCTGTTGTGTGTGGGTTGTGACGTTGTTGGGTGTGAGTGGATTATGCATGAGTGGTTGATGGAGGTGGTGCTTGAGACAGGGAATGGTTGTGTGAAATGGATGGTGAGTGTTTGTACGTTGTATAGATGGAAATTTGATATTGTGGCGCGCTCTGATTTGTTCTGTTTTTATATTACCTTTATGTACTATAGACATTGCTTATATATTTTGTAATGTGACTCATCTGACATGGTTTCATGGTGCTTATTGGCTACAGTATATATAAGCTTATGGATTTATCTACTGTAAACCACTCAGATCTTTTGGACAGTAAGTGGTTATAAATGGAAATTAAAAAATACAAGAAATTGTATTTTACAAGCTGTAAGCTTCCTTGTTATATTTTATGAAAGAGCGGGTTATAAATTTTCAAATACATGAATAAATAAAACTGTATGGATCTGCCTCTGAATAATCGCTGCTGAGGATTCAACTCACCGGAAAGGGTAGGCAAACTCCACCTTTATATCAAGATCGCTCTCAGTCTTGTTCGCACATTCAACACTCAGGCGGAATTCTCCACTGTAGCTGCCACATGTTGCAAATGCAAAGATGGAGAAGAACTGGGGGGGGGGGAGGAGAGAGAGAGAGAGAGGCAGCAAATGTCAGTGCTCAGAGGATCCTGGGCCATTTCACTACAACCCGTTGATCTTCTACGTGGATCCTGATCAACAAAGGATCCTGCTTGACTTCCCAGCATAGTTTGATGTGACAATTCTACACGAGCATAAATCCCTGTGTCTTAATGCCATGGTTTACCACCATTTAGCATCATCACATGTGACAACTTACATATGCATGGTATTATTCCGTGTAGGAAGACAACTAGTGGTGCGTGAGACAGGAAGAGGAGCTGCAGGAAAGAAGCCTAGAAATGTTCACACAGAAACCCACTGGTTTCATAAATGGTTGTACCCATTTTACTACACATCAGCAATGGTTAAAAAAAAGTATGGCACTGCACAAACAAAAAGTTGACGTGTGGTAAGAAATGGCATAGATTTCAAACCTACTTGGTGGTCATGTATAAGTAATCTGTACTTCTGGGAAGGAGTTTAAGAGTTTAAAAATGCAACGAGAACTCCCTTTGGAAACACTTGTTATTTTATTGGAGAAAGTGTAGGCTGTTCTACAAAGGAAACAAGATTGTAAAATTGTAGCTTGCAGCACTTAAGATCATTGCTAGTTACTGGAAGCTTCCAACAACAAAGCAGTGGCTATGGGAAAGATGGCAGCGGGTGTCAGTGCACAAAGGTGCATATTATAACATCAACGAGGTGGTTTAAGAGCGGGTAGAAACCCCTTGGAACAAGCATGAATCTTCTCTCTGTTCAGCCATTTTTTTCCACTCAAAACTGACACCCCCCCAGCTGCATTCCCCTGTTATCTAGGAAAAAGATTAAACTTTGGTTCTGATGTGAACAGATGAATATGAGTTTTCATTTCTAGCTATTAAAGCTATTAAGGGTGGTGGTAGTGGGAGAAAATATGTGTCAGCTGCTGCTACATATATGATTTATAACCACAACTTATCTTTCACAGCTTCTCCCAGTCTCCTGGGAATTATAGCTCATTGAGGGTGCTGAAAAGTCTGTTAGAGAATCCCAGCGCTGCCTCACTCTGCCATCACAGGAACACAGTTGCTTCACCCTCTTTAAAGGGAATAAATACTGAACCACTTATATGCCTTTGATATAGGCATATTCTAAGCACTCGGAAACAGAAATGGTCCAGCTGACAGAGTGGCAGTACAGTCAAACCTTGGCTCCCAAACACCTCCATTTGGAACATTTCAGCTCCCAAAAGCCAAAAACCTGGAAGTAAATGCTCTAGTTTTCGAACATTTTTTGGAAGCTGAACGTCCGACGCAGCTTCTGCTTGAGTGCAGGAAGCTCCTGCAACCAGTCGAAAGCTGCGCCTCAGTAGTTGAACCTTTTGGAAGCTGAACAGGCTTTCAGAATGGATTATGTTCGACAACTGATGGTATTCAGAAAGACCCAATCTTGTCTAAGCTTTATTTTCCTAACTTTACACACCCCATTAGAACCCGCTTCTGCTGACATGCTGGTTTTCTATGTGGAAGGGATTTTTGTGTATGCCATGGTGTCGTGTGTACTGACGTTGTACAGCAGGGATGGGAAAGATGTTGTTGGTTAGAGTGTTGGACTAGGATCTCGGAGACCAGGGTTCCAATCTCCACTCAGCCACAAAGCTCACTGGGCGACCTTGAGCCAGTCACTCACCCTCCACCTGACCTGCCTCACAGCGTTTTGGTGAGGATAAAACAGGGAGGAGCAGAACTCTGTATGCCACCTTGAGCTCCTTGGAGGAAGGTGGGATATAAATGCAATAAATAAATATGTAAATAAAATACTCAAGAATTATCTGTAGGGCCAAGTTTCCTGCCTTTGATGTACAGCCCAGTTTCAGATTAACCATCTCTGTGTGAACTAGGCCTTAAAAAGGAATGAGGCGGCACTTAATATCTGGACCACATCCAAGTTTCTCTGACATTTATTTGTTTTTGTTTGTATTAATGCTTTATTGAAATTAAAAGGAAACAACGAACAAAAGGTTTATCCATAAAAAAGAAAAGAAAATGGTAATATTTGTTACATCATATCACAATAAGGTCTTCTTGCATTTCTAATGACTTCCCATCACCCCATTGTGCATCTACCACTTAATCTATCTAGCGCACTGTTTGTTTTCATTTTTTTTTTGTTAATCTTCATCAGTAATATATTGTCTTATAATTATCAATCATACCACAGAAGTCATTTGAGGTCTGTCACTGATGTCATATTATTACAATAGTCCTTAAGGTATTTTTTGTACATGTCACATTTTTTAATAAATGTTTGATCAGTATGACCTCTCAGTTTCTCTGTCATTTTTGCCAACTCGGCGCACTCTAGCAGTTTACTTTGCCACTCCAGTTTAGTTGGAATTTTCTCTCCTTTCCAATTCATAGCGATTAATATTCTTGCAGCTACCGTGGAATACAATAATATTTCCCTCGCTTTTCTAGGTATGTCTGGGCCTGGTATCCCCAGGAGGAAAGCCTCCAGGTTTTTTTTAATGAAGGATACCTTAATCATTCTTCTCTGACGTTTGAGTTGAGTGGTAAGGCAGACCACCTTGTGCCATTTTATGTGCCTTGGCTCTTGACACACAATGTATGCACACACCATTTTAGAGGACGTTCCCTTCTCACAGCCAAACACTCCTTTCTCATGAAAGGCCCTCTTGCTGGAATCATAATGTCACAGAGTTGAGCACCAGTTGCCTCCTCTCCTGTGGAGGCAGGACCAGCCCCTGTGGAGAGGAACGCAAGACTTTCTTGGGCTACTGGCTTTTCTTAGGCCAGCAGGAGGTGCCCTGGGGAGCAAACAGACAGATGGTTCTTTTCCAGCTGTGGCTGCTGCTGCTGCTGCAACCTTCTGGGGCTCTGAGCAGTAATCCCAGCCTGGGGGCGGGGAGGCTTTTGGTTCACGGTCATCCCGGATCAGCTGAGAAACTCAGTGTGCAATCATAGGTATTTTTAGAGTTGAGCGTGAGCTCAGTATAAAATGAGAGATATAAAGAGGAGGGGAGGGGAGTCTTCTTCCCCCTCCCTTTAATCTCCTCCTTCCAGTGGCTGAGCAGGGACCAGATATTAACCCAGCACCTGACCCACTTTGCCGTCTGCCACCCGTAGAGTTTGTGTCGCCATTCCTGCGCTCAGCACAGAGTGCAGAAGAAGAACGCTTCAGGGAGGAAGGAGATACCCAGGGTTTTAAGTGCATGCTTTGCTTTGATCGTTGATGAAACCGGTTTCTTTCTTTCTTTTTAAAGTATGTCATTGTGAATTTTATAGTGAGGAGCTTAAACATCATTCTAATTAAGTGGTTTATAAAGAAGCAATTACAGTGAACAAATGGGACTGGCAACGTATTGACTGTTGCTGTTCAGGATGCCAACCAGCCAGGAAGGTCTCCTTTCAGGATCCCCTCCCCACCTCGCCTTCCAGAGTCAGCTGGCATTCTGTGCCTGTGCAACATGTTCGGGTCCCATTGAACGGTTTTGGGTTTCTTAGGGCTTTTTCCACCTAACATTTTGTTCCCTGAAACCTACAAATACCTACCTCTTGTGTGGATGGTGCTGTATTGGCTACATAAGGATCCATCTTTGAAGACTTTGCTATTAACATATACTGTATAGGATAAATCAGTAAAAGAGGGGGAGATTGGGCAGGACGGCTCAAGAGGAGGATGAGCAGAGTTGTAATGCTTCAGCCATGGCTGACCAAAATGGAAGGAGTAACATCAGCACACCTGTGTTTCATGTGCACTCATTCACACTCAGTGTTAGTGGGCTTTTGGTGCACCTGGATATGAAGCCGGCTTCCAGGTTAGGTGGAGCACAGTGGAAGGATTGGCTGAACTGCACAAGCAGCCTGAGCTTGTTTCTTGGGGTGACAACCTTTATAAAGGTGCCAGTGAAACGGTGCGCAATCTGAGCATTGCACTCCTGTACTCTTTACAACATGGTGAGGACTGTGCACTACAGCTGACTGGAGTGGCCCAACATCCTGGGCCCATTTACATGATTATGTGCATGTTTAGCTTCTCATAAGTTTGCAGGATTGTTGGAAACCTTTGTGCAGTAAGTGTGACGTACATCAATCCTAAATAGTATGACAAGCATTACACTGGAGGACACCCTTCTGCAGCCTAGATCTGCTTCTCTGGTAAAAACCACTGGGAAGGTGCTTGAGGCCACTGCAGAAGCTGCGCTTTCTCTTCATGTGCCCTAGAGGAATTGCAAGGGCATTAAAGGTACTGACGAACCCTATCAACATCTTCATGCAGATGTGCCTCTCTAGACAACTTACTGCACGGCACACAAGAAAAGATGGATTAAGAATTGCCAGTGGGCCTGAAAGATAAAGGGATTTAGGATTTATCTAAAGCCTCTGTGGCAAGAATTGCATGCATCTGTGAGAGAACAAACCAGGGAAGGTGTCTAGGTGTGCCCCAGGTGGCAGCACTAAGGAGGGCTCACCACTGCCATTGCTCAAGTCCTTCTGGGTGAAGTGCCAAAGCACTACTTGGCAGAGAAAACACGGGCAGCTGCAGGTTTTGCCAGTGAGGGAGGTCTAGAGTTGCTCCAGACCCTAATGAGATAGAGGCAGGATCCTGCCTCTTTAAATAGCTGTGGCTTCCCCCAAAGAATCCTGGGGGTTGTAGTTTATGAAGGATGCCGAGCACTGTTAGAATACACCCTTTCTCCTCACAGAGCTACAATTTTAGAGTGACTTAACTATCCATTTTGCTTCCCAGTGAACTCTGGAAATTGTAATTCTGTGGGAGGAATAGGCAACTCTTAACAACTCTCAGCAGCCTAAACTACAATTCCCTTGACTCTTTGGGGGAAGCCATTACTGCTTAAAGTGGCCTGATATTGCCTTAAATGCATAGTGCAGATGGGGCCAAAAGGCCCAAAATAGTGGAGTATCAAAAGCCCAGAAGGTCTCCAAACACTGTTGTGGTTAATGCTCAGATTGCTATACACTTCTCTTTCTCTTTCTACTGCAGGAATGACAAGAAGTGGTGTTAGCTGAGTTTCCCAGCCACCACCACCTTCTCCTACTGCTTTCTACCTAAGTCCAGCATAGTTGTACTTATTTGAAACAAGCATCAGGAGATATGCTGACTGTGGCAGGATCCCAAAGGATGCCACACCAGAGTTTGAGGGTTTACTTATACAGGTATATATCATTGCAAAGAAGCTGGTAAAATGTGGGTTGAATGAGGTAACTGTTAGGTGGATTTGTAGCTGGTTGACTGACCAAACCCAAAGAGTATTCCTTAATGGTTCCTTGTCATCCTGGGGGAAAGTGACCAGTGGTTCTGTCCTGGGCCCATTGTTGTTCAATGTCTTTATAAACAACTTCGATGAAGGAATTGAGGGGATGCTCCTCAGATTTGCAGATGACACCAAACATAGCTAATGCTGCAGAGGACAGAATCAGAATTCAAATTGACCTTAAAAGATTGGAGAACTGGGTACAAGCTAACAACATGAATTTCAGTAGGGACAAATGTAAGGTTCTGCACTTAGGCAGGAAGAACCAGCTGCAATAATATAAAATAGGGGACACCTGGCTTAGTAGCAGTACATGTAAAAAGGATCTAGGGGTCTTGGTGGACCACAACCTGAACATGAGCCAACAGTGTGATGCAGCAGCCAAAAAAAGCTAATGATATTCTAGACTGTATCCACAGAACTTTAGTGTCCCAATCAAGGGAATAGTATCATTGTGTTCAGACCATACCTGGAATACTGTGTCCAGTTCTGGGCACCACAATCTAGAAAGATGGTTGACAAGCTGGAACGATGATTAAGGGTCTAGAAGCCAAGCCTCATGAGGAACGATTGAAGGAGTTGGGTGTGTTTAGCCCGGAAAAGAGGAGACTGAAAGGAGGTATGATTGCCATCTTCAAATATGTCAATGGCTGTCACATGCAGCAAGCTTGTTTTCTCCTCCTCTGAAGGATAGGGCTCGAACCAGTAATGTTAATATCAGGAAGAACTTTCTAACAGTAAGAGCTGTTTGACAGCAGAGCAGGATTCCTCAGGAGACAGTGGACCTTCCTTGGAGGTTTTCAAGCAGAGGTTGGATGGTCATCTGTCAGGGATGCTTTCATTGTGATTCCTGCATTGCAGGGGGTTCGACTAGATGATCCTCAGGCTCCCTTCCAACTCTACAATTCTAGGAAGGCTTAAGCTTCACCCAGAAAGCTGATGTTCTGAATTTGTGGTAGGATTAGAGCTCAGTTTGGTCCACGGTTCCCTGCTTTACAGCAGTTCCCCAACTGTGTCCTTTCTCTCTCTCTCCTTTGTGTGTGCATTTGGAGGGGCTGGGGCAAAATGTTCAGAATGGGCATGTGTTTTTAGGGTACATTGTGTGAGCTGAAGTAGTTACTTAAGGTTTAATGATGCCAACAACACTGTGGCTCTTTGGAAGAGGAAGCGGAAACCTGTGGCCCTATACTCCTCTCATCACACAATAGCGCTATGGAGGTCCTTTGTCTCCTGTTGTGCTTGGTGCGTATTTGGTGGGTGCAAGCACCTTCCACGGCTCATCTTATGTTCTTCTTATAGACAAATTAATGGAGGACAAGGTGATCAAGGGCTACTAGGCACAGCGGCTACCTTCCACTTCCACTGACAGAGCTTAAGGCCTCTGAAGGCAGAAGGCCCTTGTGCTCAGGTCCTGTTCTGGGGCTTGGCACAGGCATCTGGTTGGCCAGAGGCTGGACTAGGTCGGCCATTGGCCTAATCCAGGAGGCTCTTCTGATGTTCCTTGCTTCCTCCTTTGTTCCCTGAAAATTAGGGAAACTGAGGGATCTTTTTTCTGGACTTTTGTACTCTTGATTCTTTGTGCATGTTTGTTTAATTTGAACAACCTCAAGTTACACCTCAAGGACCGCCTCTCTCCATATAAACCCTGAGATCATCCTCTGAAGCCCTTTTTCGTGTGCCTCCTCCACACGAGGTCAGGGAGAGGCCTCCTCTGCGGTGGCTCCCTGTTTGTGGAATGTTCTCCCCAGGGAGGTTTGTCTGGCACTTTCATTATACATATTTAGGCCCCAGGAGAAAAGGTTCCTCTTCAACCAGGCTTTTGGCTCAGTGACAGCCAATGTCCCTTTAAATGTGTTGTCAGAAGGGGGGATTATTTGTTTCTGTTCTTATTTTTATTATGTCTTTTGTCTTTTTCATATTGTAATTTTGTGTTGTGAACCACCCTGAGATCTACAGGTATAGGGTGGTATACAAATGTAATTAATTAATTAATTAATTAATAATATAACAACCTAAACATTATATCTTGCCTTTATCTGTGAGGAAGAGGCCTGGGGAACCTGTGGTCCTCCAGCTGTTGGGGGACCACAACTCCCCCCCCCCATGACTGGCCATCTGGCTAAGGCTGGTGAGAGCAGCATTGCAAGGAGACCCAGAGAGGCTGCAGGATCCACATGCCTCGACCACAGCCCTTCTTTGTGGCTTGTAACATTATTTCATTATTTTGTGGATTCTTCTAAGCCTTTAAAAGCAATTTCTATTGTCTCCATTTTCAGTGGCTTACCTATTTAACAAACTGTGACCATGACTCTGTAAACCAAGGGAATGCTTTAGCTTTATCAGATCTGTATCAGATGTGGCTATGAATTGCAGTTGTGTTGAGCTCTAAGATTACTCTAAGCATAGTGGGGGAAATATATGATATTACTCCTGATTCTGCTCCTTGGGATGTAAAATGGCTGGTTCTTGCACCACAGTTGCAAATCCTGTACTTACAGGAGGGGTTTGCACCCCTTTTGTTGTAGCTAAGAAAACATTCCAGATAAAATTACATATGTATTTTCACCTTAATGTAATTAGTCTACCACCGGTTCTGTTCTCATGGTTAGGGCTCCTGGATCAGAATTACTGCTAATAGATACTGCATGGGTCTATTTTAAGGCAGCTTAGTTAATCCACAGCATGCTTGAAGCTTGATTCTCTGGTCTCCTCTGCATGGCAAACAAGCTGATCTGATGAGGCAAAAGAGCTGCTATGTGCAGATTAACACCAGCACAACAAAAGACCCAGGAAACTGGACCAGGGCAGCAGTGGTGTGAGGCCCCAGCAAGTGGAATTGGAATGACAGAGAGACACAGACAGAATGGAGCCTTCACAGGTGCCATCCACCAGGAAATTATCCTGCATAAGACCTATTGCTATGCTCTTGCACAGCTCCCCTTCCTTTCAGCCAGACAAGGTTACTTCCCAAAGGACTGTGTCCTCTGTCAATTAGGGAGGAGCACCTGGATTTTCCATCTCATACACCAAAACACTCCAGCTCCTCCCAGCTTTTTGAAAGGCTGTTCTTGCAGGCATTTGTTTCTACATTAATGATACTTTGCTGTTGGTTACTGATGATCATTCTGCTTATCAAGCCACCCTTGTCAGGCCACAGTTGGGAGAATGCAGCTTCAAATCCCCCCTCAGCCATGAATCTCACTGGGTAACATTGGCCAGTCACTCTCCGCTAACTCCCTCACAGAGTTCTTGCGAGGATTAAACTGGGGGGGGGGGGTGAGTGTGGAGAACCACATGCAGCGCCTTGAGCTCCTCAGACAAAATGAGGCATATAAATGTAATAAATAAATGCTGAACAGAGGGCAAAATCTACCAGAAATTCATTTTGTACAAATGAACAGGAACTGCACAAGCGGTATTGCATGCTTCATTGTTCAGTTGTAATTACAATTGTTTGGAAAACAACATGACAGGTATGTGCCAACAGCAAAAATAAGTAAATAAATAAATCTGTTTTCAGTAATCCTAAGAAGGCATGTTAGCATCATCTCTCTCTCTCTCTCTCTCTCTCTCTCTCTCTCTCTCTCTTTCTCTCTTTCTTTCTCTCTCTCCACATACACAGTGGATAAGAGTCTATTTCTTGAAATACTGATATTGTTTAAAATAGTTATTGTGCTTGTTGTCTGCAAATGCTCCAGGACATGTGTGTAAGAATGAATTTTTTAAAAAGCCCTCTCCATCTTTTATTGGGGAAAGGATCAAGTATTTCTCCAGAATCTGGATTTGTTCAAATCCACACAGCCAAGAAGGCAGTCTAGATGTGCCACTGCTTATGAAAAGCTTTAGGAATACTTGAAGATGAAGGTGGGCAGCTTCCATAAGAGATGGGAGTCTGCAACCTCTCTCTCCGGGTGAAGACAGAGGCAGTGTGAAAGCAGAGCTCACAACAACCTCTCAAGCTGCAAGGTGAGCCCATATTTGAGACCTAAATGACAGATGTATAGACTGATGAATCAAATACTGGCTCAAAAGTCAGTGTTGCAGGGATAAGGACCTGTCAAACCTGCTTGTTGCAAATACAGACCTCCAGTTGTTGCTTTTTTTCCGATTGGTGGCACATTCCCCCATAGGCAAGCTGGGGCGGGGCAAGGGGGTGCACGTCTGTGGTGAGAGGGGCAATGAATGTGACTCTTTCGTACAGACCATCCCAGTTTTCTTACATCTCTCTATCCAGGCAAGCAAAAGGCATCATTACAGTCCACAGACACATTCCAGGGAGGCATGAGAACTGGAGGAGCAGAGTGGAGGGCCAGTGGAGGAGGTGTCCTCAGGGGCAGCGGCCTTGGGAAAGTCCTAGGGCCCAAACTGACAGGCCTGGCCACTGGGCCTGAGGTCCCCACTCCTGGTATGGAATGTCCTGCTTAATGGCAATGCAGAAGCTTTATTATAGAAGCTGGCTGCTGCAGAGGAAGTGGCAGAACATCATTTTATCTTGTGGCTGGTCCCAACATTAATTCTACTTGAGATCAAAAGGCCAAGGAACAAGGTAAATGTCCCCCCCCCCAAGTCTTACAATCTGTTCTCCACCATGTGAAATGAGCTGCTTGGACTTCCATTCCTCCCCCAGCACAGTGTTGTTCTTTGACACTTTCCTATCTGAGCCTGAGGTGTGTGCCTCTTGTGACACCACTTTAGCAGATGCACCCTGTCTTTCCATCAAAACCACCATCATTTCCAGGATGCAGCCCTTTGCTTTTTCCATGCCTCCTGCCAGATTGCCACAGTCACTGTGGCACGTGGGAATGCCAACTGAGCAGGTAAATAAGAGCCTGGCCTGCTCCTGTGCCGTTAAGGATAGCTGGACCTGTAGCAGCCTGCCAGCAAAGTAGTTTACCTCTGAAATGTGGAGAGGAAGCCTACTGCTATCTATCCTTCTGTTCTCACGTGATGTTAAGGCGCCACAAGTTCCTTCTGTTGCTCTTACTGCTGGGACAGAGCGGGGGGGGGGGGGGGATAAAGCAAGATGGGGTCCTTGTTCCATACTTCAAAGCACTCTGCATTAAGCAGCTCAATCCTGCTGGGACAACCAACCTAAAGACTGACAGATAGTAAAAAGTGGGAGAATTTGCTGTTATGGATATTAAATTTTCATACCTTTATTTTTAGATATTATGACTGATGTGGAAATTGTGCAATTTGGTTATGCACTTTTGGTTGTGTTTCATTTATTGTTTATAGCTCCTTTTGTTGTGTTTGTAATTATGAAAATCTTTTCATGATGTCAGCAACCTTGAGCATGGTTTTAACTACGGAAAGGTGGCATACAAATAAAATTATGATAATGGTGATGAATCCGGCAAAGAATGGGAGGAACAGAATGGACAGCCTCTTTCCCAGCCCGTCTTTGGCCCACACAGAAGGTGACTAAACAGAGGACTTGGACTCACCCATTCTAGCAACTTCACAAAGCCTAGAGGCTCCTTGAAGATCCGGAACTGCCCGACGGCCACCAGCTGTGAAGAGAGAAAGGACAAGTTTGGTTTAGAAGCTGCTGCCTTGTAGGAACTGCCTAGGGACCTAGGAAGCTGCCTTCTGTGGTGTTCCACCTATGTCATCACTGTCTACTCTGAGCACCAGAATTTCTGGCAGAGGATTCCCAGCCTCATCTGGAAATGCTGGGGCCTGGATGCAAATGCTCTCCCACTGAGCTGTATATGATGCTGCTGCCTTATAGTGATCAGGGCAAGTCCCATCTACTTCAATGAGCCCTTCAGGGTCACAGGCTATCTGGCTATGCTGGGAGAATCCCAAAAAGGATCTGAGTGCAACTGTGGAGGCAATTCAAAGCGTCTGGAGCACACCAGGCTGGTGAATACTGATCTATCACAAACGTTCTCCAAACAATAATTAACTTGGTTACATTTTTCACAGAAGCGGCATACAAAAAGGAATTTGTTCCTGGAACCCCACCGGCAATTGGGCACAGAACGGCTGGAATTCAGCTAAGTTGGAATCATGCCTGAATCATGGCACTACCCATATCCCAGAAGTCCTGGCCTTCACTGCATAATCAGCAGCATCAAGGAAGGGGAGGTGATAAAAACAAAATAGCCCTGAGTCTGCTTTGAGCCCAAAATACCAAGCCACCAAAGAGGCTGCCTCTTAACTGCACTGGCTTTCCAACTAACCTCCACCAGTAAGGTAAAGGTAAAGGGACCCCTGACCATTAGGTCCAGTCGTGACCGGCGCTGGGGTTGCAGCGCTGGGGGCAAATGGTTTTATCCCACCTTGGCACAGTTTGTACTGAAGCATTTAACCTTTCCCAAATCACAGAGATGCAGCACATTTACCAGCTCTCAGATGAAACTCCCTTTCATCTCTCTGCTCTGGCCTATCCCCTTTTAATCAGTGACTCATGAGGAGAGATAAGAAGGTGAGCTCCTCTTATGTGCTCTAAAACCAAACCTTTGCACCTCATGTTTATTTATTTTGACAATTTCCTCTGCCTCTAAGCAGTGTGCAGGATATGGAATACAATGGAACAAAAAATGTGCTATGACTATAAAATCAAGCATCCAATTAAAAAGCCTGTGGAATACAGAAGTCTTGAATATTCAGTCATTCTTACCACCAATATCTAACACAGCACTTCTCTAATGTATCACATCTTAACCATATCACACATAACCTCTTTTGGACTCAAAGACAACAATATTTTCTTACCAAAATAACTTTGGTTGCTAACCTGTTAGCCTTTTATTTGCCTGACCAGTGAAGCTGAGTTTTGTCAGGTAACCACCAGTGCTGGTGTTTAAAAAGCCAGTAATATCCGAACTCAATCTCTGGATTGATTGGCTTTGATTCTATCTGTCAGATTCCACCCAATGATCCACCAGCTTCCTCCTGGGTTAGGTAAAAAGGTTAAAGGTAAAGGATCCTTGGGTGGTTAAGTCCAGTCAAATTTGACTATGGGGTGTGGTGCTCATCTCACTTTCAGGCTGAGGGAGCCTGCGCTTGTCCACAGACAGCTTTCCGGGTCATGTGGCCAGCATGACTAAACAGCTACTGGTGCAACGGAACACTGTGACAAATGCCAGAGCACAAGGAAGCACCGTTTTCTTTCCCACCGCATCTACTTGCACTGGTATGCTTCAGGGTTAGCCCCTGACTTGGCCATATTTTCCTCTGGCTATCTCCTGAACTTTGTCCACACATGCCCTCAAGGAACAAGTAATTTGATTCTAATACCACCGTAATTGAGGCAACCACACACCAAGCACTATGCCATCATAGCCAAAGCAGTTGGAGGGCACCAGGTTGGGGAAGGCTGCCACAGAGAACTATTTCCTCTCAAAGACCACAAAAAGCAAGGTAAGATGCATCCTCTACCCTGACGTTTCTCTTGGTGCAATTATTCCTGCAGGACACCCATGAAAAAACCAACTTGTAAGAGAGATCAGTCTCTCCTCCCTTGCACAACACAAAACATTCTGCCCTTTGGAAGGAAGCAATTCACAATCTACTGAAATAATACTTAGCATTTCCATGTGTTCATGCATTTTATAAAAGTAATGTTTACAACAACTATGTAAGGCCGTGTTACTGTCCCCATATCACAGATCAGAGCTGAAGGGACAGTGATTTAATTAAGGCACCTCGAGAGTTTATCTGTTCTGGGATAGGCTGAAACAATATCCATCCAAAACAGCCATTCTCCATAACGCTCTATGATCTGCACACTCCAGTGGATGGAGGTGAAAGTAAAATGAACTACAACAGTAGCACCACCCACATAAACCATAAACCCCTTCTCAGCCTCTACCCACAAAAACATCACCACTAACTTCAAAGTCTGTGCATCCCATAGCCCCACCATGCATCATCTCTCATGCTTATATACTGCTTGACAGTTGGCGAGCTCCATTCTAGTTATGACACACATATCCCTGATTTGCACACTCAGAGGCAATGCGACAACACTGCCTACGCACATCGCCCAAGACCCAAACTGTCCTCCAACCACCGGTCTATATTTTCTCCTTGCAAAACAGAACAAAAAACTCTCTTGCCCAGGAGCAATTAACACCCAGCTCATGACCCAGCACAACGCTGCACCTGCACAAAATCATCCCTAACCCTAAAAAGACATTCAGAACAACCCATCCTGGGCACCATCACCAGTAACCTCAATTAGCACCCCTGCTTTACATCTGTCACGCTCCACTGAGAAAGTGGATCTAGCTAACCGTTCCCCATCTCAAGACGTTAACATAGTGGAGTCAGATGCTCCTGGACCCCCATTCAAGGGCTGCACACTTCTGCCTCTCCAGCTGGGCCAGCTTGGCAAGCAAACGCACATCAAGCAGTTCCAGATCTGAAATCATAACACCTTAAAGCACACAAACACTAACACATGTTTAAAAGACAAAACAAGCCCAACAGTACCAAATTTAGGTACATTCTATCTACCAGATGCTGCCCAAACCCCAAAACAGCTATGATTCACTGACCAAACACCTTTTGAGGTTTATGGAGATGTGTTCTCTTTTTCCTCTGCTATGTGAAATTTCTAAGTGAGAAAAGCGAGTGGGACTGTGATCCTAAGCACCCATATATGGGAGTAAACCCTCCAAAATACAGTGGAACTTACTTCTGGGCAAATGTGCACAAGACTGAGCTGTGAGAGTCTTAATGCAAAGAAACTGCCCACACCCTCTTCAGGATCGCAGCCTCTCCCAACACAACACAAACTGACATCTCAACTCCCCATTTCTGGACTCTCTCCTTACCAAGCAGTTCTGCAAATGGCCACCACCAGACACCCCCCCACCCTCCACCCCTCTGACTCCTGGACTAGTAGCCCCGCTGTAAAGCCAAAAGTCCAGCCTAATTTCTGGGTGCCCCGTCCAGAAATTCCCTCCCCAAACATGAATGCCACCTTCCTGTGCTCAACTTCTACATCACTGCACCTCCTCCCCCAGGCCAGCTGCCCAAGCGAGTGAGCAGCAACCCCCGCAGCTCCAAAAGCGACACCCCCATCCTATGCAAAATCCCTCCCCCATGCATCTGACTGCGGTTGCTCTGGGGAAGAGTCTGAGAAGACGCCCCTCCGCGGCATCTCCTCCTTGCCAGCCCCCTCGGGCTCGCAGCGCGGGGCGGCCAGATTGCACCCTCCAACCTGCTTTATTGCCCGACAGCCGCCTCCCACCTCGTCCTGCCACAGATCCTGGAAAAATAAGAGAAGAGAGCCCCCCCCTCCCCCCCCCCGCTGCGCCTTGAGGTTCTTCTGCAGCCATATTGATGCTTCTCGAACACCATCTGCCGCTGCAGCAGCCGGAGAGGGGCCCCTTCTCCCCCCCGCCTCCCCGCCGTGAAAGGCCGCCCCCCCACCCCTAACCTGCACTCCCCCCTTCGGTTGCAAAACAACTCCACGTGCCCCCCAGCCCTTGCCCACCCCAACCTGCCTTCCTGCCCCCCCCTCGCAGGGTACACTTGCTGCGGCCCGCATAGCCCTCCCCCCCCCTCCGCTTTCTGCCGGCGGCGGGTCTTGCGTGCGGGGGCAGCGATCGCCCTTCCCCCCGCCCCTGTTTACTGCAACCGAGAGCATCCCTCCCTCCCCCCCCCCGCGTCCTTCGGCTCTCCAAGCGCCGTCCCCCCGGGCGTAGCTCTACTGCATCGCCCAGCCATTTTCCTGCCCCCCCCCCGCCCGCTTTCCGATCTGCTGCAATGACCGACGGCAGCATCTTGTCGCCTCGCCGCGCCGCCGTTGCTGCAGCCCCCTCTCCGAAGCCATTGCGGAGGAAGAAGCGGGGGGGGGCTCCAGCTATTTCGAGGGCATTTTCATCCCAGCAGCCTCCGCCCCCCGCCTTCACTGCAGCATTTGCTCCGCAGCCCCCCCGCCCTGAGCTCCGCGCATCTGCTGCAAATCGCGGGGGGGGGGGCTGGCTTACCCCCCCGGCCCCCCCGTCAAGGGGCTCCTGCCCGCAGCGCCGCGCCGGCCCCCGAGCAGCCCGGCCGGGGGGGTCCGGGGGGCGCCGGGGAGCTGCTGGCGGGGTCTGATTTGGAGGCTCACCTGGTTGACGACTTCCATCTTTGCGGGGAAGGCGAGCGCGACGCGGCAGAGCGCCGGGGAGGTTGGCTGGGGCGGGGGGGGGGCAGCTGGGAGGGCGGGGCGAGGGGCGGGGGGGCTGGAGAGCCGGAGGCTGACGTCACAGGGCGGGCGGGCGAAGCTGAGCAGGAGCCATGTCCTTCGTGGGCAAGGGGAGAAGAGGGCGGTGGGAAATGGAGGCTGGCGGGGGGGGGGGCTGTCTGTCTTGGCCCGTGTCCCTAAGGAGCAGGACCCTCGTGGTGCTGGATGCATACCCCTCAAGATGTAGAAGGCAGCGGCGAGCAAGAAGCAGGTCTGTGCCCCGAGACCCTTACAGTCCCAGCCAGGGGCGGCAATGGAGGGAGCTGCGAGGGAAGGTCAACGGGAAAGGTCCTCTCTTCGGTTCAGTTTCTCTGCAAAATGGACTGGCGGCTTATTAAAATTATAAAAAGACAGCTATGCTGCATCACACATTGTATTTGTTTTCTAGGTCTTTTTGCTAGCTTGGAGGAATTTTGCAGGGTGTATGGAAATGCTGTGCATTCATTCTGTCTATTGCAGCAACAGTGCTGTGTAGGAAATTACAGGGCGACAGCGACTGTTAGGCATCGGTTGCCTGTTTTCCATCTATATGTGACCTGCCCAGGATGGCACTGGGGTTACACAGGCCCCTGGGTGCCATTTTGCTTCACTGATGTGATCTGCACAATGGTCCGTGATTTGCTAGACTAAAATATGGCAAGCCTAGAAGCTGCTTCACTTGTAATTTCCAGTCCTGGTCCCAAGAAGGTGGGAGCTGATACTTACTCTGAGGCTGCAATCCTAACGCCACTTACCTGGGAGTAACCCCCATTGTACAAAAGAGGAGAGAAGTGAAGAGACATGGTCAGACTTGCAGTTTGGCTGACCTTTTTGTTTGGTCAAGGGACATACCTCTTCCCTTGCAGGGAATCTGGCAGGAGCCACATGCTGCCTCCAGGCGATGAGGAAGCCAGCAATGGGTGGAACAGGATCATCACATTTGAGACCCTTTCTGCCACCCGCTTCTCCCCCGCCCCCCGCCCCCCACAATGGCCAGAGGGCTGACATGATTGCTTGTGTCTGCATGGGCATAGCCACGATTTCTGTTGGGGGGGACCTCAGCTTTCCCCAACACCCTCCAGAGGTTGTTGGACTACAACTCCCATAAACCCCTGAGAACATGCTGTCTGGGGCTGATGGGAGTTGTAGACCAAAGCACCTGGAAGACACCAGGTTGAGGAGGCTGCTCTAGCTGCCTAGAGGGAGCTGCAGTTCTACTTACGGTTCAGCCAGGTTTTGGTGGTTGCTGAAGCAACTTTCAGATCTTTCTTCTCTGACTTTCCCCGGCAGATTCCATTTGGAGCTATCCAGGGTGCTGCCCGCTTTGCTTGGTAGCTTAGGTGAACCTTGCCCTCTACTTTGCCTGACTTTGCTAACCTGAACTTGCTCTCTGCTTTGCTTGACTGACATTGGAACTGGTTCTGGCCTCTTGTTTCACCTGATCCTGCTCTTTGGAATCTGACCTCAGCTCTTTTGACCTTGCCCTGCTAGAACCTGACCTCTACTTGACCAGACATTGTTATGAGATCCTGAACAGGCACCAGCCATGTGACCTTGTTTCTCTGGAGTATGTGCCTAGCACACCCACCCACCACTTAGGATACAAACCTGTCCCCTGCCTGGGACGGAACATTAGATTTTGAGAGCTGAAGCAACCAATGGAGTGGAGAATTGGCTCTCTAAATTCTGGGATCTTTTGATCCATGAAGAAGCTCTTATTGCCAAGAAAATGTTGCATCAGGACCAGCTGGAGAACGTTATCTCAACATGGCTGCATGGGGTTGGAAGAGTACTCAGAAGTCATGTAATCCAGACACCTTGCTAACGCAGTAAATCCACCGCTAGAGCATACTTGATCTGCAGCCCTCCAAACCAGGAGTCTGTTGCATTGTTGAACAGCTTGTGCTGTCAGGCAAAGTTCCCTTTCTTGCCATTTGAAGTTGTTGGTGTGGGTCTTACATGCTGGAGCAAAAGAGAACAATTTGCTCCACCATCTATGTGGCAGCCCATAAGCCAGAGTGCTACTCTTCAGTCTGCATTTATGAATATACTTGGCTGTAACTTTATGAGGAGTGATAACAACAGCAGAAAAAGAGACAAACTTATAAAGAGGAGAAACAGGATTTTATGTCTTCATTATTTGTTCACTTTGAGGTCCAGTGCTGAGGGCCTTTTGGCGGTTCCCTTGCTGCGAGAAGTGAGGTTACAGGGAACCAGGTAGAGGGCCTTCTCAGTAGTGGCACCTGCCCTGTGGAACGCCCTCCCATCAGATGTCAAGGAAATAAATGGCTATCTGACTTTTAGAAGACATCTGAAGGGACCTCTGTTTAGGGACGTTTTTAATGACTGATGTTTTAATATATTTTTAATATTCTGTTGGAAGCGGCCCAGAGTGGCTGGGGAAACCCAACCAGATGGGCGGGGTATAAATAATAAATTATTATTTATTATTATTTCATATTTGTTTGCTTCCATTAGTTAACTTCATTGGGGGGAAGTCTATTTATTCTACACTAGCCTTTGCCAGAGGGACACGGGCGGCACTGTGGTCTAAACCACTGATCCTAGGGCTTGCTGATCGGAAGGTCGGTGGTTTGAATCCCCGTGACAGGGTGAGCTCCCGTTGCTCGATCCCAGCTCCTGCCAACCTAGTAGTTTGAAAGCACATCAAAGTGCAAGTAGATAAATAGGTACCGCTCCGGAGGGAAGGTAAACGGTGTTTGATTTTGCCAGAAGCGGCTTAGTCATGCTGGCCACATGACTCGGAAAAACTGTCTGTGGACAAACGCCGGCTCCCTCGGCCAGTAAAGTGAGATGAGCACCGCAATCCCAGAGTCATTCACAACTGGTCTGAACTGTCAGGGGTCCTTTACCTTCAGCCTTTGCCAACCTGGCACCCTCCAGATGTTTTGGACTACAACTATCAGCTGCACAACTTGAGCAGGGGGATGTGGTTGCTCCAATCTGTTAGCATGGAGATGTGCCGGGGAGCAGGGAGAAATCGTGCATATTACGCAGAGCTCCTTTGGAGGAAGGGTAGGATAAAAAGAATAAGTAATAGGCAAACTGATGAATAAAGTGGCACAGCAAACCACTTCTGCCAGTCACTGTACAATACCTTCCATATTTCTGGTGACGTCAGTTTTCGGGGTTTTGTTCAACCATACCTAAAGGGAAGGCCAAAGCGTCCTCTTTCTGCGTATCAGAAAGAACTTCAAAGGGAAACAGGACTTAGCAGGTAGCCTTTCCTTTCAGAGGCGCCTGTACTATTACACAGATGCCCAATTTGGTCCATTGTGGAGCAATTAGTGCAGAGACAAAGGTGTCTTTGATGCCTCAGACATTTCTAGGAAGAGTTACGCAAGTTTAATAAAACCCAGCGGGGTCCTATAGAGGCAGCAGCCAAGGCTGGCTGTATACGAATATATGCGTTCAAAGTAATTCTTTGACTCTGGGAGTTTTGATGTCAGCAATCTCAGATTTCCAGGCAGTCTTACATTGAGAAAAGTGGTCCTGCATTGCATCTTCTGCCTTCTGGGTGGGATCTTATGAGTAAATGTGGACTTACAAAAGTCGCAGTGTAACTTACAAACCCACCTTTGTTATTATAGCTAGTCTAATTAAGAAATTGGCATGAAACCCAAACTGGCTGCACTGCATATGGAGCTGATGGGAGGATTGTTCCCTAGCAAAGCAGTTTAGCAAAAAAACCAAACCAAAACAAAACCCCACTGCTAAGGGGAATTATGTAATTTCCTTGTGGGGATTGGTGGTGGTGGTCAGTCCACTGAACATCTGTCTGTATTGGTAGGTGACTCATGGAAGGCATTCTGTCCAACCTTTAGCCATATAACTGAAAACCACTAATGTGTCCTGTTCGATTATCCATTCAGGTGGGTGGTGGACCCTCCCTGCTCTCCATGTACGTGAGTACAAAACAAGGGCCACGTAAAGTATACTGGATTAAATTTTGATCGCATTTATGAAACACCTTATTCTACAAAGAGTTGGTGGAGGTTAAAGAAAAGGAAAAGTGGGAAACTCAGGGAGAAGAACACCTTATTTTTTCAATTGCCCCCCCCCCGCCCTTCTGTCCAGTATTAGAAGCTGCAACTATGATTTATTATGTACATAGCTGGTAGGAACATGACTGGCAACCCCCATCAGTGCCTGGACTTCTGTGGAAAGACACAATGGGATGAAATGACAGCAGCCCCTGGTCACAAGGCCAGCCCCCATATTGGATGTGATACTATGGCTGAATAATATGGGTATGAATAGGGGAGCAATCCTAAACATGTTGTGATGCCTCTCTTATCTTCATCTTTTTGGGTTGATGTGCATCACATAGTCTTATAAGAATAAAATAATATATATATAAAGAGGCAGCAGCATCTTTCAAAGCATCTTTTTATTGCTTCTGATAGAAAAAGACATTGTCTAATCGCCTTGGAACCCCGCCCCCCAACCTCTTCAAAATGCACAATCCTTGCTCAGAGGAAGAAATCCAGAGGTCCCTTTCTCTTTCTGGACCACTGGGAAGGAGTCAAAAGCCTGGAGAAGGGGCAGCAAGGAGCAGACTGCCTAAACCAGGAAAGTAGTAGGACAACGTTTCTAGCGGCTGCTTTTGTATCAGCCAATGGAAGGGCAGCATTTTGTCTCCCATCCTTTGGCCTCTCTTTTCCACAGTCACTCCCACCATAGCATAGCTTTGGGCAAGCCTATGCCTTTAGACTACAAAGGTTGCAGAGTGCTAGGTATCTCGCTGCAGCAGTTCTACTCCTGTGCCCCGCCAGGGGGCACTTCCTGGTCAATAAGAAGTGACGCAGGCCATCTCGTCACCCAAGTCCTCTTCCTCACGGGAGCGGAAGGGCTCCTCATCGCTGTAAACGGGACCTAGGCTCCCAGCCCCACTGTGCTCCCCGTCACTGCTGTACAAGGCGTGACCACCACCACCTCGGCTGCTGCTTTCGCTACCAGGGACCTTGCGACTCAGCAGGTCTGTGGCAGCACTCTCCATCTCATCAATGGTCATGTGGCAGGCATCAGCAATCTCCCGCTTGGTGAAGGCCACAAACTTTGGGTCCCGTGCATAAAGGCCTAGACCCTCAGAGATGAGCACCTGGAAGAAGAAAGATGAAAGGGTTCTGCTAGTCAAAGTTATGCAGTACACAACCAACCAAGTCAGTAGCTCAGTTTGGACATCACACCAAATCATGGTTAAGTAAGCTTACCTATGTTGTCTAAATTGGTAAACTAGTTTCAGTCAGCTGGCAAACTGGAAATAGAAATCATGGTTTGAAGTGACCTTGAAAACCATGGTTTGTGCTCACTGTGGCTTAGGATGATTCGTGAACTGACAAACCATAGTTATGGTTATCACTCTGCCTCAAGAAGCTGCTGCACAACAGAGGTGGGAGCACACTTATGAAACCAAATAAGCAACCATGGCCAGCCTGTTGTATATTTGGAAGTTCAAACCATGGTTTGGATTGTAAACTATGGATAACCCAATTCATGGATTGGCATGCTGTCTTAATAGAGCCAGTGGATTTCATAGGTGAAACTGTTGCTCATTTCCCATCCTCCAACATTTAATACCACAAGCCAAACACTAGAATGGATATCAAATCCAGTAATTTGAGAATCACATATTTCTGCTAAAAGCAAATGCCTGATTTTAGCCTGCACAGTGTTGGGGATGCGCTAAAAAAACTTGTAAAGCTGTGCCCAGTACAGCCTCAGAAGGCAGCCAGGAGTGAGGCTCTGGCTCTTTCTCATTCTGCCATTGCTAGTAGAACCAGAACGAACTCTGCATAATAAGGATGACACCAGCTGATGTGCACTTTTGGTTTTAGCCTGCAAAATCTGACTTTATTTGGCATGTAATTTGAAATAATTTTCAGTGCAGCACACATACAACCCTCCTAGCGATAAAATCTCTTCTGCCCTAAGCAGCATACCAGAGGACTAAACCAGAGGAGCTTTCCATACTGGGGCTGGTGATATCCTTAAGTAAGAAAGGTTCACAAGCTGGAGGGAAGGCACAACTTGCCACCCCCACCCCCCACATTGTATTTATGTGTGGCTGTAGACACACTTGCATGAGGCTGAGTAACCAAGGGAAAACAAAAGGATTTAAATACATACCAGTGTTTCACAAACTTGGGTCCCCAACTCCCATCACCCTGAGCTAGTAGGATCAGTGGTCAGGAATGATGGGAGTTGTAGTCCAACCACAGCTGGGGGTCCAAGTTTGAGAAACACTGATTCACCCACCCCCACCCCAATCAGGGTGACACAAACTATTCTTGCAGGAGGGATGAGGGGGCAGTGGAAGGTGGGTCCCAAAGAGCTGCATCCCAGAGACAGAGAAGTCTGCCTTGCACTCACCGCCTCCACCAGGCTGTCGGCACTGCCAGGCTTGTCGCTGTAGCTGTGCTTGAGTGGGCCGGGCACACGCAGCTGGCCATAAGAGCGGTAGGGCAGCTCAGGCTCATTCATGTACCAGCGCGCTCGCGACATGGGCGGAAGGCTGTTGCTGTTCTTCTCCCAGCTGTGCCCTGGCAACCCATCCTCCTCCACCAGGATTAGTGGGGCATAGAGCAACCGGCCCCGCTTAGGTGGTGTGGCCCACGACTGTGAGGATGCTGTTGAGGAGTGGCTGCCACTCTGCCATGAGTCATAGCTGCCATAGCCCTGGTACAGAGGAGAGAGCTGGTGAGATGGCCAGTGGATGGGATGGCCTCAGCAGTAGAACAGAAGTATGGTACATACTAAGTCAGTCTCTCTCTCTCTCTCTCTCTCTCTCTCTCTCTCTCTCACACACACACACACACACACACACCCTGTGCAAGAATTACCTGTGCACGTGCTCGGCAGGGTGGCGCATTCTGGTGGTAGGTGCCTGGGATGGGGATGTCATCACAGCTGCCTTGACGCTGCAGGCACTGGATGCTGAAGGCTGGTTTGCGGCCTACCAAAAGCAGGGGGTGGGGAAAGGAAGGCCAGAGGAGGTATAAGAGGCCACAAGTGTGGGGTGGCTGACCACCAAACTGTTTGTTCATTTGATATATTACACACCAGTGTTTTCAGAGGGGCTCACAATGTTTTTAAAAAGGTTTTTAAAAAACAAACACACACCAAGAAACATAAACTCTCACGCCACAATAACATACAGAAGAAAGGACAGCAAAGCAAACAAAAGACAAAAAAATAAAAACATACAGCAGAGACAATAACTCTATAGTGGTTTAAAAGGCCTGTTGTTTGTTTGTATATCTGGGGGGAAATGTCTTGTTGCTGGAGGGAGGTAGTGTGAGTTGGGGGGGGGCGGAGGTGAGTAGGCCGTATTGCTGAGTCTCTTCCAATTCCTGGATCCAGCAAGGAATAGCAAGGCCAGGTTCTTTGTAATGGCCACCTAAGTATGGGTCATTAGTATAAGTGAGGAAGCTGCTCTGTCCCTGCTCCCTCACCTGTCTGGTAATGGTAGTGAGAAGGGAAAAGAGTTGTGAGATCTGGCTAGAAGATATATATGTCTGCTGCCCCTCATTCCAAATAAACTGAACCCTGATTAAGTGTTGAGAACCCCTGGAATCTCACATTGCTTGGCGATTGGAGTGTCATGCAATACCGTCTCTCTCTACATATATACAGTGATACCTTGGAAGTCAAACGGAACCCATTCTAGAAATCCGTTTGACCTCCAAAGCATTCGGAACCAAGGCACGGCTTCCAAGGCAGGAAGCTCCTGCAGCCAATCAGAAGCTGCGGAAGCCCCATCAGACATTCGGCTTCCAAAGAACATTCGCAAACTGCAGTTGGCAGCGTTCGGGAGCCAAAATGGACGAGTACCAAGGCGAACCCTGAGGAACCATTAATGAGCACTGGTCAGTCAACCAGCTATAAATTCAGCTAACAGTTACCTTGTGCAGCCCCCATTTTACCAGCTTCCTTGCAATAATATAATGGGGAACTTTTTCAAAAGCCTTACTGATCCATATGATCCATATTCTCTATGTCCACAGCATTCCCCTGATCCATCAAGCATGTAACTCTATCAGTGTTTAAATGCTCCTCTCATGAAGAAAACTCCCTGTGCATAAAATAGCTGCATTCTGACAGAAGACTTCTCCCTGCTAGCTTTCTATCTGCAAGAAGCTACCCACCCACTCCCAGGAGAACTTTGAACCAAAGTTTGAACTAATTTCTGAAGAAGTACTGTCTATGAAAAGCTTTTCTGCTTGACTCTGCAGCATATACGGTGGTACCTCGGGTTAAGTACTTAATTCGTTCCAGAGGTCTCTTCTTAACCTGAAACTGTTCTTAACCTGAAGCACCACTTTAGCTAATGGGGCCTCCGGCTGCTGCCATGCCGTTGGAGCACGATTTCTGTTCTCATCCTGAAGCAAAGTTCTTACCCTGAGGTACTATTTCTGGGTTAGTGGAGTCTGTAACCTGAAGCGTATGTAACCCAAGGTACCACTGTATTTAAAAAGGGGGTGTATTTATGACCCGGGGGAGCCATGCAATCCAGCCCTCCTCCATTTACGCACTCCCAGAGTCACTTGCCCAGGTAACCCAAGTTCCCTGTCGTCCTGACCTGTGGGTGTGGGCGGCAGCAGGCGCCTGCGCTTGGGTTGCCTGCCGTCCAGCATGCCATTAACCATCCCATTGTTGATGCGCCGGGAGGGGAGGGGCAAAGAGCCGCCATAGCTGTTGTCCCAACGACGGCGATAGGGCTGAGGAGTGTGAAGACAGGGCTGCCTGCATAGGGAAGAAAGCACACAAATCAGGGAATGACAAAACAGCCTTCGTTCCTAATGGCCCTGGAACCCTCGTTCTTTGCAGCCTCAGCGCTGAGTGAGCATGCCGGCCCCAAGGAAGCAAAGGCCTGGAAGGGATTTGAAAAGGCCATCAAATCCAACCCCCTGCCAGTTCGGGAAATCCACTATGACAGGTGGTCAGCAAAACCTCAAATGAAGAGTCCACCACTACCATCCGAGGCAGTCTGTTCCACCCTCAGTTTGCACCGTGAGGAATTTCTTCCTGGTGTTGAGATTTGCCACAATCACTTACTGTCCACATACTGTGTGACCCTTCAAAAATGAGGGCCATATATCATAAAGACACCAATGTCTATGCTGTCCCTCAGTGGCGACATTGGGTCCGGATGCCCCTTTCACGTAGTTATGTTCCGCGGATGGAGGAAATTATATGATTCTTTACTATTTGACTTCTGCATGAAGGAGCAGGATTGCAGCAGAAGGTGCCACATTATTCCTCCACTGAGATGTTAACTGGAACAATGTGGAACTGGACTACAGGGAAGCAGTCATTTTCTTATGGCAACTTGCAAATAAGGTCAGGGCCATGTCCAAAGTTGCTCTGTTCTGTCTTAGGACCTGACTCTTACCTGTCACGGGAGGCCAGGCTCTCAGAGTCCTCTTCCCGGCTATAGTATCCCTGCTCCACTGAGGTGTCCTCCCTGTAGTCTTCGGTGTGTGTGGCTTCTTCATGCACTGTAGGTGGGATGCCGCTGCTATCAGAGCTCCGCCTGAAGAGGTACAGAGGGCTGTAAGGAACTCTGGAATCCTGGCTCCTGCCTCCCCACTCAGCCACACCACACCCTTCCTTCCCCCGCAAGCCCAGGACCTCATCCCGGCCAGCACCTGTTCATCCTGCGCCGGGTGGGGATGTTGGGCAGTTCAGCAGGCTCATCATTGCCCCCAACATTCTCCTCATAGTGGGTTGGTCCATTAGTCATGTGGGAGAGGCTGACGCTTGAGGGGTGCCGGGAGCCCACAAGGCCATTCATCAGAGTCTTGTTCTCCCCGTCTGGTGAAGCAGCTGTGACGTGGTGGTCAGGTGCACTGCCATACAACGCCTCAGAGCTCTGTGGGAAGAGAGAAGCCTGGGCATGTCATAAAAACCAACAGTGCTTCTGAACAGTCCATTGCTGCCCTCAGATCACTTCACACATTACAGGAGCACTGAAGGTCTGCAGCACAAAATCTGGCTGCTTGTTTAAAATATGAATGTGTGAACTTTGATCTCCTTCATCTCTCCAGCTCCTGACCACTTATGCATATTCTTTCTTCCTCAAATTTGCATTCTGCCAGTCCTTCCCTCCTGAGGCTCCTCTGCCCTCCGATGTTCTCTCCTTCACTACTCTGCCTGGACCATCCTTATTTGCAGCTCTAATATGAAGTTGAACTGGCTTTTCTTTATGACTTCCAGTGCAAATCTCCAGCCCTGATATAGGGATGCCAGAGAGATCCCATGCTGAGAACAAGGCTAATGTTCTCTGGCTACTCCAGCCAGAGGCAGCTTCCCTTTTATAATGGGAATTTGGGCTATGAGCAACCCTAGCATCTTCCTACCTCTGTGCCTTTCCAGACATCTTTTTTTATTGAGCATTCATCATGATTTGTTCTCATGATGCTATTGCTGCAATTATATGCAACCATGCTTTCAATACCATTGCGCCTGCGGAAGTGCTGGGTTTCTGTCAGCACAAAAGTGCCTGAGCTTCTGGAGTCGGTATTGACAAGCCATGAGCACTTTACAACTTTGCAGAAAGAATTCTTATTTCCTTCCTCCAAATCTCTCACAGCCTTAGTAATTTCTTCTCTTCTGGTATTTGGAACAACATATTGTACACACATCTGTTCTCTCAGCGATTCAGTTGCAGCCTTTTCCAATTTGGGAACAGAACAAGGGGCGTGGAAAAGCAGTGGAGAACTGGTTAGTGGAAACATTTCCAATTTGGCATTCCACACTAAGCTCTCTGGGAAGGTGGTTGAAAGAGCAGAAACCAGGATTTACCTTTCAAAAGAATTTGCTCTCCATCACTTTTTACGTAAAATGATTCTGTAAATTATTTTCAAATCTGCCAATTAGATATACTATGACACTCTATCATAATAACTGAATAGAATACAGTTCTGGAAGTTTATATACAGTAAATATTAATTTGGCATCCTTTAGTCTGAATGGAGGGTGGTAGCAAACAAAATTAAAACCAAGAGGAAACAAGAGACTATGCCGTGCCTTGAGTTAAAGCAGCCATCCACAGCCATTAGGGCCTAATGAACAAGAGTGATGGGAGGCGCAAGGGTTTTAAAAACCATATTGTTAGGAGAGCATTATATAATGTTTGGATTCGATACAAGGATTTGTTGGAAAATAAAACTCCTAGTTGGTTATCACCTATGGAGGCTAAGGAGGTGAAGAAACTTAACATGGAATCCAAATGGCCAAAATATTCTGAAATTTTAGAACAAGAAAGCGGTGAGTTTAAACTACAGAGTTTTGAGAAATTAAAGCCCAAGGTACGAGATTGGCTTCATTACTATCAATTAATGGAAACATTTAAACAAGACAGGAAAATTGGCTTCCAGGTGAAGAAATCGAAATTGGAAACAGAATTGTTAGAACCCAAGATCTGTTGGAAAGTAAAACCCCCAGGTGGGTGTCACCAATGGAAGCGAGGGAAGTAAAAAAGCTCAATATGGACTCTAAATGGCCAAAATATTATGAAATTTTAGAATATGATGGTGAAACGGTTAAACTTCAGAGTTACGAGAAATTAAAGCCCAAGGTTCGAGATTGGTTGCATTATCATCAGATAAATGAGACATTCAAACAGGACAGGAAAATAGGATTCCAGAAAGAGAGGTCAAAACTAGAAACAGAATTGTTAGAACCCAATACTAAGAACTTATCAAGAATGTATAACTTGCTGTTGAAATGGAATACACAGGATGAAACGGTGAAATCAGTTATGATTAAATGGGCACAAGACATCGGCCATGATATTATGTTTGCTGACTGGGAACAGTTATGGACTACCGGTATTAAATTTACTGCATGTAATGCTTTAAAAGAAAACATTATGAAAATGATCTATCGGTGGTACATGACCCCAGTCAAGCTTGCAAAAATTTATCATTTGCCTAACAATAAGTGTTGGAAATGTAATGAGACTGAAGGCACTTTTTACCACCTTTGGTGGACCTGCCCAAAGATTAAAGCTTTCTGGGAAATGATCTATAATGAAATTAAGAAGGTCCTTAAGTGGACTTTTCCTAAGAAACCAGAGGCTTTTCTCTTGGGCATGGTTGGCCAATTGGTGTTAAAGAAGGATAGGATTTTCTTTATGTATGCCACCACAGCAGCAAGAATTCTACTGGCAAAGTATTGGAAGATGCAAGAACTACCTACTCTGGAACAATGGCAAACAAAGGTGATGGACTTTATGGGACTGGCTGAGATGACGGGCAGAATCCGCGACCAGGGGAAGGAGACAGTGGAAGAGGACTGGAAGAAATTTAAAATATATCTCAAAAACTATTGTAAAATTGAGGAATGCTAAGATGTCATGGGGTAAGAAGCAGAGAATTGCAGCTGTAACTAAAAAACTAAAGGAAATTTAATGAAAGGGAATCAAGATAATTGACTAAAGGGTTGCTAAAGAATCACTAAACAAGGATGCAGGGATGGGGAGGTATGGGGAAGTCAAAAGAAAGAAGGGCATGAAATTATAATTTTGAAGTTATATTGGTTTAATTGTTTTGTATGTTTTTGTCTGTGTTTTGATTTTCCTGTTGTTGTTTTTTTCTGTTTTGTTCTGTTTTTATTATGTGTTTGAAAAACGAATAAAAATTATGCTAAAAAAAACAAAAAAAAAACAGAATTGTTAGAACCCAATACTAAGAATGTATCAAGAATGTATAATCTGTTGCTGAAGTGGAATACAATAGATGAGACAGTTAAATCAGCCATGATTAAATGGGCACAGGACATTGGTCATGACATTATGTTTGCTGACTGGGAACAGTTATGGACCACCGGTATTAAATTCACGGCAAGCAATGCCTTAAGAGAAAATATTATGAAAATGATTTATAGGTGGTACATGACCCCAGTCAAGCTTGCGAAGATTTATCATCTGCCCAATAATAAATGCTGGAAATGTAATGAGACTGAAGGTACCTTCTTTCACCTTTGGTGGACCTGCCCAAAGATTAAAGCCTTTTGGGAAATGATCTATAATGAAATTAAGAAGGTACTCAAATGTACCTTTCACAAGAAACCAGAGGCATTTCTCTTGGGCATGGTCGGCCAGTTGGTGTTAAGGAAGGATAGGACTTTTTTTATGTACGCCACTACAGCAGCAAGGATCCTTCTAGCAAAGTATTGGAAGACACAAGAACTCCCCACACTGGAAGAATGGCAGACGAAAGTGATTGACTTTATGGGATTGGCAGAAATGACTGGCAGAATCCGTGACCAAGAGAAAGAGACGGTGGAGGAAGACTGGAAGAAGTTCAAAGCTTATCTTAAGAACTGTTACAGTATTGATGAGTGCTAAAATGTCAAGGGAAAGGAAGATACAGAATTGCAGCGGAAATTGTTTGTTGAAATAAGATGAAATTGAGAAAGATAATAAGTTTTAATTAACTGGAGTAAAGGGTTGCTGAAAAATTGTAAAATATGGATGCAAAAAGGGTGAGGTATGGGGAAGTCCGAGAAAGAAGGCTTATGAAAATGAGGTTATGAAATTATATCTGTGTGTTTGTTTTTGTTTGTTGATGTGTGTATGTTGTTTTGTCTTAAAATTGGAAAAATAATAAAAATTATATTTTTTTAAAAAAAAAGAGTGATGGGAGGCGCATTCCATCAATGTCTGGAAGGCCATGGATTTCTCACATTGTCTAGGCTTTGTCTAACTTCATCTATCTCTTCTATAGATTTCCTAGCAACTGGCAAGGAGGCCTCTGGTGGTTATTATTCCACTGCCTTCCTCACTGAGCTGTTCCATGTGCTCCACCTCTGGAAAATTATTTCCCAACCTGAGATTTGATAATAACTACTGTGAACGTGGAGTGAAATGTCCCTTCTGAACTCCAGTGGACAATGTTTTTGGCCCTATGGTAATCTTCCTCTCTGGCGATCACTCGTAGCCAAGTAAGATTGTCTTCCATGAAAACGGTCTTAACAGTGAGTCTGTAAGTGGAGGTCAATTCTGGATCCACATGTCCATCCACAGTGGGGACAGAGGTTTCTGGGCAGGAGTTGATCATGGTGAGGGATTGCCAAGCGTGCCTTCCTCTTAGCTCATTTCTCCTTTTCGTCCTAAGTTCAAGCTTCTTCAAAGTCCATGACACCTTTGGTCAAGGCTGTTCTCCAGCTAGAGTGCTTGCAGGCCAGTGTTTCCCAGCTATCAGTTATCCCTATGGTAGTAGTCCATAATAACCAATACTCTGTCTGCTTTTCTGCCCTGCTCAATTAGTGGGCAAAGAGGAGGCATCACTGAGGTGATGAACCTATATTTGGGCTGTACCATGGGAGCTGCCATGACTGAATTCTGCTCTGTTAAAAAGAGAAATCCCAACAGGTAGAAAACTAGTATGTCCAGAAAGAAGAATTCTACTTTAGCATTCTTCCTAACATGTGTTTTCCAGGTGCAGGGAATGTTTTGATATGGAGCAGCATTCAGTCATATGATTCTTCCATATGTTCAGTCCAAAGTGGTGCACTCCAGATGGAGGTGAACTCACTCAGAGAAAACTAGACCAAAGGCTCACCTTATAGGTCACGGTTTCCTCCTCACACACAGTTTCCTCAGCTTCCTCCTCTTCTTCCAGGTCACAGGACATGGCCCGGCGGATCTCAGGTCCCAGATCTTGCAAACTTTTCAACCCAGCCTGAATGGGAGGGAAGCACCAAAGCAGCAGGATCAGCCAGCCTGGTATCCATGTTGCATTCTCTCTTCATTAGAGCAGCTAAGAGGCCCACAGCAAAACAAGGATACTCACCTGCAAGGCAGTAGAGTTGCTTGGGGACCCATCTGGACCAAGCATTCCTTTCTCCTTCCGCTTACGGAATTTACGGAAGTAATCCTGGATCAGGAATGTGGCATAGAACTTTCCAACAGTGACCTCCTCCTCTGCCAAGGGAAGACGTTAAGTGCACTCTTGTTAGGAATCTGTGGCTTGTTTTTGGGAACATCTGTATTTCCAAAAAGCTCCATGGAATAGGTGGGCTGCTTTTTAAAGGTCACAGTGTCCTATGGCATCTTAAAGAGTACAACCTTAATTTATGGTGGCAGTCTTGAAGGTGCCACAGGAGCCCCTTTATTTCCTCTGAAACAGATTAACATGGCTCTTCTGCAGATCTGAAGGTCTATTTTTCCCAAAGATGATCTCCATCTTGCGCCAAATACAATATGACTTTATTTCCCCCCAGAGTGGCTGGGGAAATCCAGCCAGATGGGCTGGGTATAAATAATTTGTTGTTGTTGTTGTTGTTGCAAAATTCTTCATATATGCAAGATCCTTCATAAACAGGGCTGGCAATGGGCAAGACTGGCACCTGCTCCAAGGTCCATGATTGCTGAAAGTGCCCATCAGGCCAACACAGCCTCTGACTTCCCCATTTCTCTTGACACTCTGGAGGTATGTGGGTAGGACACATTAAAGCATGGTGTGGTTTTGCCCGGTGCCTGCTGTAGATCACTTACTTGGTGCTCTGCAAACACTCAATACTCTCCAGGATGCTTGCCAAGCTACAGTGCTCTACCAGTCCCCTAGGTCCACTGAACTCCTTGCGTCTTTGCTGCAGGAATCCCAAGTATCACTACAGCATCATGTCTTCCAAGCTTCCTTATCCTTTGTTGAACTTGCCAAGGTGGCCCTCAGAAGGTAAAGCAGATGCCACCTCTGGTTGCTACACAACAATGCCCTAAGCAACCTAGAGATTACTTCAGTGCTTGGACCAGCCCTGAGAGCAAACCAGCACCCTGTTAAATGGGACTCAGAGTAAGTTCTGGGTGGAAAGCCAAGAGTGCTTAGTTCAGTTTTTATCTCTGGGCAGTGGGGATGGGACAGAGTCCGGTTGCTAGGACAAAGGGGCACTGACCTTCTGGTGGAGGGATAACTTCATCCAGGATTTTGGGCTTGGTCCGCTTCCAGATCTTTTTGATTACAGCACGAAGTTCCTTATTTGCCACATCCAGGTCTCCTACAAGAGTGGAGGGAGAATGAGGACCACACCAGACATTTAAAGCACATGGCTCCCCCACAAAAACCTGGGAAGTATAGTTTATGCCCAACAGAGCTACAGTTCCCCAAATCCTTTAAATGTGCTTTAAGTTTGTGGGGTGGATCTGAACAAAACCTCTCTTCTAGATTCCTGCACTAGTGGGTTACAGTAATGCCTTGGTACCAATCCGTACCCTTGCAGTCTACTCTGGGGTTTGCCTGTGACTTCTCAGGACCCTGCAGCTCAAGCCCAAGTCCTTGCAATGCCTGTTCCACTGAACTAGTCCTGCTTACATGATTCTCTCCATCTATACATATGACTGGGGTGGGGAGGTGACAAATGCCCCCCACACATCACCCCATTGCCTGCCTCTGTGGTTAGGCAGATGTTCTGTGGAATATGAGCAGTGGGTTCTAGTCAGTTATGTTTCTTGCTGCATTTTTGTGCCTTTAAAATGTTTTTTTAAATTGTGTTTTGTATTTTGTTGTCTATATGAATTATGTAAAGGGATGCAGGTGGTGCTGTGGTCTAAACCACTGAGCCTAGGGCTTGCCGATCGGAAGGTCGGCGGTTCAAACCCTCGCGACGGGGTGAGCTCCTGTTGTTCAGTCCCTGCTCCTGCCCACCTAGCAGCTCAAAAGCACATCAAAGTGCAAGTAGATACATAGGTATCACTCTGGCGGGAAGGGAAACAGAGTTTCCGTGCGCTGCTCTGGTTTGCCAGAAGTGGCTTAGTCATGCTGGCCACATGACCCAGAAGCTGTACGCTGGCTCCCTCAGCCTATAGAGTGAAATGAGCGCACAACCCCAAAGTCATCCGCGATGGGACCTAACAGTCTGGGGTACCTTTACCTTTATGAATTATGTAAGAAATTTGATTGGATGAGCAATCCTAATACAAAGATAATGAATAACAAGCAAGCGAACAAACAAATGCCCAGGGTCACCACTGAGGGTGCCTTGTGAACAACGAGGTGCGCATAGGGTGGGTGGGTGGGGGTCCAAGCCAAAGTGGAGTGGGGTGAAGGTGGGGCAGTGGAAACTGGAGGTGGCTGAAGCAAGGCCTTCTGGTCTGACCCAAAGGACAGTTGCAGGAGGTGGGGAAGGAGAAGTGAAGCTTGGGACCAGATCGTATTTTTAATGCTGGGTCTTATCCCTGGAATTTGGATTGTAGGGTCTGTAGAGTTTGGCTGAATAGCCCGCTTTATTTGTGGCCACCATTGACCCTTTCAAGGTATTTCTTTCCACAATCCTGCAAAAGCCTAGCAGGAAAGGAGAGAAGTTTCTAACTTTCCACTTTCTCTTCTGTGGATTTCCAGGGAAGGAGTATTTCAGCTAGTGTGTGGCATAAGAGGGGAGTTGCAGTTGCTACGAGCAACTGGGCAAGTGGATTTGCATAAATCCAGTTACGTGCTTGGAGAAAAAACATCATTCCCGGAGAGTATAAAATGTTCTTTCTCATCAGCTAGTAACAATTCTGCATATACTGAGGACAAGCGCCATGAGAACCGTCTTGTACCTCACCTTCTGTTTTGATCTTGAGGGATGTCCGCACCAAGGCAAAGAGAGTGGCATTGAAGGTGACAGTTCCATCTGAGTTCAGGGGCATGTTCATAGCCACCAGCCTCTGCAGAGACAAATGAATTAAAAGCAAGAATCCTTGTCACCTGTCCTCCCCAGCTACCTCTCTACTGTATCCCCACCCACCTCATTCCCTTCATAAAGTCCTCCAAGGGAACCCATGAGGACTGATAGGCTCTGGAGCTAGAACCCGGCTACGATGTTCTCCTAGGAAGCGAGAACCCAGGAGTCACATTCAGGTGGGCTCCTTGAGATTACCTTGCAAGCTACTCGGTGGGGGCAGAGTTTCCCAAAGCCCAGCGGGGGCTGTATCCGGCGTAGTAGAGTCACTACATCAAGGTGCTTGATGCGGCCCCTGGAGGAAGAGAACTTATTTATTAGTTGCAGGTTTGATCCCTGTAAGGGACAGTTGCATATTCCTGCATTGCAGGGGGTTGAACTACATGGTCCTCAGGGTCCCTTCCAACTCTAGAATTCTGTGATTCTATTATTTATTGCATTTATATTCTACTCTTTTCTCCTGGCATCAGCTCGCCGCCCTCGCCTGCCTCTGCCATGCCACGCCAAAGCAGGAGGTGCCGTGTCCAGCCTTTACCTCTTCCCCGCCGGAGAAGCCGCCCCCCAGCCGCTGCCTGCCTCCTCCAGCCCCACCAGCAGCGCCGGAGCACCAGAGGGAGCATTGCACCATGGCGCCAGATATGCTTAAGATGGCTCTGCTGTTTAGGGCCCCTTGTGGCACACAATTACACTGGCAAAAATGTTAAAATAACACCCCTCTTATTGCCTGAGATTTCAAGATATTGTATCACGGGACCTCTGCAAATGAAGCTATAAACCAGGAGAAGGACAAAACTTCTCTCTGCCGCCCCTAGTAGAAAGTTCCAGAATTTCTGGATGATCGAAACATTCCATTGCATTTCCATGTAAGTAGTTACTGTAATTGCAGAAAAAAGACATGTGTCTCTTACTTGGCAGCTGGATCGTACTCTGACCAGATCCTCTTGAATTCATCAAGATGGTGGGGACCCAGAATGGACCAGTCCCGGGTTAGATAGTCAAAATTATCCATGATGACAGCAACAAAGAGGTTGATGATCTAGAAGAGGTGAAATGGAGTGAAGGTCAGTGAATGCACCCAAAGAGCCCATGAGAGGCAAGGAGAGCAAGACCTCAGAGGCAATCAGCCTGTTCCTCTGAATATCAAGATCACTAGGACTTACTCCCAAGTAAGTGTCTTTTGAGTTGTAGCCACCATTGGAAGGCTTTCCATGAACCAGAGCTCATAAGCTCTTACGGAAACTGCTTTCCGGGCTTTGACTCAATGTTGGAATGTGCACAATTAGCACCATGTTGAGGACAGATAAATGAAAGTCCTTCAGACAGTTGGACTATGGAACTCCCTTCCCCTGGATGGAATGGCTTTAAAAGAGGATTAGACAAATTCACAGTTGAGAGGGCTATCAATGGCTACTAGCCAACGTGGCCATGCTCTGCCTCCATAACTGGAGATGGCAATGCTTCTGAAACCACAGGATGTGAGAGGGCTGCTCTTATGCTCACGTTCTGCTCCCTGGTTTCCCACAGGCATCTGCTGATGCTGAGCTAGAGGGGCCATTGGCCTGATCCAGCAGGTTCTTCTGTTCTTATGAGGAGAGCACATGAGAGCACGGGCAAAGCCCATTTCCGTCAATCCACATGTTTAGGATTGGCGAGGAAAACCTTCATGACAGAAGATGGTTATGATGAGTCATAGTGTTAGCAATTAAGCATGGCCCAGTGCCAGCTAGAGGCAGTGGTGAAAAAAATGGGTTAAATCTGGCACAGACCATCTGCCTAAGATTTAGTGCTGGTACAGGGATACCACCAAAAGGTGTAAGGCACACACTGAGGCACTTTGCTGTTCCTCCTGCACTGTCGTTCTCTTGCACACTGGCTAAGCAGAGCCGTAGCAGAAACATTTTGAGATCTCTGGGCAAGGACAGATAAGAACGCAACCAAGGGATGAGGAGGAGAATTTTGAGAGGACAAATGGCAGGGAGGTAAAGGGTTAAACTTTAATGGAGAGCAGGAGCTCTCCCTTAAAGGAAACCAAAAACATTCTGCCCATTCCCGATGCAATGCCCACTTTGGCTTTCAGGGACCAAGGCTGGGAAATGGCCCACCGCAGTCCCCCCCGCCTGGTGCAACCAAGGGCTTTCACATGTTGGCCACAACTGGGAGCCTGGCTTTGCAAAGCAGGATTGGCATCTGTTTTTTTGGAACTGGCTGAGGCAGAAGAGAGCAGAGGGAAGTCTGCTGCAGAGTCTCACCAAGAAGGCGCAGAGCATGAAGAAGCTGATGAAGTAGACAATGGCAAAGTTGCTGCCACAAGTGAACTCCTCGCCAGGCTCATAGTCGGACTCGGGGTCACAGCGTTTGCCAGGCAAACTGGCCAGCATGATCTCCTGCCAGGCTTCCCCTGTTGCACACCTGGAGGAAGAGAGAGGTGGAAAGAAGATGGTGAAAGCCACCAACTGGGGCTAAGGACCAAGGCACCCTGTGGGAAAGGGGCAGAAGCTTTGCTGCGGGGGGGGGGGGGCGGCACTTAGGAAGATGCTATTATTCCTCAGGGGCTCCTGTTTTTTCCAGTCAGCTCACTGGTTCCACACCCCGAGGGACCACCAGAAGGTCTTAAAATGGCCTTAAGTTGTTAAATGCAGAAATACTTTTGCTTTGTGGAGGCAAAGAGGCACCTGAAGAGCAGCAGCACCGCCTGCGGGAAGGTCTGGAAGTTGTTGTTGCGGTTGATTGGCGTGCCGTCCTGCATGGCCACTTTGCCAAAGGTCTGAAAGGCAAGGAAAGCACTCTCAGGGCCATGCCAAGATGTCATGAACAGATTCCAGCTACAGAATCTCTGTGAAGTACAAACCATTAAGCCCTCCTCTCCTATGAACTAGTGGAGAATGAAACTGCACCAGCACCACACAGCTAGAACTATGACAGGAAGCAGGGTGGTGCTTACAGCACTGGACCAGGTCCAAGGCTTTCCTGTATGTGGTGATAAGCGAAAGCCCACTTAATGTTTCTCACAGACATCACTCATTCAGCCTGCATGCTACAGAATCCTATGCAGTACTCCGGTTGGAATAGCAGGCATGCACATGTCTTTGTGCATGTATAAGTAAGTGTGCTGGGTGTCCCTTTTCTTAAAGCATGTACCCACACACATGATGCACCCAGAGCCCCTTGCACCATAAAGGCACACAGTTCTAGCAAAGCCCACTCATAGCACACAAATTGTGGCATGAATTAATTTGCTTCTCGGCAAGCTTGGAGAGCAGTAGGGGAGGCTCCGTCTGCTCACCTGCATACCGATGACTGCGTAGATGAAGAAGATCATGGCAATAAGAAGGGCAACGTATGGCAAAGCCTGGAGGTGGAACAAACACAGAGTGAACTGGGAGTACTGGACCCACCCACCCAGCTACCAGGCTCAAACATGCCTGGTTTAGTCCAGTACACAGCACAGCCTATAAAGATGCTTCTGTTTGTGCTCAGCATTTCTCTAGCATGCTCTTCTCCTCCCTATGTGTTGGATGGAGCACAGCATGCTTTGATCTACTGTGGGAGGGAAAGGCCACATCCCAGGAAATCCCTCTTACCTGGAAGGATTTGATGAAGGTCCAGAGCAGGGTGCGGATGCCCTCTCCTTTGCTGAGCAACTTGACCAGGCGCATGACACGGAAGAGGCGGAAGAAGGTGATGGAGATGCGAGAGCTGTCCTCCGAGCTCTGTGGAGGCAGAGAGAGAAGTCAGGTTGGCAGCACCCACATGACGACAATAAAGAACTCCATGCAAGTCAGGCATGAGGGATCGTGGCCGGCCAGATATTGATAGACTCCACTCCCAGCAACCCTGGTCCTCATGGCTACAGCTCAGGGATGATAGAAGCTGGAGGGCTGCAACATCTGGAGGGCCACAGGTTCCCCACCACTCCTGTCTGATGTATAGACATGCTACATGCAACTTGGTGCACAGCAGATGCAAAAGGCAGGGAGCCTTTTCAGGCCCAGGGCCACATTCTGTTCTAGGCAACCTTCCAGGGGCTGCATGCTGGCGCATGCTGTATCAAGAGCAAAATTGGGAAGGCAACAAATGTAAATTTTGCTTTTGTACAGTAGATTAGTTTCTGCACACACTCGGGCATGCCTTTCTACCCTCCATCCAGACCAGCAAGAGGCATGATCAGAGCTCAAGGACACATTCCAGACAGGCAAAAATGCTTGTGGTGCAAAGCAAGGCCAGGGGGTGGGGGTGTTGCTTGTGGGCAGGGGGCATGGCCAGGAGAGGTCTGGAGGGGAATGCTTAGCACTTGAGCCTGAAGTTCTTCACTCCTGAACTGAACCCACCCACGTATGGAAGATCCTTTTGGCTCAGGCCAGGTCATTTCCCCAGCAATCCACAGGTCAGCAGCAGCCTGTGGGAGTTCATAAGCAGAGCCTGGATAGTCTCCCCTACTGTCTGTCCAAAGCACCTGGTGCCAGGAGGAACACTGCCTCTGCACAGGGAGGCTCCACATAGCTGTCATAGGCAAGACATATGTATCTTGGGAACCCATATTCACACAGCCACAGGGCATCCTATACACAAGACAAAGGAAACAAAAAGCCCTTTTAGCATCTACCCTGAAGGCAGAGCAATCTGATGGGAAGGCCTGCTACAACTTCTCCCAGGTTCAGAGCTGCCTGCTTTGCCCCGGCCCAGGATCAAGGGGAAGAGGGTTGTGTTGTTGCCAGGCAACTGTGCTATCTCCTTTGTTGGGCATCTTTCTGCTGCTGTGGGTGACATAAGGAAGTGCCTGCTTGCGAAAGTGGCAGCAGTGGGGTTGGATTCAGCAAGAAAGAAGGTGAAGCAAAAGCCCCAAATCCAGGCAGCCCACCACTCAGGACTACCTTGATAAAGTTCCATCACATGAACCCTGTCAATGCTTGCACACATCAGGCCAATGCTGCCTTTGCACACACAGAAGCCTCATGCCAGATGCATGTTCACCCATCCAAGGGTAGGCACGGTGTGTCAGGAGGACCCAGGGCCACAGTAGATGAATGGTGTCAGGTGAGGGAGGGTTCAGCCTGAGCACCACCAACCAGCACTAGCCAAAGCGTAAGATTACAAAAGACCAAGCATGCCTGCAAATAAAGCCCCCTGATGCCAAAAGGCAGAATGAACCAATTGATACTAGTCCCTGACTCCCTATGAAAGCAGAGTTGGGGCAGACTGGGTGGCTTTGCTGCTCCTTGTGCTGATTAATATGCAATTTTGCTTTGTAATTATGCAGTTTTGCCTTCCCCCACCTTGACAGGCATTAGGTCTGGCAACACATCAGCTGTCAACACCTGGTGAATCATATGTGCAATTACTCAAACATAGCACACTCACGGCTATAGACACACACACCACACACACATCATTTGCACACAGTTGCCTGAATTTAAATTATCACTTGCGACCCCCATGACATCCAGTTACTCTCAATATCTGACCCTGCCACCACAAGACTGCTTGTTACCCCCAAGCTTACACCATCTGCAAACACTTAATTTATTACATGATATACTGCATTTCCTCCAAGGAGCTATATGTGGTGTCTCTCTCCATTTTATCCTCACAACAAACCTGTGAGGTAGATTAGGCTGAGAGTTTGCCACCCAGCTTCATGTCTGAGTAGGAATTTGAACCTGGCCCTTACCAGTCCTAGTCTGACAATCACTACACCATACTGGCTCTCTTATGAACCTGTTTGTTGCATACACTTAGCATTGACGCAGCTAGCCCTTCCACCACCCCTTTCCAAACTTTCTTGAGATTAAATACATGTGCAATACCTCTCCAACATGACCTCCATTCTAACGCAGGATAATGAAGGGAATGATGATGGCAAAGACGAAACGAGGGTTCATAACATCCAATGGGAAGCAGCGGCATGGCAGAGAACAGGTGAGAAAGTGAGAGAGAAATAGCAGAATGGATACATAGATGGATAGACAAAAGGCAAAGAGACGGGCAATTATAAAGGTGGATGAATAAATGAACTCCAAAAGATGCTTTGCTTTTAAACCATCTAATCAGTTTGGTTTATTGCATTATGCATACGCAAAATTAGAAACTTAAGCTGGGATCTAGCACAAAATTTTATATCTTTGTTTAAAAGCAGATTTCCAGACCTCAGGGTTTGAGTTATGCTGTCAAAAAGATACAAGTATTCAGGGTATTCATTCCATACATGTGCGGTGCTGCAACACATCCAAACTCTTTCAGCAACTTTGCTGCAGGTGTGCTAACATTTCCCAGCAGAAGAAAAAAGCTGAGGTTGTTTCAGAGGACACATTTCATGTGGGGAATGACTCACGTTGACTTCAGTGACTGCGATGTCAACTACACTCCCGACCACGATCAGAGCATCAAAGGTGTTCCATGCATCACAGAAGTAGTGCTGGGGGAAAGAGAGAGAAAAGGCCACTCTGGAACAAATCCTGCATAGATTCTTGTGGAAAAGCAGCCAGAGCAAGACCCACATGCACTTCTTTTTCCTATAGTTTCTAGAATTATACAGAATCATAAAATCTTTGAATTGAAGAGTTGCAAGGGACCCTGAGGAGAAACTTCTGCCCTTCTCTCAGTTCCGCTGATAGAAGGTAATTCCATGGTTACTGTCAATCAGATGGTCTGACTATTAATCACTCTGGAAGATAAGAGGGGTTGAATGGGAGGAACCTCAAATCCTTTGATCTCTGCTGTCTGCACCTAGGGGCTTGGCTGCAGGTTAGAATGAGCAGGCAAGTGGGGGAGCTGACATCTACGTAAGAACCCCTTGTGGGTTCCTTCTTAAATACTTATGGGACAAGATAAACTGTCTTAGAAATATTTATCTGTCTGCTGGTGAAAAAATATAATCTGAAGTCCTGTAAAAACTGCTTTCTGTTTTTAAGTATAACAAAGGAGAAAATGGCTGTTCAAATGTCAAAGGCAGAGTGAAAAGCCTGGTTTATGGTTGGCTTCCTCCCACTGTAGACTTGCTGAATTCCAAGTGTGAACAGCATTCTGGGAAATGCTGCAAGACCTACCCGCTTGGGCTGGCCTTTGGAGCTCAGGAGTAAGTTGGAAACAGGTGGAGGGTGAGGAGGGAGTGAAATGAACATGAAACTTGATCCTGGTTTGCTTTCTTATGCACTCTGGGCCTTTGGTGTGAGTTGGGCTATGTATCTAATGACATTCATCATACATTTTTTTTCAGACTCCTTGGAAGTGTTACCTTGAAATGCAGAAGGCTCCTTTTGCAATATTTTTATATGCTTCAGGATCTCATGCAAAGAGGCTCTCTGCAGATACAATAAATCCCTGATGTAGATTTCTACCAAGAAAGGCCATTTTTCCAGTTACTCTGGAACCTCTCTTGCCAGTGCCTGGATCCAAAGATTGGTAAGGTCAGGCATTTGCTGAGGCCTGAAAACTGATAAATGGCCACTGGCTTCACTTTCCACAGGCACCAAAGAGCATAGGAGGCAATGGGAGGAAATTATTGGATTGCATGTCCTGTCTCTTCCAGGATAAGGGGCAACCTTGAGAGTGCCTTGCCTGATACTCCACAAAATCCTGGAGTCAGAATTGCATGTCACACTAGTTGCTGGAGCAAATGATCATTATCAGTGCAGGGGATTGAAACTAAAAGCCTCAGACCCTGTGGGATTATTATCACTCAGCTGGAAACTTGTGAATACTGGCATAATGCCAAGATTCCTGCCAAGCTCCAGAATTAACTTGAAAACATATGGTTGTTTATGGTGAGACTCTAAGCCAGGTGTGGAGGACCTGTGACTCTCCAGGTATTGTTGGGCTCCAGCCAGCATGGCCAATTATAAAGGTTTGATGGGTGCTGTAGCTCTGCAAAATCTGGGGGGCCGCAGGCTGCCCACCTCTGCTCTAAGCAAAGTATCTCTGGAGTAGAACCCCCAGCTCCCAAACCTTGGGCTTGAAGGCAATGATCTTCAGCACCATCTCGACAGTGAAGAGGCCTGTGAAGACCATGTTGAGCAGGTCCATGACATAGTTGAAGGGCTGGGACTGTTCGTAGTGCTGGAAAAGGAGAAAATGCACAAAGCATGTAGGAGCACCTTGGGGATCTTGTGGTCCTCAAGCTGGGAGCTGTTGTGATTTGGTGCTTTGCAACCTTGTTCTCAAAATCCACCCAGCATTCCCAGGTTCTTTTGGGCTCCTATCTACCACACCACACATTTGTTGGTTGGCAGCCAGAGGCCCTTCCTCTGGTCCTGATTTACTGATCAGCCATGGCACACTGTCTGTGCACACACCTTTCAGCAAGTTTGTACCATGGACTCTGTCTTGTCTCCATCACCTATCTTTCTACCTTGTTGCGAGGTGTGACCTGGGCTTCTCCTGCCTTCTCCCCATCATCTACAGCATCCTACCTTCCACTCAAGGGTTGTTCCCTTTGGAGTGAATATTGCCTTTGGGGGTCAAAATCCCAAAGTATAAGTATGCCATGCACTTCACTGGTCCTAGGTATTTTGAGAAAGCAGGATGTGTGGAGGGAATCCTGATCTACCCTCAAGTCCCACTGGCTCATATTCACTCTTCTGCAGGGCTTTTTTTTAAGCTGGAACTTGAAAGAACTCAGTTCCAGCACCTCTCAGGTGGGCACCATTGCCATTCTAAGAAAATGAGGGAGGTGTTCATGGTGAGTTCCAGCATCTCTTTTTCTAAAAAAAACAGCACTGCTCTTCCGGATGGTCTCCTTTAATACCAAAAATAGCTGTCCACATGAACATCTCCCCCAGAGTCAGCGTTTCTCTGCCCTTGAAGCCCTGGCACCTCACAGCCATTGAACACTGCCATTGTGCATCAGATTCCCTTTGTTCTCATGACAAAGTTCTGATTCCTGCCATCACTACAAGCCTTGGTACTCCAACACCTCAGTCCTTTTCTCTCTCTATTTAAAATAAAGACAATGGTGTGTTGTTGTTGTTTTAAAAATGATACAAGTATCAAAATATGCATGTACAATAGGCCCCTCTATACAATAGGCAAAATATTACCCTGTGTATGGGTTGTTTAAGCATAAATTCCCTTCCCCACAACACAGACTTCTCCCACACCAAAGTGAGCCCTATTCTACCAAGTGAGCTTCTTGGTCTCTCCACTTCTCTTTACATTCTGAACTGAGTGCCTGTCATCTCACACCTTTCTTACTAAGAATCAAACTAGTCATGGCAGGGGCTGCCTTGTTTGTGGACTTGTGTGTCTGCTCCACTGATGTTTGAAAATGGGGATTGTGAGGTGGATGGGCCTAATTCTTTCTTTAAAAAACAACAAAAGGAGCTTGAAGGTAATGTGTGCCTCTTCTCTCCTGATCTTATCTCACTGTGCTTCAAGCCCACTCAGTTTCCTATATTGGGAGCCAGGCTGAGGCAATGGAGCATAGGAAACTAAGGAAGGGAAGAGGGTTCAATTTCATTCGTCCACATGCTCTTTTTGTTGTGTAGATTTTTTGGCTTTAGACATGAACAGGACAAGCAAGTGAAGGACAAATGTCCTGTCTCTTTGGCCTCATCTGCCTTCCATCACCAATCTCCCCCTCACATACCCTCACTGCCCTTCTCACTGTTACCTGCTCACTCTCACCTGCACAGCCAGTGCAATGGTGTTAAGCATGATGAGCACAAACATGATGTATTCAAAACCGGTGGAGTTGACCATGTACCAGAATTTATACTGATATTTGTTCTTGGGGATGTAGCGCCGTAACGGCTGGGCCTTCAGGGCATATTCCACGCACTGCCGCTGTGGGAAGTAGAAGAGTTTTAGCTAGAAAACAATGAACAACCCTGCACTAACTGCCCCATAAACATCATCACCACTTCAAGGTATCTTTGAAAGCTCTCCAGATCCCAGGCATGTTAGGGAGGTCTTATTCAAAGATATTGGTTCTGGAGCCCCAAGTTGGCATTTGATATAGACTTAAGGCCACAAGGAGACTAGTAGCCTTGCTGCATGAGCAATAGATACTAGTACCATAGGCCTCTGCAGGCAATCAGTTTAGACCTCTGGCAAGAGCAACCTGTTATTCCCCTTGTAGATTGCTAGGTGGGGAGGAAGAGGAGAGAGAGAGGGGGGAGGGAGAAGGATAAGGGTGAGAGAAAAAGAGCGAGAAGGGATAGTCCCACCCACTTTTGGTTCTGGTCCCGTCCCCTGAGAGATTATACCCCCGCCCTGCCAAGGAAATTCAGCCCTCAACAGAAAATGTTCCCTGCTCCTGCTTTATTCAGTACAAGGAATTGTGGGACAGTCACTGGAGGGAGAGAGACAGAAGGAAAAAGCCACAATCTCCACCAGCTCCATCAGAACTGCACAAATTTGAAGTAATCAACTGCTGAAGTTAATGTGGCAGCAGAACAATGAGGATGGGTTGGTCATGGTGGCAGTGAGGTTGGGAATAAGTGGGAATGGTGATTTGCACCAGCAGAGCATGAAGTGAGGAGAAAGAGATACCTGGTTCTTGTCCAGCTCACAGTTCTTGTATTCCTGTTCTCCCTGTGCCCGGAAAGTGATGATGACGAAACCCACAAAGATGTTCATCATGAAGAAGGCAATGATGATGATGTAGACAATGAAGAAGATGGAGATCTCCACCCGGTAGTTGTAGATGGGCCCCTCGTTTTCTGCATTGGCATCGATAGCCTTGTAAAGTAGCCTGGCAAGGGCAAAGTGGTGAAGAGAGGGAAACTATGAACAGAGAGCATAACAGTGAAGAGGAGAGACAGACCCATAAAAAGCATGAACTACCATTCTGTGGACAGGATATACAACCATTTGGATCCCTTCCAATCAAGATACAGGCCTCATCATGGAACTGAAACTGCCTTGGTTGCGCTGGCCGATGATCTCCAGCAGGCTAGGGACAGAGGTGAAAGCTGTTTCCTGCTTCTGCTGGATCTCTCGGTGGCCTCTGACATGACTGACCATGACATCCTTCTGGACCGTCTAGAGGAGTTGGAAGCTAGGGGCACTGTTATGCAGTGGTTCCACTGGGAGTGGCCTCCAGGACAATAAAACACTGGTCTTAATGGATCCACATTGGTTCCCAGTACGTTTCCAAGCACAATTCAAAGTGTTGCTGCTGACCTGGTACCCAAATTTCCAGGGCCAACACGCATAAAGGAGCCCCACTGACCAAGACCAAGATCGCCATCTTGGCTGTGACTTGACATGGGGTGTGGATAGGCAGTGACAGCACACCTAAGCCCTATGATCTGTTAAAGCACACCTCAGAGTTCCTGGTAGCAGTGCAGGATACATTTTCTCTGTTCATGTAAAGTGCTAAGGGTGTGAGTGTGTCTCAAAGCAGCCCTTGCAGCAGTCAGGCTCCTACATCTTACTTCCCATGCCACTGAGGCATAGTCTTCCTGCCCAAGTAACTGCAGGCAGAGCTGTATTCCTCAGAACTCCCACCAAGGCACCAATTCAAGCTTCCCCAGTTGACTCAGCCCCTGTTCATGAGACAGAGGCTCCACCGAACTCTACAAAGCCTCATGCTAGGAAGCAGCCCAATCTGAGCAACTCCTCCACAAATGTGCAGTTCCTGTTCCCTGCCCTCCCTGCTTCCCAGCTGCCCCTCTCAAAATGCCAGCCTTTTTCTGCTTTGGACTTTGCCACTTGCCTCTGGTGAATCCACCTGTCTGGTAGAGCCTTCCCTCCTAATACTTGGCCAAGTTGCCCCAGGAGTCCCAGAAATTGATGCCAATTATTGGTCTAATCCAGCCAGGAATTTTTATAGACTGCAAAAAGTGTGGGAGATGATTCAGAAGGCAGACATAGGAAGAGGCGTGGAAAAATGGGTGGATTTCCTTTCCAGTCTTCAATAAGTCACACAAGCTTCTTTATTATGGCAGAAGACAACGGGTAGAAAGCTAACAACACGATAACTTGCGTGTGGCAAAAGAGCTGTGTCATGTTCACATTTTTGTTTTACATAGTGACATGCCAGAGAATTATGGGAATGGTGAGAATCATCACAAACACAATTATATACACACGTTTGTGCACACCCCGTGCACAATCCCCAGTAGAGTAACTCACGCTGGCCAGCCTTCAAAAGTAGAGACAGTGAAAAGGGCCATCATGCCCGACAAAACATTGTCAAAGTTGAAGTCACTGTTGAGCCAGGCACGCTCCCGCACCATTGGGTGAGCCACATCTCCATCCTTGTAGACAATGAATGTGCCCCTGTGTGCAGAGGAGGAGGAGGAAGAGGAAGAGGAATAGGAAGACGGAGCAGAAGGAGCTATCACTATGGGCTGCAGCTGGGAGTCATTGAACTTAGACAGGCAGACCAGATCCCAGAGTGTAACCCTAACACAATTTCCAGCTGCAAAAACCACAGTTCCTTTTACTGCAAAGCTACCCAGCCACCCTCCTTTCTGCCTCTCAGACCCCTCTCTCCTATCTTAGGGACAAACTAGATGCTAATAGTCTCCCACCTTTCTCTTTTCTTCCTCTCTTTATTTTTAAACTGAAAAGCAGATACATGGAGGCAGCTGGTCTGAGTGAAAGAATAGCAGGGATTGCTTAACCTTTTCCCTTTTTGCCATTTATTTCTTCAAAATTATCTCCCCCCCCCGGGTGGGGGGGGGAGAGAAGCAGCAGCTTGGGGAGGGGAAGCAGAAAGACGACAGGAAAGGAAAGGGTCACAGAGCACCTTCTCCCTGCTACTCTTTGGGTCACAATCACAGACTCAGAGGTTAGTTTTCAGCAAAAGAAACAGGAGAGGGGAAGGAAGAAAGGTAGGAGCTTATAACTGTATCTCCCATGTGATGTCTTGTTTGGGCCTCACAGACACCCACAAACAACCCTTAATTCACAGGCCATTACACGATACTAGACCATCTAGCTTTCATCTCAGATCAGCCATACATGGGAATCCATTACATTGCTGCAACATTTTGCCATGCTAATGTATGGCAGTTGAGATCTGTCCAGGAGTGAGGAAAAAAGAAAAAGACAAGAAGAAAGCAGGGCCAGAGAGCTGCAGGCAGCAATGTTAACAACAGGCCCTAGTTTGATCTGTGGGGTGGCTAGACATCTTGGTTGGTGCTCTTGATATTAGGCTAAAATGCCAATGCCACCTGGAGAACTTGGTTGGGGAAGGTAACTGGACGCTCTGCTCTTCTTGCAGGGCAGGGCTGAGACTTACTTGCATTCATACGGAGTGTGCTTGGCCTCATCTGTGCAGCTGTAGAACTTGCCCTGGAGACAGAAGTGGCAGGAGATTGGAGATCGGGCACTGATGGGGAAGGAAGGTATCCATCTTGGGGAATTTCTTATCTTTCTACCCTGTGTGCTGCCCCCCATGGCCCTGGGCATGGAGGAAACAGTAAACCAGCCTCACACAGGGTGGGGCAGTCAGGGCTTACCTTTACCCTGCCCTGTAATGAGACACCCACTTCTATCAACTTTTCATCTTAGGGTAGAGCAAGATGTTATGCTCAACCCAGGTCAGTGTCAAGTTGTCATCCATCTCCCTGTAAAATTGCCTCAACCTCATCATATCATGTACTTCCCCACCCCACGTCATTGGGATCGTGCTGGCCCGGTGGAGGTGGGAGGTGGGGAAGGGCCTGCCTAAGCTTAACAGAGAAAGGTTCACAACAGTCTTATGTTGGGCATTATGTCTAGTTGCTCTTTTCACATTGCTTTTCCTTTACAAGATCTCCATACTTCTCTCGGTCTTTCTCTCGGTCTCTCTTTCCCTCTCTTGCTCACTGTCCACCTTCATCAAATATGGCAGTGTGTGCTGAGGTAAGCTACCAATCAACTAGCTGAAAAACAAGAGCAATACTTTGCAATGCAGATGATTTACCATATATCATTATATGATTATTATTACTATGTTTACCCATGTAACTTCTATAGCTGTGCCTTTGCACATGTATTTTCTTTCTTTCTCTTTGAGCTGATTTTTCCCCCCCCCCCCTTGTGATGACCTACAACTGAAACAAATAAGCCACCCGACTAGTGTCTATAATGAGGTACAGGATTGGTTGCTAAGGTGATGGTATTTGGAAGTGTTTTGGGTGCAAGCCCCAAAGAAACACGCCCACACTCAACATGTCCTTGATCCAAGCACATATACACATCTTGCACACATTCATTTAATCCAAACCACCCCAAATAAATTAGCACTCCTTACCTTGAAGAGCTGAACACCGATGCAAGCAAACATGAACTGCAGCAGGGTGGTGACTATCATGATGTTCCCAATGGTGCGGATGGCCACAAACACACACTGAACCACGTGCTGTCAGACAGGGAGGCACAAGGGATGTGAGGTGGCCAGGAGGGAACTTTCCAGTTCTCAACAGGGCGACCCTGTGGGTGTCAGGGCTGGTGCAAGACATTTTGGCACCTGAGGTGAATCACAAAATGGTGTCCTGCTCCTCACCAGGGAAGAAGCGGGGAGTGAAGATTGACATCGGGAAGAAGGGGGCATAAAGGTCTACCTTGGGATCCACTGCCCCTGTGGATCCTGCCACCTTGAAGCAGTTGCCTCACCCTGCCTCATGGATGGGCCAACCCTGAGTGGGCTGGGGAACACAGGCACCACATCTTCATAGCCCCCATGCTGTGGGACCTCCTTCCAGATCCACATTGTAGAGCCACCACCTGCCCTTGAAGACGTCCCTCACCTTCAGCCCCTTGGCCCGGTTGATGGCTCGGAGAGGGCGCAGCACCCTCAGCACTCGCAAGATCTTCACCACAGAGATGGCACTGGAGCTGAGGTGGAAAGAGGAAGGGAGGTGTGGGAGAGTTTTCGGTTGAAAAACCAAACTGCTTACACCTTCTTTTCATTTCCTATAAAATAGCTCCTAAGAACTCAGTAAGAAGAGCCCTGCTGGATCAGGCCAAGAGCCCAACGTAGTCCACCATCCTGTTCTCACAGTGCCTAACCAGATGCCTCCAAGAAGCCTGGAAGCAGGACCTGAGCACAAGAGCCCTCTCCCTGCTTGTGAATCCCAGCAAGTGGTATTTCAGAGGCTGGAAGCGGAAGACGGCCATCCCAGTTGGTGGTGCATCACTACGCAACATTGCCCTTTCATCCCGGACCAGGCCAGCACAATCCTTTTCTTCTTCTTCTTTTGGGGGCCTACTCCCAAAGTATCTTGACCATTCCCCAATCAGACTTACTGGATGCCAAAGGAGATGAGTGAGACACTGACAACCAGCAGATCAAGGAGATTGAACCAGTTCCGGCAGAAGGAGCCTTTGTGCAGGAAGGCGCCGTAAGCGGTCATCTAAGGACAGAGACATGCTAAGCACCCCGGCTCCACCCAACTCCTCTTTCTCAGAACTGTGGCTGGAACCCAGAAGCTTGGAGATTAGGTCCCCAGGTGCCCTGCGCCAACCAAGTGACCCTGCCTTCCCCCACCCAGGCTCAGTCCCTTTATATTCAAGAGCAGATGTGCTAACTTAAGAGGCAGATTGGGGAGGGGGCTGATGTCATACCTGGGTGTGATGTCACACACATGCACAAGCACCAAGCATCCTGAATGTCAGCTTCTCCTTCTGCTTCTGCTGTTGTTGCTGCTGCGCCTGCCAGGAAAAGAGGCCCTGGCTCTGCCGACATTGTGCAGCCTACAATGAGCGCTGAGCACCCCAAATGCCACACACACACTGGGAGGACCCAGGGCCTCTTTCCCTGGCAGCCAGAGAAGAAGCTGGCCCCGGAAGCTGGACCCTTGGGTCCCTCGAGCTCAGCCCTGTGTCTGCACTTACTGGCAGCAGTTTCAGGAAGGAGGCATTCCCAGGCTTACCTGGAGATGCTGAGCATTGAACCTGGGATGCTCTGTGTGAAGGGAAGATGCTCTTCCATGGAGCTGCATCTTCAGGATCTCTTTAACAGCTAAGGCTGAGTCACGTGAACCTGAGTTACGTGACTCATGCTTAACAATGTTGCTCAAGACCAGCCTTCTTTGCAAGAACCGCAGCAACCAGCAGGCATGAGGCAGTCTGCAGTCTACCAAAGATCTTGGTCTCCTTATGCCCACCACTGTTCTGCACAGTCCACAGCTGTGTTGGAGCTAAATTCATGGTGGGTAGTAAGAGTCAAAGGCCTCTAGACAGGAGCTGAGAAGTGCAGCCCTGACCTTTCCCTCCTTGTTGCTGGGAGCCACATCTTCTCTCCCACCCCCCTACTCCCCAATGACTTGTAGCTCATTCTGCAGTTGCTGACCCCCTTCTCCACCCCAACCCCAACCCTGATTGCCAGCTATGGGGCTATGAGGGCACTAGCAGAAGCAGCTAAGGTCTGGTTGTTCGGTGCCATCCTGCAGACGTGGCCCACGTGCAGGTGTGGGTAACCCTAGAGACTTGGCCACTGGGGCATCCACTGAGGGCTGGCTACTCTCCCCTTCCTCATCTTCTGGTACCTTGAGTAGGATCTCAACAGTGAAGATAGAAGTGAAGGCATAATCAAAGTATCCCAGAATCTGTGTAATGAGAGGGGGGAACAGGAGAGGGGTGGGGGAGAAAGAGAATGGAAAAATGAGGAAATAAGAGAGGAGTGAGTGAGAGAGAGAGAAAGGACGGAGCAGAGGGTGAGACACTCTTCTGCCTCTGGCCCTCTCTCTTCCATTCTACCCAACCACCTTTCCATATGGCATGGCTTACATTGTTGCGGAAGGAGTGTGCTCGGATAGGGTCCTCTGCTGCCAGGGAGATGCTGCTGAGGATGATGAAGACAAGGATGAGATTGGTGAAAATGTGGTGATGGATCAATTTGTGGCACCCAACACGAAGCCTGGCAAGAGAAAGAAAGGCGGCCACCATAGTGAGCCAGCAACACACAATAGGAGCAGCCAAGTTTCCTGAGGCACATGCAGACTCCCCTGCGAATCAGGAGGTGGAGATGGGGAGCTAAAGGGCGATCCTGGCAGATGCGGGCAAGATTAGAGGGAAGAGCCTGGGTGGTGCCTTGGAAGTGGGCTGGACTGACATGGGGAGAAAAGCCAGCAGCAAAATCTCTGAAGCCAAGCAAAGATTGACCTTGGGATTTGCCTACTCCCTTGACCTTGGGTTGAGATACCTGGGAAGAAGGCTAAAACTCCACCACCAGCGTGAACCCTGGCAGTTCTGGGTCTGCCCAAGCATAGCCAGACAGTGCCTCCAGTTGTCCCCTACTGCTCTCAACCAATGGGTCCCCAAAGTGGGACCACAATGAAACCAGGATCTCTGGCAGTTTTTTTACCATAGTCTTACACTGGTTAGTCATGCCCTCTGCCCCAGGAACCCAGGCAGCACTAGAAATCCCTTGCCAAACCTAGTTTTGAGGATTCTTTGGGGTGGAAGACACAACAGTTAAATGGATATATAAATTAGTAGCACAGATATGCTTCTACATGTAGGTTATTAAGGCACTCACACCAGGGACTCTGGCCACAGAGACCCTGCCACCTTGCACCACCAGGGCTGTTTGCAGATTGAGGATTTGGCATGCTGCAGTGCCACCCAGATAATGTCCAAAGAGGAGTACTGCAGCTCGTCAGGCCAGGCAATCTGTGGGGGCAACAGGAGCCAGGCTGGCCTTACAGAACTGGTGCTTCAAACATGGTTTTCCAGTGTGAAAAAGCTACTGCTAGAACAGTCATGCAGACTACATTGCATCAAGTCCTTCTGATGGCTGTTCACTGTTCTGTACCTTCACGCTGGCCTGCCGTAACTATGGACCTGGACCTTTGTTTGATGTTCTGGGTCTTGAGCTAAAGTAGGCTGCACCTTCGCCTTTCCAAGTGACTGCCTGCAGGTCTGACACCTGCACAGCCCTGGCACCAGAAAAGGAAATTCCTGGACCTTACCCTACAACTCTTGCAGAATTGTGAACAAACTGAGGTCACATTCCACTGAAAGAGAAAGCCAGCCCCACCTACTTCCTCCTTGGTTCATGCCTTTCTGTACTCACGGATTTGTCTTGCTAAGGCAGAAGAAGGAACTTCCATCAGGAATTGGTAACACCTTCTCTGTGGGGGTTTCCTCCAGTTTGTCTAGGTGAGACTCTGCCAAGCTCTGCTGATCTCCTTCTGCCTCTTCTTCCTCTTCCTCCTCACCTGAAAACAAGACATGGTGTAGGATTAAGCAAGGACTGAGGAACCTTTGGCCCTCATCTGAAGCTGAACTACAACTCCCATGAGCCTCGACAAGCATGGCCAATAGCCTGGGGCGATGGGAATTGTAGTTCAGCAACATCTAGAAGGTCAAAGGTTCTCCACATTTGGTTTTAAGGATTCCTCGGGAGCCATATTCATTACAGCAGTGTGTGTGTGTGTGTGAATGAGAGAGAGAGAGAATAATGTCTAACTATTATGAACTGATCTGATAATTATATAGTACAGTCAAACCTTGGTTCCCGAATGCCTCTGTTTTGGAACGTTTTGGCTCTTGAACGGCGAAAACCCGGAAGTGACTGCTCCAGTTTTTGAATAGTTTTTGGAAGCCGAATGTGCTATGTGGCTTCTGTTTTGAATTTCCCTATTGTATTGAGGCTTCTGCCTTCAGTTTTCGGTTGTCAAACCTTTTGGAAGTCAAGCGGTCTTCCGGGGCAGATTACGTTTAACATCCAAGGTTTGACTGTACCATAAATGTGCATGGTGCATTACAGAGTAACAACAGAGAAGAGGTGCAATTGCCCCAAGAAACTTACAATTTAACAGTTGATACAGGAAGGGAGGAAGGTTGAGGGGAGGCTATGCAAAGGCTAATGGAAAAAGTGAGCTGCAGCAGGAGAGAAAGAGGCTGCATAGAAGCACAGAATTGTAGAGTGGGAAGGGGACCCTCAAAGGTCATCCAGTCCAACCCCCCTGCAATGCAGGAATCTCAAATAAAGCATCCCAGACAGATGGCCATCCAACTTCTGCTTTAAAATCACCAGGGAAGGAGAATCCACTACCTTCCAAGGGATCCCGTTCCACTGTCAAAAGGCTCTTGCCATCAGACAGTTATTCCTGATGTTGAGTCAAAATCTCCTTTCTTGTAACATCAAGCCTTTGGTTCCCTCTGGAGCAGGTGAAAACAAGCTTGCTCCATCCTCCATTCAACAGCCTTTTTAATATTTGAAGATGACTATCATATCTCATCTCAGTCTCCTCTTCTCCAGGCTAAATATCCCCAACTCCCTCAACCATTCCTCATCAGGCTTGGTTTCCAGACCCTTGATCATCTTGGTTGCCCTCCTCTGCACACGTTCCAGCTTGTCAATCTTCTTCTTAAATTGTGATGCCCAGAACTAGGCACAGGGCTCTAGGTGTGCTCTGACCAGGGCAGAATAGAGCGGTACTATTAAGTCCCTTGAACATTATACTTCTGATGATGCAACCTAGAATAGCATTAGCTTTTTTGCTGTCGCATCACACTGTTGACTCATGTTCAGCTTGTGGTCCTCTAAGACCCCTAGATCTTTTTCACATGCCCTGCTGGCAAGCCCGATGTTCCTTCTCTTATATTTTTGCAGCTGGTTCTTCCTGCCTCAGTGAAGGACCTTGCCTTTGTCCCTATTGAAATCCATTGTGTTAGATTAGGCCCAGTTCTCCAAGCTTAGAGTCTGAACTCATGTTGCCATTGATCCCCTTCCTGGTTCCCTGCAATACAGTAGCTGCCTTTTATACTTAAGGCTTAAATATCCCAGAGGAGCTCAAAGGCAATTTATGTTGATGCCTGATAGTTGTTTACGTGGAAGAGAAAAGCTGGGAGGAGGAGAGGCAGAATAAGCAGCCTGGTCAATTGTAAGTTTTACATTCAATTACAAACCAGGCTGCAGCCAAGAGCTGCTTTGGTCTCATGTGTGAAAACACAAATAGCCTTTTTGTCTCAGTAAGGTAGCAATCCTCATGATTGTCATAGTACCATACACAACGTTTCTTTCCTCACCTGCTTCTTCACTGCCTTCCTCTACTTCCTCCTCCTCTTCCTCCCCACATTCCACCTGAGGAGAAAGCAGACTGGGCATCACCAATGCACATTTGAGTGAGATGGAGGGCAGAGCAGGAGAGACTGGACTTCATACAGCAGTTTCTGTAGTATTTGCTGGCTATGGCTACAGATAGAGTGAGGAGAGAGGCGTGTCCAGTTCAGCCTTTCTGACCTTCAGGACTAAGGCAGGAAACTTCACCACCCTGGACTTGGGCAGACTGCCACCACCCTAGAGGTGGGGGGTGGGCACTTCCTCAGGAGGGTTCAAGTGTGAGGCTGCCTTAGACGTGTGTGTGTTTGCGTGTGTAATGGGGGTGGGGGTGAGATCTGAATGAAAGAGAGAGATCCTTCTCAAAAGTTTCCAGGCTGTCACCCATTGCACAAGTGACTGTTGTGCTTGCACGAGGGCCTGTGCAGAGAAGGGCATGACAAGCACCTCTGCCTTGTACATGTGCGCGCATGCAGCATGCAGCTCAATTCAGGATGCATTTTTTCCTGCCAGGGGCACTTCCAGATCTCCTTTTTATTGGGGATCCATGACAATCTGTATTCATGATGGTTTCCGAGCAGTTGTACTCAATCCTACTTTTAATCCTGTCTGCGCCTGGAGAAGCTTTGGGGCAGACACACTGCTTCATTTCTAGCCAGATTCAGTAGCTTCCTGCTGAAATCCTGTAATTTTTCATACCATAAATGCTCTAGGATTTATTTTGTCCCACCTTTATTGTGCTATGGGGCAAGAGTGCCTCTCTAAACAGCAATAATACAGTAACACTGGGAAAACACGCCAGAATAACAAATAAAGCAGAAGGATGTGGTTCAGTATAAATCCACCACTACTGCACTATTATTGTACCAATGACATGCCTGCGAAGAAAGAAAGAGGCCCTGGTCTTCTACAACCTGCAGAGTCTGTTTTATCACCAAGCAATAAAGATGAGGAGTCAGCCACAAATGATATGACAGGAAAAACACACTTCTTCTTCATATGTCTACTCCATCCATGTCTAAAGCAGGCTGGGGGGAGGGCAGTCTAAGCAACACCAATTCTTATATTAAAATAGATGTGTGGATGAGACACTCCTACTCCATTCCTACCAGAGCTTTTCTCCTCAGCCCATCACACTTTTACCATCAGAACAGTGCTGAGAGAACAGTGTGCTGAGCCTAACTCACCTTCATGGTCCTTTTGTTGTAAAAATTAGACCTCTCAGTTCCGCCTCATTTACTTCAGCCCTTTAAGGAGGAGCAGGGCAAGTTACCTCCATGCAACCTGTTGAGCCACTACAGCTCTCCACCATGTGACTAAAAGCTAGCAAGCCAGTTCACACATGCACACCTGGTTGAGGCCTGTGCTTACTAGAAATAGGCAGAAGAGGGCACTCTCTCAGAGGTTGAAGCAGACATGATGCAAAGGCCATAATTAAATCTCCAGGCCTTTCTTTGTCCTCCACCCCCTTAAAAGCAGCCACAGCAGTGGCTCCAGTTATCATAAGAGGTGAAGTGTTGGGTGTTTATCATTCCCCTGTGCCATTTTTTGATCTGACCACACTCCACTGAAGCTGTCATGAACCCCAGGGGTGGGAGTGGGGGATGGAGCTTTATGTACCTGGATGAAGCCTGTATTTGGGTGGAGGATAGAGGTAAAGGTAAAGGGACCCCTGACCATTAGGTCCAGTTGTGGCTGACTCTGGGGTTGTGGCGCTCGTCTCGCTTTATTAGCCGAGGGAGCCAGCATACAGCTTCCGGGTCATGTGGCCAGCATGACTAAGCCACTTCTGGCGAAACAGAGCAGCGCACGGAAACACCGTTTACCTTCCCACCACCTATTTATCACTTGCACTTTGGCATGCTTTCGAACTGCTAGGTTGGCAGGAGCAGGGACCGAGCAACAGTAGCTCACCCCATTGCAGGGATTCGAACCGCCTACCTTCTGAGCAGCAAATCCTAGGCTCTGTGGTTTAACCCACAGCACCACCCGCGTCCCTCTGGGTGGAGGATAGGGGGTCGTAATAGCTGTGTGTGTGGTGGGGGATGGAGAGTGGGGGGTTGCATGAAGGGGTGTTCGGTCTTGCAAGTCTTTGCCTGAAGTGGCACAGCCCAGAAACAGGCTGTGTTTCTTTACAGTGCAATCCTTACATCTGATCCATGCTGCTAGACAGGGTTAGGTTGAAGTGCCAATGACCTTCTGCAGGTGGCGACTTTTGGTACTCAGTAGGGTAGGAAGCTTCCACCAGTGGCAGATTGTGGAAATGCTCCAAATGGGTCTTAGCAGGCTACCAGGGGCTATACCTGTGGCACAGCAAAATCTGAAACAAAACCCCTTCTGCCCTTGCCAGCACCATGCAGAATCCATTCTGGCTTGTACTGGACAGGGGAGGAGGTGCTGGGTGTTTTCTCTTTTAGATTTGGCCATGCCACTGGCCAGCAGCCGCCAGCAGGGTTTCAAGTGCAGTGGTTGATCTGCCCTCCTGCTGCTCCCTGGGCAGAATTCGGATCGTTCTGTTAGTGAACTAGGCCATAAAGACACATAGAAATCAGCTGGCTAAGGCTGGTGGAAGTTGCAGACCAAAACCTCAGGAGGACATTGGATTGGCAAAAGCTGCCTTAGAAAGTGATAATAAACAGAAAGTTATATATCTATTAAAGGTAAAGGTACCCCTGCCCGTATGGGCCAGTCGTGTCCGACTCTAGGGTTGTGCGCCCATCTCACTTAAGAAGCCGCGGGCCAGCACTGTCCGGAGACACTTCCGGGTCACGTGGCCAGCGTGACAAAGCTGCATCTGGCGAGCCAGCACCAGTGCAGCGCACGGAAACGCCGGTACCTTCCCGCTATAAAGCGGTACCTATTTATCTACTTGCACTTAGGGGTGCTTTCGAACTGCTAGGTGGGCAGGAGGTGGGACCAAACGACGGGAGCTCACCCCGCTGCGGGGATTCGAACCGCCAACCTTTCGATCGGCAAGTCCTAGGCACTGAGGCTTTTACCCACAGCGCCACCCGCGTCCCGGTTATATATCTATTACTCATGTGGAATTGCTGCCTGCTGATCTGTGGGAGGGCTACTTGCATCTCTAGAAGCAACAAGGTCAAAAATGAAGGTCAGGGTTTCAGTTCTCACCTTCACATTTTTCTCTTCTTCTTTCTCATTGCTCTGCTCCCCCTCTGCTGGTGCCTCTCTGAATTGTGGCAGGGAAGAGGGGGAAAGATGAGAGTTATAGAAAAGGGTAGAAAGGAAATCTAGACTCTGCCTCAGGGGGAGGAGGACCCAAGGGGGAGGCGGGCTTCTTTAAATGTGCCCTTTCTTTCAGAACAAAATCATCAGAAGGAAGCCTTACAATGAGCAATTTAAAAACAATACAAATAAAAACAAAGCTAGAAACTGAGCAACATTTGGTCAGTTCACTTTCTTCTCCAACCTGCCCCCCCCCTTAGATTACAGTTCTCACTTTTCCTTGTGTTCCCCCTCCTTGGAGGTATTGATGTTGTCGCCATCTGCCAGATTGTCCACAGCAATGGCCAAGAAGACATTGAGCAGAATATCTGGGGTTGAAAGTTCAGAAAAATGTAACCTGATGCAATGGGGTAATAACCACCCCGAGTCAACACACCCTCAGGATGAGGGCTGTGCCCCCGTTAAAGACATGTGAACAGATTAATCATACGAGTTTTATTTGTTCATTCTAGCAATCAAATCTATATAAACTGTAAAAGCAATAGTTCTGAAAGAAGTTGTATACTATGATTTGCTGTTAGATTATGCACTAGTGTATCCTAGTCAGCACCCTCTTAGGAGAGGCATTTCATCCTGTGTGTGAGGGAAGTGAGAATGTCTCTTTCTAGATGATGCTCCTCATCTGCAGTTTCATAAGCATTTAAAAAGAATATATGCTGCCCAATCAAACCATGTATCCCAGCATTCACAGATGCAAATGCCCTTACTCCTGCTACCTGCCCTGTATCCGATCCCTATTTAAGCACTGCAGTAGCAACCACTATTCCATCCTAATGTAACCATGGGAAGGTCAGCTTGATTTCTAACTTCAGGGTCTGGAAAGGTGAGGACCTGAATTAAATTTGGGGGCCCGACTCAGCAATTTTTCATCAGCAATCTAGCAGCCTAGCATCAATCCTCTTGGACTATTAATCTTCACCGCCAATCAAAGGATACAGTTGCCGCAAATGAAGAGGATGATGAAATAGACACAGACCAGCATACCTGGGAAATAGGGGCCGCCATAGGCCATGATCCCATCATACATCACTGCATTCCAGTCCTCCCCTGTCAGAATCTGTGGCATGAGCAAAGGGAACAGCAAATATAATTAAGATAGTTCCACAATTAAATGTTGTTGTTTTTTAACTGCTTATTTAAAGTACTTATATGCCGCCCACCAATACATTTATCCCAATACATTTATTACAATGCAATTTAAAACAAATCAATAATAAAATCAATTAGAGGTAATAAATAATGTAATTAGCACAACACTCAACTCTACAGCAGTGTTCCTTGTGGTATTCCGGGGATGGGGAACTTGTGACACTCCAGATGAATGCAAGATAAATACTCACTGTCATATAATCATCCCGTAAACAAATCAGAATATGTGCTTAATAAAGACCAGACCCAAGACTTGCTCATACTTTCTCATCTTGCTGCTTTCCCCTGGGGAAAACCCACTCTTAGTGCTCAGTTGGAGCAAACAGCAATTTAAGTTTCCCCCAGACTGACATTTGCTCCAAGTTAAAGAGTGAGTTTTCCCTAGGAAAGGAAGAAGGGCAAAGAGAAAACTACTCGGTTGGACTCATGCTTTCTAGGCATGGGATAAACAGAAGTGTGGAAGAACCCTTTGTCTAACCACCAAGTAAATTTTGAGCAAGCAAATTAGGATGACTGTGAACAAACCAGTGAACAAACAAAACATTTATGTTAAATTCTTGGAAATATTTAGGGACTATGAGATAGTTCAGATTGTGAGCTTAAAATATAACAAAATAAAATATTCAGAAACAGTATAAACATGAGCCGATCTTTGTATATATCAGCTTCCTACCATCTGAATCTCTCTTGCTTATAGCCCCTAAATGGCTAGTAGCACCTTACTCTAAAGGAGCTGATAAGAACTTGGATCTTAGAATATGGTATCCTATTTTCAACTACTGAAATCTCAATACCTAGCCTCTGTAATATGGTAAGAAATGTTTCAGAACTATTGTTGCTTATCCTAGTGGGTATGCTTTATATTTTGATATCCATGTGTTATTAGAAGTATTTGTTTAGTAATAAAAATAGAAGATGAAAGCAAATATTCTCTTGTACCTGGTTACTGTTTCCAAAACCAAAATTGAACCTGACACAGTTTTAGGTATGCACTTTGTTAAAGTGCTTTTATCAGCTACAGGTGGTAAATTGGCAGTCTAGGGCTTCCAAAAGACTGTGATTATAAACTGAGAACACAAAGTCTAAATTCATGACACCATACATGTCTTTCTTTCCCTATCAACACTTAAAACCCCCAGAAAGCTAGGACCAGTCACAGTTTTGTGTTGCTTCTCCCACAGAATGTATAATTAATATTATTATAATTGTGGTGATGAGGTGGGGTAAACCAAGGCCTGTATTTTTAGAATTTTAGGGTCAGCTAAATTAGAAGTGATTATGGCATACAGATCTGAGGGCAAGAATTGAAAGCTTAATGGAGATTGAAAGGATCTCTTTATTTTTGCTGTGAAACCACTACACCCCAACTGTTTTACTTCTGGTGGGATATATTTCCCATTTTGGAGTCCCAACCAAGAAAAAAGAGAACTGAGGTGCAGAGGTTAATAGGGTTAAAAGCTCAGGTTGGCGCAGGGCAGCCTGCACACCTGCTCCTTCCTTATATGCAATTGGCCACAGAGCCAATATGAGCATACTAGTTTTGCCTCTCGTTCTGTAATGGATACCCATTAAAACTATAACATGTGATTCTATGGAACTTTAAGCTCTTTTTTCTTCTGTGCACCAGGGTCAACAACCCTTCAATTATTGAAGGGATCACACTGCTTCCTTGTACTGTTCTTTAAGTCTGTTTCAAGGACACAACTGAGTGGCTCCTAAGATCACCCATGAGTCATGGGAAGCTGCATTGACAGCTGTTGCCATTCCCTCCCTCTTGAACGTTTTTTTATAATAATAATAATAATAATAATAATAATAATAATAATAGTGGGATGGGGAAGTTGACAGGATTGGGATCCAGGTGGGAAATAAGGGGCTTCAACCATTTGTCCCTTACATAGCCCAGTCCCCAGTAAGCACCCAAACCTGTTGAAGGCTGGTCCCAGCCACCCCACTTGTACCCCATGTGCGTTTTTACCTGGAAGACTGTGAGCAAGGCCTGGGGGAACGTGTCAAAAGTACTGCGCTTGGTCTGGGTCTCATCAAAGTTGAACTTGCCCCCAAAAAGCTGCATGCCCAGCAATGAGAAGATGATAATGAAGAGGAAAAGCAAGAGCAGCAAGGACGCGATGGACTTCATGGAGTTCAGCAAGGAGGCCACGAGGTTGCTCAGCGAGGCCCAGTGCCTGGAAAGCAAACCAGGGATGGATAAATGGGTCGAGGGACTTGGGGCAATTCAGCTCACAGGTAAGAACCAGCACTACTAGAATAGGGATGGGGAAACTGGCCTCGCTGGCCTCCACCTCTCACCAGGCCCTGCTAGGATGGCCAATGGTCAAGGGACAATGGGAGCTGTACTCCAACAACATCTGCAGGGCAACAGGCTCCCCTCCCCTGATGTAGAGGAAGCAGATGTAAATTGATCTTAGCTTCTGAGGGAAGAGGCTAATATAAGTGCAATAAGTACATACTGACCACTTGCCTAGGGTTCTATAGTAATATATCTTCAAGCCATAAGCAAATCAACCTGAATTTTCTAGCAGGCAACCACCTTGAATTAAGCTAACCCTGAGTGCATGCCCCAGCCCTAAGCAATGCCACCCAATCACCCATGACTACGACCACCACCTGACCTGGTGACTTTGAAGATCCGTAAGAGGCGGACACAGCGAAGCACAGAGATCCCAAGAGGTTGCATGATCTCAAACTCTACCAAGACAGTCTCCAGGATTCCACCACATACCACAAAACAATCAAAGCGGTTGAAGAAGCTGACAAAATAGGCCTGTAGTCCCAGGCTGTACATCTTCAACAGCATCTCCATGGTGAACAGTGATAACAGTACTTTGTTAGCATAAGCTGTAGCAAGAAAGAGTAGAGGGTCAACAAGAGGTATGTGGGACAGCCTTATGCTCCTAGTCCTCAATGTTAATTAAGTACCACACAGTACACTGGGTGTCAGACGGACTGGAGGACAGATGCTTTTTCACAGTTTCCATCTGCAAAGTGGGAATAATATGTTGAAGACTCAAAATATTTTGAGCTGGACGAAAATGGCAGAGCAGAGAGGAGTAAATGGAGACTCCTCAGCTCTCCATTTGACCATCTTCTGCACTTCCCTGTTGATCCTTCTCTACAGAGTAACTCACATATACAAGGCACTTTGGAATGGATGGGGATGAGATCAGCTGCCCAAGTATTTTTCAGCAAGCCTACAAGTTCAAAACAGGGATGGTCAACTGGTAACCCGCAAACTAGACTGACCAAGCAGCTGTAGGATTTATATCATGCACTTCCAAACAATTCATGCATATCAGCTCAAGTATGTGCAATTTCAATATTCTCAGGGACCATATCATTTGTTCCCCAGATATCAGTCCATCCAGAGGTAGGAAATCCACACAGATGTGTAAGCGGTCATGCTCCATATCAAAGCTGGTGTCAGTTAGGATTTCCAGTTATGAAGCACATGTGCTCAGGGCAGGCAATGCATTGCATACAAACATATGCAGTTACATATTACATACTTGGCACAGATAAATCTAAAGAGAGGAATGTAAAATATCTGAATATCTGTGTTTCTTATGGCTTGGACATGTTTTTGTTTTACACGCCTTCTGAATAGTTTCTATCCAAGAGGTCTGATTGCACTAAACAATGATCTCAGGGCCAGTTGTAAGAAATAGCAAGCAGTGAGTAGTAAGGAATGAGATAGGTTTTAGGTTATGCTATGCTTCTAATAGGTTGTGTTATATTCTGGATTATGTATGTTTTAATAGATTATGTCTGAATAGGATGAGAGTGTTGGAGATACGTGCAAATGTGTATGTGAATCCGGTCTTGGGTGTTTGATTTTCGTTGTTGTGTATACTGCGTATATACGGACAATGACAATAAATTTATCTAAATCTAAACTGTGGGCAAAGTTTTTGCTATGTCTTGGTAAAGGTTTGTTAGGGCAGGAAAGAGCCAGATAAAATTGCCTTACAATAGGGATGGAGAAACGGTGCCCCTTGAGGCATCAGTGGGCTCCCTTTACCCCCCCCCCCCGCCCCCAGCCAGCACATGCTGCCCAGTGTCAGGTCACGGATGATGGAAGTTAAAAGTCCAGAGGATCATGGTTCAGCCACTCCTGCTACAGAACAAGAACAGTAGATGGCAGTCAAGAATTTCTAAACCAGTGTGTGGTTTTGTTTAAGAGAAATGGAACAACCGAATTTTGTTTCCCCCCAAAATCCATAGTTGGGGAAGGGAGGCAACAATCCCACCCCCACCTCAGCCAATTGTATATTAAAAATTAATTCAAAACCATGTTCCTGCTTCTCAGTCCTGACCACAATCACTAAGCTACCCTCTTAGGCCACATCCATACCATATCCACTTTAAACAGCAATGGTGCTCCAAAGAATCCTGGGAACTGTAGTTTGTTAAGAGTGTGGGGAGTTGCTAGGTGACCCCTGTTCCATCACAGAGCTACAATTTCCAGAGTGGTTTAACAGTCAATCCCCCTTCCCAGCGAACTCTGTTTAAAGTGGCATGATACTGCTTTAAATGCATAGTGCAGATGGGCCTTAGAGGCTCTCCCTGCTCTGCACTAACTCCTGGACAATACTCCCTTGCTGGCACTTGTATACATTCCCTGTGTCTTGCAACCCTACCTTGGATTTGCGTGAGCCAATCAGGCTGATTGTAATGCTCAGAGGCAATTGTGAGAGTGTTGAGAAAGACAAGGAGCAGGACCATCCAGTAGAAAGAGACAGATTTGACAGCCAGGCGACATTTCTTCCGGAAGAGACGGTTGATGCGTCGCACTCGGCGGCTGCAGCAGAGGGGGGATGGCAGGGGGACAGATATCACTGATGAGAGGCAGAGAGCAGGAGAGCACTGGGCAGAGGGGAAGGCAACTTTCATTCTACTCACCCAAATTTGGTCTTGGAGAGCTTGCCTCTGTGGAAGACAGGAGAAATTCAACAAGAAAATTAAACACAGCTCTCTCTCAGCTGCAGTTGAAAGCTGAGAAATTACAAATTGATCAAAGATACAGGGGCAGCAGTTCTTAGAGGAGGCTCACAGACACTGTCAGCATTTCATATTTCACAGATATCCCAAACCCAAATTAGGGCTGCCAGATGGCACCCCCCCCCCGACATTTTATTTATTGATTTATTTTGCTAGCCTTTATGCTACACCTTTAACTGCAACCTGACAGGCAGAAATGAAGCAGATAGAAAATGTCTCCCATCACTGCATCTTCATGCCAAGAAAAGATTGCAGGCAAGGACACTAAAAAATAGCCTATCTCTTTCTGTTTCTACTATCAGATAGTAAATATAGGACCGTCGCTAGAAGAATCACCTTCTAAAGTTGTCTCAGCTTTACCGCAGTTGCTCAGTTTTATGATCTGGGCTGGAATCTGACCTTCTTGTAAGCACTGGGTTAAGCCACGGTCACAGAGGTTAAAGCAACAATCAAGAGTTGGGACAGCCCAACAATGTGTCTCCCCCTCTGCCCATCTCTATTCTGCCCTACCCTAGCAATTATTTTCTCATGTTCAGCTGCCAGGGGTGCCCCTACTATGAGGCAAGATGAGGCAGTTGCCCGAGAAAGCATATTTTGAGTGCTATCAAGGGAGAAAGAGTGGGACAGCGGGTGGTAACTAGACCTGCCAACGGAAGCCACTGCAAGGGCTTCTGCTTTTCTTCCCCTCGCCTCCCCCCATTCCTCCCTCCTCCCCGCCAAATTGGCTTCAGCAGAGATCAGGATAACCCCCAGAACAGTGTACAGGGGGACAAGAGGGCAGATTATTCCACCAGGCAAGCAGGAATGCTTGCACTGACAGAGTAATCTGCTTAGCATTATTCTGAATTCCTCCCAGCAAGAAGCAACATATGGGACCCAATCCACTTGGACTTTCTCATGTGCAAATCTTACTAAAATGAATATAAGCTGCTGAAGAGCACTGATAAACTGTGCCATGTTAAGTCACAGCGGCAAAAGAACTGTGTCATGTTTAATTTGAGGGCCTAAAAATGCCTTAGACTGGTTACATTCTTGGCAAGACACACTTGCCCTTCAGTGATGATTTGGGCACCATTACAAAGCACTCTTGCCTGAAAGGAGAGGACACACTGTGGTAAACAGGAGGAAGTGGTTACAGTGGCGTAGCGTGGGGGGTGCAGGGGGGCCCGGCCGCACCGGGCGCAACATCTGGGGGTTAGGGTTAGGGATAGGGTTAGGGGGCGCAAATCCAGGGTTAGGGGGCGCAAATTACTTGCCTTGCCCCGGGTGCTGACAACCCACGCTACGCCACTGAGTGGTTAGCAATGTAGGTTAGGTTCACACTATGAAGCTCTTTCTAGGCTTATTTTAAACCTAGAATCAAAGCTATCTGGATGGTAAAGTTGCAGCTTCTCTACATTTGCCCATACAGTGGTGCCCCGCAAGACAAACGCCTCGCAAGAGGGAAAACCCGCTAGAAGAAAGGGTTTTCCGTTTTGGAGGTGCTTCGCAAAACGAATTTCCCTATGGGCTTGCTTCGCAAGACGAAAATGTCTTGCAAGCTCCTGCGGGGGTTTTTCCCTCCCCCCCCCTTTTCCTAAGCCCTAAACCGCTTATCAGCTGATCCGCTAAAAGCCGCTAAACCGCTAATAGCGCTAATCTGTCAATGGGCTTGCTTCGCAAGACGAAAAAACCGCTATACGAAGAGCCTCACGGAACGGATTAATTTCGTCTTGCGAGGCACCACTGTAGTCTTGTTTTCAGCACACTGAGCTAATTCGCTCAGCTGCCTAGCTGCCACTGCTGCTCTACCACTCCTCCATCTCTTCTATTTTACACGGAGTATGTGATGTCACTGTGGTACTCAGCCTCCTTCATTCAGCATGGAAACAGAGGAGGAGGCAGAGTGGTGCAGCAGCACACAAGCATTGGCAGAGAGGATAACTGTCAGAGCATCTCAGCAGCAGTGCCCACCTGCCTTCTTGCTTGTCAGCCCACCCACTTTACTTCATGCAAGACCACCTGCCCAGGTGACTGAGCCCAGACTAGACCTGGAAGAAGAGGGTAGCAGCAACAGGAGTGCCTTCTATAAGCTTCAGCTGGTGGTGGCCCAGCTGTGCCTCTAACTTCTGTTGTCTACACTCTGGTAACCTCTGGGTTAGATTACTGCAATACATTATATGTGGGACTGCCTCTGAGGATGGTTCAGAAACTTCTGCTGGTGCAGAATTCAACAGCCAGGTTGCTCATTGAGGCAAGACGATTTGAGCATATAATGCCAATCCTGGCCTGACTGCACTGGCTGAGAGGTTCTGGGGTCAATTCAAAGTGCTGTTTTTTACCCACAAAGCCTTAAAGAGCTCAGGACCACAATACCTCAAGGACCATCTCTCCCCATATGAAGTGACCCAGACCCTGCAACCATCACCAGAGGCCATTCTTTGTGTGCCTCCACAGAAAATCCAGAGGGTGGCAACATGAAAGCAGACCTTTTCTGCAGTGGCTCCCCATTTGTGGAATGCTCTCCCCAGGGAGGCTCGCCTGGTGTCATCATTATTTAGGCGCCAGGCAAAAACGTTCCTCTTCTCCTAGGCCTTGGCATTTAAAATTGGGGGCGGGGTACTGTTTTTGTTTGTTAATACATTATGTAATTTTGTGGGTGGGGTTTTGTTTTTTTTTGTAAACTCCCCTGTGAGTCAACCCCAACCCAAAGAAACTGAAAATGTAACATTACTGTACTAATCCATTCTGCCCTCCCTCCCTTTGACTAAGGAAACTCACAAACTCACAAACACACATCGCAGCAATTGTTCTGGTGATGCTCTTCCTCCCCAACATTCTCCGTATTCACTGAGGTGGTTTCACTGGCAGGGAGGCTGGCTGGGGAGAGAGAAAAGCAAGTGGGATTTTCAAAAACAGCACAAACCACATTAAAGTCAGTGTTGTGGCATTAAAACCACAACACTGACTTCCCTTCAGCATCATGAATGTGACACTGGTCACATTCATCATAAGAGTAGGTTGAAAGTTTGAAAAGTTAAAATTTTGGCTGAATTAATGAAATAAAGCAAACTGCCTTTTTTTCAATTGCTACCACCTTTGTTGCAGTGACAGTGGTGCTGAAATTCCCAGCTGCCATTGGCTGGGGCCACCATTTTGCTTTCCCCATAATGTCCTTGTGAGTGATGCATGTCATCATGTGACATTATTCCAGGGGAATTATAGGGGGGCGGGAATGGCATCTGCCAACAGCTGTCCACTGGGAGCAGCATAATGCAGACCAGAGGGAGGAGGGAGTCCGTCTCCGAGACAGAAAATTCACTGGACTCCAAAACATCCCACAACATGAGCTCAGCCCAACACAATAAATTCATTTTTGTTGTTGTTGTTCCCAAATGTACTTCTAAGGCTGAATACAAAAATGTTTTTTTTAAAAGTAAGAAGTAGTTTGAAAAAGCCTTCTCTTCCAATGGTGTACACATACTGCCACCTCTTATTAAACAAGTTTTGCAGGTGTTCGAAACAATTCAAAAAACTGCTTATCAAGAGGCAAAAATCAGGAAATGTGTAACCATATTAAGCTTTTTCAAACTGCATTCAACTTTGGAAGACAAAAACCTGTCTCCAGCTTAAGCATGAAGATGGATGTAACATAAAAAGAAAATATGAATGAAATCAAAGTAGGCTGTGGATGAAGCATAGGTGGGGGATTGGACAGAAATACATAATACGTTTTGAATATATATTTTTCTGCTTAGCTCTTAAAGAGAATGAAACATGGCTACTTATGGAAGAAAATGAGGAAATTACTGTGGGTGTCGGTGGAGTGACTGCTGTATCTGAACCATTTCTTCTTCTTCTTTTCCGTCAGGTCCGCCACAGTCACGCCTTCCATAGCAAGGCAGGGATGAATGACAGGGTGGAGGGATGAATAGGAAAGGAAATAATTTAGGGAAAGGGGTAAATGAATGAAGAATAACAAACTAATGTGAGTTACATAACAAAGACAATGGAGAAAAGTGGACAAGTTTCTCTCGTTCTCTTCAGATTGCTTTTTCTTATGTCAAAGTTGCCAAGATTAAACAAAGAAGCAAGGGCTCCTCCACCCCCGATTTGCACTTCCTAGTACTGAAAGCTACAGGGGCAGACTTGCCCTTTCCACACTTCGGCTGATACTGTGCTTTCTGGGGATCCAGGGGCGAACGAAGGCATAGGGACACCCGGGGCGGGGCTAAGCGGGTGCATGTGTGGCGTCGCTACGTACGACGCATGCACTGTATGCAGCGATGCCGCACATGCGCAGTACATAGCAGTTTGCCAGCGGTGCCGCTCCAGCACTGTACGGATGGCGCCAGGATCCTCTGCTCGCGGCTGCAGCCGCAAACAGAAGATCCTCCACATGTGGCTGTGTGATGGCTGCTTGCACAGCGGCGGCAGTGCAAGCCCCCGCAGGGTGCCTTCTTGTCACCCCCCCCCAAGACAGGGCACCTGGGTTAAACGGAAAAACGGGGCACTAAAATGGTGCTGATTGAAAAGGCAACATGTCGTTTTTAATTCTAAAAAAGTAAATTTTCGCTAGAGAACTTTTTCCTCATTTATCTATTTATATAGCTCTGTCTAAAATAGACATAAGGAAACAACAAAGGAGGGGGATGGAGGCAGTGGGAAGCAGGGGAAACACTTGTGATTGTTTTCATTACACGTACCTGTGCTGTTTTTCTAGAAAAAATGGTGCTAGTACTTACCATGAATGCCTTCCTTGTTTTCTTATAATGGCTATGGCACCCACCTGAGAGGTGCCGGAACTAAGTTCCTGTGAGTTCTGGTTTAAAAAAAGCCCTGATATATACTTTGCCTTAATTACAATAGGTCCATGCTTTAAAGCTCTGTGTCTGAGCTCTCTCTCTCTCTCTTGCGCCAAAGCTTTCCCTGTGAAAACCCACTCTTTACTGCTGAATTGGAGTAAATGGCAATCTGCTGAAAACCTGCATTGCTTCAGCTTTAAAGAGCAGGTTTTCACAAGGAAACCTATGCCTGGAAAGAGCAGGGCTAAAGGTAAGTGTGGGTAAGCCCCAGTTGGAGCAGACTGGGACTCCTCAAGTTGCCTCCATTTCTGAGAGGGTAGTCAGAGAGGCAGAAGGGTGAAAGGACCAAGATTCTCCAAATTTGTCCTCAGCTGACTGGGGAGGCAATACAGATGAGCTGAATAGGAGACTCATAAATATCTGTCTACTCACAGTGCTGACCTTAGTTGCTCTTACCACTTGCTCAGTGACCCCAAAGTAACTAATGAGGTCCCAATGAACTAATTAACTCAGTGCCAGGGGTTTTACCCTTGGAACTCTCTTCCATTTTCCCTTGCTGCAAATTATAGCCATGGGGAAGGGTACGCACAAGTAAAAGCATGCTACTAATTGGCCAATTCTGGGCATTGCTGAAGGAAAGAGCACAACCCCTGTATCCCTTCCCTCAGCAAAAGGCAGAGGGAGAAAAATAAAGAGACAGAGGGATCGGCCTGGCCTGCCCTTCTGTTCTGCTCCTGCCATCCAGTCGTGTCCCCGACTGCCAGATCCACCTGCTTCCCCAGTAGGTACACGGCATCCGGCTCCCCTCCCTCCTCTCCACAAGAAGGATCCCTTCCCCAGCTGCCAGCTTGCTCAGGTTCTCACTAATCTTGCATCGCTGCTGCTTGGATTGATTCCTCTCTAATCCCCTCACCCAGAGCTGCCACAAGGCCCAGATGGTAGCATCCAGGCCACTGACTAAACTGTCCCCTCCTTCAGCAGGGCACTGTTCTCTGGCAAAGCAGGGCTAGGAAGCTGGCAGCGGGTGGCAGGCGGAGCCCTTACGAGTGTGCTTCTCATCTGCCTCGTCCCCTTCCTCGTCAGGCTCGATGTCTTCGGCCTGCGTGATCCAATCCAAATAGCCCTTCAGGTCTTCCTCCATCTGCTGCTTCTCCCGTAACTTTTGGAAGTCACCCCGGGCCTTTGCCTTCTCTCGCTCCTTGGAAAATTCTCTGTGGGGAGAAATGGGTCAAATTAGCCGCACAGGCCAGCTTAGCCATCTGCTGAAAGACACCTACTGGTGCAAAGCCCGCCTGCCAGTAGCACAGCCTTTGATCCAGCTGGTTGTCATGTGTTTGGCACAGCCGGAAAGCTCTCTGGGTGCTTAAGGGACACACAGGGCTGAATCAAAACATCAGAAAGTCAGAGCAGGGAATGAGAAATTAAGTACAAGCTCCCACCTACCTCCACAAACATATAATACATACACTCCAATGTCAGGATCATCCACACGCCAGCTACCCACAGATCTGGCCCCCTCAGCTAGGCCACAGATGTCACAGGCAGACAGCGAACAGAAAATACACCACAGATGGTCAACCTGTGACATGGGGTTATGACAGTTCATGGCACTTCTGAACCACTCCTGAAATCTGCAGCACTCCTGGCTATGGCATACGAGAGTCAGGCCTGAATTCTTGCCTGACATGCTAATTCTGCACTGCTCTGCTCTACAGATCCATAGATTAGAGGCAAAACCATAACAAGGCACAGGGTGACAAAAGAGCAGCCCTGCGAGATCAGACCAAACGCCCATCTAGGGCAGCATTTTGTTCTCACAGAGGCCAGCCAGATGCTTATGGAGATTCCACAGCAGGACATGAGCACAACAGCACTTTCCCACTCATGGATCCCAAACCTGTGAGGTAGATTAGGCTGAGAGACAGTGAATGGCCCAAGGTCACCAAGTGAGCTTCATGGCCGAGTGGGGACTAGACCGTTGCTCTTCCAGGTCTTAGTCCAACACTCTAACCACCATACCACTCGGGGTCTCTATTATAACGTCTAATGCTTTGGGCATGGCTTGTGTCACACTCAAGGCTGCCCCAAGACATTTTGGAACCTGCAGTGAATCACAAAATAGTGCCTCCACTCTGGCCAGGAAAGAAGGGGTGAGTGAAGATCTACATCTGGAACAATGGGGAGGGGGAGATCTATATCAGGAACAAGAGTTGGAAGAGACCAGCAGCACCTCCTGTTTGCAAAGAGGCTGCAGTAGAGGCAGCACTGGCAGTGGGGGGGGGGCAGCAATCATTGCACACACTAACTTGCATATGCTAGGCTAAAAGATATCATACCAACTCATGGTTCACGCTAACCAGTTAACTACACAAGAGATGTCATGGTTTAGAGAGGTGGTCTACTACCATTTCCCGTTTTATCAGTACTCAAGTTTATAACTTCACTCTACTAGGTGTGTCTTTGAGAAGGTAAGCAACCATTGTAAACTATGCTTTCTTAATTCAGATATCAGACTAAACCATAGTTAACAAATATAGTACCGGTACTTCAAACCAAGTTTTCTGGTTTTGGTTTGCCCAACAATAGTTTGTCAATTTAGACATCACACAATACCATAATTACATTTTCTGGTTTTATTTTATGTCCTTCCTACCCTCTTTTTGCTTATGCTTCATTCTTCCTATCTGACTGTGAACCCATGGGAATGGGTTTGTTCCCTCACACCCCGTGTGGGGCTAACATTACTTTAAGCACCCAATGAATGAATCATAACAATTCCACGATTCATGCAAGCAAGTTAAACTACATGCTACCATGAAAAACCAAATACAGTATAGAATCACTACTATTAGACTTGTGAGGTGGAAAGTGGGTGGCAGTGCAGAATCTTTCCCACTAAAATATAACCATTTGATACTGCAAATGAGCAAAATAAATTCAACAGATATTACAAAGTACAAATGCAACCCATGCTACCTTTGGCAGATTCTGGATCTCTCACAGAAGTCACCTCCCCATTTGAATGCTGGTGGAACCATTTTGTGTGAATGGTTACATGCTATCTATTTATCCAGCTTTCCAGCTACCACATGTATGTAGGCACAAGAAGCAGCCCCCAAAGGCATCCCAGAAATACACTGGCTGATTCACATGCTATACTCACTCCAAATCCGACTTACCCACTCAGCACACCCAAAACCAGATTGAGCACGAAGAAGGAGCCAAAGATGACAAGGCTGACAAAGTAGAGCCAGGGCAGCTCGTGACCCATTGCATCCTGCATCTGGAGTAGAGAGAGGGACAATAAGCAGAAAATTATATGGATTGCTCTGTATGAGCCATTGGCAGTGCTGCTCCCCCCCCCCCCCACCAGTAGAGGAAGCTGCCTCACCCAGTAGAGCACATCGGTCCAACCTTCCATGGTGATGCACTGGAAGACAGTCAGCATGGCAAAAAAGAAGTTGTCGAAGTTGGTGATGCCACCATTGGGTCCTTCCCACTTCCCACGGCACTCACTATTGTTCGTCAAGCATTCCCGGCCATGCCCAGAGAAGGCACAAGGTGATGGGTCCTCCTCAGCCTCCAGGTCTGCAAGGGATGCAGAGATTTTTTTTTTGGGGGGGGGGGTGGACGGACAGGGAGAAGAGTGACAGGTTCATTCTAGTGCTGAACCAAACTATGTTTCACAAACATCTGCATATCTCTCAAAATGTGCCCTGTATTTCCAACACCCCCACCCCCAAATACTAAAACATACACACACCAAAAATTCACTTGATAGTTCAATATTCTTTTAACATTTAGACAATTAAGCATATCAGTAGACAGCTTTTAAAATCCAGTCATGCATTTATGTTGCTGAAAATGAAACTGGCTATTTGGGTTAGAATCATAGAATTGTAGAGTTGGAAGGAATTCTGAGAGTCATCTAGTCCAACCCCCTGCAGTGCAGGAATATGCAGGTGGCCTGGATGGGGATCAAACCCAAGGCCTTGGCGTTATCAGCAACACACACTATCTAACTGAGCTAAGAGAGGTTGCATGTGTAGAGGTTGGAGCACCCACAATTGCCTAACCTTGACTCCCATAGGTTCAGGTCGGGGGTCACAAGCAAGAATCATAGAATCATAGAGTTGGAAGAGACCACAAGGGCCATCGAGTCCAACCCCCTGCCAAGCAGGAAACACCATCAGAGCACTCCTGACATATGGTTGTCAAGCCTCTGCTTAAAGACCTCCAAAGGAGGAGACTCCACCACACTCCTTGGCAGCAAATTCCACTGTCGAACAGCTCTTACTGTCAGGAAGTTCTTCCTAATGTTTAGGTGGAATCTTCTTTCTTGTAGTTTGGAACCATTGCTCCGTGAGAGACTTCAGCCAGGAGATAGAAGCAAAACAGTGGCCTGTAGGCCTGATCTTTATTGTTGCAAGACTTCCCACCACCACAAAGACGAAGCAGCCAGAAGCCCCAAACAATGGTTACATCAGTTTTAAAAGTTTCCCATAATACATTTCCAGAAGCATCATCAAGACATCGTAGATACATCACAGAAAAGGTGTGGTCACATGTAGAACCTGAGATCCAGGAATGTACCTGTCAATCAAATATATTCTTTCACAGTACAAACTCCTTGCAAAGGTCCTGAAGACAGACATGACTGTACATCTCAGGGATTATGGTGGGCTCACTAACCCCTCCCTTTATACCTCACTTTCCTGGGTCCTAAATGTCATTGGAACTGAGACTGATACAATGAGTAATTTCTTATGGCTTTCTAAAGTTTTCTCATTGAGCCAGTACGTAGATACATTTACCAGTGAATTACTACATTTGGTATTGACACTTCCCCTGTTTTCCTTTGTTGGAGGCCTGAGGCTCTGTGGGGAGTCGTGGGCACCTTCTGCAAACTCTGCTGTTATTCCTTTTCTCAACATTAGGGACTGCTGCCAGGGATCTGGAGCCTCTGACCAAACAGGCACCTTGCGAATGGAGCTTTGAACCCAAATGAATGAGGTTTTGATAATGTGCAGTGAAGACTCCCTGTTCTTGCCTCCTGATGAGGCAAGGCTCGGGGGAGGGGTCTCTCAACCTCTCCTATCAGTGGCGTAGCATGGGTTGTCAGCACCTGGGGCAAGGCAAGTAATTTGCGCCCCTTAACCCGTGGCTTTTAGCAGGGGTCAGAGAGCTGCGAGTGCGAGCGCGCCCCACACCCAGATGTTGCGCCCGGTGCGGCTGGCCCCCCCTGCACCCCCCACGCTACGCCACTGTCTCCTATTAAATTTCCCTGTAACACATGAAACTCACTATGTAGCTCCTGATCACATTGTGAAAGGCTCTTTCAAGTTTATAACAACAGCAGCAACAAAGCAGCAGATGATGATAAAAGATAGCTGCAAATAGGTATGAAAAAATGCTTGAAAGTGAAGCCTTTCACATTCTTCAGAACTGCAGCTCTCACACTGAAAACTGAATTCAACAGAAATTCATCCCAGTAGTGCTATTCCCCATTCTGGAAGGAAGGAGTAGGATTATTCCCTACAGTTCATTTGCACACACTTGGATTGGTCTCTCTCCCTAAAATTTAACATTTCTGGAGGCAAGAATGATCTACATACCTCCCCCCACACTTGCAGAACTATACCTGAACCAACGATGAAGCAGGTCTTGTGCATGCGGCCGATAAAGAGCTCCAAGCCAATGATAGCATAGATGATGATGACGAAAAGGACAAGCAGCGCAATGTGCAGGAGGGGCACCATGGCTTTCATGATAGAGTTCAAGACAATGTGCAGGCCTAGTTGGTGGAGAGGATTCAGAACATGGTGTTAACTTTGCAGAAGCATGATGAGCAGTGCTGCAGCATGCAGCGCAATCACAACTGGCCATGTATACAGGGGCACATGGCTGCAGGTGGAGAGCTCAGTCTCAGGAGCAGAATACAACCAGAAGGGGTGGAGGATTCTCCTTCACAACACAATGAACATTTGTAGAGAACCTGAAGCTAAATCATTTGCAGATGAATTGTCTCTGGGTCAAATTTCATACACCGGATTGAAGGAGCTGCTCCTGCTATCCATTGTGCAATGTGCTTGCAGCAGTGCAGAGCATGGTGAATACGGCTGTGTGCTGCTGTGCATAGCATGTAATACAATGTGGAAGCATGAACTAAAATGCAAGTGATGCTTTAATGTGGCCCTGCACAGCAGGCATGCAGTTTGTGGGAACTGTATTTAAGGAGACTTGCAGAGTGGCTGTAAGTCACAATAATGCAATCACATGGAATGTGTCAATGTGCTGCCTAGCAAGACAGCATGCAAATCTGTGCACGTGGTATGCTCTGGGTAATACTGTGTGTCTGCATGGAAGCCAACATGAAGCTCGATGTGCAGGTCTGGTTGTATACAGTGCAATGCCTGTGATGCATTGTAGCAGATTAAACATGAGCTGCAGTATAATACTGCAGCGTGATCTAGTGCAGAATGATAGCATATGTTTTGGCAAAATAAAGTGACTCTGGCTAATGCCACGACATGCAGTGAGGTGCAATAAGGCAACCATTATGTGGCATATGCCCCAAAATTGCTGTGAATGGTCTTTATTGCTCTGTGGTATAGCAGTGCAACTGTGCACAATGCAGTGTGGATATGGCATCACAAGAACACTGCGACAACACATGGTACAGCACCTCTCTGCTCAATAAGCTACTCTGGCAAAGCAAAGCAGAGTGCAGCCACTATGCAGCTAGCAGCAAAACCAATACAGTGATACCTCGAGTTACAAACGCCTCAGGTTACAAAGTCCACTAACCTGGAAGAGTAACCTCGAGTAACTTTGCCCCAGGATGAGAATGGAAATCATGTGCCGGCGGCACAAGAGCAGCAAGAGGCCCCCATTAGCGAAAGCAAGCCTCTAGTTAAGAACAGTTTCAGGTTAAGAACAGACCTCTGGAACGAATTAAGTTCATATCTAGAGGTACCACTGTACAGTTAGGCACATGATATGTGGTACAGCAGAAATACCATGTACAGTACAGTGTATATGTACAGTGTATAAATGCAGCTCAGAGCATCAGCTCAACGGCATCTCAATTTGACCCAAAGCAGTGCAAAGGATGGTGCACTGATTGTTATCAGCTTCTCTCTTCAGAGACTACTACCAAGGAAACATATGGGGGGCCCTCCAGACATCCTTTTTATTGCACATCATGATTATTTGCGCTCTTGGTGTTTTTGGGGCAGTTACATGTGACCCCACTTTCAATACTGTTTGCACCTGCAGAAGTTTTGTAGTGGTCACACGGCTTCATTTCCAGTCAGCGCATGCCCGGTAACTTCCAGCTGAAACCCCTTAATTTTTATACCCCAAATGTTCTGGTTTATTTTTGTCCTCCATTTGTTGTGCTGACAGCTCCTCTGGCTAGCAATAATGGGATAGCATTGGGGAGACATCACACAATAAACTAAAGCAGAATCAATTAACCACTACATGTATGATTATTGTGTCAAGAACATATTGCAGAAAGTTCACCAACAATTAAACACCAGTCCAGAGGCACCCTGTGTGTAAAAGAGAAAGATGCTTACTAGGGACACCAGAGACGAGGCGCAAAGGTCTCAGGACACGGAAGGCTCTCAGAGCTTTGACATCAAACCCACCCGGCTTCCCACTCATGTGATGAGCCTCTCCAGGCTTGTGGGAAACTTGTTCCAGGATGACACTGAAGAGACTGGGGGGGGGGGGGGAGAGGATCATGATGAGACAGGCAGGGGACCTTTCTTCCCATGAAGAGCCCACCCAAACACAGATAAAAGAATGACAAACTAGCTTCTAGCCCCATAGACCCATTTATGGCCTTCATTCTCTAGGGTTAACAGTGTGAAGCAGGCCCTGGTGGGTATTACTAGTGTTATCACCATCATCATTATTATATCCACTCTATGGTCCCAGAGTGGGTTACAACAATTAAAACACAATGTTGAGGTGCCAGCCATTGATAGACCAATCCTATATTTTAATCCTTTTTAAAACTACCTTAAGGAGGGGGTGGTCAGTCTCTCCTCTCCTCTCTAATTCTTGAGATCAGTGTTCTTCATTGGATGAGGACTCAGAGTATTGATCCTCAGGCTATAAGGACTATCCCCTTTTCAAGATCATTCCCCTTAACCTAATCCCAAAGGGAACTAAGGATTTGGGGATTGTCTGGCGAGATGCTTGAACCTTCCCCCCCCCCCCAAAAAAAAACACACCAGAGCTGGGCTCTAAAATGTGGGGTATAATAAAGGCAATTAAGCATAATTCCTTTTGCTCTCCTTTGAGCAACAATAGCTGGCCTCCACATATCTGATAAATTGCACTTGAATCCTCAGGGCATCGTATACGAGGTTATTCCATTTTATCCTCAAAATAGTGAGAAAGTGTCCTGGGCTTACCCAGTGAGCTTTACCGCTAAGCAGAGAAGAATTCTGAATTCAGCTCTCCCTGGTCCATGCCCAACACTGTCTACTGCTCTACACTGCTGCTCAACAGATGGCTCATGATCCATGCCAGCATCTGACACACCATGGCAATAGGCCCTGGGGCGCACATTTAATATAATGACGTGCAGCCATTTTGGGTGGTAAAATGTCCTTGATGGCCCTGATGATGGTGGAGGGGGTTTTACTTGGACTTCTGCAAAGAAGGCTTGCCTGAGGGCTCCAGGAGAAATATCCCCCCGCCTCTCCACCAGTGGATGGCTTGGTATGTAGCACATATTGCAGTCTGAATTGCATGGGCCATGTGTAGGGGACCTTCGGTCCTCCAAATGTTGCCGAACTAAAACTCCAGTCAGCCCTAGCAAGTATGGCCAATATGTAGTTCAGCAACATTGGAAGGGCCACTGATACCCCACACCAGTCATAGGTTAATTTGTAAGCAAATGAACAAGTGGGATGGCATAGCCTTTTAACAGACTTGCCATGTCTCTGGAGCTGACCTCAAGTTTCAGGATCTTTATCAGATGGAGAGACAACTCCAGGCACAGCAGGATCTCAGGCTGGCAGGGGGTGTAGGAAACTGCCTTGAAGTAGGTCTGCCCAGTGCAAGACAGGCTCTTTAGGTTATTGAGCAAAGATATTTTCCCCAGTCACCTGATCCTTTCAACCAGAGGTGCTGGTTCTGAACTTGGATCTTTCCATGTGCAAAGTGTGGTCCCTCCCACTGAATTAAGAGTGCTGGCTATTGTCCTCTTTTATTTGTGTTATTGATTTTTATAAGTATATATACCACCCAATACTTTTTGATTCCAGGGTAATTAGCAATCACACAAAAACACCATTAAAACTACAATAAAACAGCATAAGACAATTTAAATGTACTGTATCTAAGAGTCACGGTGAATTTGGATAAAGTGTTATCTACATGATCTCTGTTGGGTCATATATGCAAGATAATTGCTCATTTTGTTTATTTTATTTAAAATGAAATAAAATTAATTTATATAAAAAAGACATGGAAAATGTTTTCAACTGGCACCTAAAAGGTAGCAAAGCAGGTGCCAGTCAGAACTCTCTGGAGAGGATGTTCCCCAAACTGAGGACCACAACCAAGCATGTCCATGTTCACCAGCTGCTTCACCTCTGGCAGCAGAGCCATCTGGGGAAGCACGTTTCAGGTGGCTTCCATAAATGGGCAGCTTGGTGTGGTGCAGGGATTCTTTTGCTTGAGAGCTTTTACAATTGATTCCATGTCCTTCCCCTCCCTGCCTCATGTCCATCAGACTCCCCTTTCAGGCACCAGGGTGCCAGGTGTCAACCCTTGTCCCAACCAGGGACCATCGTAGGCCTCATTCCTCTCTTAGCAGGCTCCACACTTTGAACTACCAGGTACCACCCCTTAGGTCACAGGTAGGGATGGGTGAATGTCTATTTCAGTTTCTCATTTTCTAGGCTTAAGCACAGCTCTTCACATTTCAACATCGGTTTGCTTTATTTTTTAAAAGGCCTCATGAAAATTCATCAGCATTTTAGTGCTGCTCTGCTCGTTCCCTTCTACTTTATTTGATGTTGTGTCTGCATGGCCTATTTACAATAAGAGTCCTATTCATATGTTCACAGCATAAGCATTTAGCTATGGGCACTGGCTCTGGCTAGTTGACCATTTCAAGTCCCTTCAAACACAAGACTTGGGCCTCTCCCTTCCTACTAACATTGCCAGGTACAGACCCCCAGTAGGGCTTCCTGTACTTTTAACTGTTTGGTTGAAAGAATTATGACAGCTTTGTCCATCACAGTGGTAAGAAAGGACACATCCTTTGGCACACATTTTACAGAAACAAGGGTTTTTCTCAGGACCTGGATCTAATTCCTCAACTTCGTTAATAATCGCTTGCTATACAGACTTATTTGCATTAAGATGCTGCAGAAGAGCTGCGCTACTGCAGTTTCCCCAAATCTCCCTTCTCTCTGTTGCCAGGCAGTCCATTTGGAGAGATATACTTGGGACCTTTGGCAACCTGCAGAAGTGATTTGCACTCACTCATTATGCCACGGAAGAAACTCACCCCACCACAACGATGACAAAATCAAGAAGGTTCCAGCCATTGCGGATGTAGGCGCTGGGATGCATGACCAGTCCATAGGCAAGGATCTTGAGGAAAGTCTCCACCGTGAATATGATGAGAAAAACATACTCCACTTGCTCCTGTGGAGGAAGGCGGCCAGTAGGCCCAAATTATACTTCCAAGCTTCTCCTGCTTGTGTCCCGAGAAGCAACCTATCACTTTACAGTTGTACCTCAGGTTACATATGCTTCAGGTTACAGACTCCGCTAACCCGACTGCTGCTGCTGCTGCTGCTGCTGCTTGCGTGAGTGTTGGGAAGACCGCTCCCTCTCCTGCCAACTCCATCCGGCCTAGGGGGCGGGGCCTGCACTCACTGCCACAGCATAAGAGGCCTGAGAGAGGCCTCCGGGACACGACTGCTGCTGCTGCTGCTGCTTGCGTGAGTGTTGGGAGGACCGCTCCCTCTCCTGCCAACTCCATCCGGCCTAGGGGGCGGGGCCTGCACTCACTGCCACAGCATAAGAGGCCTGAGAGAGGCCTCCGGGACACGACTGCTGCTGCTGCTGCTGCTTGCGTGAGTGTTGGGAGGACCGCTCCCTCTCCTGCCAACTCCATCCGGCCTAGGGGGCGGGGCCTGCACTCACTGCCACAGCATAAGAGGCCTGAGAGAGGCCTCCGGGACACGACTGCTGCTGCTGCTGCTGCTTGCGTGAGTGTTGGGAGGACCGCTCCCTCTCCTGCCAACTCCATCCGGCCTAGGGGGCGGGGCCTGCACTCACTGCCACAGCATAAGAGGCCTGAGAGAGGCCTCCGGGACACGACTGCTGCTGCTGCTGCTGCTTGCGTGAGTGTTGGGAGGACCGCTCCCTCTCCTGCCAACTCCATCCGGCCTAGGGGGCGGGGCCTGCACTCACTGCCACAGCATAAGAGGCCTGAGAGAGGCCTCCGGGACACGACTGCTGCTGCTGCTGCTGCTTGCGTGAGTGTTGGGAGGACCGCTCCCTCTCCTGCCAACTCCATCTGGCCTAGGGGGCGGGGCCTGCACTCACTGCCACAGCATAAGAGGCCTGAGAGAGGCCTCCGGGACACGACTGCTGCTGCTGCTGCTTGCGTGAGTGTTGGGAGGACCGCTCCCTCTCCTGCCAACTCCATCCGGCCTAGGGGGCGGGGCCTGCACTCACTGCCACAGCATAAGAGGCCTGAGAGAGGCCTCCGGGACACGACTGCTGCTGCTGCTGCTGCTTGCGTGAGTGTTGGGAGGACCGCTCCCTCTCCTGCCAACTCCATCTGGCCTAGGGGGCGGGGCCTGCACTCACTGCCACAGCATAAGAGGCCTGAGCAGCTACCGGCAGCAATGGACAAAATGGTTTTAAATGTTTTAATCGCTTTTAATTTGCAGCACTTTAAATGGTGGTTGTTGTTTTTTATAATATTATATTATTTCATTATTTTATTTCTGCTTGGGGAGGGATAAGCACTGAGTCAGCACTATTGTTCCTTGTTTTGCTTTGTTTTGTTTTGTTCTGTTTTGTTTTATTATTATTATTATTCTGTTAAATTATTATTTAGTTTGTATTTTGCCTTTTAAGGGGGAGGGTCATGGCTGCCTGGGAGTGGGCCTCAGCCAATAGATTGGGTGGGGCAGGTTCCACAGGGGGAGATATATTGGGACACCCGATCTCGGTGATCACGGGCAGGAGGAGGAGTTATGCTAAGACCAGACCATGTCATTACCGAGGAGGCAGGTTTAGTCGTTGTTTGAGGACTATCCCTGCCTCCAGGTCTGGTCCTGACCGGAAGGATACAGTAATCAGCAAGGGAAACCCACATGACCTGAAAGTGTTGCTGTGCAATGCCAGGTCAATGATGAATAAAACCACTGCCATCCACGACCTGATTGTGGATGGAGGATTTGACCTGGCATGTGTGACAGAGACCTGGTTGGATGAGGCAGATGGGCCTGTCCTTGCCGCTGCTTGCCCACCAGGTTTCTCTTACGCACAGCAACCCAGGTCATGTGGGCGGGGAGGGGGGGTTGCAGTGATTTTTAGGAAGTCATTAGTCTGCACCAGGCGTCCTATTGGGAAGACCCAGTTTTCTGAGTGCATGTTCTGGAAGTTGGGCAATAGGGGCAGTACAGGATTCCTACTGGTGTACCGACCTCCCCGCTGCACCAAGGATTCCCTGCCCGAGCTGCTTCAGGTCGTGGCGGATATACTCCTGGAGACACCTAGCTTGGTTGTCCTGGGGGATTTTAACATCCATGCCGACACGACCTTACAAGGGGCAGCTCGGGACTTCGTGGAAAGCATGGCCTCCATGGGGCTGTCCCTGAATAAGTCTGGCCCAACTCATAGCCACGGACATGCCTTAGACTTGGTGTTTACCTCTACGGATGTTGGTGATCTGACATTAACTAAAAGCGAAACAAAAGAAGTGCCATGGTCAGATCACTTCCTGGTGCAACTGGACTTCTCCGCAACCCTTCCCCTCCGCAGGGAGGTGGGACCGATTCGGATGGTCCGCCCCCGCCACTTAATGGATCCAATTGGCTTCCAGAGAGTGGTAGGGGATGCTTTATCCCAAGTTGATGGCCTTTCAGCTGATTCCCTGGTGGCACGCTGGAATGCGGAGTTAACCAGGGCTATTGACTGTCTGGCTCCGAAGCGCCCTCTCCGATTGCATGGAGCCCGGACAGCCCCGTGGTTCTCCCCGGAGCTGAGGGTGATGAAACAATCGTTGAGACGGCTAGAGCGCCGGTGGCGGAAAACTCATTCCGAATCAGACCGGACACGGGTTAGAGCTCAACGTCGAGCCTACCAAGTGGCAATGGCGACGGCGAAGAGGGCCTTCTTCGCCGCCTCCATTGCATCTGCAGAAAACAGCAGCAGGAGACTTTTTCAGGTGGTTCGCAGTTTATCGGAACCACCTGTACCACCGGGGCCTGGTAGGGACCCCAAGATCTCCTGCAATGCTTTTGCAAAGTTTTTTGCAGATAAAATCGCTCAGATTCAGAAGGAAGTAGACTCCACAGTGGGAGCAGGGCCAGGGCGGGAGAGTGCTAGAGTTCTGTCTGGTCCTGTTATATGGGATCAATTCCAATCTGTTACCTCCGAGGATGTGGACAGGCTGCTTGGACGAGTGAAACCGACCACCTGTCTTCTTGATCCTTGCCCATCCTGGCTGATAAAAGCGAGCCGGGAAGGGCTGGGCGATGGGCTTTGCGGGGTGGTGAATGCTTCCCTCTGTGAGGGAGCCTTCCCAGACCCGCTGAAAGAGGCGGTCATTAAACCGCTTCTTAAAAAAACATCTTTAGACCCGGCCAATTTGGCCAACTATCGCCCAGTCTCAAATCTTCCATTCTTGGGCAAGGTGATTGAGCGGGTGGTTGCTGAACAACTCCAAGCACGCCTGGAGGAAACGGACCATTTGGATCCCTTCCAATCGGGATTCAGGCCTCACCATGGGACTGAAACTGCCTTGGTCGCGCTGGTTGATGATCTCCGGCGGGCTAGGGACAAAGGTGAGAGCTGTTTCCTAGTTCTGCTGGATCTCTCAGCGGCCTTTGACACCATCGACCATAACATCCTTCTGGACCGTCTAGAGGGGCTGGGAGCTGGGGGCACTGTTATACAGTGGTTCCGCTCCTTCCTCCTGGGCCGTGTTCAGAAAGTGGTGGTGGGGGATGAGTGTTCAGACCCTTGGGCCCTCACTTGTGGGGTACCTCAGGGTTCCGTCCTCTCCCCCATGCTTTTTAACATCTATATGAAGCCGCTGGGAGAGATCATCAGGGGGTTTGGACTGGGTGTTCATCAGTATGCAGATGACACCCAGCTCTACCTCTCCTTTAAATCAGAACCAGTGAAGGCGGTGAAGGTCCTGTGTGAGTGCCTGGAGGCGGTTGGAGGTTGGATGGCGGCTAACAGATTGAGGTTGAATCCTGACAAGACAGAAGTACTGTTTTTGGGGGACAGGAGGCGGGCAGGTGTGGAGGATTCCCTGGTCCTGAATGGGGTAACTGTGCCCCTGAAGGACCAGGTGCGCAGCCTGGGAGTCATTTTGGACTCACAGCTGTCCATGGAGGCGCAGGTTAACTCTGTGTCCAGGGCAGCTGTCTACCAGCTCCACCTGGTACGCAGGCTAAGACCCTACCTTCCCGCAGACTGTCTCGCCAGAGTGGTGCATGCTCTGGTTATCTCACGCTTGGACTACTGCAACGCGCTCTACGTGGGGCTACCTTTGAAGGTGACCCGGAAACTGCAATTAATCCAGAATGCGGCAGCTAGACTGGTGACTGGGAGTGGCCGCCGGGACCACATAACACCGGTTCTGAGAGATCTGCACTGGCTCCCAGTACGTTTCCGAGCACGATTCAAAGTGTTGGTGCTGACCTTTAAAGCCCTAAACGGCCTCGGTCCTGTATACCTGAAGGAGCATCTCCACCCCCATCGTTCAGCCCAGACACTGAGATCCAGCACCGAGGGCCTTCTGGCGGTTCCCTCATTGCGAGAAGTGAGGCTACAGGGAACCAGGCAGAGGGCCTTCTCGGTAGTGGCGCCCGACCTGTGGAACGCCCTCCCATCAGATGTCAAAGAGATAAAGAATTACCTGTCATTCAGAAGACATCTTAAGGCAGCCCTGTTCAGGGAAGTTTTTAATATGTAATGCTGTATTGTTTTTAACACTGATTGGGAGCCGCCCAGAGTGGCTGGGGAAACTCAGCCAGATGGGCGGGGTATAAATAATAAATTATTATTATTATTATTATTATAACCCGGAAATAGTACCTCGGGTTAAGAACTTTGCTTCAGGATGAGAACAGAAATCATGCTCCGGCGGCGCAGCAGCAGCAGGAGGCCCCATTAGCTAAAGTGGTGCTTCAGGTTAAGAACAGTTTCAGGTTGAGAACGGACCTCCGGAACGAATTAAATACTTAAGCCGAGGTACCACTGTATTGGTATTTGAAACCAGTCACATGTTCCAAAGTCAGGACAATCCCAAAGAGCTCCACTTGAAAGCTCCAGTCCTGGAAAGTTACACTAGAGACAGAGACTGGAAATTCCCATCAAAGGAAATGGGCAAAAAATTCTCTGGATTAGCATTATCTCAGTCCAACACCAGCACAAGCAGCTTACAGAGTGGGCAAGGAAATAGGAGGGAGAGCAAAGAGTTGGGAGTATCACACATATACATGGCTACAGGAATAAGTGTGGCCACTTGCACACACACTCCCCAGAAAAAAGGAGCGTGCATTTGTCACTCACGGCATGCAAAATTCAATATAAACAAACACAAAAACACAGGGAAGAAAAGATATGTGGAGCTATAGCACATAACCCAGAAATCCCGATCAATAGGCCATCCCTATCACATCTTTACTGAGACCCACTTGTAAGAGAACCAGAAACACAGTGCAGTTAGCACCACTTTCTGCTTCTTTCCTTTTATACCAGTAAATGTTATCCTCTCCTTCAGTGAGAACAGAATCTGTGGACTCTGTCCTGCCACTGTAAACAACAAAGCCCTCCCACAGTGGTACAGTATATGCACTGTGTGAACTGTAAAAAAATTAATTCTTAAAAAAATGTCTGGTAGAGAAATGAGATCAAGTTCTGTCTTTGACTTCACTGGTGTCAAGCATTTCTGGATTTACATCAGAAACTGGCCCCCATCCAGTTTCAGTCATGGATTATTCTGGATTTACTCCAGGGAAGCTGAGATCAAACTCCAGCCCTGACCCCAGCTGCAATCAGCAGATGACTTCAAATTCACAGGGGAGCTTCTGTGGCCTGACTGGAAGACCCTCGGTCACCAGAGTGAACTAGGAAGCTGTGGGGATGAGGGGGCAGGGGGCAGCCTGTTGCCTCAGCTGCCCCCAGTCAGGTGGTGGATTAATGGTTATTAAGAGATAATAGTTTTAATTAGCATTAACGTGTTGCCTCAGACAGAAATCAAGATGTAAAAGTGGAATCATTAAGGAAGAAGGAGGCCACGGCAAAGGAGTTTACTGGACTACAAGGTGAAGAAAAATAAGGAGCAGCTGCGTGATCCAGGATTTGGAGTATCTCTAGCCGGAAGGTGGCATGTGGTGGGTTACAGCAAGGAAGCAGACCTTGGAGACAATATTCCTGGCTTCACATGATGTTGTCTTCCTGTGTCAGACCTTGGGCCTACCCATCTAGTTCAGTACCTGTACTATCTGACAACAGTTTTCTGAGGTCTCCAGCTGTCCAAAATCCTTTTCACTGCATCCTTCAGCATGCAGAATATGTGCTCTGCCATTGCACTATGCTCTCCCCCACTCCCCACCCTTCCCTCCAAGGCTTTGGGAAAGGCAGAAAGGAACTCACCAAGTTGTGGTTGGAGACATTCGAGTCATCCTCAGGGAAGGGGATATAGACTCCTAAGGCCACACAGTTGGCGAAGATGGTCATAAGAATGAGGATATCAAAGGGTCTGGGAACATTCAGTTAAGGCAACAGACAGGAATTTCTTCTCCCTCCTTCCCCCAAGGAAAAAAGAGGGCCTCCCCACCCCCACCCCGAGTCAGATGTCTCCCAATTTGTAAGAATAGGATGCTTCCATTCAACGATGCTGATGGCAGCACGGCGGATGGGGTTGTTCAGCCTGAGACAGAAGAGGGCTCGTGGTGAACGGTGCACCACGTTGGTCCCCTGGGTTTTATGCTTGTTGTGCTGGAGACGCTTCTTCTGGGCATTGCTGCCTGTAGAGCCCAGTGTATCTGAGCCCCCGCCAGCAAGTGTCCATGCCAGGGCCTGGCCTGTTGCCTCCACAAAAGCCTCGGCCGCCGAGCGTGGGATCTCGGGGGTGCCAGCTGCTGCAAGGTGGAAAGAGGGCAAGGGGGAGTTAAGGATGGATCTAAAGGCTAACTGCCCTGTTTCTTAGAAAAGGCACAAAAAAGAAATAAGGTTCTGAAAAACACAAAAAGGTTGGTTAATATAGAAATATGACAGAGCACGTTCCACTGTGGGAGACTTTTCCAAGACTCAGGCCTCTGTGAGCTCAGGCTGAAATAAAACTTCAGATGTTTGCCTGGGACCTATGGTTTGGCCTCAGGACTTCACACTCATTCATTTCCATTATCAGTCCCAGTTATACATCAAAACACCTCATTCTGATTGCAACACCAAAGCCATACACTTCTCTGTTTTTTTCAGCTGCTGTTCCAATCTTAAACAGTGTCCAAGCCTCCAACCCTTTACTTCAACCCCTTTGCTAACCTAGGACCAAATGTTTAACTATTGAGAACCACTATAATGCAAAAGTTTGCCTGATGCCCACCATAGCTGGACTCCAGATCATTCGTCTTCTACCAGCCTCTACTTACCACTGTCTTATTCCTCTCAGTATCTTCTGAACACACCCCTAAAAGCTGCAATCCAAATGCACTAAGTAAACTCCTTTCAGTAACACTTACTTCTGAGTAAACATGCCTAGGATTGCACTGTAAGACTCCTACCCACCTCCCAACAGCTTGTCCCTACCTTGTTAACTAAACACATCTACATCTACTCACGTCCTCCGTTGCACTCGGACATCTTGCTGACTGGTTGTGGGGGGTGAGAGGGCAGATGAGGAAATCTCCAGAAGATGCTAGCACTTTAGACCAACTACCTCTTCCCCTTGCAAGGGGGGGCTTCCCATTCTTTTGGCCTTTCTCCCTGGGCGGGGAGGAAGGACCAAATTAACCCTACGTGCTCTCATGGGAGGGCAGAAGCAGGAGCCTTCCAAGCCCTGTAGATGCGCTCCTTGCTTTCCGCAGCAGTGCTCCCGCTGAAAAGGATTTGAGCCCCTGCTCGTGTCTGCTTCTCTCTCACACTCTCTCTCTTTCTGTCGCTCTCCCTGCTTCGTTCCCTAGCTCTCAGTTGAGGATTAAGGCAGATTGCCTACTTTAAAGGGCAGCGCAGGAGGCAGGGAGGAGGGAGCTCACACAGCTGGTTAGGTCACTGACTGTTGAGAACTGGGGACATCCCAGCCACACAAGCCAGCCTAGGCCTGGAAAGGGGTTGTATGAAAGATGTGACTGAAATGGGAACAGCCTTGTCATAACCCAACACACCCTACCTGAGTGTTGTGTAAAAGCAGCATAAGGGAGCTCTGGTAAATGATGGATCTCTCCGTGACCAAAACCAGACCGACACCAAGTCTTTTATGATGGCAAGTTTCCTTTCTTTCTTCAGACAGTCTGGCTTCATACCTCCACCCTCAGTCACCCTGGCACAGATTACGCACAAAGAGCCCATTTGCATGTCTTTTTGGGGTGCAGGATGGGATGGGATACTGAGATGGTTGTTCCCAATGTAGGGCCTTGCTCACTTACCTCAGGGCATTCTGGGGTGAACGGACCCAGCTTTTGTACTCCTGTGCACACTACTGCACAAACACTTTTACCTTTAAAACACATTCAAAACACAACCTTTCCCTTAAAAGAATCCTGGGCACTGCAGTTTACCCCTCAAAGAGTTACAATTCCCAGCAGCCCTTAACAAACTAAAGTGCCCATAATTTTTTGAGGAGAAAATCCGCTTCTAATGTGCTTTAAAGGTATGGAGGTACAATGTCTTATGAAAAGGACAGCAACTGGCATAATTAATTGGTGAGTCAATAAAAATCTTAAAATTTACTATTGTTATTTCATAATATAGGGTTGCTTTTTAAAAACAATATTAGCCTGATAACAACAAATGTGGAAAAAGAAGAAAAGGTACTCAAACAAATGTAAAACATTGGCACAGACTATACATGTATGAGATACAATTACTCTAGATCAAGTGCACTCTCAACACTGGTTTGGGGAGCAGCGTTTTGTCTTATGTTTCACATTGTTTCATGTGAAATACTGCATTTTGATGGGTTTTCCCCAAAACCAGCTTCAGAAAAAGAATGACATTAAGCCCATAATGTGTATACAACCTTTGTTTTCCTGCCTTCTGGCACAGGACAGGAAATGTAAAGCATTGCTTTCTGGTTGGTATGTCAAAATTCATGAATGGCTCACATGTGCCAGCTCTAAACAGAGGTGGACTGTACCACTATATTTCATTGTTTGATTATATATATATATATATATATATATATATATATGCATATACAGTGGACAACTTGGGTTGCGGACGTGATCCATGCGGGAGGCACATTCGCAACCCGCAGAGTTCACAACCGCAGCGCATGCACAGGTCATGATTCAGCACGATTTAGTGCTTCTGCGCATGCGCAAGCGCCGAAACCCGGAAGTAACCCGTTCCGGTACTTCCTGGGTCGGCGCAGTGCACAACCCAAAAACGTGCAGCCTGAAGCGTCTGCGACCCGAGGTCTGGCTGTATAATATATGGAAAGAATGAAACTGATAGAAAAGTGAAAGGAAAAGAAAGGGGAAGAAAGGACAACTAAATATAAGAATTAAAAAGGGTGAGAGTTTATTTACAGTTAATATTTGAGCAGGTGCAGCTTTTGTTAGCTATGCATGGCAATTTGCACTTGATAAAATGTCTCCTTTCATATAATGATTGTTGATGATCCCCAGCAGGCTAGGGACAAGGGTGAGAGCTGTTTCCTAGTTCTGCTGGATCTCTCAGCGGCCTTTGATACCACCAACCATGACATCCTTCTGGACCGGCTAGAGGGGCTGGGAGCTGCGGGCACAGTGGTTCCACTCCTTCCTCTTGGGCCATGTCCAGAAAGTGGTGTTGAGGGTTGTGTGTTCAGACCCCTGGGCTCTCACTTGTGGGGTGCCTCAGGGTTCTGTCCATGCTTTTTAATATCTACGTGCAGCCGCTGGGAGAGATCATCAGGGGGTTTGGCCTGGGTGTTCATCAGTATGTGGATGAGACACAGCTCTACCTCTCTTTTAAATCAGAACCAGTGAAGGCGGTGAAGGACCTGTGTGAGTATATGGAGGCAGTTGGAGGATGGATGGCAGCTAACAGATTGAGGTTGAATCCTGACAAGATAGAAGTACTGTTTTGGAGGGACAGGGGGTGCACGGGTGTGGACGACTCCCTGGTCCTGAATGGGGTAACTGTGCCCCTGAAGAACCAGGTGCGCAGCCTGGGAGTAATTTTGGACTCACAGCTGTCCATTGAGATGCAGGTCAATTCTGTGTCCAGGGCAGCTGTCTACCAGCTCCATCTGGTACACTGGCTGAGACCCTACCTGCCCACAGACTGTCTTGCCAGAGTGGTACATCTCTTGCTTGGACTACTGCAATGTGCTCTACGTGGGGCTACCTTTGAAGGTGACCCAGAAACTACGACTAATCCAGAATGCGGCAGCTAGACTGGTGATTGGGAGTGGCTGCCAAGACCTTATAACACTTGTCTTGAAAGACCTACATTGGCTCCCAGTATGTTTCTGAGCAGAATTCAAAGTGTTGGTGCTGACCTTTAAAGTTCTAAACCATGGGTAGGCAAACTAAGGCCCGGGGGCTGGATCTGGCCCAATCGCCTTCTAAATCTGCTCCGCAGATGGTCCAGGAATCAGCATGTTTTTACATGAGTAGAATGTGCCCTTTTATTTAAAATGCATCTCTGGGTAATTTGTGGGGCCTGCCTGGTGTTTTTACATGAGTAGAATGTATCATTTTATTTAAAATGCATCTCTGGGTTATTTGTGGGGCATAAGAATTTGTTCATTTTTTTCTTCTTCAAAATATAGTCTGCCCCCCCACAAGGTCTGAGGGACAGTGGACTGGCCCCCTGCTGAAAAAGTTTGCTGACGCCTGCCCTAGCCTTGGCCCAGTATACACTGAGGTCCAGCACTGAGGGTCTTCTGGTGGTTCCCTCACTGCGTGAAGTGAGGTTACAGGGAATCAGGCAGAGGGCCTTCTCAGTAGTGGCGCCCACCCTGTGGAATTCCCTCCCATCAGATGTCAAGGAAATAAACAACTACCTGACTTTTAGAAGATATCTGAAGGCAGCCGTTTAGCGAAGTTTTTAATGTTTGATGTTTTATTGTATTTTTAATATTTTGTTGGAAGCCGGCCAGAGTGGCTGGGGAAACCCAGCCAGATGGGCAGGGCATAAATTATTATTATTATTATTATTATTATTATTATTATGTACTGAAGTTCTCACCCTGGGCCAGCAGGGGGATACTGTTGATAGTTATGCAAATAAGGGATCGAAAGTGACGTTCAGTGATTGGATAGTTTTAGAAAATTGTTACAGTTACGTTGTACTGGAGCTCTATATAAGCAGGCTGACTGAACCCTTCAGTTCAGTTCTGTTCTGGCCTCTGAATAAACAAGAGCTGTTTGAAGAATCACTGTGTCGTCTGATATGTTCACCCACAACTTAACAATTACTATTATTATTATTATTATTATTATTATTATATAAAAGTACAGGAGCCTTTGAATCTTGCCGTCCTAGAGTAAGAATCAGAAAAACAGACCTAGAATAATAGAAATGCATTGTAGTATGAATGAATTTTGTTTTGTATTCTTTGTTTTATATATAATAATGTTATGTTACTAAGCAAATTTAATAAAACAGTAAAAAAAAAATAGAAATGCAGAGTTGGAAAGGACCCCAATGGTCATCTAGTCCAACCCTCTGCAATGCAGGAATCTCAACTGAAGCATCCATGACAGAAGGCCATCCAGTCTCCTGAAGTCGTCTGTTCCACTGCTGAACAGCTCTTACTGTCAGAAACGTCTTCCTGATGTTTAGTCAGAATCTCCTTTCTTGTAACTTGAAGCCAGGGGTTCCAGTCCTACCTTCCGGAGCAGGAGAAAACAAGCTTCTTCCCTCTTCCATGTGACAGCCCTTAAGGTACTGGGAGATAGCTATCATATCTCCTCTCAGTCTCTTCTTTTCCAGACTAAACATACCCAGCTCCTTCAACCATTCCTCATAAGGCTTGTTTTCCAGAACCACATTTTACCAGCTACTCCAGAATATCATGGGGGTCTTTGTCAAAAGCCTTACTGAACCCAAGAAACACTATATCCACAGCATTCCCCTGATCCACCAAACTTGTCACTACAGTGGTACCTCGGGTTACATATGCTTCAGGTTACATACGCTTCAGGTTACAGATTCTGCTAACCCAGAAATATTACCTTGGGTTAAGAACTTTGCTTCAGGATGAGAACAGAAAGCGCACGGCAGCAGCAGGAGGCCCCATTAGCTAAAGTGGTGTTTCAGGTTAAGAACAGTTTCAGGTTGAGAATGGACCTCCGGAACGAATTAAGTACGTAACCAGAGGTACCACTGTACAAGCATATACTGCAGCAAAATTAATAATGGGATCCATATTACAGATGGGTGATAAAGGAGGGACGTTAGGTCTGAAAAGGTTTAAGATTACTGATTAAGGTTGCAATCCTAACCATGGCTACTCCCAGGCAAGTGGGGTGAGGATTGTAGCCTTGGAGGACTCATTTTCTGATAACCTTTTGGAAGAGGGCTAAAAGGTTATCCTGTACACTCCCTCCTCCTCAAGTTACAGAGCTGTGAGCTTTGGTTTAACTGGTTTTACCTCTTTACAAAGGTGCCTCAGCATGAAGTGAGCTGGACTGCAAGCTGGGAATCCTGACAGAGGAGGGCCCCAACCTTGCCCTGGCACACGGGGCATTTCTCCTGCTTAAGGCCCACCGAATGGAAGGTCTGTGATGTGGCTGCATTCATTTAGAAGGAGCTTGAGTAAGGGAAGAGTCTGGGTGGATTGGGCCCTTAGGGTTAATTAGTTGTGGGTGGTGGCACCAGCGCCATTTGGATGGTTCTCTTCAGGTGGTCAAATATTGTGACAGACTTTGTGCTTTTTAGAGTGCTCTGTCTTTTTCATAGAATCATAGAATCATAGAATCATAGAGTTGGAAGAGACCACAAGGGCCATCGAGTCCAACCCCCTGCCAAGCAGGAAACACCATCAGAGCACTCCTGACATATGGTTGTCAAGCCTCTGCTTAAAGACCTCCAAAGAAGGAGACTCCACCACACTCCTTGGCAGCAAATTCCACTGTCAAACAGCTCTTACTGTCAGGAAGTTCTTCCTAATGTTTAGGTGGAATCTTCTTTCTTGTAGTTTGGAACCATTGCTCCGTGTCCGCTTCTCTGGAGCAGCAGAAAACAACCTTTCTCCCTCCTCTATGTGACATCCTTTTATATATTTGAACATGGCTATCATATCACCCCTTAACCTCCTCTTCTCCAGGCTAAACATGCCCAGCTCCCTCAGCCGTCCCTCATAAGGCATCGTTTCCAGACCTTTGACCATTTTGGTTGCCCTCCTCTGGACACGTTCCAGTTTGTCAGTGTCCTTCTTGAACTGTGGTGCCCAGAACTGGACACAGTACTCCAGGTGAGGTCTGACCAGAGCAGAATACAGTGGCACTATTACTTCCCTTGATCTAGATGCTATACTCCTATTGATGCAGCCCAGAATTGCATTGGCTTTTTTAGCTGCCGCGTCACACTGTTGGCTCATGTCAAGTTTGTGGTCAACCAAGACTCCCAGATCCTTTTCACATGTACTGCTCTCAAGCCAGGTGTCACCCATCTTGTATTTGTGCCTCTCATTTTTTTTGCCCAAGTGCAATACTTTACATTTCTCCCTATTAAAATTCATCTTGTTTGTTTTGGCCCAGTTCTCTAATCTGTAATCTAGGGGAGATTTTGCTCTGGAAAGCCAAACCAGTCCAGCACTGCTTCCAGCCTGCAGGGCTCACAGTGGATTACATTGCTGGGCCATTTTGTAAGACACTCCAAAGCACAGACGAACCTAATACAGGGACAATGAATTAACACTGGCATTTATTGAGCAATTTATGTAACTTCAAATTCAAAATTATAAAGACTTGTGTTAGAAAGAGTAGGAACCCTCCTCTCTTTAGTTGCTATCTGTTGTGTGATGGGGACACTCACTGCTGCCTAACCAAGGAAAAAATAATGACCTTAAATTAATCCCCATTAAAAATAACCTTATTGTTTTGCATTTCTGCATGGGCCTATGGGCCCCTCCCACTTCCGCTTCGAGGGAGACCTCGCGCTTTCTCAGAAGCCCCTCCCCCTGCCGCCCGGACTGCGCCGCTCCTCCCCTTGCTCTAGCGGGGCGGAGAAGAGCCTCCTGGACCACAAATCCCAGCATGCTGCGCGCGGGGGAGACCCGGCACTACATTTCCCGCCTTCCCCTCGGGCGGGCCCCGTGACCCAGGCGCCTGGCCCAGCTGAGAGCAGAGGGAGCGGTGAGTGCTGCTGCCGCCGCCGCCGCCCGACTGCTGGCTTTCTCTTCCCTTGGGCCCCGGGGTCCCGCTGCTGTTCCTGCCGCCGCCGCCCCCCCCACCTGGGCAGCCCCGCGGCCCCTTCCTCGGCCAGGACACCCCCCGCCCCGCCCCGCGCGCGCGCGCCCCGTCCGGCGGGCTCTTCCCGGGCGCTCCCGAAGGCGGGCTGCCGGAGACCGAGGGGGCGGGAGGGGCTGGCTCGGGGTTCCCCTAATGGGCGCCCGGTTGGCCACTGTGAGAGCGGGGCCCCCCCTTTGGCCTGATCCAGCGAGGCTGTTCTCGGGTTCAAGGGTAGGGAAGGTGCGCGTGCCAACATTCATCCGCGCAAACCGCTTTCTTTTCAATGGCTTTTATCGCGCGTGTGGAGGATCTGGACATATTGCCGGGGTGCACCCAGAGAGCAATGATAACGAGCGGAGCGGAGCAGCTGTTGACTCTCCTGCTTCTGCCCGCCGCCTTCCCGAGGCCTCTTGCTGATCTTTGTCCTTCTTGTGCTCTGGAAGGAAGCTGAGCTTCAGTAGTTTGCCCCTCAGCAGACAGAGGAGAAGCAGGGTGGGTGACAGGGCCCTGGAGGGAACGTGGAAGCTGCCGCGGTGACAAGCTCTCCTGCAGCATCAGTGCTGCCTAATGGCAGCCCCACACACCTTCTGTGTGTCTTACAGCATGGCTACAGTTGTGAAGTTAAAGTTTACTCACTGTTATCCCATGTGTTCCAAAAACAGGTACCGTATTTTTCGCTCTATAACACGCACCAGAACATAACACGCACGTAGTTTTTAGAGGAGGAAAACAAGGAAAAAAAATATTCTAAACGAAATAGTGGATATATGATTTTTGTGGTTCATGCTGTGGCCACAGACATGTGATCTGACAGTGAGTTGGAGTAGCCCAATGCAAAAATCCTGAGGATCCATGTGGATCCATGCTTTGTAACCACGGAGGAGGGAAGGAAGGGGAACCATGGATCCTCTGCTCACGACTGCAGCAGATCCCCCTGCCATTTGTAGGCGTTCCCTCCATAACACGCACAGACATTTCCCCTTACTTTCTAGGAGGAAAAAAGTGAGTGTTATGGTGCAAAAAATACGGTAATCCCTTCCATTGCTGTGCCTCAAACTGGTCTTTAAGGTGCTACTGGAAGGAATTTTTTTATTTTGTTTTGACTATGGCAGACCAACACGGCTACCTATCTGTAACTAAGTCTTGTAAATTGCAGAACCCCAGAAGAGCCTGGCTGGTTGAGGCCAATGGTCCGTCTGACCCTGCATCCTCATCTCAAAGTGGCCAACTGGCTGCTTATGGGAAGCCCGCACAACCAGAGTGCAGCAGTATTCTCCCCATACGCAACTGGCATTTAGAGGCATATTGTCTCCAGCAGTGGTGGCAGAATAAAAGCAATTGTGGCTGGTGACCATTGATAGGCTTCTCCTCCTCCCAAAGGGGAAAAGCAGAATGAGGGCATCTGTACTGTAATCCAGCATTACAAGTTGTTCACAGGCATTGCCCACTCTGGCCTGTACATCCTCCTGATAACTTCAGGCACTCCACATGTGGGACTCCCAGCTCCAGCCAGTATGGCCAGTGGTCAGGGACGATGGGAGTTGTAACTCAACAATACGTGGTGTTACCCCTGCTTTAGAAAACCAGAGCCACTGGAATAGGGGGATCCTGCCACAAACCACAGCCTTGGTTGCTGGTATTCTGATGTGGTATTTGTGTTATTCACATCGCCTTAGAATTTGACTCCCTCCATCCACCCCACACCCAGCTGGTGATAACCTGTCTTCATCCTCCTCTCTCCCTTCATGGAATTGGAGCCCATCCCAGCCTGGCCTTAATTACCTTTACAGTTCACACTTGGAGTATCGGTCAGACTTGATAAAGAGGGTGATGGCCTCTACATTGGTCTAGAAATAAAAATATGACTAGAAGGAGGCAAGAGAGAGGCTTATGAAATCATGAATGGTGTAGCAAGAAAGGTGTTTCTTCTCCCAGGTTCGTCTTCTCTCAGAACACTAGAACTTGAGAGAGGCATATGAGACATGATAGCAAGAAGGAACTTTCTGCTTCAGAGGCAGAACACCTTTGAATAGCAGGTACTAGTGAGGGACGGTGAGGAGTGCCTGTTGCTTTGCTCTTTTCCTTTCCTTTTCCTTTCTAAAATTTATTAGAAATGCATAAAATGACTACATATAAATGCAATAAAACAGATAATATAGTACAAAGCAATACATAATGTAACAATAGCAGTTCCAAAGCAGCTCAAAAAACCAGCCACAATGTGTTGATTAAAACCTGCGGAAATAAAATAGGTTTTTAACTACCTGCGTATATTATATGAAGCTGGTGCCAGGCAAATGTTATTTTAGGTAAAGGTAAAGGGACCCCTGACCATTAGGTCCAGTCATGACCAACTCTGGTGTTGCGGCGCTCATCTTGCTTTATTGGCCGAGGGAGCCGGCGTACATGTGGCCAGCATGACTAAGCTGCTTCTGGCGAACCAGAGAGCACACGGAAACGCTGTTTACCTTCCCGCTGGAGTGGTAGCTATTTATCTACTTGCACTTTGACATGCTTTCAAACGGCTAGGTGGGCAGGAGCTGGGACCGAGCAATGGGAGCTCACCCTGTCACGGGGATTTGAACTGCTGACCTTCTGATCAGCAAGTCCTAGGCTCTGTAGTTTAACCCACAGTGTCACCCGTGTCCCTACCATGTTATTTTACATGGTCTTAAAACATTGGCAGGCCATATAGGTTCGCTACAACAGTTTTGTGGGAGAGCTTTACTTTCTTTTTCCTTTACGTATAAAATAAAGGATACCAGGTTTCAGCAAAGGTATTTTCCTTTATAACCCCATTTGCAACTCTTCTAAGCCCAGTTAGTTGTCCTGAACTAGCTGTATCCCAAATCATTGAACCACATCTCAAGGGGTAGCTGTTGCCTTCCTGGTTGGCTGGTGAGTTTCCCAGAAAAATTTGTCTGTCACCCTTGGGGGAAAATTGCTCTCTGTGGCCCCTGGGCTAGGAATGTCCTTTGTACTATTCATATGGAGAGCTGCGCTTTGTTCTGGTCTTCACCTCTATTATAGACTTGGTTGCCTGTGGCAAGAATTGCCTCCATCTTTTAAATTGTGCCTACCCCCTTTCACACTATTGTAAACCACTTAGAGGCTATTGTAGTTAAGCAGCATGCAAATTGTTTAAATAAGTAAGTAAAACGTGGGCAGGCAGGTATGTATGAGATATATTTGTAGGCAATTTACAGTTTGAGAGATTATTCACAAGATTGGCCTAACCTGCAAACAGGAGTAAAGTTGCAGAAAGAGGGGGTTAATATTCCAACCTGTTGTAGAGGAAAAAGGTGAAGATGAATTTGTCCCAATGTCGTCATGGAACTTGCTGCTTGTAGGTACCCCGGCTTGAGCCCTGCTGCTATAAGTATCCAGATTATTGGTTGTTGTAATCCTCCTTCTTTTGCACAGGGTTTCCTGTATCCATAGATGTATTGGCATCATGGAAGAGGTGGACAAGATCCTCATACATTCCCTTCGCTTCTCTGGGACGTAAGGCCATCTTTATGCTGCCTGTACTTCTTCATAGTAGTGGGTGGGTGTGGTGAGATGTCAGGTACTCTGGTGCGTGGTGTCCAGAGGCAATCATGGGTTTGGTGGACAAAGACAGAAAAGGGTTTGGAAGCATGCCTTCATGCAGGATTTGACCTAGGGGTGTAGGGTGGCTGGCTGCTGTCTCCTATGGGATTTCACAGGCCTGGAGCCTAAAAAGCTGAAGTCAGTTTCTAGAAATTCAGAATACTTTTCCTGCTGTGAACTCTAATAAAGCAAAGGCTGTGGTCCAGGGAATGGGGTTTCACAGGAGAGCTAATAGACACAGAAGCTCATGCCAGGGCTTTCTCTTAGGCCAGGCAAGAAATTAATTGGGGTTAAAAACTTACGGCTTTTGCTATGTTCCATTGGCTCTTTGTTTTTGCTTGGGGAATCATGCTTTCTTGCCGATGCTTTGGCTCCAGCTGGGTGTTTCATGGCTTCTCAGAGCTTCGTGGGAGCAAGCAAATGGCAGTTGCCTAGTGACCAAGGTTGGATTAATCAGTGGTATTGCAGAAGCTCATAGGTGGCTCTGTGGCTCCCTTTGAACAGCAGTAATAATGTCCATGTGTATTATTATTATTTATTTAATTTGTTCACCACTCTTCATCCACAGATCCCAGGGTAGTTCACAGCATAACATTACAATAGAAAAACCACAAACTACATATTGGAATTAGAACAAGAACAAACCAATAACCCCCCCCCCCAACACATTTAAAAGGGCATTTAAAAGGCCTGGTTGATGAGGAACGTTTTCTCCTGGAGGCTAAAGGTATATAATGAAGGCGCAGCCAAACCTCCCTAGGGAGAGCATTCCACAAATGGGGAGCCACTGCAGAGGAGGCCCGTTCTCATGTTGCCACCCTCCAGACGTCTGATGGAGGAGGCACACAAAGAAGGGCCTCAGAAGATGATGTAAGGGACCAGGTAGGTTCATATGTAGAGAGGCAGTCCTTAAGGGATTACTCACTGGGGCGAGACAGTTTGAGCTTACTGCACCAATTGTTGCCCAACTGCACTGGCTGCCAGGGAGTTTCTGAGCCCAACATCTACATGAAACTGCTGAGTGGGGTCATCTAGGAGGCTTATTCCGCGTGTGCGCGCACATAGGACTGTAGCCTTAGCCACCACTGCTACACCAACTCTTCTCTGAAGAGGCTCTTGGCAGTACAGGTAGCCTTCTTGCAGTTCAGGGCCCTGGGAAATTATTATTATTATTATTATTATTATTACATTTTGTTGTTTTATCTTACCCAAAGTGACTTACAACCAATGAGACAAACAAACACCCCAGTTTAGATACATTCAAACCAAGGAGACTGTATCCCATGTCCCCACAAGCTGCTTATTGGACAGGTGGTACAATGGCAGCAAAGTCTTAGCAGCAGAGGACAAATTGCAAAAAAGTATGGCAGTTGGCAAGCCATTCCCATGTTCTTCCATCCTACTGAATGGAGTGGAAGATGTAGGCTCTTCTGTTGCAGTAAAGGAAAATGGTCAGTGCAGGGGACTATAATCCCTGCATCCTTCTCCCCTTCCAGGGATATCCCAGAGGAAGTGCAGAGCATCCGGGAGTTTACCACCGAGTTGATAGTTGAATCTGTGGTGCAATGTCTTCGTGTCATCAATCCTTCTGTGGGGTCAAGTCTCTGCCACGTCCTGCCTCCAGGGATGTCTGCTCGCTTCCGAATTGGCATGAGCCTAGCGCAAGCTTGCCAGGTAACTACAACTAAATCAGGGTGTGGATGCATTGAACAAAGCAGGCTCTTCATCTCTGAAAGTTTGTGCAGTGGTAGATAGTCTCTCATTAAGTGCCATGAGTTCTGGGCTTGAAGGTGTTGGGAGAAATCTGGTGTAGTATAGAATTTTGTTTGCTGGAAAAGCAAGCTTCTAGGTCTCAGGGTGGAAAGCCATGGGCCACTTTTGTTAAAGGATCCAGAAGTGGCTGGTCTGTGACCTCCAGTTGTGTTTTCCTGCCCTATCCAAAAAAAATTCTGGCACTCAAGCAAGAAACCTAGATTGTGTTCACAGCAGACAGTTGTGTAGTTGACAAAAGGTTTTTGTTTTGTTTTTTAGCAACATTAAATTATCTTCTCCTCACATAATTATGGCCCATGCCACTATGGTGCCTCTGTCCACCTCAGAGAAGTTATTGGAAAAATGCTAGCAAGACTGTGTACTTGAATAATAACCCAAATTCTGTGACAAGAAAGGCAGAGATGTTTTACTAAATTTGCATAATTATTACATTTTCAAGTTGCCTTTTCTAACTATTGTGTTTAATTTATTCTGCCTTTGCTCATCTTTGTGGCCAGGAGCTAAACAAGGCTCAGAAGCTCAATCCCCTCTGGCTTTAGAAATTTCTGATGGCCTTGAACATTCACATTTTTAATAGCCATAAGGGCTAGAAACTTGCAACAACAACAGCAAAATGCAGAGAATCCAAGGGCAGAACTAAACATGACAAATAGTAGACACCGTTCTTTTCATATTTGTCACGATCCTGCCATTTCTCTCTGTTGCCAGCTCACTTCTGGTATCTGTGCTGGAAACAGGGAGAAGAGGCTGGAGCAAATGACTATAGGGAAGTGAGGCATGGGAAGGGTTTTCAGCTCTCCGTTTACTATTAAATAGAAATGCATTTCTGTTATGTGAACAAGTAAGTGAATAATGGCTGGTCTGCATTGTTGCTTAAGGACATGCAGAGTATCCCCCTGTCTCCCTCCTGCTTTCTGTAGAGAAAGTCTGTAATATCCTCACTATGACTTCTCTGAGTGGGGTTTTCCTTTTGAGGGTGGAGCAAGGTGGGATATTATTGGGCACCTCCATCCCCATCCCAGACATGGAAAATGTGGGCTTGTCTTGCAGGGTTGCTGTAGGGCTTAAAACAAAAATTGTGTTTGAATAATTCAAAGCACCACATAAATGCTAAGTTAGGAAGCTACTTGAGCATACTTCAGGCCAATTAGTTTGCTTCACAGTATCAAATGGTGGTGCTTATGCCAAACCTCCTTGTACATTGATAACTAGCATGCCAGGGAGAAGGGTCAACTTGGCTTTCTCCCAGAGGTGTTGTTTCATCTGTATGTGTAAAATAAACTTCCAGACAGACAGTGCTCACCCATCCCTTGCAAACCATGTTACCGTTATGGCTGTTGCTCTGAGGTCATAGGATATGTTGCAAGGGGAGGGGAGGAGAGGTCATTGGGTGTTGGGAAAGAGTAGAGGAAGGAAAGTCAGCTGGCACTGAGGGAGGAGGAGGGAGAAGCTGAGGGGAGCATAGCTGTCAACTTTCAGATTTGAAAATAAGGGATCAGCAGCCTCACCTGTCCCAGGGACAGTCTATGGGATATCTAACAATCCGGGATAGCAGCGGGAAGCAGCAGGAAACAGCGCTGAAATAAGGGAATTTCCCGCAAAAAAAGGGAAGGTTGATATCTATGGAGGGGGCGGGGAGCAGAGAAGGAAGCAGAGGAAGAGTTGGCAATTTCTGTGCCAAAACCGGGCCAAAACCCCAGCTGAAATGGATCCAGAAAATCAGTTTCTTCCAAAAGCACCTGGATCTGGTCTCGCTTCAGAAACTTGCCCAGGAAAGGGAGACTAGCAACTGGGTGGTAGTTAGTTAGGTTTTCTGAATCCAGGGAAGGTTTCTTAAGGAGTGGTTTTACCACTGCCTCCTTCAAACAGGCAGGGACCTCCCCCTCTTGTAAGAGGCATTGATCACCTCCCTGGCCCAGCCAGCTGTTCCCTCCCTGATGGTTTTTATCAGCCAAGAGGGGCAAGGGTCTAGAGCGCAAGTGGTCACCCTGACTGATTGAGCACTTATTTCACAAATAGGGCACCATGACACTTTCTCCTTTGTCCATTGCTACCCACCAAAGTTCAGATAGTGGGGAGAGACTTAGCAAGGTCCCAGGCTGACTGCAGAGTTCTGGCAGGCTTTTGTGGAACCTGAGCCCCCCCCCCCAGCCATGCAGAGCTTTGTCAGTCAGCTAGCAAGTCGTGAGAGACAACAGACAGGATGGCCACATGGCTAACAGGTGTTTGAGTTTTGGGTTGCGTGTGTGTCTACTTTTTCTTTTCTTAATAGTTCTCATTGAAAATTGGTTATGTTAACTGCTAGAAATATTTTTCATATCCATGGGACTCAGCGAGCAATTGCCAAGTTGTCTTTCATCATCCATTGTTGAGAAGTAGTTGCATGGCATTACAGTTCCCAAATAGCTTGATTTCGCAGGACTGGCCTTCCATGGTCCTATCCTGGACTGTGTTAGCCAGGCGGCCTCTTGAGAGTTCTCATGTGAGCACAAGCACCTTGGACTGTTGCACCAAGGAAGCAGGGCTCCTGGTCCTTTGAGCCAGCTTGGAACACCTTTATTTTAGATGCTCCATCTCTCTTTGAACCAGGCACCAAAGGGCCTTACTCCTCGCCTTTACCCAGCAGGCCACTCCCACTCGGCCCCACTGTGGGACTGACATGTTACTTTCCATCATTTAGGACCTGGGATATCAAGGGGAAGTTGGCTATCAGACCTTCTTGTACAGCAATGAGCCCGAAATCCGACGCCTCCTGCTCTTCCTGGTAGAGAAGCTCCCACGCGATTCCTCGGAGGACGCCAACCAGCCTGTGGGTATGGAGGAAACTGGGCAAACACAGGTCCCGGGCACAGGGAGGCCAAGTGGTGGCAACTTCTCTAACCTGCTGTGTCCTTGCAGGCAAATCAACGACACTTCACAGAGCCATTGCTGCTGCCATCAAAGAGCAACTGGCGGTCCCCTGGGTGCCCCCTGCCTGCCGTACCCCCCGCTTGCAGCTCTTACAGGTGTGCTTCCTCACCCCTCTTATTAGGTTAATGGCCCCACTCCTCGGGTTCATGGCTTCATAAGCCAGATCTGTTGCTGAAATTTTATTTCTAAGACTGTTGACTTCCTTAAAAATGAAAGCCTTTCCAGTCCTCATGTTGTGGAGAAATGCAGAAAACCTTTGCAAAAGGTCATTGTGGATTTTGGGTTCATATGACTATCTAGGGTCTGGTCTGCACTGTTGGGGCTTTTTTTCCTCGCCGATAGATTTTTTCATAATCTGCAGAAACCCAAATACTGACTTCTAAGGGACGCAGATGGCGCTGTGGTCTAAACCACTGAGCCTAGGGCTTGCTGATCAGAAGGTTGGTGGTTCGAATCCACACAATGGGGAGAGCTCCCATTGTTTGGTCGCTGCTGATGCCCACCTAGCAGTTCAAAAGCACATCAAGTGCAAGTAGATAAATAGGTACCGCTCTGGCGGGAAGGTAAACGGTGTTTCTGTGTGCTGCTCTGGTTCGCCAGAAGCGGCTTAGTCATGCTGGCCACATGACCCGGAAGCTGTCTGCGGACAAACACCGGCTCCCTTGGCCTATAGAGTGAGATGAGCACCGCAACCCAGAGTTGTCTGCAACTGCACCTAACGGTCAGGGGTACCTTTACCTTTACCTTTAAACAAACCATGCAGAAATATGTAAATCAATCAAATTTCTATGCATCCATTGGTATATCTTAAACAAGATATTGCTGTATTTTTCTTGTTGAGTATGTAAACTCCTTGAGCAAGTAATTCATTTTATAACCCCACTCCTTGCCACCTGTTTTATATTTCTCTTTCCAGAGCCTGTAAGCCCAGAATCTATTTCCTCTTACAGTGTTTCTTATCTTTCAGTGGGCTGAATGCTGTTTCAGACTCTCTCCCCTCCCTCCTTATCCTTGCTAGGGTTCTTGCCTACTGAAGCGATTCCAAGCTCAACCCTTGGTCCTGCCTCGAGAGTCGGACCCCTTTTTGGGGAAGGTGCCCCCAGGTGAGTTTTGCCCTGTAGCTGGGTGGGGGTGGGGGAATAAGTAAAATGGAGGGCATGGAATGGCAGGTTTTTCCCGTTCTCCATTTGTTTATTTCCCTCCCACTCATGTAAGGTTGCAATCATGTATGCAAAGCCAGCATAAATTTGGGGCACACTTAGTTCCTGCATGGAACCCCTCTTGATATGTCTAGACTTGTACGGCATTGTTTTCTTACAACAAGTCTCTGCCCTTCCCCTCAGATCCCCTTTGATTAGAAAAGAAGAGGGTTTTCCAGAGTGCTGAGAGTCCCCCCCAAGTTAGGGGAGGCCCTTTTTTTAGCCTCTCAGGGGGAGATCCTAGAGTAGCTACCCAAAGGGCTCCTCTTGCATCCTGCCGTTCATGGCTGGGTAGATGGTGCCACCAGCAGTATGTCCTTGGTGGATTCTGGGAGCATGTGCATACGTGGGATTGTGAATAATAATAATGATGATGATGATTTTATTATTTATACCCCACCCATCTGGCTGGGTTTTTCCAGCCACTTTTGAAAGAAATGCCATGCCAATTTCCAGTATTTGTTCATGCAATCGGCTTCCCCACCCATGGTTGTCTGGCCAACTGAAAATCAGAGCCCAAAAAACATTTACTTGTTTTTCTTCTACTTCTTCATCGTATTTATTTTATTTTGCAACACAAACACACATAACACTAAAGAAAAGGAAAAAGGAAACTTAAAAAGGAAATACAAAAACCAGTACGAACCAAATAATGAACATATAACCATATTTCAGTTCTTCTTTTCTTCTAGTTGACTTCCTTCATCCTCAGCACGGTTCTACTTTCATATTTAGTAAACTGTTTCCTTCTCACTTCATCCCCCCCCCTTTTCTTTCTATTTTAAGCTTTCACACCATAATTAGTTTTGTAAATGTTAATCAAAACAAGTCCAGGTATTCTGTATTTTCCCTTCTTTTTGGAATTTTTGTTTAGACTGACCCCAGGGACATCTGTCATTCTAGCCAACTTAATGTAATAATAGAGAATAATAGAGAAATTAATAGAGGAAGGAAAAACAATAGAAAAACCCAAAGAAATTTGCAAAAAAATTGCAAACTATTATAGGAAACTATATCAAGAAGAGATGGAAAAATACTTAGCACAGAACAGACTTCCAATGATAGCTTGTGGAAAAATTAAGCAATTAAACTTACCAATAACGATGATGGAGGTGCAACAATCAATTTCAAAAGCAAAGACAGGAAAATCTCCAGGTATGGACGGCCTGTTGGCAGCATACTATAAGAAATTAGAAGATACACAGTCAGAACCAATGAAAACAGTCATGAATTAAAAGAAGGAAGAATACCAAAATCATGGGAAGAAGCATACAAAAAAAATATATAGAAAGGACCCTCAAATTTGGAAAAGTGGCAGGATTTAAATTAAATAAAAATAAAAATAGCAACTTATTTAAGGATAATTATATAAATATCTGGAAAGAAATTAAAAGGGAGCTAAAGATTTGGAACAAGCTAAAATTATCATTCTGTGTAGGAAATCAGTAGTGAAAATGAATGTGCTTCCTAAAATGATGTTTTTATTTCAAATGATACCAATTATTGGAGAAGTAGGATGTTTTTATTGGAGAGGTAGGATGGCAAGAGATTTATCAAGATTTATTTGGCAGTATAAAAAACCAAGAATTAAACAAAAATTATTAATAGATAATAAAAATAGAGGCGGATTGACACTACTTGATCTAAATTTGTATTATGTTTTGGCCTGTCTAAACTGGTTAAAAGAATGGATGATATTACAAAATGTAGACTTATTGGACTTAGAAGGGTTCGACAGCCGTTATGGGTGGCATGCCTACCTAGGACATGAAAAGGTGAAAGTCCACAGAGGATTTCTTAATCATATTATAAGAAAGTTGATATATAGAGTATGGGGAAAGTATAAAGAGTTATTAGAACCCAAAACGCCCTGGTGGCTCTCACCCTTAGAGGTGATGTCAGTGAAAAGGAAAAATAAGTAATCAAACTGGGCCACATATAAGGATTTATTTGAAGAAAAAGATAACAAATTGAAATTGAAAAATTATGAGAAAATAAAGCATTGCCTGACAGGGTGGATTCAGTACCACCAACTAAATACAGTGGTACCTCGGGTTACATAAGCTTCAGGTTACATACGCTTCAGGTTACAGACTCCGCTAATAGTGCTTCAGGTTAAGAACTTTGCTTTAGGATGAGAACAGAAATCGTGCCCCGGCAGCACGGCAGCAGCAGGAGGCCCCATTATCTAAAGTGGTGCTTCAGGTTAAGAACAGTTTCAGGTTAAGAACGGACCTCCGGAATGAATTAAGTACTTAACCCGAGGTACTACTGTAAGGTGTTCAAAGCAGATTTAAAAAAAGGTTTTGCAAGTGAAATTTCAATATTAGATAAAGAATTATTACAAAATAAGATAAAGGCAATTTCTAAAATGTATGGAATCTTATTGGAATGGGAGGTTAAGGATGAATAAGTAAAAGAGTAATGATCAAACGGGCTGCAGATATAGGTAAACCTATTCAATTATCATCATGGGAAAAATTATGGAAGGAGAGTTGGAGATTCACAGCTTGCGAGGTGATAAAGGAAAACTTGTTAAAGATGTTTTACAGATGGTATTTAACACCAAGCAAAATATACAAAATGTATAAAACAAAATCAAAAAAGTGTTGGAGGTGCAACCAAGTAGAGGGGACGCTACTACATATGTGGTCGTGTGACAAAATTAAGGGCTTCTTATTGGGTATACTAGATTCAGCTATCACTAGGGAAAACAAGAAAATATTCCGTTACACAACAGTGGCAGCGAGAACCCTAATTGCAAAAAAATTGGAAAAATGAGACAGCACCAACAAAAAAAGAATGGCGAGAAAAATTATTTGATTACATTGAGTTGGCTAGAATGACGGATGCAATTAGGGGTCTGTCTAACCCCCCCCCCCATTTTTTTTTTTTAAATTTTTAGAAGGGTTCTCTTTTTTTTAAATAGATTTTTATTGAAATTTTAAAGGTTACATGAGTAATAAAAAAAAACAGCAGAAAAACACCCAATTAGACCAAAAAAGAAAGCAAAACAATACATAAAAACAAGTCCCATCAAAGGAAAAAAAGATAAAAAAAAGAACAAAAAAGAAAAAAAATGCATACAATCAAAAAAGAAAAAAAGAACAAATCAAACCTTTACATAACTTACTTTCTTTAGCTTATTTCCTTGACCTCCTCACACCTCCCCTCTTTGTATTCTGATTCAGTTAGATATTTCAGCAAATCCTTCACCTTTGTTTTTATCCTAATAATTTATCTTAATATACTGTAATTTAACATTCTCTTCTTTCACCAATTAATCATCCATTTTTACTTTGTTTAAATCTTATTTCTCCTTAAAACAAATATATTTAAACTTAATCTCTTAAGACATTTCCCCTAGGGTCATAAAAAATTCATTCCACGATTTTTCCATCTCTCATTAATTGTTGTTGTTTTTTTAATCTCCATATATACACTTTAAATTCCCAATTTTCTTCCATCGTCTCCCTTCCCCGGTCTCGGCCCCTGCCGTCAGTTCCATCAACCTCCCAGCGTCCATCAACCTGGAGATCTTATATCCGAGGCTCTTAACTCTTCTTCACTTCCCTTTTGCCGATCTTCTTGATAATCTTTGGTGCTAAAAAGCAGATCTCGGGGGAGCTCCAACCCAACGATGCATATATTCCTTCTAGGGCCCATAAAGCTAGGGCCCATAAAGTATTCCAAATCTTGTTTCACAATTCTTCCAAGTCCGAAGGCCCCCGAAGCTCCAATCTCCTCCTGGCTCAAATTCATATTCCAAAAGTCATTTGATCCCTGCATAAAGGGATCTCTCCACTTTTCCTTTTCCAGATCAGGCCAGGCACCCATCTTCAAAAACTGGCTTCTCCTAATTACAGTCATATAAGGCCTCAAGTTGTAATCCTCCATTTTTTTGCTTTGTACTCAACAACAGCAACTTTCTCCTTCTCTAATTCATCAATTTGTTCAGTTAAGAAAGATTCCTGTGCCGGGTTCTTGTTGACTTCTATGCTGATACCCACTTTTGTTCCCAAAATATCAATATTAGTAGCCATGATATCTATCTGTTTATGCAGCTTTCCCAACAGATAGATTGTCCTATTCAGTACAGACACTACTAAACCAAAAAACATTTTATCCCTAGAATCCTGAGAGTCCGTCCTGCTGAGTCCAGTGGCCCTTAGTCCCAAGTTAGTGCACATAGGACTACAGTGTAAAGGACTGTGAACGCCCTATAAACCTCTGGGGACCCTTGAAAAACCCTTTAAAAAACCAGCAGCACTTACCAGGCTGGCATGAATGGTGGCAGTGGTGGCTCTCAGTCTTCGACAACACTGAAGGATTATGTGGAAACAGCAAGGCAGGTAGACCAGTCCCCCAAAGTGCTTGGCTGTGGGGCAGATTTACTTGCTGCTGGTGGTATTTTGCTCTTTTCAGGCTGTTTTTGCCCTTTTTGCAGTTTAAATTGATTTTTTAAATTATTTCCCAGCACCACATGTATATGTGGTCATGCGTGAGTTGAATGCATGTAGGTGGGGAAACACCTGTAAATTCCTTTCTCTATAAACACGTAATTTTTGGTCCAATTCGCCATTTCTGAATGAGGAACTTGGAACAGGCTGCTGAGTGCAGGACTTGCAGGCCTCCTCCTGGGTTAAGAAAGGGGAAGAAAGTTGCTCTCCCAACATTTGGCTCAACTTGATTGACCCCAAAGCAGGGGCTGGGGCTAACCAGTGTGTGTCAGTGTAACTGGCCTCATCTTCTTCTCCCTAGAAAGGAAAGAGTTCTTTGTCAAGTTCCTGCCCCCCGTGTCAGCCCAGCTGTTCCGACCTGCATCCTTGATGCCATCCCTGTTGGAGCTTAATATGGCTGAGCTGAGCACAGCCCAGGACTGGGAGAACGAGTGGAAGAGCCAAGGCCTTGGATCACGCATGACTCCGGAGGTGGGCACAATGGGTGGCACTCGGCCTCTTTATCCTGACTCGGTGGCTGGTGGCAGCAGCATGGCAATGATAGTTTGCATTGGCTGCCCTCTGAGGAAGGGTAGTGCCCTGTGTTGTACAGGGTGTGGGTGAGGCCAGAAAAATTGTGACTTGCCTAAGACCACCTTAGTGATTCATGGAAGAAATACATCTGAACCAGGAACTGCAGGTGTGCAGCTCATTCTCTTTGCTATTACATGGTAGTCATTGTAGCACTCTAAAGTCACACCAGAAGTTTCCTTTCTTCCATTATGTATGGGTTGTCTAGAGAAGTCAAGGTACCTTCCCTTTAGATCAGGGATGGCCTTCCAGGTGTGTCTGGACAGCAGCTCCCATCATCCCTGATCATTGGCCTTGTTGGCTAGGGTTGATGGGAGTTAGAGTCCTGCTCTGGTAGGCAGGGCCAAGCAAACAGGAGAACTAGGACACATAAGCACACACACTCCAATTCAGTCCAGTCCTGCTGCTCTGCACTTTTGGGACTTGGGAGGAGCTATGCTCCCTCTTTACCCTTTAGCTATTGATGGAATATTTTTTCACCTTCCTGCTTACTCTGCTTGCCTCTTGAGCACACCTCAAAGGAGCTGCAATAGCCCAACCCAACACTCATCTCCGCTCAGCAGAACATGCCCACAGTGAGGCGCTGAAGAGAGTGGTTTGTGGAATGATCTGAAGGCCACAGGGATGGGTGGAGCCCTGGTTTTCTATATGGCAAGAAGGAGGTGCTACTTCTTGGTTGGCCTACAGCAGGTCTGGAGTTCTCTGGGGAGGTCTCTCTAGGATACAACATACAAAACCAGAGCCACTTTTTAGTAAGACACCAGAGCAAGAGGCTCAGGGAAACTGCTGCAAGTCTGGCAGTCCTCCTCTCACGTCAGCTCCATTGCAAAAGGGGATATTCTGCAACCCAGTTTTCCAAAATGAATGCAAAACATGTTAGAAAAAATATATAACTGCATTTTAGAAAAAATATATAACTGCAGAAAGTGCAGTGGTAGATCTTGTGTGCCCACCCTCTACGTTAGATATTTTTTCCCTCTTCCTCCTTTTAGTCCAGTAATTTCTGGTCATTATAGAAGAGAGATTTCTGAGTGCTCTCCCAGCTAGGAGAAATGGATCTTCCCTTAGGTTGAGAGAACGTTAGAGATCCCACCTCTGACTTCAGACAAGAAGGGAAGTAGCAATCTTATCTCTTCCTGCCTCCACCGCACACTCAGATAATTGTCCTTCCACGAGGTCCTTCCCAATGTGTGGAATCCCTTCCTGGATGCCTGAGTTTTCTGAGAGGACCATCCGCATTCCAAAGTCTGGATCTAACTAGAGGTGTTACGGTTTGGCCTTGGTAGAGGGGAATAGAATCCGCTCGCCCTGAGGTGGCTTGTGTTCCCAAGATTATTTGCTTGCCACTCCCCACCCAATCTCCAGTCTGCACTGCCAAACCCCTTATTTCCCTTTGCCCTCCCCTCAGGAATACCACCAATGGAAGCGTCAGCGGCTGCAGCGGCGCCTCCTGGACCAGTTCCGGCAGGCATCTCCTCGTGCTGGGCCTGCCCACCAGAGAACAGCCCAGGACCTGATTCAGCTCCTGGGTGCTTTTGGTGCTGGCCGTGAGCATGCTGGGGCTCTGGCCAAGGGCTCTCGCTTCACCCACACTCAGCACTTGGCCTATAAGCAGGTATGAAGGGGGTTGGGGAGGGCCTAGAATGGGGGGGAGGGATGGGCTTAAGGCACAACAACAACAACAACGTTTTTTTGGATCAAAGTGATTTGAGTTATTCAGCAGCACCAGCTGAAGAATCTCATTTGCTGAGGTAGGTTGGGGAGCAAGCAAGGAGGGGTGGAGCATGCAGGGGAAGAGGTGATGGTCTATGATTACTCTCTGTTTGGTCTCCCAACAGGAGGCAGAATTGCCAGTGCAAGTGGAAACGCTGCCAATGTCCCGGACATCAGAACAGGTAAACCAAAGGGGGGGGGGGGCTCTAGTGAGAGCCAGTTCTGTTTGCCTAAAGGCAAGAGCCCAGATGAGGAAGGGGGTTGTGGCTAAAAAATATTGGGGCATGCTTTATGCCATCTCATTCTGCTTTTTGAATTAATAAAAACTGCATGTATGTGCACACAGGCAAGGGGGCACATGGGAGGTGATGGTCTCTTAGGTATGCTGAGTCTTAAGCTGCTTTGGGGTTTTATTGCCATCGCCTTGGATTGTGCTGCAGAGAGAACAGGAAGTCAGTGCAGATGTTGGGGATCCTCATGTCACATATTGCCAGCAGCTTGCAATTGGTGGCAGGAGCTGCTGAAATAACTTGGTGAACACATTAAAGAATCTTCTTTTAAAAATAATAGGACCCTGATTTCCTCTTAGAATCTTCTCTTCTCTTCTTGAATTCTTATAATTCTGATACTCTGGGAAGAGCGGCAGCTTTACAAATCCTTTGCAAATAAAATGACTTGAAACATTTGTCTGCCCCCTTTTTCCAGACATTCATCTTTGCAAGAATAACTTCTTTCAGATCTTCACACCACAGCTGATCATTCCTCAGCATTTGTTTACATCTTGTCAGCAGGGGTGCCTTTTTACTTTAATCCAAATTGTCCAAATTTGGATTTGGCGGTGGGGGTGGGATCTGCAATGAAATGCAGCTGTTTACCAAGGAAGACTCATGACGGGTTTTTAGAGCCCAGAGCCCTGCTTCTTTGACCGCTATACTAAGATCTTCACCTCCACCAGCCACTTGTTTTGGCATCAACAGGCTTCCATGGGGTCATGCACCTCCATTACAAGAGGACAACTTGCCTGTCACCCCCTTTTTCCCCATGGTGGGCTCTGTGGTGGGTTGTTGTGGTTTTACATGGAGGAAAAACCATGTGTGTTTTGTCTCAATGCCTTTTGTTGTGCATGTGTGTGGGTGTGTTGTATGAATATCTTTTATTCACACATCTTCACCCAGAATAGAGGCAATTTTTGGAACAGGGAACTGGATATTCCAAAAAGCCTGTCATATACTTTTGATGAAGGGTGGTTAAGGAATTTCAAGTAATAACAAAAAGAAATTATACTTGTAATAAGAGATGGGTTGAGCTGTATTTTTGCATAAACGCAGGGTTTATTAAGACAGGATTCCAGCTCTGATTCCTCAAGCATCACTCCCCCCCCACTTACCTTCTCCTCACCCCCTTTCCCCCCCAGGACTTACGGGAACGCCAAGCAACAGAACTAGAAGCTTTGGAAGGTGAACTGGGCCATGTCATGGAGCAGATTGAGGCTCTTGAAGGCCAGATCGCCACACTGGGGTTGACTCTCACACAGGTGAGAAGAATCAGTTGGGGGATGGCAGCACCACTGTCTGGCTGAGCCCCACCAGCTAAAGGGCCTCTAGGACCTCCTTCTGGCTCTCAGCAGCACTTGCAGCACCTCTGGCAGAGGAAAAGCTGAAGGACTCCCAAGGCCCTAATGGGGCATGGTCTCATGAGCTGCCTAAAGGTTTGTGGTTGGCAGAGTGGGAGAAATATAGCCCTCCTGAGGAATATAGATCTCCTGAGGAAGCCCCTCTGAAGCAAGTGGGGGCTGTGCAAGGACACCATGGTGTTCTTGGGTGCCTGCCCCCTCCCCCATTTGGGCTTCACCTTGGGTCAGTCCTGAGGGGGATCCATTTCTTCTTCAGGTGGAAGGGGAGGTGCGGCAGCGGCAGCTGGGAGTGACAGAGCGGGACCAGGTGCTGCGAGTGAAGGGCTGTGCTGTACAGCTACTTCCCGATGCAGAGAACAACATGGCTAAGCTGCAGGTAATGGGCCAGGCAAGAGGAGGGCAGAAGCCCCTCTTTCCATTGTTGGGAGTGGAGCAGCCAGGAATGAGGAGGCTGCAGAGGGTGGGGGTGCTTGCTGGAGTTTCCGTGGGGACCATTGAGAAAGGTTTTAGAAACCTACAGGTGGTTCAGTGGCAGGATGCTTGGTAAAGGGGAGACAACAGATGGATGTGGACATGGGTGGAGGAGGCTGTAGTTGTAAGTGGAAGCAGGGAAGAGGAACACCCTGAATCCGCCTTTGGAGGGAGCTTTTATTAAGCACTGTTGTCCACCACCCACTTGTGCACCCGTCTTATCAGATGTCCTCAGTGGGATTGGAGCAGTAGGGGAAGGAGGAAGGGGTTTGCTGCATGTGGGTGTACAGGGTCTCACCTGCTATCTCCAAAAATGGCATAGAACACCACATAGCAGATGAGAGAGCCCAGGAGGCTTAGAATCTCAGGTTCACTTTTGGTCTCCTGCAGGTGGTGGTGGAGAGCAGTGCACAGCGGGTCATCCAGCTGGCCACCCAGTGGGAGAAGCACCGGGTGCCTCTGATCCAGGAGTTCCGGGAGCTCAAGGCCCTCCATGACTCCAAGGAGGTGACGCAAGCGAAAGGGTGTGAGGAGTCCTTCAAGGGTTGGGAGGGAGCCTGGGCAGCGTTGACACTCTCTTGTCTGTTCCTCTTTGCAGCTGGAATCATCACAGCGCCTGTCAGAGATCAGGGAGCTGCATGAGCGGATCCGATCAGCCGCAGATGAAGCGAAGCGCAAGGATGATCTCTACAAACAGCTGGTTAGTGACGTGTCTTAGGGTGGTGGTTTGGGGTGCAGGGCTCCTGGCAAAGCTCGGTATGCACAAGGTGATTTATGGTCCATTGCTTCTTGTGTGGTGATTATTCCACAGAGAATGAATAATGAGAATCCTTTCCCCACTCCACATTTTACTGTTTCTCTGTAATTGGGATATACCGTATTTTTCGCCCTATAGGACGCACTTTTTCCCCTCCAAAAATGAAGGGGAAATCTGGGTGCATCCTATGGGGCGAATGCAGGCTTTTGCTGAAGCTTGGAGAGCGAGAGGGGTCGATGTGCACCGACCCCTCTCGCTCTCCAGGCTTCAGGAAGACATCCGCAGCCTAGGCAGCCCTGCGGGAGTTCCCACAGGGCTGTATAGGCTGCGGATAGTAGCCTGCTTCCCGGAATGCCGGGCGCGCTGAAAGCAGAGCGCCCGGTGCTTCGGGAACACCTCCGCAGCCTAGGCAGCCCTGTGGGAGTTCTCCGCAGGGCTCCCCACGCTGCAGATAGCAGCCTGCCGCCCGGCAGGCGGGGCGCCCTGAAGCAGAGCGCCCCGCGCGCCGGGCAGACATCTGCAGCATGGGGAGCCCTGCAGGAGTTCCCCGCAGGGCTCCCCACGCTGCGGATAGCAGCCTGCCGCCCGGTGCGCAGGGCGCCCTGAAGCAGAGCGCCCCTCGTGCCGGGCAGACATCGGCCAGCCCCACAAGCTCGGGGGACAGCAGGGAGGCGCAGCACCGTTCCTCGACCTGGTTCGGTTTCCCCGACCTGCTTTTGTGGGGGAAATAAAGGGGGGGAATTCCTTTATTTCCCCCCCAAAAAACTAGGTGCGTTCTATGGGACGGAGCGTCCTATGGGACGAAAAATATGGTAGTGTCTAACTTTAAATGGGTGACAGTATCTCAGAAAAATGCTTACAACCACCAGTACTGCTGAGAGGACTCGCCTCTTTCATAAGTCAGTTTGTTAACTTAGACTAGTTACAATTCCACCTGGCCTCATTGAACAGGCAAACCTTTGTCCAGGCTACATCACATTATGGAACGCTCCCTCATGAAAAAAAACCAAAACAGAATCGTGCCCATTGAAGACTAGCATGCCTGAGGGAACTAGGCTAGCATTCCCCCTTGCATGTTAGCTTTCTTTGTGCAGGGATTTGTGCGAATGGAGGAGCATTTGGTCATGGTGTAGTCCAGACACGTTTGCCACCTCAAGTGAGTCCTGGGTCTCTGCACAGTGGGATGGGGCTCAGGGGTAGAAACTCCTTAGTCTCTTCCAGGAGCCCCTGTACCATTTGCACATTCGTCTGCTTGTTGTAACCCAGTCCCATTCCTGCTTTCCACTCTGTCTCCAGCTTATGGAGCTAGAATCCCTTCCCAAGGATGTCTCTCGCTCTGCCTATACCCAGCGCATCCTAGAAATTGTCGGCAATATTCGTAAGCAGAAGGAGGAGATCACAAAGGTAAAACAATGGGCACCTGTGAAGTTCTTTCTCAAGCCTTGTCTTGCATCACTGTACACAGGTGAGAGCCCTGTGTGATGAGCCCATGGCAGAAAGCTGGTGGGGAAGACTGAACATTTCGGGGTCCTTACATATTAAAAGCAGCGATGACATTATTTGCACATACATAACATTTAATGTCAAGGAAAAAGTTGTCCTAACCTGGTTTGAATGTGCAAATAGTGATGAGTAGTGAGCTTTCACATTTTGCCTCGTATGCAGTACTTTTCCATGATGGATCCTCACACTTTTAAGCTCAGAGTCAACAAGCTGAGATAGCTCAGTTGGTAGAGCAGAGCCTTCCAAACTTTTTCATGTTGGTGACACACTTTTTAGACATGCATCATTTCACAACACAGTATCAGTTTTACTAGCAAGCAGGAGGTTAAACTAACCCCTCATAAGATTGTTTGCACAACACACCTCACACTGCAGCTGACACACTAATGTCACAACACACAGTTTGGAAAGCTCTGCAGGAGAACTTGAGACTCTTAATCTCAGGGTTGTGGGTTCAAGCCCCACATTGGGCAAAAGCGTCCTGCATGGCAGAGGGTTGGACTAGATGACCATGCATATAAAATATAGCCATTTTTTTAAAAAATAGCCTCCAAAATAAAGCTTCTGTCTTTGCCACTAGGAGGGAAATGTTATATTCTAGTTGTAACTGTGAGCCACAGGAAATGACAAAAACATTTCCTCCTGCCCAGTTCCTACCTCAGAGGTGGGATGAGGCTCTCTAGAGCAGGGGTCAGCAAACTTTTTCAGCAGGGGGCCAGTCCAATGTCCCTCAGAACTTGTGGAGGGCCGGAGTATATTTTGGGGGGCAAATGATGCAAGGAGCACCATGAGCCCCAGTGGCTGCTTGCCTGTCTTGCGAGCAGCAGGGACTGGCGGTGGTGGCAGAGGGATGATGAGCGGCACGCGAAGGGCTCCGGAGAGGGGCTGCTTAAAATGTGGGCCGCTCAAATGCCACTGCTGCTGCTGGCACCAACAAAGCCCAGCCCCCTTCCTCCTCTAGGCAGGGCGAGGAGAAGCCAGGAGGAGGGAGGGAGGCGGCGCCGGCACTACCACCATGTGAGGGAGAGGGAAAGCATGTGTGCACGCTGGCGATCCTTGCAGCGATTCCCAGACTGTCTGCGGGCCAGATCCAGAAGGCAAACCCACGGGCCTTGGTTTGCCTACCCATGCTCTAGAGTTACACACTGTTGTAGCCCTTATTAGCACTTACGATTTTGAACCAATTTTGTGTTTGTAACTTCCAATGCAAAGCCTAGAGCACTTTCACCATAGAAGTATCAAAGGGCAGAGCGTTTGCTGTTCTGAATCCATAGGTGGATACAGTGGATGTCTCCCCCTACTTCAGATCTGGACCATGTATCACTTCGGACTTTTTCTATCACTTTGGTTCTCACAAACTCCCCTTGGCACTATATAAAAGGGTTGGTACCCTGTGTGGAGGGTGTTCAGGAGACAGTTTTCAACCAAGATGCAGAACATACACTGGGAGGGGAGCAGCCAGGGAAGAGTGTGTACAGTGGTGCCTCGCAAGACGAAATTAATCCGTTCCGCTCTTCATCTTGAGGTTTTTTCGTCTTGCAAAGCACGGCTATTAGCGGATTAGCGCTATTAGCGGATTAGCGCTATTAGCGGCCATTAGAGGCTTAGCGGCTATTAGCGGCTTAGGAAAAGGGGTGGGGAGGGAAAAAACTCGCAAGAACTCGCAAGACGTTTCATCTTGCGAAGTAAGCCCATAGGGAAATTCGTCTTGCGAAGCACCTCAAAAGACGGAAAACTCTTTCGTCTAGCGAGTTTTTCGTCTTGCGAGGCATTCGTCTTGCGGGGCACCACTGTAGCTTTCCAAGCAGGGGGTTGTGCCTTTTCAGGGAGCAATTTTTTGGAAGTGTGGTGTACCTCTGACTGAGCATTCTGTATGGCAACAACTGTGGCATCCTCTGCTTCCTCAGCTCTCTCTGCCCTTGATGGGGAGGCTATAGCACAATGAGAGTCAGTCTGCACAGCAGGATTTGCAGTCTTGGCACAGTAGTAAAGGGTTTTTTGCACCCACTTCCTGCACATTTAACTATGCTGATGTGCCTAATCAACATATTAGGAAGCTGCTTTATAATCTCTTCCTCCGCCTATTGGATGTAGTTGGAAAGTGCATTAAACCAATGGTGATAGATTTAGTAGTTTTATAAATCTTCAGCCTGTTTTTTCTTTGAATTGACTTTTAAAAATACACAGGGTGTACTGTTGATCACCCCTAGGGTTAAGCTACATGATGGCAGATTCATCTGTTGAAATGAAGGACTGCCACAATTTACCAGGCATGCAAGGGGTGGGGGTGGGGTTTGAACAGCAAAAAGGCCATGCAGGTGAGGGGGGTGAATCCTCCCACCCCCTTGGGTAGTCTCCTCTCAGCTTCTTCCTATCCTGGCACTTTTTTTCGCAGCTAGGCTCCAATTTCAAAAATGGCTGGGAGGGAAAACACTTGAGCAGAGCTATAGGGAAGGAAGCGCTGGGCAGAATGGGCTGGGTGTTTGCAGTCCTCACATGGCTGTGCCTTTGGCTGCTAAAACTGGGCTACCCGCTGCTGGTTTGATACATACTTGCAGCAGTTCCAAGTTTCAGGTGCATGGATCTGCAACTTTAACATGCACATAACCCCTCCCTGTAATAAACCTCCACCTACAACAGACAGACCCAAGAAAACCAGGCCCCTGGGACTTCAGATGTGAGAAAGTATGTCTGTTCTGCCTCCATCCATCTGTTAACATTTTTCATTTCTGTCCAGAACTTTTGAATGAGAGTCCTATATTGGATCTACTGTAAGTTTTAATTTTATCTGTTGAGTGTGTGTTTTCTTATTAAAGATATTTGTAAAGCATTCTGGGGGTTTTGTATAAGGGGTGGTAATGTAAGTTGGATGGATGGATGGATATACACACTTCATACTCTTTTGTACGTACGAAAGGAACTTACAGACATACAAAAATCTACACCCAAACATTCTCTCCCATGCAGATAATAGAGATAAGAAATGCACACTTGCTAAGAACCAGGCTGGGCACATTCCCCCTCTTTCACACTACTATTCTTCATTCTCAGGCTGATTTAAACCCAATTGTTAACTGCCCTGTGCTCCTTTGATGTAGGGCAGTACACGAAATGAAATGAATTAAAAGTAATTAAAATAAAATAAAAGTGGGTGGGTGGGTTGCAAGGTATGGGGGCTTAACAAGAAACTAAGCAGAGTCCCCCTGAGATTGCTGAATAAATGGAAGCTGCCTTAAAGATTTAAAAAGGATACCACTACTGCCTTTAATTCATACTAAGACAAGGGACCCTTGCAATCCCATGGGGCCTGCAAACTCTCATAGCCGACATGCGTGTGTCTGATCATGCGAAGATGGTGCCCCTCAGCAGCATTTCCCTGTGCCAGGGATGATCCTGTCATGCAGGCAACCAGCAGGAGCCCAGCTATGTTGACCACAAGTACTATCCCTAACCCCAGGACAGAACCAGCTGTTAGTTTACAGCCTGTTGTTGTTGTTGTTGTTACCACTGTTGTTATGTCTTTGTTCCCGAGTTTGAGTTTTCAACCTATTAACAGTCTCCATTTTCTAATGCCTGCTATTTGTGCTTCTCAAGATCTTGTCAGACACCAAGGAGCTCCAGAAGGAGATCAATGGCCTCACTGGGAAGGTAGACCGGACCTTTGCTGTCACTGATGAGCTGGTTTTTAAGGTGAAGGCAAGGGATCAGATTCTGGGGGGTGGGGAGATGGAGAGCAGCGCTTTGACTGACCTTCCAGTTGCTAACTTTTCCATCCCTCCCTTCTGCATTCTTTCTTTCTGCAGGATGCCAAACGCGATGAGGCTGTGAGGAAGGCATATAAATATTTGGCAGCACTGCACGAGGTAAGCCTCAGCAGTAATATATTAATTCATATATAGATATAGAGCTGCAGTTAGAGCTACATCCCTTTCCAGCTGACTCTGACTCTTCCTCTTCCTTAGAACTGCAGTCAACTGATTCAGACTATTGAGGACACAGGCACCATCCTGAGGGAGATCCGGGACTTAGAGGAGCAGGTGAGGCCTGCCAGAAAGTGGGTGGAAACATTAAACATTACTCTCTTGCAGTAATCTGAACTTCTGTGTGGAGGAAATTGTTTCAGAAATTAGGATACCAGGAAATATCTTTTAACAACTCCCTCTTTAGAAATAAAAATGCAGCTGCCAAACATGGACCCCTGTCCCTCTGTTCTAGCTTCCAGACATGCTTTCTCTCCTGCTTCCTTACCACCACCCCTGTGCCGAAAGCTTGCAGATTCTGCCATCTGTACACATCAAAGTCCTTTTGATTTTTTAAAATTAATTTTTAAACTTGGGGGTTCTGATCTCACTCGCTCAGAAGTTGAGATTTCAGTCTAGAAAGAGGGACATTCCATGCCTGCTCTGTCCATATCCTCCCGCCTGTTATCTGCCGCTTCTGCTCTTTTGGATGAGGCTGCCCCTTGATTCTCAGCCCTCATTATGGACTCTGTCCGTTGTGATTCTGTAGACTTACCATGCACCTCAGATATTTTTTTCACTTCCAGATTAACAAAAAAAGCATGTCTCTTGTTGTTGAGGTTGCAAGCAGGAAGTGTGGGTGCCTGAACACGCTTCCTGTGGACAGGATGTGGGACCTCAGTGGCCTCCAAATCTGTGTCTTTCTCCCCCTTTCCCATGATGAGTAGGAATAGAATTACGATCCCAGGAGTTGAACCTGAGCCCTCCTCCATCTTGCCAATCACACCTGTCACTCGCACAATGTTCCTTCCTAGATTAGTGCTGCAGTCTTATTCACATGATATGCACGAGGTGTGGTAGGTGGGGGGTTGTTTTAAGCATTACCAGATTTAGCAGGCAAACTTGGTTCAGCACTCAAGCAGAAATAAGTGGTGTTGGGTTTTTTAAAGATCCCCTTAACACTTGCTTTATTTATTTTAAAATATTTATAGGCTTCCATTCTGAATGCAACTCTTACATGGCTGCTTACATAGCACAACTGGGATACCATCATAAAACAATAGTTCTCCCTGCTGAACACTGCTACCCATTCATAAAATAAAATGTCTCTTTTCCCAGATTGAGAGTGAAACCAGCAAGAAAACCCTGAGCAATTTGGAGAGGATTCTCAGTGACTACCGGGCCATGAAGCAGGAAAACGCAGCACTGCTTAGCCGTACCCGAGAGACGTGAAGCCCCCTTCCCAGTGCACAGCTACAGGGGGCTGGTGGGGTACCTGACCTCTTTTTAAGTCAAGACTGCTGTGCCTCTATCAAGGGACGGGGCACGGGGAGTATGAGCAGGGCTCCTCCTTCCAGGCTCTGTCTGCATTGTAAGTTGCCTAAAACCAAGCCAACGTGCGGCACATTTTGAGGTGGAGGGTGGGAGTGGTCCCTAGTGCCATTTTTCTGACATAGATTGTATATTGGAGAAGTAGATGTGGGGAGTAATTGTTTCCTCCATTTATTATTTCTAAGCAAACCTCCTATCATCTCTTCTCAAAAACCAATAAAATCTCTCTCTTCTTTTTGCAGCGTACTTGTGCTGGCTGCGTGTAACATGGGGGGGGGGGGGGTTTTACAGGGGAGGCTTGCTTAGGCTGCCATTTCCCCCCTCTTCTGGATTTGATCTTTTTGCAATATTGCTTTCTTGTCTGGAAGCGGGCTCAGTTGTGGGTTGTGTGTGCATGCTGAGGAAAGCTGGTGGCTATAAGAAGCCAGCTTGATTCGGGGGGGGGGGGCATGTGCACACACACACACTCACTGCCAGGCCGCCTGCAGGGGGAAGTCTGCACTGTGATCCTTCAGCACATGGTCCCTAAGGAAACAAAAAGTGTGGAGAGGACTCCAGCCTGTGGTGGATGTGCCTTTCTGTTCTTGGCTGGCCCAGTCTCTCTTGGGTTGCAGAAGACCCTGCTGCTGCTTCTTGGCTGTCCAGATATGGGTGTGAATAAGTGGAGTAACGCTGGTTCCTTTTCTTCTGGTACTCAAACTCGTCCAGCGTCCACACGGCTCCTTTCACATTCTCCACACGCACAAAGCACTTGTGCAAGCTCAGGTTGTGTCGAATGGCATTCTGTTGGTTGAGAAAAGATGGGTAGGGTGCCCTGGCCATTAGACCCGCCTTCTCCTTTACCCCGACTTAACTCTCGTCCCTCTGCCAAAGTCTCCCTCCCTCAGGTGCCCTTCAACCCTTTTAGCAGGATCTTCAGCCCCTTAACCCTGCCCTATGGCGTTCTAGAACTAATATTTTATAAAGTACTTGCTATAGAAATGAATAGAAATGTATTCATCTGCATAAACACTGTGATCCCAGGAATATACAGTAAAATAAACAAGCCATCTTATACTGCCTCAGTTTGCCCCAAATGCTAAGCTATGTATGCTGTGGCTTAGTGGGTGCTTCCCAAACTTTTCCCTCCCATAGAGGGCTTGAGCGTTGCTTAGGGTCTTAATTATTTATTTTCTGTTTTAACAATGGTAAGGCATTGTGTTTTTATTGCTTCTTTTATTAAGAACATTTTTATATGGTATTTATTGTAGTGGTGCAGCAATAAAACTGCTAGCACATTTGCAAAGCTAAGCAAGGTCCAGTATTGTTTATAATTGAATGGGGGACCACATTTTAAGATTGCGGCAGGTTGGCGTATATGGCCCTTGGGGTCCCTTCTAACTCTAAAATTCTATGATTGTATGATTCTATGTATTGCAATTTAAATTCTATGGAATTCAAATTCAAACAGTATAAGAAATAAGAGAACCAATGAAATACAATTAAAAATCATTATGACTATTTGATGGATAGGTGAGCCATTTCCTGTCTTTAACAGCAAATCTGCAGACATGTCTTGGGCTACTTGAATGAAACTCAGTCCATGGGCCACACTTTGGGAACCCCTGGCTTAGTGTCAACATGCAAGTGTGCTGATGCACAGTAAGAAGACTGTAGCCACTTTTGTCCTCCTGCACTGCCAAGCCTTAGTTTGACATAACATTCTGTGTGACTTCAGTCTTGTGGCTTGTCTTGTGCCAAACCAACCATGAGCAGTAAGCCAAGAACAAACCTTGTTTAAAGCACATGATTTGTTTGAAGAGAGACAAACAATGAGCCTGGGTTTGCGTATAATGCTAAGTTAAACTAAGGCTTGGCTCCAGGTAGTGTTGCAGGAGCAAGAGAGGAGTGAAGAGGCTGCCATTTTATTACTGTGGACCAGCAAGCTTGCACATTAACACAAAAGCCATAGCTTGGCTTAGCATTATGTGCAAACCAGGCTACTGAGTCATAGTTCCAGCTAACCAAGATCAGTCTACTTGAAGATTTTCTACTGAGGGTACTTAGGACTAAGCCTTCCCCATGGTTTCTTGGGCAGTAGAGAATCAAATGCCTTTATTATCTCTTGAGTGTTACAGAGTGGGGTGTGTTTCTGAGGCAAGGTTCTAAAACTCACCTCTTTCAGTCTGTTCATTATTATTATAATACTTATAAAGTGCTGTCCCACATTTTTCACCATTCGTTTCTGTCCTGGTTCCCTAGTCTGGAGAAATTGTGTTTCCAATTCTGCAAAGTGTACACATCAAAGTCCTTTTGATTTTTAAAAATTAATTTTTAAACTTGGGGGTTCTGATCTCACTTGCTCAGTAGTTGAGATTTCAATCTAAAAAGAGGGACATTTCATGCCTGCTCTGTCCATATCCTCCCGCCTGTTATCTGCCTCTTCTGCTCTTTCAGATGAGGCTGCCCCTTGATTCTCAGTTTAAGAATGGGATCCCCTTACCTTCCAGGTGGTTACATTGTGCCTGAAGTAGCCAAAGTTGTTAAACCAGCGATAAATCTCACTCAGGCTGAGCTGCTTCTTAGGAGATTGTAAAATGGCCTGCAAGTAATAGGCAGGTATGGTTAACAGCCTGGTTTTGAGGCAAAGGTATCTCAGCGTCTTCTTGAAAAGCAACAAAAGGGCCTTCTGTGCTCCCAGTATTGTTGTGCTAAATTGGATGCATGTAGAAGGTGATGGGAGGGAGGGAGGTTCAGTGTGCCTGGCACAGGGCTCACCTATGTACCCACAACTATGTCCTATGGTGGCTGTAAAAGGCCTCAGTAAATAACACCTCAAAAATCCACAATGCAGAAAGGACTGTTTGTTCTTCCTGCTCAGTTCCTGGTTGCACTGTCTTCTGAACAAAGGAGAGGTGAAAAGAGCATCCCTCACTCTCTGAGCAAGTGACTGATGCAGATGCCCACACCCTTTTCTGCTCTTTTAGATGTGGCAGCCACTTTGTGTTATGCCAGGTGTGCATTGCAGCCATGTGATGCATGCTCAGAATTCTAAAGATGCCCACTAGCCCAAGAAAGATGGCAACCCCTGCTTTTTGAGAGCCCATGCAAGCATTGTACAGTAAGTTATGGAGCCTGAATCAAAGGGTAGGCTGAAATGTTTTGTTTTCTCTGACAGCTGCCATGCACATCACTGGAAGTGGGCCCCAGTGGGTACTGGGCTCAACTCAACACTTGTGTGTTGTTGGAGAGCTGTGCCCAAGCATTCTATGTGTGACATATGCCTTTCATTGTACCTCTTAAAGTACTGATGCCTAAAATAGCTGCTTGAGTTGCTGACAGCTAGGTCTAGCCCTGCACAATCCCCCACTTGCCACTAATTACACTTCCATGTGAAGTATGTGATCAGATGAATGGGCTTTTTAAAAACCCAAACCAAAAGATACTTTAGATGCCCTTCAGTCCTCACTGGCTTAGTAATCCAGATAGAACTTTTTTTATCAATGCAGATAGAGGTAACCTGAAGTCCTCCAGGGGGTGGTGGACTCCAACTCTCACCAGCCTTAGACAGCATAGCCAATAGGCAGGAATGATGGGAATTAAGCTTGTGACTCTTGTCAGGCTTGTGCCCACCAAGACCCATAGGTTCTTTTCACATGGGATGATCTGGAGGGCCAGATTCCCCATCCCATTCTTTAGGGGTGTGTTGTAACCACACAGTGAACTTTTCAGAAAGTTGTTGGCTACAGGAAACAGACACAAGTGGAAGGCAACTGAGTACAGAGAAGGAAGAGGTTTGTGGGCAAAGGATAGTGCTGCTGAAGCCAGGAAGTAGAGAAGGGAGGCAATAGCATGTAGGGGCAACAAGAATGGTGCCTGCTGCAAGGACATTCAATCATACTGTATCTGGAAAACAACATTCATATTTTGGGGTTTTGATCTGGTAAAAAGCTGCATAGCATTTAAAAAATATAGTTGTATCCTATATGTATGGATATTTACCTTTTGCTAAATAACTTACCCAACGAATAAGGGCAGCGTACGTGAAAGGTGGGCGGTTGAGAGTGTGACGGTAATATTCTATGCTGGGGCTTCTCTCTGTAGACAGAAATGAGGCTGGAGGTGTTAGTAGGAGCAATTCTTTGCTGGAGATTTCTGGTTCCAAATCATCTTCTGCTTGAGAGAGCCCAGCCAGCCAAGACACTCTTTCCTAAATGGCAGACTTCAAACCTGCGTGAGATCCCTTAACTCTACAGCTCTACAGCAGTCAAGACTGACTGTGGCGACTTGTGGGAAAGGGCGCTCTGCTCATGCTCAGGAACATTTATTTGTATCAAGCCTTCAGATGCAGCATCTAAATGGCAGGAGGCTCAGATTTTAGGATGCTTAAAGGTAAAGGTAAAGGTACCCCTGCCCATATGGGCCAGTCTTGACAGACTCTAGGGAGCCAGCGCTGTCCGCAGACACTTCCAGGTCACGTGGCCAGCGTGACAAACTGGATCTGGCGAGCCAGTGCAGCACACGGAAATGCCATTTACCTTCCTGCTGGTAAGCGGTCCCTATTTATCTACTTGCACCCGGGGGTACTTTCGAACTGCTAGGTTGGCAGGCGCTGGGACCAAACGACGGGAGCGCACCCCGCCGCGGGGATTCGAACCGCCGACCTTTCGATCGGCAAGTCCTAGGCACTGAGGTTTTACCCACAGCGCCACCCGCGTCCCTTTTAGGATGCTTACTCACTTCTAACTGTCAAACTGAGGCAGCATGACAACAAGCCAGCCTCAAATCAGCTTCAAAATGGAACTGGTGCCGTATTACCCCTATGTTGCTCTTGTCCTCTTGTTCAGGGAGGACCGTAGAACACAGATGATTCTATTCTGACTATCCAGGACATCCATGAATCGAACTTTGCATTGTCAAGGTCTCTATATGATGTTACCAGGGACCGATAATATGGGCATGCCCTTTAATAGGAATACACATTACTAGTCCACAGAGCGCTCCAAGAACCCCAAGCAGAGGTGAGATGGTATGCTAACTCACCTGAATGGCTAAGAGTAAAACATGGTGTGAAATTCGGTGCATGGACTCTGATGTTTCGTGGCTAGAATTACTCCTGAACTGTTCCCATTTCCTTTCTCAGAAACTGGCATTGTTTTCAATCACTGCAACCCTGTTGTGGCTCTGACAACCCTCCCCACACCCTAAACAGACAACAGAATTTTATATTTCATGCCCACTCCTGAAATCTAATGACTGGAATGTGCCATCCATTTCTAGAGCTTAGTGAAGGGGATGGAACCTGGCCTCCATTCTCCACCAACACTTCTCACCTGAACAGAGGTGGGCTCCATGGCTGTTAGAGTGGCATTCCAAACCCTCAAACTCATTCCTTGGCCCTTCAGACTGGCATGAAATGATTGGCACTGGTGCATCTGGATGCTGTGAAAGGAAGGCAGGTGCCAACTCTGCCCGCATGACTAACAGTTTCTGCTTCTCTTGTGCCAGCTAGATCATGGGGGAAGGTGGAGAAGAAAGCACAATCAGTTTCTAGATGCACCATGCATGCCTCTTCCCACTTAGTCATATCCCTTAACCTAGGTTATCAATCAGATGTAAGTTCCTCTGAACGAGGGACAGAGTGCAAAGGGTCTTGAAAATCTTTTCATTTTTTTTAAAGAGTAAGTTTTGCCTTTGTTGTTGTTTCAGAAAGCAGCAGTGGCCATGCCTGCTGAAAGCTCTCTGATTCAGCAAACTGAGTTTTTGCCTCCTCAGAAGACTTCATTGTTCTCTCCCCAACCTGCGGTTGTCTACTATTCACTTGCCATTGCTTTTTTAAAAAAAGAACCTTGCTTTCCTCTAGCTCTTTTTTCACCTAAATGCAATCTCCACACACCAGCTCTGGAAAAACTCATGGCTTTGGGGAAATAATGCTAACTAGTGGGACCACAACAAAATAGTGGGATGCTCCTGTTCAGGTTCCCAGCCATTCCATTCTATTCCACTCCCCTCCCTCTTCTCACCACCATACCTACTGAGCATGTGCTCAGCCCAAACTGGGTCATTTGAGAGGTTCCCCCACAAGATGTTAAGATTTGCTGTATGTACTTCCCAAATCTTGTTCCCTCGTGTGTGTGTGTGTTGCCATTTTGGCTACATAAGATGCTATACTTGGAGGACCATACACCTAGCAAGCTCTCTGTTCTGCAGGCTTCCTTCACAGTGACTGTGTCAGCGTCCACCCCCCTCCCTCATCCCACCACCTGCCAACTTTGTCCATACCTGCAGAGCTAATTTGTTCACCAATTCTTCTTGCACCAGCCATTCTCTGCGCATTCTGCACATGACTCTGCAAGGGAAAACAAGTCTGAGACATTCAGCCACTAGGTTCAACTCTCTTGCTTTCTCCCAGGGACAATGCCAAGGACCTGCTAGCAATCTCAGGCCCATCCTACAAAAATCCTGGTTTTGTGTTTTGTTGTGTTGGGGTAACAGGAAAGCATATCAGAAGGAAGCAGGCCTCTCAAACATAACTGTCCTTTATTGCTATGTAACAAAAAAGGAAAATGAAACTAACTGAAGCTTTGCAGAATGCAAACTACAGGAGTTCAACAGGTCCAAAATGTACTACATTGAAGCATAATGTCAGGGAACTGACATCAGAGCGAGAGGAGGAGGCAGGGCTCCAGAGCGATGCCGGAGAGGGGACCAGCAGGGGGGAAGGAATTCAGCGTAACACCAGTAGAGAAGAGAGGGAGATGGAGGAAGTGGAGACAGCTCTCCAAGACCCTTCACCAGAGACTAGTGGAGAGAGCGCTGACACGCCCCTGCCTTCCCCGTACTTGCGCAGACGAGTTCCGCGCAGGGAAAGTAGGAGGAGACTAGGCGTCAAACAGCTCTTATGCTGGAAGAGGTTCAAGAAACGCCCACTGACAGATTCTGCAAGTGACTGACCTGTCACGGAGTGTGAGCTGTCAGCCAAAGCATGGTTGGCCAGGCATTATAACTAAAACTGAAGGCAACTTACGCACAAGTAACCCCCTTACAACCATTACACATAACTCCCCTTGGCCTACCCAAGACCCCTCTCCCCTTAGCAAACAAACTATTTTAACCAACCTAGAGGTGCCTGTTTGCAGTGTGGTCTCTGTGTTTTGCTGATTGGACTCTGATTTGGCAGCTGCTGTGGGCAGAGGGGTTCTCTGACTTCCATCAACTTAGTGGCTCTAGTAATTCCACAGGAGGTGTGGCAGGAGCATCCACTTTGCCCACGGCCCTGAGATTAGGAGTCTCATGCTCTACCAACTGAGCTATCCTGTTTTATTTCAGTGTATTATAAACATATATTTTGTAATGGGTATGATATTTTGTATACATTTGAATAAATATATTTAATAAAGCAAACTGCAATGGGAGGTATAGACCTGTTTACCTTCTTAAAAAATTAAGGCATCTAGTAAGGGTGCTTTTGGTACCAGAAACTTGTGGTTTTGAAAGAAGTATTCAGGGCAGTCGGACAGCTCACCTTTCCTCATGGCTGTGAAAGCAAGGGGTGTTGTCCATAGGTGTTCCTTTCGCAGGGGACCTCTCTCTGGGATGGAGTGCAGGGGGGGCTGGGAACTGAACCCAGTCCCATTTCTCCGTGTTCCCTGAAACAAAGGCAGACAAGAATAGGTAGGGAGCTGCTATATTCCCACTCACAAATGCCACCCTTTCCCCTGCCTCTACTTACTGTGGGGTGGGGCAGGGCCTGAACTTGCTGAATGGGTTCCCTGGGGTGGGAACAACCCAGAAGGGGGCAGGGCGACAAGGGGCAGTTTGCTGCCATCTGTGTGAGTGACCTGAGGAAAATAAAGAGAGTCAAATGAAATCCAGGAATCTCGGGTGTGAATCCTCCTGGAGTCTTTAAGATAGGCATAACCCAAGACTTCCATGAATCTTAGTGCTCATCCACATTTCTGTTAGTCCTGGGTTGGAGTGGTTTTTCCACTTGTCCTGTGCTTTCTAGGCACAGATCCAGGCACTTTTGCATTTGTCCAGCAGCTTTCCTCTAGAAAACATGCTCTTTACCACAGAATCTTTCCACAGGGCTTGCAAGGCAGAGCTGTTCTCCTGGGCCTTTGGTCTGGGGCGTCTGACCCCCTTCTTTCTTTCTATGGGACCCCGTGTGTAAGTGGCCTCCTTGGTTCTTTCTATTGGCCCATAGGGGACCAGCACGGGTGGCCGGGCCTGGTGAACATTTAATTCCTTACGCCTACAGTTATGATTTGTGGGTTCTCACTTAATTTTATTTTGATTTTAAATGTGATTTTGAATTGTATTTTAAATCTAATTGCTTGATTTTGTGTCTTTAATGTATTATATATTGGTGTTAGCTGCCCTGAGCCCAGTCTCGCCCGGGGTATAAATAAAATTTATTATTATTATTAGAATCAAAACAAACGGCAATCTCTGGAAAACCTGATTGCTCTTTGGTCCAATTTAGTTTTTGGGTTTTTGTGGGGGAAAGTAGCAGGGCAAAGTGTTAGTACTCAAACTGATTTGTTAAACATGGGCAGCTGCAGAGGCAGCCATTCTCTTCAAAGCTTGGGTTGCTAACTTGCCATTTTTTAAAAAGAAAACTGCAACCTGTCTGTGTTAGAGAGAGAGGGAGAGAAAGAGATTCACACCGACCTCTCTCGCTCTCCAGGCTTCAGCAAAAGCAACGTGAAGCCTCCGGAGTGTGGCGGGAGCACTCCCACTGCGCTTTGGAGGCTTTGTGTTGCTATCGCTGAAGCCATGTTGTTGTTGTTTAGTCATTTAGTCATGTCCGCCTCTTCGTGACCCCCTGGACCAGAGCACGCCAGGCACTCCTGTCTTCCACTGCCTCCCACAGTTTGGTCAGACTCATGTTTGTAGCTTCGAGAACGCTGTCTAACCATCTTGCCCTCTGTCGTCCCCTTCTCCTTGTGCCCTCCATCTTTCCCAACATCAGGGTCTTTTCCAGGGAGTCTTCTCTTCTCATGAGGTGGCCAAAGTATTGGAGCCTCAGCTTCAGGATCTGTCCTTCCAGTGAGCACTCAGGGCTGATTTCCTTAAGAATGGATACGTTTGATCTTCTTGCAGTCCATGGGACTCTCAAGAGTCTCCTCCAGACCAGAATTCAAAAGCATCAATTCTTCGGCAATCAGCCTTCTTGATGGTCCAGCTCTCACTTCCATACATCACTACTGGGAAAACCATGGCTTTTACTATACGGACCTTTGTTGGCAAGGTGATGTCTCGCTGAAGCCATGGAGCCTGCATTTGCTCCATAAGATGCACACACATTTCCCCTTAATTTTTGGAGGGGAAGAAGTGCGTCTTATAGAGCGAGAAATATGGTAAATAAAATAAATAAATAAAATACAGTGGGGTTTTTCTGGGGAGACGCAGGGGTATGCATACTCCTAAACATTTTGTGAATCTAAGTTTGGTCTCCTTGATGGATAGTATTTCAATATGAGTAGAAAAATGACAGTACCCCTAAACACTTTGTTAGAAAAAAAGCAGTGTGTGTGAATATACCAGATTTCTTAAAGGCACTTGTTTCTGCTGTGCCTCCTCTTTCCAAGGAAGTACAAACCCTGGTTAAGTGCCAAACCCTTGGAATCCCTTGCTGCTGCTTGGCAGAGACTGAAGTGGCCTATAGCAGTATATTTACCAAAACCCCAGCAGGTACTTCTTGGCAACTGTCTGATCAGGACAACCTCTGGCGCTTGCTATGAGTGGGGTGACTCCCCACCAACTTACTTCTTGCTTGCGTGGTGCAGCACAAGTCAACACTGTTGGCCGGATCTGAGCACCTCTTCTTGGACTGGGCTGTGGTAGAGGACGGGGAGGTGGACTGGAGGATGGTTTGGAGCCAGGCATCAGGAATGAGGAACGCCTGCAATAACATTTCATGAAGTTTATTTTCTCATTAAAGGTATTGTTATGAGTTTGTGGAGTTCCTGGACTCCCTTCAAATTCCTGGGTGTCACACACTGGATTTAGCATGTTAAAATACAAGCCAGGAGCCAGCCTGGTAAGCCCACTAAATATGAGTTAATAGTGGGACAAAGTGGGTGGCGCTGTGCCAGAGGGCAAATGGGAGGGGCCTCTCTCTCCACTCATAATTAGTTAGAAAGACAAAAGCCTTTCAAGTGGAGTTTTAGAGTTGGAAGGAGAGCAGTTGTTTTAAGGATTACAGCTGGGGATGATGTGGGTAAGGAGGAAATATGAGTGCAGTCTTAAACGCAGCAAGCTGAGCATTCTTGATTTCTTTTTGCATCCAGCAGCAGTGGGAGAAACAGGATCCTCTTGGAGTGTAATGTTTTGAACCCCTGCATCGTAGGCAGGGTGGGCAGTGTCAAAAGTCTATATAGGGCTTGCGCACCATTGCTCTGGGTCCCTCCTGCCTCCTGCGTGTGATAGTGAGCACCCTGTTGCAACAGTTAATAAAGATCAGGCTTACTAGCTGCTTTGCTTCTCAATATTCTCTGGTTGGCCTCTGTTATTTTCTCCTTCCAACAGGGGACCTACCTAAGGACTCTATACGGGCTCTTGGATACCCCATAAGGGAAAAGGAGCAGTATTTTCTTATAACAAGACCTTAAAATTCTTCTAACATTACTGTATGGTTTTATGGTTTTATATTGTTGTAAACTACTGTGATATATTTTTATGATACAGTAGCATATAAATATGAATGAAATAAATAAATTATAAAACCTCCGAACTAGACACTGATTACGGAGAGTTTATAAACAGAATAGTGTAGTACTCAGTGGGTAAAGTTTATTCACACAGAACACAAAGTGCTCTGTATGACAACCAGCTCCCCGTCTCCCTTTGTGTTTCAATATATTCCACCCCTTCTTCCCTAATTTGCTAAAATTATAATAAATATTCCAAATTCTGCTAAATGCAAAGGAACTGCTGAAAAAAATATTGTTGTTGTAACTAACAATGCATAAACAGAAAGATCTGCCTAGATCTCTGGGTTATTTGTGGGGCCTGAGAATGGAGAAGCAAGGGTAACAACTGGGGAGGAGTGGTTGAGACTTGGGACACACGCAGGATAAATCCAAGGGAAAGTAGTAGGCTGTGTTTTTCAACCAGGAATGAGGAAAGGGTTTTTTTGAGGAGGGATCCAAAGAATGGGAGAGATTTTATATCTTCACCAAGGACATAAATATGGTTGTGTTTATTACATAATTGACTTAAGAAGAGTACATTCTAATTTGGAAGGCAACACTTGTGTGAATGTTGTTAAAGAAGGATAGAAAATGGGGGACAGAATTACAGCTCTAGAGACTCCTATACACGTCATCTCAGATGTAAGTCTCCCTGAGTTCAGTGGGGTTTACTCCCAGGATTGCAGCTATGTTTAATATTCTGGGCAAGGCAAATTTTAAATTCAAATTGCAGCAAAACCAAAGGAAATGTTCCAGCATATTTAAACATCATTTGTAGAAGCAGTTTGGCAGGTAAACATATTTGCTAAGAGTTGAGTCTCTTCTGAGTTCAATAGGTCTTACTTCTCAGACATATATTTCAAATAGTAGCTTTTGTTCTCAGGACAGATAAGATTGCCCACATAGGCTTTTGCACAGGTGCACGGGTATAGGTTGCTACCCAGCCTGGGGCAATACAGTGGTGCCTCGCAAGACGAAATTAGTCCGTTCCGCGAGTCTCTTCGTCTAGCGGTTTTTTCGTCTTGCGAAGCAAGCCCATTGATGGCTTAGCGGATTAGCGCTATTAGCAGCTTTTAGCGGCTTATCGTCTTAGTGGATAAGCGGCTTAGCGGCTTAGAAAAAGGGGGGGGGGAACCCCGCAGGAACTCGCAAGACATTTTCGTCTTGCGAAGCAAGCCCATAGGGAAATTCGTTTTGCGAAGCGCCTCCAAAACGGAAAACCCTTTCGTCTAGCGGGTTTTTCGTCTTGCGAGGCATTCGTCTTGCGGGGCACCACTGTAAGTGATATTATGTCTTACGGTTGCCTTTTAGCTAAGACTGATGGAAGACATGAGTCTTTAAATCCATTAAACCAAGAGCCAATGCAGGAACCTAGTCCTGCCATCTCTCTCCATTATATCTGCAGCGTGGCACACCTGGATGTTTGCAGGTGAGGGAAGGGGGACAACAGTACTGCAAAGGGAATGGTCATGAGGAACTGCAGCTATCTTGTCACCTGCTGCATCAGGAGGTTTAAATGATCATATATAGTGTCTGTGGCACAAGAGGACAACTTTTGCCCATATGCTATATGACTTAGTCCCTGGTTCATACAGCAGCCAGCAGCCAATGTCCAGAGTCTGCTGTGCCACAATAGAGAAAGGAGACACCAGTCGCCTCTTAGAGCAAGGGATGGCAGACTTCAGGCAGGATTTTTTATGAGTGCCAAACAGCCAGTGCAAAAAGCACACACTTAGAAAATCTGAGCCAAGATTATTTTCAGTGTATAAAATTATGCATGGCATGGAGAGAATGGATGGAGACGTTTTTCTCCCTCTCTCATGTTGAATGTTGGAGGATTCAGGACAGATGAAAGAGGTCCATCTTCCATAGTTTGGAACTCATTCCCACAGTGATGGCCACCAACTAGATGACTTTAAAAGAGGATTAGACAAATTCAGGGAGGGTGAGGCTATCAGTGGCTACTAGCCATGGTTTTGGAGGCATCATCATCATCATCACCACTCTCAATACTGGTTGCTGTAAACTGCAAGAAGGGAAAGTGCTGTTGAACTCAGGTTCAGCTTGCAGGTTTCCCATAGGCCTCTGGTTGGTCACTGTAAGACCTGGATGCAGCACTAGATGAGCCATTGGCCTGATTCCTCAGGGTTCTTAGCTTCCACACAGAAATCCACTCCTGATTACTGCACTGAGAGTCAGAGATGTGTGTCAAACTACACAGTCACCCAGAAATTTACCTGTAGATCTCAATCTATTTTATGCCCATGCCATCTAACCCCCCAAATAAGTAACGGACAGTGAGCATGACAGGGTGCAGATTGTCAGTGCTGCAAAAACTTGTCTTACTCAGGAAACACATAGTAAGTAAAATAGGCATATGCACATGCTTTTAAACACCCCTGTACATGCACCTGAGAAGACTTCTTCAGCTAGGTGTATTGCCAGGGAAACAGCCAGTAGATGGTGCTCCTGTTTTTCAGTTTAGCTTCTATTTCCATATATAGTCACTGAGATAAGGAATGAAGCTGCAGGCATGGGAAAGAAAGGAGTGGCTTTGCTCTGAGCCAGCTCATACTTAGACTTCAAAGGATGGGAAAGGGATTCCAACAGGAACACCTGCCGCAGAAACTGTGGAAAGCTGCTCCAGGACGCTATATAAGGCCCCAACTCCATCAATTCAATGACCTCTTGATATGAACCATTCCAGAGGGTGAAGATAAGGCTATTGAGCCTAAGTTAGAACTGCCTGCCTGCCTAAAGCACAGAGATCTCCAAGGGCTGGGGAAGATGTGAAGCTGAAACTATTTTGTGACTATATCTGTTATTATTTCTCTCACCAAAAATCTTTGCTTATTGCCTATACTAATAGCATTATATTTTATATTAGTTATTATTGGCTTTATAGTTTTTGTTAGTTATTACTTTATTCTATATTGTTAATCTGCCTCTCTGCTAATGTCCTTTAATTATTTTTGTTTTGTATATTAGCACCTGTTTCTGTTTCTATGGTTATTATTAAAATTGTTAAAAAAGGTTGCTTCTGCTGCCTAAGTGTACGGATGTTGCCCTCCATTTGCTGAGATCCAAAGAACCTGCTGCTTGGTGGTTACTACGGCCGGGTGGCCACTAGGGGGCAGCACACTAGGTTTCCCAGATTCCCACACGCACACACAGTTGCTTAAATGTCTTTATGTATGCATATTTTGCTTCTATATCTTCCACATTTGGTGCACTGGCAACAAGCAGTGCTGACTAAAGAGAGTAGTGGGCATAAGAAACTGTTCTGCATCACTAGCTGACATAACATCTTCCCACTGGGCCATAGTTTGCTTGCAAAAGGACTAGCACCTTTGTTCTGCCAAAATGCAACAGAAGCCTGGGAGACGTCAAGCAGTAGCGTAGTTAGCCAGGGTAGGTGGGTGGGCTTAGAGTGGCACAGGGGTCTGTAGGGTGGCATGTGGCTGCTGTGCATCTGGGGGTGGGATTCCAGGCAGCAGGGGAGCTTGAGGGCAGCATGACGGTAGCCGGGTATATTGGGCGCTGCCTGAAATTGGCTGCCCTAAGAAAAGCTCAACAACTTTGGTCCACCCCAAGCACTGGCGGGGGATGCTATGAACTGATATTTTATGTAAAATGAAATGATTTGGGGGAAAAGGAGCACCTGTCAAGTAAACAAACACCTAAGTATAATAGAATAGGTTTCTGAAGATGCTGAGGAAAAGTGCATCCTTTTGAAAAGGTGTTTTGTCCAATGCTGGTCTTACAGAAGGGAGACCCACTAAAATCAATAGACATAACTAATGTTAGTCCATTTAGCTCAGTAGGTCTTCTCTGAAGAGATGATTATGGGAAATGTTTAATGCCTTTCTTGGCCATAACATGGGGCTCCATTTTTTTAAGAAAACAAACATATAAAACATCAAAACACAACAATACTATAGAGCACAATTTAAAAAATCAAAAAATCATTGGTAGTTAAAATTTTCCAACACAGAATATGAAATTAAATGCCTGCCAGCAGCACTTTAAATTTTTGCCAGCAGTTAATTACTTTAGCTATATATTTACTTTATATATTTAGTATATATTTTTATTTATTTAATCAAAAACATATAATTCAATAACATATAAGCAATAAGGAAATAAATGCAATTTAGTTAAAATTAAACATGCATACACACACAAATATACAAATCTGGGTAATTGCATCACAATCCCTTGGAAAAATAACATTGATATTGGAAGGTAGTATCATGCTCTTTTAAAGTATTTGTTTTACTTGTATCAGGGGTTCTTGGGGTCTTAGTGATATTCTCACTTGAAGCTGAAGAGTTACTAAGAAATCCATTTCACTGGAGGCGTTTGAGCATTGTTGCCACTGTTTAAATGACAGAATTGTTTGCCATATAGCTGAAAACAAATCTTTTTTTGATTGTCCTCTACTGTACCTTAATTTTGGAGTTGATTTTTCAGCAACAGCTATGGACAAGATTTGACTGTACCATAAATTTAACCCTGTTAGACTAAGGGCATTTTAAGTTTGAGACTGGTTTAGCAGACATGGCTTGCCTCTCCAAGAATCCTAGGAGCTACAGGTCTGTGGAAGTGCTGTGAAGTCGTAGTGCGAGATCTCTGTCTCCCTTCATGGGGCTACTGGAGTCGCTTGGGTCGCAGGCATGACAGACAGAAGGGTTCAAAACCAGCCGACTACATTTAGGAACTGTAGAGATGAACTGGATGAGGAATTTGGATGAGGCATCGGTTTGTCCAGCTCCAATCTGGAAGTGCTATTGACAGGTGGCATTTACATATCATGCTTCCTAAGGACTACACAATAAAAATAGTATTATAGCACTTAGGGATTGGTTTGGATGATGCCCATGGCCCCCCAACCAAGCCAGTGGTTTTGTAGCTACAAAATGAAGGCCTGTTCAAGAAATAACTGGTCTACCCAGTTTCTTTGTTAGGTTAATGGTCTAGCTGACTCAGGTAAGCACTCCTAACTGCACAACTTAAAAGGTTGCCATGCTACCATAGAGACAACTAGGTTCATGATGTTCTCCAGGAGGGAAGTAGGCATTTTCCTCACCCTGTCACCTGACCAGCCACAACATCATCTTGTACGAAGGAGAACAATAGCCAGAGCCAATGTATGAGAGAGTTTGGCTGAAGCTGTAGGACCTCTGGAAATGGAAACCTAATAGGAAAACAAGATCTGTTGGAGTGTCAATGCCTCGAGCCTTCCACCCTGTGCTCAGATTGTAGATACAGTATGTGTAGTTTCTGTTGAGCTTCATTCAAAGAAAACCAAACCTCAGGTGGGCACTGGAACCCCTAAAGTCTCTCACTGCTGCTCAGAGATTGCGGCGCACACAACACTAGTATGTCCATGAGTTATCAGTGGAATATATTATTATTATTATTATTATTATTAATTTACTACATTTATAATGCTCATCAGCAGAGTCCTCTAGCTGGTATGCCGGTGTAAAAAGTGCCCCCCCAATCAAGATTCCCCCCCCCTGCTTCAGCCTTCCTCTAACCGCTAGACGCCACACCCTTCCCTCAACCTGTTTTGATGTCATCTTACTTGTTATCAGTAAGCTTTGCCTATGTTCATTTCCTAGAAAGGGGGAGAAAATGCCACCCCGCAATGGGTTTCAAATTGCTGACACCTGTTCCCAGAGTATGTGCGTCATATGGTATTGGTGCCGAATGCTGAGTTCTTTCCTATACGTCAAACTGAGCATCTAACCGCTTCCGTGAGGTTAAAAATTCCCTTCACATGGTAGCTTTAGTGGACTGAGGGTTGGAAATACAATGTCCCACTAAAAAAAATATCGAGCTCGAGCATACAATGTGCACTCAGGCCCAACTAACACAGAGTTAAAGCATTTGAACCTTCTTTAACCATCTGTTTTAAGAATTCTTAAGTTACAGAATAGTAAAAGGGTAGGTCTTCCTCACTTTCCAAAAACATAGGTCCCATCTGCCATATTATGCCACTTTAAACAGTCATGGCTTCCCCAAAAAAATCCTGGGAATGAGCTTGTTAAGGATGCTAAGCATTGTTAGGAGACCCCTAGTGCCTTTGCAGAACTACAATTCCCAGAATAGCAATCAAGCCCTCTTCTCAGGGAATCATAGGTACGTGAGGGAAATAGGCACACATTAATGGCTATGACTATAATCAACGAGTGCCAGTTATTCCATGTCCATTGAGATTTTATTCCAATGTAAGTTGTTTCTGAGTCTCAAACATGCCTCCTTGTGTCTCCTTATGGATGCATTTTTGTTTATGTGGGATATCAGCAAGGAGATAAGCACAGTAAACCAACTGGCTTCTAATGTGTGATGGTTAATTCAGTTATCGAAACTGCAAACCAAATTTATCTAAATTATTAGCCATTCTGAAGTTCTATATTAGTGACAAGAAATTACATTTAATGAAGGCCAAAAACAGATGCTGAAGTATAACAGGGACCTTCAAAAAAATGCTAGTTCACCCCCCCCCCATGTCAGCCAGGCACCCGTCATGTCCTTCCCCAGTGGGCTATTCCACGCTGAGTATGCTCAGTTCTTATTGTGTTGTCATTGGGGGGTGGTTGTCCCCCTTGTTTCTTTATTTTTGCAGTTATATCCCACTGCTCAAGGTGGCACACATACTTCTCTCCATTTTACCCAGACAACCATGTTGGGTAGGTTAGGCTGAGAGTCAGTGACTGGCCCAAAGTCATCCAATGGGCTTCCTGGCACAGTGGGAATTTGAACCCTGGTCTCACAGGTCATAGTCTATCTCTAATCAACACTCCAAACCAGCTCTTTTATTTTTAAAAAAAGGTTGTTATAGTTCTATAAACCTTGGTTTCCCACCAAACCTGCTGAGTGCAGATACCTTCCTATATTTCCTCTTTGGCCCCATTTCGGCTACAGTCATGTTGGCAGTCACCATCTGAATTTACTATTATTATATCATATGGGATGGTTGATCTAGAAGACTCCTAAAGAGTTTGCTGTGAGATGCTATGCAGTCACCCTCAATTCAGAGACAGAAGATATAATGGGAGAGATGTAGGATCTCTCTCTATATGCGATGGAAACAGTATCAACCCCCCCCCCCCGGCACGCAATAACCCCTCTAGTCTACAATTAAAACCATCCAATTGTTCTATTGACTTTTGCTGGGAATTCTTGTCTGGAAGAGATGGGCCATGATCTATTAATTGCCCATTGCTGCCTCATACGTATTATTTTCCTTCTTGAGGTCAGAACTAAACAAATGTTATATATAAAACTGTGTATATTATACACTGTATAACAAAACTTCACTGAAAGCTTGTATTTTCGGCAAAGTCATTTCAGTAGGAGGAGATTTGTGGAGGAAAAACAGCAATGGGAAGGGAGTGCTTCACCCTCTGCCCCCACACCTGTCACTTTTCTGTTGGAACTCACCACCCACCCACCCACATCCACAAGCAAGGAAGCACCTGGAACTCTTTTAAGGTAAGTGTTTGGTGGAAATGAATTGTGGAAAAAAGTAGAGGGTTGGGCAAGAATTAAACACAATCTTCTCCACTCCAACAGAGTTTGCTCCAGTAGAAGTGGCCATTCATTTTTATTGGACATTGTTGCATGTATCGTATAGTGTAGTTCTACCCTCATGCCTCTTGGTATGAGAGTAGAACTGAGGTATTCAGGATCCTTGCCCCCTCTGCTTGAATGCTCTAGCTATCCCATATTGACTTTCCAGCTGGAGGTGGGGACAATACAAGTACATGTATAAGTACATGTCTAAATAGACCTTGAACTGGTCCAACAGCCTTCCTGGTTAAGACTAATAGAAGCTATAATCCAAAATATCTGAAGGGTGTCAAGTAGGGGAGCATTGCTCTAGGGCAATTTGTGATATATAATAATTATGATGCATATACTACGTGGATCAATTAAACTACTGAGTGCAATATGTTACTGCAAAGAACCAAGAGAAATTACTGAGATATTCCAAGATTTTCAACAGGAACTGTTACATCACATCCCAAATTGTAGCTAATTTATATTAAATCACCCAGAGCTGCAATATCAGAAAGTGAATTCCCTCCTTTTTTTCTTGCCTTCTCTTCCTTCATGTCTAAATCCAATAGTAAATTTAAAATGTAGATATCATGCTACCTTTGATCTGCCTTTCAAGTTGCAATGAGGCAAGACAATTAAAAGTCTCAACAAATTGAAAAAGGTGACGGAGAGACTAAAATCAAATTAATAATACCATTTTAGGAAACCATAATTAATATTCCATATGGGATGTTGTATGTCACAACATTTTGTCAAGCATTTTAACTCAAATTTAGGGGAGGAATAAATACATTTAGAAATACCTAAAGGTAGAGAGATACCCTTTAGACCAGGGGTTAGCAACCTTTTTCAGCCGTGGACCAGTCCACCATCCCTCAGACCATGTGGGGGCTGGACTATATTTTTTTAGGGGGGAAATGAACGAATTCCTATGCCCCACAAATAACCCAGAGATGCATTTTAAATAAAAGCACACATTCTACTCATATGAAAAACCAGGCAGGCCCCACAAATAACCTAGAGATGCATTTTAAATAAAAGGAGACATTTTGCTCATGTAAAAACACGCTGATTCCCGGATCGTCCGTGGGCCAAACTGAGAAGGTGATTGGGCCGCATCTGGCTCACAGGGCTTGGGTTGCCTACCCCTGCTTTAGACTCCTAAAAAGGTTGTATAACTCAAGAAATGATTAAGCCAAAGTAAACTGCCCCAATCAAGCAAATGTGAATTGGCTTTAGTAAGCTCTATGTTTGAGTTTTCACCATGCAAAATATTTCCAAGTGGCTTCAGTAGAGAGGGATGTTCTATGCACACCTCCTTTTGTACATATGGAAATGCCCATCACTGCTATCTGTGGAGAAGCTTGTTTAAAAGTACACAATAACAGTCTTGCTAGTTGATTTCATTTATCATTATTGTTTTCAGCGCTGAGCAATTGAATGCCTCTACAAAGCTTTCTTTTGTTTGTCCCCAGCATCTGATACGTGCTGGATGATACGGTCATCATCAACATGGCTTGTAGCCACTGATAACCTTATCATCCATGAATTTGTCTAATCCCCCTTTAAAGTAATCCAACTTGGGGACCATCACCACATATTGTAGTAGGAAATTCTCTAACTTAACTATGTGTGATGTGAAGAAGTACTTCCTTTCGTCTATTGTTTCTCCTGCTATTCACCACGAACTCCTAGCTCCAAAATACCATATTCGTTAGTATTTCGAAACTAACAAAGCTGAGTGAGTTACATTTCTCCCACCCCAATAGACACTGCAAGCCTATGCGCCAGTGTTAGCAGGTACACAAGATAAATGAGAACATAAACAGGTTCATTTGGATGGGGTGCCACTGAAAAAAAAATAAGGTGTGTAAATTCTATACCCTGGAGAAGCGAAGTTACTATTCTCAAGTCCAGTGATTTATATTAAAAGTAACTTGAGCCAAGTGATGCACCTCAATAGAAAACAATGTCATCACTTCAAGTTCTGTGACAGGTGAACTTCAGGTCTAACAGAATATAGTCCGTTCAGCCACTTCGTTGCTAGAAGGACAAATAACAGAATCTGGCCTTGCTCATTTTCAAGCCAGAGAGTGACTGCTGCAAATCAGAGGTCGGACTCTATCTCACCGGCTTATAGTCTAATAATTCTAGACTGACCCAAATTGAACTATAATCAACGATTATATTCATCCCATTTTATGGGTATCTCCCCCTTCCTAATGCAAAGAATGGTTTTATCAAATCCTTCAAGCTCAAATATTCTGAAAAGCAAATCAACTTACCGCCTGGGGCTTTTCCGATCAGATGAGGTCAGCAGATGGATAAATAGTGAAGAATCCTCAAAAACAAACCAGTATTTATATCACGAGGAAGCCACAGGCAGGCCTTGTCACAGCCCAATTTCTCTATGTACTCTGCTTATCACCAAGGGTTGAGGTACTTTTTCTCCTCTGACTATATGGAAATTATGAAAAATTCGATCTTTTTGTCTGTGTCAACCTACCCTTTTGCACAAGAACATTTTTTTCTTTCCTCATTTGAGAAATCAAATGCAACAGAACTGCCTCTGACTTTAGCTTAACCACACAGACACAGACTTGTAGGTATATGGGTTATGCGAGTTTGTGTGTCACATAAAATTATACAAATACACGGGAGAAATCACACTAGACCATTTAGAGGAAATATAACTATAAAAAGGACAATTGATTGTGTAACATTTCTAATAACACTGACCCACAGAACTTTTACGAATGAGGTCCACATTTGTCCCTGCCAGAACATCCTTCAACCACCATCATGCACTGGTGAAGCTTCTCCTCTGTGCTTATTTACCCTGATTTGAAATCCAAGGGAGCATTTGCTTTCAGTTCAGTATATGGTAGAATTTTTTTAATCATGTATTACTTATAATGTGGTAGCAACGCTTCAAAATTCACCTCAGCTGCCTGCCTCTTGACCTGCCAAACTGTGACCTGCATGATACTTTAGTGTGCACATGTGTACATGAGCAGGTTTGTGCACTAGTGAAGTGATGTAACCCCCCCCCCCCAGTCCCAGGAATGGTATTCAACTAAGTTTTACTCAGAGAAGAGCCACTGAAATTAATGGACCTAACTTAGGCATGTTCATTAATTTTAATGACTCTAAGTAAAACATACTTGAATACTATCCCAGATATTTAATTTCTAGAGACTTGGGGAAAGTGGCTGAAACCTGATATTTTAATTATTTTGGCAACACACATAATTTGTTAAAAAGTATTCACTGATAAGCAAAATAGGAATAGTGATTTACTATATTTTCTGGAAGCATCTGTCTCTGATAAATAGGACAAAGTTCCATGAGTGGTACAGTTAAGCAATTTTAGATTCAGGACTTACCGTAATGGTTTTATGAGTGAGGACTCTAACTGGTATTTCAACTTGTGCATAGCCAGCACCTTAGGTTTGAAAGCCATCCTGAACCTCATGCTCCTAAGGGGCGGGGGCAGGGCACTGCAACTCCTCTTCTGACAGCACCACTGACAACAGCATCAAACCACCAAGGCAGGGGAAAATAAAATCCAATTACTAATGTACTTATTTAAATAGTTTGTCTGCAAGGTGGCCATATATATGGTACTTAACCAAAGAAGGAGGAAGGTATCCCTATCAAAAGGAGAAAGATTCCAATTTAGAAATAATTGATATAATCTAATTTTTAATCAGAAATATAATGTACCCCACTGTATCTGTCCAGGTGCTAATTGCTGATAGGCCCTCGACTTTCCTTTCCATAGTTATTTATCTTAAAATTGCTCCTTGACCAGACAGCTCTTTTGATAGAGGACCTCTTCAAACAGGACTGTTGTCTTTTAAGGAAGACACATGGCCACCCTACTCCTTTCTCCCCTTATGCTGGATTGTCTTGAACATTAAATCCATGCAATCCCAAAATATCTCAGGCATTGTTGATTGCAGAGCCAGCTCTACTATTAGGCAAAGTGAGGTGGTTGCCTCTGGCATATAATTCTGGGTGTGTCAAGAAAGGTCAGCAGATGGTTGTTTTGTAATGCATTATTCTTTAATATTCACTCCCAAGGAGAGGTTGTTGTGGGATGTTCTGTTCTGGGTGCCAAATAATTTGACCAGTTGTGGGTACTAATATGCACCTTGACTTTGGGGAGAGAGGCACCATGTGCTGCTCTGCCTCAGGCAGCAAAATGTCTTGAGCCTGCCCTAGTTGACAGATTTGGCAACTACAGAGTAAAACAGGATGGTCCAACACCTCCCACATGCAGCCCTCAAGGCCTTTTTAGGTGGCCCTTACTAAGTAGCAACGAAGTGTCGCTAGCGGCAACTGCCATTCTCTTCCATTTTATCTCTATGTTCCTACTCCAAATCTAAGTGAAAGGGATAACACTGGCTATGTGGCAGTGGTGCCATGGAGGAAACCCTGTTTCTCAATTGGTTTGTGCCAGGGTGGCAACCAACGGCCACCATATGGGCAAAGGAAAACTGATTGTCTGAGGAAAGTATTGGCCAGTCTGAGCCCCAGGGGCGAACTCCCAGCAAGAACACAAAGACTCAAATTCACACTTGTGAGGGAAGCTTTGGCACTTTTCTTTGTTTTCCCCCTCTCACCGGTGTCAGGTGCCAGGGCAATGCTGGCAGTGATAGAGCTGAGTCCTGCATATGTTTAGCGCGCAGCACAAAACTGCCACCTGTTGACAGCCACAGTATGAAGGGGGGGCGGGGCGGGGAGTAAAGGACATTTGCCTTGGTGACTATCATCAGCCCTGCAGGAAACTCATCAAGGAGAAAGAACTACCTTGGTAACTTAGCTACCAGTGTGCCTTGCAGCTAAGTTAAGGTGTTAAGATGCCTTTGGAATATTTTAGGATTGGTCCTTGGAGGAGGAACGCAGTGCTGCCATTGCAGACTTGTATGTGTACTCTCTCTATTTTTTCATTATTTGTTTAATTTGTTATTTATTAATTGCATTTATACCCCACCTTTCCTCCAAGGAGCTCAAGCTAGTGTACATCCTTGTTTAATTCCCCACAACCTTGTTAGACCGAAACTAGAAGCCTTCTAAATTAGTAGTAGTAGAAGTAGTAGTAGTAGTAGTAGTATTCTCTGTCTTTTTATCCTGACAGGGACTCAATGTCTATGTTGACAGTGGCATAGCTGGGGTTGCTGGTGCCCGGGGGAGGGCAAGTGTTGTACACTGCCCCCCCCCAGTGGACTGGGCAGTCCATGTGGAGGTTGAACGGAACAGTTGCCTAACACAAAAAATTATTTGCAGCCTCAAATAGGGTTAATTAAAAAGCTTAACACACTTATTAACAACACTAGCCCAATATACTTTATGCATTGGCCAGTCTTTTTACGACCCCACAAAACTTAGAATCATAGAATTGTGGAAATGGAAGAGACCCATAGGGTCATCTAGTCCACCCCCTGCTATGCTGGAATTCTCAACATGCAGTCCCCCATCCAATCTGAAACCATACCAGACCCTGCTTAGCTTTACAAATGTGTTGGCAATTTTATTTCACTATACTGAGAGCCAGAGTGGTATAGTGGCTAGAGCATGGGTAGGCAAACTAAGGCCCGGGGCCGGATCCAGCCCAATCGCCTTCTAAATCCAGCCCATGGATGGTCAGGGAATCAGCGTGTTTTTACATGAGTAGAAAGTGTGCTTTATTTAAAATACATCTCTGGGTTGTTTGTGGGGCATAGGAATTCGTTCATTTTTCTTTTCAAAATTTAGTCTGCCCCCCCCCCCCAAGATCTGAGGGACAATAGACCGGCTTCCTGCTGAAAAAGTTTGCTAGCCCCTGGGCTAGAGTTTTGGACACTCTCCCCACCCATGAAGCTCACTGGGTGACCTTGGACCACTCACCATCTCTCAGCCTAACCTACTTCACAGGCTTGTTGTGAGGATAAAATGGGGAGAACCATGTGCACCACCTTGAACCTATTTGGAGAAAACGTGGCATAAAAATGTAATCAATAATAATAATATTAAAGTTACTAGGAAGTCCCAATTCACACAGGAACATACACACACTGCTGGAAGGAAGGTTATGGTTTCTGAAATGCTATACAGTGGTACTTTGGTTACATACACTTCAGGTTACAGACTCCGCTAACCCAGAAATAGTACCTTGGGTTAAGAACTTTGCTTTGGGATGAGAACAGAAATTGTGCTCTCGTGGCGCAGTGGGTGGCCCCATTAGCTAAAGTGGTGCTTCAGGTTAAGAACAGTTTCAGGTTAAGAACGGACCTCCAGAACGAATTAAGTACTTAACCCGAGGTACCACTGTATTGGTATTTGAAACCAGTCACATGTTCCAAAGTCAGGACAATCCCAAAGAGTTCCACTTGAAAGCTCCAGTTCTGGAAAGTTATACAAAGCATGTGTTACTGTTTGTTTCCTTTAAGTTCCTGTAAGAATCCCAATTTACCAATGAGGAGATAGTAGCTTTCAGCTCCTGATGAAAGATCTGGGATAATTTGTGTGGTGTGTCTATGTGGTTTTTTTTTTTTTTTTTGGGGGGGGGAGAAATCTCTAAAAACTTGCACAACAAAATATAGCACAGAAATAAATAGCCCTCAGCCACTACCCCCCCAAAAAAAAACACCTCGGTTCGTTTTCGGGCTTACTCCCAGGTAAACAGGGAAGAGATTGCAGCCCCGTTTGTTTTAAAATAAAGGGATTGCAGCCCTGCGGCGCATCTTCACTTCCAGAGGGAAAACTCGGCGGCCCTCGGCTTGGGGGGGGCGCAGGGAGGACCGAGCGAGGGAGAATCCCAAAGGAAGCTCTCCCTCCGGGGGGGGACGTGGAGCCGCCCCACGTGCCCCCAAAACACCGCCAAGAGCCTCACGGCGGGCAGAAAGGCCACAGAGGAAGAGCTCCCCCACTGCACCTCCAATTCCGCCCTGCCGAGCCCGTCTAAAGGTCCGCCTGAGGCCGAGCGGCCGAGAGCCTCGACCGCCCCGCCGCCACCTCCAGTTTCCCGCGCTTTGGTGGTCATAGAGTAGAGTCCTCCAAGGCATGTAGAGCGGCCCTGGCGTGACCATGGATGCCAAAACCACAGCAAACCCGAAGAGTCGGTTTCTTCAAGGAACGAGGGGGAATTAACCTGCCCCCTCTCGTAAAAGGGGAAAAACACCGGTTCTCCTTCCCACTAAAACTACACCCCCCAGCAGGCATTGCGGGAGCCTCTTCATTCCCCCCCTCGAGAATCCAGCTAACGGGAAGGCGATTGGCGTGGCGGGGGCGGGGAGGCACAAAGGAGCGACAGCGCGCTCCCCCTCCTGCCCTCTGGGGCAGCCCCTTCGGGGGGGCGCAGGGCGTCCCGGCAGCGGCTCCGAGGCTGGCCTGAAAGAGGCGCCTGTTTGTGTGCTGTATTACATTAAATATATTCAATATGGTAGATGTCTACGTAATTCCCGGTATATAGATTCAATTACGGATATTAATTGTGTGGTTTAACTGCCATGTTTTGCTTTCAGCTGTGTCCTGAAGATGGGCCCCCAAACTACTGGGCTCTACAGCTGGAACAGTCAAAAACTGGACTCCGGACTCATCCAGGTCTAGGCCAGGGGTCAGCAAACTTTTTCAGCCATGGGCCAGTCCACTGTCCCTCGGACCTTGTGCGGGGCCGGACTATATTTTTTTGGGGGGGGGGCGGCGGAATGAACGAATTCCTGTGCCCCACAAAGAAGCCAGAGATGCATTTTAAATAAAAGGGCACATTCTACTCATGTAAAAATATGCTGATTCCTGGACCATCCGCAGGCCGCATCCGGCCCCCAGGCCTTAGTTTGCCTACCATGTAGCTCACGCTCCATAGATAAATATTTTTGTTCTGAAATTTAGTAGTGCTACTTTGCATTCCTCACCAGGTGTGGTAATGAATTTGCCCAACTGTTACTTTGGGTGAGTTGACTATGTGGCAGCAGAGCCATTTGCCTCCTAGTGGAGTTAAGATGGCTGAATGGACAAGTTACTGTAGTTAGAGACATGTCCAAACACAAAATGTAGCACCCTGCTTGTGGTTAACGCTTAGCTGGAATGAAATATTCAACGCAGCAATAGAGAAATTAAAATAGTAATTTATTTGTCAGACAAATAAATATGAGGCACAGTGGTATATGGTTACCAAGCTCTGGCCTGGCCTCTTGCCATTCTGGCCAGCACTTATATTTCCTTAATCCAGGCCCCTTGCTCCTCCTGTGGCTGCCTCTGTCCAATCAGCCTGGTTAAAATTCCTATTGGCTGTTTGCTAGAACCAATCACAAAAGATACACCCATTTCCTCTTGCCTTTTATGGAAATCAAAAAGCTATATATTCTTCTATCTATAAATGACAAATAAGTAGTAATATATCTTACATGTGTCTCAACAAGGAATCTTAATTACCAGCTCACCTCTTGCCCTCCTTGCCCTATTGCCTTCCAAAACAGATAATTAATCTTGAATTTTTATCTTATGCATATGTCAAGGATTGAGTTCACATCAACATTGAGAGATCTCCTTCATTTGAAGGTTTCTAAACAAAAGGCTTGACAACCATATATCAGGAGTGCTCGATTGGCGTCTTCTGTCTGGCAAGGGGCTTGGCTGGTGGCTGACTTAATTTCAGGATAGTTACAACTCTTACAACTATATGAAATAAGAATCTAGCATTTCTTAAATCCTTTGCATAATTATATTTAAACTAATATATTTAATACATAAACAACCTTTTAAAAGGAAAAGAAATCTTAAAAGGATCTTAGTTTAAGAAAGAAACAGCTTTAGAAAAGTCTTCCCAAAAATGTTCTCTTTCTGCCAGCTAGATGCTTTTTCACTGCTCTTGACCTTTTTAACCTTAGGAAGAAGATATGGCTCATTTTACTATTTATCAACCCTTAATTTGTAGGGTCAGTGTAACCTTGGCTGTCAGCCTGTAATTCCCTTTTTACGACTTTGAGAATTGTTTTCTGCTATAAATCAGGGGGGCCCCTTTGTCTAGGAGTAAAAACATTTTGCCAAGATTCTTAGGCAGCTGGTCTTCTGCCTGGCATGAAACAGAACATTTTTAAGCTCATTCTTAAAATACAAGCCCTGATTAAACATAAAAGCTTTAATAAAAATGCAAGCTTATGATTAGATGCCTCAAAACAGTATTTGATTCTTCAAAAGAAGCTGGTTTTTGGCTGTTGCTGGAAGACAGAAAACTCATCTGAAACATACCTGGTACTCAAAATCTCCTGAGAAATAATGGTTGCTGCTCAAAAGTCCCCTTCCGTAGTTGCTTCCTATTTCAAGGGCCAAACTAGATGTGATGTGCAATGCTTCATTACAAACTCTTGTATATACAATATACCTCCAGAGCACATTTGAAGCACATTTCCTCAAAGAATTCTGGGCCCTGTAGTTTGCTAAGGGTTGCTGGGAATTGTAACTGAGGGGTGAACTACAGTACCCTGGATTCTTTGAGGGAAATACTGGAGTGTACTTAGAATGTGTTTTAAATGTATGTATATGTGTGCAGTTTATGTCTGTATGTGTGTGTTTTTAAAATGCATAGCACACACAAGGGGAGGGTATATGAGGAGATTAGGTTTAAACTTTCCTCCCTTCAGTGTTGCTAATGAAAATGCACCCCCAATGTCCTACTAGGGAACAACATTTACAATTGGGGTTATCCCCACAAGCTAATAGCCTAGGGGGATTATTCTGGAGACCACAACAGGAAAGGGTGTACTGAGCTGATGAAAATCTGGGTCCCATGCCTGTTATTTACCATATTTTTCGCCCTATAGGACGCACCGGCCCATAGGACGCACCTAGTTTTTTGGGGGGAAATCAAGGGAAAATTTTTTTATTTTCCCCCCAGGTTTGCGCACCCATCCCCAAGCTAGAAGAGGGAGACAGAGCGCTCCGTCTCCCTCTTCTGCCTTCAGGGACAGCCTCTCTAGCCTCCGTGGGGCAGCGGCTTGCCCCACTGTCCCCCGAGATTGAGGGCTGGCGATGGGGAGAAGCAAGCTTGCTTCTCCCCCCCGCCAGCCTCCAGACCAGGTCCGGGAATAGCGGGGTGGTGGCGCTCCGCCTCCCCGCTATCCCCCAAGCTTGTGGGGCTGGCGGGGGGGGGGGAGAAGCAAGCTTGCTTCTCCCCCCCGCCAGCCTCCACATCAGGTTGGGGAATAGCGGGGTGGCGGCTCTCCGCCTCCCCGCTGTCCCCTGAGCTTTTGGGCTGCAGGCTGCTGCCCGCAAGCCTTGTGAGCCCGCGGGACCTCCCGCCGGGCTTGCAAGGCTTGCGGAGAGCTTCCTGAAGCCTGGAGAGCGAGAGGGGTCGGTACTCACCAACCCCTCTCGCTCTCCAGGCTTCAGCGAAAGCCTGCATTCGCCCCATAGGACGCACACACATTTCCCCTTCATTTTTGGAGGGGAAAAAGTGCGTCCTATAGGGCGAAAAATACGGTAAAACAAAAACATGTGGTTTGTAAGTGTACATTTAGTGCCCAATGCAATTTGACCCTTCATTTTAAAGAAGAAAGAGCTATAACCTCCCCTAATTAGCAGTTGCTAGCTAAGGTGCACTAACGGAATTGCCATATTTTGAAGTGGCCTCTGATTTTAGGCTTTTAAAACCAGTTTGGTATTCAGATTTTAGCAGAACATCTGTATGCTGTGAAGCGGTTCACCTATAATTAAGCTGTTAGGACCTCAAGAACAGGCCACACTGTTCTTTCCTGCCCCCTCCCCTAGGTGACAACCCTATACACAAAGTAGGCCATGAGGTAACTCAAGAGAAGCAATGTGTATTTGTCAGCCATCTCTTAGTTCTTACTGGAGAGGATGATCTGTGTTACACAATAGCTTTCAGAAAGGATGTGGGGTTTGTGCACTAAGTTTAGATGGGCTGCTTTCATGTGGGTGAGGCCACATCCACACCGTATAACTAAAGCACTCTTATACCATTTTAACAGTCACAGCTTCCCTCAAATAATCCCAGGAAATGTAGTATAGGGGAACTAAGAGCTGTTAGGAGACACTTAACAAACTACACCTTTCAATATTCTTTGCCGGAAGTCATTTACTCTTAAAGTGGAATAAGAGTGCTCAGATGTGTAGCGGGGGCGGGGGGGGGCGCAGGGGGGAGCAGCGGCCATTGCCCTGCCCCCGAGCACATATTCAGAAGGGTGCAACTGGGCCACAGTGGGTCCGAAGGTGCTACGAGACTGGGAGGGAGGTGGCTCCCTTTTCTGGCCTGGTAATGCATAGTGTGTCCAGTGCACATGTCTCCTGGGTGGCCAGATGAGCTGTGAGTGGGCAGCCAGCCAGGACCCCCTACTGGGGCAGAGGCCCCTCTCACTGCCCACCCCATCAGTGCCTTGGGGTGGTGTGCCACATGCTTCTCGCACCATGGCTACCACTGCCATGCACACCCAGTCACTGCTGCACCGGGCAGCCCCCTCGGTTCCCTCCTTCCCTGGGGCCACTGCAGAGCCACCAGCCAAGCTGCAGACACAGTGGAGTGCCACTGGAGCGCTCGGCACAGATACAGAGGCATCAGTGTGAGCCTTGGCGAGTGGCATGCCAGCTCCTGGGCCTGACCAGTGGAGCTTCCTGGGGGTGCGCTACAGGTGAGCTGCAGCACCCCACCCCTTTTGCACCTTGCCCTGGGCACTGGCAACTGATGCTACACCACTGAGAGTGCTACAAATGTATGATGCAGCTGCTACCCAATATTTTGCATCATTATTCCAATGTGCACAGCTCTTTCTTTTTCTATCTGGACAGATAGTTTCTACGGTGCAAAAACTAGATCCACTAGTACATGTAATGTGAAATGGCCATGCTTTAGCATTAGTGCATATGCTCCATTTATCCTTGTTTCTTGGGAATGACCCCTGTTTCCTGGTAGCTTTCTCTGGCTGCTTTTTAGGCAGATGTTGGGAATGCCTTTTCAAAACATTAGTGTCCAGTCACATGCACTATTCCAGCCCCTCTAACATTTTTCCAGGGAAAATAGGGACACCCTATTCCATCCCCTCCAACATTAATCTAATGAAAATAGGGATGTCCTATTCAATCCCCTCCAAGATTTATCCAGCGAACGGAAACCAGGACATTCCGGGATCAAATCAGAAACTGGGACAGCTCCTGTAATTCCAGGAGTGTCCCTGGAAAATCGAGACACCTGGAGGGTCTGATGTTGACCACACAAAATATATGTAACTAGAAGGGAGAAAGCTGAACTCAGTGCAGACTACAGTCCTATGACAGCAGAAAGGAAACAAAGCCATATAATAACTGTATGACAATAACTGTATGCCAGTATCGCAGATAGAAAAACATACTGGGCATTATCCAACTAAACAGTTCTGCTAGCGAAAGGAGTGTTAGCTGCGCAATGGAACTTCCCCACCTTCTTCCCCCTGCATGGGGTGTGCAAAGCAAGTAGAGGGAGGGGGATTTCCACGGTGCGACTAAAACTGCTTCCACTAGCAGAACCGTTCAGTTCCATACCATCATATACATAAATCCAGTGCTTTTTTCTGGGGGGGACGCAGGGGTAAGCATACCCGTAAACATTTTAATAGCTGTCAACGTTTCCCGTTTTTTAAGGGAAATTCTCTTATTCCAAATAGGATTCCTTGCAAGAAAAGGGAAAAGTTTACAGCTATGCATTTTGTGAATCTATGTTTAGCCTCACTGAGGGGCAGTATTTCAACATGAGTAGGAAAATGAGAGTACCCCTAAACATTTTTTTTTAAGAAAAAAGCACTGCATAAATCTATATAACCATAAAGGTTTGTGTGTGTTTTTACTCCATGTACACGCAGGAATCTAGCATCCATATGCAAGCTTGCATTTAAACAGCAAAGTGGCACATTTTGCTAAGCCAAAGTGATCATGCAGGCACCTGGAGAGGAGCTCACTGCCACATTGCACCTCCCTGGTCCTTTTTGCACAACAGTGTTGCACTAAATTAAGCCAAGATTTGGCTTGGTGTGTTGCCTGAACTCGGACTTGTGTTTTAACATTATCCTCATTAGGGATCGAATAATCTGTCAGTTTTGGTTCTCTCCATTTATATCCCCCCCCATGTTAAATTCAGTTCTCCACATTCATTTTACATTTTTTTAAAAAGATCCTCACTAAATTTCATTAGCATTTTAGTGTGGATTTCTCCTAATAAGCACATTTTTACATGTGTTTTGACTATACATTTTTGCAATAGTTTCCTATCCCTCCTCATCCCCAACCACATTCACACACTGAGAACCAGACCATTTTATGGAGTCAGTATAATTCCAATTCACTCTTTGAAAGCTTTGCATTACAAGCAACCCCAACCAATTTTTAAAAAAATGAAAATCAGCCCTGGAAGGCTGCATTTTTCAACAAAGTACGTAATACATAGCAGACAGAGAAAGGTGCTTAACTCTTTCTTGTCTGGCTGTTTTTTCCCTGATCAACACAGCTGTTCTCCTCCTCACAATGGAGTTCCAAATGAGTTTGTAAAAGAGTATGGTAGTTATACATCTGGAGCGCTGCAGCAAGGGAAGCAGAGGGGATGTAAATGCTTTGAGCAATAAAAAATCCACAGTAGGACATGGTTAATTACCCTCTCCATTTATTGTATTCCTCTGGTCAAAACAGAAGCTTCCTAATGCTGATTTTCATTAAAACAAACAAACTAGGTAACTGTTGGAGTAAAGGTTGCCCCATATCTATTGCGGATTCTGGAAGACATGCAATCCCATACCAGTTTGCATGGGTGCCAGTTTAATAACCCATTTTACTTCTGCCTTAACAATGGACTCAATTATCCATTTTCTAAAGTGGTCACTCAGTTCATAAGTTTTCTTTCCACTAACATTTGTGAGCAAGCTGTTGACTTAACAGAACTGGAAACTAGATTCCTCCTGCTGCCCCCATCCCATGGATATGTGCTTGTCAATTCTGGATTGTCCTTCATGCATCTGATGTAGTAGACTGGTCCACTAGAGGTTATGCCATAATTAATATTTTGTAAGGGTGTTTCCAGTCAGGGGTTTAATACTGTAAAAGGGTCACTGAGCTATCACAAAATAGTTATTGGCAGCGGGTTTTCTTTAAAAGGAACTTATCAGATTTCCCTCAGAAAGCGTAAATCTAGATTAAAATGTGAAGAAATACAGGCTGGCATTTTGATAATGTCTTAAGCACATTCCAAAAGTGTTGCATGCATGAGGAGCATCAGTCCCACCGTAAACACCCATCTGGAGCCAACAACCTAGTATTTAAGGTACCACAAATCTTTGTGTTGTTTTCACACAGACAACACTGCTAACGATTCTACATCTATGGCACCACCCTTGACTCCCTGACCTACATTTGAAATACTGTACAGGGCAATATTTTTCTAATCTGTGACTGAAGTTATGTGGTAAGGTACAAGGGAGACAATTAAAAAAAATACAGTATTCACTATTTCTCCCCTTTTTTTTTTACTGATCTAGGTCTGTGAGGACAGTGCAAACAGGGACAAATTATAAATGCAGATATTTGTCTACTAGGATTAAATATGTTCCTGGTATATAAGTCATAGAAATTTATTGTGGCAAACACAAACACTGCCTGCAATTACCTATGTGGCTTTCTCCAGGAGTTATTAAATTTGCACAACAATGCACATCTGGATGTGTGCAATGCATTAACAAACTGTGTGTGCATATGTGAGAGAGAGCACCATCAACCGCTGATCTGAAACACCTCGGGGCTTCTACATGGCTACAGGTCCAGTATGTAAATACAGAGAACATGCTCAAGAGCACTGATTAATTGTTGCCTAGATGACTGGATGTAAATTTTTTTTATAAAAATCTTAGCGTATATGATCATGTCTCAACAAAATGTGTGTGTGTGTTGCTTTTTAGGTCCAGTCCTAGGATGAGCAACCCTTGCAACATAATCACACCTGGGACAGCCAAGAAATAAGCAAATAATAGCTTCCCCACTACCACCATTCCTCAACACTGAATTAATGGTTGAGTGTGAAACACTCCAGTCTTTTCAACACCTCACCTTAGGGTATTTTGGTGGTCTCATCCTCTTGACACGTCCTGGAGGTAGTGTGCTTACTTGGAAGGTATTTGCAGACAGAAGAAGCATTCTGAGCTACCACACCTGAGCCCACCTCGTTTTATTGGTGTGGCCTCTTACGTCATTCTTCAAGTCCCTCCCTAGCTGTATGGTGCAGCCCCTCTAAGAAAAAGGTGGGGTTCCTTTTTTGTGGGGGGAGTGAAAAGCTTTGATTCTTCAGCTTTTATTTTTTTATGGGTCAATTTCTCATATACTCTCTTGACACTGAAGACAAACAAATATAAACACCTGAGGTAAGCAGCCCTTGCTGTGACATACTTTCACCAGGGCTTGTTTTCTTTTTTTCTCCTACTAACAGTCCCGCCTGAGAAAGTGACATCGTCCTGCTATTTGCACTGCAAGAGAGTATATGAGAAACTGGTGTGGCAGCTGGGTTGGCAGGCCCTGTTAATCTTCTCAGCATTTTAGTAAGGAAACTACAGTGGTACCTCAGGTTAAGTACTTAATTCGTTCCGGAGGTCCGTTCTTAACCTGAAACTGTTCTTAACCTGAAGCACCACTTTAGCTAATGGGGCCTCCTGCTGAGGTTCTGTCCTGAGCCCATTGCTGTCCAACATCTTTATAAATTACTTGGATTAAAGAATTGAGAGAATACACATCAAATTTGCAGGTTACACCAAACTGAGTGTCATGGACTGGCTGGATCCAGAGGAGTGGTGGGAGGCACCAGCAGAGGAATCCCCAAGGGAAGAAGGCTCAGAGCCAGGGGATTAGTGGTGGGACAACAATGAGTGGTCAGAGAGAGAAGAGGGAGAAGACTGGGAGGAAGAGGCTATGGCAGAGAGCAGTCCAGACTCAGGCAGGAGAGGAGGGGGACCAGGAGACAGAGATGAGGCAGGCTGCTGAAGAAGACAGGGGGTCTCCCCCTCCTGCTGCAACCAGCTCCCCTCCCCCCTGGTCTCCCAGAACCCACAGAGGTATGAAGGGGGTGGAGCAAATAGAGACAAGACATCAGAGCCTTAGGCTGCTGGGGAAGGAACTGCGACAGGAGCTTTGGTGAATGGTGGGGAGGCGGGGACCTTTTGTCCTCACAACTGCCTCATTGGGGCAAGACCTACTGGGAAGAGTTGCTGTGATCACTAGGCCTGCACTGTTTTGGGTTCTTTTAATAAAGTGTTTTAACTTCACGGACACAAGGTGTTTTATTGCTGCCCTTAACTTCAGCTCCTGACAGAGAGGTAGCTAATGCCACTGAAGACTTGGGATTCAAGATGATCTTAACAGATTGGAGAACTAGGCCAAAACTAATTTCAATAAGGACAAATGTAAGGTTCTGCACTTAGACAGGAAGAACCAACTGCACAAATGTAAGATCTGGCTTGAGAATGAGCGAGCTGGGTATGTTTTGCCTGGAAAAGAGGAAACCGAGAGAAGATATGATTGCCATCTTTCATTATTGAAAGGACTCTCACAGGGAAGAGAGAAGAAGCTTGTTTTCTCCTGCTCTGAAGGGTAGGATTCAAGTTACAAGAAAGGAGATTCCGACTAAACATCAGGAAGAACTTAATGACAGTAAGAGCCGTTTGACATTGGAAGAGACTCCAACAAAAGCTGGTGGATGGTCACCTGTCATCGACACTTTAGTTGAGATTTCTGCATTGCAGGGGGTTGGACAAGATGATCCTTGAAGTCCCTACCATGATTCCATAACTGTTAACTGTAATGTAAACTGTTATCTATTATCTAAAATAATTTCAACCTATGGATTCCACATAATTGACATAGAACAGAATCCCTGCTTCATCCATAAGCATGCACTGAAAGGGTAGGGATGGGGAAGAATTGAAGGACTCTATAATCACCCTGATGGCGAGTACAACAGAATGTCTAAAAGGTGTTAAGACTTTGGCAACCCCAGCAGCAATCCTATGCAGTTTTCTGGGAGCAAAATTCACTGAAGTCAGTGGAACCTATTCCCAAGTAAACACGCATTGCCTCAGGGTGTGATCCACACAGAGTGCTTTTGAATGTGTTCCATCGAGGGCTTTTTTCTGATGGTACTCAAGGGAGTATAGTACCAGCACCTTTCCCTTCCCCAGTAAGTGTGGCACTTACTGCAACAGCTTCATGGTGAGTACTGGTTCTGTCGATCTGGGTGGAAGGATATACAGTGGTACCTTGGGTTAAGTACTTACCGTAATTCGTTCTGGAGGTCCGTTCTTAACCTGAAACTGTTATTAACCTGAAGCACCACTTTAGCTAATGGGGCCTCCTGCTGCTGCCGCGCTGCCACCAACATCTTCTGTTCTCATCCTGAAGCAAAGTTCTTAACCCAAGGTACTATTTCTGGGTTAGCGGAGCCTGTAACCTGAAGCGTATGTAACCTGAAGCGTATGTAACCCGAGGTACCATTGTAGAGTGGAACCTCGGTTTTCGAATGTAATCTGATCAGGAAGTCTGTTCGATTTCCAAAATGTACAAAAACTGAAAATCAAAGTGTTGTCGGCAAAGTGAATGGTGAGAATGGAAAAATGTGCCGCGGAAGCTGTTTGACTTCCAAAGTGCGTTTGAAAATGGAAGCATTCACTTCTGGGTTTTCGGTATTTGGCTTCCAAAACGTTCAGCAGCCAAGACATTTGAAAACCAAGGTTCCACTGTACAGTGTTTAGGGAATGTTCTCATCTTGGGCTTTTGATTAATAAACTTCACTTTCTGATTTTGTATATATGGTGCTATTTATAACACACCTAATCAAGCTTCCTGTGCTGGGTGTAGCAACCAACAGCTAGCTAGCTTGTGTATTTTTTGCTTATGATCACTAAACGTACTAGATGTCTGCAGCAACCTGCTTTTCTGTTAAATATATTTTGATAAAACAATTCTGCTTGGCTATTCTGGGCTTGTTCTTTTAAACTGTTTTCCACTGTAATAACACACTAGCATGGTCTGGTGTTTGAAGGGTGGAGGAAGAACACACAAGAACACGGCTGTGTCTCATAAAGAAGAGAGTGCCTAGGTTTTGCCAAAAATGTTCTGTTTGGTTTTATCTTCTCTTCTTCTTTGACAATCACTCGTAGCCGAGTAAGATTGTCTTCCATAAACACGGTTTTAACAATGAGTCCGTAAGTGACTGTGGAGGCCAATTCTGGATCCACACATCCTTCCACAGTGGGGACATAGGTTTCCGGGTGGGAGTTTTATATGCTCTTTTTAATTATTTAAATAATTTATAGAATGCATGAATGCTCTTTGAATAATCAGTGTTGTCTGATTATGACTGGCTGGATCCAGAGCAATCTCCATGCAAATAAAACAGGATGAATGCTCAAGAAACAGGTTGTCTTGAAGTTCCTGTCATTGGTGCTATAATAGTGCATTAGTGGCAGATTTAATAATGTCTCATCCACATATTGTTCTATAATAAATATAATATTTTTTTAATTTATACCCCGCCCTTCCTGGTTCAAAAAAAATGGCCTCAGGGTGGCTAACAACAAATTTAAAACACTGAATTGTAATACAACATAGAAGCAGCATAAAATACAATATAAAAGCATGAATAACAATAAAATTCAAAGTTCAAAAATCAATTTGGGGGAAATCCATCCAATAAATATTAGATAGTCACCAGGGCTAGCTGGCTGAATTAGTCCTACTTGAGCCAGCAAGGAGGCCAGGGGAGAATTAGCTGTGGGGTCCCAGAGCGGGTAATCTTCATAAAAGTGAGGGGGAGGGAAGAGAAGGGAAATAAAACATCAGGCTGAATTCAGATTAAAGGCCAGGCAAAATAGCTCTGTCTTACAGGCCCAGTGAAAGGTTAAATCCTGTAGGGCCCTAGTCTCATGGGACAGAGCATTCCACCAGGCCGGAGCCATCACTGAAAAGGCCCTGGTGGAGGATAGTCCGACTTCCTTAGGGCCTGGGACCTCTAAACTATGGTTATTCATGGACCTCTGTGGGGCATACCAGGAGAGGCGGCCCCATAAATATGAGGGCCCTAAGCCACAAAGGGCTTTAAAGGTCAAGACCAGCACCTTGAACCTGACCCTATACTCCACCGGGAGCCAGTGCAACTGGTAAAGCACTGGGTGAATATGCTCCTATGGCAGAGACCCCGTGAGGAGCCTCACTGCAGCATTCTGCACCTGCTGGAGTTTCTGGGACAGTTTCAAGGGCAGCCCTGCATAGAGCGAATTACAGTAGTCAAGCCTGGAGGTGACCGTCGCATGGATCACTGTGGCCAGATCGGGGCGGGAAAAGTAAGGGACCAACTACTTGATGTGGTGAAGACCAAACTGCGGGAGGCAGTGGAAGACAGGAGTGCCTGGTGTGCTCTGGTTCAGGGGGTCACGAAGAGTCGGACTAAACAACAACAAATGGTATATTTCCAAGGTGTCCTTCATTAATCCTTTTAGCTCTCTGGACACATTTTGTTATGTACTGAGTTGAATAGGATCCAAACTGCAGCAGTCTGATTGGTCCTAGAACAATAGGATTCAGAATGCAGCAGTCTGATTGGTCCTAGAACAATGCAGCAGTATGATTGGTTGGCAGGAACCACCCAATCATGCTCCAGATAGAAGTGAATCCACAACCTGATTGGCTTACAGTTGAATTCCGGAATTAGCCAATCATGTGCAGCCCATTGTGTAAATAATGTATATAAAGCAGATACTTTGAGGGGACTCTCATTCATTCCTCCTCACCACTATGAGCTGAATAAAGAGCATGAAATCACTTTGCAACTCTGAGTATATTTCACTGGCGACGAAGGTGGGATCCCACTGAGCTGACTGCCACACACAGCACCGCAGCACCGCAACCTGCCGCACCGCTGCCTCGCACCGTGTATCCAGGCTTCAGCTCCGGGACACAAGGAACTCAGAATGGCAACCAACAGCAGCTTCTCGCCATTCAACCCAGCATCTGGAGACTGGGAAGCGTACGCCTCCCGTTTCACCTTCCTCCTAGAAGCCAAAGGGTCACCGACGAAGAAGACGCCAAGAAGAGGGCGATATTCTTCAGCGTCTGCGGAGAGGAGATGTTTGAAATCACCCGGGCTCTCCTTGTGCCTGAAGACGTCGCTACTGTTCCATACAAAACAATAATGGAACGGCTGAAGGGGCACTTTTCGCCGCAGCCCTCAGTGGTGGCTCGTCGAAATGCCTTCTACACAAAGCGGCAAGCCCCTGGGGAAACCATAACTGGGTTTGTGTCCTCTCTCCGCCAAGCCGCCCGGTTCTGCAACTTCTCAGAGCTGGAGAACATGCTTCGTGACCGCCTCGTCGGTTGCCTGAAGGATGAGAAGCTGCAACGAAGCCTCTACGCTAAGAAGGACCTAACGTTCCAGGTCGCCCTGGAGGAGGTCCTGGCAACGGAAGCTGCCGAGAGGTCGACGCAAGAGGCACGGCCGAGCCTGCCATCCCAACTGAGGGTCCACCATGAAGACCTCACCGACGACTCAGGATCCGACAGGGAGGAGGTGCACCGTGTACAGCAGCGCACTCAAGCAGCCCACATACCACAGCTGCCTCGACGAGAAGGAGGGAACTACACAAGCTGCGGGGAAAGTCACAAGAGGAGGACCTGCTGTTTCCGCAACGCAGAGTGCAGGCAGTGCAGAAAATCGGGACACATCGCCCGGGTGTGTCGGGATCGGCCCACCCGATGCCAGGCATCAGATGACCAATCCAAGAGCCCCAGGTCCCGGGGCCCAACACACCAAGGCAACTCGACGGAGCTCACGGACTTCCAGGTATACCAATTGCCCCACCCCAACGTAGAGAAAATTTATGTAGAGGTACATATAGAGGGGGCCCCATGCCGCATGGAGCTTGACACGGGTTCAACTCTATCCATAATCTCGGCAAGGACCTTAAGGAAACTGTGTCCTACTGGGGGTCCCAAACTCAGGCCGGCCCCATTCACCCTCCAGGACTTCCAGAAACGCAAGGTCCCCACAATGGGGGTGGGGACCTTCAGGGTGCAATACCGAGGGCGGACGTGGCAACTGGACTTGCTTGTGGTCAAAGGCCCCTACATTAGCTTACTGGGATTGGCATGGTTTGGACCACTGGGGCTAGCCATCACCGGGGTGAACCACACTAGCTTACAAGTGGACGTGGACGCCATATGCAAGGAATTTCCGGGGGTTTTCGGTGGGAAATTGGGACAGTATACGGGGCCCCCCATTACTTTACAGCTTGACCCCACAGTACGACCGGTCAGGCTCAAGGCCCGCCGGGTCCCATTCGCCCTGAAATCCCGTATAGACGAGGAATTGGACCAGCTCGTGGAGCAAGGAGTGCTTGGAGCCGATGCCTAATGCCCCCTGGGAAACCCCAATCGTCACACCCGTCAAGCCTAATGGTTCGGTCCGCATCTGCGCAGACTAAACAAGACCCTCACGGCCCATGCATACCCAGTGCCAGTGGTCAGCCATGTCCTTGCCACCCTGGCTGGGTCAAAAATTTTTGGCAAGCTGGACTTGGCCCAAGCATATCAACAGCTGCCAGTAGATGAGGCCATAGCAGAGGCACAGACGATTGTGACGCACAGAGGAGCGTTCAGGGTAAAGCGGCTGCAATTCGGTGTCAGTGTGGCACCAGGCATATTCCAGAATCTAATGGACTCTCTCCTTAAAGGGATTCCTGGCGTCACCCCCTTCTTTGATGATGTGTTGATTGCCGGGCCAACACCAGAGGAGTTTGAGGACCGCCTCCGCACCGTTCTGCACCGTTTCCAGACGGCAGGTCTCAAGGTGAAGCGGGAAAAATATCTACTAGGAGTGCCTCAGGTGGACTTTCTGGGATTTATGGTGGACGCAGAAGGGGTCCACCCGACTGGGGACAAGGTACGGGCCATTTGTGATGCCCCAGCGCCCAAGAGCAAGACTGAACTCCAGGCCTTCTTGGGACTATTGAACTTTTACCATTCCTTCCTTCCCCACAAGGCGGCGGTAGCGGAGCCCCTTCACAGACTCCTGGACAAGCGGGCTCGTTGGGTGTGGGGCCAGCGCCAGGAGGCCGCATTCCAGGCAGTCAAGGACTTGCTTGTCTCAAACTCGGTCTTGGCACACTTCGACGAGAAGCTGCCGGTGGTGCTAGCATGCGACGCCTCGCCCTATGGCATCGGCGCTGTCCTGGGACACCAACTCCCGGATGAAAGAGAGGTACCGGTGGCATACTTTTCCCAGACACTCAACGCAACTAAGCGGAACTACTCGCAAATCGACAAGGAGGGTCTGGCAATCGTGAAGGGAGTAAAAAGAAACCATGACTGAGCACAAGCCGTTCCTTGGCTTTTTTGCCCCCGAAAAGCAGACCCCCCAAGTGCTGTCTCCTCGTGTCCTCAGGTGGTCAATTTTCCTTGCCAGCTACCAGTATGCACTGATTCACCGCCCTGGGAAGGCAATGGGCCATGCGGACGCCCTCAGCAGGCTACCACTACCGGAAACAGGCCCCGACCCAGCACCTGCACAAGAGGTTATGAGCCTGGAGCTGCTTCCCGACCGCCCCATTCAGGCACAAGAAGTTGCACACCATTCCAAGAAAGATAGGGTCATCTCCTGGGTCCTGGACTGGGTGTGGAGGGGATGGCCCAGCAGCAGCCCCGGGCCAGAATTCGCCGGCTACACAACCCGCAAACATGAACTGTCGGCCCACAAGGGGTGCCTGTTACGGGGAAGCAGGGTCGTTGTTCCCCAGCCCCTCTGCAAAAGGGTCCTCACAGCCCTACACGAGACACACCCAGGGGTAGTAAGAATGAAGGCACATGCCAGGAGTTATGTGTGGTGGCCGGGGATCGATGGAGAGATAGAGGCCTGGGTCAAACACTGCCAGGCCTGCCAAGAATCCCACCCAGATCCCCCAAGGGCCCCAGTCCAGTCCTGGGAGTCCGCCCGAGCACCATGGTCACGCCTGCATGTGGACTTTGCTGGCCCCTTTCAGGGAAAAACATTCTTCATAGTGGTGGACTCCTACACCAAATGGCTGGAAGTCGCACTGGTACCGTCCACTTCTACGTCCGCAGCCATCTGGGTACTATGCAGGCTGTTTGCAACCCACGGGCTCCCTGACACTCTCGTCTCAGACAATGGGACTGCATTTACGTCAGGATAATTCCAAACCTTCACAGCGCAGAACGCCATCCGCCACATCCGTTCGGCGCCATTCCACCCTGCCACCAATGGCCAAGCAGAACGCATGGTGCGGACCACCAAGGACACCCTTCGCCGCATGACGCAAGGGGATTGGGAGTACTGTCTTGCCACATTCCTTCTAGCACAGCACAGCACCCCCAGCTCAACGACTGGCCGGAGCCCCGCTGAACTACTAATGGGTCGGCGCCTTGCAATCAGATTGGACCGCCTTCACCCTGATACAGTTCAGGATGAGGTAGTGGTGGGGGAAGGCAGGAACCCCCAGACCTTCGAGGCCCAGGACCCAGTGTACGCAAAGAATTTTGGGGCAGGCCCAGCATGGGTACCCGCCACAGTCACCAGGGTCACTGGCCCCGTGTTGAATGAGGTGCTAACGGATGGGGGGCAATGCTGGCACCGCCACTGCGACCAGATACGGCGATTCCCGGGAGAAAACCAGGAGGAGGACAGGTCAGAGGAGTCCCAAGGGAACAGTGGGGCAGTGAGGCCCATAGAGCAGGAGGGGCCAGCAGGAGAGGCAGAATCAGTAAATACAGAGAGGACACGCGAGGCCGAAAGGACACCGGAACCAGAACCACGACTGAGCGAGCTGGTTGCGCCAGACCAAACAGCCCCATCACAGCCAGCATCCTTGGAACACGAGCCAGAACCTGAACCCCGGACCAGGCCGCAACGCACACGTAGGCCGCCAGCGTACCTTGAGGACTATGAATGTGAACTCCCGGGCAGGACTGGAACTTAGAGGGGAGGGGTGTTCTGTACTGAGTTGAATAGGATCCAAACTGCAGCAGTCTGATTGGTCCTAGAACAATAGGATCCAAAACGCAGCAGTCTGATTGGTCCTAGAACAATAGGATTCAGAATGCAGCAGTCTGATTGGTCCTAGAACAATGCAGCAGTATGATTGGTTGGCAGGAACCACCCAATCATTCTCAAGATAGACTCTGAATATATTTCACATTTCCTTCCGAATCTCCATATTCTCTCCTTTGAACACAAAGACATTTTCTATCAACAGAATGGCCCCCATCATTCCATAGTGTGCATGGAGCACACTACCTTTATTATTTCCTGTATGGCAGTGTAACCACAAGATCACTTACTGCCTTCCTTGCTATTTCTATTAGCATATTTAAGGTGGAGTTATAATCTCTGTTGTGCAGATGCAATCACATCTGGACTGTTTGATTTTTCAGCCTCCTAGCAGACACCTATTTTGTGCTTAGCCTTTTAGTTAGGTGGGTTGGATTTGTCCTTTTTATAAGCTAACAGTTTAAGTTCTTCTTTTATTGCTGTTCCTATATTTGGTTTTTATTTTATTTATTTATTTATATCCCATTTGATTGTAAAAAAGAAAACCCCTCTGAGCTGTTTATAATTTTCCTGTGCCCTGAGTCATTTTCGTGTAAAAAGCAATGAATAAACTTAATAAATGAATAAATAACTCTCACAAATAAGAAAATACCAGATTGATTCTCAATTTGCTTAGAGAATAATCAGTGAGATCTACTGCTGAGATTACTATCAGGTTTAAAGACAGTGGCATAGCTGATATGTCTACTACATTTAGAATCTCTGTATTGCACCTTTCCTTGTTTCTGCATCTAGAACTTGTATCAGCATTAATAACCGCCTCTTTCAGCAGGTCTGGGAAGCCCATCGCCCAGCCCTTCCTGGCTAGCTTTTATGAGCCAGGATGGGCAAGGATCCAGGAGACGGGTGGTTGGCTTCACTCGTCCAAGCAGCCAGTCCACATCCTCGGAGGTAACAAGTTGGAATTGATCCCATGCAACTTGACTAGACAGGTCTCTAGCACTCTCCCACCCCGGCCCTGCTCCCACGATGGAGTCTACTTCTTCCCGAATCTGAGCGATTTTATCTGCAAAAAACTTTGCAAAATCATTGTAGGAGATAATGTGGCCCATACTGGGCCCCGATGTAGCAGGTTGTTCCGCTAGATTGCGAACCACCTGAAAAAGTCTCCTGCTGCTATTTTCTGCAGATGCAATAGAGGCTGTGAAGAAAGTCTTCTTCGCCGTCGCTACCGCCACTTGGTAGGCTCGACATTGAGCTCTAACCCGTGTCCGGTCAGATTCAGAATGGGTCATCCGCCACCGGCGCTCTAGCCGTCTCAATGATTGTTTAATTGCCCTCAGATCCATGGAAAACCACGGGGCTGTTCGGACTCCATGCAATCGGAGAGGGCGCTTCGGAACCAAACAGTCAATAGCCCTGGTTAACTCCACATTCCAGCGGACCACCAGGGAATCAGCTGAAAGGCCATCAACATGGGATAAAACATCCCCTACCACTCTCTGGAAACCATTTGGATCCATTCTCTAGGTATGTGTATGTCCTAGTATTTTGGGGTCTTGCTTCACCATTGAAGATGAAGCTGGAAGCCACAACCCTAAAATGTTCCACCTCTGTTATTCCAAGGATTTTGCTCTCCCCACCCCCAGTTATTTTTGTAAGTATTACATACTTTTAGGACGTACTAGTCCCAGAAGATAGATCCATCCCAGAATAGTGTTGAAAATATGGGCTGCAAGATACTTCTACACACAAACTTTTGAATTGGTCTCTAATTAGTTATTGCTAGGAGAAAGATTTCCAAAGATTTCATATGCTAATCCCTATAAATTAAATATTTTGGCTACTGGGTTTTTACTTCCTCTTCAATAACAAAGATTATAAAACTGAATTGAAATTAAGTTACTTTTCTCCATCTTAATCCAAATAAACGGCCCTAAATAGCCTCGGCCCAGTATACTCGAAGGAGCGTCTCCACCCCCATTGTTCAGCCCGCACACTGAGGTCCAGCTCCGAGGGCCTTCTGGCAGTTCCCTCCCTGCGAGAAGTGAGTTTACAGGGAACCAGGCAGAGGGCCTTCTTGGTAGCGGCTCCCACCCTTGGAACACCCTCCCATCAGATGTCAAGGAAATGAGCACCTATCTGACTTTTAGAAGACATGTGAAGGCAGCTCTGTTTAGGGAAGTTTTTTAATGTTTGGTGTTTTATCATGTTTTTAATATTCTGTTGGGAGCTGCCCGGAGTGGCTGGGGAAACCCAGCCAGATGGGAGGGGTATAAATAAATTGCTGCTGTTGTTGTTATTATTATTATAAATAACTACAAATGCATTTTCAACTGTTCATCTTGAAAATACATTTGTTGCATAGTACTTAATACCTATCAGCAAGGTTGCTGTCATTTTAGAAATGTGTGCCGAATCCTAGAATGTACCTGCCACATGAACAGTTGGGATGGAAGACTTCAGGTCAGCCTTACTGGAGAACTGGATCTGACACCTTTGCTGCCATGTACAGATTTTCGAAATTCTGAAAATTCAGTATTTTGGCTGCGCTGCATAGTGCGACAATAGAAATATATGGATGTATGGAGGGCATATTGAGTTTAAAAATGTGATAATTCGTGGGCACTGGGTTGTAGTCAACTAACCCCCTTTCCTCCCCCTCCAATTCTGCTTCGGAGGGTTGGGGCGCCCCTGGAGAGGAGAGGGGGACACGCTCGCTTACGGGGGGCTAAGTTCTTGCGCTGACGAAACTGCTTGCCGGGTGCTGAGCCTCGGTTTCGGAGCTGAATGTTTGAGGACGTTTTCGGGTCGGGCCAGCTGCCAGGCACCATCTCCATCTCCGCGGCTTACGTGCCGGGGCTGAAGAGGCCCGGGAAACCCGCGCCCTGCCCCGCCGGCCCCTTGCTCTCCATCCCTGCTTCTTTCCGCGCCCATTTGCTCGCCAGCCGCGTCAAGGCGCACGGCGCGCGTGGCGGAGCGAAGGGACAGCGGCGCCCAGGACCCGCTCACGGCCGGCCGGCGGGCGGGAGGGCGGGCAAGGGTGACCCGCGGGCGGACGCCGCGCATCTGCCGGCGCCGCGCGCGCCGGGGCTTCCCTTCCTCGGGGCCGCCTGAGGAAGAAGGCGCGGCGCGAAGAAGAGGCCCGCCGCCTGCCCTCCGGTCGCCGCGCCGCCGGCCTCCTCTCTCTCTTCAGGCGCCCCGATATCGCTCGGCGAGAGGAACCTCCGCGTCCACGGCCTCCGCCTCGTCGCTTCTGAGGGAGGGAGGGAGGGAAGGAGAGCAAGGCCTGCCTTGCCCTTCCATTGGCGCCGGCGCCGCTCTCCCCCCCCCCCGGCCGCCGCCCCGCCCCCGCCTCCGTCCCGCCGCCGCCGCCGCCGCCTGGGCGAGAGCAGCCGCTGGTGTCTGCGCCGCCGGCCTCCTCCCTCCGCCGCTCGCCATGGCCCGCGCGGGGGCCGCCTCCTCCCCCGCGCCGCCGCCCCCGCTGCCCGCCTTGCCCCTGGCTCGGGAGGCGGCGGCGGTGGCGGCGGAGGAGGACGACGAGGAGGAGGAGGAGGAGGAGGAAGACCCCCCGTCCCGGACCCTGGTGCCCCGCTCCTCCCCGGTGCCCAGGCCCCAGCACCCCGCCGCCGCCGCCGCCGGCGGGGGAAGCAGCTCTTCCTCGGGCGACGAGGACGAGGAGCAGCAGCAGCAGCAGCAGCAGCCCGAGCAGCGCCAGCCCCCTCGCTTGCCAGGGCCTCTCTGCCCGCCGCCCCCGGGCCTGGCTGGCCCGCTCTCCCCGCATGCCCAGGGGCAGCAGCCCCCGCAGCATGTCCCCGCCGCCGCCGCCGCCGCTGCCCTGGAGGAGCCCTCCCAGCATGCTGCAGGCCGGCACGTGCTGTTCGCTGATGCCCTGGGCCTGCCCTTGGCCCGCTGGCGGCGCTATCAGCCCTGGCCACCCCCATCTCCTGAATCCCCCCCTGAGGTGGTGCCCCCCTTGGCCTCTTCCCAGCCACCCTCCCCTCCTACCCCCTACTTTCTGCCATCTTTTGTGTTGCAACCGGCAGGGCAAGGTGAGGAGGAGAAGCTTGGGCGCCTGCGCCAGGCCAAGGTGGAGCTGGAAGAGTTGCTGCCCCCAGAGCCAGGGGAGCCCCGGGTGTTGCGTGGCACCGTGCGGGTGCTCAACGTTTCTTACCACAAGGCTGTGCACGTGCGGGCCAGCCGAGACCGCTGGCAGAGTCACCGGGACTACCCTGCCCTCTATATTCCAGGGGGTTCACCAGACGGGGGCCTGACAGACCGCTTTGCTTTCCGCCTGGAATTTGGCGATGAGGATGAGGAAGAGGAAGAGGAAGGAGGGCCCCGGCTTGACTTTGTGGTGCGGTACCAGACCGAGGAGGGCATCTACTGGGCCAACAATGACGGCAGGAACTACAGTGTGGTACTGAAGGGGGCTGCACCTTCCCAGGGTGTGCCAAAGAGGTCTGGCAAAGAGGGCGAATTACGAAGACTCAAGAGCTGTATGAGGCCAATCAAAATCAGGTAATGCCCCTCAGTGTTCTATGTGCCCATTTCCAAAAGCTGTTGGCACCTGTACCCAATCCATGGCCTGGGGCTTCCTGCTCTCACATCCCTCATGAATCCACTAGATACTACTCTGCTCAAAAGAGGGGGTTGGAACCAAAGTTTCTTGCTTCCTTAGCCCTGTGAGAAATCGCTCAGCCCCTTTCAGGATAGAACGTCTTGCCCAGCAGTATTGTTTCCCAGTTTGCTTGGACCCTATGTCGAAAGCACCTCCGGGTGCAAGTAGATAAATAGGGACCGCTTACCAGCGGGAAGGTAAACGGCGTTTCCGTGTGCGGCTCTGGCTCGCCAGAGCAGCGATGTCACGCTGGCCACGTGACCCGGAAGTGTCTCCGGACAGCGCTGGCCCCTGGCCTCTTAAGTGAGATGGGCGCACAACCCCAGAGTCTGTCAAGACTGGCCCGTACGGGCAGGGGTACCTTTACCTTTACCTTTTATGTGCAGTAACCTCTAATATTTGCGAATTGGAGATGCTCTTTTAGGTCACAAATTTCCTTTTGAAGAGAGGGACTAGCTACAGTTTTTTTTGTTTTGTTTTTTTGCTAAAAGGAAACATAAAATATATGGTGTATTAATTTAAGCACTAAGTAGGCTTGCCTCAAAGGCTCTCCTCCTATCTCTGAACTGCTTTTAATGGGTCCCTTTTTCCTCTTTGTCTCTCACTTGTACCAATGATTCTTTAGTGAAATAAGGGCATCCCTAGGGGAGGTGCAAATAGTTGTCAGAGAAGGTGCCAGCTTGGTTTTGGCCCCTCCCAGATAATGCCTTAGGGTATTTTCACACATGGCCCTAAAAACACCATTGAGTTCATATTTTAATGTTAATGTGTAGAATGTGGAAGAGAACCATTTTAAGGCAAACATGTATACTAGCTACTGTTGGTTTTGCATACTGATTACAGAAAAGCAAAGTCTTTTCAAGGCAGTTCAGCACTTCGATGTGGCAGGCATGATCACTGCACACACTGGTGTTTGTCACTTGTAGATAACATACAGATGTTTAAAGTCATCTGTACAGATGTTTAATCTGTACACATTAATTTGTCAATCTTGGTTGGTCCATGTTTTTTAGGCCTTGTTCTTGCTTTGATGTTAAATCTATGTGTGACTTATACCACTTCAGACTGAAGATGGAGGCTCATATGAACCATCACCACCCAACTGTTCTTCCCTGGACACATGTCATTGTTTGCTGATAACCCAAAATCTGCTACCTAAGGTGATCAGCCATTTGGTAGGCTGAAGCCAATTGCTTCACATAACAGATTTTGTGGTATCATTAAGGGATAGTGACTTTTGAGTTATATTTTTACCACTATACCAGAAGGGCATTGCTTGGATTTTACTGTAGGAAATGATGGTGTGTGCATGCACAGGTGTCGCCCCACTTACATGGGGGTTACATTCCGGGTCCCCCCCCCAATAAGTGAAATCATGTAAAGTGGGAAGCAGCCTCTAAATGCCGATTTCCTCCTCTCCAGCTCTCTCTCCCATTCTCTCCAATCCAGACCAAAATATTTAGGGGCTGGAGGATGCATGAGAAAGTGGCTGTTGCTGTTGCGCTACCCCTCACGTAGCTGTTAGGTGAGGAGGCTGAGCAGCATAAATAAAGCCCTGCTGCTGCTTCGGTCTCTTTGGGGCTTCCTCCGCCCTCTCTGACATCCTCTTTGGGCTCTGGGAAGAGTCTCCTTGCAAGCCACAAGGACTTTCCAGCTCTCTCCTACCATTTTCTGGTGTGATTATATTTATTTATTTATTTATTTATTTATTTATTTATTTATTTATTTATTTTACAGTGGTGCCTCGCAAGACGAAAAGAATCCGTTCCGTGAGTCTCTTCATCTAGCAGTTTTTTCGTCTTGCGAAGCAAGCCCATTGACGGCTTAGCGGCTTAGCGCTATTAGCGGTTTAGCGGCTTTTAGCGGCTTATCGGATAAGCGGATTAGCGGCTTAGAAAAAGGGGGGGGGGGAGGAAAAAAAAACCCGCAGGAACTCGCAAGACATTTTCGTCTTGCGAAGCAAGCCCATAGGAAATTCGTTTTGTGAAGCACCTCCAAAACGGAAAACTCTTTTGTCTAGCGAGTTTTCCGTCTTGCGAGGCATTCGTCTTGCGGGGCACCACTGTATTTATTTCCTGGCACCGTGTGTATACACAGTTGCGCATGAGTAGAATGTGTGTAAGTGGGGAGATGCCTGTAACTTCAAGTTTAGCCTTTAATGGCTTGTGTGAAAACCAACTTACCTGAAGAACCCAGAGCCAGCACTACCCCACTTTTTTAAGTACTGTAACAAAGTAGACTGTGACAGACATTGTGATCACCACCACTGCTAAGTATACAAACAGAATGATAAACAGTTCTGTGTTCCCCCTCCATTTCCTTCCTTTGTTGACTTAGTTTTCATGAAGAACCCAGAGAACTTCAGGTTTTTGTTTGTGGTAGACAGGCAAAAACTACTGAGGCATTTCAGGGCTACTGTCCATTTAATTACACATTTCCTGTATTTCATTACTTCCCGTTGATCAACAGAAAGCAATAAAGCAGGACTTGCAAATGGGATACTTTATTAACATTAGACAGAACCTTTGCTGACTGGGACAGATTTGTGAGCAAATGTGGTGCAAGAATACTGTCCATGGGAAAGGCCATTGCAGGATATTAAAACACTGCATTAAATGTGATGTGTAGCCTTTGTCTTAATTCCGTTTTTAAGCTAATAATCAAAATTTTAATTGGACCAAAGGGCTCCAATCTGGAAGCAACCCCTCACACACTCTGATTCTCAAAAAAATAAAAAATAAAATAAAATAAAACCTTCCTACTACTATGTAACATTGATTTGGTCTGTGGTGTTTCAGAAGGCACTTCCACTTTGCCAAAGCCTTCAGACGCAGGATAGAGTAGCAAGCTGGAAGAAGATAGTGCTCCTGTACCTTTAATAGTTGTACAGAAGAGGAGATTTCAGCAGACGTTCCTTGAATGACAAGCTATACCCGCTGAAATCACAGGCGTGTGAAAGTGTAGAATTCCTATCCTATTTTTTTTATTTGGCTCTGCTATAACAGGAGGAGGAAGAAGATGGCTGGTTAAGCAGATAGGGAAACCACAAGGGGTGGGGGAAGCGACAACTCTAGAATTGACGTGACAGCCAGCCTGTTCCCTCAGTTGTGGGCCTGGAGAGGGAGCAAAACGCTCCCACTACAGGGGCCAAAAACAATTCCCTTGACTTGAAGCAAGGTTTCTCTGTGAGTAACTATCTGCTCATGACTAAGGGTCTGCTCACAAGCAAGTCAAGGTAGCAGGGACTGGGTGTGACTGGCTGGGGAGAAGAACGTGGGAGTAGCCAGATTTTTTTGCAGGCTTTTGTTAGGGCGGGACAGAACCTCAGTTAGTTAAGTATTTTTATTGATTTTTATTGATTGGGGGGGCAGCTTCCCCCCCCCCCCCCGGGCTATGCCCATGGAGAAGAAGGGGAGACCGAGGAAGAAATTCTGCAACTAGAGAGGGGTGGAACCCCTTTCCTGCTGGCTCGGGCCAAAGAGGCTTCAACCATCTCCTTGCTCCCTTGTATTGTCCTATTAGCACTTTGGGAACAGTACAGAAATGCAGAGGCTTCTTGGAAATCTTCAGGGTTATTGTGATGTGTGAGGTCTAACCATTTTGATCTGTTGTATGTTCCCTGGATAATGACAAGGGACTTGCCTATTTTTTTTTGTCCTAGTTATATCTGGGAAAGCACAAGCAGTTGTTTTTCTTGCCTTGGGATAGGTTCAAAATGTTTGTGTTCCCTTGAGCTATGTCTTCTAAAAAGTGATGGTAATACCATGGTACCTTGGGTTACATACGCTTCAGGTTACATAGGCTTCAGGTTACAGACTACGCTAACCCAGAAATAGTACCTCGGGTTAAGAACTTTGCTTCAGGATGAGAACAGAAATCATGTGGCGGTGGCAGCTGGAGGCCCCATTAGCTAAAGTGGTGCTTCAGGTTAAGAACAGTTTCAGGTTAAGAATGGACCTCCGGAACGAATTAAGTTCTTAACCCGAGGTACCGCTGTAATTAAATAATACTTATTTCTAAAAGTATGGAAAAGGATGAACATGTGGTATCCATCTTGAGCCTTAGGATAGAAGAAGTGATTATTTGTCCAAGGACAGTGTATCTAGAAATACAGGATTTTGGTGACCACATAAAGCATGGGAGCTTAAAGAAGAAGAAGAAGAAGAAATGGATTAATTTTTGCATTTTATTCAGTGCTAGCATTATATGTGACATTTCACAAAGCATAAGGGTCCCTGCACTGAGGAGTTTTCAATCTGAAATTCAGTATACGGAAAACAACAAGGGGAGGGAAGTGGAAGCATGGGGTAAACAAATAACATGCCATTGTTTCAGTTGTACATGCTTTGACTTAGTTACAGAACTAAGGAATTGTGCCAAATGCTTCATGGAAAAGATAGATTTTGAGAATGAATTTAGGAGACATAAAAGGCCTCATACAGGTGTTCTGGGATGCAGGTCCAAGCATATGGGACAGGAAGGGAGAGTTTTGTTGTTGAAAGAATTTGTAGCAAGCACTTTGACTACTTTAAAAGACTAACTTCTATTATTAAACATTTTAAAGCATTGGCAACTTGATTGATGTTTTGCATATCCCATTGGTATTTATGTAGTTGGCTTGGAGGGAAAGAGTGTTGAGATTGTTGGGAGTAGGATGGATGAAGGGCAAGGGTTCATAATGTTTTCTTTTTATTATTACAAAAGTATTTTTCTTCTAATAAAGTAAAAAACAAAATTATAAATATTTTTATCAAAATATTTAAAATGAATATTAAAATATGCACGTGCAGAGGGAAGAAGTAAAGACAAAATGCTTGAAACTTGTTTTATTTGCAGCCTCAGATGGAAGCATGTAATCTTTGTGGTCTCTTGACTCTACTGATGATAGTATATAAAGTGAGCAGATGGTATCAGTGGAAATCCCCACCACCCTTCACCTGCAGGATTGTATTATATTTGTAAATGCTTTCTCAGGTGGTATTTCTTAACTAGGGTGGAAATGATTACAGAACCATGCTCTGTTCTGTGTCTCATGTTGTAGACTGAATCTGGGTGAAGACAGATAACATTTTAACAATGATCACAACAACCTCTTCACTAGTGGGGTGTAATTTACCTTAAGTGCACATATACCAATAAGTTGAATGCTGGATTATTCTCCCTTCCCTTCATGCTTCAGACAGCTATCTACTTTTCATGTTTTTATGTTCATCTTTCACATGGACTCTCCTTTCTTGGAGGTTTTTAAGCAGTGGTTGGAGGGGCATCAGCCATGGATGCTTTAGCTAAGATTCTTGCATTGCAGAGGATTGGACTAGATGACCCTTGGGGTCCCTTCTAACTCTACAATTCTATGATTCTATTCCTCTCCCCACCTCCCAAATAATCTAACAATGTTTCAGATTTGCTCCGTAGATGGAGGAGAGGTTTATTGGTGAGGTCATGGACACTTGTTAATAATTTTCCCCTGTTGCAAACTAAAGTATAATGAAAACTTGCAGAACCATTTTTAAGTTTGTCTCAGGATGGAAAAATACACTTGTGTTTTGAGGCTTCTGTTTTTGAACGCGCCTCAGAAGTCGAACGGCTTCCGCTGTGTGTTTTTCAATTTTCTCAATTGAATTTGCAGACAGCCTTTTGCACCTTGGTTTTTGAATGTTTTGGAACTCGAATGGTCTTCCAGAACAGATTATGTTCGAGAACCGAGGTACCAGTTATCTTTGAAGGGGACAAACCAATGATAAATGCTCCTGTGCATGCCTCATTGAAATGAGCAGGGACTGCTTTTGATCAGCTCCCATTCATTTCAATGGGGCTTGGATCGAAAAAGCTTCTGTTGGATTATGTCTTAAAATTTCAAGCAAAGGGCAGAGACAAAACAATAGCAGCGCAGAAAGGCAGGCAGAGAGAGAAATGCACGCACATCCATGAATTCTGCCAAACTCTGTAAGCATCTGAATCTTTTCCACATCCTCCCATTTTGTTGATAAGATAAGGATCAGTTTATCAGTCCCCACTTGCTTTGTTGGGTGTTCTGGGCCTTTTCTTGGAATTACTGTATGTTCAATTAAGTTACATAGCACACAAACCCAGAGCTTGGGAATTTGTCGTTATGATTGTATGGGCTTTGCACTAACAAGTAAAGAGCAAAACTCTGCAGCAGGGTAACCCCAGTTCTACAGCAAACAAAGCTGAATACTGAGACACGTATAAATTCTACAGAATTCCCATATATTTGCTTATTTAGCAAAAAGTATTCTGCTTCCGCTACATGGAAGGAAGAATAATTTGGCAGGATACTGTCCTTTTCCCTGACAAGTACCGTATTTTTCGCCCTATAGGACACACTTTTTCCCCTCCAAAAAATGAAGGGGAAATGTGTGTGCGTCCTATGGGGCGAATGGAGCAAACAGCACGCAGACCTAGTGGTGGGAGGAAAAAATCCTTAAATAAGAGACACAGGGGCGAATGATTAATGGACTTCATTGTCTGTACACTAATGCACAAAGCATGGGAAATAAACAAGATGAGCTTGAGCTCTTGGTACAGCAAACTAAATATGACATAATAGGCATCACTGAAACCTGGTGGGATAAGTGCCACGACTGGAATGTAATAATGGAGGGATACAATCTATTTCAGAGAAACAAACCAGACAAGAAAGGAGGAGGAGTGGCGTTATATGTCAGGGATGTGTATACCCGTGAAGAGATCCAAGATTTAGAACCTCAAAGCCAAAGTGAGAGCATTTGGGTCAAAATTAAGGGAGAGAAGAATAACAGGGACCTCATTGTGGGAGTTTACTATAGATCCCCAAGCCAAACGGAGGACATAGATGATGCCTTCCTGGAACAGATGGCCAAGCATGCAAAAGGAAGGGAGATAGTAGTAATGGGGGACTTCAATTACCCGGATATTTGTTGGATGTCAAACTCAGCCAAGAGCATAAGATCAAACAGATTCCTCACTGGCCTTGCAGACAACTTCGTTGTCCAGAAAGTGGGAGAAGCAACAAGAGGAACAGCCATTTTAGATCTGGTCCTAACCAATGTTGATGACCTGGTTAGTGGGGTAGAAGTGGAAGGATCATTAGGCGCAAGTGATCATGCTCTTCTGAAGTTTACTATACAGCGGAAAGGAGCAGCCAAGCATACTAGGACTCAATTTTTTGACTTTAAGAAAGCTGACTTCATAAAACTTAGGGAAGTGCTGGGTGAGATCCCATGGACAGTAATACTAAAAGGAAAGGGAGTTCATGATGGCTGGGAGTTTGTTAAGAGGGAGATAGTAAAAGCACAACTTCAGGCAATACCAATGAGACGGAAACATGGAAGGTGCCTAAAGAAGCCAGGGTGGCTATCTAAAGAACTTTTAACTGAGTTAAGATTAAAAAATGATGTGTACAAAAAATGGAAAAGGGGGGAAACCACCAAAGAGGAATTCAAACAAATAGCCAGCACGTGTAGACACAAAGTCAGAAAAGCTAAAGCACAGAATGAACTCAGGCTTGCTAGAGAGATTAAAAGCAACAAAAAAGGCTTTTATGGGTATGTTCGTAGCAAAAGGAAGAACAAAGAAACCGTGGGGTCACTCAGAGGAGAAGATGGTGAAATGCAAACAGGGGACACAGAAAGGGCTGAACTCCTCAATGCCTTCTTTGCCTCAGTCTTCTCCGATAAAGAAAACAATGCCCAACCTGAAGAATTTGGAGCAAATGATTCAGCAGAGGAAACACAGCCCAGAATAACTAAGGAGATAGTACAAGAATACTTGGCTAGTTTAGATGTATTCAAGTCTCCAGGGCCAGATGAACTGCATCCAAGAGTATTAAAAGAACTGGCAGATGTGATCTCAGAACCACTGGCAGTCATCTTTGAGAATTCCTGGAGAACAGGCGAAGTCCCGGCAGACTGGAGGAGGGCAAATGTTGTCCCTATTTTCAAAAAGAGGAAAAGAGAGGACCCAAATAATTACCGTCCAGTCAGTCTGACATCAATACCAGGGAAGATTCTGGAGCAGATCATTAAGCAAACAGTTTGTGAGCACCAAGAAAGGAATGCTGTGATCACCAATAGTCAGCATGGATTTCTGAAAAATAAGTCATGTCAGACTAACCTGATCTCGTTTTTTGACAGAATTACAAGCCTGGTAGATGAAGGGAACGCAGTGGATGTAGTCTACCTTGATTTCAGCAAGGCATTTGACAAGGTGCCCCATGATATTCTTGTAAAGAAGCTGGTAAAATGCGGTCTTGACTATGCTACCACTCAGTGGATTTGTAACTGGCTGACTGACCGAACGCAAAGGTTGCTCATCAATGGTTCCTCTTCATCCTGGAGAAGAGTGACTAGTGGGGTGCCACAGGGTTCTGTCTTGGGCCCGGTCTTATTCAACATCTTTATCAACGACTTGGATGATGGACTCAAGGGCATCCTGATCAAATTTGCAGATGACACCAAACTGGGAGGGGTGGCTAACACTCCAGAGGACAGGATCACACTTCAAAACGACCTTGACAGATTAGAGAACTGGGCCAAAACAAACAAGATGAATTTTAACAGGGAGAAATGTAAAGTATTGCACTTGGGCAAAAAAAAATGAGAGGCACAAATACAAGATGGGTGACACCTGGCTTGAGAGCAGTACATGTGAAAAGGATCTGGGAGTCTTGGTTGACCACAAACTTGACATGAGCCAACAGTGTGACGCGGCAGCTAAAAAAGCCAATGCAATTCTGGGCTGCATCAATAGGACTACTGCATCTAGATCAAGGGAAGTAATAGTGCCACTGTATTCTGCTCTGGTCAGACCTCACCTGGAGTACTGTGTCCAGTTCTGGGCACCACAGTTCAAGAAGGACACTGACAAACTGGAACATGTCCAGAGGAGGGCAACCAAAATGGTCAAAGGCCTGGAAACGATGCCTTATGAGGAACGGCTAAGGGAGCTGGGCATGTTTAGCCTGGAGAAGAGGAGGTTAAGGGGTGATATGATAGCCATGTTCAAATATATAAAAGGATGTCACATAGAGGAGGGAGAAAGGTTGTTTTCTGCTGCTCCAGAGAAGCGGACATGGAGCAATGGTTCCAAACTACAAGAAAAAAGATTCCACCTAAACATTAGCAAGAACTTCCTGACAGTAAGAGCTGTTCAACAGTGGAATTTGCTGCCAAGGAGTGTGGTGGAGTCTCCTTCTTTGGAGGTCTTTAAGCAGAGGCTTGACAACCATATGTCAGGAGTGCTCTGATGGTGTTTCCTGCTTAGCAGGGGGTTGGACTCGATGGCCCTTGTGGTCTCTTCCAACTCTATGATTCTATGCAGGCTTTCGCTGAACCCTGGAGAGCGAGAGGGGTCGGTGTGCTTCCTAGGCTTGCGGATAGCAGCCTGCATCCTGAAGCCTGGGCCGAGCTGAGCAGCGTGCCCCGGGCTTCGGGCAGATATCCGCAAGCCTGGGGAGCCCGGCGGGAGTTCCCGCCGGGCTCCCGAGTCTTGCGGATAGCAGCCTGTTCTGGGGGCTGGGGTCAGGGGAAGCTTGGGCTTCCCCCACCCCAGCCCTGCGCCTGGGGGGGGGATTTTTTTTTCTTTATTCCCCCCCCCAAAAAAAAAACTAGGTGCGCCCTATGGGCCGGTGCGCCCTATAGGGCGAAAAATACGGTAAATATTATTTCTCCCTATGCCTTTTGAGCTTTCATCAGACATTGGCAGCACAGCTTCAGGTTTCTATTTGCAGCTGTAAGGGTTAGAAACTTGATTTTAAAAAATAAAGCAGAGGTTTGGAAGATGCTGAATTCTGAGCTTTTCCTGTCTTTCTGTGCTATACCCATAGTTCAGACATGGCTATAGGACATATGGAAGTTGTGTTTGATGATGCACTCTAGATAGCTGCACCTGTTGAGGAAGGCAGAAGTAGTTCAGTAACCCCTTAAATCTTGCTTTCCCTTGGGGATGCGTGAAACTACTGCTAACTAAGTTGGTCTTAATGCTTCAGAAAAATTTAAATGACAAGAGACTGGTAGTTTCTCCAGTAAAGCATTCAAGGTTTCAAAGACCCACATTAACCTGAGTGTGGCAGTTAGTTTCTAAGAGATTGTTACTGAGGCTCAAGCATGCCTGGAAGCCATATTTTTTCTGATCAGTAAACCCTGTCTACCCATCCCCCTTCCTAGACATTTAGAGTTGTGACTGAAATATATGCTGCACATGCAGTGTTAGAAACTCAGCTATATAAGCCAATCACCAAATGACACCTTAAACCAGTGGTTTTCAACCAGGGTGCCATGGCACCCTGGGGTGCCTTAATGATGGTCAGGGGTGCTGCAGGCAACATTGACCTCTGTCCCTCTTCCCCTCCCTCCTCTGATATCCTCTCATGTCTCTGCCTCCCAGAGGCTTGCACAGCTGTTTATTGCAGCAGCCCTGGCTTTGTTGCCTCTGGAAGGCACCTCTGTTTGGGGTGTGGGGAGGGTTGGCTCAGAGACCAGGGATGGAAGCAGCAGCTGCCCAGAGGACTCTCAAGGAGAGGAGGCTGAGGGAACACTCCAAAGGGGAAGCTGTTCAAAAAAGGGTGAGAGCCTGCTAGCTCTGCAGGCAAGGGGTGACATAACTGGGTTCCTAAGCCCCTCAGGAGTGTCACAGGAAGAATGTAGTTGCTTAAGGGAGCCGTGGACTCAAAAAGGTTGAAAACCTCTGCCTTAAACCTAGGTTACAGTTGCCACAATGGAATGTCTAGGTGCCATTTTTGTTGTAATGCTGTTTATTATTATTGTTGTTGTTGTTGTTGTTGTCATAGGGATTAATTTAAGAGTGCGGTGAACCATGTACTCCTTGGAGAAAAAAGGTGATGCAGTATATAAATGCAATAACTAAGGTCTTCTGCTTACCTGCTTAAGAAAGCTGGAGAGGCCAGTCCGATGGAGATGTTAGTCACCAACCTTTCATTCAGAGATCTCCACATAGTCACAATTTGACCAGTGCCAGCAGCAAGACGCACCAGGTGCCTGGGGAATTTCAGACACTGTGCACATGTTCAGATGCACTCCAGCTACCTTTATTACTTCTTTACCTACTCTGAACCTGAGTTCTGGTGTTGAAAGCACATTCTGGGATAGAATTGTAGTGGGATCTAGCTCAAATTAAGAACCCTCTTAAATGTTTTCTGGGCATGGATTAGGATCCTTAGGTTTTATTGCAGGATGTTTGGGATGGCAAAGGAGCCTTGACTCAGAAGACTGTGTCTGGAGTGGATAAGGGAAATTGACAAAATCTTCTTTAAATATCATTTCAAAATATATTCGCAATGTGTTATCTGTCTGTGGTTCAGTTGAGATGCAAGGTGTTTCCATGAGTACCCCTAAAAAAATTAAATCATTTTAGTCATTCTCATTATGGGGTGCAACCTCAATTAATTGTTAGATGGTGAAAACAGAAAGAATCACATCATCTCCCCCTTTTCCTCAGAAGAGCTAATGAAATTGGCATTTGACAGGTAGGAGAGTTCATGGATTGCAGAGGCTGTCCAAGATAGGGAGGCTTTGTCCAAAAATGCATGCACAGTTTTAGACAGTTGTGTACAATGTGGTAAATGAGGCTGAAGTGGCACAATCTGTTCTACGCACAGAGCAGGCTGCAGCTACCACATACCAAGTGAGAAAGAGAAGCCCAGCTATCTTGTCGGTTCTACAGAATGCAGTGAAAACATTGCTTGCTTCTCTTCCTTGAGTAACAAGAAGAATTTGTTTACCTGCCCAAGGTTGGGTCAAACTAGGCTACCATGCTAAGAGAATGAGGTTGTCACCTTCCTCTTTCCACCTACAGTGCCTCTGTCTTTAGGCAAAAGGCTGTCCACTTGCCCTGTTTTTTTCTACAGCTACATCCAAGTAAGGGTGAAGGGGTAGTATTGGAAGGGGCAGGCAACCTGTAAAACTTTCGTTCTCCTTTGCATTTTTCCATTATGGGCCATTATGGATACACTTTGATGGAGTTCTTAGTCTGGACATATAAAATCTAATTTATTTCTACTCTGTAAATTAATTAAAGGTAAAGGTAAAGATAAAGGACCCCTGACAGTTAAGTCCAGTCACGAACGACTCTGGAGTTGCGGCGCTCATCTCACTGTACTGGCCGAGGGAGCTGACGTTTGTCCACAGACAGTTTTTCCGGGTCATGTGGCCAGCATGTCTAAGCCACTTCTGGCGAAACCAGAGCAGCGCACGGAAACACCATTTACCTTCCAGCTGGAGCGGTACCTATTTACCTACTTGCGCTTTGATGTGCTTTCGAACTGCTAGGTTGGCAGGAGCTGGGACCGAGCAACAGGAGTTCACCCCATCGCGGGGATTCGAACCACCAACCTTCTGATCGGCAAGCTCTAGTCGCAGTGGTTTAGACCACAGCGCCACCCGCCTCCCATAAATTAATTAGAAACCTGCAAATTCAAAAACTTGCAGTGTTTTCTAATATAGAAGGCTGGATTCAACTAACTGGTTCTATTAGTGTTATGGAAACCTCACTTGGTCTAACATACATAAGCCAGGTTACAGGCTGGGGTTCCATTTAGATCTCATATAACAGTTACACTGGTTGCCAGTTCGTTTCTGGGCCCAATTCAAGGTGGGCATGTGACTGTTTTAAAGTCCTAAACAACTCAGACACCAAATAGCTGAAAGACTGCCTCCTTCCCTACAGACCCTCTCAGGTGTAAAGATCAGCAGAGGGGCTCCTCTTGGTAGTTCCTGTGCCCTCAGAAGTTTGGGGGTGGTGCTGATTCGGGAGACGACATTCTCTGTGGCAGCCCCTAGATTCTGGTCCTCCCTCCCCACAGAAATGTGTTTGGCATCTTAATTACACAAGGGATGAATGCCTAATATGCTCTTCTTTACCCTGACTTTTGGCATTTGAGTAGCATATTTTTAGGGCCCACCCTTCGGTGATTATAAGTTGTTTTATACTGTTTTTAACATTGTGTTTTAATTTTGCAACCTGCATTGGAACCTAGCATCTCACTTTCTGTGTAAGCAACATAGTATAAACTCCATGGAATAAACTTAAATCTTAAGAAGAGCTACTTGTGAGTGTCACCTTCATGTACGAGGAATGTAATGTGTAAGTCATAAATCCATGGATCTGCTTTGACAATTTCCATGAACTCCAAAGCTGATGTACCTTCAAGATGGCCTACGTTGCTGCAGCAAATATCTAAAAGTTGCAGGTATACATATTACATTGTTTATGTTGAAGATACTTCTTTCTTGAATAGAAAAAAGCAGCCTGAAATAATATCTGTACAGGCCAACACCCAGAATTATCTCAGGCTTTATAACAGCCCCTAGAGGAAAGTATGGTCTCTAGCTTAAAGCAAGCAGTGTTTGGGCATCTGAATTCCTGAGTTCTGTTCCAAAACAAGAGAGAGTTCTACACAAGTTGTGACCTACCAAGTTTATCAGCCATTGGTGGTAACTTGCCCGGTGCTGGGTCCGCCCTGCCCCCCGGCTGTTCCAAGTGATCTGCAAAACCAGGAATTCCAATGAACCCCTGGAAATCTGCCATACTTGGTTGGTGGGTTGTATTTGATCTGTTTGTTGAAATGTATTTTGCAAAATCTGTGACTCTTGCCCCCCAATTTGAAGAAGACTGAGAAGAGAAGGGGATGTAAACATTTAATCTGTGTCAAACTTACTTTTTCCATTGGGTGATAAGACGCAAGTTACTAACTTATCACTGCCACTCACACATGTCTGCTCTCACTGTCTAGAAATCCTCAGACAGGCAGGTGACACATTTGTTCTTTACCTTGTCTGTGTTCCTGACCTCAACCTTTCTCCTCTGTCATCTTCAGAAAGGTTTTGATTCCCCAAGTGGTGATTTGCCACAGTTATTTGTCTACACCGGTGTGAGTGAAGCTCTTTGTTCGTTCGTATGAAACTCCTCCTACCCTAAGACCCTGTACAAAGTCTTTTCTCTAGATTCCTCTATCGAAGGATGGACTGTTATCTGCAAGAAGAAGAGCCTTGGCTGTCCATCCGCATAGTCTTCACTTCCTAGAGAAGGTTGCTTGACTCACTCTTTTCTGCACTTAGGGGGATAGTCCTCTTCAGAAGAAATTTGGGCTGCCAGGAAAAACTGCTTTATGCCTGTTGCTAAAGTGATCTTGTATTACTGAGTTTCAATTTTTTTTCTATCAATCGTTTTAATTATTACTGTAGCGGATCCATCTAACCACCCCCAATTTAAAGAGAGTGCACCCACCTCACTGTACACCAGTTATACGAAGTTTTTCAATTTACCACAGACTATCATATGAGGGACTTCTATGAGGGGAAACTTAAGGATTTAGAGTCTCAGGCAGGAGTTGATCAAACAAACAGGAAAAGTTTATTAAACAAAGAGAAGTTTGTGAAACAAAATGGGTCAGGAAATGCGTTCTTTCAAGTAGAAGTTAACTTATTACTGAAATGAGGTAAAAAGATATCACAGGCTTAAACATAATACTATAGGCACAGCTCTTCTTAAACTTCAGTTGCTAAAAATCAGGTAGATGTTCTAAAATATGTGGTAAGATGCTTAAATCAGTCTCTGTTGCTTAGCTATGACAGGTGGCTCCATGAAACATTTTTATTATGACACAGCTTCCTTCACAGATGAATACGCTGCTTCATGAGCAAGAGGCACTTTTCCTCAGGTACCCACTCACTTAACAATCCCACTCCTGAGGTATTCCAAAATGCTATAACAGACCCGGGGGGTTACCTCCCCCCTTGTTCCTGGCTTGGGAGTCCTCTGTGCCTCGGAGAACTCTCCCCCCGGCTAGACTGAGAGCAGGTTCTTCCTCTCCCGGCTCACTCAGCCCCCCCAGGACATGCCTGTCTGTATGTCTTTCCCAGACCCTCAAGATGGCCTCCCTCTCTAAGCTGCAAGGCTCTGTCCTCAGGGTGAATGTTAACCCAAATCGGAGCCAGTTCTCCCTCAGTCCAAACCTATCTTGCTCCCTATCTTGCTTCCTAACTCTCAGCTCAAATCCAGCCCTATCCGTCTCCCCCAGAAACTGCCCCTTTTATTCTCCCCCCCAAAATGCTTTCCTCCCCGCTCTGTGGCGAGCTGCCTTTGTAGCCAATCAGAGAGAGGCTCCAGCCCTCTGGTGGAATTTCAAGGGGACTGCATCACCAGACTGGTCTGGCTCTGCTGTCCGTCACAATTACTATTTTTGATTTTTTGATTTTATATTATTTTTGAGGCATTGAAAGGTTGAAGAATGAGGTAGAAATGTACTGTAGTAAATTATAAAATAATAACAAGAACTTCAGCTGTTTTAATCATCTGATGTGATTAATTGACCAAAGACTTTTCCATCGGTTAAAACTTTCTCAGGCCACTGCTCCTTTGGTTCCATAAACTCATTACCAGTGACCCCTACCCTATAAAAAAACTATTCAGAATAGGAAGATAATGACAATTAATTGCACACTTATTCAAAATCCAATTAAAACAACTTAGTTTAGTTAATTCAACAAAATTGATGAACTTGATGAACTCCGTTGATACCAACTTTTCAAAGTCTGATAGTCATTTACACCTCTTTCCCCCCTTGCTGACGCCTTGCCTCTTGGTGCCCCCCTAGGTAATCCAACCACCCTTCAGGTCATGGTACTGCCCACTATGTGTTAAAACATGCCCCTGATTAACTGCAGCTAACTTCTGAAATAATGTTAATTGTTTTTAATGCAAATAATTTTTAAAAACCTCGGGTGGCAGAAACCATCTTAGAAGAGACATCTGCAGCATCACTTCTCTCACACACATGGGATGGTGCTTGCTATGATACTTGCACATTTCCCCATTTTATTGTTGTTGTTTAGTCGTTTAGTTGTGTCCGACTCTTTGTGACCCCCTGGACCAGAGCACGCCAGGGACGTCACTTTGTTGCTGCTGACGCAGTGGTTTGACTTCACCCCCGGAGGCACACTCCATTGTCTCTCAAGACAGACGAATATCAACAACAACTGTACCTTTTGGGTACATTCCACAGATAGGGGTGGGGGTGGGTTTTAAGGACATTGCTGCAGGTTATTGCTCACTGAACTTCTCTTGCAATTAGTGAGATCATGCTCAAGAGATTATTTTAATAATCAGATTAAAAACAACTACACCACAATCACTGTTGGTTCAACAGACAAGATGGTACCAGAAGACTGGAAACCTGAATAGTTACTGCTTCAGCAGGCAGAGCCCACTGTAAGGTGGAGTGGAGGTGTCTGCAAGGTAAGGATGAAGAACAGTTTTTACAAAAATGGGTTTGGAAAACTTTACAGGGATATTAAATATTCTAGGGATTTGGTGACAGAAAGCCAGTGTGGTGTAGCCATTAGAGTGTTGGACTACGTTTTGGAAGTCCAGGGTTCAAATCCCCACTTTGCCATGAAGTTCACTAATTGACCTTCGGCCAGTCACTGCCTCTCAATCTGGCCTACCTCACAGGGTTGTTGTATGGATAAAATGGGGAAGAGGAGAACTATGTATTGCCACCTTGAGCTCCTTGGAGGATAGGGGGGATATAAATCATATCCCTCCTCCTCCTCTTTCGCCTAAGGCTGCTACTGTACTGACTTGGGTCTTCTACCTTTGTGCCCCTAGGAAAGGATGTTGCCACTGCAGTTGTTCCCTGAGATGCTCCAATTTTCTGCTTTTGTCTGTGGAGACATTCTAGGAACTGGGGCCCTGGTCTGCTGCTTCCCCAGACAGATGAAACCATAGACTGCTTACACATTTCCACTCTCATGATCTAATGAGCAGAAACTGCCACAGCTGTTTAACTGAGCCCTTAAATCCTTCCCCTCCCACACCTTGCAGGTAGACAAAAACTGAAGGTCTTAACTGGTTTCTAAAGACACAACTTTTCATCCGATTGTTTGCTCAGATCACTCCCCCCATGTTGTACCACAAGCCCCTGCATGAAACTAGAGAGTACCATATGGGAGAAGACATTAAAATCTGCCAGTTGGAATTAAGGCTCTGCTTTCACTTTTCTAAGAACTTGGTTTGGTTTCTGCAGCTGGGTTTTCAGAGTTTCATTTGCAGGTGTTATGTACTGAGTTGAATAGGATCCAAACTGCAGCAGTCTGATTGGTCCTAGAACAATAGGATTCAGAATGCAGCAGTCTGATTGGTCCTAGAACAATGCAGCAGTATGATTGGTTGGCAGGAACCACCCAATCATGCTCCAGATAGAAGTGAATCCACAACCTGATTGGCTTACAGTAGAATTCCGGAATTAGCCAATCATGTGCAGCCTATTGTGTAAATAATGTATATAAAGCAGATACTTTGAGGGGACTTTCATTCATTCCTCCTCACCACTATGAGCTGAATAAAGAGCATGAAATCACTTTGCGACTCTGAGTATATTTCACAGTTGATATGACAGTTAAAACAGTTTATAAAAATGCAGCGAAAGAAAGAGCAGAGAGTGAGGGGAGAACTTGTCTCCCCACTTTAAATATATTGCCTTTGTGGACATTTTATGCCATGCTGTTTTGAGTGCTGCGTAGATCATATCCACAGGGCTGAGGGTAGGTTCCCTTTTCTATTGGCCTTTGAACAAGGCCTCATCCAGACAGGTGATTTGCATGCTTTTGGTCTGATGCTATTATGTTTTTCTAGAGTTTGGAGTGTCCCAAGGATAGAAAGGAAGGGTCCAGTTCGATGTAGATGATGAGTGTGTATGTGTCTCCTTGTACTGGTTTTACATTTAGAGCTGCTGCATGATTAATTAGGTCATCACGTGTTCCTAGTGTCCTCTTTGCTCAGGATTGGGATTGGCAATTACAACTCAACATGGTTATATGCTGCTGCCTTATGGAAATCTACATATTGTGGGAAATGATTTACCCAAGGGACTTCTGGGAGAGATGAATGGTGATTCGGTTGTCTTTCTGTTAGCTGCAGTAGACAGAAGATAATTGCATGGTGATTGATAATAGTCAGACACATAGTCTGGCTATTAAACCACTCTGGAGATGAGGGGTTAGTGTCTTGGACAGGAGTTAGGACAAAATGGCAAGCTGAGTAGTTGTAGTGGTTGTGGTTGTTAATACCACACACATCTGGCTGGATTGCCCCAGCCTCTCTGGGCGACTTCCAACACATAAAAACGTAATAAAACTATCAAGCATTAAAAACTTCCTGATGGAGTAATGCCATCATGCCCAAACGTCACATAATCCCCTTACGGGCTCTCTCTTTAAAACATCCTTGGGACAAAGAAACTGTAATGAAAGACACCCACCCACTGAGGAAAATCTACAGTTTGAAAATCTGTGAGTACTACCTTCTGTTGTTGAGAAAATAGAAAGGAATCAAATTGTTAATGTGTCTAAAGCAAAGTGGAAGGCTTGATTTATGCTGGATAAGGAATATTTAAAGGAACAATAGGAATTCTTTACTCTTCTCTACTTCCAGTTGGCCACGTGACCCGGAAGTGTCTCCGGACAGCGCTGGCCCCCGGCCTCTTAAGTGAGATGGGCGCACAACCCTAGAGTCGGACACGACTGGCCCGTACAGGCAGGGGTACCTTTACCTTTACCTTACTTCCAGTTGGTGAAAGTTAGGCGGCCATCATAAGCTGTGAAAAAGGAATCTTTTTGTTTTGAGATAATGCATCTGCAGCTGTGATTTTAAGAGGAAAACATTAAAGTGGATTGAGTGGCTAATAGAACATTTAAAAGCATCCTGTATGACAAAGGTACTTTTGGATCAACCAGTGACCATTGGTATTGTTAAACAGTTGATGGCTGAACAATTAAAAATGATCAGATCAATGTTTGATCAAGATGAAGAAAATGCACCAGAGGAATATGAAGTAGAAAATGGAAATGGGGAATACCTCAACACCACCTCCCCCTGCATATCCAAAAGGAATTCACCAACATCACAAAGATAAAACTCTGCCACACCAAATTCAGGTACCTGGGGGTACAAATAACCAGAAACCTCAACAAACTAAATCTCCACAATTACAAGATCCTGTGGTGACAAATCAAAAACTTGAGGAAATGAAACAACACCAACTTCACTCTCAGAAAAAAATAGCCATGATCAAAATGATCTCCCTCCCAAAATTAACCTACTTATTCCAAACCCTCCCAATCTGGGTTCCCCCAACCCATCTCTGGAAGTGCAGAAGAAACTACACTAGTTTATTTTCTCACACAAAAAGCCAAGAATACAGTGGTGCCCCGCAAGACAAACGCATCGCAAGACGGAAAACCTGCTAGACGAAAGGGTTTTCCGTTTTGGAGGCGCTTCGCAAAACGAATTTCCCTATGGGCTTGCTTCGCAAGACGAAAATGTCTTGCGAGTTCCTGCGGGTTTTTTTCCCTTCCCCCACCTTTTCCTAAGCCCTAAGCCGCTTATCAGCTGATCCGCTAAAAGCCGCTAAACCGCTAATAGCGCTAATCCGCTAAGCTGTCAATGGGCTTGCTTCGCAAAAAACCGCTATACAAAGAGCCTCACGGAACGGATTAATTTCGTCTTGCGAGGCACCACTGTAAACCCCAAATCCCTGCACCTTCCCTCCTCAGAAGGAGGATGGGGAATCCCCAGCATATTACATTGCCAACCAAGTATGCCACATAATCCAATATATTCTAGAAGACAAGACAAAACAAAACAATGGGTCCACTTGGAGAGCGACATCGTCAAAAACACCCCCACAACAGCATACCCATTTCTCCAAAACAAACTAAAGAAAATCCAAAAAACATTAAACAGGTTCACACAGCAAACTCTCCCCAGCCCCACTAACCCTCCTGTCTCATCACCCACTATTCCAACATGCAGGACAAAACCTCCAGATAAAAACCTGGCAAACCAAAGGCCTACACTGTCTAAAAGACTTCTACAAAAACAACAAACCCATACCAACACAAGAAATACAAGACAAAGTAGGGGACACCCAAATACCCTGGCTAACACACCACCAACTACACGCCTTCTTAAACAATCCAGCAGTAAAAGCAGCAGCCACTAGGCCCTTGACCACCTTCAAAAATCTCCTGACAGCAGAGGGACACGGCAAAGGAATGGCATCTACAATATCCAAAATACTGCTCCAAAATCCCACAAACTTCCTTGACACAATCAAAGAACAATGGGAGCATGACATAGGCTATGAAATCAACCCCACCCAATGAACTGGAATGTGGTCTAAACCTCCCTTTAAATCCATCTCAGCCAAAAGAAGGGAACTCTGAAACTCACCTACAGATGGTACCTAACACCACAGAAACTGGCGCTAATATGCCCAGGAACTGCACCAAAATGTTGAAGAGGCTGCACTCCACAGGCCCATATCTCCACATGTGGTGGAAATGCCCCCAGATCTAACCCTTCTAGGCATCAGACCTACAAGAGATATGCAAAATAACTAAACAGAATTCACCCCAGAACTGGCCCTACTGAACATTTTCCAAGATCATAATGACCACTCACATTATACAGAGCTTATAACCCAACTACTCTCAGCAGCCTGAAGCCTCAGTAGCCAAACACTGGAGAGTCCTGTCTGGAGTAAACATGGACCACTGGTACCAAATGGGAAACAGCCTTACTAGAAAAGCTAACCAACAGACTGAAACTGACACGGGGACAAATAGAAGAGGACTCTTTCAGCCCAGTATGGCTTCCCTTTATCTCATACACAGCCCAACAAGACGACAACAAGAATCCACCGAAAGCATAGAAATCAATTTTGCTAATTTGACCCAACAAACCCTCCCCCCCCCACTTCACAAATGCGAACAAATCTCAACAAACCATCCACACCATGGACTCCCCCAATCCTTCTCATCCCTGATGCTATGATGGTATGTTGGTTATGATACTCCCTCTGGAAGAAGACTGTGGGGGAAATAAAATGGAAGGTCCTAGAGGAGGAGATTGGGATACTATCCTAGACATTACAGGAAATGGAATACAGCAGGAGATGGAACTGAATATACAGAACTGGACATGAACTAGTGAATATATAATGGGGGTAGACAAATACTGGCCCACTGTGTGATCACAGAGGAGAGACTCTAAAATAGACATGGACAAAAGAATGTAGTATTACTTAATATGAAGTAATGGTGCTAGGAACTAATGGAGGTAAAGTTAAAAGAAAAAATATGGTTAAAATTTTACTTAATATGAAGTAATGATGGTAGGAATTAATGGAGGTAAAGTTAAAAGAAAAATATGGTTAAAATTTATAAATAGGAAACCTATCTTGGACTTTTCATAGGAAAAATAAATCAATCTTTCTGAGAATCCTTAGCCTAAAAGATAATTGTTAAATAGAAAATGGAGAAGATGGATGTTTATATGGACCAAAGGTTTTTAAGTAATCAGTTTTATTTTTTTAATAACCGGCAGATGGAAAATCAGAAGTTCTTCTTTTGTGTCTTTCCCCCCTCTTCTTTTAAATGTTATTCTTCTTTCTCTCTCCTTTTCCTTTCTTTATTTTTATTCTCCTTTCCTTCCTTTCTTCTCTTTATACTTATTTGATTTGTATCTTCTGTAGTAATTTTACTGTATTATGGGAAAATGGTTTATCCATTTGTCTGTTTATTCTCTATGCATTCAGACACCTCTTGAGAGATCATTGCTAGACTTGGCATGAGAGTTCCAGAGATTGGGGTGGGGGGGGGACAGTCTTTGTCAGTGTTGGGACACTGGGTACCAAGATGGCAGACAGAAATGTCATTTTGGAATGACTTCACCCATTTGGGGGATATAAGTTCATCTGTCTCCCACAATATCATGCCAAACTCAGCATAAAGGTTCCTGATGTGAGGTCAGTGAGTTTTATTGTTATTTGGTTGGTGTACCATTTTGATTAAGATGGCAGACTAACACATGACTTTACCTGAATTTTGGCGTGACTCATAAATTACACAATCCATTTAAAAATCACAATATATTTTTGGGTTTCTAAAAATTCCCAGGTAGTTCCAGAAGTTACCCACCAGTATATTAATAAAGTATGTTCACAAGAAAACTTTTAAAGCTACACTGAACTCAGGTTGCAGCACCAACATTGCTCTAGTAAAAGCAGTTATTTTGTCATGTTGGTTCCCACTGGTTCTTGGGGCCAACTTAGCAATGGATGTAACTTAGAACTGCACTCACTTCTCTGTCTTCTTTCTCGTTACAGGTCAAGTGAAAATGAGCTGCGAATAGAGGACATAGCTCAGGCAGTCTGCACTGAAGGTAGGTCTTCCCTGGATGTTTCTGGTCTGGCAATCTAAAGCTGGTCAGAAAATGGTGCTGGGAATGGGGTGTGCAACTCCATAGGATAAAAGGTAAAGGTAAAAACTAAAGGACCTCTGGACGGTTAAGTCCAGTCAAAGGTGACTATGGGGTGCGGCGCTCATCTCGCTTCAGGCCGAGGGAGCCTGCGTTTGTCGACAGGCAACTTTCCAGGTCATGTGGCCAGTATGACTAAACTGCTTCTGGTGCAATGGGACATTGTGACAGAAACCAGAGTGCACAGAAACGCTGTTTACCTTCCTGCTGCAGCTGTACCTCTTTATCTACTTCCCCTGGTGTGCTTTCGAACTGCTAGGTTGGCAGGAGCTGGGACAGAGCAACAGGAGCTGTCTTGCGGATTCAAACTGCTGATCAGCAAGCCCAAGAGGCTCAGTGGTTTAGACCATAGGATATATAAAATTGCCTTGTTCTGAGTCACAGTATTGGTTCATCTAACCCAGTGCTGTCTACTCTGATTGGAAGCAGGTCCTTTCCCTTTCTTCTATCTATTATCTTTTTAACTAGAGATGCCAGACCTGGGATCTTCTGCAGTGAAGGCATGTCTTCTTACTCTGAGCTAAGGCCCCTGCCCATAAGAGAAGGAGATGGATGTGATCAGGTGAAGCACCATTATCTTGCTGCTTCTCCAGTTAATATTGTATTCTCTTGAAGCCACAGGTGGCATGCAGGCCATGAACAGAAGACGCCTAGGTCAGACCCAGGTATCCCTCTCATTCATCATCCTGTCTGTAGACATTGGCCAGCCAGATACCACAGGGGCATTCCCAAGCAGGGCTTGATGGAGGTTACTCTTTTGGCCATCATTACCTGAAGCCACCAGTGAGCCTGTCCTGCTTGTAATTATTTTTAATGCTGCGGATAATCAGTATAATTCAACTAAGTTTAACTCTGAGTAGACCTAACGTACTCATGCTCATTAATTTCAGTGGTTCTACTCTGAGTTTAATACCACCCAATATTGCTCTGGTTTCTCTTCAGTTTGTATAAATATTCTGAAGTGGTCAGTCCTGCAGGTTAATTACTTAATTTCCTGTCATATGAAAATATTTCCTTTCTTTGCAAACACGTTCAGTTCTCCTCAGTTACTTCAGTGTTAGTGTGTGGTTTCCCGCCCTCCTTTACTCACTCCAACCTGACTTCTCTGTGGTGGGGGTTATGCATTTATCAATCCACTTTCTGGATATTTAAAGCACTTTGCACTGTCAGAGTTGCTGATATTGGATATCTAAATAAAATAAAATAAAATAGAACACTTCACATATGCTGTCTTGGAACAAAAATCCCACGTGTGCCAGTATTATGGTTCCATAGAGCTGAACTGTATTTTATACTTGACTTGGGGCTGCTGCCAAAAATGGCAACCCTGTGCCAATGTTCTCCATGAAGCATAGGATCATTGTGTAGTGTCTTGACATCATCATTTCAATTCATTGGCTGCCCCAGTAGGGGTGAGAAAACACATGATGTTATCACAAGAATTCATAATATCGTAGAATTGTGGAGTTTGAAGGGACTTTGAGGGTCATCACGTCCAATCCTCTGCTATGCAGGAATCTCAGCGAAAACATCTGTAACAGATGGCCATCCAATCTCTGCTTAAAAACCTCCAAGGAAGGAGAGTCCACAACCTCCTGAGTGAATCTGTTCCACTGCTGAACAGCTCTTACTTCATGTAGAGAAATTCATGCAGAGGTACTGCTGGAGATGTCTAGAGTTTCCTGTTCTGAGACTAAGATAGTTAGCAGTTTGAGCCTACTTAAAAAGCTCAGAGCTGAATTTGGGATCTTTGTGGTAGCTAATTCCCAAGGAATCAAATGCTTAATATACATGAGAAATATTTATTGTGTATCCAAACAGACATATATGACATTAGCAGCTTTTTCTCTGAACTCCAAGTGATCCTTTAAATTTCTGGTTTGTGTATTCTGTCTCATTAAAGAGCAATTTTTAATCCTTCATTCACTGTTGGCTGTGGCCCTCAAACATCTTATTACTAGACTAGCCCTGTGGACGCTGATGGGACTCCTCCAAAGTGAGTGCCTGGAGGCTAGTAGCTATGATATAGTATCTGACTGGAGAACCTCTGGGAAACACTTAAGGTTTCCTATTTCTAGGCTCACATGTAGAGGGATTTTGTGTTATGCCATGCCCTTCATGGCAGCCACACCCCTGTGGCAGCCATTTTGTGAGCAGTGCCCATTGCATTTTCTCAACATTCAGAATGTGCCCATTTGTCCAAAAAGGACAGCAGTCCCTGATTTAAATATTTTACTTAAATGTTTTATTTCATTTTTTTATATGCATTTGTGTTCAAAGACCTTCTGGTACGGTACAGATTTAAAAAATCTACACCATGAAATAAATAGAAATGAGATTCTAGTGCAGTCTGTTAATCAAGTTATTGCCCAGCCCATTAATTGCATCTGTGCAAGGCCCATTGAACCAATTAATCTATTTGAAGAATTTATAAGCCACTCATTATTTAAAAATATCATGGCAGTGTACAATAAATCATTAAATACAAAGTTCAGACAATAAGGATACATTCAAACCAGCATGAGTAATTTCCAACAATGCTGCCCTAAAAAGCCAGGGTGAATAAAAATGACTTAAGGAGGTACTTAAAAGAACAAGTGGCTGGCACTGCCCTCGTTTCCAGGGGGAGCTTAGTCCAAAGTTACCACAGCAAAAGATCTGCCTCAGATCTAAACAAATTTTGGGGTGTGTTGCACCCATAAGAGGGCCTCACTTGATGACCTATGGGGTATGAGCAGGATGACATAGAATGATGTGAGGTTGTACAGCAGCAGCACTTGGCGGTTTATACCAAAGGCTCTGCTCTTGGGAAAGGCAAATTCTGTGAGAAGAAACACCAAATACTGGGACCTGCAAAGGGCAGACCCTGCATTCTCTCAGGAGCTTGTAGACTGAATAATTGAAAATAGATCATAACATTGTAAGCTGTATAATCATTGCCAGGGTGATGGCTCATCCCCTGCCCTCCAAGCTGCTTGTTTTCAGTTTTCATTTTAATAGAGCTGTTCTGCCCTAGAGCAGTTCTAAGAAAAAGAGCAGTTAAAAAATTAAAAATCCACCCTTCCTTCTTTCATTTTGACTGATGGAAACAAAATCAGAGTAAGAGGTGTGGCAGTATATGGTACCTTGTGAAACATCACTACATACACATAAAAAGCCACCACCTGGTTGCACAATGCGCTTTAGCTGGGTAACATGCAGTTTTATATTGGATTTACTCCCTTATCTGATTAGCCTGATAGTCTAAATTTAATGAGGAAAAACTGGGGGCTGCCAGTTGGATGAGGAAGATATTACATGCATAATATACATAATATATAGCTTCAAATCCATATTAAACTCCTGTGTGGATGAGCCCTAACATAGCTACGCCTCTGTAAATTGTTATACTTTTAAGTATGTCTTTGCAACCAAAAGGGCCAGAAACCTATGGGTTTTAAAAATATATAAATATAAAAGATGAAATTGTCAAGAAACTGAACTCTGTGCCCAGGAGCAAATTCTATGCTCTCAGAAGTGTAAAAGTACCCAGATTGTGCCCAGCAGTTCTGAGGCTGGGAGTTGCACATATTACTGAAAAATGTTTCCTTTCCTTTCCTTTCCTTTCCTTTCCTTTCCTTTCCTTTCCTTTCCTTTCCTTTCCTTTCCTCTCTCCTCTCCTCTCCTCTTCCTCTCCCTCTCCTCTCCTCTCCTCTCCTCTCCAGAAAAGAAAACTGATAGAGGCTTGGCCAGTGAATCCCTAAACCTTCCTGTTCTGCAGCCCCCACTCTCAATGACACAGGTAAGGAGTCACAAATCACTCTGGAGAGCCAATGCTCAAGTGCAGGGGTGGGGAACCTGTGACTCTCCAGATGTTGTTGCTGGACTTCAGTTCCCATTGGTCCCAGCCAGCCTGGCTAAAGGACAGGGCTTGTGGAATTTGTGGTCAGGCCACATGTGGATGGCTGCAGGTTCCCCCTCCCTCTTCTAGCATTGGGCTGAGCCTTTGAGAGGGGCTTCCTTTCTGCTCCCTCCTCTTGATTAAAGCTTGTGTCCAGTTATTCAGATTCATTTACAGTTTGCTCTGTCCAAACTTATCTGCCAAGATAAGAAACAAGCTCCATGACTTATTCATCACTGCAACAGTGTTGTGAGTTGAAACCAGTAAATGCAGTAATACAGTGGTACCTTGGTTTTTCCAAATGTAATCTGTTCTGGAAGACCGTTCGAGTTTTCGAAACGTTCGAAAACCAAAAACTCAAAATGGAAGCCTCAAAACGGAAATTTCAATACGGAAAACTCACTACGAAGGCCACATTTCCGGTTCAACTTCCGAGGCGCGTTCAAAAACCGAAGCATTTACTTCCAGGTTTACGGCGTTTGAGTTCCAAAATGTTTGTCAACGGAGATGTTAAAAAACTGAGGTACCACTGTACTTAAATACTAAATTCAATACAGTGGTACCTTGGGTTACATACGCTTCAGGTTACATATGCTTCAGGTTACAGACTCCGCTAACCCAGAAATAGAACCTTGGGTTAAGAACTTTGCTTCAGGATGAGAACAGAAATTGTGCTCCGGCGGCGCAGCGGCAGTCGGAGGCCCCATTAGCTAAAGTGGTGCTTTAGGTTAAGAACAGTTTCAGGTTAAGAACGGACTCCGGAACGAATTAAGTACTTAACCCGAGGTACCACTGTATATGCTTCTTTATAACCAATGTGGTGATCTGCAGTTGAGGCTGAAGGCAAATGAAAGTCCAATTTGGAAGAGTCCTCAGTGTGGTCCTGTCCTGGTGGAAACGGGCTGGTTTGTAGCAGGTTTGTAGCAGAAGTGCGGTTTGGCTAGCTCTTAAAATGTTCCTAAGAACCTGCTTCTCCAGATACAGTGCTTAGTTCTTAAAGAGCACTATCACCTGCCTTGTAACAGTTACTGTTCCACTCATGCCATATTGATGTTATCTTTGTATTTTGACAGTGCTAACATATCTAGCTAAGAATTTTTGATGTCCTCATTGCAATCCACACCTTCCTTTTCCATAATGTAATATTTTATTTATATACCTATTTTTACCTCACATTTTATCTTATCTTATATTTTGTTTGTTTGAAAGTTTCATATCCTACCTTTCAATCAAATGACCTACAAAACAGTTTATTCCGGGCTAGGAACTGTTTTTGTGGACATTTGCTTGGGAAGGGACGGAGACCGGGGTAGGGAGGGAGGGGAGAATTGAATTTCAAAATTTTATGATTTTTGTATTTGGCTATTGTGATCTATAATTAGTATAAGAATGGGAGAAATTCATGGAAGGGAAGTTAGGTCGACCTTAGAAAAAGGATTTAATGTTTATAAGAGAATTGGATAAGTTAAATGTGGACAACTAAAAAGAGCTAAGTTTTAAAAATAATAACAATATGTTTAAGATGATAGACAAGAACTTGCTGAACTAATTATTGGAATTGGGATGTATGAAGAGGGGGTGGGGGGAAGTCCGGGAAAGAGGGTAAAGAAAGTAAGGGTATGAAAATGTATATGTGTTGTCTTTGTCTTTTTGTGTGTGTGTGTCTTTATAAAATGTAAAAACCCAATAAAAATTTTTATAAAAAAAAAAAATATAACACATTAAAATTATACAAAAATTACCTAGCAGCCTTTTTTAGCTGTGGCTGCTGATGGAGCCCATAGTGGCCTTAGCCTTGTTTCTGGAGTTCCAGGCCAACTTTTCCTACAAATTGGCACAGATTAATCACATGTATGACAGAAGGATGGAAGAGGGAAGACATGGGAGAAGGCTCTCTGGCCTATCCCATCTCATGCAAGTCTTGTTAAACCAGGAGACACTTCCGGGTCACGTGGCCAGCGTGACATCGCTGCTCTGGCCAGAGCCAGAGCCAGAGCCAGAGCCGCACACGGAAACGCCGTTTACCTTCCCGCTGGTAAGCGGTCCCTATTTATCGACTTGCACCCGGAGGTGCTTTCGAACTGCTAGGTTGGCAGGCGCTGGGACCGAGCAGCGGGAGCGCACCCCGTCGCAGGGATTCGAACCGCCGACCTTTCGATCGGCAAGCCCTAGGCGCTGAGGCTTTAACCCACAGCGCCACCTGCGTCCCCCTAAATAAATTACAGCTCCCCAAAAGGTCCCAGTGGCTGCTGCCTAGGCAAAAAGTGTAGGCACAACAGCAAACCAAAATAAAGTCCCTAAACCAGTTGTGGGGATACTGTTGTATATGTCTATGCTACAAGAAATGGGATGTGGGCATCTAGGACTTAAAAAAAAAATACATTTGTATTAATTACATAAAAAGGACATATGATATTTTTATATCCAGAATAATCAATTTTTCAGTATTTTGCCATATATCTAAAATATATTTAGTACCGTATTTGAAATATTAAACTTGTTGCTGGACATTTTCTTCAGGTTTACCTCTATTCTGTTCAATAAAACAAGTCTAAGGTTACAGTTCTGCACACACTTACCTAAGGATAAATACCACTGAATTCATCAGGACTTATGTCTGAGTAAACATGCATAAGACTGCATTGTAAGTTTTATTTTAAAAAAATTGGTAGTGTGTGCTTAGCTCTGGACACTTGAAGGACTGCCTCATGACCTGTCAAATTGTCATCAGGGCCTCTGAGGGGAGAGGACCTTTTCAGTGGCTGCCAACAGGCTTAGATTCTCTTGCCTGAGAGATCCACCTGCATTCCTCCCTCTTGACCTTGCAGATGGTGAGGACTCCTGTATTTCAGAAGCCCTTTAATAATATGGCAGGTCAAACTGCCTGTTGTCTGTTGCCACTGGTATTTGTTGTGTGCTTGCTGCTTCTGTTTTAGGTGGTTACACTGCTCTCTTGTGTTTTAGTATTATAGAGAACTTAAAAAAAAATCTAGGTGCCTTGGTATTTTGCAGAGAAGGGTGAGAGAAAAATGCTTTTAAATTATTGGTTTTCAGCCGGTGAGCCATGGCACCCTGGAGTGACTTGAGGAACATTCAGGGGATCTCCAGGAGGGCATCCTTTCATTAACTTGCAACCCATACCTTCTTCTTCCTGCATTGTCTCCCTCTCTTTCTTTCTGAGGAACATTCAGGGGAGCTGGCAGCTTTAACTTCCAGCCCATTATCTTCCCAAAATAAAACAGTAGCAAAAAAGTGGGGAAACACTTTTGCATGACTGTCTATCTTCTTAGTATCAAACTTTATTTTGGTCACAAACCAGCATAAAATAAAGCATACAGATTTTTTATCTTCTTAAAATCTTTTTCCCCATCCAAAACCAAAAACCAAAAGTCCTTCCAGCTTCAGTAACCAACAGTTCCTTAGCTTTACAGGGAAGGCTTGAGAAATGCAAGAAAATAGCTAAGTAGCTTGATGGTGTGTGTGCTCTATAAGGAGGGATTTAAAAATAACCCTGAAAGTGTGGAGTGTTTTCTGTGTTTCTCTCTCCTTCTACCCCCAACATCCCTTCCCCCTTCTTCTCTACTTCTCCCTTCAGGCAACCCCCCTCTGCCTTAACAGTCACCCAGCTTTATGGGGACAGGGAGAATTTTTATTTTTATAACTTCAAAAACGGGACAAATTGGGGGCCAAAGAGGACAGGGGACTCTGTGTCCCCAAAGTGGGACTCTCCTGTAATTATAAGGGACAGGTGGCAATCCTACTTTAATGTGACCTCTGTGTTCCCCTTTATTTAATAGAATTATTTTTTTTAAAGAGAAAGGGTTCTCTCATTATCGAGATCACTATTTTTAATAGGTTTAATCATTTTTATTAAATACAGAAGGCACATACCTGTATGAACACACACTCCCCTGAAACATAAATGAAGAAGATCACAGGGATACTTAAAACAATAACTGACAGCAAGGGTGGATAACCCCAGTATGGGGGCCTGATGAGCCACTCACAAGGACATGTCTTGTCCCCAGGATTCTACCATTTTTGGTAGTGGTGGCAAAAAGGAATAAATCACAGCATTGGGGAGGCCCAGGATTATTAAACTGCCCAGTCCAGTCCCTGATGGGAATACAAATTGTCTTCTCTTGAGTAATCAGATCAGTGCTTTGAGCAGAGAGGGGCCTCTGTATATTGCCTGATATGCCTGGGGGGTGGGGTGGCATGCAGTCCATGAGGAGGAGGAGAAGAAAAGGTTAGCCACCCCTGATTTAACAACAACAATCTTTATTACAGTCCAGAGACCCAACAAAACATTACAAATCAATACACAGCTCATACAGCCTACCTCCAGGTTAATCAAACATTTTGTTTAGAATATAGGGCTCATTTGTTCTTTCAACCACCGATAAAAACTTTGCCACTGCCAACGTTCTAGCTTTCGTCCGTTCTTCCACTGGGAACCTGACATAGTGAGCCTCTGATTTTCCCGGGAAAGTCACCAGCAAGGGTAGTATCAGTTCAGCCCTGGCCTGCTCATACTTCGCACAATGCAACAAAATATGATTTATGGAATCGATGTCTTGAGCACATGAGCAAAGTCTGTCCTGGTAGGGAACTCCTCTCAACCTACCATCCAGCACTGCAGAGGGGAAGACATTTAGTCTGGCTTTGGTGAAAAGCCTTCGATACTTAGGTACTGTCAGGTTTTTGATGTAAGATGTTACCGTATTTTTCGCCCCATAGGAAGCACTTTTTCCCCTCCAAAAATGAAGGGGAAATGTGTGTGCGTCCTATGGGGCGAATGCAGGCTTTCGCTGAAGCCTGGAGAGCGAGAGGCATCGGTGCGCACCGACCCCTCTCGCTCTCCAGGCTTTAGGAAGCTATCCGCAAGCCTTGCAAGCCTGGCGGGAGTTCCCGCGGGCTCACAAGGCTTGCGGGCAGCAGCCTGCAGCCCCGGCGAGTGTCCGCAAGCCTTGTGCGCCCGGTGGGAGGTCCCACCGAGCGCGCGAGGCTTGGGGCGGCAGCCTGTCGCCCGAAGCACGGAGAGCCCTCCGGAGGGCTCCCCATGCTTCAGACAGGTGTGCTCAAGGCTTGGGGCGGCAGCCGCGGCTGGGGGCGGGAATAATTTTTTTTTATTCATTCCCCCCCCCCAAAAAAAACGAGGTGCGTCCTATGGGCCGGTGCGCCCTATAGGACGAAAAATACGGTAACTCAAAGACATACCCATATTGAACTCCTGCTGCCAGCGGACTACAGACTGCGTGTGATCGAGATCGCAAGTCACTGTGTGCATTGTCCCATAATCTTTGCTTTAAAACCTTTTGGGCGCCTTCATAACCCAGGTAATACAGTTGGGGGGGGAGAGAGAGACCAATAGAGGTGGCTTTTTTAGTCATGGTTTTCTGCCATTTGCTGACAAATTCCTCATTGGTCAAATGTTGGTACAGACCCTTCCCTAGATTAAACACTGAAATCCTGAGCCAATGTTTTAGGGCAGCCCACCACGCTCTAGCTGAAATTGGGCATTCAGCAGCTTCCAACAGAAGTACGGAGTTGGGGACGCAGTTACCTGCAGCAGAGATCGTATAAATTTTGCCTGAAAGCCATCTAGCTTTGGCAGGTCCCCATTATGCCAGACATTTGCTGCATACAGGAGTTGGGAAACGGGCTTTGCGTTGAAAACCCTTAAGGCTGCTGGAACATATTTGCCGCCCTTTGTGAAGAAGAATCTATATATGGCTAGCTTTGTAATCTCCACCTTTTGAAGGGAGGTTTGCCAATGGTGCTTCCAAGATCCTGTATGATGGAATGTGAGCCCTAGGTAACCGAAGTATTTTACCTGTTCAAGGTTATGGCCATCCAGCACCCATTTAGACAGGGAGAAACACCCCCCTCCCCCGATTTAAAGTTTGACAGCTACAGCATATCCATCCCATAAACTATCTTTTCTTAACTGCAGTATACTTAATAACTAGACTCCATTGTTTGGTTCACAATGATTAGATGCAGTAGGAAACTGATTTAAAGAAGTCATGATGTCATCACCAAAGCTGTGCATGGACACATACTGGCCGCCTGTGGGCAACATGCTAAGCCATGGTTTAACATTCTGGGAATAAACCTTGGTGCACCTTGTGCTCCCACATGCCTTCCTCCCTCTCTTCCACCATTGCAGCCACAAGGGGGTGTTTGGAAGCTTTTGCTTAAATTTCATAGCCATTTTCTCTCTTTTTGAAAATTTTATTTATGCATTTTCAAAATTTCAATACATACAACTTACAGTTATCTTTAATTATCCCATATCCCCTGACTTCCCCACCCATCCCTCCATGGCTTCCTATTTGTTTCTTGTTGAGCTGCATATTCTTTAATACCACCCAATTTAATTCTATACAATATTCTAATTGTTTTTAACTGCTGCTTATAGGTCTAGTCCTACATGGAAGTTTATTTGACTATTATATTTCTTTAAATATTCTCCAAAGTGTTTCCACTCCTCACTTATATGTGACTCATCTTGATTTCTTATCTTCCCTGTCATAATTGCTCACTCCACACATTCGATTAACTTATTTTGCCAGTCCTCTTTTGTAGGGATTCCTTTGTCCTTCCACTTTTGTGCATAGATTATTCTAGCTGCTGTAGCTGCGTAGAGAAAAAAACAAAGTTGCCTCTTAGGAATTTCACCATCTGTTATACCCAGTAGGAAAATCTCTATTCTGGGGGGAAATGTCAGCCTTAACATCTTTTTAAATTCTACATAAATCATTTCCCAATATTCTTTAGCTTGTTTACATGACCACCACATGTGCATGAAGGTCCTCTGTATCTTTTGGCATTTCCAACATAGTTTTGATTATTTTTTATACATTATCACAAGTTTGCTCAGAAACCCGTTCATAGCCATTTTCTCAACATGGTTGGTTCAGTTTTCTTTCCAGCAGCTTGGAAATGTTGTTCTTGTAGCGACCAGAAGATTTTCTTACACCTGTTTTACAGAGATTTATAACTGTCCAGTATGTTAAATAGCTCTGAATATCTATTTTTGTAGCACTCTCTTAATTCAAACCATCCACCAATTGGGATCCCTGTATTAATAAAAAATTCCAAACGTCCTCTTTCAATTTTACATTGCATATATGTTTCTCATTTCTATACATGAACTCTTTCTCCCATCACCCTCTCAATGCCATGCAAGATTATTTTTGAACACATTTTTGCCTCAGCCTTGAATTTTTTTCAGGGAATGAAGTTTCTATAAATGTTGTATCTTCTTTTTTGAGAATTCAATAAATGCTGCATTTGGAGATATTGATAAAAGGAGATAAACTTAAATGTCATATTTATTATTAAAGTACTATGGTTTTTAACATACCACCATGTACAATTCATTCAAACAATTTATACCTCTTTAGAACTTTTTCTGACAATTTTAGAACCAAAATGCCTCAAAAAGAAAAATAATATTCTTCCTAAATTTTAGAAATAGTGATTTGGTAAATCAAATACAATGGACTAGGGCAGCCTTTCTCAACCTGTGGGTTCCCAGATGCTGTTGAACTACAACTCCCATCACCCCTAGCTAGCCAGGCCAGAGCTCAGGGATGATGAGAGTTGTAGTCCAACAACATCTGGGGATCCACAGGTTGAGAACCGCTGGACTAGGGGAAGCAAGGGACTTAACTGCAGCAAATCACAAATTTGCTCTGCAAGGCAACACTCTTCCTGCTTTGAATGGGAAACCCAGCCTGTCCCACACTTTCTCTGGAACAGTCCGGTTGGTAAGGCCAATGACTTCTCATCCTCCTAGGATTTCTGATCTTGCCTTCCCCACATTCTCCTCCACTTTTCTTTTTTCTGTGGCAAATATTGTTTAATAACACTTGTACTAGCACTCAAAGGGCTCAGGGTGGTGTGCACCTGGACTTGTCTCACTCTATACCTTCGAAAAGTCCTTCACTTGAGTGGCTAGCTCCACGTGTGGGAAACCATCCCTGGCCCATGCTAGCTGGGGGTCATTGGAGTTCTAGTTCAGCAACATCTGGAGGCCCACAACTTGTCTAGTTCAATGGATATGCTCCATCCACTACACACTTCAAGTATATTTAATTGAGAGCCAATAAATTGAAATTCAATCCAGATAAGACAAAGGAACTGTGAGTAAGAGGTTCTCTAGACTGGATGGATGGGAGATCCCCTGCTCTGGACGGGGTTACACTCCCTCTGAAAGAGCAGGTACATAGCTTGGGGGTTCTGCTGGATCCTTTGCTGTCACTTGAGGCTCAGGTAGTCTCAGTGGTGCAGAGTGCCTTCCATCAGCTTCAGCTGGTGGCCTAGCTACGCCCCTATCTGGACAAGGATGACTTAAACTCTGTTGCCTGCTTTGTTATCCTCTAGGTTAGAGTACTCGAATGCATTATATGTAGGGCTGCCTCTGAAGATTGTATATCTTTAGGTACCAGGCAAAAATGTTCCTCTTCAACCAAGCCTTTGACTGATAAATATTCTGCAGCCTTTTAAATGTGTTGGTGTTTTTTTTTTTTGAGGGGGGGGGAAGCTATTGGTTTGTTGTTTTCATTTTAACTATTTATTTGTGTTTTTAACTTGTATTTTTATCTTCTGAACTGCCCTGATATTGTTTTCTGAAGGGCTGCTGTGCCGCCGCTGCCCGATTTCTGTTCTCATCCTGAAGCAAAGTTCTTAACCCGAGGTACTATTTCTGGGTTAGTGGAGTCTGTAACCTGAAGCGTATGTAACCCGAGGTACCACTGTACCTCAAGGACTGCCTCTCCCCATCAACTGAGGCCCTTTTTTGTGTGCCCCCTCCATGTGAGGTCTGGAGGGTGGCAACACAAGAACGGGCCTTTTCTGTGGTGGCTCCTTGTTTGCAGAATGCTTTCTCCAGGAAGGCTCATCTAGTGCTTTCACTACATATCTTTAGGGGCCAGGCAAAAACATTTTTCTATAACCAGGCTTTTGGCTGATTAAACATTCTGTGGTCTTTTAAATTGGATTGTGAGAGAGGGTTTATTGGTTTGTTTATGCTTTTGTTGTATTTTGCTTTCCAATTTTGTATTTTTATGTTGTGAACCACGCTGTGATCTTTGGATGAATGGCAGTATACAGATTTTAAAAACAACAACAGCCACAACAACAACATAGTTACTGCCACTCTAGGTTCCTTCTGGAAGAAGGTTAGGATGTAAATTAATAAATAAATGCAATAATAACTCAAAGGGGGCTTTTTTACAATCAAGCAGTGTATAAATTTTATGAAATTGATAATTTAGTAACAAATTAATTAATTAGAAAAATAGCCTCCTTAAAAAACAACTTGCCCATTTGCATTAGATACAAACTGGAAGGAAAATGTGGCCAAGTCCCAAGTGCTGGCAAAGTCCAGGCTCCCCAGTTGGAGAAGCAGCAAGGAACCCAGAACAGAGGGAGCAGCAAGGAGGCCACGGAAGGTGTATGGGGGTGGCCTGGTAGCTTGCCTCAGTGATGAGCTGCGCATGTGAGAGAATGTGGGGAGTGGCATGAGGTGACTCTGCAACTCACCTGAGCCCAGGACCAGGAGGATTCTGCTCTGGTGCAGGTGTCCCTCTGAGTGAGTGAGTGAGTGAGTGAGTGAGCGAGCAGCTGTGGTGGCAGAAGTAGCACCTGACCCACAGGGCTCCTGGCAGACATTTTGCCCTTACTTTCTTTTAGGTGTAAACTGTATCATTAGACTAAAATGCCATGAAGATTTTTCCCAATCTTATGCCTATGTTCATGAAACATTTTGCCAAGCAAATGTACTCGTCCAGGGAGTCCCTAGCCCTGGAACTGTTTGAGATTTGATTAATACAGTATCTGTTGGAACAATTGGTCTGGAGTTGAAAATGGAGGGTAGACAAGATGGCTATTTTTCATTTTCTGGTCTGCAACTGCTTGCATAAAGTGTTCTACGCTACAAAGTGTAATACACTGGGGCATTTCTTAACATGTAGTATGAGCAAAAAAGAGACGTCCCTTGCAATCATAATGATGACCCTTGATGTTAGCAAGGTTTCCCAGCAGCTCCACAAATGGTTGTGTTTATTGCTTTGAATATAAAATCACATTCTGCCATTTTCTCTATGTATCTTTTCTTCTTCCTCACTTTGCCTAGATTCCAGAACTCACAATCACCACCAACTCCCCAGAAAAGAAGGAACCTTCTAAAGACAACCTTGTGGATTTCACCGATTCCCCACAGGCACTTGCTTTCAAGGTCCATCCCTCATCTCATGAGGAGCTGAAAGTGCCCTGGGGCTTGGTACTGGGAACCGAAACCCTTCCCTTAGGGCAGTGGGATGTGCCTGAGTTCAGCAAGTGTGACCTCACTACAGAGGGCTCTTTCATGGAGGAATGCATGGAGGAGCAATTGAGAAGGTACCAAGAGTTGCCCTACCGCTTGGAGGAAGATGCCATAGACCGGGAGCTGGAGCAGCTTTATCTGTCCCACTTGAGCCGGCTCCGAGCAGAGGAGCTTGGAGGAAGAGAGGAGTGGGCTGAGGAAGGTTCAGGCAATCCTAGCGGCCCTGCACCATCTCTCATTGCCTTGCGGCAGAGTGTCTTGACTGACCGTGACCTGATAGTCAACTGGACAGGCCCCGAGAGAGCCCTGAACAGCTCCCTGGCAGAGGAGATCATGCTGCACTATGCCAAGCAGCGTGGTGATGACTCCAGGGACAGTGAGGAGGAAGGATGCACGCCAGGGTATGCAACAATGGCACCATCTGAGTTGGTAGGACCAGGTCGTGATAGCCCACCTGTCCTACTAGAAGGCTGCTTTCTAAACCACCTGGAAGAGGGAAATGTCCAACGTGGCTTATCTAAGGACTCTGACTCTCCTGTCAGCTTGAGAGTGGTGTCACCCAACACCTCACGACCTGCCACTCAGGAGGCCATGGTGATGCCTTTGGTAGTCCCAGCCCGGACACTAGTGCCCCTTCCACAGCGGCCCACAGATCTGCTGTCCAGCCCTCTTGGTGCCCATGGACAGAAAAAGGGTCAGGGCTTCTTGATAGGGCAAGGCAGCCTTTGGTTGGGTGAGGGGCTTAATGTCCACAAGCCTCCTGAAGCCAATCCTGGTTCTCATAGTGAACTTGAAAAGATCTTGACACGGTCCCTGCGGTTTCTCAGCCTCTTTGTCTTCCTGCCTGTGGTCTTCAGCAGCTGCATGCCCCTCGTAGCCATTATGCTTTACCTCCTCCTGGACTGGTTCTCATAGTTTGGCATCTCTCTCTATGAGGTGTTGGAAGGCCCATAAGAGGACTGTCTGTAGCTTGGCTTCATTCCTGTTTTCTTCTGAACAACAATGGTTTGATTGAGAGAAAGAGAGGGCAAGTCAAGTCCTCCTGAGAAATCATGGCATGTCTTAGTTGCGGCTGCTTATAATTTTCCAAAGTTTAGTGCACTTTTCTTTTTGTTTTGTGAAATCATTTGAGGATGATTTTTAAATGCATTATTTACAACCACCCATGAGAAAATTCCGAGGGCTAGCTCTAAAAGATGGGCATGGTTGGACACCCCATGAGTAGCAAAGAGCCTCCCATCTCCACAACATATTGTTTTCCCTTGGCATGAAACTCCCAAGAAGGGCAAAAGTAATGTAAGAAAATTCTTGGGTTGCCCACCCCTGCCACTTGAAAGATAAAGGGACCAACTAAGGCTGCTTTGCCCAAAGGCCTGTCAAATGCTAGATCCATTACTGTGTGGTAATGTTTCTAATTTTTGTCAGATATGAATTTGCAGGAGGCATCTATTTGCAGGAGGAAAGCATTGCATTTTTCTTCCCTGGAAATAAATTTCCTTGTTGGGGTTGGCAGACTTTAATCTGAATTTTTAAGCCTTCTCCTTTATGGTGTTTGGCTTTCAAAGATTGAAATACTAAGCATACATACCTGGCAGGAGTAAGTCCCGTTATTTAACAGGAGAAAGTATACAATTGCACTTTTATACTTAAGAGATGCACTATGAACAGGTTTCAACTTGTTCCTTGTTTTGGGGGGGGGCCTTATTGAAAAGAGATAAAACTAGACTCTTTGGAAAAAGGAAGAAGCATTCACATTTTTAAAGTCTAATTTAAATTTACCCATGTCAGATTTTTTTTTAAATGGCCTTTTCTTATTTAAATCATTTTTAAAATGAATTCAGTGTATGCTTACTCTGAGCATAATACTTCAGAGTATGGCAACTAGATTTCTGGGCAGGCTAAATCTTGGAGGAATCATTGGTTAAGTACCATTCAGAGTCCTTTTAGTAGAAAAGATTAATAATAATAATAATAATAATAATAATAATATTGTCCCTTTAAGCCTTGCCCTTGGCCACCCATATGTGAGAAAAGAAAATGGTGAATGGAGCAGAAATAAGCTAGTTGCCTCAGTTTCTAGAATGCTTTTTTCAAGGGCTAAGAATAAAACAAACATACAATATATGAAGAAAATATTTGAGTTGAAGTTACTCCACTCTTGCTTAATCCTGAACCATAGAGGAAGTTTTTATGGCTCTTCCAGAAAGTATATATGCTTGGACTTTTGACAGATTACGGCACCCAGTATAGTAATTTTATTACTTCAGTTTAAAAATAACAAGAAAATGTCCAAACTTGCCCTCAAAAAAACCCTAGAATATTTGTATTCTTGGGAGGGAGGAAAATTGTAAATAGTATTTTTCAAAATACCTTAGCATAGTCCAGCAGGACATTCTCCTGTGCAAATGCCAGTGAAATTTAAAAAAGCTTTTGTATTCTTCTTTTTCATTTCACTGAAGTTTCTGCAGGTGAACCTGGATTGAGCCCTCAGTTCCCATAAACTGGCATTCCTTTTTTCAAAAAGGCAAACATCAAGATGCTTTCCATTCCAAAGTAGATGGTAACCTTTTCGGTGTTCTGTCTACCAAACCCCTGCAGAATTCAGCCGCTGCCATTCCAGATGGCTAGTCTAAAAGGTGGTGCAGACACATTTCCTTCATGCCACAAGCCTGAGCCACACCCGTTTCTTAATGAGATCCTTCAGACTGCTGATTTAATCTCTGCTTTAAGGACTCCTTTCTGCTCATGGATCTACCCGTGCTTTTCTGCCACCAGCAGGGTCCAGTATAGAGGACTACAGGAAAGCTGCCCTAAACAAATGGCCCCCTATTTATTTTTGTACCTGGTGGGAAATACTAACCTTTTCTACCATAGAACTAACCCTAAGATAGAGAGTTTATTTATTAACCACTAGCAGTGCAAGTCCAGAGTGCTGGGGGTTGAAGATGAAAATAATTTATTATTCTATATCAGTGTATGTGTCTGCAGCAAAACAGTAGATTGAAAACACTGTCTTCATGTGCAATAGGCTAAACTGGCATTGAACCTGCCATGAAAAGACAAGCCACTTTCGTGCTGCTAAACATGCTTCATTACTTCCTCTTGAATGTTGTACTCTCAACAGCTGCTGTGATATAGTTTGTGAGGCCTTGTGGAGGAAGAGGGAGGTCTTTGTGTGGGTTCTGAGGCCACTTCCCTCTGCTGATCCAAACTTGGCCATGCTTTCTCATCCAATGGCAAATATTCTCATGTAGGGAATGTAGGTATTTTTGGAAGGTGGAAGGTGGAATGTTGCTTGTGCTTCGTGAATGGAGATTGGAGTCCAGTCCTGATTTTACAGTCATCAGTGGAAAAATCTGTATTCACCAAACAGAAGCTAAGTTCAGAATGTAACTAACAGCTACAGCGCTGTGTGTGTGTGTGTGTGTGTGTGTGTGTGTGCGCGCGCGCATATATATCTTTGTTGAGTTGTCCCATGGTTATGGTCTTTGTCCTTCCCAGGGGCGTAGGAAGGGGAGGCAGTGGGGGACGGTCTGCCCCAGGTGCCCTCACTGAGGGGGGTGACACTTGGCGTGCCACCCGTCTGCCCACGAGTCCCAAGCCTACCCCAAGCTGTTGGGGTGAGCTGCGCTGCTTTGCCAGCAGCATTCCCCCCTTCATTTTGACAGCTTGGGGGAGGCTTGGGAGTTGCGGCCGGGCAGCGTGCCAAATGTCCGCCATGGGCAGCTCACTCTGCCCCCACAAGCGGTTTGCTCCGTCCCCAGCTGCAGGGCACACGCGCTGCTCTGGGCACCCAAGCGGCTATCCTGCGCCTTGGAGGGCACCCTCCGTGCCACGCCCCCCTCAGGAGCAGCACGGGCCTATGCTCCACCGCTAGTCCTTTCAACACTGGTTTCTCTCCTCCTTAGCCAATCTGTCTGCTTCCCCTAATGGAGACCTACAATATGTCTGAAGACACCAGTTCCACCTCACAACAGTATTTGAAGTCTTTTGAGCCAGCCACCCACCTGGCTGTAATGCATGTGTCACTTCCATTCCACACATCTGCAGAAGCATTAGGTAAAGCCAGAGGCATTCCTGCAGTGAAGCAAGGTGAGGTGGCTGCTTCAGGTGGCAGATTTTTGGGCAGCGTTGAGGGTTGTACAGTGGGAGGCAGACAGATTTGAGCTTATAGTGTGTAATCCAACAGGTAGAACTCCACAGAAGGGTATCACTTCAGGAGAACTTCCCTGTGGAATGTCTCCCATGCTAATTTATAGTGAGGGAGGAAGTACCTTTGAATTTTTCTGCATTAGACACCAAAACGTCTTGCAACTATCTAGGTGAAAACTAAGGCTAGTTCTCATGTTACAGTGCAAAGCATGCTAGGCTGCCTCATTTTTTAAAAACCATTTTTAGGCCAGGTTCTTACTCAGAACTGCATCTGGGTTGTTCCATTTTAGACTTCAGTTACATGTAGGACTTACATGATTGAATGGCGCTCTGTCTAAAACTGCACATAGAAAACTAGCACATAATAACATTTTTCCTTACATGCCAGTTTCCTTGTGCAGAGATTTTTTTAAAATTTTGTTTGAAGAAATGCTTGGCTATAAATGTTATCACTTGCAGCCTGATGTAGGTGCAGCTTAGGTGCTGGTTTACTACCTCAGTAAGAACCTGGGTCTGAGTGTGTTAACAACAGCAAAAAAGTGTGGAATCAGCATTCATACATGGAACTGCTGCCTCACTTCACTTCTGCCAGTTCCCATGTGCTGTCTATAACCCCTCACCAACTAAGTAGTCACTTTCCAAGAGTCAGTGGTTTCTGCCCTCTGATTGGCATTAATAATAATCAACCCAGCAGGAACTGTATAAAGTTTCAGATAACCTTTACCATGCATATCAAGAATGTCCTGGAAAGTGTGCATATTAAAACAGGTTAACTTGTTATTAATAGGCACCCTTTTGTGCCTTGTCTGTAATGTGTGAACAAGCTGTAACTGGCATTGACCTCTTCTGGATCCTGAAATGTACAGGTTAGAAACAACAAGCACTGAAAAGCAAGTCTCAAATTATTGAGGGAGGCAGTTCCTTCTGTGTGTGTTCAAGGGATCATTTCATCCTCACAACAACCCTCTGAAGGTAGAGGCCAGTACTTGCCCAAGGCCATCCAGTGAGTAGGGGTTACCGTATTTTTCGTCCTATAGGGCGCACCGGCCCATAGGACGCACCTCGTTTTTTTTTGGGGGGGGGGGGAATGAATAAAAAAAAATTATTCCCCCCCCCAGCCGCGGCTGCCACCCCAACCCTTGCGCACACCTGTCCGAAGCATGGGGCACCCTCCAGAGGGCTCCCCGTGCTTCGGGCGACAGGCTGCTGCCCCAAGCCTCGCGCGCCCGGCAGGACCTCCCGCCAGGCGCGCAAGGCTTGCGGACACTCGCCCGAAGCACGGGGAGCCCTCTGGAGGGCTCCGCGTGCTTGGGGTGGCAGGCTGCTGCCCCAAGCCTCGCACGCCCGGCGGGACCTCCCATCGGGCGCACAAGGCTTGCGGACACTCGCTGGGGCTGCAGGCTGCTGCCCGCAAGCCTTGTGAGCCCGCGGGAACTCCCGCCGGGCTTGCAAGGCTTGCAGATAGCTTCCTGAAGCCTGGAGAGCGAGAGGGGTCAGTGTGCACCGATGCCTCTCGCTCTCCAGGCTTCAGCGAAAGCCTGCATTCGCCCCATAGGACGCACACACATTTCCCCTTCATTTTTGGAGGGGAAAAAGTGCGTCCTATGGGGCGAAAAATACGGTAATTTGGGCTTCTCAAGCGGAAATCCAACAATCATAGATTCTTAAGATTTGGAAACGACCCCAAGGGTCATCTAGTCCAGCCCCCTGCAATGCAGGAATCTCAGCTGAAGCATCCATGACAGATGGCCATCCAACCTTTGCTTAAAACCCTCCAAGGCAGAAGAGTCCACCACCTCTTGTGGGAGTCTGTTCCACTGCCGAACAGCTCTTACTGTCATAAAGTTTTTCCCAAATATTAGTCACAATCTCCTTTCTTGTAACTTGAAGCCATTGCCTCGAGTCCTACCCACAAAAGCAGGAGAAAACAAGCATGCTCCCTCTTCCATGTGACAGCCCTTAAGATATTGGGACTCAGTCTCCTCTTGCCCAGCCTAAACATACCCAACTCCCTCAACCATTCCTCATAAGGCTTTGTTTCCAGACCGCACGTTCCAGTTTGTCAACATCGTTCTTAAATTATGGTGCCCAGAATTGGACACAGCATTCCAGGTGTGGTCTGACCAAGGCAGAATAGAGTGGTACTATTACTTCCCTTGATTTGGACACTATACTTTTGTTGATACAGCCTAGAATAGCATTAGTTTTTTTTGCTGCTGCATCACACTGTTGCCTCATGTTAAGCTTGTGGTGCAGTAAGACCTCTAGATCCTTTCTGCATGCACTGCTAGTAAGTCCATCCTATATTTGTGCATCTGGTTCTTCCTGCCTAAGTGCAGAACCTGACATTTGTCCCTAATGAAATTCATTTTGTTAGCTTGCGCCCAGTTCTCCAGTCTGTTAAGGTCATTTTGAATTCTGATTTTGCCTTCTGCGGCACTAGCTACCCCTCCCAGTTTGGTGTTATCTGCAAATTTGAATTTGCAGATTTCAGTTCCTTATCCAAGTCATTTATAAGGATGTTGAACAACAACCAGCTCAGGACAGAACCCTATGGCACCACACTTGTCACTTTTTTCCAGGATGACAACAGTATTACTGTTACTTTGGCTCCCTTTGCTAGAAGAATGTTTTCTCATCCAACTAGGGAGAATAATGTGGTGACATAGAGATGGACAAAGGTACACACATGCAACATGTTTCTGAAGGCACATGAAACTACCACCTTCTTGAAGCTAAGCGGATCTTAGGTCTGGTCAGTGGCTGGATGAGTGACCACCTGGAAATTACATCTATGCCCTTTTGGCTTCCATGGTGGAAGAAAGGTGGAGTATAAATGTAAGAAGATAATCAATCCATATCGGATGAGCTAGGAAGAACTGATAATATTTGTTTTCCCCTGTCAGTAGGATTGCAGGGAAGTGTGTCAGGGCCTGGATGTTGTGCTTATTTTGAGATGGGGCTCACACTAAGCATTGTGAGAGCTGCTAGTCTGGTGGATGATAGTGTAAATTGGGAAGTCCAAATCTCACCTCAGCTACTATAATTAGTTATTAAATTCATATACCACCCTTCATCCATAGATCTCAGGGTGGTTCACAATATAAAAATATAAGATAAAAACACAAAATACACAATAAAACAAAACACAGACACACAAACACATTAAAGGTAAAGGTACCCCTGCCCGTACGGGCCAGTCTTGCCAGACTCTGGGGTTGTGCGCCCATCTCACTTAAGAGGCCAGGGGCCAGCGCTGTCCGGAGACACTTCCGGGTCACGTGGCCAGCGTGACATCGCTGCTCTGGCCAGAGCCAGAGCCAGAGCCGCACACGGAAACGCCGTTTACCTTCCCGCTAGTAAGCGGTCCCTATTTATCTACTTGCACCCGAGGGTGCTTTCGAACTGCTAGGTTGGCAGGCGCTGGGACTGAGCAGCGGGAGCGCACCCCGCCGCAGGGATTCGAACCGCCGACCTTTCGATCGGCAAGCCCTAGGCGCTGAGGCTTTTACCCACAGCGCCACCTGCAACCCATTACACAAACACATTACTGAGATTATATACATGAAGTTCTTTGAGCATGCAGAAAAAGCAGGATTTTAAAACTATGGCCCCAATCTATTTAAAACTAGTTGCCCTTATTGAAATTGAACCACAACTAACGTGACCCATTTATTTCCATGGGGCTTGCAAGTAACTAGTGAATTTAATCATGGTCTAAGTATTAAGAGCTAGAGCAATTGCGTATGCTGGGAAGACTAGTCCAAATCTCATTTTAGCTGTAAATTTGCTAGATGGCCTTAGGCAAGTCATAACCTCTCAACCTCAGTCCTCCATCTGGTATATGGGGATAATAATTTGACCCTGCAAGGTTGTTGTAAGAATTGCTGACATGTAAGGGATTACTTTAAACACCCATCTGAATGATTATATAAAGACTACATTAAGATGAGGTATAAATAAAATTGTAATTATTTTCTTGGTTCTCAAATTTTATTGCAAAGCAAGACTGGCACTAATATTACCACGTTAGATAGTGTTCATTTGGCTTCTGGGTTGTTTTAAAATTGTTGTTAGGTTATACCTTTCTGCCAACAGTCTGATCTAATAGGGTAAGAGGGTACTTTCCTGGTCACCTTGTGGCTGGTCTGTGGCTGGTCTGTGCTGACTTCTTCCCATGGTGGAGCAATGAGTCCTGCACATCAGTCTGTCATTATTGTAAATTGCCCCTTGCATATGTACAATGTATTGTGAAGAGTTGCACTCAATGTGTGCCAGCTAGCAATAGGTACTTGCAGGGCTGATTTGCTGTGATCAGATTCAAGCCATGCAGTGAGAAAATGGTTGCACTGTTTGAATTAAGACTTAGAACTGAACTCTTGTTCATGGGTCCTTGAGCCTGAGCTAGCAGAAGACTCAAGAAAAGTGGCAATGGTATTGCCTCGAAACAGTGTTGCATAGTGACACACATTAATTGATAAAACCCCAGCATTCTTCCCTCAACTTTCCATCCCAGAGCCTTATTTCTTTCAAGTATTTCCTCAACCACAAACTTCTGCTGTGGGAGCGGATCTCTGTAGAGACCAAGAACATGGAGGATGGTTGGGTGTCGTTTTTTCTGTTGAGTACCTGTTGCCCTTTGTCACTAGCTATGGAGCAAAGGAAAGCATGGACCATGTTTTTTCAGGGGTATGAGTGTGTGTGTGTGTGTGTGTGTGTGTACTGTATGTACATCAACTGAGCTGTGCCTGAATTGAAAGCACTAATAAAAACATCCTGACCACAGCATGTGTCCCTGGCAATTTTTTGGGTTGGTATGGGTGTTTGCTGAACTGCCATCCGTACTGTGACCTTATGCAAGCTTCAGTGTCAACTTAAAGGCATACATTCTTCAGGTAGAGGAGAAATGCTCCAGATTTGTAGCTGCTGCCTCCCTCACTGCCCTGTTTCCTTGCATCAGTGACCCAATTAGCAAGTTGGAGAAAGTATTATCTTCAAGAATGATAATAGATTTGCATTGAATTTATGCCAGTTTAACCAACATGAGTCTCTCATGAGACTTTTTTTTGTTGCTAAAGATTCCCAGCCTCCCTCACAGGGCTAGAGTTCACTGGGGAAGACTGCCCAGTCAAGGTTTGAGAGTCTAGCATAGACATAAAGGAACATGTCTCCTGAAGTCAATGATGTTCTATCAGCCCAGTCATCTGTGCCTGAAAGTACCACGATGCTGTTTTAAATTGTACCTCTTATTGTCACCAAAATTGGGAGGACAAAGCCATTCTATCAACAGGTGTGGGGAACCTCATTGATATCAAAAAGCCATGGCAATCTATTGCCTGAGAGATTTCCATGCACATCCGTAAGAACATAAGAAGATCCCTGCTGGGTCAGACCAAAAGCTGCCTATATACAGTAGCTTAGAAACCTGTTTCCCACAGTGGGCAGTCAGTGAGAAACCCACAAGCAGGACATCAGGGCAACTCACCAGCATGTGACATTCACAAGTGTTCTGCCTCATACTGGTGGTAGTGCATAGCCACCAATAGCTTTATCCTCCATGGTATAATCCTGCTTTAAAGCCACCCATGTTGGCAGCCATCACTACTACATCTTGTGGTATAAAAGTTCAGCACTTTGGAAGTTATTTTGAGCACCAGGAGTCAGTTACAGAATAAGTGAAACAATGTGGACAAGAGTGCCTTTGAGCATGTGTAGGGTGCTTTTATCAGTTTTATATGATGTAGAACTTGAACTTCCAAGTCAGTCCCTGTGGCTTTCAAATAGCATGTTTTGGCACCTGTCATTTCACTCTGAAAGAGGCTTCATCCACTCCAACTGAGACTAAAGAAGAAATCTTAAAACAAGCATTTTACAGTAGTGAGATTTTTTGCTTGATCTGTTTTCAAGAAAAAGCTGCAAGTATAGGAGAATTTTAGGGTGAGAGAATATACATCTGTATAATCAGAGTGGAGGTCCTTCAATTTTATTGTACAGAAGACACCTGTTCTGGTCTCCTGGTTCTTTGCAGCCCAGCATATTTTCTTACTTTGCAATAGGCCATTAGCAAACAGCAGCTCTTTACACCAAATACTGCTCCCTGACTGATGGCACCTGCCTCCCCCCACAATTCCCAATGGCACAGTTTAAGTGCTGAACTCGTGTTTGGTTCTGGTAATGAACTAAATCTGGGCCAGTCAACTGAAGTGCAGTATCTCTGGCTTATCTAGACGGAGCAAGCCCTTCTGGGTCAGAACATAGGCCTCTCCAGCTTCCGCTTTCCCACAGTAGTCAGCTAAAGGCTTCTGGAAAACCCACACTATAAACGCAATAGCTGTCTTTCACTGTTGTTCCCCAGAAATTGGACACTAGTTATTCTTTCTGACAATTCAACATGGTAGTATCTGGATCCTCTTATTAACTCTGCGATTCCTGATGTTATGGAGGCTTTGTTGTCCTTTGCACACCAGGTAAAGATCATTTCTGTTAATCTTACTAAAATCTGAGAGAGATTTTATTCAATGCTTCCCATTTTATTCATAATGTTACAGTAGTAATGCATTTTACCTTAACTGTCTTATTCTTGTTAGTAACCTAGAGAATATTTTATATTGAACAGTGGTGTATACATTTATTAAATAAAAAATTCCTAGCAGAACCAGCCAAAGACATCTCATTGCCTGAGGCAGGTCAACAAAGGGCTCCCCACCATTACACACCCATGGCTAAAGTGCATAATACCCAAGGCCAGCTGAATTATTTCGGCACCTGACGCAGTCAAAATACTATATAATCATTGATTTTTTATAGAGGTACATGTACAAATGTACATGTAAAATCATAAATATGAAAAGAACTGTTGGCTGTATAAAACAAATTGTCAATAAATGGAAAGAGATCTACTGTTGTTAATTCTCATTATTGGAAGTAACCACATTGCTGCTTGGGATGCTGGTGGCCTGGGAGGACTAAGAGATTTAGTAATATAATTAATGAATGGAAACCATGTAACATCAAAATTATCCCATTTGGCTTTACCCTCAATAACTTGTGTATGTTGGGTCAAGGGTTCAAATTACACTATGTCCCAAATGTTTTGTACTATCCCTCCTTTGTGGACATAAAACCCCTCCTTCCAATGCCTAGCTGTAGCCAGTAACACCACTAATAATTCTCTATATACTCAGGTCCTGCTATCCAAACTCTGAATTCTCAGGAAATTGTTTGTTAGGTGAGCATTCGCATAACGGGGCAATGATTTCTAGTGGTTCCTATGGGGAAATTTCAAATGCATTCCCAAGCACAGAATTTTGACCCCAAAATGGCAAAAACCCACTCCAACTAAGCAACCAACCATCTAGGAAATCCTGTTGAAACCTTGCAAAAGGCAAAAAAGAAGGAAGGAATGCTTTCTTATTTGTCAGGTAGATCCCCCTCTCTCCCACCATGGTTTCTGGTGAAACAGCTGCTGCAGACCAGCAAAACACAAAAAGAAAGGCTTAGTTAAGGCTGCTTGTTTGTTTACTGTACTACACACAAGTCTGGTTGTTTGGATATTTCTATCTGGTGTACTAATTCTTGTGTTTGTATAAGTGACTAGGAGCGTTTGGATCGTGGTACCTGTGTGCATTGAATTCCATTATTATTACCACTTTCAATGGAGAAGAGTGCTAGAATAAAATCTAAACAGAGGGTTTAGTTGGTAATTTCCTCAAATTAAAAAAAAAACCACCTTTGAACATTTTTCAGCTGTAGGGCAATCCCACCACATGTGAAGCACCCATCCTCTTTCACCGCACCCCCTATTATTTATTAACAAATTAAATAACTTAACCACGGGCTGCACTGTCCCGACACCCAGTCGCCTCCCTCTGCCTCGAGGAGGGCTTGGCCCCGATTCCGGGAGGGAATGAGGCTTGCGAGGGGCCGGCTCGAGAGCGGGCGGCTCGCCCCAGGCCCATCTTTCTCCTTTGCCCAAGGGCTTCTCTAGCCCCCCCCGCGCCACAACCCCCGGGTCGCTCGGGGGAGCTCGGCCTGGCGCGGTGGCATTTTCAGATCTTAATTGCAGAAGTTTTCTGGAAGGTGCGCAGTCCAAGTGTCCCGGGTCGCGGGGTGGCCGTGGAGAAGGGGGCTCGCGCGTGTGTGTGTTTGTGTGCGCGCGCAGCTCCGCTCCCCCGCCGCCCCGATGATCTCCAGCCTGGAAAGAGGGGCTGCCAAGAGAAGTCGGCGATCCCGGCGGGGGCTGCCCGCTGCCTTACCCCGAGCCCGTTCCCGCGCCCCCCCCCGCCCTTGGCGCGCTTGGTCTCTCCCATCAGCTGGTCCTGATGTAGCGAGGGGGGAAGAGCCCCCCCGCCCGCCCAACCCCTCCCTCCGCTGCCGGGGCCGAAGCCGTCCGGAAATCCCCGAGTCCGCTCCCCTCCTCCGCCCGCCCGCCCGCCTCTCGGCGCCCGGGCGCGCGCGCGCTTCCCGCCGCTGCCCATTGTCCTCCCGGCCGGCTCGTCCCGCCTCGCTTCCGCCGCCCGCCCGCCCGCCCGCCCGGCCTCCCCGGGGAGCCGCGAGACCCCGGGCCCAGCCATCTTCCGGCGGATGGGCGCCAGGTGGCTTGCGTGGCGCGGCGGCCGCGGAGCGCCGAGAGGAGAAGCCCCCCGCGCCATGGACGGAGGCAGAGCAGGGCGCCGGGACCCGCCGGGACGGGCGGGGCAGAGCCGGCCAGGAGGTGGTGCCATCCCGCGCCTTGGCTTGCCCTGATGCCGCGCTCCGGGAATGGATCCGTCCGGATAATTCTTCTTCTTCTTCTTCTTTCTTCCTCCTCTTCTGAGCGGCGTTCCGGCTGCCCGCTGCCTTTCGGGGTGGAAATGGACTGATCCGGGGGGGGGGTCTGGGAGGAGGGAAAGCCTGATTGACCGGAGAGCAAACGAGAGCGGCTGGGATTTCCGGGGGGCGGCGGGGGGAGATGAAGTAACCTTGGTCCAGACATGGCAAATCGGGATCCATCCAGCCGGGTGCCTCCTTCCGCCGGGCGGCGGGCGCTGCTCCCGGTCTCCCCCAGCCCGCCTCCCCAGCGAGGGCTGCTGCTCCTGCTGCTGCTGCTGCCGCTGCCGCTGCCCTGCTGCTAAGCCTTCCTGCCCATGGCGAGAAGCGGCCGAGGCTCCCATCTCTCTTCCAGATGCATCCCTCCCCAGGCTGACGACAGAGGACAATAGCGGGGCCGGGATCCGGGCCTGCCGGAAGAGAGCGAGCCGGAGGGGGCCATCCCTTCGCCATGACAGCCTCCGCATCCCCATCCATGCCTGGCAGGAGGAAGAAGCAGGACTGGCCCTGTCTCCAAGGCAACAGCTCCGGCATCCCCAGCCTGCCTCTCCGGATAGGTAGGGCGTGAGCCCCGAGCAACCCGGACGGGGAGGGCGGATTGGGACGCGGCGCCAGCCCAGCCAGCTGCTTGAGGTGTCGTCTCCGCCGCTGATTTCTCAGACCAGAGGAGCGAGGTGAGCAGGCCCGCCACCAGCACCCGCATGCTTCCCACTGGTGATGCAGGGCTGGGATCTGTGCCCCCCCCCCCAGTCCAGTCCCTCTTTCCTGGCATTGCTTTGTCTGCTTAACTCTCCATCCATCCAGATACAAACACATATACCCTGCTTATCTCATTCATCGGGCTGCCTGTTAGTCACCATGGCAAGACCCTCCCCCCTCCCTCTCACCCCACCTCTGCCGCTTCTGAATTTGACTCTTGCTTTTCAGATGGAGCCACCACCTGTTTCATTTCTGCCTCTGTGTGTGTGTGTGTGTGTGTGTGTGTGTGGAGGTGGAGGGAGGGTGCTTTTAACACCCCATGTGCTCATGACCAAGCTGGGTGTGGGAGTCTTATTTCCATTTTGCAAGAGCTACAGGCACCCCACCTTCTCCTTGCCTGTTTGTTCCTTTTGTCTGCTCCGCCCTGTTGCTCCTGAACCCCCTCCTGTTCCATGGTAGCTCCCCCCCCCCTTATATGGAGCTCTTTGAAGATAGGCAAAGAGGTGGAGAAAAATCTTTAGCAGACGTAATGCTCAAGCACCCCCCCCCCCCATTTGTTATTCAGGGAGCATTCATATATGAGAGGGTTGACCCTTTCTGTCAACGGAGACCACTTTTGTAACAACCCAGCCTCCAGCACAGCATCAGCTTTTTAATACTAATTTTCACCACTGAAATTTGCATCGAGTTTGTATCCAATGAGATACAAAAATATGGAGCAGATTATGGGCAGAGATTATGGGTCTCTTTGTTCCAACTCACCAGGCCTTCTCTCAGTTTGACAAGCAGTTAAGGGGCAACTCTTAGTTCATTTCGGTGGACTGTTCTGTAAATAAAAAGTACATTATTCCCAAATCTGGAGAAAAACTTTGATGTGGGGCTCACTTCCTTTTCTCCTCCCCCTACAGCAGATACCTTGGTGTAAATTAGTAGTAAACTAATTGTAAATCAGAAGTATTTCAGTTGGAACCATTTGTTTCTAAATCCCTGTCACTTAATGTAAAATAGAATTGACTATTAGACAAAAAGAACCATATTTCCTTTCACCCAAGTAGAAGCCAGATATAAAATCAGAGGTGATGGCATTTGAGGTTATGGGTCTGGTTTGTTTGCATTCAACTTTGTGCTAGTGCTGGTCAGGTGAAAATATGTTGTGAATGGTTTGAATTTCTGTTGGAGCCAATTTACTAATCCCTGTAATTGTGCTTGTGTGAATGCATAAACAGACACCTTGACAGCAAAATCAGACAGCAAACCTTTATACAAGTTACTTATTTAGGCCTCAAAGACTAAAAATAAAATAAAATGATCTAGTAACTTTAATGGGTGTGTTTGCAAGGTAGATATTGTTACTAGTAAATTAGGAGGACATTACTTGAGACAATAAAGTTACCCTGGCTGAAGGTGATATAAATGAAATGTTATTTCACTGGTGTCAAGGTTGCTTACTATCCCTGCCACTCTTCCTTTTGAAAGTAAGCAGTGAGCCAGGTATGTATCAAAAGTTTAGCAACTGAAATAATGATAGGATTTTTGTTTTACACTTTTGTGTAAAATCTTAGTAAATCAATTGTAAGGCTATAGTAACTCACGAGTCACTGGAGTCAATTGGTGTGATTTCCTAGAGTGAATCAGTTTAAATTTCTGAAACTAAAAGGTGTCTAATCCCACTGTTGACTTAATTTTAATAATAATGAGTCAGTACATATGTGTGTGGAAAATTGGTGACAGAACATCCATATGTGTTTTAATGTGATATATTACCTGAATGAGTATTCATTGGATTGTGTGTAGCAAGTGTGTTTCATTGGAAGTGATAGTTTGCCACTGTGTGTGTGTGTGAATGAATGTTCACGTGAGAGTTCTAATATAACAGAGGCAGGCTTGGCGATAATTATCTGTGGTGTTGAATGGCTGTATTGTGCAGTCTTTATTAAGACTGTTTATTCAGAAATACCACTGACTGCAATGGCACTTGCTCTCTACTAAATAGGTTTAGGAGTTCAGTCTTTGTGCATGCTTGCCTGCCAGCATCTGAGTTTGAGGATGTGTTTGTGCATTGTCTGGGCCTGACTGAATACAGGTATCTGTGTCAAAGTGTGTTTCAAATCACACAGATGTGCATGACCATAGCAGGATCTTGATATTTTTGTGAATGGATGTGATTCCGTGGATAGTGTGCTTAGGTCTATAAGTATACTTATTCATAATTAATTTCCCATTATTTTCTCTTTGTTTACTCATAAACCCTATGGACTAACTACGTTAGTCTTTAGATGACACAAGACTCTTTGTTTCCTGCTTCCCCCCCCCCCCCCGCCACCATCCCATGACTGTTAATGTGACTGTGTTTTCTCAATAAAGTGATATATCTTCCAATTAAATTGGACAGTGGTATGCACAGGTCAATCAGATAATGAACATCACTGAAATAATTTGTGTGTCTGGCAAGATATAAGTGCATTGTGCTAAGAAACAGATGGCCGTGAGACCCTTCCCTTATTCTTATCTGTAAGTTTTTACAGGCGTGCAGTTGTGGGCTTCTCAGGTTCCCTGTGGTTGTGTGTATGACTCAGTGAGCTATCATGTGTGTTGTCAAAATGTGTGTGTGTTCATGACAGTGTGTATGTGTATGTCCCCAAGCATATCTGCTGTGCATGTATTGTATTGATTGTATTATGAGTGTGTCAGGATGTGCTACTTACCCGTGGCGGAGAGGAACTCCCTTCACAATTCCCATTATAAGCAGCAGGTGTCAGTCCTGGAGCAGCCGTTGCTTGGCTTGACACTGGCCCCACCTTCTTTGACAGGCCTCAGGCTGATGGCGTCATCTGTGTAGAGGGAGTCCTCAGATATACTGCTGGAATTCTGGCATATAAAATCAGGAAGCTAAAGGGGAGGCATATAGCCTAAGGATCAGCAACTGGCCTAAAATCCAGGCCCTTCAACTGCTCGGCTCCCCAGAGCCAGCCTACGGGCAGGAGAGGTGTGAAGACAGTGGTTGCTGTGGCTACAGGAAGAGGATCCCTGGCCCACTTCATAGCCCTCAATAGCCCTCATGTAAAGTGAGTTGCTGAGCAGCAGTTTAATGAAGCCTTTACCACAAGCCAGAACTATCTGTCTCCCCTCTGACATAAACCCCATGTAATTCATATCAAAGATTGTGAGATCCTTGACATTTCCGTTAAAAGGATCTAAGGCAGCAGGTCTGAAAAAGAGTGCCAGTCAGAGCAGGCGGCACTTGGCAAGAGGGGCCAGTGGTCTGCTTTTTAACAAAGTGTTCATATGAAATGGAGTTGGTCCCCACCACCCAACAGCTTGAATTTAGTTGGAATGACCCAAGTGGAGACAGAGAAAGAGTCCTTTGTCACATGTGGAGAATATCTTTTTGATCCCTCTGGGCCACAAGTTGGATACAAAGCATGTAAAATCAATTTAGTCATATGAACATTCACTGCTAGAATTTGTAGGCCAGGTGAGGGGGAGGGAGAGAGAAGCATCACTGACACGTGTATGTATTTGTGTGTGCATATGTGGAAATTGTGTGTGCTCACAACTATTACAAGCAGGAGTGTGTAAGCCCACAGTGGATGCGCACAAGATAACCCACATGCTTTGTTTCCAAGTACATACATACACATTGTGTGTTTCTGTGTGTATATTTGTTTAGAAAGTGCATGTGTGTGAATTTGTATATGTTCTGCTGAATCATAGAATCTGGAATTGTAGAGTTGGGAGGGACCCCAAGGGCCATCTAGTCCAACCCCCTGCAGGACAAGAATCTCTACTGGACTCCCTCGGGAGGTGGTGGACTCTCCTTCCTTGGAGAGTTTTAAGCAGAGGTCGGATGGCCATCTGTCACAGATGCTTTAGCTGAGATTCCTGCATTGCAGGAAGTTAGACAAGATGAAACTTGGGGTCCCTTTCAATTCTGCAATTCTATGATCCATAACAGACGGCCCTCTAACCTCTGCTTGAAAACCTCCAATCAAGGATGGTACCTCACCTTCCAAGGGAGTCAGTTCCACTGCAGAACCTCTCTTTCCCTTCCTGATGTTTAGTTGGAATCTCCTTTCGTGTAACTTGAAGCCATTGGTTCAAATCCTGCCCTCCAGAGCAGGAGAAAACCAGCTTGTTCCATCTTCCATGTGGCAGCCCTTGAGCTATTGGAAGATGGCTATCATATCTAAGACTCCTCTTGTCCAGGCTAAACGTATCCAGCAATCTCAACTTGGTTTCCAGGCTCTTGATTATCTTACTTGCTGTCCTCTGCACACATTCCAGTTTGTCGACATACTGTACTTCATTGTGGTGCAACATGTGCGTAAATTTTTTAATTGACAGAGTGACAATTTTCATAAATTTATGCATGTAAAATTGCATAAATACATTGTACGTCAGGTGTGGGGAACTTTTATCCCTTCAGATGTTGCTTAACTACATCTCCCATCAGCACCAGCAAGCATGGCAAATGGCATGGGATTTGTAGAGGACCACAATTGGAGAGCCGGAGGTTTGCTTCACCTGTTGTGCTTCACCTGTTGTGGTGGAGGCACACACAGTATTATTACTCATTGCAATGTATTATATTGAGAGCTGGTATGTGCACGTGTATCTTTCAATACATGGAAGAAAAACCTTTCAGCATGAACAAAAGTGGACAGGCTTAACACAGACTGGCTGGGTTGGGTGCTCTGCAGAGGGCTGGAGCAATGGGTTACCCAGACCTACTGTTAAGATCTAGAAAGCCTTTGCCAATCTATCTTGCTTAGTAGCAGGGGTAACTTGACCTGAGGGCTGTTGCTGAGGGAGGGAATTTTCTTCTTATTGTTATTGTTATTATTATTACATTTGTATACTGCCCTATACCTGCAGGTCTCAGGGTGGTTACAACATAAAAACACAATATAGAAACACAAAATACAAAAGAAAAAAAGAAAAATAACCCCAATAACCTCCCCCCACACACACATTTTAAAAGTGTGTTGGATGTCAATCAGCCAAAGGCCTGGTTAAAGAGGAACATTTTTGCCTGGCACCTAAAGATATATAATGAAGGCACCAGCCACATCTCCTGGGGAAGTAAGAAAAGACTTCTCCCAGACTGAGCTGGAGTTTCCCCACCTTCCTCTCCCCTTCAAAAGCAGTACCACTTCCTGAATGTTGCCTGTAGTTGAGGCAGAGTAGCATCACTGTAGACAGGTGGGAAAATGTTTCCCCACTGCCCAGGATAGCAACAGCTGAGTCACCTCACTATCTTTCCCAACACAATCTATTTTTTTCTTTAGAAGTGAATGGAGCCAGGGGTGTTAGGGGAGGGGTAGTACCTCTGGTGGGGGCCACATCATGCTCCTTCTGGGGTAATTTATACACCATTGGTCTCCACCCTGCACTCACCTGTGTCTCCTTGAAGCTGTCAGCATGTGGCAGCAGCCACACCCCAGAAATTCTTTGGTTCCGGTTAAACCAGGTGAGGGTAGCCAATGGTCTCAAACCCTCAGTGAGTCAGGAACGTCCCCCTGCATGAGAAGACAAGCTCTGGTGGATCGTGCAAATGAGTGATTCTGCACATTCTGTAGAGGGAAGGGGAGACAGATGGGGCTTGTCCACCCAGGAAAGGAGCCCATCTAGGACTAGAAAAACTCTGGTCCTAAACCCATGCTGCCTTGTGAGATAGCTTTGGGAGAAGAAAAGGCCAAGGAGTGAACCCTACACAAATCTGGAGTTGATAAGATGCTTCGATGGTGCCTTGTACATCTCCTTCCATAGGTGCCAACTCTATAGGGTTGAGGTGTCTTCAGCCCCCCCCCCCATGTCTGTTGGGATGGGGCTGAGCCCACCCAATCTTAAGGGGTCAGAGGAGGCTGAGCACAGAGGTGTGCTCCATGCTTGGCTTCCTCCTGATACAACAGGCAGCCTCTGGTCCGGCTGCACCACCTTATTCCCTAAGCGATGCTCGTCCCCAACCAATGCTGCTGCTTTCCCCTGTGGGGAAGACCCACATCAGTGCCTCTGCTGCTTGCCCAGTGCCATTCTCATGATGGAGTGGCCAGGATGGTCTGGAGCATCCCAGGGGCTTTTCACCAGGGCAATGGGAGGCCCACAAAGACTCCTGGAGTGGCGGCAAAAGGACGGCTCCCTTCCCAGCAACGGGTCTCCCAATGGGTCCCCACCTCTGCTGCACCTCCTGATCCAGCCCCAGGAGCAGGGTGGGTGGGGACTATGGGTCCCATCCTGCCTCCAGCTCACTTCCTCTGCAGGGCCAGCTGCAGGGAGGCCAAGGAGCCAAGAGCCAAGCAGTGTGCCACGCCTCCCCACAAGGCAAGAGTCATGTGTGTGAGGTTGTCATCGTGTGTGTGACACGCGAGATGAGCCCCCCCCCCCATGCTAGGCACAACTTGGCACCTCTGCCTCCTTCCAACAACGTCTGCAGCCAGGCTGGTGCCAAAGGCTTTCCTTTCCTTTCCTTTCGACCACATCAGCAAGGCTGAGAAGGAGGTCCTGCCTTGGCCGCCCAGGACCTCCCTACACACTGCCCAGGCTTGCACCCTGGACAGGTCACTTTGGTGCTGCCAACACAGTGCCTTGACTTCACCCCTAGAGGCACACTCCATCGTGTCTCAATACAGACTTATGCCAACAACAAGAATGGATCCAATTCACTTTTTCTGGTGGGAGTTCAAAATGTGCCCCACAAACACTCAGGGGACCAATGAAATGTTATGGTGTGTGTGTTCCTCTCACTGGAAAGGCAGACACTTTACAAGCGTCTTACAATTTAAGAAGACTTCATCAGAATAGGAACAGGGCAGCCGTCTGATACCATGTCAAATCCGTGACTCATCTAGTCCATTATTGTCTACACTGACTGGCAGCAGCTCTCCAGGGTTTCAGGCAAGAGCCTCTCTCAGCCCAGCCGGGAGATGCCAAGCATAATGCATGTGCTCTACAACTGAGCTATGGCTATTCCCCCAAAGGCGTATCTGACTATGGGGCTGAATGCTCCAGGGTATGCAGATGTGGCATTTCTGTGTGTCAGGGGGAAGCCAATGTTCCTAAGTGATAAGGACACCCACAACAACTTTACAGAAGCAGGCAAATGCAGCCCACACTACTCCAACCCCCTTTCCTGACAGCTTCTCTGCCTTCTAGCACTTTCTCACTACTCTTCCCAGCCCCCACTACCACCGGAGGCAGACGGACTGCCAGGACAAGAGGCTGTTGGGCATGATGCTGGTGGATTCTCTGGGACAGCTCACTTGGTAGAGCATGAGATTTAGGGCTGTGGGTTCAAGCCCCATGATGGGCAAATGATTCCTGCATTGCAGGGGGCTGGACTGGATGATCCTGGGGGTCCCTTCCAGCCCTACAATTCTATGATTCTACACCAGACCCTCAGCTTATCATCATCATCATCATCATTTTATTTCTATGCCACCTTTCCACACTTAAAGCAATGCTCAAGGTGGCTTACAATATGAAAAGATTTACATAATTACAAATAAATCAGTCATAAAAAAGCAAAGTAGTCATAAAAGTCATGCTGGCCACATGACCTGGAAGCTGTACGCCGGCTCCCTCAGCCAATAAAGCGAGATGAGCACCGCAACCCCAGAGTCGGTCACAACTGGACCTAATGGACCCTTTTTACCTTTACCTAGTCATAAAAATAAATAAAACATTAAAAACTACATAACCAAACTGAATAATTTCCACATAAAAATAAAGATACAAAAAGTTAATATCAGTAGTATCAGTTAATATCAGTAACAACAGCAAAAACTTCCAACAAAACCTCTCCCAAAATACCCCAGTCCTGATGACGCCCACCAGGCCCGGCCCTGGGCCAGGTGGAGAGAGGCAGGAACAGGGCCCTCAGGCACTCGGCAGGTGAGCTTAGAAGAGTAAGGGGAGGAAGAGGAAGCAGGAAGCCCCCCTTCTCTCACAGGCTCTCTCTGCTCCGTCTTATCATTTCAACCACGGACAGGCCAATTTTGTGACCCTGATAAAAAAACAGGCATTAGACAGACAATGGAGGAAATAGCCAAAGTGCTGCTGCTGCTGCTGCTGCTGCTGCTGCTGCTGCTGCTCCTCCTTTCACTGGCTTGGTTTGGATATATTGGCTCTGTGTGTGTGTGACCTGCTTTTCTCTCTTCACTGAAGATAAGGCAGAAGCACACTAGATCTGCCCCAAGTCCCGTGTGGGTGCCTCACCATATTTTATTGTTAACCTTAGAAAATGCTTGTTTCTAATTTTTGCTTTTGTTTTTAAAACAAGACTTACTCCATGCCTATCCTCCATGTATATTGTACTTCCTCTAGTCTCCCACCAGATTTCTGATAAAGGACCATGGCTGCCCATCTTCAGCAACACTGCAGCACCAGGTGTCCCCAGAGCATCCCTGCTTCTTTTAATATTACTACTTCTTTTCGGGGCAGAACTCTTGTGCCCTTAAATCTGCAGAAATGTAGCAGCTGAAGCTTTCCCCCTTTGTGGGCCAGGAAAAGTTTCACCAGTATATTTCTGCATGTCAGGCAGCTGTCAGGAGCCCTACCAGAAAACAACCACCGGAAGGCCATTGCTCTTCCTCCCCCCAACAAACCTTGACTCCCTCTCCAGTGGTCCAACTCTGGCCATGAAGATGGCGGCAGCAGCACCTGCTACTCAGCCTTCCAGATCAATCTGCTGGTATTTACCGTATTTTTTGCCCTATAGGACGCACTTTTTCCCCTCCAAAAATGAAGGGGAAATGTGTGTGCATCCTATGGGGCGAATGCAGGCTTTCGCTGAAGCCTGGAGAGCGAGAGGCGTCGGTGTGCACCGACCCCTCTCGCTCTCCAGGTTTCGCGCAGCTCTCCGCAAGGCGCGGGGGCTGGGTGCTGGGCTCCTGCTGCTTGTGGGGAGTTGCCTGCATGCTGAAGCCTGGGCGCGCTGAGTTCAGCGCGCCCAGACTTCGCGCAGCTCTCCGCAAGGCGCGGGAGCCCGGCACCAGGCTCCCACGACTTGCAGAGAGTTGCCTGTTCTGGGGGCTGGGGTCGGGGGTCGGTGGAAGCTCGGGCTTCCCCCGCCCCAGCCCCATGCCTGGGGGGGGGGAATAATTTTTTTCCCTTTATTTTCCCCCAAAAAAACTAGGTGCGCCTTATGGGAGGGTGCGTCCTATAGGGCGAAAAATACGGTACTCACCTCCTTGGGCAGAGCAGACTTCAAGTGGAAATAAGGACATGCTTGTAACACCCCTCTTCTCACCAAGGAAAAATCACTGCCTGAACCTCTCCCCCTTCCCACTTTTACATATCCCTGAAAGCTGCTCTATGGTTTTTCCTGAGCTGGAGGGTTACATATTAGTAAATCGTCTATTAACAGTTTGCTAATGTTTAATATCTGATATTTTACTTATATAATAGCTGTGACTCAAAATGCATAGCAACATTTACTATCTGGGCAGGCAGTTTTGGAAGGGAAGTCTGTGCTCTGGCATTTTGTGCAGGAACCAATCCTGGTACATAAACTACATTTGACATGAAATATGTCCTTTGCATCTAATGTCCCTGGATTTTTAAATTTAAAAATATGCAGATAGAACCAACCGGGAGGGGCTGATAATTAATGGGCCAGAGAAGGGGGAAATTTAAACCCTTCTCTTCCTTTGCTGGTCTCAAACAGAATTCATCTTTTAAAGTTAATATGTACTTAGGGTGATGGCAAGGGATTCCCAACAAAGCAAATACCAGTTTTGGAAGAGGGACTTTTCTCAGGAACACATGTTTGTGGGGAGCATTATATTTTCCCATCTGATCCCATTAACCATTCCTTCCAGTTGATACTATTTGCTTTTTTTAAAGGTGCCACATGTGGTTTGGCCCCTAGGGCATATATGAAGGGGACCGGTTAAAGGCAGTACAGGCAGCGACTGTTTTAGGCGCATCTCATATGTGTGTAACCATGCTCACGTGCATTACACCGAACCCGGACGTAACCCCAAGACATTACAAAAAAGGGGCAAGGTGGGGCAGGGGCAGAATGGAGTATTTGCAGGCTTTTTCAGTGATGTTTCCAATATACATGATTTCACTTAAATGGGTCCTGTACCTGATAGGGGATTGGAGCTGCCCTTCCTGCGCCCCCATCGCTGAGCTTGGGGTGCAACAGAGGCACCAAGGGAGCCAATGCTGTGCACCCACTGAGCCCAGTTGGATCAAGGCTGGTGGGAGGAGGGCAATTTCACTCCACCACACCTGTCTGTAGCTAAGGGACAGGTTCTGATCTAGTTCTCATGGTGATGGTAAGCCTGTATCTGGATTATGCAACTTCTGACTATAGGTGGGGAACATGTGATGTCATGTTCTTCCACAGAAAAACAATTCCCCAGCATGTCAGGAAAGAGGCAAGAGCCATTTCCTATGTCAACATTTTCCCTCTTTTAACAGAATCCTAGAATTGTAAAGTTGGAAGTAGGGCTGGGCGACGTATCAAGACATTGTACAAAATCAGCTCAAAGTCTACATCATGGTAATGGTTTCATAATATTTGACATGGTGATATATTCCAAATCATGATGTGTATGTGTGCTATGTAAAAAATTGTGATGTGGTTAGAACCGTGAAGCCTGTTGTCGCTTCTCTCATAATTCCTGCCGCCCCTGTTCCTCTGTACTGGTAAATAACAGTTGCAACAATATATTAAAGGTAAGTAAAAATGTATCAGTTTTAGACTGCTAAGTAGTAGCAGTTGCCAAGACATTACCCCCATTTGCCTCTACAGTGGTACCTCGGGTTAAGTACTTAATTCGTTCCGGAGGTCCGTTCTTAAACTGATCTTAACCTGAAGCACCACTTTAGCTAATGGGGCCTCCTGCTGCTGCCGCGTGATTTCTGTTCTCATCCTGAAGCAAAATTATTAACCCAAGGTACTATTTCTGGGTTAGCGGAGTGTGTAACCTGAAGCGTGTGTAACCTGAAGCGTATGTAACTCGAGGTACCACTGTATATAGTTATGATATACAGTCAAACCTCGGTTGTTGGATGTAATCTGTTCCGGAAGCCTGTTCAGCTTCTGAAACGTTTGACAACCAAGGCACAGCTTCCGACTGGTTTCAAGAGCTTCCTGCACTCAAACGGAAGCTGCATCAGACGTTCAGCTTCCAAAAAACGTTGAAAACCTGGAGCATTTACTTCTGGGTTTTCAACGTTTGGGAGCCAAAACGTTTGAAAACGGAGCCATTGAGGAACCGATGTTTGACTGTATTAGTTTATCGCGATGCTTAACTGGGGATAAAAACCAGGCATTTCTCAGCCCTAGTTGGATGGGACCCTGAGAGTCTTCTAGTCCAGCCCTGCAGTCCAGCATCCATGTTGTATGGAAGAACATTCCGTCATGCCAGTCCCCACTTATAGTCTGAAGTGGCACAGCCCTATCATAGATTTCCCACTTCCGTGAGTAGAAACTTTTTTCTCTTTTTCTCTTTACTGGGCTGGTAGTTTGTTTGTATTATTGCCCCAAAGCCACATTTATGGCATTTGGAAAACACACGGCCTTGGGGCCTAACTCGGTTTTCACAAGACGCTAGAGCAGTTCTGTTCCCACCAGGGATAGTGAGAGGAAAGTGACTTCCACAGATTCCCCTCTTGAGCCCTTCAAAAATCTGCTCTGGGTGGGATTGAGGGATCTTGTGCAGCAGTATGAGATGAAGCACACTCTCCTTCTGCTGTCAGGTTCCTCCACTGAATCTCACCAGTCCCTAGGCAGAACTCTTCTATTTACGGATGCCTAGTTAGGATCCTAAGTCAGTTTTGTCAGTTAAAGTACTAGATATGAACAGATGGGTATGCCAGTGTGCCAGTCTGCCTGACAGTCTTCTCTTTTCTAAACAGGAAGTCCTCCATCTTTGTCCCAGGTGAGGAAGAGGTCTCCTGGCTCTATTCTAATCTGTGCTGCAGCTTGATCCTTTATAGTTTTACTGAGTAAAATTGGGTTTGCATCCATGTATGGATGGGACTGTTGTGTTAGTAATTCAAGGATATAACGGGGTGCATGCCATTGTATGGCACTGGGGTTTTGTAGGTTGTGTACACACTTGGGTGTTAGTAGTGTACATGGGTTGCACAGAAATGATTTTTCCATGTGAGCTTTTGGGCACTTTCATCCACACATGACCACTTCCAGTTTAAATCGGTCTTGATATTTCCCGCCTGCACTAGGGGGATGCATTCATTCTATGCATTGTTGACCCCTCTCCCCAATTACTGCTTCCCTGACCTCCAGAAGTTCCAGAAACCTGAGGACCATCATAGGCCCAGGTATTTCCTTAAAAAAAAAATAGTTTTGTCCATGGATTAGCACAATAACAAATGTCCACCAAAGTTTTAAGCATTTTCCACAGTGGGCAAAATAGCCTATTTTAAACAACTACTTTTGAAATAGTTTTTTTTAAAAAAAAAATTTTTCACCAGAGTCAACAGCCTTCTAAGGAATGCCTCTGTAGGGCAAACAATGGCCAGGCAGGTGGGAGGAGCAGGTGCCTCTGATCTCCAAACACAAAAAGTTGTGGGGCAGCTCAGAGAAAAGCCTGCCTTGCCCCACCCTCCAGTCTCTGCTTTTCAATTTGTATTGTATTATTTTATGTACTGTGACTTTCCATTGTTTTATTGATTATAGTTTAGAAATTATTTATTATAATTGTTAAGAGTGGATTTCTGTTTAATTTTTATATGCTGATATTTAATATTATTCTATACTATTTCAATGGATTGTTGAATATTACTTTATTTCATATAAGTTGCTTATTTTAAAGTTATGTTTTATTATCACATTTTTGTATTGGATTAGATTATTATAAGGTGTACATTCTTTGTTTCTTCAGCTTGTAAACCGCCTTGGGTATAGAAAAATAGAAAGACGGTATACAAATTAAAAGTGATGATGATGATGATAAAAGTACATTCCACACATGGTCAAGTCAGGATGGGAAGACTGATTTGGGGGAGAAGGATTTAAATACAGTGTTTTTCTATTTCTTTCCTCTTTCCTTTTCTTCCTCTTGTACCTGCAAAGGCCATTTTATTTTTAATACAGCTGTTTTGTGCAAAGGCAGTTCTGCAACAAAACAGTTGTTTTTTAAATAAAAACAAATTATGGTGAGTTTGCCTTCATCAACAATGGGTTGAGCTAGGCACACCACATCCTTTCATTTAGGCTGATGAAAACAAAATGACTATTTTGCGCTCAGGTGATGAGGGCTGTGGTGATAGATGGCGCCAGCAAAACATCACCAAACCTATAAAACCAGCCCATAATGCGCTTCAGTGTATCCAGTCTTAGGCAACATGCAATTACGCAATTTTATGTTGGAATTCCTCTCCTTAGCACATTATCTGCAGATAGGGGAAATCAGAAATAAATGGGGTTGGGGCTGAGTGTTGACTGCTATGCAGATCAGGGATGCATCAAATCCATTTTAAACTGCTGTGTGTCGTCATCTTCTTTGGCGATCACTTGTAGCTGAGTAAGATTGTCTTCCATGAACATGGTCTTAACAGTGAGTCCGTAAGTGGCTGTGGAAACCAATTCTGGATCCACACATCCTTCCACAGTGGGGACATAGGTTTCCGAGTGGGAGTTGATCATGGTGAGGATTTGCCAAACGTGCCTTCCTCTTAGCATGTTTCTCTTTTCATCCCGAGTTTGAGTGTCTTCAAAGTCCATGACACCTTTGGTAAAGGCTGTTCTCCAAATGGAGCACTTACAGGCCAGTGTTTCCCAGTTGTCGGTCTTTACGCTATATTTTTTTAGATTTGCCTTGAGAGAGTCATTAAACCCCTTTTGTTGATCACCAACATTATGCTTTCCATTTTTAAATTCAGAATAGAGTAGTTGCTTTGGAAGATGATAATCAGGCATCCGCACAACATGACCAGTCCAATGAAGTTGATGTTGAACAATAATTGCTTCGACACTGGTGATCTTTGCTTCTTCCAGTATACTGTCATTAGGTCGCTTGTCTTCCCAAGTGATTTGTAAAATAAAATTGAGATACCATTGATGGAATCTTTTGAGGAGTTTATCAGTGGTCCATGTTTCACAAGCATACAGTAAGCTTGGTAGTACAATAGCTTTGTAAACAAGCATTTTTGTTTCCCTGTGAATGTCCCGGTCCTTAAACACCTGCAATTCAATCAGGAGAAAGCTGCACTCGCAGAGCTCAGGTGAGGCCCTTGTGGAAAGATAACTGCCCAGGTAGGAGAAGTGATCAACACTTTCCAGCATTACACCATTGAGTTGGATTTGTGACACTACAGAGGGGTTGTTTTCTGCCTGTTGGTGCAGCACTGTGGTTTTTTTGGATGTTGAGCTTTTCGTAAGCTTCTGCAAAGATATTTGGAGGTCATCTTCAGAGTGCACACACTACATTATCATCAGTGTACTGAAGCTCTATGATGGAAGTTATGGTAACCTTACTCTTTGCTTTAAGCCTACTCGGACTAAAGAGCTTTCCCTCTGTTTGATATAATCGTACCTTGGTTTTCGAACAGTTTAGTTCACAAACAACTTGGAACTCGAAAGCCACAAACCCAGAAGTAGGTGTTCTGGTTTGCAAACTTTGCCTTGGAAGCTGAATGTCCGGCGCGGCTTCCACGGCTTCCAATTCGCTGCAGGACACTCCTGCAGCCAATTGGAAGCTGCACCTTGATTTCCGGACATTTCGTAAGTTGAATGGACTTCCGGAACACATTCTGTTCGAAATCCAAGGTACAACTGTATATGATTTCTACTCTGGTGGGGAGTTTCCCTTCGACAAAATGTAGGATCATGGCAGTGAAAATAATAAATAGAGTTGGGGTGATAACACAACCTTGTTTAACACCTGATCCCACTGTGAATGTTTCACTTTGAGAGCCATTGTTATCTGCGATTGTTGCTGTAATATTATCATGTAGGAGCCGAATAATATTCACAAATTTATCTGGGCAGCCAATTTTCAGAAGCAAAGTCCACAGGGCATTACAATTTACTGTGTCAAAGGCCTTAGTCAGGTCAATAAACACCATATACAGGGGGTTGGTTTTGCTCTCTGCATTTTTATTGAAGTTGAGCAGTGAAAATCATGTCCACTATCACTCTAGATGGTCAAAAAGCATTTTGGGATTCAGGAAGGGTAGTCTTGGATATTGTTAGGAGATGGTTTGCTAAGATCCTTGCAAGAATTTTGCTGGCCGCAGCTAATAAAGAGATGCCTTGAAAGTTTCCACAATCTGTTCTGTCACCTTTTTTAAAAGAGATTGATAATTTTGGCATCCCTAAAATCTGCTGGGATCTCCTCTCTCTCCCAGATTTTTTCGATGAGCTTGTGAAGTTGTTGTGTAAGTTCAATTTCGCCCACTTTGAAGACTTTGGCAGGTACCCCTTTCTGGTCTGCTGGCTTTGTTGTTTTTCATTTGGTTAATAGCTGTACAAAACTTGCCCAGATTTGGAGATACTGCTGTGTGTACACACCCTTAAAGCAGGAGCAATTCTAAAAATGGATTTTTCTCTAGACAATTTGTAGGATCAAAATAAAGGAAAACAAAACTAAAGGTCGCCTTCAATTTCTATGAAAGCATAGGAATATGAATGAAACATAATCTCAGTGTCATAATTTCAGAAAAGTGCAAGCATGCTATCCAAGCCCATTTAAGAATGTAGTTGTCTAAAGCAGGTGTCTAAAAATAAGCAGGGATGGGGACTGACAAACCTCTCTGTGCAGGGGCTCATCACCACTAAATCCAATTTCTGATGGCCATGGCAATTGGAGCAGACCCAGACCCCTCATCCGCCCAAGCAGATGTGGAGGGATGTCATATAGGGAGTAGATTTGGGGCAAGGTGACAGGTGAGTTGTACACATGCATCTGAAGTTTTGCTAGGTCATTTCACTGACAGGGCTTCTGTACCCTGATTTGTATCGCCTGTCATGGCATGACAGGGATAAGGGAAATCACATTCTCCTTTCCCTGGGATCCTTCAAGACACAGATGCTCTCCTGGGCTTTGCACCTTGGAATAGTTTTAAGTATCAGAGCTTTGTTGCAGTTTAGTAAAAGTGCTTGAACATTCTCCCACAGAACCACACTTTCCATGGTTCACTAAGGAGAGGAAACAACAGTCAAACCAGTCTACGTCTGCTGTGTAGAGATAGCTTATTTGTACCTTAGTATGACTGTTGACTGTATCCTGGTATTTTTGCATGAGTGTGTGAGAGAGTTGGATTTCCACCTGTTCAGTTGCTGAGGTAGCAGCTGAGCTGTAGCAAGTGGCAGGTAATAGTGTTTATCATATTTTTCAAAAATAATAATATAAATATCACAATATATTTAGCACAATATCAAGAGAACGCTGAACATACGGATATTTCACATTAAAAAATCATGTATAATTTCTTTATTTATACAAATAAAGTTAAGGATAAGTAAATTAAGAAATAAGAAAGCTACATCTTTACTTTGTACTTCCATTTTCTAATAGTCAGTACTGTAAAGGGGTTTAACCCTTTCACAAATCTGAGATTCTTCTTCTACAATCTCTAAGTCTCATTGTATCACTAAGTTTAAATAACTGTGCTAGTTGCAGAAACATCCTGTAACTAAAAGAGTTTTCCCCCAGTGTCCCCCCCCCAAATTTTTTTTTCCCACTGGAAAGCTGGGTTGGTGGAGGGGAAGTCCTCAGAGCATCTTTACACATCTCTACTCATCTGGGCAACCCCAGAGGACTGGGTTCAAGTGCTTTAAGCACATCTGATCAGACATCTGGGGAAGGAGCGGAATGCTAAATTTATATTGGCCCCTTGTCAGGAAAATAGTGCATGACTGTTTTACCAAGCTGTTAAAGGCACACTCTGGTAAGTTACTACTTAATACACAGCCACCTGTTTTCACTTGATGCCTGCTGTGGAGGGGAAGGGTGGCTAAGGAGAAAGTGTGTGTGTGGCTAGAGCATGAGACTCTTAATCTCAAGAACAAGGGTTCGAGCCCATGGCTGGGTGAAAAATTTATGGACTTCAGGGGGTTGGACTAGATGATCCTCATGGTCTCTTCCAACTCTACAGTTCTGTGATATTTGTGTGTGTGTGTGTGTGTAAAATTCAACATCTACACAATCTGCTTACTGATTTCACTAAGTATACATAGGATTGCTAGCTTTGTAAAATGAGCTTCTTCTGGTGAAAGACCTTATTGGGTAGGATAACAAGGTAGCAAAATTCTTAGGTGCACTGAGAGTGCAGTTACTATTGACTAACAAAATTGCTTTGTCATTTTGAGCTGAAATTGTCTTCATCCACAAATTGTAAACTCATCAACTATTTATATATATAAAAATTTAACTTGCAGTGCTAAATTTAGAAAGATTACTCTCTCCCAGGCAAGTGCAATAAACATGAGATCATTCTTAGAGCACTTTCCTTCTATGACTCTCTGACTGTTGTATGTGACTCAAAATGTACCAAGCAGCTTTGTAGAAACAACCTCTCCCTTGGCCTGTGTCAAAATTAAGCAATGTTTTCCAAATCTGTGTATTTTTTCATATCAGTTTAACTGTCATGGCTTCTTCCAAAGAATCCTGGGAATTCTGTTAGGGATCCCAGTTACGCAGGTCTCCTCTTGATACGGCCTATGGGTGTGGATCTGCTAGAACTGGTGGCAATTTCTCTCTCCCCCCCCCCCTTTGTCCCAGGCTTTTCATTTTGCATCACCACCAGCCCATAGAGAATATTGAAGTGACCATGACTTTGGGTCAATATTAAAAAATATTTGACTGACTGATTGACACTGGGTGTGTTTTATGAATTGTAGAATTGTGGAGTTGGAAGGGTCCCAGGGGTCATCTAGTCCAGCCCCCTGCAATGCAGGAATCTCAAGTAAAGCATCCATGACAGATGGTCATCCAACCTCTTAAAAACCTAAAAGGAGGGAGAGGTTGCCATCTTTTGAGGGAGCCTCAGCTATGTGTTTTGAGGACTATTTGGCTCTTTGGAATAGTTGGCCATTTCACTCTAGACTGGTGGATGGGACTTGAGACTCTCCAACTCCCATCAGCTCCAGTGGCCAAGGAGGATGGGAGTTGGGACTAGCTACAAATGGAGGGGCACAGGTTCCCCATCACTCCCCTAGAGGGCACTAACTACAGTCAAACCAACTTCAGCTGATATAACTGTATTACTATGCAAACAGTTGCCATAGTTCTTATCTTAATTATTCACAAAAGAGCCTTGTGAGTTAAGACACAATTCTTCTCAACTTATAGATGGAGGCTGAGAAGACAGGGACTTGTCCCAAGACCATCAAATTGGATGCTATCCCTGACATGTCCAAAGCTGGCTCAGTGAAGTAGGGAAAGGAAAAGGATTAATTATTTCTTGTCTAAGATGATGTGTTTCTCCAGATTGAGCGATGGCATTTTGATTTGGCCACATTGTCAGGAACTAGCTAGTTAGGAAATGAATATTGTGAAAATCCAGCTCAGCCAGTCACTTTCTCCCAGTTTCATCTACCTCATAGGAGAGTTGAAACAATAAAGAGGAAGCTCATGTATGATAAGCTCCTCAAAAGGAGGGGAGGACAAGAATATAATATACATAACCAAGGAGGCAGACCAGTAAGCTGCTTACTGTAACAATTCAACATGAGACCTCAAATCCACCACAGGGTGTTCTAGAGTTCACCTGGCTCTCTAGTTTGCGTAGACATCCCTCCACTTAGCCCGACAAAAATCCTTGTGTCAGTCATAGATGTTTGTCCTTTCCTTCCAGAAGGCGGGGCAAGGGAATCTCTCCTTTGAATTTCAAAACACCTGTAGTTATTTCAGAGAATTTGGGAGAGGTTTGGGACCTCATATAGAACATAGTATTTAAAAAGAAAAAAAGGGAAAGGGAAAAAAGTTTGTGTTACTACCATGAACTAATGCTTCCTTACTCCCCTTTCCTCCAACCTTTTCCCCACAGACAATGCCCCCCTTTAGCACTGGGGTCATGGGCCATCACCGGGCACGTCGCCGCTGAGCCAGTTCCCCCCTTTCCTTTCCCCACCTAAAGATGGCCAGTGCCAACGAGACTGAAGAAGCCCATGGCTCAGCGCCCCACGCAGCCTCCACCTATGCCAAGCTGCTGCTCTTGGGCCTCATCATCTGTGTGAGTCTGGCAGGGAACCTGACCCTCTCGCTGCTGGTCCTGAAAGAGCGTGGCCTCCACAAAGCACCCTACTACTTCCTGCTGGACCTGTGCCTGGCTGATGTGATCCGCTCAGCTGTCTGCTTCCCCTTTGTCCTCGTCTCAATCCGCCACGGCTCTGCTTGGACTTACAGTGTGTTGAGCTGCAAGATTGTGGCTTTCATGGCTGTCCTCTTCTGTTTCCATGCTGCCTTCCTCCTCTTCTGCATCAGTGTCACACGCTACATGGCTGTGGCCCATCACCGCTTCTATGCTAAACGCATGACCTTCTGGACATGCGTGGCTGTCATCTGCATGGTGTGGACTTTGTCCGTGGCCATGGCCTTCCCACCCGTCTTCGATGTTGGGACCTACAAGTTCATCCGTGAGGAGGACCAGTGCATCTTTGAGCACCGCTACTTCAAAGCCAATGACACCCTGGGCTTCATGCTCATGCTAGCTGTGCTGATCTTTGCAACCCACGTGGTTTACATCAAGCTCCTTCTCTTTGAGTACCGCCATCGCAAGATGAAGCCTGTCCAGATGGTCCCAGCTATCAGCCAAAACTGGACGTTCCATGGGCCGGGAGCCACTGGGCAAGCTGCAGCCAACTGGATTGCTGGCTTTGGCCGTGGCCCCATGCCTCCTACCTTGTTGGGCATCCGGCAGAATGCTCACGCTGCCAACCGGCGCTTGCTGGGCATGGAAGAATTCAAGGCTGAGAAGAGGCTAGGCAGGATGTTCTACGTCATCACTTTGCTCTTTTTGGTTCTCTGGTCACCCTACATTGTGGCCTGCTACTGGAGGGTATTTGTCAAAGCCTGTAGCATCCCCCACCGCTACCTCTCCACAGCTGTTTGGATGAGCTTTGCCCAAGCTGCTGTCAACCCCATAGTTTGCTTTGTACTCAACAAGGACCTCAAGAAGGGCTTGATCACCCACATTCCCTGCTGGAGGACAGAGCCTGAACTGCCCAGAGAGCCTTATTGTGTGATGTGAGGAGTGCCAAGGGTTGGCTAGAAGGCATCTGCCTGTGCCAAACTGAATTTGAGTTTCATTTCTTTCTTATTTATATATCACACAAGATGCCAAAAGATGGGTCGTTCTGCTTCCCCTGCAATTTTGGCCATGGTTCCCCAGAGTACTTGGTGTCACAATAGACTATGAGCGCTTCAGTTATCCCAGGGCAAATATCCAAAACCACTCATTAACTACAGTGAGATCAGAGCTGGATTCTGGTCTCAGCTCCCCTGGGGTAAATCCAAAGCTATACGATGACAGTAACTGGTCCCCAGTAGTGTTCCAGCCAGTGCTTAGAAAGGGTACAAAATATCCTGTGCATCATGGAGTTTTCCTCTTTTTATAGCCCACAAACTCTATCCAGTTGCTTCAGTCAGACACTGCAAAACTCCATAGAACCAACACCAGAAACTTCTTTGTCCATTATTTCAAAGTGTTTGATCTAGCAGCTCTAAAGGTCTGTCTGGCATCACTGAAAAGAGGCCAGATTTTTGTATTTGGATCTCCCAGAGTGAAGCCAAAGCCATCCCACTCACTGGAGCAAAACCACTTCATGCTCAGCAGGGCTGATTTGGCTTTACAGCTCGAGGGTGTTGATGGAAGCAGGGCTCTGATGATGGAATCTGCTTCTGTAGAAGATTGACTCTCCCATTCAGTTATTCATTCCATCAATTAAATCAATTCCACACGGTCTCAGAGTCTGAGGCTAAGTTGAGGGGGGCCCCACAGGGACAGGAAGGCTAGAGGGGCGGGGGAGGAAAGGAGGCAGTAGACACAGCTGTTTAAGGGAATGCCATGGAGCTAGCCTTGACTTGGCTCCTTGTCAGTCAGAAGCTGTAACCAGGGAGCCTTGGAAACCCCACCTCAGTTGCCATGGCAGCAACCAATCCAAGGCCCTGCAGACCATGTCACCCTGGAACAATGCAAGCAGGAAGATGCGGGTGGGGTGTGGGGGAGGAGGAAGCCACCAAGAAATCCTAACGCATTCCCTGAAGAGTGGGAGAAGGCAGAGACATCAACATGCAAGGCAGACAGTGGAGAGCATCCAAGGCTGCAGAAAGTGTAGGGTAACCACAGGAGAATCATGTGCAATGATGTCAATATGGCACATGCCCTGCTAAAATGGAAAGCAAAAACACTACTGTTGCAAGGCATATGTGCCACTATGCTCCCGCCACCCGTTTATTCTCACACATTCAGATCACACTGCACATTGCTTCCTCCTTGCCGTGTCACATCATAGAACTGTTTGCACTGTTCTTGTGAGACAATACCAGATCATGTATGGAAAGCTCACCTTTCCCAGAGTTGCTGTCTCGTACCTCTGGGTTTATTCCAGTGGACAAGTTGTCTGTGCTTTGGGTCATTGACAGAAAGAGGACAAATAGCCCTATGGCTCAGAAAAGGGCCTGGTTGTTCTAGTGTCTCTAAGAAGGGAGTCAAGCCTCGAAAAAGGGGGTGTGGGAGGAAGTGTTGCCGTCTCTGAGAGAAGAGGGGTACACTGGGTAGAGTGAGTGGGAGAGAGGACTCCAGTTCTGGGTTGCAGTGGTTGGCTTGTTTATTTATCTATTTATTAAAGAGAAAGGGAAATGTGGGGTTGGAACTCCTGGTTCTTTTTTCATCTGAACAGATGAATGGGGCCTGAAGTTTAGAGAATCTGGGAGTCCTGGGCTTGCTGGGTTCACCCTTAGTTGTGATACCCATCGGTCCCATTTTGGCTTTACCCCTCAGGCAGGTACTCCCAAAATCCAAGAAAATGAATTACCAGACATATTGCTTGAGGAGTGAAGGTGGGGAGACATGGGACATCCTAATTCAATGGGACTATTGTTAATGCTGAGGTGCTCCTCGTGGGATGGGGAGGGGAGAAAGGATTCAGGAGGAAAGAGGTGGTTGAGAAATGAGGCCTAGAAGAAGCACTGCTGGGAGTAACGTCAGAGAAAAATGGAGGAGGATGAGTGGAGGGATAAGTCAGGGAAAGTATCAGGAGCAGAGCACAGTTTGGGAGGTGGGAGTAGGGATGGGAGGGTGGGGACATCGTGAACCAGGTGAGGATGCAGGGATTGGGGCTGTCTCCCACTTGTTCCCCTTCAAAGGACCCAGATGCTGACTTTTGCCTCTGAAGACAAGACTGTTCGTCTTATTCTCCAGTCCTGCACCCACTGAATGGCCTTAAATCACTGGCCAGCATTATGGCCACCCTGCAGAAAACTGTATTTGAAAAAATATGGGAGATGAACACAGATTATTTCCAGGATGCTTTTTCTGGAAAGAGACTTGAAAGAAGTTGAGATGTTTTTGTTTTTAAAAAGGAAATTGAATAAAGAAATTGCAACTTTAGTGGGAGAGGGAGGGTTGGGTGGGGGCACAGGACAGATGGATGGATGTGTGTCCCCTGCAACATATGCTTCTGAACTTCTTTCAGATGGGGGCAGCTTGGGGGGGTGGGTAGGGAATGACTGGATTGAGGGGTGGAAATTGATTTTTGGGGTGGGGACTCTGTTCTATCCTGCCCCACCACCCCCTTTTTGTGTCAAATTTGTTTCCATTCCCTCCTTTTTCTGGGGATTTTCTCATTTTCTTTTCCTTTCCTTTGTTTTTTTATATAAATATATAAAAAACATGGAATGAAATGCAAAATTCCTGGGTGATTCTTTTTGAGTCAGAAGCAAAAAAAAAAAAAGTGAATACAAACATTCCGCTGAGGGCTAACATGACTTGGAAGATCCACGATCCCTCAGGGGACCTGCACAGGAAAAATGCTTAATTCCTCTCTCCCTGTGCTGTGGCCCCAATTATGTCATGTGAGTTGAACCTGGAAAATATTATCACAGTTCTTGGAAACTTCAATTTTGACCAATGGAAAGTTAAAGAGCACGAGGATTATAGTTGCCACCTTTACTGTGTTCAGATGGTGCTTTTGAAAGAGCAGAATGCCTTTTCCAACAGTGAAAGTTCAAGACTGCAAAGTGAAAGTCTTCATTTGTGCAGAGTGCCTTCCTCTGATGGGAAGCACTTTAAAAACGTAGACAGAATGCCTTGGAGTATAAGCAGCGTGTCCCCTTCAGCTGTGGGGAAATAATGGAATCACCAACCCCACAATTTGTTGTCACTTTGCAGACTCCTCTTCTGGCAAATGGCCAGGATGAAATGTTGACAAATTGACAATCCTAATGGGAATTCTCAGCTGTAATCCCAGATGGGATTTAATGCAATAAACAACTTTGCACATGGGAGCCCACTTGCATCTGCTTTCAGTGTTAGGGCCCAAATATAGGGGCAAATGATATTAACGCATTTGCATGTAGATGCACTGGCCAGTGAGACAGAAGATGTCTCTCTCTCTTACTTTTCCCATACCTCCAGTCTAGCCTTTATGATTCTGGATGCAACACAAAATTACCACTAGGAAGGCCTGAGCCCCAACTCTTAAATAATAAAAAATAATAAACCCATAATGACAAAGGCAGCAAAAACTGAACATTTGAAAAGCTTTTGTAAATAAAAAGGTCTTGATCACCTGGCAGAAGCCATCTAAACCTGGCTGGCAATGATTTCTTAACGGGCCCAGCAACAGGGGCTCCACCACTAGCACAGCCCAACACTAGTAAAAGGGGTGGTTAGTCTCTCTTCTACCCCAGGAAGAGGCTTTGGCTGAGCCCTTCCCTCAGGCTCCTCAGCCACTCACTACTATTTGTCTGTGTCTACTTGGCAACAAGTGGCGGAAGGGTGTAATAAAGAGGCAGGGCCAAGCCTCTCTTGCTGGTCCAAATGTACAAGAGGTGGCTAGGTGTGCGACAGGGAGAAAAGCCATAGGAACAGGGTGGTATTGTTATACAGGCTTTTGGCCCATGACTTGTGATTGCCTATCCCTAGTGTATAAATATGGTCTTCTCTAGAAAAGCTATTCTATATGGGCACTTCCATACTGCTATTTTTGATCACATGCCAGCAAATTCTAAATGTGCAATTACAGTCGAGTAGGGAATCTTATGCAACAAGTCCACTCCCCCAAAAGATTGGACATTTTGTGTTAAGTTGATGGGGAAATGCACTAGGATGAGCAGGATAACACTTGATGTAATGTCAAATTTGGCTGCCCCACAAACAAATGGGGATGAATGTTCACCTCACAAACAGAAGGTACACAGAAGAGCGACAACCTATAGCTGAGGGAACAAGGGTGTCTCACATCCCGTAGATCTCCTTAATATCTTTACTCAAACAGAGGCAGCCATGTTTCTTCTGGCACTTAAGTCCCAACTCTGAAAGCTAGAGTTGCTTTGCTGTACTGTACTTTGTTTTACCAACCCAATCAGGAAACACATGCTCTGGCAGATAGCCAGTTAAGCCAGTCCCAGAAAAGGTGCATTGCTTTTGTCTGGTCTCCAGAGCTGCTAGACTCCATCCTAACTTGCTCTGCTCACATTCCACCAGATTTTCTCTGTCTGCCAACCTGGCTCCATCCACAGCACCTATCTTGAAATAAGAAGCTGGCTAACCTGACACAAAACAAAGAAAAGTCGACACGGAATTTAGAGAGACTGCAGTCATTCTTAATATTTATTTATTTCTCAATCAATCAATCAAAATGTATTTACAATTTGATAGTAAAGAAACCTCCAAGCAGTTTACCAAAATGTGTTGGTGCTGCACTATAAATGTAACAGGTTTCCCCACAACTGTAGGGACCTTGCCATCCTCTGCTGCATTTTGAGGTGACCAGGGAAAAGCTACAATGTTCTTAACTGTGTGGCATTTCAGAACTGCTGTATTGGTGAGAGGGATACACCACTTTCCATTCTTGAGAAGGAAGGTAGGACATAAATGTAATTTAGCACAGGAAACTTGGTTTTTATTTCTTCTAACCTTGAAAAACCCCTCAAGGTATAAATAAAACCAGTAGCTTAAAATATTCATTATTTTTTAAAATTACGAATTTAAATGCAGGTCAACTTTACATATCTGGGTCAGCCTGCTGAAACAGATTTTTTTGGGCAGGTGCCCCAAACAGTACAGCAAAGGCACTTGCTTGATGTCAAGCTGCAACTTGTGTGTGTGGGGGTGGGTGTTCATCATAGGAGAAAACATGCCAATGTAAGCCACGTTTTAGCAAAGACAAAAAGATCTGTATAAAAAACATTATCAGCAGGAGAGGCTATTTGGACAGTGGTCTGCTAAAGGAAGAAAAGGAGACTGCAGAGCTGAATGAATTCCTTGCATCTGGTTTGGAGTGGAAGCTTGCAGGATCTTGAAGCTCGCTTTCACAGGAAGGGAGCCTGAGGATTTGAGGCAAACAGCAGTGACAAGAGATGAAAGTCTAGTCCCTGTGGGGAAAGGCTAATCTGAGGCCTATACCATCTGGTATCCTATTGGCTTGGCAGTCACCCACTTGGCTTTAAACTGCCTTAACCCGTTTCCTGTGTTCCCTAGGCAACCCCCCCCCCCAATATTTTAATGTGAACATTTGTTTCAGGCAGTGATCAATATCACAATGACTTATCTTTAGGGCAATTAGCATATGTAAATGAAAACTACCAACCACCAGGATAGCTGACAAATAATTTAGAGCCTGTACAGAACACTTCTATTTCAGAGCTGCCTGGGCTTCAGTCTTGAGGAATCCCACTTGACAAGGACAAAGCTTTGGTTGCACAACCTCCCTATCATCCAACTGCTTCTTTGGCTTTCCACAGATCGACCCTGGGAGAAGAATCCTTGCTTCCAAAAGCTGGATCATAGAATTGTAGAGTTGAAAGGGACCCAGGGGTCATGCTGCAATGCTCCCATGGCAGATAGCCACCCAACCTCTGCTTAAAAGTCCGCAACCTCTCGTGGAAGGCTGTTCCACTGCTGAACAGCTCTCACTGTCAGAAAGTTTTTCTGAATGTTTAGTTGGAATATCCTTTCTTGTAACTTGAATCCATTGGTTCAAGTCCCATCCCCTGGACACTAGACTTCTGTTGATGCAGCCCAGAAGAGCATTAGCTTTTTTGGCTACTGCATCACCCTGTTGACTCATGTTAAGCTTGTGGTGCACTAAGACCCCTAGATCCTTTTCACATGTCCTGCTAGTAAGCCAGGTGTCCTCCATCCTTTATTTGTGCATCTGGTTCTTCCTGAAGAACCTAACATTTGAGCTAATTTCCTGCAAGACGTTGCAGAAATCTTATGAGATGCCACATAAATCTTCTGAGTTCACCAAGATCTTGCCAGAAATCAGGGCTGATGCCAGTGCTGCTTCTCTGCCAGTGCCAGAGGTGCCAGGGACCCCACAGGGCCCCACCTTAGGGACTTCTGCCTCATGGCCCTGGCAAGTGGATCACAGGTCTAAATTGTAAAAGTGCCATTCAAGAGTGCCATACAGCAAATATGCCACAGCCTCACAAGTTTTTGGATGGCATTACCTGGAAGCAGGTCAGGAATGTTGTGTGAGAGTGAAGCAGGAATGGAGACCTGTCTCTAGACCACAAGCCAAGCCTGTTGACGTCCTGCTCCTATCCAGATATGGCACAAACTCAAACTGCCAAGGCACTCACCTACCCACCAAACGGTCACCTATGATTCAGAAAGAACACTGACACCCCTACATACTATCACTAGTCCCTGGTTTTTTTAGTGGAAGCTCTCTTTATACTGCCCTACAATTCTGTCTTCCCCCAACATTTAGCTTAAAAGGCCAAAGTTGTACTGTGCCAGTTTCTGCAAGGGGCTGAGATGCAAATGAGGTACAGCAGTCTATTATTTTTAACATATTTAAGTATTGTCAGACAATGTTTTTCATCCAGCATAATGGAGTAGCCAGTACTTACTTCTAAGCTAGATGAAAAACAAATCTCTACATAGAAATTGTGGGCAAATCCTAAAATGAGTTAAGGTGTAAAAAGGTTCACGTGAAATTACTATCAGTATTTGGATTTCAAAGATAACCCTAATCGTTGAAAATGTAATCTACATTAAAAAGTAACTTATTCTCAGTTGTAGCTGAAAAGGCCATAATCAAGTTCTCTGTTTAACATTATATTATTTGCATGTACAGAATGACATTTTTGAGTGTCCCAAGTGCTTTGCATATTACCTCAGTAACTCCTTGGAGACACCGCGATAAACTCTGAGGGCTCTGGGGGAGTCGGAAGGGACATTTTAAATGTGGTGAACTCACTCGTGCTCTTCTTGTCCTTGTTCTTTGCAACATAATACTTCCTTTACCACTAGAAGCAATCTCTAAGAGAAATTGCTTCCATCTTGTTCTCTACAGGTCCAGCACCCCCAACAGGCATACTATAAAATGAAAACCTGCTTCCATAGCCTGTGCTCACATTGCCACCTTGTGGAACCTGCTTCCACAGAAGCCTTCCTTATCCTATTATGCCACTCCAGCTGCAACAAACTCTCTTCATTCCTTTTCTACACAAACATCACTGTAAGACTGCACCATACATGCACTCTTAGGGGAAAACTCTTTGCCACATAGGATATTTTCAGCTTCCTCAACAGGTGCCTTATTATACTACATTTATTTTTATTTCTAAGCCCAGGTAAAAAATGAAGGGCTATTCCAAAAATGCCTCTTGATCCTCTTCATCAAGTTACCTCATCAGGACAGATTTTTCTTGCATTGAGACAGATACTGATCTCTGTTGCCAGGTACTGTCTCCTTCTATCAGCAGTAGCTCTCCCGGTCCTCAGGAAAAACTATCTCACTGCTGCCTAAGATCCTTTTATCTGGAGCCGATGGAGATTTAATGCTATGACCCTAACCCTACTTACCTGGAAGTAAGCACCATTGAATTGATTAGTACTTAAAGGTAAAGGTACCCCTGACCGTTAGTTCCAGTCATGGACAACTCTGGGGTTGCATGCTCATCTCACTCTATAGGCCGAGGGAGCCAGCGTTTATCCGCATACAGCTTCCGGGTCATGTGGACAGCATGACTAAGCCGCTTCTGGCGAACCAGAGCAGCGCACAGAAACGCCGTTTACCTTCCCACCAGAGCGGTACCTATTTATCTACTCACACTTTGACGTGCTTTCAAACTGCTATGTGGGCAGGAGCTGGGACCGAACAACGGGAGCTCACCCTGTTGTGGGGATTCGAACCGCCAACCTTCTGATCGACAAGCCCTAGGTTCTGTGATTTAGACCACAGCGCCTTAGTTATGAGTAAAAAGGGATCACTCCTTTGTATTATTTTGTAATTTGTTTCTTAAAAGAATGACACTGGCATATATACTTGCACCAGGAATGTTCAGAATTATGAGATAATGCTGCCATTCTAGTGTATTATAGCCGAGAGCATGCCACGCACTGCTTTTGTGTTCTGTCTACTGACCCAGAGAATAAACAGCAGTGAGGAACTGGAATAAATTTCAGCCTCATTTTACGGTCACTCCCACTCAGTCCAAGTGTTCTACAAATTCCTGCCCTAAATCCAACTGAGAGTAAAAAAAATCTTTTGGAAAGAGCCTCAGCACATTGGTGGAGCATATGCATTTGGTTTTAGATTCAAACCTTGCCACCTCCAGCAAGGGCATAGATCAGGGGTAGGCAACTTAAGGCCCATGGGCCGGATGCGGCCCAATTGCCTTCTCAATCTGGCCCGCTTTGGTCCGGGAATCAGCGTGTTTTTACATGAGTAGAATGTGTCCTTTTATTTAAAATGCATCTCTGGGTTATTTGTGGGGCATAGGAATTAGTTTATCTTTCCCCCCCAAAATATAGTCCAGCCCACCACATGGTCTGAGGGATGGTGGACCGGCCCATGGCTGAAAAAGGTTGCTGACCCCTGGCATAGATGGTGAACACCTCTACATATGATCTGGGAGAACTACTGTGAGACACCTGGGTAGCTCAGACTGTGGTGCTGATAATGGCAAAGTTGCAGGTTAATTCCCCATAAGGGACAGCTGCATATTCTTGCATTGCAGAGGGTCGGACTAGAATCCTCCAGTTCCCTTCCAACTTTACAATTCTATGATCACTCTATGATCTATGATCACTAAACTACGTGTTCTGTGACCCATGCTTTAGACCGAATCAGACAAGTATCACTGTAGTTTATTCTGACAATGGTTCTTCCAGATTCTGTGCAGAAGCGCTTTCCATGGATGTGGTCCACCAAAGAGCCAAGGCTGTTCCTGAAAGAAATGTGTTTACACTCTACTGAGTTCCAGAGCAGCTTCCTCATGTCAGTTTCTGTCCTGGATACAAGCCTCCTTTACTGTCTTTTGTTTTCTCATGTCTTCTCCCTTTTATTTCCAAGTCTGGAAGGAACTGCAACATTCTGCCAGGGTTTCTGCCATTTGTTTTCTGCATCAGGCATCGAAATGTCCAGAAACTGCCTACCTTCTCTCCTCCCAATTGGAAAGGCAGTTCGTCACTTTCCCCTCTGCCCAGGTACACGACGCCACACTCGCCCTCCCATCACTTTACACGGAGTTTGCCCTTTTAATGCCCTTTCGCGCATCCTGGAGAGGGCCTTTCCGAACTCTTCGCAACCCCCCCCCCGCACCTTATCATTATATTTTTATTAATTAGATCCGTATCCTGCCCCGCGGACCTCAGGGCGCTCCACAACAAAACATTCCGAAGCCACCCGGTGCCGCCAGCAAACGCGGAGTCCTTCGGGAGCCCCGCGGAGAAGAACAGGCGCCTCCCTCGCGCGCGCGGGGCTCCTGTCAGGCGGAGGGACATCGGGGACGCAAGCGAAATGGCCTCTCGGGCCGGATCTCGAATTTCCCGCCCTCCGCCCGCAGCGGGAGAAGGTCGCCTTTCGCGCTCCCTTGGTTTCCCGCCGCTTCTCTCGCGGGAACTCCGCCTCGCGTCCCTCGGCGCCTGCGCCAAAGGAGCACAACCGCGCCTGATTAGCCCTGGTGCGCATGCGCCTCCCAAGCCAGAGGGGAGAACCGAGATGCTTCGTACTTCGCCGGACATGGCCGAAAAGCGGCCCGTAGAAAAGACCTCGCCGGGGATTGGGCGAGCGAAAGACTCGTTGACCTATCCGTGTCCGCCTGCCTCCCACGTGGGGCAGGCGGGAGGTGGGACCGCAGCCAGCCAGTCAGCTCCGGGGCCGGGCGCGTGAGGGAGAAAGCTCTGTCGTCACTGGCCCGCCCCCGCTCGCCAGGGACCAACCAGCGGCAGCTGCGCAGGCTTCTCGCGCTCGGGCCGTTGGCGAAGCCCGTTTCTGGGGCGCCCCTCCCCCCTCCCGCTGGTCGCGGCGGTTGGGCTCGCGGCCTCCCGGCGACGCCAAGGGAGCGAGCGGAGCCGGCCATGAGCGGCGAGGGCGGGGCCTGGGACCCGGCGGCCGCCAAGCAGCGGCGTCTGGACCCGGCGCGCCAGTCGCAGAAGGAAACCGAGGCCGCCCAGGCTCTGGCCGACATGACGGCCTGGAGCGGAGGGAGCCTTGGCGGCGCCGGCCGGCAGGGGGCGCGCCAGGACGCCGCCGCCGCCGCCGCCGCCGCGCCGGAGGATGCGGCCGGCCAGCAGGAGGCGCGCGAAGCTGCCGCCGCCGCCGCCGCCCTCCTCCCCCCCCGCCCGAGCTCCCCCGCCGGGGACTCGGGCGCGGAAGGGACCCCGGGAGCCGCCGGCGACGAGGCCAGGGGCAGCCCCGGGGCGGGCGACGGCCGCGAGAGCCGGAGGAAGAGGAAGGAGGCCCGCGAGAGGCGGAGGCCCGTCGAGGCGGAGGATGAGTGCTCCATCATCTCGGTGGGGGAGGACGACGACGACGAGGAGGAGGAGGAGGAGGAAGGCGAGCCCGGAGGGGGGAGGCCGCCGCCGCCGCCGCCGCGCAAAACGGAGCAGTACCTGGAAGCGCTGGAGGCCGTGCAGTTGGAGCTGGAGGCGGTGAACCAGCAGGCCGGTCGCGCCTTCGCCCAGCTCAAGGCCAAGTTCGGCCACATGCGCCGCCCGCACCTGGAGCGGAGAAACCTCATCATCCGAAATATCCCCGGCTTCTGGGTCACGGCCGTATCCTGCCGCCGGGAAGAAAGCGGGGTTTGAATCAAATAAAAAGCAAAATGAGGATTGTGCTGTTTGTACTGGGTAGGGTGGGCAGGAGCGGGAGAAGTCGGGGCTGGGCCGAAGGGGACATGGACGCGTTTGAAGCTGCCCTACGCTTAGTAGGGTGACTGCTCTGTCCAGCCCAAGAGGACTGCCGAGCCTTCTCCGAGGTTTTAGGCAGATGAAGCGTGCCCTGGGTTTTGAAAGTTAAGGCCCTCTGTATCGCTGTCCCAGAGCCTTGGGAAAGCAGTTCTCTCTTGTTGGGCTATTATGAGCGCTGGATCTTGTCTTGGCCAGCAAGAAGCAAATTGCTTCCAGAGGCTTCAATAAGGTATTCCTGCCTTTCTGGATTTCCTCTTGTCCTTCTGCCTTGGCAGGAAATGACAAGCTTTAGCAGACTACTAGGAATTGCAATGTTTATATGCAAATTTTCAGGAAAGTAGTTGAGTGGAGTTCGTTTTCTTGATGTGGCAAGACCCTTGAGGAAGAGAGTTCCTCAAAAATATATAGTTATCTCTTCCATATGATGGATGTGAGAAGTGCAGTCTCAGATTTTCCTGCTATTTATTAACTATATTTGTATATACCCCCTTCCTACCAGAATCTTGGACTGCAGTATGTCGGTTTCCTTCCTTAACTTTCATTTTACAGTTTCTCAACCATCCCCAACTTTCAGCCATGATCAATGACCGGGATGAAGACACCCTGAGCTATATGACCAATCTGCAGGTGACTTCAGCAAAGCTGGTGCATGGGGGCATTGATAGATAGTCAAGTTATGGAGGGAAGGAATCCAATTGCAGCCTGGAAACCTGGGTTCTTTCTGTTTAAAGGACAGTGCCGTGGGTCAAAGGTTTCATGCTAGCCTTATGATTCTGACATTCTTTGATATGCCAGGTTGAGGATTTCACCCATGCAAAATCAGGCTGCAAGATCAAGTTCTACTTCAACAGCAACCCCTACTTCCAGAATGAGGTCATTGTGAAGGAGTTCCAGTGTGGTTCATCTGGTATGCAGTAGGGGCAGTATTTATGGGAACAGAACCCCAGATATGATGTGCTGTTGCTCACATCTTCTCCATTTGTGTCTCCATCCTTTCCAGGAAGACTAGTGTCCCACTCTACACCTATCCGCTGGTGGCGTAGCCAGGATCCAATAGCACATGGCCGGAAGAATTTTGGCCGCAGTTTCTTCACTTGGTTCTGTGACCACAGCTTCCCAGCAGGGGACCGTATTGCCGAGGTGGATAGTATACTCTGTCCTAAATTGCTCCTTGCATCCTTATATCCACACTCTTTAAACTCTTTTCTGCTTTCTTACAGATAATTAAAGAGGACCTCTGGCCTAATCCGCTGCAGTACTACTTGATGGGGGAAGGTGGTGAAAATGGTGAAGAAGACAGGTGAGGATGATTTGGTTGGTTGTTTTGCTGGCCTTATTCCCACTGTGTTTTCCAGGGGGGAAATGAATTGGAAAAAGATTCCTATGCAAATAAGGGTAATTAGCATCTAAAATTGTCTGATGCCTGAGTGATCTAATTTAGTAAGTAAGCAAGGTTTATTGTACTAGCCAAAGGCCATGACAAACCATACAAACACATAATGGAAAGAAATATCTGTATAACTATATAAAAAACAGCCACTTCCTGAACTATCAGAATAAAATGCAGATGCACACATAGATTGGGGACTCCACACAGAATCTAATTTACAGTGGTACCTCCGGTTATGAACTTAATCCATTTTTGAGGTCCATTCGTAACCGGAAACCACTCGTAACATGAGGCACGCTTCCGCTAATGGCGCCTCCCGCTGCTGCTGCGCTGCCGGAGTGTGATTTCTGCTCGGATCCTGGGTCAAAGTTTGCAACAAGGGGCATCTACTTCCAGGTTAGCGGAGCACATAACCCAAATAATTTGTATGGGGGACGTTGACAACACTGTAGTGTTTTTATTATGTTTATTTTGTTTAGTAAACAGAAATGAAAACTTGGAAACTGCCAAGGTGGCCTAATTTTTTTTGCATCCATTTATAATTACTAATGAACATATGAAACAGAAAAGTAAAGTACTGATAATGGTTTCCTGTGAATGCACCAGTCCTACCTCCTTTACTCTTCCTTGCTAGCATATGACAGAAACAAGTCATGATCCCTGGCTTTTACATCAGAACCAGGTATCATGGGTTTATTTTACTCCAAACTGCTCATACTTTGTTTGAGTGAAACAAACCATGATCTCACGTTTGGACATAGTGCTAAGCCAGGGATTGTAGTTTGTTTCACTTCTGTGCTACTACAAAGGAGTAAGGTAGAAGAGGTTGGTTACATGGCTCATGAATGATAAACCATTTAATTATGTTTTACCATGACATGCAGTCTGGGCCACTGGGTCTATTGGGTTGTGGTAGGAGTGATACTGTGGGCAAGAATAGAAAGCTGCTGTTGTGTGTGTATGTGAACTCTCAAGTTTTGTGGCAGCAGAAACTGCATGAAGTCGCAGGGAGGCTGACTTATGAAGAGGGATTTGTAATTTGTAGCTGGGAGGCCAGCTGAAAATGATGGATAAATGCTGACATATTCCCTCCTTCCCTTGATGTTTAGTGAGACAGAGAATGGTGATGACTTTGTGGTGATTGTAGATGATGATGGTGAAGAAGAGGATGCGACGGATGTGCATGAGATCATGGATGAGGAGGAGGGTGGGCGAGGTAAGTAGTGGTGGAATAGGGCTCCCCCCCCCCCCAAAAAAAAAAAATTGTGGCAGCTTCTGGACATCAACGAGAGTATGCTAAATGAAAAATCGTCCTGGCAAGTCAGGGCTCGGGGCAGGGAGGAGGGAGATGTTGATCCAGAAGGGAATAGATGGTTAGCTTACCTGAGAAGCCAGGGAATGGGATTGAGGAACAATGGAAAATCAGAAACGGGAAGGAAAGGGCAGTTCTGGTTGGTAGGCTAGGATAAGAAGTATCTTGATGTATCCCACTTTGCTGATACAGGTGAAGCTGTGGAAGAGGTCCTGAGTGGCCAAGAAGAGGGTGTTACCGGTCCCAGCTCCTCTCTCCGTGAGGAGCCAGATGGGAAAGATTCTGAGGCAGAAGATGATGGCTAGATCATTATGGAAAGACTGTCTGGTTGGACTTCCTCATGGTGACCTCAGTGGCACTTTGACCAATTGCACTTGGACATGGCAGGATATGGTGGTGGGAAGTTTCAGGAGCAGTCACATTGGTTATTTTGTACCTTTATTTATTGCAGCGACTGCATTTCCCTCCCTGCCCTGGGGGTGTGTATGTTGCCACACACCAGCACTCTCCCATCCCCATTGTCTGATGCTTAGCATCTCTTCCTACCTGCCTGCATGGGGGCTATATGCATACTTGCCCTGTCCCCTGTTGGCTACTCAGGGTATAGCCTGCCCAGTGGCCTTTTCAAAACAGCTCAGGGTTCCTTTCTTCCATTCAGCATTATTAAGCTGCTGACTTTCACACCTTCCCTGCACTTCTCCCTGTGAGGATTCTACTCATCCTGTAAACACTTCAGCTTTAGAATGCCGTCTATAGGCCAGTTAGTGCCTCCTGCAATTGAAACATAGCCCTTACCCTGCTTCCTCCCCAAAGAGTAAGGCACAACATTTTTGGAAGTCTTCTGACAATAGTACTCTGCCAATTCTCAATGGGTTTAAAATGGTCCCTGCTGATTTAGATGCAGGCCTTGCACCTGGAGGCTTTGCTGAAGCAATAACAGCTCCCTAGTTGCACAATGTTCTGCTTGGGGTTGTTGTGTATGAGGGAAAAGAATGGCTGGCTGGGAGGAGGACTGAAGCGCTCTGCTTTTGTGCCCAGGGATTTCCCAAATGTTCTGGGGTACTGTGGTGGTGTGGGAATATTTCTTGCAGCAGCATGGCACTATAGACATGTGTGTGATGTCACCCCACCCTTTAACTATGTATTTAGGCATAGTTTCCTAGCAGTGTTTCTAAAGCATCATACCTGGTCGGACCCCTTCCTTGTCCTTATCCCCATGGAGGCTGCTCTATGCAATGCTACTGATATCTGTAGAAAGGCAACTGTTTTCCTTGGCTGAGTTTTTTGTATATTTCGTATCAGGACTTTGTACGTTTGGTTTTTTTTACTACAAAAAAAGCACTTAATATACAGAAAGCTTTCCAACTTGGTGTGCGGCTCCTTTCTTCCACCAATGCTTGTTGGAGCTCCACAGCCACAGCTATTCGCAGAAAATGTGTAGAACACAGTTATGCAAATAGGCATGTTCCATCTACATATTTCAGTCTGCACTATACATTAGAGTTCTTTGCAGTACTTTATTGAAAAGAGGAGTAGTGTTGAGCAGTAGGAGAGTGAATAAGTGTGGGAAGGTGATTGCTGAAATTTGAAAAATGGGCTGATAAGGTATTGGTTGTAGAAGCTGCACCTCAAAGGGGTGATGAGTGCAGGTTCAGCATGTCCAGCCACAATATTTTCAGAATACGTCCCTAAAGAGCCCCCTCCACACACATGGGACTTTGATTTACGAACTTTAATAGGGAAATGTTGCCAGTGTGCAATGAAGTATAGCATCTAGATCAAGGGAAGTAATAGTGCCACTGTATTCTGCTGTGGTCAGACCTCACCTGAAGTACTGTGTCCAGTTCTGGGCACCACAGTTCAAGAAGGACACTGACAAACTGGAACATGTCCAGAGGAGGGCAACCAAAATGGTCAAAGGCCTGGAAACAATGCCTTATGAGGAACGGCTAAGGGAGCTGGGCATGTTTAGCCTGGAGAAGAGGAGGTTAAGGGGTGATATGATAGCCATGTTCAAATATATAAAAGGATGTCACATAGAGGAGGGAGAAAGGTTGTTTTCTGCTGCTCCAGAGAAGTGGACACGGAGCAATGGATCCAAACTACAAGAAAGAAGATTCCACCTAAACATTAGGAAGAACTTCCTGACAGTAAGAGCTGTTTGACAGTGGAATTTGCTGCCAAGGAGTGTGGTGGAGTCTCCTTCTTTGGAGGTCTTTAAGCAGAGGCTTGACAACCATATGTCAGGAGTGCTCTGATGGTGTTTCCTACTTGGCAGGGGGTTGGACTCGATGGCCCTTGTGGTCTCTTCCAACTCTATGATTCTATGATTCTAAGTACTCTGGCTTACAAGAGAGGTTAAATATAAGAGAAAAATGTTTCTTTGGATGTGTTTGAAGCAAGAGGAAGAACATGCAAGTCATAGATCCTCTGTATGGAGAAGACTGAGAAATCCTATTGGATAACAGAAGGCAGAACTGCTCAACACCTACTTTGCCTCAGTCTTCACCCAAAAGGAAGGCAGTGCCCAACCTGGTAATAACAGAATAAATGATAGAATAAATAAAGGAGGGAGCTGCAGCCTTAAAAAGGAAAAGAGGTGGTAAGGGAGCCTGATGAGCTGCACCCAAGGGTACGAAAGGAGCTTACAGAGCTCCTACAGAGCTTTTGTAATTGAGAATTCTTGCAGAGCAGGTGAGGTCCCTGCAGACTGGAGGCAGGCAAAAAGTGGAAGAAAGACCTTGGTAACTACTGACCAGTCAAGCTTGACTTTGATACCAGGAAAGATCCTTGAACAGGGGAGCACTTGGAAAAGGATGCTGTAATCACTAAGAGCCAGCATGGTTTCTGAAAACAAGACATGCCAGATTAATCTCTTTTCTGTTTCCGAGTTACAAGCATGATGGCTATTTCTCAACAACTAAACTAAGATGTACAAACATTAAACTGCCAAATACCAGCAACACTGGCAGTTGTTAAAGCCTGTCAGTAGTGGAATCATGTTTTGGTTTATTAAGAGTGCATTGATGGGGGGGGGAAGGCTTTTTTGCTTGCTGCTTCTTTTTAAATTGCATCCAATAAAGCATCTCAACGTGATTTCTCAATGCAGTACAAACCACATACAAAACTATTGCATACATAAAAGACTTTAAAAAATCAAATTCAGATACCGGCTTGGGAAAAAATCTTCATTTAGAAGGTTCAGTTGAATGAGGAAAGTCTTCAGCAGGTGCCAAAAATGCAACAGACAGTGCCTATCCTATCTGATAAGCAAAGGGAAGTAGTTCCAGAGGCCTAGTTCCGACATCATGCAGAATGGAACTCCTGATAGGATGATATCTGCAGATTTTCTTCTGCAGAATGTAGTGATCAGCTGGATGTATAAGGGATAAACAATGTTTTGAGTAACCTGGTCCCAAACTGTATGGACATTTGGTATACCAGCACCAATTCCTTGAACTTAGCTCAGTAGCTAATGCAGCCAGTGCAATGCTTTCAGTAGTGGCATAATATTATGGTGATATTCTGCCCAACTCTGCAGTTGAGCCATCACATTTTGCACTAGTGGCACCTTCCAGGTCAAACTCAAGGGCAGCTCCACATAGAGCACATTGCAGTAGTCCAATCTGGAAAGTAGTGCATGGACGACAGACAGTGGCCAGGGCTAGTAGCTTTCTTGCCAAGGTTAGTAAAAGGTTGAGTCACAGAGGTCACCTGGGCCTCTAGCACCAGAGATGGATCCGGGAACAGCGCCCTCCCCCAACCTCCTGCCTTGTTCAGGGGGAGGTTGAGTTACTTTAGACTAGCCATGCTACTTCTTAAGACGCAAGACATATTGGACGTGGGGATGCAGCCGCCTCCTTTTGCACTCTGACGTGACTCAGTGCAGGAAGGAGGGGGTCCTGCCTTTCTTTCTTTCTTAGAATGGTTGAGTTCATTCTTGTTGGAGAACAATGGCTTGGCTACAAGGCAGCAACTTGAGCGACGGAATATTTTCTGGGAAAAATACGAGATGACTGGTAGTTTAGAAATTTTAACTTTTGTATTCAGAAACAAAAGCAATCCTCCTTCGGCCCCCTCCTTACCCTTAGAGGACTTGAGCAGCCTTCTCCCGGCGGACACCCGGCCTTTCTCAGTCGCCCAGGTGACTCGGCCGCGCTTTGCAGGCCGCCAGCCCCGGACCCCCCCTCCCCCCCCTCCTCCCCGGGACCGGCGCGGCTCCGTCCCGGCGGAAACAGGCCCCTCCTCGAAGGGCGGAAGCCGAGGCGCGCGGCCCCGCCCTCCCGGAAGCCCCTCCCCGGCGAAGGGGAGAAAGATGGCGGCGGCGCTGAGGAGCGTGAAGGTGAGGAGGCGGCGGCGGCGGCGACCGGGCAGCTGGAGGACGGGGAGGGGCTGGCGCCCAAGCCGAGAGCGAGGCCGGGGCCGGAAGAGAAGCAGCCGAGGGCGACGCCTTCCCCGACATGCTGGGGTAGCAGCTGCCGCGAGGACGGCGCCTGTCCGGGGAGGCGCCCTGGCGAGCCGAAGCGCCACGAGGGAGCTTCTGCTAGGGAAGTCTTCCCTGTGCTTCCAGCAGCTTTATGACAGGCGCCCCCCGCCCCCCCCCCCCGTGAAGCACAGGAACTCTGTTGGGGGAAGGAATGATGGGCACTGCTGGCACCTTTTTCAAACCCAGGGAGGCCTGGGCAGCACCAGGGTGGGACTGAGCCTGGAAGGCATTGAACACTTTAGAACCTCTTGGCCCTCCTGCTTGACCTGAAGGATAATTTTCTCTTTATTCTCTTGACTTCCAGGGAATGGTTGGCCTGGTGACCGGTGGGGCTTCAGGCCTAGGCCGGGCCACGGCAGAGCGGCTGGTGCAACAGGGAGGCAGCGCTGTGCTTGTGGATCTGCCCAAGTCCGATGGGGAGAGCGTGGCCAAATCGCTGGGAGAGAGATGCATCTTTGCTCCGGCTGATGTAGGGATTTTTCAAAGGGGGATTTGATAAAGAGGCTGCACCCATAGAGGAGCAACTGAGCTAAGTGGTTTCCTCTCCTTTCCCAGGTAACATCAGAGTCAGATGTGAAGGCTGCCCTAGCACTGGCACGGGAAAAGTTTGGCCGTGTGGATGTGGCAGTGAACTGTGCTGGGATTGCAGTGGCTGTCAAGACCTATAATATTAAGAAGGACCTTCCTCACAACTTGGAAGACTTCCAGAGAGTTATTAATGTGAGCATTAAGAAAACCCTAGTCCATTCTTGTTATTGGTTTGTCATCAAGTGTTCTTGCTCCAACCATTTCCCTAACAATTCTTGCCTCACAAAAACAGCAAAAAAATTGAGATACCTTACTGAGCAAGTGGGATCTGTAACAAAATGTTGTCGTGTGGAGTGTTCCTCTTCAAGGTGCCTGTCAGCCAGCCATACTCTGCTCCTTTTCAAGTTACAGTGGTACCTCGGGTTACATACACTTTAGGTTACATATGCTTCAGGTTACAAACTCCGCTAACCCAGAAATAGTGCTTCAGGTTAAGAACTTTGCTTCAGGATGAGAACAGAAATTGTACTCCGGCGGTGCAGTGGCAGCGGGAGTCCCCATTAGCTAAAGTGGTGCTTCAGGTTAAGAACAGTTTCAGGTTAAGTACGGACCTCCGGAACGAATTAAGTACTTAACCCGAGGTACCACTGTACTCCTTTTCATCCTCCTTTTTCCATTTCCATTTCAACTCTCCCCCCACCCACTACTCCCTCAACTATTTCTCATAAGGTTTGGTTTGCAGACCCTTCTTTGCACCCAGTATTCTTAAATTGTGGTGCCCAGAACTGGACACAGGACTCTAGGCGTTGTCTGACCAAAGCAGAACAGAGTGGTACTATTACTGCCCTTGATCTGGACACTACTGTTGATGCAGCCTAGAACAGCATTAGCTTTTTTGCTGCTGCATTCCCTTCTTACATCTCAGCTCCTCTGTAAGCTCCTTTTGCAGCCACACTGGTTTCTTTTGGTGCCTCCCAATTTTCGTTCTTGTTGGAATTGTTAGCATTTGTGCCTATAGTTTACCTTTAAGAAACTTCCAGCCATTCAGACTCCCTGCTATTTGAATATTTCTGACCATGTGATCTCATGGTGTTTTTGAAATCAGCCTTCTTAAAGTCCAAAGTGCACATGTCTGACTGCACTCAGCTTTCCCTTGCCTTTGTATCTTGAAACCAAGTAAATGATTGCTTCCTCCCAAGTTTCCTAGTACTTCCATTTCATCAATCAGTTACTCCCTGTTGGTGAGGACAAGGTCCAAGATAGATGATCCTCTTGTTGCTTCTTCTGCCTTCTGGGAAATGAAATTGTTAGTGAGGCAGTGGAGGAATTTGTTACATTCTTGGCAGAGCTTGATATCCAACAGATATTGAGGTAATTGAAGTCTTCTATGACTATTATCTCTTTCTTTTTTGAATGTTTGGTAATCTGCTCTAGGAAGGAATCGTGCAAATCTTCAGTCTCGCTTGGATGTCTATAGCACACCCACAATAAGGTTACTGTTGTTTCCCTCTCCTACAGTTTTTACTCATATAATCTTTTACATATAACACTATTCATCCCTTCCTGTTTGGTCTATTCCTTTTAAACAAGTTGTACCCCTCAGTTTCCATGTTCTAGTCATGAGTCCGACCCACCAGGTTTCAGTAATGTCCACTATATTGTATTAAGAACTCAAATTCATCTTGCTTGTTTCCCATACTCTGTACTTTGGTATAGAGACAAGCAGAACAAGTCATTCCTTCCAGCTACTTCCTTATTGTAATTTCCTGCCCTTTAGCAGGTTTCTGTTGCAGGACCTCAGTTTCCTATGCGTGAGTGAAGCTATTATCGCCAGTACCGGGGGTTCTCCTTTCAACTGTCTTCCTGCCCCTCAGGATTTGGATTAAAGCTTTCCTGATCAGGTTCATGAGACTCTGAGCAAAGACCTTCTTGCCAACCGCTATGAGGTGCCACCCATTTCTTGCCTGAAGTCCTTTCTCAAGGAAGCAGAGACCTTTCCTGACAACACCACACATACAAACAATGCAGCCAAACCTTTCCTGACAACACCATGCATACACGCCACTGTTTTCCTTCCAGTATTTCCCTCTTTTCCTGGGCCATGACATTCAACAGGGAATGATGGAAAAACCACCTGTGCTTCAAGGCCCTTCAGATTCCTGCCCAGGTTATAATAGTCGCTTGCTGTATGTCAAAGGCTGTGTTGGGCAGTATTGTTTGTACCCCCATCAGAAGGAAGGATTGAGTTTAATATTAATATTTGACTTAATGATTTTGAGTGACAAGAGGGTGTTTGCTAGGCCCAGAGTTCTAATGTGATGAAGTAAAGGTGATGTCTTTCACTATTGGTTTGAAAGGAGTAAGGAAGGGCCAAGCTTTGGGGTGCATAACTTCCACCTGCCTGTGTTCCTCAGGTGAATATTGCTGGAACATTCAACGTAATCCGTCTGACTGCAGGTGAGATGGGACGGAATGAGCCCGACTCAGATGGGCACAGAGGGGTAATCATCAACACTGCCAGTGTGGCTGCCTTTGAGGGGCAGGTAAGTCTCAAGCCCCCCCTGCCAGCTGTATGAGACAAAGGGAATCCCCTGTCTTACAACACGAAAGAATCTGATCAACAAAAGGCAACACGTGGGCTAATAATGTATTGGCAATATTTATTAAACACTATCAATTGTTTCTTAATTCATAAACAAAAGCCATATAATACATGCAAGAAGTCACAGGAAGAACTGCTCTGTTTGCTGTTTGTTGTTGCTGTGCTTACAGCACCACCCGGCTCGTTCATTCTCAACCAAACTTTGATATAGATATGAACTGTGGAAAGGCTTTCTGCCTCAGCTTCAGTGTTTCTTTGTGGTTACACACCATTCTAAGCTTGTTGATGGAATATTTATTTGACTTCTGTTAGTTCATGACTTCTTGCACGTATTAGCCCACATGTTGCCTTTTGCTGATCACATCCACTGCCAGCTGGCCTGGTTGGCAACACCCAGCTGACACTACCTTAAAGCAGTATACACACAGGTGTCCTATGCTTAGTGCCATTCTTACAGAAGAGCGGGACCATAAAGGTCTTTGTTGGATTGCAACTCCCACCAGCCCCAGCCAGTATGGGCAGTGGTCAGGGATTATGTCTGGAAGACCTGAAGTTCCCCACTTCTTCTGCACAACATCAGTAGAATAGTCTAGGGTTAATAATTGCTCCTGCTTTGTCCCAGAAACATGGAGACTTTAAGTTACTGAGCAGAGGAAAACATCTTGTATCTCAAGCTCAATAAAACAGATCATCATCATATTAAAATTCATAATAATTCTATGCCACCCATGCTCCAAGTTGGGCAGATGTTGTATTGACAGGATTAGCACCAGGTACTCCTACTGTGTGTGCCCCAGCTTCTACTGCACTGTACAAGGGATGCACATGACAGACAACAATGCTTTGCTGGCATTTCTGGGAGCGCTGTTGCCTTACTTGGGTTGTGTGTACATATGTGCCCGTTCTGAATGTGTAATGGCAGGGGAGTACAGTAAAATGGAATATTCATTTCATAAGGTTAAAAAAAATCACAGGTTTGCTCTTGGTTCACAAGATGACAAGAGACTTTGTATTGAGAGGCAGGGTTTAGGCATCAAAGCTGAATTAACTCAAAGATGACCAGCCTCTAGCTTTGAGGCAGCCAGTGATTCAGAAAACTTCTACCCAGCAGTAGAGAGAGTGAGAGACTTACAGGTTTGCCTATGAAACTCGGGCAGGCTTGTGTTCTGCCCTGTTCTCCTATACCACACTGGTCTGCAGACTAAAGGCTGAGGCAAGGGGCTATATATGCTTTTCAGCAAGGAATAGAGTAAGGATTATCTTGTACCAAAGACACTGGCCATTGTTATGTTACCTTCAGAGTTTCCTCACAGCTTTATAAAAGGTAACCTAACAATGGCCAATGTCTGCTCCTGGATGTTGCTGAACCATAACCCCCATCATCCCTGGCCATTGGCTGTGCATTCTGGGTGAGGCTGATAGGAGCTGTAATTCAGCAACATCTGGAGAGCCGAAGTTTCCCCACACTTGCTTAAAGGAGTTTGGATGGAGGGCTGGGAGGAAATTTTCCCCCAAACCTGTTTAAGGACTTCAGTGACTTGCTTTCTACCCCCTCACCTTGCCCCAATTAAGAGTGACTTCAGATTACTGCCCTGCCCTGCTCAGGCTTCCTATACCTCTGGCAGGCTTGTTGCAGTGCTACGCAATCTCCACACCCTCCACACATGCATTTCAGAGAACACTTGTGACTTTAATAAGGGTTTAGAGCGCCATTGTTTTTTTTCCCTCCCCAGGTTGGCCAGGCTGCCTATTCCGCTTCCAAAGGAGGCATTGTGGGAATGACACTGCCCATCGCTCGGGATCTTGCACCTTTGGGGATCCGAGTAGTTACCATTGCACCAGGTAGCACTCCTTCCTTGAATCTGGGCTTTGGGTAAGGAAGGTGCTCTTGGAGGGTGCTCAAGGCTGTAATGGCAGGATTGTATACTCCACAGAACTTGGTACAGAATTCATTAGTGGGGGTAGTACTATCTGCATACATTTATGCAAATTTGCCTTTTCCATATCCTATCCAGAATATCTTGCATATTTAGTCATAGGCATAGGGCTGTATGTGGCACTGAACTTCTGGAATCCTTATTGAACCACCTGTCACATTTCTGATTTCAGCAGGTGCTGACCATGCACTTTTGAACCTATCTTTGCAGCTGTAAGTCCTAGAAACTCATTTTAAAACAAAAACTAAGCTTCTTAGGAAGCTAAATTGTGCACCCAGCAATGCATTCTGTGCTCCAATAATTATGGCACACTCACACAGTGCTCTGCTTAATAGGCATTGTAAAAGTGTAAAGAACAGAGACTGGGGCAACCCTGAGTGTGCTTTTGTTTTTTCCAGGTCTCTTTGCAACACCTCTTCTGGCATCACTTCCTGAGAAAGTGAGGACATTCCTGGCACGGCAGGTGCCCTTCCCAAGTCGTCTTGGTGCTCCGGAGGAGTATGCCCACATGGTGCAATGCATAGTGGAGAACCCCATGCTCAATGGTGAGGTGATCCGGCTTGATGGGGCTATCCGAATGCAGCCCTGAACTGTAAGCTTGGCCCTGGAAGAGCGAGAGGGTTTGCTTCCCCATCACAAGTCAGGGATTGTTTCTCTGCCCACTGGACCATAATCATGGTACTTTTGAATCTGCTGATGATTACAGCTGCCTCTGCTATGCTTCCTCAGCTGGAATCTAGGTTAGCAAAAGCAAATGGACTATAAACATCTGGACTATAATAAATGAATTAATTGTATGCTCCTCTTCTCTTGCTGTATGAGTCTTCTCATCCCTTGCTAGTGGGACAATCTAGAAAACCCTATGCTCTAGTCTTCTAATCCACTAATAAGTCCCTGTTCCAAATTTGCAATGCAATCCAGGAGCCCTGTCTCTGTTTTACTACCAAAGACACCTGTGATTATGTTTGGTGTTGATCTTCTTTGTCTCTTTTACTCAGTCTATGATGAGGATAACATGCATGTGCAACACACACACACAAAAATCTGAGAGTGAAGGAAAGCAAAGTCTTACTAAATCAAATTGTGCAAATAAAGTAGGCAACTTATTTCTAAAGCTTTCAAATTATTTAGAGCTCTTGGGGGGGGGAATAGCAGTAGTAGTGTGGAGTAGCAAAGCAAGTCAGGAAGTATGAAAGGAAGAGTGGTAGTTAGAGGGGAGTATGTTAGTGTGGGGCAGTGAAGTCCTATACCCTGGCTATGACCACGACCAGTTTATCCTGCCTGTTCTCTGGTTTCTGAATTATAAAACTCAGATACCAGACTTCTGTAGCTTTTCCTGGCTACAGAAGTCTGGTATCTGAGTTTTATAATCCAGAAATCAGATAGTGTTGCTGCCCATGAAAGCTGAGAACCGCAGCTTATGGGGGCAGAGTGGCTTTCTGGACTCCAGCCTTAGTCTTGCTACTGCATAACTGCAAGCACCAGCAAGTATGGTCAGGCCCTGCTGAATTTGTTTTTAGCTTGCAGGCATTAACATACAATAAAGGGGTTTTATTATACTTTATATTGTATGGCAATGATGATGAGGTGTATGTTTGTATACCACCCTTCATCCAAAGATCACAAGGCTGTTCAGAACATAATGTATTTTATATACACTTGTTCACTGCTTAGATATTTTATATTAAGAATTTATGAATTCTTAAAATAATGTTGAGAGCAAGAAGCTGACAGTGCAGTTTGCCCCGATGGCTTTGATCTTGTATTTCTTGGCTGTTGTGGATAAGCAAACCATTCTGAGCTAAACCACCTGCGGATCCCAGAAATACTAGCACCTGATCTTGAGGAAAAGCTGTATAGAGATGTTCCCTTGGAGTTCCACATTCTGTTGTTAAGGCACTCTGTTCTGTGATGTGTGTGCAAAACAAACCACCCTAGCCCCTTACTCTAATTCTATTCTCTGAGGACCCATTCACACATTAGGGAAGCCGATTCACTCTACACTTCACTTAACAATCATATGGTAAGACATTTATGCAAAGTAGCTTGCCATGTGGTTGGGCAACATTTTACACTGGTATAGACATCCACGTGGAGCGGTCTTCAGGCAATAACATGGAAACTCTGGTCTAACAAACATCAGTTGCTTTGTCCTTGTAATTCTACATTACAGCCAGCAGATGACTCCCTTTGTAAATACTGCACAAAAAATACTTTACTGAAAGCAAAGCCTTCATTCCAGCCAGATTTGGAACTGGGTTTGTTATGCTTCAGTCAGCGGCTGCTAGTGTTAAACTGCAAGTGGTACTGGGCTGTGGGTACATTGGAGTAGACCTCTTTCTCCATATACTGTAAACTGTAAAACAAAGAACAGAAGTGTGTTCAGTGGAAATGTTTGTCACTTCATTAGTGCCAAGGAAGAGTCAGCCTTGGCGTCTGTTTTCAGTAGCAGGATGTAACCTAGGAAGAAAAGATGAAAATGCCTCTGAATATGTGCCTAATGCATCTCCCTCACCTCTGGATCACAACAAAGAGTAGTAAGGATTAGGGGGAAGAAAGGCATTGAGTGCAGGTGGTGGTGCTTCTAGACAAAGCTCAGCCTGTCCTTCAGGGTACCTGCAATTCTCTACCTGAGGAGGGTGCCTCATTTCCAGCTTCCGGGGGCAGGGAGGAATCTTTCATCCTTGGCCTACTCACTTTGACTTCTGTGCATCCGCCAGATCCTGGTTGTAGGCATCCAGGCTCTTCCTCAGCTGCTGGCGGAAATTCTGCTCCTGCTGCTCCATCTCCATGGCGGCACGGCCAGCCAACTCCCGCTGCCGGTCCCATTCAGCCTCCTGCTGCTGCTCTTCTTCCCGCAGCCTCTAATAGAGTGGGAGAGAATAGGCTCAGGCATAATGCGGCTGATAGAAGTGAAAACTATTTCACCCCTGGGTAAAATCTCTACTCTTGCTACAAGCTCACAAGCCACTGGTCTCTCAACCGTTACCAAACCCCCTCAAATGTTAATATGGAGTTGGTACTGTCCTCCCTTACAGGGCTGTTGTAAGGTGTTCTTGAGTTAAGCAATGTAAAAGCTGAACTGTGATTTATATTTTGTATTTTGAACTGTGATTTATATTTTATATATATATTGAGAGGGAAACAGAACCTTTGTAACATTCCAGCTGCCTACATCTGTCACTTCCTACTGGCATAGGAAAGTACCATTAGAAGCTCAGAAGGATGGAAAGATAAGACTCTGATCTTTCATCTGGGAAAGAAACACCATCCAAAATTTTGTAAACCCCCCCCCCAAAGCATAACAGAGGAATTCAACATAGCACCAAGTGGGGTGGGTGTGCACAGAACAAGGTCTGCTTGCGCAACAGGACTTCCCATCTCCTTCCCCTGTGTGCCCCCTAAACCTACTTTGGGGGTTCCTCCAACTCTCCAAAGCAGATTTAGGGGGTTGATGGGGTCCCACCGCGTGTGTGGCCCTCATTCCATGCATGCAATAACTTAGTTGAATCCCACAATAAGGAAAATGCTCTTAAAATACAGAGATAAGGGCTGTGCTTAGGCCAATGTACCTGCTGCTCTCTTCTCTCCTACATAATGGACCATTCTTGAGCTTACAAGGGAAAGCATTCCATGTTACTTAGCTCCACTGTGCTCTGGACAGGTAATGGATTGCCACCTAGTGTACACACACCTTGCATATTATGCAAAGACCTACCTACTCATCTGTATTGCCCATGTCAGCACATTCCCATCATTTTCTGGACATCCTCTTAGTTGAATTAGTTACGAAGGAACTTGTGTAACTCACAAGCTTTCTTGCTGCAGCATCAGCTATGCCGCCACTTGCCTGCTTCTCCTTACACTGCTGCTCCTGTGCTTTCCGCACAGCCTCCACTTCTGCAGAGGTCATCCCCTTCCAGCGGTCTGTGATCACACGGTGTGGGCCCACAAGGCTTTTGGCGATGTCAGGGTTTTCTGTCAGGAGGTCACCTGTCAGGTGGTTGTAGATTTCTGCATAGTTATTGTCCTGCTCACGCTGCTGGGCCAGACGCTGCTGCTCAGCAACCTCTGCAGCCTGGTTTGGGAAAGGAGTAGATGGGAAGCTGTTGCATCTAAAGCCTTGTGCTCATGTCTTTCTAGCCCAGCCTTTCCCAACTTGGTACTCACCACATGTGTGCACTACAACTTCCACTAGCCCCGGTCAGCATGCCCAGTGATCAGGGATGATGGAAGTTGGGAGTCCAAAACATCTGGAGGTTGAAGAACGATGCAGATGAATAGCTAATTAATATAGGAAGATGGTACCTGGGCTCGATTAAAGTCAGCTATTGCCATGGCTTTGGCCTTGCGACACTCTTCCTCCAAACGTGCCAGTTCCAGGGCTCGTAGGTCCAGCTCTATCCTCTTTTTGTCCTCCAGGCTGTCTACAAGGAAAGCAGGTGTTCTGGCATGCAGTCAAGCTATGTACACACACACCTGATCCTCCCATAAGGCAAAGTGAGGCAGTAGATTTGGAATGGCATAAGAGTAGCAGAATGGGAGACAGACACATCTGTGTTGCTTTGCAGCTCCAAACTGTTTCAGTAGGGCTTGTGATGCTGGTAGTAAGTTAAGTGATGACTTCCTTCTCCAGTTCCAACAGTGGAAGACTGGTCAAGGAGAAACATGGTCACTGCTTGCATTAGCACCTGTTGTTGACTAGACAAGCCAGTGCTCTAACTTAACAGCGTACCACTGAGCTAACAGCAGAACATGAGAAGGCCATGTCAAAGCAGGGGATCAGCCCTATAGTAGGACAGGCAATTCCCAATCATTCCAAGATACTGCATGCACCAGCCTGCCCTGCCTCCTTGTGGTGCCAAAAATAGCACGGGGATCCGTGGTTGTGTATGTGCCGATTGTGCTGGTCTGTGCTCACTTTTGAACAGTACTAGCACACACCTGGCCAAGAAACATACACCAGAGAGTTAGTTGACTACTATGCCTCTATCTAGAACAGGGGTTCTTAACATGGGATCCATGGATTGGCATCGGGGGGGGGGGGGTCTGTGTCAGGCACAATAAAGATAAGAAAGAAAATGTTTCCAGTGCAATGAAATAAATTGTTCACAAAATTGTGTGTGTTGATTTCTACCTACACCCTAAAGGTAAAGGTAAAGGTACCCCTGCCCGTACGGGCCAGTCTTGACAGACTCTGGGGTTGTGCGCCCATCTCACTTAAGAGGCCAGGGGCCAGCGCTGTCCGGAGACACTTCCGGGTCACGTGGCCAGCGTGACATCGCTGCTCTGGCGAGCCAGAGCCGCACACGGAAACGCCGTTTACCTTCCCGCTGGTAAGCGGTCCCTATTTATCTACTTGCACCCAGAGGTGCTTTCGAACTGCTAGGTTGGCAGGCGCTGGGACCGAGCAGCGGGAGCGCACCCCGCCGCAGGGATTCGAACCGCCGACCTTTCGATCGGCAAGCCCTAGGCGCTGAGGCTTTAACCCACAGCGCCACCTGCGTCCCCACCTACACCCTACAACATAGTAAATAAAGATGTTGTAAATAGGCAAGCAAGTTTCCCAGGACTGGGTGAAGCTGAAAAGTGTTCACCCAAGCCTGGGAAAACCCCCGCCTCCAGCAGGACCACTGGGTCCAAGGGAGGCATTGTCGCCATCACGCAACAGCACCCAACCTGGCGGTAAGTGTCATTACATACCCACCGTGCCCTTATTTTTATTCAGTGCCCCCCCATTGCGCCTGAGGCTACTATCACCCCTCTGAATCGTTCCAGCGCTCCCCAGGGGTGGTATCACCCACTTTGGGAAAGACTGTTCTTAAAGATTCACCTCCAACTTATCAGTCCAGTTGGGTAAATCTTTTTTTTAAAAAAGCAAAAATATATATTGATACTTATACAAAAATATACACCCATTACAAAGTATATTTCTATAATATACTGAGATAAAACAGCTACTTAGTCTAAAAGAACAAAGTCAGAAGAAAGAAAAGGAAAGGAGAAACTTAAAGAATGAGAAAATGAGAGAAAAGGAAAAGAAACCTAAAGAAAGATGAAGAAGAAGAAAATAAAAGGACTTCCAGCTCTATGTTATGCAGCTACATATAATCATTCCTTAAGAGCAAAACTGGTATTCCAGTTGGGTAAATCTTGTTGGTGCCAAAAATATGAATGGGAGAATTCTTGGATGCCAAGACCCAGTTTTGGGGCAAGAACTCTTTGGTGAGAGAACCCCAGCAGGAATTTAAAGTCATAAAATACATAGCAAAGTAACGCATGGAAATGCTTGTAGAAAATGCAGGAGTTCCTTCATTTCCAACTTCTGAGTAATACAAACGGTCTTAAGAAGAGCTTAAGGGAAACAAATAAAGCTTGCAGTTCTACATTTTCACCCAGAACTGAGGCCAAGTATGTCGCAGGGAAACTGGGTGTGCAGAATGATTTACTCCACCTGAGGCACTTGAGTGTCTTGGGCAGGGCCAATGCTGGGACTAGCTAGATGTTATTCTCCACATTCCTTTGTCAACCACAGTAGCTGCATGGCCTCCTCCCACACAACACCAGCTTCGCACTCCTGTGTCCCCAAGCAAAGGATCTCGAGGGCATTTCACACACCCCATCCTGAACATACCAGCATATTTACGGTCAGCAAGGTCCTTCTCCCGTTCACTTCTCTGCTCCTCCAGGATGCGTTTGTTCTGCTCCTTTAGAAGTTTTTGCCGAGCGTTCGCATTCAGGTCCTCACCAGCAAAGCGCTGCATGCTAGAAGGGCCACAGCGAGGGTCATCGTCACTCACGCGGGCTGGGTGGCCTTTGCGTGCCGCCTCTGGGTCATGGATGTCCCACTCCCGGCGCATGGAGGGCTGTTGCTCCCGCTCGCGAAAATCCAAGACAGCCTGGTGAAGCTGCTTTTTCCGTTGGCGCTCCTCTTCTTCCAGCATTTGTGCAATCTTGTCGCACTGCACCCGATCTGCATCTGCATAAGAACAGCACAGGATGCTGTTAGTCGTTGCTCTGTCTGCCTCATGAAAAAGAACTGACTGACAAACCTGGAGATATAAAGGGAACAAGACAAGGATGTCCATTATCACCATTATTGTTTACCGTATTGGCCCAAATATTAGACGCACCCGCAAATGAGACACACCTTTAAAATTCAAGGCTTATTTGCAGATGCAAGCCGCCTCCCGGCATTACCGCCTCCTGGCACTACCTCAGCAAACCAGCACCAGGGGGAGGCTTGGGAGCGGCAGGCAAGCTGCGCGCCCTTGCCTCATGCTCCTGGGCTGCTTCCGGGGGGGGGGGGAGCCGTGCAGTAAGGTCGCAAATATAAGCCGCACTTTAACTTTTCATGGCCGGAATTTGGAAAAATACGTGTGCCTTATATTCAGGCCAATACGGTATATTGATTTTGGAAATGTGCAGAAAGCAAAGAAATTGGAGTTCGAGTTGGGCATCAGATATACAAACTTAGGGCTTTTGCAGATGATGTGGTATTATTTGTTGATAATCCTTTGGATAAAATGAAGATAGTATCAAGGGAGATAAAACTATTTGGAGACCTAGTTCCTTTCTATATAAACAAAGACAAAACTGAAATCCTAGCAAAAAATCTGACACATCAAGAGAAAGAGGGTTCAGTCTTGGGAGGGACTGCTGTCTCCCCTCCTCTGAGGACTGCTGCTACTGCTACAGCAACAAAGAGGATAGCAGAGAGTTCTGCAGGGACCAGGTCCCTGGGCAGGCAGGCACAGTGGGAACAGCTACTGCTCCAGTTGAGCATCAACCAGCTGCTGGGGCAGCGTTACAAAGCCTGCTTGCCCTGAATTCCACCTACCTGCCCCTGCAGTCCCTCCTTGGGGACTGCCATCTCCCCCCACTCGGAGGACTCCTGCTGCTGCTGCTGCTGCTGCTGCTGAGAGGGGGGTGGATGGCTGCTGGGGCAGTTGCTGGGGGGGGGGTCATCCCTTTGAGTGTCACACTTTGAGGGTGGGATGAAGGTGTGGGCCAGCCCCTTGTGTTAAAGTCATTATTTTAATGGGGATGGGATTTTTATTTGTATTGGGGTTGTTTTAAAGTGTTTTTACTTGTATTGTACTGTATCTTTTTTCAGTTGCTTATTTTGTTTTAAGGGGGAGGGCAGGGCTGCCTGGGAGTGGGCCCAAGTTAACAGAATGGCTGGGGCAGGTTCCACTGGGTAGATGTACACCCAATCTCAGTGATCACTGATAGGAGGAGGAGTTGTGCTAGGACCAGACCATGTCATTACTGAGGAGGCAGGTTTAGTCATTGTTTGAAGGCTATCCCTGCCTCTGGGTCAGGTCATGACCAGAAGGATACCGGAATCAACAAGGGAGACCCACATGACCTTAAGGTGTTGCTGTGCAATGCCAGGTCAATGATCCACAAGACTACGGCCATCCATGACTTAATCGTGGATAGAGGAATTGACTTTGCATTTGTAACAGAGACTTGGTTGGACCTGGCAGATGGGCCTGTTCCTGCCGCTGCTTGTCTGCCAGGTTTCTCATACAGACAGCAACCCAGGTCATGTGGGTGGGGAGGGGGGCTTGCAGTGATTTTTGGAAGTAATTAGCTGACACCAGGCATCCTATTGGGAAGACCCAGTTTTCTGAGTGCATATTCTAGCCACAGACATGCCTTAGACCTGGTGTTCACCTCTGTGAAATGTGGGTGATTTGACACTAAGTAAAAGTGGAAAAAAAAGAAATGCCATGGTCGAATCACTTCCTGGTGCAACTAGACTTCTCTGCGAACCTTCCCCTCCGCAGGGAGGTAAGACTGATTTAGATGAACCCTGCCACTTAATGGATTTGAACAGGAGTGCTAGGGGATGTTTTATCCCATGTTGATGGCCTCTCAGCCTGGTGGCCCACTGGAATGCGGAGTTAACCAGGGCTATCGACTGTTTGGCTCTGAAGTGCCCTCTCCGATTACATGGAGCCTGGACAGCCCTGTGGTTTTCCCCAGAGCTGAGGGTGATGAAACAATCGTGGAGATGTCTAGAGTGCTGGTGGTGGAAACTCTTCTGAATTGGACCAAACACAGGTTAGAGCTCAACATATTTAGAACATCAGTTTGTGTAAATTTACCAAAACATTTACCTGTGTGACACAGAATCAATTTGATGCACCATCAGAAAATCCAGTGTCATGGTAAAAGAAACACGCACTGAGTTCCAACATAGGAAGACAGTCATGTTCAGGCTACATTTCTGCAGGTATACCAAAATTGATGCCAGTGAGTTTAACACCTGACAGTACCATAATTCATCATTCAGATATTAACTATCTTGTTAGCTAAAAGCAGGCCCAAACTTCCCAATGAAATACTTATAAGTTTTATGTTGATTAAAATCATTCTTCATTTTAAAGAATTTATTTTTTCCTGTTTTTTGTGTACTACAAATACAATATGTGCAGTGTGCATAGGAATTCATTCATATGTTTTTCCAAAATATAGTCCAGCCCCCACAAGGACTGAGGGACAGTGAACCGGCCCCCGGCTGAAAAAGGTTGAGGACCGCTGGTCTAGAGGGGCTGGGAGCTGGGGGCACTGTTATACAGTGGTTCCGCTAGTACCTCTTGGGTCGTGCCCAGGAAGTGGTGTTGGGGGATGAATGTTCAGACTCCTGGGCTCTCACTTGTGAGGTGCCTCAGGGCTCTGTCCTCTCCCCCATGCTTTTCATCATCTATATGAAAACGCTGGGAGAGATCATCAGGGAATTTGGGTGGGTGTTCACCAGTATGCAGATGTCAAGATACTGTCAGTGGCTCCTGGCTGGTTGCCCAGGAAAGTATAAAAACAAGGGAAAGTATCTAACAGTCCTTTTTTATTTCAATCTTTACAGAGAGAGGCTACCCAGCCTCTTGGATAATGGTGTTGTCCCAAGTGAATCTCCACACACCCCATCTCTCCCACTTCCTCATTCATCAACATCATCACCTCTTCTACGGGTGCTGCTACGTGTCCTCTGTCTTTGAGTTCTTTGCTCTCCTACCTGTAAGGCTCACTGGGTTCTGGGAGATGGAGGGTCTGGAATGTTTTCTAATGACAGTGTGTCAGCCAGGTGTTGCTCTGGCTCTCCCATGATTTCCCAACTTTCCCCCTCATTGCCTCTGAGCTGCAACCTCCCTCAAACCCCTGCTGCAAATCTATACTGTCTTCCTCTTCCTCCTCCCTGGGAGGGTCGGGATGGGGAGGCTGTCTCCACCACTCCTCCTCTGCCCAGTCCCTGACAGCAGATGATACCCAGCTCTACCTCTCTTTCAAATCAGAAGGTGGTGAATGTCCTGTGTGAATGCCTGGAGGCAGTTGGAAGATGGATGGCAGCTAACAGATTGAATCCTGACAATACAGAAGTACTGTTTGGGGGGGGCAGGGAGTGGTTGTGGGGGACTCCCTGGTCTGAATGGGGTAACTGTGCCCCTGAAGGGCCAGGTGTGCAGCCTGGGAGTCATTTTCGACTAACAGCTGTCCATGGAGGCGCAGGTCAATTCTGTGTCCAGGGCAGCTGCTTACCAGCTCCATCTGGTACGCAGGCTGAGACCCTACCTGCCCGCAGACTGTCTTCCCAGAGTGGTGCATATCCTGCTTGGACTACTGCAATGTGCTCTACATGGGGCTACCTTTGAAGGTGACCTGAAAACTACAACTAATCCAGAATGTGGCCGCCCTGACCATATAACACCAGTCCTGAAGGACCAACATTGACTCCCAGTATGTTTCCAAGCATAATTCAAAGTGTTGGTGCTGATCTTTAAACTACAACTAATATAGAATGTGGCAGCTAGGCTGGTGACTGGGAGTGGCCACCAGGACCATATAACACTGGTCCTAAAGGATCTTCACTGGCTCCCAGTATGTTTCCAAGAAAAATTAAAAATGTTGGTCCTGTATACCTGAAGGAGCGTCTCCACCCCCATCATTCAGCTTGGACACTGAGGTCCTCTGAGGGTCTTCTGCTGGTTCCCTCACTCCAAGAAGTAAAGTTACAGGGAACCAGGCAGAGGGCCTTCTCGGCAGTGGCACCCTCTCTGTGGAATGTCCTGTCATTTGTTGTTAAGGAAATGAACAACTATCTGACTTTTAGAAACCTCTGAAGGCAGCCCTGTATCAGGAGGTTTTGAATATTTGAGGTTTTACTATGTTTTTATATGTACTGTAAGCTGCCCAGTGTGGCAGGGGTATAAATAATAAAATGATGATGATGATTAAATGGACATTAGAGTGGAGAAAAGGGTGAAATATTTGAGTATTTGGTTAACAAATAAAACACATCACTTTTTCAGAATAACTATGTTAAAGTATGGAACAAGGTAAAACAAGACTTAGCAAGATGGGGAAGGATGAAAATCTCACTATTAGGAAGAGTTTCAGCTATTAAGACAAATGTATTACTGAATATGCTGTTTATAGTTTAGATTACAGTGGTATCTCGGGTTACATATGTGTCAGGGGTTCAGGAGCAGAGGCACAGGGGAGAGAGAGAGTGGAGAGCGAAGGGGAACAATCCGAGGGCAGCGTAGGGGAGTATGACAGTGGGCCGAGAGATTCCATGAGCTTCTCCAGCGATTCGGAAGATTCCCAGAAGGGGGCACCGATGGCCAGGGCAAGGGGGGTCCCGGGAAGGACGCACCAGAAGCAAGGGGCCAGCGGCGACTCCCAAAGCAGCAGCTGGAGATCGGCACCAGCTTCCCCACCAGGGCGTAGCGGGGGGGAAGAGTCCCATGCGTCAGGGCCGGCTTCCCCTCCAGTGGGGAGAGAAGATGAGGCAGGGCTGACCACGCCCCTATCGCTGAGTGAGGGAACGGAGGGGAAGTCAGACCCAGCCAACCCCCCCGAAGGGGGAAGCAGTGACAGGAGCAGTGTAACGGTCAGGGGGAAGGTTGCCGGCTGGGCGCACGCGCCAAGTTCAAATGTACAGGAGCGCGGGACAGCAGGGAGGTCGGATTGGGAGCCAGGTCCTAAAGCACGCCGGAAACAGGGGGAAGAATCCGGGGAATCAGCATCAGAAGAGTCCAGAAAGGGCAACACCCCAGAGGGCAGAAGGACCCAGAGGAGAAAGGAGCAGAGGAGGAGGTGGAGCAAGGCTAGGGTCTTGAACTGGTGTCGAGGGGGAGGAGATTCAGATGGAGCTTCAGCGGTTTAGGGTTGAGACGTAGAGCTGCACGCCGCGGCTTTGAAATGGAAACTGAACCTTAATAAAGACTTTTGTATATAGCAAGAACTGGCGTTGGTCCTTTGTGAGCTGGGACCTTGGGCAGCTCTGACAGTAAGCTCCATCTCAAAAAAACCTTCGCAGCGTGAGTTGGCGCAGCGAGGGGCAAAACTTGGTGTTTTGCGAGCTCACGAAGATCGGGAAGGATGGCTACAGAGGAGAAAGTGACAGCCCTGCAAGAAGCAGTCACGAGGCTTTCCATGGAAGTAGCAGCATCCAGAAAGAGAGAGGAGGAAGCAGTAGCGTTCTGCCAGGATCTGCAAACCAGGTGGGAACGTTTGAGCAAGGAGGGGCTGCCAGCTCCCAAGCCGGAGGGGATTGGCCTCGGGAAGAGGGGGGGCAGCATCGTATCCCATTTCGACGGGAACCTGCAGCAGTATCCTAACTTCAGAGCAGACATAGTTTACGCGCTCAATTTGCTTCGGAAAGACTTTAGAGATGAGGAGGAGAAAGTGGGGTTCATATTAACTGACCTGCATGGGGAGGCTAAATCGTGGCTGCGGAATTTATGGCGCGAAGATGACCCCGCCCTCAAAGATTCTACAGCTTTTATCAAGGCTATGGACGCTTGTTTTAAATCAACGGTTGATGTGGATGTGGCCAGGAGGGAAATGCATGGGTTGAAGCAGGGGAAAGCCACTGTGAGACAATATCACTCCCGCTTTCTTGCGTTGGTAAATGCGCTGGGCTGGGAGAAAGACTCAGCTGCCGTCCGAGACCTGTTCTGGGAGGGGCTGAATGGGGCTGTGAAGGATGAAATTGCGAGGGGGGAGAGACCTAACAGCACCACGGAAGTCGTCCAAAGAGCGCTGGCGATAGGGGTGCGTCTGGAAGAACGTCCTTGGAGCAAGGATGACGGACGTTTGGGACGCACACCAGCCAGATCAACTCCTTTCCTACCCAGAGAGACAGCGCGCGCCCAGTCCACGCCTCCACTGGGTGGGGGAGAAGAGCCGATGGAGATAGGTGGTGCCAGGGCTCAGACAGCGACCAGAGCCCAAACACCAGGAGCAGTAAAGGCAAAGCCTCCTAGAGGGAGCAGGAAGTGTTACATCTGCGACAGTGCACAGCACATGGCCAAGGAGTGCCCCCAGAGGCTCCAAAAGCACACTGCAGCCTCAGCAACAGTAAAAGGAACAGTTCAGCAGGAGCAACAACTACAGGGAAACGACGAAGCCTGGCTGGAGGCAGAGGCACTGGGGCCCAGCCAGGCGAGTCAGTGAAGCAGTCCCCAGAGATTTTACAGCCTACAGACCCACTCCCGCCCAAACCGGTGGTGCAACTCACTGCATCGCTCCAGCTACCCAATGGACTAACTATGGAAGTGCCCATTACCATTGACTCTGGTAGTAATGCAGACTTTATAGGAGCGGATTTCATCAAGCAACATAGCATAGCGCTCCTGCCAGCCACGATGCCCCTGAAAGTAGTCACGGTCGATGGAAGAGAATTGCTGGGAGGACAGGTGGTACAGCAAACGCCGCCAATGGTGATGCGCATTGGAAATCACCGGGAAGTCATCAGCTTCAATGTCACCCACCTGTCAGACACACCCATAGTATTAGGCATGAGTTGGCTGCACAGGCACAGCCCGGCATTAGCATGGTACCAGCGTCAATTGACCTTCTGCTCCTCCTACTGCGCAGAACACTGCATCCTGACTAGCCAGGAGGACGAGGGGCAGGAAGAAGACCCGCAGCTACACTTAGGCATGCTGCAAGCGGTACCCCACAAGTACAAGGCGTTTTTAGAGGTCTTCTGCGAAAAGGAAGCGGACAAGCTGCCTCCCCACAGGTCCTACGACTGCAAGATTGACCTCCTGCCGGGGGCGACGCTGCCGACTGGGAAACTGTATTCCATGTCTGAGGACGAACTGCAAGAACTCAGGGAGTTCATAGATCACAACTTGAAGCGGGGATTCATCCAAGAATCCAAAGCAGTGGGGGGCAGTCCCGTGTTTTTCGTGAAGAAAAAAGACACGCCCCAAAAGAGGCTTGTAGTTGATTACAGGGTCATAAATTCGAGGACGAAGCCCACGGCATTCCCCGTGCCCAAGATCGACGACCTACTCGCGACGGTGAGGAAGGGACGCATCTTCACCAAGCTGGATCTTCGAGGAGCGTACAACCTCATACGTGTGCGGGAGGGCGATGAGTGGAAGACAGCCATGTTTACGCCTTTGGGCACCTATGAATACCGAGTTATGCCATTTGGTTTACAAAATGGCTCCCATTGTTTCCAAGCCTTCATGCACCACGTGCTAGCGGGACTCCTCTACAAGAAGTGCGTCTGCTTCCTAGACGACATCCTGATTTTCTCGGAATCGCAGGAGGCTCACGAGAGAGTCGTCAAGGAAGTCCTGCAGAGACTACGGGAGCACAGACTTTACGCCAAACTGGAGAAATGCCAGTTTGACATGACGGAGGTGGATTTCCTGGGCTACAAGCTGTCCGACAAGGGACTCGCCATGGACAGCACCAAGGTCCGATCGGTGTTGGACTGGAAGAGCCCGCGCAATCGGAAGGAGGTCCAGAAGTTCGTCGGCTTCGCCAACTTTTATCGCAAGTTCATCAAGGGGTTCACGATGGAGACGGCAGCCATCACGGACACCCTCAGCTCCAAGAAGAAGTTCACCTGGACGGACCAGGCGGAGCAGTCCTTTCAGAGACTCAAGCGTCTCTTCGCGTCCGAAGAACAGCTGCTACACGTCAACCCCAGCAAACCAATGAGGGTTGAGACGGACGCCTCGGACAGAGCGGTGGGGGCGGTCCTGCTGCAGCAAGATCCGCGAGGGGACTGGAGGCCGTGCGCATTCTACTCCAGAAAACTCAGCAAGTCAGAACAGAACTACACCATCTGGGACAGGGAGTTGCTGGCCATTCATGCAGCCTTCAAAGCATGGCGGCACTTCCTCATCGGGGCCAAACGCACGGTGCAGGTCCGCACGGACCATAAGAACCTGGAGTACTGGCGCACGGCGCGGTTCCTGAACCAGAGACACGTCCGCTGGGCGGAGTTCTTTGCGGATTTCGACTTCAGGATAGAATACATCCCGGGAGACAACAACGTCATGGCGGATGCGCTATCCAGGAAGCCGCAGTATCTCGAGGAAGCGGCACCGGTGGCGGCCAAGCACATTTTCGCACCGAAAGCGTGGGCGTGCGCTTCAGCTATCGTGGACCTGGACGCGGTACGTCGCGCGCTGCAGGTGGATTCGTTCGCACAATCCAAGATGGAGGAGGTGCGAAGAGGCACTGCGAAGGATGACGAGTTCCAGATACGCGACGGACTGCTCATCTGCAAAGGGGCCCTCTACGTGCCGGGAGACGACCTCCGCGCGAAAGTGCTGCAGCAGTTACACGACGCGCCCAGCGCTGGGCATTTCGGCAAGGACAAGACGGCGGAATTAGTAGCCAGAGACTTTTGGTGGCCCAAGATGAGGGGAGAAGTCGCGGATTACGTCACTAGGTGTGACACATGCCAAAGGGCCAAACCAGTACACAGGCCGCCGGCGGGACTGTTGGAACCACTACAGACGCCGCTCGGACCGTGGGAGAAAGTGGCCCTGGACTTTGTCACAGATCTGCCCAGTTCGCGAGGCAAAACAGCGGTACTCGTGGTCGTAGACCTGTTCACCAAGATGGTGCATTTCATTCCTTGCGCGAAGGTGGCCACAGCGGAACAGACAGCCAAGCTGTTCATAGACCCCGTCTTCAAGGTTCACGGAATACCGCGGTCCATCCGGTCCGACCGGGGTCGTCAATTCATCTCGAGCTTTTGACAGAAGCTGCTGGGCATCCTGAACGTCAAGATCAACTTAGCGTCGGCTCGCCACCCGCAGACCAACGGACAAGCGGAGAGGGTCAACGCCATCATGCAGCAGTACCTGAGATGCTACGCGAATCAACAGCCCTCGACCTGGGTGGACTATCTACCGCTGGCCGAGTTTGCCTACAACAACACGAAGCACGTGTCCACGGGGGTGACACCGTTCTTCGCCAATAATGGACGGCATCCCAGAACCTTCCCGGGATTAGAAAAAGTGGAGGAGGGGGACACACAGGGAGCAGAGGCTTGGGCAGAGGAATTGCGGGAGGTCCACGAGCAGCTCCGAAGGAATTTAGAACTAGCAAAGCAAGCATACAAGGTGCAGGAAGACAGGCACAGGAGAGTCGGGGAAGACATCCAGTTGGGGACTGGGTCTGGTTAGCAGCCCAGGCAGTGCCGGCCAGGACGTTAGCTAAGAAGAAGCTCAGACACAAACAGCTAGGGCCTTACCAAGTCGAGGCACAGATCAATCCGGTAGCCTTCCGGTTGACACTCCCGGAGGGCTCCAGAATGCACCAGGTCTTTCATAGATCAGTGCTCACACCCTACAAGGAACCCCACAGGTTCCAGGCACCAGGGAACGCACCAGACCCACCCCGCAAATCGCCAACGGGGGGGGGTCACCGAGAGCAGGGCCACTCAACGAGGTCATGGAGATTTTGGACTCGAGATGGGGGGAAGAGGGGGTTGAATATCTCCTCGCCAGGGAAGGTACCCCGGCCAGCGCCAACAGCTGGGTACCGTACTACGTGGTGGAGGAGCACTACCTCAAAGACGAGTTCCATGCACTCTTCCCACACAGACCTATGCCGGCAGATTATTTCGACGAATATCTTTTCACACCCACACTTTCAGCCAGCACGTTCCAGGGGTTCTCATCAGATGAGGAACCAGCACCCGACACACGCTCCCCGGAGGGATCACTCTCGGGGTCTGTTACAGACCGCTCTTATTGGTGGGACGATCAACCGGAGGTGGGGTGGAGCAGGGAACTGCTGAAGGGGCCTTGGCAGGCAGCATCCCCCGAGGCGACCGGGGGGGGAGACGGACATGGACGTGTTGGGGGAGGATCCTGGGTTCGAGCACAGCTGCAGAGAGATGGAAGCAGAGATCAACGTCGACGAGCCCATTCCGGACTGGCCGGACCCAGCCGGCCAGCTGCACACCAGAGGGGAAGAACTGTATCCCGCACTCACCCCCACAACACTGGAGCACCCAGAACCCGCATCCGAAGAGGGGGAGGGGGGAAGGGGGGCTTCGAGGGGGGGATATGTGTCAGGGGTTCAGGAGCAGAGGCACAGGGGAGAGAGAGAGCGGAGAGCGAAGGGGAACAATCCAAGGGCAGCGTAGGGGAGTATGACAGTGGGCCGAGAGATTCCATGAGCTTCTCCAGCGATTCGGAAGATTCCCAGAAGGGGGCACCGATGGCCAGGGCAAGGGGGGTCCCGGGAAGGACGCACCAGAAGCAAGGGGCCAGCGGCGACTCCCAAAGCAGCAGCTGGAGATCGGCACCAGCTTCCCCACCAGGGCATAGCGGGGGGGAAGAGTCCCATGCGTCAGGGCCGGCTTCCCCTCCAGTGGGAAGAGAAGATGAGGCAGGGCTGACCACGCCTCTATCGCTGAGTGAGGGAACGGAGGGGAAGTCAGACCCAGCCAACCCCCCCGAAGGGGGAAGCAGTGACAGGAGCAGTGTAACGGTCAGGAGGAAGGTGGCCGGGTGGGCGCGCGCGCCAAGTTCAAATGTACAGGCGCGCGGGACAGCAGGGCGGTCGGATTGGGAGCCAGGTCCTAAAGCACGCCGGAGGCAGGGGGAAGAATCCGGGGACTCTTCAGCATCAGAAGAGTCCAGAAAGGGCAACACCCCGGCGGGCAGACGGACCCAGAGGAGGAGAGAACAACGGAAGGGGTGGAGTAAGGCTAGAGTCTTAAACTGGTGTCGAGGGGGAGGAGATTCAGATGGAGCTTCAGCGGTCTAGGGTTGAGACGTAGAGCTGCACGCCGCGGCTTTGAAATGGAAACTGAACCTTAATAAAGACTTTTGTATATAGCAAGAACTGGCGTTGGTCCTTTGTGAGCTGGGACCTTGGGCAGCTCTGACAATATGCTTCAGGTTACATACGCTTCAGGTTACAGACTCCGCTAACCCAGAAATAGTACCTTGGGTTAAGAACTTTGCTTCAGGATGAGAACAGAAATCGTGCTCTGGCGGTGCGGCAGCAGCAGGAGGCCCCATTAGTTAAAGTGGTGCTTCAGAGCTGCCCAAGGTCCCAGCTCACAGAGGACCAACGCCAGGTCGTGGTTATATACAAAAGTCTTTATTGAAGTTCAGTTTCCATTCCAAAGCCGTAGCGCGCAGCTCTACGTCTTAAACCCTAGACCGCCGAAGCTCCGTCTGAGTCTCCTCCCCCTAGACACCAGTTTAAGACTCTAGCCTTACTCCACCTCTTCCGTTGTTCTCTCCTCCTCTGGGTCCGTCTGCCCGCCGGGGTGTTGCCCTTTCTGGACTCTTCTGATGCTGAAGAGTCCCCGGATTCTTCCCCCTCCCTCCGGCGTGCTTTAGGACCTGGCTCCCAATCCGAGCTCCCTGCTGTCCCGCGCGCCTGTACATTTGAACTTGGCGCGCGCGCCCACCCGGCCACCTTCCTCCTGACCGTTACACTGCTCCTGTCACTGCTTCCCCCTTCGGGGGGGCTAGCTGGATCTGACTTCCCCTCCGTTCCCTCACTCAGCGATAGGGGCGTGGTCAGCCCTGACTCATCTTCTCTCCCCACTGGAGGGGAAGCCTGCCCTGACACATGGGGCTCTTCCCCCCCGCTACGCTCTGGTGGGGAAACTGGTCCCGATCTCCAGCTGCTGCTTTGGGAGTCGCTGCTGGCCCCTAGCTTCTGGTGCGTCCCTCCCGGGACCCCCCTTGCCCTGGCCATCGGAGCCCCCTTCTGTGAATCTTCCGATTCGCTGGGGAGGCTCATGGAATCTCTCGGGCCACTGTCATCTTCCCCTACGCTGCCCTCAGATTCTTCCCCTTCGCTCTCCATCTCCCCTCTTCCCTGTGCTTCTGCTCCTGAGCCCCTGACACATACGCTTCAGGTTACAGACTCCGCTAACCCAGAAATAGTACCTTGGGTTAAGAACTTTGCTTCAGGATGAGAACAGAAATCGTGCTCTGGCGGTGCGGCAGCAGCAGGAGGCCCCATTAGTTAAAGTGGTGCTTCAGGTTAAGAACAGTTTCAGATTAAGAACGGACATCCGGAATGAATTAAGTACTTAACCCGAGGTACCACTGTATACCGATTATTGGTAATGTGAGGTAATTCAAATAATGGCAAAGAGGGTTATCAAAATTTATCTGGCGGGGAAAAAACCAAGGATTAAATTTAAAATATTAACAGATCTTAAAGAAAGACGTAGATTCAAGCTGCCAGATTTAAAATTAAACTATGAAGCTGCCTGTTTGATACGATCAAAAGAGTGGATATATTTTTAAAAATGCAAACCCCGCTGAGGTTGATGCATTTCATTCTGCCCGACCTCCTGCACTTTCTTTCATTTGAATTTAACTGTTGGGGAAACTGACTTGCTCAGGCCCCAGACCAATGCCCGGGGACAAGTGAGATAAATGACTTCACAGCGAAATGGAGCAGAAACACTTACCGAAAGCTTCATCACGTCGTTTCTCTGCAATTTCTCTGAGTTTTCGCTCTTCCACCTGGGTCTTCAAACCTTCCACATCCACCTTAAAAGTGACATTACAAGTTAATTGCTGCATCGGATGTGGCTGTTTCAGAAGCAAACAGAATGCAGGATTTTGCATGCTGTCCTCTCAAATAAAGACAACAAAGAACATGCAGGAACCTGAAAGATGCAATGGCATAAGCTCTCCTATTTCATGTCAGCTAGTTTAGAATATAGCTTTGATGCTGCTGACCAGAACTATTTGGCTTCTATCTTTCTGTACCAGCTTTGCTGATTTCTGGTTCATTACTGGGCTCAAGTCAAAATGCTGTTTTTACATTTAAAGCCCCAAATGGCTTAGGATAAAGAAGGACCACCCGCTACCACATTAGTCTGCCTGTTCTCACAGCTCCTCTGGTAGGACCTGCTACATGTCCTACCACCAACTGATGCAACAGAATAGGGTCTGGTTTTACCTAATTTCCTGCTGCTTTTGGTTATTTTTTTATCTGCTATCCTGGCTTTTTGTGTGTGGTTATGCTTCAATATTTTTACTTGCTTTATTTTTTGCTGTAAGCTGCCTTAAGTGCCTCTGTCCCCTTTGCTATCAATTATCCTATCTTTCTAACAGATCTGATGCTTTTAAGGCTTAAGGTTTAAGCTTTTGGCCTGCATATATAGAATATACAACCATTGAGCATCTAGACCATGAAATATAGGTGCTCCTGAGGAGTGATCAGGAGTAATCTATTACGTGAAACACTGAGATGAACACTTGTCATCTGTAAATGATGCCTGTAATAATGGAATTACAGAACAGTCCTTGCTTTCACTCATAATACTTCAACCCCTGAAGTTGGAACCTTATTCACGAGATTTTTTGCTGAGAGTTTATTCTTGTATTTATGAATCACTTCCTATGAATCAATTATTTATTGCATTTATATCCCACCTCTTTCTCTAAGGAGCTCAAGGTGGTTCATGGTTCTTCCCCATCTCAACTAAGCCTCACAACAAACCTGTGAGTTAGGTTAGGCTAAGAGGCAGTAAGGTCCCTAAGTGAGTTTCATGGCCAAGTGGGGATTTGAACCAGTTCCTAGTCTGACACTAACCACTGTACCACACTGGCTCTCTCAAAGTGATTAATGTATAGTCCAGATGCCCTTAAGATTTTTGGACTACAGCTCCCATTATCTCCAGCCAGCATAGCAATTAGTCAGGGATGAAGGGAGTTGAAGTTCAAAACATCTAGAAGGCAGCATATTAACTGCCCAAAGCCTAGCCCACATCCCCAATAAATGACCTCTTGCTATGTCTCACTGAACAAGCTGACAAGCTGAAAGCTGAGTAAATTTAGAAAGGAGTGTTCAGGTTAAGATGTCTGTGCACAGGGATTACTTCCTACAGGTATCTCAGTTCTGAGGGATAGTTAAGGAGTCCTTCCCAGAACTTTGAAATCAAGGCAGTCCTCCTAAGAAAACATGGCTCTATAAGCCCTCCATGTCTCACCCCCATCGTGCGATAGCGAGCATTAAAGATGCGGCTCTGTCTTTGCTTCTCCCGGTTCCTGCGGGCTTCAATGGCAGCTGCCTCTTTTATATCTGGCTGGATGTCCACTTTATACATCTTTGCACCTGTAACTGAGGGTTGTGTTTTCTTGTCAGAGGAAGAGAGATTTAAGTTTTTAAGTTTTTAAAGCAGACCCAGCTCCATCCCATTGCTAACTAATCTTATCTGAGTGGTGGGAATAGATACCTAGGCCTGTCTATCTATTCTGGAACAATTTGCAGATAGGTCTTGGATAAGCATGGAATAAGCTTTTCTCCAACATCAGATCTGCCTAGTTTAGCGCTGGGAAACCTTTTCAGCCAGGCGGGCCAGATTCTTATCTGTCCCCACCGCATGGACCAAGCTTGACAGGTGGGTTGCTCTGTCCACCTGTCAAAGCACTTGGGAAGCGTTTCCCAAGTGCATGGCAGCCAGCTAGTTGCGTTGAAACTTCAGTGCGAAGCACTTTGCAAGGCCTCTGCTCAGTGCTTCTCAAGCATTGAGCATATGACTGGCAAAGCTGATTGTGGCAGGGATTGCCTGCATGATCAAGTTCCCCATGGAAGACCATATCTCTACTTCCCACATTTTGTGGTTTGGAGGAAACAACCTTATAAGCCAGAGGTTTCCTAAAGGTGATCTAGTGATTGCTGTCTTCTCCAGTGTTCTAACACAAGACTGCCTTTATTTCAATCCCCCAACAAAGCAAAATGTTGAAAACAATTCACTTTTCCCTTCCTCCCTGGTGGGGAATGGAGGCACTACTTGGGGTCCACTTTAGGTACCAATAAGGGACGCGGGTGGCGGTGTGGTCTAAACCACTAAGCCTAGGGTTTGCTGATCGGAAGGTCGGCGGTTCAAATCCCTGTGACGGGGTGAGCTCCCACTGTTCAGTCCTAGCTCCTGCCAACCTAGTAGTTTGAAAGCACGTCAAAGTGCAAGTAGATAAATAGGTACCACTCCGGCAGGAAGGTAAACGGCGTTTCTGTGCACTGCTCTGGTTCGCCAGAAGCAGCTTAGCCATGCTGGCCACATGACCTGGAAAAACTGTCTGCAGACAAACATTGCCTCCTTCGGCCAGTAAAGTGAGATGAGCGCCGCAACCCCAGAGTCATTCGCGACTGGACTTAACTGTTAGGGATCCTTTACCTTTTTTACCTCTAGGCACCAAAATGTTTTGGGCTGACCCTGGCTGGTGCTGTGCTGTTTTATTGTAGTTATTTGTATGGTTTCAATAGATTTTATATACAGTTTTAATTTTATCAGTGTTCTATTGTTTTTTAACTATTCCCCCCCCCCCCATGTTTTTAGCAGTTCGTGTTTTTATCAATAAACTGCCTTGAGTCCCTGTCAGGGGAAAAAGCAGTGTGCAGACCCTCCAAGTGTCCCTATTTTCCAGGGACCTCCCCGATTTAGAGAAGCTGTTCTGCTTTCTGATTTGATCCCAGAATGTCCCGCTTTTCCTTAGGATGTCCCTATTTTCATCCGTGAAGTGCTGGAGGATGTGCGGCGTGTGTGCGCATATCATATCATATCATATCATATCATATCATATCATATCATATCATATCATATCATATCATATCATATCATATCAATTAGCGCCCTAGACCTCCCAACCGCTGTCCCGCTCTCACCTTCTCTCTCCAGAAGTTTGCGGCCTCCTGGTTGCTATGCCAACAAGCCAGCCTGTTCTGAATTCCGCGTCGATTTATGCAAATTGAGAAGCGGAGGAACCTATCAGCCAAAAGAAAAGGGCCGGCAGGGCGGGAGCGCCTCGGGAAGAGGGAGGAGCCGCGTATGCCAACCCCGAGGGGCCATAGCGCCCTATCAGCTGTCGGCTTTCCCAAGGAGGTGGGACCCGCGGATTGGGAGCAGGCCGGGCGCCGAGTCCTCGCGAGGTTTGGGCGCTCGCGTTCTGGCGTGGTCCGGCGCGGGGCCTGGAGGTTGTGGCCGGGGCGGCGTCGGCCCGTGTCCCTGCCGGGCCCGGAGTTCCCTCGCGTCTCTGCCCCGCGGCCGAAATGGGCTTTCTCAAGCTGATCGAGATCGAGAATTTCAAATCGTACAAGGGGCGGCAAATCATCGGGCCCTTCCGGCGCTTCACGGCCATCATCGGGCCCAACGGATCCGGTGCGCGGGCGGGGAGGCGGCGGCGGCGGCGGCGGAGCGGGGTCGGGGCTGGGCTGGGGCGGCGCGCTTCCGTCCCGCGAGGGGAAGGCCTGGCGAGCCGCCGTCCTGGGAGGGAGGCCTCCGCCTTGGCGCGCCAACTTGCTTCGCGCGTTTCTGTCAGCTGTGAAGGACTAGTCTCTCGGCTACACCGCTCGGAGAGAGTTTTTCACATTTGGGGCGGAATGGGGGGGGACGCTTTTTCGTTGGTCTGTTTGGAACCAGGTGTCGCCCGCTGACAGGCGCACCTGCAGCCCCCCCCCCCCGTCATGCAGTTGCTGAGAAGACAAACCCGACCAACTGGGGTTTTTTCTTCAAAATAACGGTGCAGGTAGAGGGAAGGCATTCATGAGAAGCAATTTGGTTATGAAAGTTTGGGGTTTAAATAGCTGGAGGAGGCACCCTACTGCGACAAAGGGTGTGGGGGGGGAGGCACTCCCCCCAAACTGTGTGAAATTTGAGAAGGGACATTCTTAGTGGTGATATTTGTCAGGAAAGGGGAGTGCTTATTTTTTTAGAGAGAGGTTCAAATCATGGGGTGCCCATCCCAGATCAGAAGAGGCATTCAAAGCAAGAAATAAATTTGTATATGCTCAGAGGCAATCTTCACAGGTTACAGGGTTGTGGCACGTGCTACAATGGTTTTAGGGCCCAGGAAGTGAAAGCTCATATGACACCCTGAGGGAAAGCCATATGGCACTTTTGCTAAAATGCATCATGGTTTATTTTGTTGTCCTCCATCCAGGCAAGTCAAACCTCATGGATGCCATCAGCTTTGTGCTTGGCGAGAAAACCAGCAATCTGAGAGTAAAGACGTTGCGAGACCTGATCCATGGAGCCCCTGTAGGGAAGCCAGCTGCCAATCGGGCATTTGTCAGCATGGTTTACTCTGAAGATGGGGCTGAAGATCGTACCTTTGCAAGGGTCATAGTAGGTGAGCTTTGGGGGCAGGGTGAGGAAATGGTTGGGTGTGTGTCATGCTGTAGTATTGGAGTCTCTGGTAAGCAATGTTGCTGGGTGGCTTGAGCAAAGAAGACTGGGCTACTCTGAAAGGGGTCATGTGGGGGGAGGTCCTGAAGTGAGTCCCATTGTGTTCAGTGGGGCTTATTTCCTTGAAAGTGTGAATAATAGTGCAGCCTTTACATGCTTACATGAAAGTAAGTACCTGTAGAACTTATTTCTCAATCGCCTATCGGGCCTAAATCTGCTAGTGCATTCTTCCAAAGAAATCCCATCCTGCTCACTTCCGGAGGCGGCGCGAACGGCAATGGCAGTCCTCTTCTTGTTGTGAAGGGGAAGCTCCGCGGAAAACGGGTCGTCCACTACAGCGAAGCGGAGACCCGCATCGGAAACCCACAGGTAGCAAGAGCCTGTGGTCGTGGGACTCGGCGGGCGCCAGAAGCGGCCCCAGAAACGCAGAAGGGACCCCGTAAGGGGCTCCGGAACGTGGAGGGGGTATCGCGGCGCTGTGAGTCGATCGCTATTCCCGTGGAGTGAAGCCGCACAGCTGCTGTCGCTGAGCGCTGACCTTTTTTCCTGGAAATATTCGATCTTCAAAAAGCAACAATCCGTGAGTAAGAAAAGACTGTAAAATCTGAGCCTAAAACTATTATAAATTCGGCTAAAAGCGGAGAGATATAAACAGGAAGTCCGTCTTCCGCTGCTGCTTAAACTTCAAAGCAAAAGATTTCGACGTTTGGAGCCTTTGAAGAGGCGTTAAAAATAACTGATCTGTGCATTTATTGAAGCTGCTTTTGTGCGAAGTGAGGACTTTAACTATCTTTGTGATTTATTCTTTTTATTTGGACTGTGCTAAACCTCTTCTGGAATTACAATTTTATTGAGAAGCCTAGGTATTTGGACTGCCTGAATAATAGAGCTGTCAGACTGCAGACTTTGACACTTTGTAATTGGGGTTTGTTACAACCTGAGTCTATGGACTGGTTACATTGAAACATCATTCTGGGCACTTGTTAGAGACAATGTAATGCCTTTTAAACCAACTCTGCTAAATATAAGTTAAGTTGAAGATTCCTGGAAACTAAATTGGACTTTATTGACTTTTATTGACTTGGCTTCTTCCCTCAAGATATTCTGAGCTCCCTCTAGAGGATTTTGGATTTACAGTTGTGACTTTATTTTATTTTCTCTTTCCTTTCCTCCTATTTGACTGTTTACTCTCTGGGCTGCTGCTTTCCCATGGGAACAACTCAGTTTGACCTTGATTACTAGACAAAACTGGAATGAGTGGTGCAAAAAAAAAAAGAGGCTAGAGTAAGAACTAGACAAACAACCTTAGCCTTAGCCTCACAGGCACGTAGATCTTCTGTTCCTACTCTGCCGTCGGCAGGGGGAGAAGAAGCTGAGCAATTACAGTTGGAAGATATGGCTGCAGGAGCATCTGGTTCAATTCTAGAGAAAATCTTTGAAAAATTGGAATCTCTGGACAAGAAAGTGGATGAACAAACGACCAAGATTGACCAAAATGCAGCCTGCTTAAACAGAATAACTGAACAAGTGGCTCTGAACGTACAATCAATTGGACAGCTATCTGATGTGATAAGACAACATCTGAAGCCACTGCAGAAAATCGCAAATTGGCTGAGGCAACTAGCCAAAAAGTTGAAAATCTAGAACAAGAGGTGAAACCACTGTACAAACAAGTTGGCGAGCAACAGATGTATTTGTCTATGATAGAATTGCGGAACCGGGAAAATAATTTAAGATTGAAGTCAATACCAGAACTTGAACAAGGAAATTTAATTGAGTTCCTGACTAAAGAATTTTCTAAATTCTGGCCTTTAGAGGAGGAAAAGGATTTTAAAATTGTGTCGGCTTTCAGACTTGGAAGGTTGGCAAGGAAAGACAAGCCCAGAGATTGTTTGATAATTCTGAGATCGAAGGAGGAAAGAGATAAAATACTAGGCCTACACTACGAAAAGTCACTGGACATTTCGGGTACAAGAGCTGAACTTTACAAAGATATTCCGAAACAACTTCTGGACCTTAGATCCACCTATCTTGAACTGGTTAAATTGCTGAGGAGCAATTCAATTATTTTTAGGTGGGAATTCCCCCAGGGACTTATCTTTTACCTTCAGAGGGAAGAAGGTTAAAATTAAAACAGTTGAAGATAGAGATAAATTTCTGACTGCCTACGGAGAGGACCTTCAGAAAGGGATTGAAACACCCTTTGGGCCTGGACTGCTATCTACACCTGCACCCTTGGAACCTGAAGATCCAGAGAAAAAGATACCACCACCAGAGAAATAACAGATTTGTTCAGGATGTCTCTGCAACTTCTGAGTTGGAACATAAAAGAGGAGAAGAATTTTTCACATATTGAGAAAAGAACAATTGGACATTATCTGTTTGCAAGAAACACACGTGACTAGGCTCCATAGAAAAGTGCTAATAAATAAAAGATTAGGCCAAGAATTTATCTCTTCGGACCGAGTTAAGAAAAGAGGAGTGGTGATATATGCAAAGGAGAGCCTGTCACCAAAATTTCTATTTAAAGATGACCAAGGAAGAATTTTGGCTATTGAGATACAGAATCAGGGAGAAAAGTTTTTGATATTGGGAATCTATGCACCAAATGAGGGGAAATCGGAATTTTATAAGAAGCTGCATGAGACAATGCTGGACTATCTGGACTATGATAACATCATTATGATGGGAGATATGAACGGGGTGGCATCAACCAATATGGACAAGTCTCAAAGCCTAAATGCGACAAAAGATGGCAGACTACCTAAAACTTTCTTTGAACTGACTGACAATATGGACTTGATTGACATTTGGAGGACAAAGAACCCCCTGGGAAGGGAGGGAACATTCTTTTCTGAAGCCCAACTGACATGGACAAGAATCGACCAAATATGGATAACTAGAGGTCTGGCACCTAAGACGAGAAAGGTGGAAATCTGCCCAAAGACCTGCTCCGACCATAATGCCGTAAAGATGGATATGAGACTAATTCCAACCGGCTCCTTTAGATGGAAGATGAATGACAACCTGTTCAGAGATCAGGAGATTACTAAAAAGGCCCAAAAAGCTTTGAAGGACTATTTTGAGATAAATTTGAACACCATGGTGGAAGAAAGAATCATCTGGGACGCAAGTAAGGCGGTTATGAGGGGGTTTCTGATACAACAGAACGCTGCAAAGAAAAGAGCTCAAAATGAGAAAAGAGATAAGATCTTGGAGAAAATCAAAGACTGTGAGAAGAAGCTAAGAGTGAAACCGAAGTCAAAGGAGATCTTGAAAGAAATTAAATTTCACCAGGCACAATATTCCAAATTGATAAATCAGGAAGTGGAGTGGAAAGTTAAGTTGATGAAACAAAGATCATTTGATTCGGCAAATAAATGTGGAAAACTGCTAGCATGGCAGTTGAAAAAGAGACAAAAATTAAATACGATCACTAACCTCGAGATTGAAGGAAGAAATATCCAGAACCCTGTGGACATTAGGAAGTGCTTCCAGAGATATTTTAAACAATTATATACCCAAGGGCCGCAAGATGAGGCAGAGATAGAACAATTTTTGATAAAGAATGGATTACCAAGGTTGTCCCAAGAAAACAGATCAATCCTGAACGGCAAAATAACACTACAAGAGATTGAAGTTGCCATTCAGAATATGCAACTGGGCAAATCCCCAGGGCCTGACGGGCTTACCTCCAAATATTATAAGACATTGAAAGATCACTTGATATACCCACTAATGGAGGTTTGCAATGAGATTATGGAGGGGAAGAAAGCACCGGAAACGTGGAAAGAAGCTTTCATCACATTGATACCTAAATCAGAATTAGAAAAGACACAACTTAAGAACTACCGCCCCATTTCCCTTCTCAATGTGGATTACAAAATTTTTGCAGACATTCTAGCAAACAGATTTAAAAAGGTTTTAAGTGATGTGATCCATAAAGATCAGGCAGGCTTTCTCCCAGGAAGACATTTGTTTGCTAACACAAGGAATATTATTGACATTTTGGAACTTCTGCAAACAAATATTAATACAAGAGCAGTGTTAATATTTATAGATGCGGAGAAGGCCTTTGACAACATTTCTTGGAAGTTTATGAAGAAAAACTTGGAAGGGATGGGAGTGGGACGGGGTTTTGAAAATGGGATAGATGCAATTTATTCAGAACAAAAGGCTAAATTGATAGTTAACAATGTGGTGACAGAAGAGTTTAAAATTGAAAAAGGAACACGACAAGGTTGCCCTATTTCCCCTCTGTTATTTATTTCGGTCCTGGAGGTGCTCCTGAATATGATTAGAGGGGACCGGTTGGTGGAAGGAATTCAGGTCGGAGCAAAACAGTACAAACTTAAAGCCTTTGCAGATGACCTAGTTTTGACTTTACAGGAGCCAGAATCTAGTACGAAAAGGGCATTACAACTGATCCAAGAGTTTGGTCGGGTGGCGGGATTTAAATTAAATAAACAAAAAACTAAGGTACTGGAAAAAAATTTGACAACTTCAGAGTCAGAAAGGTTTCAGAAAGAGACAGAATTAAATGTGGTGAAAAAAGTAAAATATCTAGGGGTGAACATAACAGCAAAAAATCTGAGTCTATTTAAGGATAATTATGAAAGTGTTGGTTAGAAATCATGAGGGACTTAAAAAGTTGGTCAAGATTGAAACTTTCCTTGTTGGGCCGAATTGCTGCTATAAAAATGAATGTATTGCCAAGGATGCTGTTTCTTTTTCAGACTTTACAGATTGTGGACAAAATGGAATGTTTCGGGAGGTGGCAAAGAGATATTTCTAAATTTGTCTGGCAGGGCAAAAAGCCCAGAATTAAGTTTAAAATATTAACTGATGCTAAAGAAAGAGGGGGGTTTGCCCTGCCAGACTTAAGGTTGTACTATGAATCAGCAGCTTTCTGCTGGCTGAAAGATTGGCTGCTTCTTGAAAACGCTGATGTCTTAGACTTGGAAGGATTTAACAATGCTTTTGGTTGGCATGCATATTTGTGGTATGACAAGGTTAAGATTCATAAGAATTTCAAGAATCATATTGTCAGGAAAGCAGTGTTTAATGTCTGGACAAAATATAAAGACTTATTAGAAAACAAGACCCCGAGGTGGTTATCACCTATGGAAGCTAAAGCAGTGAAAAGACCCAATATGGAGGTTAAATGGCCAAAGTATTGGGAAATATTAGAAAGAGATGGAGACAATTGGAGATTGCAGAGTATGGAGAAACTAAAAGATAAAGTGCGAGATTGGTTACATTACGCTCAGATTAAAGAGGCTTTTAAATTGGATAAAAAGTTAGGATTCCAGGTGGAAAAATCGAAATTGGAAACAGAACTGTTAGAACCTAAGACTAAATTACTTTCAAGAATGTATAACTTGCTGCTGAGGTGGAATACACAGGATGAAACGGTTAAATCAGCTATGATAAAGTGGGCACAGGACATTGGGTATAATATCATGTTTGCTGACTGGGAAAAGTTATGGACCACCGGTATGAAGTTTACGGCATGTAATGCCTTGAAAGAAAATATTATGAAAATGATATATAGGTGGTACATGACCCCAGTCAAGCTGGCAAAAATATATCATTTGTCCGATAATAAATGTAGGAAATGTAAGGAAACTGAAGGAACATTCTTTCACCTCTGGTGGACTTGCCCTAAGGTGAAGGCCTTCTGGGAAATGATATATAACGAGTTGAAAAAGGTATTTAAGTATACCTTTCCCAAGAAACCAGAGGCCTTCCTTCTGGGCATTGTGGGCCAGAGGGTGTTAAAGAACGATTGAACATTATTTATGTATGCAACAACGGCAGCAAGGATACTCGTCGCTAAATATTGGAAAACTCAAGATTTGCCCACGCTGGAAGAATGGCAGATGCAAATGATGGACTATATGGAGCTTGCAGAAATGACCGGCAGAATTCGAGACCTGGGAGAGGAAGCCATGGAAGAGGATTGGAAGAAATTTAAGGATTATCTACAAAAACATTGTAAACTATATGAGTGTTAGGAAGGATGACAGATTTGACTAACAGGGCCCATTAAGTTAGTTGATAGATATTATGAGAATGAGTGAACTTTATGAGAAAAATAAATTTTGAATAAACATTGTGTTTAAAACTAGATATTTAAGATCTAGATAAAAAATTTCAAAATTAGGGACAAAATATTGGAAATGTGTTCAATAAGAATTGAAATAAGGTGATAAGTTGCTGGCTAAAGCATTATAAATTTAGAACGCAGGAGCGTGAGATGTGAGGAAGTCCAAAGGATGAAGAAAAGATGGGTACTGCAAGATGTTAAATTTTATGCTTGTTTTTTCTTATGTTTATTTTCTGTTTATTCTGTCTTTTCTCTATTGTATCAACAAAACTCTTAATAAAAATTATTATAAAAAAGAAAAGAAATCCCATCCTGCTTTTCACATTTACTTTTTTTTCTGTGGATGTCCTTTGTAATACATTCTTCCAACCCTATTATCATCTTCAGAATTGGGGAGTAGGGTTGAGGAGCTTCTGGAACTTGGAAGTCTTGGGTTTCTAGTGTTGACTGAATGAGATGTCTGTCTTCTAGGAAGCTCATCAGAGTACAAAATAAACAATAAAGTGGTACAGCTGAGCGAATACAGTGAGGAGCTGGAGAAACTGGGCATTCTAATCAAAGCTAGGAACTTTCTAGTCTTCCAGGTAAGCCCTCCTCCCCCTTTATAATCTCCCCAAACAGACATGCTATAGTAGAACATAAATTTATTGGCATTTTCCCACCCAGAGTCCACGTTGACAGCCAAACATGAGCAGACTTTCTCGTAACACTTCCAGAGTTGCTGACACTTGAGCAAAGGTTCATTTAAGAACATAAGACCTGTAAGATCAGGCCAGTGGTCTAACTGACTCAGTGTCTTGTTCTCACAGTGGCCAATCAAATATCTTTGGGAAGCCCACAAGCAGGAATTAGGTGCAACAGTACACTTAATTGGGATTTCCAGCAACTGGTATTCAATGTTACACTACCTTCAGCAGGTAGTATACAGCCACCATGGCTAGTGGTTGTGCTTTGTGGGATATGGTATGGGCTCCACATGGATTCTGGGATGGGCTCATGTAATCCTACTAGGAGGAGAGCAGAGATGTGAGATTCAAGCTAATAGGATCCAGTGATGACTAACATTTAATTTAACAAATAATTATTTTAACAAACCTTTCTGCTGTGAGGAAGGGCTCTAGCTCTGCAGTGGAGCAGTACATACTTGTTGGTTTGTTAGTTACATTTATATACCACCTTTTCTCCAAGGAGCTCAAGGTGGCATACGTACTTCTCCTCCTTCCCATTTTATTTTCACAACAGCAACTTACCTGTGAGGTAAGTTAGGCTGAGAGTGAGTAACAGGCCCATGTCTCCCAGTGAACTTCATGGCTGAGTGGGGAACTTGGTCTCCCAGGTTCTAGTTCAGCTCTCTAACCAACAGGTTCCTATTCAGTCCACAGCATCTCCAGGTATGACTGGGAAGGACTCCTGTTTGAAACCCTGGAGAGCCACTACTAGTCGGTGTAAACAGTGGTTGACTCTGTCCAAGGCTGCTTCTTATCTTCCTATATTCCTGCTTCTAATAGTGCCATTCTAGTGCTACCCTAAAGTACAAATGCAGACTCCATTGCCTCTAGCCTATTGTTTTGCCTCTAGCCTATTGTTTTGCCTCTAGCCTATTGAGCTGGGAAGCTGGCAGCAGTGTGGTTCTGGAAAGACAGATAAAAAAATCAGACCTACAGGGTCTAGCTGTGCCACAGACTCCCACTGCTTGTGTCATTGGTGGCACCTGTGTCTCTGATTTGTCACATATTATTCAATCCATGCCAGAAGAATGGAGGTGACTAGATAAGATGAATCTCTTGGCTTGTTCTGATGCTGCCTGTTTTCACTGCCCCAGGGTGCGGTGGAGTCTATTGCCATGAAGAACCCCAAGGAGCGCACAGCACTCTTTGAGGAGATCAGTCGCTCGGGGGAGCTGGCTCAGGAGTATGACAAGCGCAAGAAGGAGATGGTCAAGGCAGAAGAAGATACTCAGTTCAATTACCATCGGAAAAAGAACATTGCAGCAGAGCGTAAGGAGGCTAAACAGGAGAAAGAAGAGGTAAAAACTGAAAGCTGCTATTGGACTGCTTTCCTTATGGGTCCAGAATGTTGTCACACTATCCCTTGGCACTTCAGTCGTGGAAACTATTTATTTTTCTGCAGTTTGAGTGGAAATCCAATCTGTTTTCGACCACCTTTTCCACATCCTTATTCTTCCTCATTTTATCTCCTCAGCCACCAACACTGCCCTCAACTTCTGCTGATTTTTTTTAAAAATCCAGTTCCAAAGAGCAAAATCACTCCTTCCACTCCTCAGTCCCCTGGGCTCATAAAATGTCATGGTCAAAGTGGGCCAGTTCTGGTTATGATAATATCAACACCATCTCTTTCCCCCTATCTGGATGAAGCTGCTTATTGGTCCTCAGTTGGGTGGGAGTTGCCTCTTAGGTACTGTATTGCTGTGATTGGTGGCATGGTTGTGCCTTCCGTGTGTTCTGGCACCAGCACAACAGTTTAAGTGTCTGGGATTTCCCCGTTCTAGCTCCAGGTGAGGTCTGGCATTTCTTTTGAGAATGGATAGGACTTGGCATGCCCTTCTTGCTATGTCTTCCTCTTTCTGTTATGAATCCTTAACCCTCAGTTCCCTGTTTTGTTATCTCAACAATTTTTTTGCCCATAAATATAACCATGTACTCACTTCCTTTTCCCGATTAAAATTCTAGTTTAAATAATAATAATTTTATTCTTTATACCCAGCCACTCTGAGGAATTTATCTTTTATTTTCAAGCATCTTCATTTTCCTCCCCTCCTTATTTTCTCTCCTTATCTCTTCTCTTTGTTTGCTGCCTCATTCTTTTTGTCCTTCTGTGACATATTTTTCTACTTAAATATAAAATTGGCCTAACAGCTGTCTTCATCTTCCCCTCACCTCCTTTGGCTTCAGGGTGCCCTTCCTTGTTACATTCATATTTTGCCCTCCTTGCTCTCCTGTTAAGTACTTTTAAAAAGTGCAGTGCTTCTGAATTCCTAGATTCCCTGAAAGGGACTGCGTTTAGTGGGACATAATCCCAGGTAAGTAAAGATAGGATTGGAGCCTAGCAGTGCAATCCTAACTAAGTCTGTTGAGAAGTAAGTCCTGTTGAATTCAATGAGGCTTACTGCCTGGTTAAGTAGAGATAAAATTGAAGCCCAAAAAGTGTGGTGATGTTGCTGTTAAGGTAAAGTGGGTTTAGTTTGAGACTCTGTTCAGTGCTTGGGATTAGAAGTCCTTTAGGCTTGCAGCATGCGTTGCCACAGCTTATGCCTTATGTTCTCCTTTTTTGGGGGACAGGCAGATCGGTACCAGCGCCTGAAAGACGAGGTTGTGCGAGCTCAAGTCCAGCTGCAACTCTTCAAGTTGTACCACAATGAAGCTGAAATAGAAAAACTGAACAAGGAGCTGGGCTCCAAAAACAAAGAGATTGATAAGGATAAGAAGCGGATGGACAGAGTGGAGGATGAGCTCAAGGACAAGAAGAAGGAGCTGGGCAAAGTGATGAGAGAGCAGCAGCAAATCGAGAAGGAGATCAAGTAAGCTGATAGGTTTTAGTATAGTGGGAAGCAAAGAATCAAATTTCAGAATTCTGGGATCTACTATAAAAGCAAAACCTGGAGATTTGGTTCCACCAACCCAGATCCAATCACCATGAGGTCTCCTGCATATACAGGATCTGTGTTAACACAAATCAGGTGTACCAACAAACGCTAAAATTGTACCGGACAACTGGTCAATAGTTGCTTAGTTAACAATGTGGTTTTGCGTGTGGGGACTTTGAGGCTAAGGCCAGGGCTAACTAATCCCAACTAAAATCTTTCCTTGATATCCCTGTCCTAAAGCAAATTGATTTAGAGTGTTGTCAAAATTTTAAAATGTATGTACAACAATACAGTGGTGCCCCGCAAGACGAATGCCTCGCAAGACGGAAAACTCGCTAGACGAAAGAGTTTTCCATTTTGGAGGTGCTTCGCAAAACGAATTTCCTATGGGCTTGCTTCGCAAGACGAAAATGTCTTGCGAGTTCCTGCGGCTTTCCCCCCCTTTCCCCCCCTTTTTCTAAGCCGCTAAGCCGCTAATAGCGCTAAGCCGCTAAGCCGTCAATGGGCTTGCTTCGCAAGACGAAAAAACCGCTAGACGAAGAGAATCGCGGAACGGATTCTTTCGTCTTGCGAGGCACCACTGTAGATAGAAAGAATATCTCAAGCAAAATAATTTTAGTGTTACTACAATTAATCTACTTCAGAGATCTTCAGACAGTGTTTGGGGAGAAACTTAGGGCTTCCTTGGAAGCTTATCAGGAGCGCCTTGATAAGGAGAGCATTAATGCTGGACGCATTATCCCCGAATTATAGAACTGTTTTATCTACTTCTACAACAGGGGTGGAGAGACTGTGGCCTTCAGATGCTGCTGGACTTGAACTTTGATCACCCTCACCATCTGCTGTGCTTTCTTGGGCTGATGGGAGTTGTAGTCCAGGAACATCTGGAGGGCCACAAGTTCCCCATCTTGACTTTATAGCATGCTGATCTAGAATGGGAGTTTGTCTTGGGCTTTCATGGAAACTGGGTATGCAATTGCCATACATAACAAAAGCATGGTGTTTTGCAGGGAAAAGGATTCTGAGCTGAACCAGAAGCGCCCACAGTACATCAAGGCCAAGGAAAATACGTCCCACAAGATAAAAAAGCTGGAAGCTGCCAAGAAGTCCTTGCAGAATGCCCAGAAGCAGTATAAAAAGCGCAAGGGTGATATGGATGAGCTGGAGAAGGAGATGCTATCTGTGGAGAAGGCCCGGCAGGAGTTTGAGGAACGCATGGAAGAAGAGAGCCAGAGCCAAGGCCGGGACCTCACACTGGAGGAGAACCAGGTATGGTCAAGAGAGTAGCTGAGATGGGGTCTGTGGCTCCAAACAGTGTTGGAAGGAGGAGACTGTTAGTTTGCCTTTCTTGGTGCAGAAAGTATTGATCTGATGTGTAGAGGTCTTTCCTATTCTAATTAATTCAAGAGGGTTCTGGAAGCTTCTCTGTGTGAAAGAAACTGGTGCAAGCTGGAAGTTTCTAGCTGACACATAAGTGTCTATTCTATTCATGATGTTTGGGTTATTCCTTCAGAGAAGCTGAGTACAGCTGGCTTAAACTGTTCCTGTTATCTCTTTCTGTCAAGGTCATGCTGCCTATAATCAGAGGCCAGAAGGAGCTTGGGTTTCACTTTCTATCTCTTTTCTTCTGGTCTGGTGTTCTGTATATAGTATGCTCAGTGTTAAGGTTTTAGTCTTATTATAAGTTATTGTAAGTCTACTGCAACTGGATTCTTTATAGACAGTGCCAACCCTGAATGTATTGGTTTTGTGACCATTATGCCCATTTGCCTTCAGTAGCAGTAAAGCTTTGCTGGGTGAAGTATTAATTGCCTCTGATCTATTTTTGGGGAATCCTGCAATGTGTTTAAGTTTTTACTCTGCTAACTATATGTTGGAATCTGCTCTGGATCAATATGAGTAGTATTCATGTCAGAGACTTCATGTGACTTTGGAAGACAGAAGGAGCTACCTTATACTGAACTCCTGCCCTAAGCAATTTTTAAAATATTTATGTAATTTATGTTCCACCCTGCTATAGCAAGAAATACTCATGGTGTCTAAAATGCAATACAGTCAAATAACAAAATAAATTGTATCAGTAAGTTAGAAGTGATTTAAAAGCAGCAGTTTTTTTAAAAGCACAAGAAGTCATAGCTCCCACCCTCAATTCCTGCTGAAATAAAAATAGCATTTAAAGTATGGTTACCAGACGTCCCCGTTTCCGAGATTTACAAATTAGTCCCCTGACAAAATCCATCTATTCAGTAGGAAGTTGAAAAGTGTCCCCGGATTCATTGAAAAAAATCTAGTAACCTTAATTTAAAGTGCACCTAAAAGAGGGCAATGAAGGGGCCAGGCATTCCTCTTGGGGGAAGCTGAGAGAGAAAGTTCCCAGGTAGGATTTTACAGGAAGAGGTGGTTCCATTTGAGATGCCAGACACTAATCTTGTGATTTATAAGTCTACTAATGCTATGTTCTTCTGCTGGATATTGATGGCCTCTTTCAACATTTTCAAAATTTGGGCGTGGGGGGCTGTTCAGCGCAGAAGCATCAGGTGTGTTCACACATGGGCAAAGAAGGATATTCTTAGCTTTTGATGTGCCTCAATGCCCAGGCTGGTCTGAGTAGGAAGCCTTGGCATTTGTAAGCATATACAGTGGTACCTCGGGTTACATATGTTTCAGGTTACATATGCTTCAGGTTACAGACTCCGCTAACCCAGAAATAGTACCTCGGGTTAAGAACTTTGCTTCAGGATGAGAACAGAAATCGTTCTCTGGCAGCGCGGCATCAGCAGGAGGCAGCAGGATTAGCTAAAGTGGTGCTTCAGGTTAAGAACAGTTTCAGGTTAAGAACGGACCTCCGGAACGAATTAAGTAACCCGAGATACCACTGTAAAAGGATTGTGGCCCAACTTACAATCCCGGGTAGCTGTTCTGGGGGAAGCTCTCTCAAAGGCAACCACCTCTGTGTCCTGGGCAACTGTCTCCAAAATGTTCCGCTCTCTTTGCTTCCTACGTTTATCAAACAGGTGAAGAAATACCACCGGCTGAAGGAAGAGGCCAGCAAGCGAGCAGCCACACTGGCCCAGGAGCTGGAGAAATTCAACCGTGACCAGAAGGCAGATCAGGACCGCCTTGATCTGGAGGAGAGGAAGAAAGTAGAAACTGAGGTGAGTTGTTTTCCCTGTTGGAGCAGGCCTTCCCCATTTCTCTCCTATTTCCAGGACTTGGCCTGCATTGCCACCCACTCAGGATGTGCATTGCCCCATCCTTTTAAGAAAAAACAGAAACTCACCTGCACCTAGATTTTGTCCTGAATCTGCATGTTTATAACAGTTAGACAAACTGAGTGAAGTTGCTTAACTCCTCTCTTACTTTGCACTTTCTTTTACTGATCAGCTTAGGTTTGCTCTGCTTCTGTGTTATGTGCTGTCGCTTTTTTATGCACCCCCACAGAATTGCACCTAGTCCCTCTCAAATTTTTGCATAAATGAGTTCTCCTACATTCCTTCCCATTCTCCCCATCACTTTTCCCGTCTTTGCCTTCCCTTCTCATCAGTCATCTCAGACTCCCCCACCCCCTGCCTTTTTGTCATCCCATCGCCAAAAGCTGTGTCAAAGAAGAGAGAGGACTTTAAGCACAAATAATAATAATAATAATAATAATAATAATAATAATAATAATAATAATATATTATTTATATCCCGCCCATCTGGCTGGGCCTTCCCAGCCACTCTGGGCGGCTTCCATAAAAACCAAAAATACAGTAAAATCACACGTTAAAAACTTCCCTAAACAGGGCTGCCTTAAGATGTCTTCTGAATGTCAGGTAGTTGTTTATCGCTTTGACATCTGCTGGAAGGGCGTTCCACAGGGTGGGCGCCACTACCGAGAAGGCCCTCTGCCTGGTTCCCTGTAGCTTTGCTTCTCGCAATGAGGGAACCGCCAGAAGGCCCTCGGCGCTGGACCTCAGCGTCCGGGCAGAATGATGGGGGTGGAGACGCTCCTTCAGGTATACTGGACCGAGGCCGTTTAGGGCTTTAAAGGTCAGCACCAACACTTTGAATTGTGCTCGGAAACATACTCACAAAATGTGTGAGGAGCCATAACAACGGCTTGTATATAGATAAGCATCATATATTGCTTGAAACATTGGTGACACTGTATTCCTGATTCCACAAGGCTTTATACAGCTGGATCTGATCCAGTTCCGAAGATCAAACTGGCCTTGAGCCTTTGGAAGGAGCCAGTAGTGGGAAAGGGTCACAAGCTAGGGCTGGGCGATAAATCGATGAATTGTCCAAAACCGGTTTCAAGTCCATATTGTGATATCAGTTTCATCGTTTTTCACCTGGAAGTATATTGCGAATCATGGGGTGGGTGGGTGCTATGCAAAAATTACAATGTGGGAAAAACCATGAAGCCACCAAGGCTTCTCTTGATTCCTGCAGCCCGTTAACTGCTGGCTCAGCTCTCTTCTGCCTCCTGCAGGGGGCAGTGAATTGCAAGAGCAGGTGCCGGCAAAAAATCACGATGTGAGAAAAACCAGCCAATGCCTCTGCGTAGCTCCATCCTTATTTCAGGCATCATGATATATCAGTATTTCATTTGATTTCACTTTTTATTTGAATTCCAGCTTTCTATATTGCTATACACAAGGCAGTTTACAGCAACAAAATATACAACAAAGAATGCACACCTTATAATAATCTGATCCAGTACAATTTTTTTTAATAAAACATAACTTTAAAATGGAACAACTTATATCCAAAAAGTAAAATTCAATCCATTAGATTGTAATCTATTAGTAAAAGTAAACAATGCTAAATTAATCTATTAGAATAGTACACAATAAAATTAACTCTCAAAACATCATATCATGATGTTTAGCTGGTGATATATCACGATGTTGAAAATCAAATATTGTCCAGCCCTAATGTAAGTGCAGCCCTCTCCAAGATGGCAGCAGCAAGGCCAGCTCCACTGGGTTCTCCCATCTCCCACAAGCACCATTCTCCGTCCTGCCTTCCTTCAGGGAGAAGCCCTGGCTTTCTTCATGTGCTCCAGTGGCAGAAGGGGGAGTGGACCCAGTGTCAGCCACTGACTGACTGAGTCCGGCAGCAAGAGTGTCAGTGGCACAGCCGTCTCTTAGACTGTTGGGCAGTGGAACCAGCCAAAGCAGGCAGTGCCTACAAAGTGAATGGTTTGCACAGGAATGGCTGGAAGACAGATACAAGGTGAAATGTATTGATTGTTGTGCTGCAAGAGGGAGGAAAGAGAACTGTTATTCCAGTTGGTGATGGGCAGGGAAGTTCAGCCTGTGGACTGCATCACCCTGCAGGGCCTGCAGGGAAAGGGGTGGGATAACTGTTAATCATAGAGTTGGAAGAGACCCCAAGGGTACTCTAGTCCAATCCCCTGCACTGCATCCATGATAATAGCCATCCAGCCTCTGCTAAAAACCTCCAAGGAAGGAGAGTCCACAACCTCCCCAGGGAGACCATTCCACTGTTGAACAGCTCTTACTGTCAGAAAGTTCCAGATTGTCAATATCCTTCTTAAATTGTGGCGCCCAGAACTGGACACAGTATTCCAGGTACGGTCTGATCAAGGCAGAATAGAGCGGGACCATTACCGCATTTACTCGAGTCTAATGTGCCATCGAATCTAATGCAAACCTCAGTTGGCAGAACCTTGAAACCAAAAAAAAGTATTTGCTGGCAAATGTAATGCGCGTAGACAAGAGGTGCACTCTTTACAACAGACAAGCTGAAAGTTTTGAGGTGCTGCAGGTCTGGCAGGGGAGAGGAGCCAAGCGAGGCGGCATGGCTGTGCAGATGACAGGAAGCTGCCCTCCTCTCCTCCTCCTCCTCCTCCACCTGCAGTAGCTTCTTGAGGGGGGCACAGCTGTGCGCCCCTCAATGGAGCAGTTTTAAGGACCCCACACCTTGCTTCTGGCTCGCACTAGCCAGTGGCTAGGTGCAAGGTCCTTTAAACTGCTCCATTGAGGGGCGCACAGCTGAACACTCCTCAATGGAGAGATGGGATGGAGCCCGCAACCTGATGCTGGCTAGTGCAAGCTGGCAGCAAAGTGTGTTTTTACTCAAGTCTAATGCACCATCGAATTCAATGTGCATCCAATTTTTCACAGCCTAATTTGGCAAAAAAGGTGCACTTTAGACTCAATTAAATATGGTACTTCCATTGTTCTGGACACTAGGCTTCTCTTGAGGCAGCCTAGAATAGCATTAGGTTTTTTTTGCTGCTGCATCACACTGTTGACTCATGTTAAGATTGTGGTCCACCAAGACTCCAAGATCCTTTTGTACTTCTGGCAAGCCAAGTGTCCCCCATCTCCAGGTAAAGGAGTTTGAATAGCTTACTCCATGACAGTGTGGGAAACCTCCAGCCCACAGGCCAATCTCGGGCCATTTCCCCCAAATTACACCCACTCAGCCATCAATTGATATCATTGGTGATGTCAGCTGATGGGCAGGGAGACATGGTTTTTTCCTGTCTTGGCTGCATGCCCTGTTCCTGGCAGGGAACAGGATTGTGCAGTCAAGGCAGTAGGGTTTAATCTCCATGAGATCATATCCTGCTCAAAAGCCCCTTTTGAAGCAGCTCAAGTTGTTCTCCCGCACGCAAGTGGCAGTAGCAGTGGGAAAGAAAACACCTCACCACCGGCCAACTACCTGCTTGCAGGAAAATCACATGAGCTGCTGAAAGCAGTGCTTTTGGAACCCAGTGCTAAGCAGGATTGTTCTCCCTTCATGTGAGCTGACGCTAGATGATGTACCCAGGACTGTGATGGCGACTTCACTCGGTATATTGCATGTGAAGCCATTGCTGTTCCTGAGTCCCTCTGCTCTGAGTGAAAAACAAGCTTTAGCTGGGTGCTGGAGGTAGAGGGACTCAGGAGTGGCGACAGTTTCACCACCGATATACCACTGAGTGAAGCCGCCATTGCACTCTGCATTCATAATTCATCGGTGAGGTGCAAAACACCTTGTTCCTCCCTCTGCTTGTTTAAACTGCTTGGCTGAGGAGCATGCTGCTGCCGTTGCTGTTTTACGGAGCCCCTGACCTTCCCCTGGCTGACACAAGTTAGCAGCGGGGTGGGAGCTCCTTTAAAGTGCTCCTGCTCCCCAGCTGAGGGAGCCCCAATCCTTCTCCTGCTGATGGGAATTTGGAAGACACCAGGTCAGCGAAGACTGCTGTCAGAAAATATTCTGAACTCTCTTAGGAATTAATTGGTTGAGCAAGTTCCCAGGAAAGAGGTATGTCAGGTCTTGGGGGACTTTTTACCCTCCAGCTGTTGCTGAACTACAACTCTAATCACCTTTTTTTGTTGGGGCTGATGCAGTTCTGGAGGGCCAAAAGTTCCCCACACCTGCTGTAAGGGGAGCTTGAAGGTTTGTATTTCCTGCTTCCATGAAACAAGTGGATTCCAGAGACGTACAGCCTTTCCATACCCAAGATCAATCTTTCACCCTTACTTGGAATGCAGGGTATGCTTTTTAGGTTTTCCTTTTCATATAACCAGAGTAGTTTGATCCTCCCACAGCTTTTTTACCTTCTCTCCCCTTTGCTCTCTGTCAGTCTCTTTATTTCCCTAGAAGAGGGCTTCAATGCCTCTTAGGTGATCTAGCTTAAGTAAGTGTTTGCGGCTAACTAATTTAAGACCAATAGATTAAGTGACCTTGTCAGTTGGTAATGTTGCTTGTTAAAGTGGTTCTCCATCAAGGGGGTCAGAGACTGGTCTTTGGCATTGGTTGAAGAGGGCCCTGGCTTTGAGCTAAGCTCCACTGGTGCTTGCTCACATTTGGCTTATTCATTTTGTTTTGTAGGCCAAGATAAAGCAGAAATTGCGGGAGATTGAAGAAAACCAAAAACGTATTGAGAAGCTGGAGGAGTATATTGCTACTAGCAAGTAAGGGCAAGGAAGGGGCCACAAAATATTGGGGATGTGTGCCTTAAGCAGACTCTGGTGGGGAAAGGATAAGGAAGTTGGGCTCTCTTTTGGGATGCTTAGGAAGCCCACTCTACAAGTCATCATATTAGTCCCTCCTAGCACAGTGCAACCAAGCCTGATGCAGGCATGATCAGGGAGTTCTTACTGCTCATTCTTTAGGCAGTCCTTGGAGGAGCAAAAGAAGCTGGAGGGGGAGCTGACAGAGGAGGTAGAGCTGGCCAAGCGCCGGATCGATGAGATTAACAAGGAGCTTAACCAGGTGATGGAGCAGCTGGGGGATGCTCGCATTGACCGGCAGGAGAACAGCCGGCAGCAGCGCAAGGCTGAGATCATGGAAAGCATCAAGCGCCTCTACCCTGGCTCTGTGGTAAGTGGAGAAGAACAACAGCAAGCTCCTCAAGGCAGAGCCGAGGGTATATGGCAGAGGGTGGGTGGGGTAGAATTGGAGGCCAGGGCCCCTCCTTGCCTCATTCCATTTCCTTGTTTCCCACAGTACGGGCGCCTAATTGACCTCTGCCAGCCGACCCAGAAGAAATACCAGATCGCTGTCACCAAGGTCCTGGGCAAGAACATGGATGCCATCATCGTTGATTCAGAGAAGACTGGCCGGGACTGTATCCAGTACATTAAGGAGCAGCGAGGAGAGCCTGAGACCTTCCTGCCCCTTGACTACCTTGAGGTGAGGCCTAACAAGGCCTAGGCATGGTGGTGGATTACTGCAGAGATAGATAAATCTCCATGTTTGTGCTAGCCTGCTGATGATCAGGTGGTATCTTTTTTCCTACCCCACCACCTGTTCTGCTCCCAACACTTTCTATAGGTAGCTCCCTCAGACTGATTCTGAGGTAGGATTTGCACAGAGCTCTTGCCCAAGGGACTCAGTCCCCCCCCCTTTTTGCTCCTTCCCATGTAGCCACCTCACTTCAACAATAAGCTGCTTTTAAAACCAAGGTATACATGTGAAGTTATAAAGGTGATGGGGAAGGACTGCCTCCACTTCAGTGGCTGGAGTAATTTTGAGTGATCTGCAGTCTGACATAAGCTTGTCACTGTGCATCTCTGCCTTCCCCCTGAGCCAAAATGCCTATATATTGCAGGTGAAACCGACAGACGAGAAGCTCCGGGAGCTGAAGGGAGCCAAGTTGGTGATTGACGTGATTCGCTACGAGCCGCCTCACATCAAGAAGGCCCTGCAGTATGCTTGCGGGAATGCCCTTGTGTGTGACAATGTGGAGGATGCCCGTCGCATTGCCTTTGGAGGGCACCAGCGTCACAAGGTCTGAGAAATCTTGCGAGCCACTCTTAAGTTTCTTGCCTCTCAGCCTCCTCCAGAACTACAAACACAGTCCCAGTCAAGATTCTACAGCAAGGAACCTTGAATTTCTGTTAACTGCATAGATGTATTACAGACTAAGAAAATGTGCTGGTATTTCCTTTATTTGGTTTCTGCTTTTTCTAAAAGGATACCAAAGCCCCAGATTCTTGTTAATGAAAAGCTTCCTCTGGTCTCATCTTTGGTTTTGGAAAGTTTTCCAAAGCTTGTTCATTCACAACTGTCTTTATAGGCAGGAGGGCTAGACACTTTTAATGAAAATTTAAAGATGAGATTTTCAGGATGCTAAATTGTGCACTCAGTTCCCAGTTTGGTGTTTGCACAGAACTGCAGAACACCCTTGGCCCTGTCTTTGCTGTAACTCAAAAAGTGCTGCTTCCTTCTGCATATTGTGTACTGTAGCATATTGTGTACTGTAGCCATCACTAGCTGTGGGTGAGTGATAGCCAAGATCTGAGGTGGCTGCTGCTTCTTGGCGTGACTTGCTGTGTTCCCTCTTTCGTCCTTTTCCAGACTGTAGCCCTGGATGGGACCCTCTTCCAGAAGTCTGGGGTGATCTCAGGAGGTGCCAGTGACCTGAAAGCCAAGGCCAGGCGCTGGGATGAAAAGGCTGTGGACAAGCTGAAAGAGAAGAAAGAGAGGCTGACAGAGGAGCTAAAGGTTGGAATGGCTTTTAGTTGCCAAGGTCTGCTACAAGCTCTAGATAGCATCGATAGAGAAATGTTGACTGGGAAGAATTTGGGGCATCATTGAAGGTTTCAAGCTAAAAATGCGCCAGGGCTCATTTGGGATGCTCAGGGGGTCTAACAGGGATAGAGAGCACAACACCAAAAAAAGGGGGCACTACAGCCCCACACACATAATTACAGGGTGTCTATCCAATCTCAGGGATTTGGTCTCCATCAGAACTCATAGCAGTTCAGATAGAGATTGAGCTGACTGATGGAAGAACAAGGTGAGAAGTAATGGGGTGTTTTGCCAGGCAAGAGTGGGATGTTGAGGAGAACAAGACAAGAGGCGTCATTTTGGCTGTAGGGGTTGTGCTTAACACAAGCTTTCCTTATGTTGCTCACTAAAAATCCCCCTTCCTAAAGCTCCTTCTTGTTTCTGGTTTTGTCGGATTTACTGGCTTTCCATGAATGCCTCTCCCCAAATGTGGATAATCTGGCAGTATTTAACTTGTTTATATTTTTAACAGGATTTATATACCACTTAATTGTAAATAAGACCTCTAAGCTGTTTACAAAGAATACAAAATACATATTAAAATTGTCAGCAAAAAGCAAAGTTAAAATCAAGTTTCAAGAAAATCAAAGTACAAATAAAATCAACAGTTAAAAATATACAGTGTAAGCTAAAATTCCAGTTAAAATACTTGTTAACTTTTCATGGAGATACATCAAACCACTGAGCACTTTAAAAGCAGTAATTTTCAAGACTGGGAGAAGTGACAGTCAAGCCAGTGAGTACTTCCTTGTTCCTTAGTTTCTCTCAGAGCCTGACAAGAGTTTATGGTTTGGAAAGAGACTTTCAGACAGGAATTGAAAATGATTGAATGTACCTCTCTACAAAAATGGCTCCCTGAATTTATAAAACTAGCACATAAAAGTGAAGTCTAGGCTATGGAAGGTTGTTTTCTGTCTGTAAAAGTATTCAGTTGTATAAATTCCCAGTTGTAGTTTGAAGTGGTGCAACGCAGGCAGATGATTACCACCTCTTAGGCTGTCTTCCTCAATACCCTTCCTAGAAAGTAAGTCCCACTGAACTCATTGGGGACTTCTGTGAAAACAGGCTTAGGATTATACTGCATGTGCATCACTGGCTGCATTTGCATGTGATATAACGTTTAGCATTACAAGGACAAGTCACAGTGAGCATCAGACTCATATGCTCTCCCTGCTGCCGCCCCCATTATGACTGCAAGGAGTTCAGAAGCTTTTGCTTCTTTTACATAGAATCATAGAATCGTAGAGTTGGAAGAGACCACAAGTGCCATCGAGTCCAACCCCCTGCCAAGCAGGAAACACCATCAGAGCACTCCTGACATATGGTTGTCAAGCCTCTGCTTAAAGACCTCCAAAGAAGGAGACTCCACCACACTCCTTGGCAGCAAATTCCACTGTCAAACAGCTCTTACTGTCAGGAAGTTCTTCCTAATGTTTAGGTGGAATCTTCTTTCTTGTAGTTTGGAACCATTGCTCCGTGTCCGCTTCTCTGGAGCAGCAGAAAACAACCTTTCTCCCTCCTCTATGTGACATCCTTTTATATATTTGAACATGGCTATCATATCACCCCTTAACCTCCTCTTCTCCAGGCTAAACATGCCCAGCTCCCTTAGCCGTTCTTCATAAGGCATCGTTTCCAGGCCTTTGACCATTTTGGTTGCCCTCCTCTGGACACGTTCCAGTTTGTCAGTGTCCTTCTTGAACTGCGGTGCCCAGAACTGGACACTGCTTGTCTTGACATCCAAATCTAACTAGCTTTCAGATGCAGTTGATGAAATAGACACTTGTCTACAGAGAAACATGCCTCAGCAAACTTTTATTTTTCTTCTTCACCATCATTTTTGGTTGAAATTGCACTGTTCATGCAGTGCATAAATGTATCTTTTCAGGGGACTGGGTCTAGCTACATGTCGGGGAGTTGTTTTCAGTTTTCTGAGACAGCATTGGGGATCCTCCTTTACACCTTATGAATTTATTCCTGGAATTTAGCTGCTTCACATTGGCTGCAGCATAACAACAAAATTGTTTTCTCATTCCATTTTTCTTTTTGCACCTCACTCCCCCTACATCTCCTTTTCTCATTTCCAGGAGCAAATGAAAGCCAAGCGGAAGGAGGCAGAGCTGCGCCAAGTCCAGTCCCAGGCCCATGGCTTGCAAATGCGTCTGAAATACTCCCAGAGTGACTTGGAGCAAACCAAGACCCGTCATCTTGCTCTCAATCTCCAGGTATGATGGCTTGCTGGGACCATGCATCCTTCAGGCCTCCAACTTCCAAGGTGGCTCTCTGAGTTTTGTAGGGGATGCTACCTCTTGCCTTAGAGCTAAAGCGGTAGGTGCAGCAGAAGATGCTTGGGGATGTTCATTTGGAGGGCTGTCCTGTGCAACCATCAAAGACTACCAAGGTTGGGCATGCAAGTTCACCCCTCTACTAGATATAAACTCTGAAGCCCCAGTCTTGCCATGATCAGTTTGCTTGAGAGAGATTCCTACCATCAGTCCCTCAGTTCCTTCTGAATTATATCCCTAATAGAATGCTATACCCAACAGGAAAAGTCCAAGCTGGAAAGTGAATTGGCCAACTTCGGGCCCCGCATCAATGACATCAAACGCATCATCCAGGGGAGGGAGCGTGAGATGAAGGAGCTCAAGGAAAAGATGAACCAGGTATGATGGATCAAGACAAGGGGCTAGACCTTGTTGTTAATGCTTGTTACTTTTATTTATTTATTATTATTACTACTATTACTTTTATTATAAATTATTATTATATATTTCTATCCTACCCTCAATCCCAAAAGAGCCTAAGGTGGTTGTGTAACTTCTTAAGGAAAATCTACAATGACTAATGTATCTGCAGCAGTTTTTGTCAACATAGTGCACCTGCAGGCTGCACTGATAAGATTTGCAGTCCCAAAACATCTGGGGAGCACAAGGTCAATAATGTCTGCTGAACAACTACATATCTAAGCAATATAAAAATCATCTCCACAAGAAGCTGCTGAATCTCAAACATCCAGTTTCCAAATGCCTCAGCAAAGAAAAAATCTTCAGCTCATGCCTAAATACAACATGGGGGACAAATGCCCTTATCTGAGGGAGGCGGTGTCCGCAGAGAATGCTCTGTTTTAGGTCACTGTCCCATGAGCTGTACTCATTTGTGATGCCACCAGCAGGGGCTCCCTGCATATCTAAAAGCACAGTGCTTGGATTTCAAGACTAATAGGGCAATACCTTGAAATGGGCTTGTTGGCTCAAAGGTGGTGAGTGTTGCCTTTACGACCAATGACACAGTCTCACCTTACTGCCCTGCTTAAAAGGCTGAGAGCCACATTTTACATCAGCTGCAGCTTCCGGACCATTTTTAAGGGGAGCTCCATGTAGAGTGCATTACAGGAATCACTAGTTAACACTCCCAAATCAGTCTCTTAAGCTTAAGCCAAGAAATAGTATTCTCTATGAAATTGAATATCAATATACGTATCAACAAAAGACTGAGTTAAGCATTTGAAAAATCCATTGAAATCAAACATTAGAAGTTCATCTTAGACTGGGTAGTTCGCAAGTATCTGTGGCTTTGCACAAGGTTTTGTATTTTTCTTAGAAGATTGATATAGAATGTATAATTACTTTGGTAATTATTGTATGTATATTAGTTGCCAACGTGTTGCATGAGTCGTACTACTCCTACTCCTATACTAGGCTGAGCTAGCTGAAAGGGAGGTTCCAGAATGGGAACTAGCCTGGAAGGTGCAGGACAGAAAAGTCTGAGAAAGGGGGGTTATCAGAAGGCTACAGCAATGGCAGGTGTTGGGAAAAGAGTGATGTAGGTGACCTGGTCTTGACATTCATCTTCTGTTCTGGTGGCTTTGAAGCTGTGTTCCAGGAACTCAGAAAGTGGAACACAGGTATGCCTAGTAATAAAAAACTCTGGGTCTTAGAAATTTATCTGGATTCCTTATTCATGGATGACAAAAAGCTAGCCTGCCCACCAATACAGATCTTTTGCAAAGCACAAACTGGGCAGTGGCGTTCAGATGTGTTTTCGGGTGCACTGTTGGCTAATGTGGGGATTGGCCATAACTCTGTAGTAGACCACATGCATTGCCTACAGGAGGTTCCAAGTTCAATCTCTGGTCTCTTCAGTCAAAAGGACCAGGCATCAAATGTTGTGTAGGCTCTCAGACCCTGCAGAGCCACTTTTAAGCCACAGCCAGCTAGAATAGGCAGTAGTGGGCTAATATGAATAAATAGTCTGACCTAGGATAAGGCAGGCTGCTAGTATTGGAGCCCAGTCAGCCTTTCCAGCACAGGCTTCCTTGACTGTGTGCCCCAGAATCATCACACAGAGGCTGTGTGGCATTCCAATCAATGTGGGAAAAGTTTCCTGAAAGTGGAAATTTGGTGTTAAAAAACCCACTCAAAACTCCTCTCCATCTCATCCTGCTCCTCTCACTTTAGTTTCTTCCCATCTTTGCCAGGTGGAAGATGAGGTATTTGAGGAGTTCTGCCGGGAGATTGGGGTAAGGAACATCAGGGAGTTTGAGGAGGAGAAGGTGAAACGCCAGAACGAGATTGCCAAGAAAAGGTAACCAGCCCAACTTTGTGCCCTCATGAAATCTCCCAGGTTGAAAAATATGGAAGCCGTGTGAATGCATGGATGGGTTTGGATCTGAGACCCAATTTTAACCCCTGTCCCTCTGCAGGTTGGAGTTTGAAAACCAGAAGACCCGTCTGGGCATCCAGCTGGACTTTGAGAAGAACCAGCTGAAGGAGGATCAGGACAAAGTGCACATGTGGGAGCAGACGGTCAAGAAAGATGAAGCTGAGATAGAGAAACTCAAGAAGGTGCCAGAGTGGGCCGATGGTGGCTAGGAGGGTTTGGTCCAGCAGTTACCTGTGGCTTGAAGGTGGGGAAGAAGGCAGTAGAGTCTATGGTCGAGCTCATAGTCTCTCTGTTTCTCTCTGCCCCCCACTTAAGGAGGAACAGCGGCACATGAAGATCATTGATGAGACCATGGCACAGCTGCAGGACCTGAAGAACCAGCACTTGGCCAAGAAATCTGAGGTGAACGACAAGAACCATGAGATGGAGGAGATTCGGAAGAAGCTGGGCGGGGCCAACAAGTGAGTCTTGGCTTCTGGAGGCAGAGGCTAGGGAATGTAGGAAGGGAGGCTGTGGAGTGATGCTTGATAACCTTTCCCCTTTCTCTAAGGTGGGAAGTTTGTAAAATGGCTGGAGGTGAATCCTGAGCTGGATCTGACCAAATGCAGTAGCGTCCTCCTCCTATATATTTTTTTAAAAAATAATATTTATTAAAAATTTTAAGGGTTACAAAAAGCAAAAGTAAAAACACCATATTAAACAAAAACAAAACAACACATCACAATAAGGAAAAAAGAAGAAAAGAAAAAAAACACAACTAATCTTCCCATAACTTATCTTTCATTTGCTTGTTTCCTTGACGTCCTCACACCTCCCTTTTTTGTATTCTAATTCGGTTAACTATTTCAGCAAATCCTTTCCATCTTTTCCAATTTTTGTTCTGTAATTTATCTCAATATGATGTAACTTTACTTTCCCTCCTTTCACCAATTAACAGTCTATTTTTTCCTAAACCCTTACAACATTTCTGCTAAAACCACATAACTTCATTCCTACATCCTTCTAACATTCATTGATTTTACAATGTTTCTGTAAATAGTCTTTAAATTTCTTCCAATCTTCCTCCACCGACTCTTCTCCCTGGTCTCGGATTCTGCCAGTCATTTCCGCCAGTTCCATGTAGTCCATCACCTTCATCTGCCAGTAGTGTCCTCCTTCTAGGGGCAGCCAGCCAGAAGCCTTTGGGACAACTCCTCTATGGGTTGTCCCTAGCATCTAGTCCTTGGAGGTCCACTTCCTCTGGACAGGAAGGTTCTGTTTAACTGTTGTAGTTGATAGCTGTTGATAGCAAAAATGTCTCTATATTTCTCTTCTTTTTTTATTTGATATTTATACTAAATATTATCAATATTGACTTTGGCTCTCAGGGAGATGACCCACCTGCAGAAGGAAGTGACAGCCATTGAGACCAAGCTGGAGCAGAAGCGCAGTGACCGCCACAATTTGCTGCAAGCCTGCAAGATGCAGGACATCAAACTGCCCCTCTCTAAAGGCACCATGGATGACATCAGCCAGGAGGAGGTAAGCAGAGTCTCCCGCATATAGCAGAGGGTGGGTATGAGCCCAAGCAGGAGAGTGAGGTGGTTCTCTTTTGTTTTGATTCGGGTGCAGGGTGGCTCCCAGGGGGAGGAGGCAGCCAGCAGCTCACAGAGGACTTCCAACATGTATGCGCGAGAAGCTCTCATTGAGATTGACTACAGTGACCTCTCTGAGGACCTGAAGGTGAGCTTCCCCTTGGGTCTGCTCTTCCTGGGGAATAGCTGAGAGGGGGGGAGGTGGCCTTTTGTCCCCAGGCTAGTGGCAAGTCCACAAAGCAAAAATGTACATGTGTTCAGGTCACTTATATATTCTTTTACTTATTTAAAATATTTATGCCCTGTCATTCTGTCAAATGATCTACGAGGTGGCTTCAATCCAAAATAAAAGCTGCATTTAAAATCAGCATAATAACAGAACTGCAGGGCAGAATGAACAGTAATACATTAAAAATGAGTAAGAAAATGCTGGAACATTGTTTACTTGTTAGCTTCCCCCGATCCCTACAAAAACGTAAACCAAAAGCTTTAAAGTACTTCCACAAGTCCCTTAATGAGGAAGCCTGGGGAATTGCTCTCAGGAAGGAATTCCAGATTCTAGGTGCACATAAATAACATCGGCAGCACTGGTGATGGGGGCATTCAAAGCAGCATCTTCAAAGTTGCATCTGAGTGAATGGGCTGGTTCACGTAGGTGACAGCCAGTGCCCAACCCCTTTAGGCCTTTACATTCCTGATTCTGCTTGATAAAGGGTTCTCCACTTGTCAATCTTCCCCTGATTCTTCAGGGATAAAATGGGGCTGTCTTCCCTATGTTCTTTGTCATCCACATGTCATCATCCCTTTTGTCTCCGCTGAACCATGGATGATCCGTGTGCCTCATAAACGTAAGTTTGGAACTTCTGTTTAGAAAAAATGTTTTTTTTATCTTTTAACTTTGCAACCTGACTCTCTCTTTACCTGACCCTTTTGTTCTTAAAGAAGTCTTTAAGATAATTGGAATCTGGAGTTGATTGTGTACTCTGACCTCTCAAGGATTGCTCCTGCATATGCCATAACAATTGTCTGTGCCATAGATTGAGTTAATGGGCAGGGGAAAGGGATCCTGATTGGACTGTGCCCCAGTGATGATGGCAGAGAATTTGCTAGAAGGGCTTTTCTCTCCCATATAATTAGCCCCAAAGGTCCTGAGGATTCTCACCCCAGACTTCAGTTGGCTAGAGAGGGTAGTGGCATAGGTGCATCACTAAGGCAGATGCATCTGGGTTCTCTGGAAATTTCTGGGTTTGTGGGGTGGGGGTGGGGATGATGACTATTAGAGTCTCTGGCTGCCTGAACCGCCTCCCATCATTCCCGCCTACAGGATTCCCAGGCTGAAGATGAGATCAAGCAGGAGATGAACCAGCTGCAACAGAAGCTGAACGAGCAGCAGAGCATTTTGCAGCGGATTGCTGCTCCTAATATGAAGGCAATGGAGAAGCTGGAGAGTGTGCGGGACAAGTTCCAGGAGACCTCTGATGGTACTCGATCCCCCTCCTGACCTCTCTTTAGAGTGCTGGGGACCTGGGCCGAGGGCTTCTGCTGGAGGGCTGGGAAGACCCATGCTTACACTTCTTCCTTTGCTCTGGTAGAATTCGAGGCTGCCCGGAAACGTGCCAAGAAAGCCAAGCAGGCATTTGAACAGATAAAAAAGGAGCGCTTTGACCGCTTCAACTCCTGCTTTGAGTCAGTGGCCACCAACATCGATGAGATCTACAAAGCCCTGTCACGAAATAGCAGTGCCCAGGTGAGGACACCCCTGGCCTACCATGGACAGCTAACAATGTTATAAACGGTTCTTGTGTGTGATCCATGTTTTGACAAACATTAAAGCCAGGGAACCTAAATTCTGAGTTGAGCAAAGCTGAATTCTGCGTCCGGTATGAATTGGATAAATGGAGGAAATTTGCACAGTGTCTTATTTTTATACTGTCCTTCCTGCTAATATTTACTCTTTAGCACCATTTATTCTGTGCTTTTTATTCATGTGGAGAGGCAATAAGCTATTCCCCTGCCTTCAGAGATCTCAGCAGGCAGCACCCACTTACATCCAAGCATATCTTCTGACCCATGGGAGCTAGCAACTTGCTGTTCTATCTTTTCTCATTTTTCAAACAATTTTAAATAGAGCAGGAAGTCAAATTCAACACCTAGAGCCGCATTCAGCGCTTTTTATGTATCTCCACAGAATTGTAGCATACATACAGACAAATACTATGATGTTCAAATATTTTAGGGATTATTATGGGTGCCATGTCTTTAAAATTGGATGAACCCTATAAAGAGTGTGTGTGTTTTCCTCCCATGATCGACCAAAGGTTGTTTTATTGTAAATGGAAGCCAATTTACTACAAATTGGAAATCAAAATTCCATTAACCATGGGAATCAGATTTTGAGAGTTCACTGCCAACAGATTATAGAAATTGTGCTCATGCAAATTTGCTTTCTAGTTGCAAACAGAATTGTCTTCTAAAACATCAATCTAAACCCCAGAAGACTGATTACAGCCTAGCTACTGTTCTTTTTATTCATATGCAAAATATGCTATTTATTCATGTGTTGGGCTTTGAAATGCTGTCCCATATTGTCATCAGACAAACTGTACCAACTGGCATTCGCTTGAGCCTTCTAGTGCCATGCTTTGTGGAGTCAGGCTCCTGTGTGCGTATTCCATGCTGCAGGAGGAACTGTGCATGCTGCCTCAGTCAGAGCAGCTGCAGGAGCACACTTGTTTGTTTGTTTGTTTGCTTGCTTGCTTGCTTGCTTGCTTTCTGAGGAGTGGGGGACCTAATAAAGCCCCCATTGCCCCTAAATAGATGATGGACTCTGTTGTCAGCCAGCTCCTCAGTGGTGGCTTTTTGCAACTATATTTGATTATTTTTAATAATGTGCCACGTATCTTGGCTTGCTGAGTTATATTAGAAGTATCCAAATTAGTTTGAATTCCACAATACTGTTGTTGCCCAGAAGCCTCTGAGGTAGCTCTCAACCCACCCCTCTTGGGTGTATTGGACTAGCAAAGCCCTAATACATCCATCTTTCCATCTTCCCTTACAGAAGTTTATTTTCATAGGGTCTCACTCTGTTTCATCATACTGTGAAATTGATCTAAGCAGCTGTCTTACAGCACATTAGATCATCAGTCCACTTAGCCCATCCATCACTGTCAACGCTGACTGGCAGCGGCTCTCTGATTTCAGAAAGCCTGGAATTTTCCCCAGCCCTGCCTGGAGATGCCAGGGGTTGACCTGGGAGTTTTTCAATGCAAAACATGTGCGCTACCCCCTGAGCTCTGGCCTTCCCCCTTAAAGATGGTTCTGAGGTATTGACCACTGGTGTGAAGATTTCTGATTGTCTCCCTTCATCCCTTTTTCTCTAGGCCTTCCTAGGCCCCGAGAACCCAGAGGAGCCTTACTTGGATGGCATAAACTACAATTGTGTAGCCCCTGGCAAGCGCTTCCGGCCCATGGACAACCTGTCTGGTGGGGAGAAAACAGTGGCAGCCTTAGCTCTACTTTTTGCCATCCACAGGTAAGGTCAGCCTTTACTAAGGGGGCGGGGAGGGACATTGCACACTGCAAAGGTTCACAGTCTCATGTTCTCTCCAGCATCTGCAGTGGATGGGTAGGAAAGGCCTCTGCCAGAGACGCTGAAGAGCTGCTGGTCTTGGTGGACCAGCAGTCCATCTCTGTACAAGGTGGCTTCATATTGCTGGCTCTCTCTCTTTATCCACAGCTACAAACCTGCTCCATTTTTTGTCTTGGATGAGATCGATGCTGCTTTGGACAACACCAACATTGGGAAGGTTGGTAGGAGGCTAAATCAGATGGGGCAGCTGGACATTACTGGATCAGATTTGAAGAAAAGCAAAGGGAGGGTTGGGCTGATCAGTTCTCCTTTTCACCCATCTCCCTCTGACATCCCCACAGGTGGCCAATTACATCAAGGAGCAATCTACGTGCAACTTCCAGGCCATTGTTATTTCCTTGAAGGAGGAATTCTACACCAAGGCCGAGAGTCTCATTGGTGTCTACCCTGAGGTATGGAAGTGTAACAGAGAATTATATTTCAGTGCTGCTGACACCTGTCCACTGCCTGCCTGTATTAATGACAGTAATGTGTTTGTACCCCCCTCTGACATCCATTCCTTTTTAAACCTTGTACAATCTAGAGATATGAAGGCCTCAAAATGAGGTGACCTTGCCATGAAGGAAGGTGAAATAGGGTTGGGCAATGTATGGATTTCAGATTGGGATATATCAGCAGCTAAATTCTGCGATAGGGATGCAGGTGGCGCTGTGGGTTAAACCACAGAGGCTAGGGCTTGCCGATCAGAAGGTTGGCGATTCGAATCCCCACGACGTGGTGAGCTCCCGTTGCTCGGTCCCAGCTCCTGCCAACCTAGCAGTTCGAAAGTACGTCAGAGTGCAAATAGATAAATAGGTACCTCTCCAGCGGGAAGGTAAATGGCATTTCCATGCACTGACCTAATGGTCAGGGGTCCCTTTACCTTTACCTTTTTATATTCTGCGGTATACTGATACAGTTGTACCTCGAAAGTCGGAACAGAATCCATTCCGGAAGTCCATTTGACTTCCAAAACATTTGGAAACCAAGGTGCAGCTTCCTGCAGCCAATTGGAACCCACGGAAGCTGCATTGGATGTTCGGGTTCCGGAGAATGTTCGCAAACCGGAACATTCACTTCTGGGTTTGCGGCGTTTGGGAGCCAAAACGTTTGACTTGCAAGGCGTTCAGCTACTGAGGTACGACTGTATATCACAATGTCTGAAATGTATCTGGTCGCTTCTTCCTCCCCATCTTAGGCTTTCAGCTGAGCAAGCCCCTTAATGTACCACTCTGGCTCCACGCAAGCTGGAGGGTAGGGTCACAGGGGCTTCCTTAAACTGCTCAGCTGGGAGGTGGGAAGGCTCTCACCCCCCAGCTGAGCAAGGCCCAGTACTGCTCTGGCTCATGCAAGCTGGAGGGTCTCAGGGGGTCCTTTAAACTGCTCAGGTCGGAGCAGAAAGCTTCCTGCCTCCCAGCTGAGTAAGTCCATCTGTCTGCATGTTTGCCTCCACACGAGCAAGCGGCCGCTCTCTTACTCCTGACCACCGCTGCCAGCACAGCAGAGACAGGCGGACTGTTCTGGCAGTGGCTGGGGGACTGCGATGTGTTGCCAACTCAAAAACTCTGAAACCGGTATTGCAATCTGAACGTAGTATCAGTTTCAGACAATAAGCTGAAAAATTGCCCAGCTCTAGCCCAGAGAAGGGGGTGTTTGGGGCACCATTAAAGGCAGCAGCTTAGGAGGCAAACACTTTTTGAGGAAATTCTCTGGCAGGCGCCTCCTTTCAGGGCCTGGGGGTGCTAGTCTGCATAGAAGCCCTCGAGGGAAGACTTCAGACATAAGTCTGTGGGGACAGTCAGGTTGCAGTTGCTCAGTGACGAGTGAAAGGTCGCTCTTTTTACGTGCTCGGAGGTCCTGTTTTTTTATTACTTCATATCTGCTTTAGTTTTTTGTTTCAGAAGAGAGATGACCAAAAATGGAGGGGGTGATAACCAAATGGATGTTTGGAAATATTACAAAGTTTAAAAAGAAACAGACGCGTACCTAAGATCCCTTGCACCCTTGGCAAGGGGGCTGTATTGGGGTGGGGAGGCCGTTCCAATAAAAATCACTTTACTGCAATAGTCACATTAGAAATTACTACATTTTACACAACCCAAGTACTCAAAGCTTCCAGAGTGAGGACGAGGCAAGGAGGAAAGGTGAAAGAATTCACACACCTTTGTGCTGCAGTGTGAGACGGGCAGAAAGCTTCTCCCATGTTTGATTTTGCCATGATAGCAGCAGCACGTTGCTGCACACATAAAATCATATGCTTCATAGTCTGATAGGTGGTTTTTGCAGGGGGTCCGTCTGGGCCTGTGCCCCCAGCAGGGGATGGTTTCACCAACCCCTAGATACTCCTCTGAAAAGAAAGAAGGGTGGGGTTAGAAGACTAAGATAACCTGCCGTACAGTTGGTTTCCCCACTCCCCTTCTCCTAAAAATCCTGCTCCCTCTTTGTCCAAGGACAAGAGTGACTCATGGGAGCCTGTTTGCCCTCAGGAGGGCTGCTCTGTTGGGGTGATCTATGAGAGTAAAGGAGCAGCTGTCACATGACTTTCCCTTTCCTCTCACAGCAAGGAGACTGTGTCATCAGCAAAGTCCTGACCTTTGACCTCACCAAGTATCCGGATGCCAATCCAAACCCTAATGAGCAGTAAAAGCAGAAGAAAGAAGCTGGACACCAAGGCTCACTGTTTTTTCAAAACCTTCCTCCGTTGCTCCCCTTTCTGCCCTCCAAAGGCCTTAACTGTTGTCTGCCCTTTATTTATCCTACAGAATGTTTAGCGGGTTTGGGAAGGGGAAGTGTTGAGGGACTGGGGTATTACTGATGACTGTAGGATAGCATTTTTGTGTGCTTAATAGCAGATTGTTCCTCCAACTGCAGCTGTAGAGCAACAACACCCTGTTTTTAAAATAAGAAGTCAGCATCTCTTATTGCTGGGGATGGGAAGAAAAAAGGAGGAATGTTGTTCCTCTCTTGTACCTTAATTTGCTTTTAAAACTCTTTATAGGACCAAAATCATGGTGGGTTCAGGAGGACTCCTCCTGTGCCAAGCTCTCACCTGTTAAGGTGTGGCTTCAGATCTTGCTTTTTTCTAGCCTGATATCATGTGTATATGTGTTTGTGTGTGATTGAAATTAAAATATGTTACTTCCATCCTCTAGTAGTATTCTTGTAGCAGATCATGTGGGAGGGGAAGGTTGGTCAGGTTGGGGGAGGGGAGAATGCACATTAATTCCTTCTATCAAGGTGTGCCAAGGTTGGGCCAGTGTCACCAAGCCTCTTGAACATTGTTCTACACACACATCCCCACCCCATAAATCCTGGATCTTGCATGAGTGCTGACAAATATGTCAGGGATGGACGCAATTTACTAACAGGGTCCTTATGCATACAGTTCAGGGGAGGGTGTTTGGTTTTTTCCAAGGCAAAGACATATCTGATACCAATTTGTTGTTTGCTAGCAACTGAATTGCATTGTAATTTTGCAAGGGGCAGTCAAACTGTTATAATGACACTCCAGATGTTCTGATTTGACCTAGAGCCGTTGCTGGCCTTGATGGACCTGTTAATTCAAGGGATTATAATAAAAACCATGTATATGCCATTTCTTTAAAAAGTCAAATCTTAAAATTCTGTGCCCAATCAAGCAAATTCTCTACCAATGAAAGCTGAATTCTACAGTATATATAGTTTGAGCTGCGTGTATCTATTTTTACATGATTCTGGATAGTTCTTCATAGGATTGTAGAGTTGGAAAGAACCCCAAGTATCATTTTGTCCAGAGCTTTCCAAACTTTTCATGTTGGTGACACACCTTTTAGACAAGCATCATTTCGTGACACAGTGATTCAGTTTTACTAGCAAACCGGAGGTTCAACTAACCCCTTTCCAGTCCCAGGTGGAGCACAGGGAGCATTCGTGTGACACAGCTACACACTGCAGCCGATACACTAACGTATCACGACACAGTTTGGAAAGCACTGATCGAGTCCCAACACCCTGCAATGCAGGAATCTCAACTAAAGTATCCATGATGGATGGTCATGCAGCCTCTGCTTAGAAACCTCCAAGGAAGGGGAGTCAACAACCTCCTGTGGGAGTCCGTTCCACTGTCAAACAGCTCTTGCTGCTGGAAAGTTCTTCCTGATGTTTAGTCGGAATCTCCTTTCTTGTAACTTGAAGCCATTGGTTTGTGTCCTGCCCTCCACAACAGGAGAAAACAAGTTTGTTCCCTCTTCCATGTGACAGCCTTTAAGATATTTAAAAATATATCTCCTCTCGGTCTCCACTTTTCCAGGCTAAAGATGCCCAGCTCCTTCAACCGCTCCTCATAAGGCTTGGTTTGCAGACCCTTGATCATTGTGATCTCCCTCCTTTGCACATGTTCCAGTTGTCAATATCCTTAAATTGTGACACCCACAACTGGACACAGTATTCCAGGTGTGGTCTGATCAAGGCAGACTATTTCCCTTGACCTGAACACCAGACTTCTGTTGATGCAGCCTAGAATAGCATTAGCTTTTTCCCCTGCTGCATCACACTGTTGACTCATGTTAAGCTTGTGGTCCACCAAGACCCCTAGATCTTTTTCACATGTACTTCTGGCAAGCCAAGTGTCCCCCATCTTATATTTGTGCAGCTGATTCTTCTTGCCCAAATGTAGAACCTGACATTTGTCCCTTTTGAAATTCATTTTGTTCGTCTGGGCTCAGTTCTCCAATCCGTCAAGGTCATTTTGAATTCTGATTCTGTCTTCTGCAGCATTAGCTACCTATTTAGCTTCATTTATCCTGACTTTGCTGATGATGGGAAGTTATGGGGCTCTGTGGCGTACGCCTTGCTTTGCACCACTGGAATGCTGTGGCTTTTATGAGTGGCACATTCTTCACTTGCATCTATCTAGTCATAGAGAATAGAAGATGCTCTTTTAAAAAATGAATAAACATTGAAATCCTTAGCTGAATTTTGCTCTTGGTACCATTGTGTGTGCTTCTGTAAAGTCATGGCATACACATAGTTCTGGGTATTGCTCACCAACCTACTCTTGGATGCTTTAGTTGAGATTCCTGTGTTGTAGGGGGTTGGACTAGATGACCCTTGGGCTTCCTCTGCAATGCTATGATTCTACTCCAACTTGGTGCCTTCCAGATGCTTTGGACCACAACTCTTGTTGGCCAGGTGGGCTGGAGCTGACGGGTGCTAGAGTCGAACATCAGTTGGAGAACTACAAAATTGTAGTCGCCCTATTTCCTCCTTTGGTCTAAAAACCACTTTGAAGTCACATTTTGAGGGAGCTACTGATCTAGAGCAGGGGCTGGGGAGCCTGTGGCCCTCCAGATATTGGACTCCAGTTTCCATCAGCTCCAGCCAGCATGGCCAATGGTCAGAGTTGTAGTCCAGCAACACCTGGAGAAGCCGTGGGTTTCCTATTTCTGATCTATAGTGACACAAAAAGTAGGCACTTGGATAGCCTTATATTTTAAAAATTCCTTACTTAGTTAATATGGAAAGAATCAAGTTTCAAGGCTGAGGGGCTGAGCATGGAAACTCGTAGACAATGCTTGGTGACATCTCAGAAGCCAGAAGGGCAGCTGAGTTGGATCCTGGTGGGCAAGGAACGGGGCTTCAGTAATTTCCCTTGCTCCTTCCCTTTCCCTAAACGAAAGCAAAGATCTAATCAGTGCTTTTCTTCTAGAAAAAAGGCGCCAGCATTGCATATCCTTGAGTACCCCCAGAAAAAACACACACAATGTAATTAATATTCTGCTGTTTCAATATTTGTCCTGAAATTTGAATATCTGATGTGACCAAACAACATTCTTTCAACGGTGATACGTTCCTGTGGTGGCGGTGGCTGCTTTGCACAATTGTTTGCCTCATTTGACCACACTGCTGCTGCTGCTGCTGCTGCTGCTGCTGCTGCTGCTGCTGCTCAATCCAGCTGTCTGTGGTTTTGTTATGGAAGTTCATGACATCATGTCAGCTTATAGTATTGTGACATCAACAGAATCGTAGATTGTTATAGCCAATGGGATCAAAAGACAATAAAAGCAACAACAATAAATGGGAAAAGGGCCAGGAATGGTTCAGAAAATGTTAATGGATTATTTCACTATCATCCCTGACCCTTGCCTATGCTGGCTGGGACTGGGGGGGGGGGTGTATCCCAAAACGTCTGAAGGGCACCAGGTTGGGGAAGACTATACATGAGTGTGAAAAACTGAGTACAGAAAGGACAAATCACACAATCCATTATCCTGGCTTAGCCCTAGGCTGGTTGAAGAATTTAGGTGGACTTGGTGCCCAATTTCCACTGAAAATATGGGTCCTATATGACATTAGATTGCCTTTATACTGCTAGAATAGTCTCCAAGGCAAGACTAGGTTCTGTTTTCCAGTGGCAACTAAGCCTTGGAGACCGTAGGGACGGAAGTCAACACATTCTAACTGAATAGATAATTGCTCACAAGGCCTTACTTTGTGGGTGTAGTTATGACCCTGTCAAATGTTCCTGGGAACAGGTCAAAGGATGGTCTTCAAAGCAATTTGGTGAGTCTTGGAAGATAACACATGGGAGGCAATGTGAGGTGAGATCTCTACATATGACACAGGGCAGCTAGGAAGTAAGGCTCCTTTGCAGGAGTAATGGATTGCCTCAAGAAGAGTTTGCTGGTGTTGACTGTGATAACAGAACCGGGTCCTGAGGATCGGTGACACTATGGGCACTTTGCAGCCTGCTGACTCTTAGCACCAGTGGAGCACACTTTGATGCCATAGAAACCACTGATGTCAATCCCGTGATTAAATGTTGGGGTTTTCTGTCAGGAAGATGGCAGGTGAGGGCAAAGCAGGCTTGCTCTATGCACTGCAGATTCTCCTACATCCCACAGAAAACCAGGAGTCATTTGCTTCTCACAGGCTTGGAGGACATTTTGTTCTGTCAAGGGTTGCCGTTTCCCATCAAGGGCTGCAGTCAGAGCCCCAGATGGGCAAAGCACCTCCACTCCCACCCCCTTCAGCAGCATGAAATGAAGCCACGGACTGTCGTTTCCCCACTCCTGGCTGTGTCGACAGCGATACAGAGGCAGAACATCTTCTGCTGTCTTATCTATGCTCCGACCTCTGGCTTTGTGGCTCTGCAGTGGGAGTGGTAACGAACCCTGGGGCTGGGCAGGTGGCATAGGAGCCAGCTCCTAGGAGCCGTGGGCGCTTCAACCCTAACCCTAACCCATAATAAAATATTTGAGAGGGCCACCCCTCCCCCCAAGTTGATGGGCATTCCCATTCAAATGGTGTGCGTGCACTGAGTCGTGTGATGGATTAAGCAGGGCAGGGCTTACCTGGCCCCCCACAATATTTTATTCAAGTTGGCACCCTTGGCAGATGGGAGAGGTGGGAGTGAGGAGCTATGGGTTTCTCTTAGTATACAGAGACCTTCTTCTATCCACCCACCCTCTGAATCCTTGTCATGGGGGAATTCTGGTGTGTGGCTTACAGTATTTGTACAGCAGAAGCAGGGGGGTGCCAGAAGCCCAGTGCATCTGGTCTGGTTCTTACCCAGGTGGGAAACCTGCCTGCAGACTCTATAGCATGGACTGCAGGTGATTTAATGCTGCATTTAAAAAAAGTAATTGTTCCTTTAAAAACCTCAGTAACTAGCAGAGTGGAGAGGAGGCCAGGCTGCAACAGCCCACATGTCGACTGACCTCCTCAATGAGACCTGAACCCCAGTCAGCTGCAGGATATTTATAATGTTATATAGAATCCCTCCTCCCCATTTTCTTGCCTTCTTAATTTAATCCACATCCCTTTGCTTTATGGCTTCAGGGTTTTTGAACTGAGACAACAGCACTTTTGCCCGTGTAGCCAACTCATGGATATTTTTTACTGAACCACAAGGAGAGCCTGGGAGTCAAGAACTACTTGCTCCTATTAAGGAAATGAGGTGGGATTATTTAAAATAAGAGCTGGGTGGTGAGAAGAGGGAGAAGTCTGCATGTTGACATTTAGCTGCGCACGAACTCTGTCCCCTCACAGCACTTAGAGGGCATGGCTAGGAGCTGCTCCTAGTCCAGGTTGCCCTGGAAACTTCTTGCTGCAGTTTTTTACAGGAAGCTTGTATTCTCTAGGGTTTGGAATGAGACCACTTGATGCCGCTTATTTCATGGAAGAGCTCAACCTGCACACCCCCCCCCCAATAAAGGCAGCAAGAGGAAGCTGCTGCCCTTGCTCTGTGCCTGCTTGGTGCTGGGAATCAACCACAGAAAGGCGGTGGCTGGTAGTAGCATTCCAGAAGAAGAAAGGTGACTTTTAAAACCCAGTGGGCTCAAATAGAAGTCCTCTCTGCCTCAATCTCCTCTCTCTCTTTCTCTCTCTCTCTCATTTTGGGTGGGACTTGATTGTCTTGTGGCTTCCCACCCTTCTATTTTCGCACAGCTGATATTTTTAAAAATCTCCACGTGTCTTGTTTCCATAACAACAAAACTGCTCTGCTACTAAGTGGGCTCATTCCCCAAAGAAGGGGGATGGGGTGTATGAGGGAATTTGACCTTTTGACACAATCAGAGGCAAGGCACAAAGTAGTCCTGGTACAGTGTTCAGGATGTCGTGGTCAAGGTATTTTGGTAACTAAGGTAGATGAGCCAAAGAGCAACCTCCTCTTTAGTAAGTTAGCACGGGCCCAAGTCACCAGCGAATTCTCCTGCAAAATCTCAACTGAAGTGAATGAGAACTCTTCCTGCAGCTCAATTAATTTCAGTCTTGGGGCCTTTTCAGGCCTTTTCAGGAGAGCTTCTAGTACAGGGGGGGGGGGAATAACTGTGAGTCTGTTGCAGCAAAAATAACTTCAGAGTCTTGTGTCACCTTAAAGATGAACAAATTTATTATAGCAAAAGTTTATTGGACTCCAGTTCAATAAAGCTATGCCATAATAATACTTGTTCGTATTTAAGGTGTCACAAGATTTGGTGCAAGCAAGAGTTTTTGGTGGATTAGGCCCCTCAAGGCAGTCTTTCGGTCAGCCAGCTAGACTTCATGTCACCTAAGATGCTGCCTTGGCTCATCGTAGACACCATCTTTTAATGTCTGTGTAATGGGTTTTTACACTTTGTAAATGGCTTGTCTGCCTTTTTTTAACATTAAGCAACACATACGTTATTATTTTTAAAAATCTCCTTCTCTTTAAGGGCATTTGGCATCAAAGCCCACCAGAATCCTCCACCAGACTCTGTCTCCATTACTCATAGATTTATAGTAGGGGCTCCAATCTTGGTGCAGTGTGTGTGTGCGCACACACACACACACACACACACACTGTGAGTGTACCTCCTGGTACTGATTATGGGTTAGCTAGGCCCTGAGTCATTGCAAAACCCCACTCACCTCCCTAGCCTGAGAATTTGGCTCCCTCTCAGCTCTGTTTTCCTCTCTTGCCATTTTTTTACTGTTGAACCATGACTGGTATGTGTGTATGTGTGTGCACATTGTTTAAGAAAAGGGTGGGGAGAGGCAGATCTTGGGCCTCATTAAAAAGGCAGTGGAATGCAGCTACATCTGACTCCTGGGGCAAAGTCCAACAGATAGCTAAACACAATTTTGTTGTGAGAACTTTCTGATAGATTACTCCACATGTTGCTGTGTACCCATTTAAAGTACACAAACATCCTGAATCCTGGGAACTGTTGTATACCCATCACAGAGCTACAATTCCCAGCACCCTTAAGAAACTATTGCTCACCAGATTTTTCTTTGTTTCTTGGGGGGGGGGAGGGTTATACGCTTTGAATGTATAATATGCAGGCTGTCAGTGTCATTTACATGTTGCACTTTAGAACCCCACATATTCTGGAACATCTAATTTTTTATCTTCTCCCCTCTTGCTAGAAAGAAATGCAGCCTTGCTAAAGAAACACTGGAAATATATAAACTTATGCAGAGGCTGTGCCTGAACTACCACTGAGAGAAAGCTATGGGGGAAGTTGTCAACTCCATAGATGACTATGGGGTTGTGGCGCTCATCTCACTTTCAGTCCGAGGGAGCTGGTGTTTGTCCGCAGACAGCTTTCTGGGTCATGTAGCCAGCAGGACTAAATCGCTTCTGGTGCAACAGGACACTGTGACAAGTGCCAGAGCACACAGAAACGCCGTTTACCTTCCCGTCGTAGTGGTACCTATTTATCTACTTGCACTGGTGTGCTTTTGTACTGCTGGGTTGGCAGGACCTGGGACAGAGCAATGAGAGCTCACCCCGTCACAGGGATTCGAACCGCCGATCTTCTGATCAGCAAGCCCAAGGGGCTCAGTGGTTTAGACCACAGCACCACCCGCATCCCTACCATAAATAATAATTTATAGTATTCAATATATGACCCCCTGCAATCTGATTTGCTGCACTCCACGCCGAAGTACATGGTGAAAACCAAGCCATAGTGATTATTGGGCCCATGGATCTTCAAAATACTGTGAGGCAGAGTTTTAAAATTATTATTATTATTATTATTATTATTATTATTATTATTATGTTGCAAGATGATCAAGGGTCTGGAAACCAAGCCTTATGCGGAATGGTCGAAGGAGTTGGGTATGTTTAGCCTGGAAAAGATATGATAGCCACCTTCAAATATTAAAAGGGCTATCACACAGAAGATGTTTTCTCCTGCTCTGGAGGGTGGGACTCAAACAAGTGGATTTGAGTTACAAGAAAGGAGATTCTGACCAAACAGCAGGAAGAACTTGGAGGTTTTTAAGCAGAGGTTGGATGGTCATCTGTCATGGATGCTTCAGTTAAGATTCCTGTATTGCCGGGGGCTGGACTAGATGACCCTCGGGGTCCCTTCCAACTCTACACTTTCATGATTCTTAGAGGATTATTTGTAACAGGAAAACTGATTTGCAGAGTTACTTTAAAAAAACAAAACCCTGAGGTGCATTGGTGTGACTCGCTGCACTTTGCTTGCTCTGAGTTGCCGGCTGTGAGGCCAGTTCAGTTCGTGTGCTGCCAATGGTTTGTGCAAGCCTGCCTCTGAGAAGGGGCCCTAAGATAAGTGGCCCTGAGCTTGCAGGCACCATTGAGAACAGGAGGGTTATTGGTGAGCTTCTACTGCATTTCCGTGAATTGGAGCTGGGCACTTGTACCCCCACTCCACCCCTGGGTGATGGTGATCTATGTGAATTAGTGAAATAGAGTTGCCATTTGGATTTCCCATCTCAAGCAACAAAATGCCTGGCCCCACCTGCAGCCTCTCATGCCATAGCCCAAATTGCTTGCAATTTAGACCTGTGTGTTCATTTTCAGTGACTCTCCAAAACCATACTGTCTTCTGCAGAGTATCCAGTGATGTCAAATGCTGGGCAAAAATAAACTATAGATCTTTTAAATTGTTATTTTTAAGCTGAGCTCATTCATTAAGCGTGCCCAGCATGGCAAAGCCACCTTTGAATGCCAGTCTTGCTTCAGTTATCTCTGTTGGTGAAGCTCCTCCTGTCCTATGTGCACATCCCTTTGGGGACGCAGGGCAAACTGTATGAAGGAGCTGGATAAATTTTCCAGTTCTTCCAGTAGTGTGAACTACAAAGGCAGAAGACTCTCACTGGCTCTCTTAGCATGCTCTTCCTTAGGGATGCACTAAGAAAAGCTGGTTCAGCTTGTCATTCAGGTCTGCATTTGTCTGGGAGATTGGTACGTTTTCCTGATGCTTCTTGGTGCTGCTGCACGAAAGCAGGTAAGGCTGAGTGGGCTTTGATCCTGCTGTCTCCCTTGGGGATGGAGGGGAATATCTGTCTGGCTGCACTGACAAATCTGGGGGATCAAACAGGCAGCTTCAAATGGTTTCTCTTCTTGCCTACCTTATTTGATAGCAAAGGAATCAGAAGTCTTTGATTCTAGCAAAACTATGTTAGTTCTAATAAAGATTGCAATACCTAACCTGGTTCCACTGTGTTTGCGCACTTCATCAGATCAGCTCACCAGTGGGGGTGGGGTGGGGGCTCCCCTGTGGATGAGACAAAGACTGCCAGCCCCCCCATCCCACATGCATTTCAAAAACCATATTTTCTGTGTTGGTTGGCATCCTTGCAGAATTCATGTGTTAGCTGGCTTATTCCGTTATCCTGCTATTGAATTATTTCCAAAGTAGAACTTGGTATATGCAAACCTCCATTCATTTAAATGTTAATAGGGTATGGGGGCGGGTTGCTGATCCTATTTATATTGTTCCCCTCTTTAACCTTCCTTCCTTGAATTGAATTTTAGTTTTGAAGGCTTCATGGGACAGGAGCCTATATTTTTCTTATGCTATAAAAGCTACATAAATGTAATCTGTGTGTGTGTGTGTGCACGCGCGTGCACGTGCAATATTATTATATTAGAAGTTAATAGGGAGCTGTCTTATATCACAGCAGACCACTGGCCCTTCTAACACAATGTTGTTTATGCCAACAATTCCTAAACTCTTTCCCCCACAAACCACTTGAAAATTTATGAGGATTCTGACAAACCTCTTTGTTGTTTTTCTTCCGGCTGCAGCAAATGTATTGCACTGTGCTAGATGCTGCATAGTTTTTACATGTATTTTTACAGACACACCACAGACCACCTGAATGAAACTCATGGACCACCAATGGTCTGTGGACCAGCCTGAGAACCTCTACACTGACTGGTAGTAGCTCTCCAGAGGTTCAGATGGAAGTCTTTCCCAGCCATACCTGAAGATGTCCCAGGTCGAACCTGGGGCATTCTGCATGCACTGCCACTAAGGTGTGACCAAGGGAAGCCTGCTATCTGAGGGAGGCAAAACCCCTAACTGACAATTCTCCTGCCTATTTTGCATTGGCCCAAAGACATAAAACAGCACTGCCCTTCCTACCATATCATACATCTAATCAGTGGTGGAGGAAGCCTCATGTTCTTCCCACCTGCCCCACCGAGTGTAAGGGCAACCCCCCCCCCCCCGAAATGCCCCTGGAGAAGAAAGCTGTGCAGGGGCAGAGGAGGATTTAGGCTGGGGAGAAGAGTTGAAACAATGCATTCCTGCTCTTTGCTGCTCAGCTCTTGCTGATACCCCCAGGAAGCAGCTTTTCCTCTCTCTCTCTCTCTCTCTCTCTCTCTCTCTCTCTGTTTTAAAGACTACTTGGGCTAGTGTTACCTATATTTGTGTGCATGCACACAGGACAGTTAAGCCTATGAGTTGGTGCCGGGAAGCTCAAATCTCACTTCAGCTGCAACCTAACTAGGTCCTGTGAGGTAAACAATGATTCTCTCAGACTTGAGTTTCCATCTTTGTTACTGGCCTATGTTACAAGTATGTTGGAGAGCATGTCTGTGACAAATGTATGTGAAGAACTTTGGACACCTAAAAGTTGCTGTATAAATGCTAAGTTATGAATTTATCTGCCTACTCCTTTAAGTCTGCAATAAAGGTGTTATACATCTCAGCATTGTCTGAAAATTATTTATTGGCCTTTAGTTCTGCATCTATCATATGGGTGTTGCTGTGGAAATGGAAGGGGCACAACACACTAAACATACTCAGCACAGGCCACTGCCCTGCCTTGTGTGAAAGGGACTAATGTGGCTCACATCCACCTCCGCCCCATTTTTACAGACTGCCTCCTCTCCTCCATACGTAACTGTGTGCAGTACTGTACCCAAATGGTGGCCAAGCGCCACAGTCGCCTTTGACTGGACTTCACCGTCCAGGGGTCCTCGCCCTTTTTACCTAGTGCACTCATAAACTGGTGCTGAAAAGGCCTTCACGGATTATGGCCCTGTTCCAGCTGAAGTGCATTGCGACGGGCAATGCAAACCTATGTATGTCTATTCGTGAGTAAGCGCCGTTGCTTTCCGGGGCGCTTCTTCCCAAATAAAGGGGGTCTATCGCTGTGCCTTTGCAACTCGCGTCCTGCTGCGGGAGGCGAGGGGCTCCTGTTGCCTCAGGGCTGCGTTTCAGCCCTTGGGGCGCCCATTTATGGGGGCAGGTCTAAAATTGCGCCATCATCTCAGAACGCGGAGCCTCCCCCGCCACCACATCCCGGAGCTGCTTCCTTGGCTCCCGGCTGAAGGCACCAAGCGCGGGGCGGAGCGGGCCTGGGGAAACTTGCTTGCCCCGCAGCGCCCCAGCCCAACTCCGCGCAACCTCCCCCCCCTCCCGGGGCAGCCGGAGCCCTTCCCGGGCGCTCGGGCCTCCTGCAGCGGCGGCGGCGCTGGGGTCGGCCAGGCCGGGGCGCGCGGCGGCCGCCCTCCGGCTTCGCCCCTCCCGCGGGGCTGGAGCTCGCCCTGGGCTCGCCGGGCGGCGCGCTCGCTCTCTCGCTCGCTCGCTCGCTCGCTGGCTCTCAGTGCGCAGTGCCTCTGCAGCGGCGGCGGCGGCGGCGGCGGCGGCTGGTGGTCGCGCTCTTTCCGCGGGGCTCCGGCAGGAGGATGGTGTCGGTAGCCCGGCAGCCCTCGGCGGGCCGCGGGGCGGGTCCGTAGCTGGTGCGGGGTGGTGCCCTCTGCCGCGATCGGGAGCCGGAGGCGGCGGGCGGCGGGCGCCGCGCCCAGCGCCCGCGCGCCCCTCTTCCTCTCGCTCTCCATGGACGGGGGAGCGGGGGGCGGCCCGGGGGCGCCCGGCGCCGAGAGCCCCAACCGGGCCGTGGAGTACCTGCTGGAGCTCAACAACATCATCGAGAACCAGCAGAAGCTGCTGGAGACGCAGCGGCGCCGGATCGAGGAGCTGGAGGGGCAGCTGGAGCAGCTGAGCCAGGAGAACCGGGACCTGCGCGACGGCGAGAGGGACCGGGAGCGGCACCGCGACCGCGACCGCGACCGCGACGGGCAGTACCACCACAAGGAGAGAGAGAGCCACTACCAGAACCGCGCCGAGCGCGAGAGCCAGTACCAAAGCCGAGCGGACCGGGACGGGCAGAACCCCTATCCGAACCGGGACAAGGAGCGCGAGCTACAGCACTATGGAAACCGGGACGGCGGGCAGTACCCGAACCGGGAGAGCCACTACCGGGAAGGCTGCCAGCTGCATCGAGAGCGGCCCCCGCAGTGCCACCCCGCGCGCGAGAAGGAGCACGAGTACCCCCGGCCCCCCCGGGAGCGGGAGAGGGGGCAGCTGAGCCGGGGGGCGTCGCGGAGCTCCAGCCCGGGAGCCGGAGGGGGCCACAGCACCAGCGCCAGCACCAGCCCGGCCACCACGCTGCAGAGAAAGTAAGGAGCTGCTCCGGCCCCCGGCAGCCCCGCCGGCCCCCAGGGCCACTCTCACTGCACAAGCAGTCGCTTGGGGAGGCCATAGGAATTGGTGGATGCCGGGCAAGCAGAGTCATGGAGGCCGGCTCCCTTTATTGCATTGCAGGGGGTCCTGGGGTGCATTTTTGCTTTTTAGGATTGTGAAATGTGGTGGTTTGGGGAGCATAGATATGTCCTGGGACTGCTCTCCTGAAACCGCTCTGCATTTCTCTGCTGCCTCTGATCTAGGCCTCTTGAGTCTTGTTGCAGTCACAGTTATTTCCCAACACCACCACATGCATCCCAATCTGCACCCATCCCTTGCTAGCCTGGCAGTGTCCATCCTTAGAGTCAGGTCTCATTCATCCTCCTTCTTGAACCCTCATTCCCTGTTGTGTGCACTGGACTCTGTCTGGGATCGCTCTCCCCTGCAGACCCCTGCTTAGCCTGTCTGGAATACCCATCAGTGCATTCCAGCCAGAATCATGGGTGTAGCCAAGGGCAGCTGGGGGTTCTGCTCCCCCCCCAAAAAAAAAGCCTGCTCCTTGCCAGCTCTTCCTTATTCCAGAATTCACCTCTCTGTACAGAGCAATACTGCTCTGTGCTACTGCCAGTAGATATGCTGTGTTACTCTCACCTGCCACGCTGGGTCCTTTTCCTTCCACCATCCTTTAGGAGAATTGCTTTCCAGTTGCTCTGCCCGGGGGGGGGGGGGGCGGTCTTATAACTGCAATGGGCTGCTGAATGTGCTCTCCTGCCAGTCCTGCATCTTTCTCACTCTGTAATATACCAAATGGCTCTCCCCACCCCACTTTTTGGGGATTTAACTGTGCAGTGGATCCTAACTTAATCTCCTTGAAAAACTGGTTCTTTTGTATTAGTGCTCCTAGATGATTCCCTCCACATATTTCAAGACTCCCACCATTGCAAACACAAATCCAGGGCTAAAGTCCTACTTATATTTATTTGTGTAACTGCCCCCCCCCAGCAACCTTCTGAATCCTAAGGTGAATTTTCTCTGTCCTGTGTAAGGGAAAAGAGCTGCCTCTGAAAGTGACAGGATTTTTCTGTTAATCCCAATAGCCAGTCTCTAACAGAGGGTCCCTTTAGTGTTTCCTTCTAGCTAGGCAGGGCCTTTTGCTTCTGCTTAATAGGGATGTGTATGTGGTGTACATACACTAGGGATGGGGAACTTGTAACCCTTGAGATGCCCAGTCCCCATGCCAGAGTTCAGAATTGGTGGAAGTTGGAGTCTAGCAACTTCTGGGGGGCACAGGTTTCCCCATCCCTGATACACACACACACACACATGTATAAAAGCCTCCTTCCCTCTGAGTAATCCCTAAGAACCAGCCCATTGGCATAGTTTTCTCTAGTGGGGTGGTTGACAGGAAAGAGCTACTGCTTAGGACAGGGACTGGATCCTCCCAGCCCCCAGATCTTGCTGAAATGTGGCTTAAGGGTTACATCCAAAAAGTAGTGTTGCTACCGAGTGTACCATTGCTATGCTGAGCGGTGAGGCTCTGAGCTGATGCTTGAGGGATGTGCATGTGTGGGTGTGAAATGATTTCACATGGGTTGCCCAGTGTTATGTACTGAGTATTGAGTTCAGGGACTGAGAAAAGAATATTGGGGGGATGAGGTACCTGCTGATTTGTGGAGTGTGTAGGAACCATGCCTTCAAAGTGCCTAGGGGAGAAAGAGTAGGATTAAATGACTTGGAGTGACAAATATAGGAACCAGGACTGCTGGGTTCCTGGTACATCAACTCTGGAAGAGAACAGGATTCGTGTCCCCCTGCCCCCTTGGCTCACATCACCTTCTTGCTCCAAGAATAGGGAGCTGGTGGTTCTCTCTGTGTTACTGGAGTTCAACTCCCCTCCCCAGCCAGCATGGCCAACTGTCAGGAATAATGGGGGAGTCAAAAAAATCTATGGCGAGCCACAGATTGCCCATCCCTGTTCCAGATGCACTTGGTAAGAACCATGTTGAAATAATTGCACACTTGGCACCTGGGGCTTAAAAGTTTCCATCTGCTGCTCAGTGGTAAAGCACATTCTTTGTGTGCAGTCAGAGGACCCCAGGCACAACCTTTGGCAGGTCCAGGTCAGGCTGGGAAAGACCCCTTGGTGGAAACCTCCAGGGAGCTGCAGCTAGTCGGGGTCTGAGCTGGATAGACCAATGAAAGTTTCCTACGTTAGCTTACGAAATTGCATGTCGTAATATATTTGATACTCTGTATGGTGTTATAAGACTCTTTCTTGTCTTCAGTCCTTACAATTGCCATGTAAGGTAGGTCAGAAGTATTTTTCATGTACTGAAGACTTGGGGGGAGGGGAGATTGAGAGAACTGACTTTCCTAAGGAGCCTGCAAAACAGGCGAGGTTTGAAGCCGGCATTTCTCCACCCTTTGAACATTGGTGCAGGAGTTGTTCTGAAGCAGACTGTTTGAAGAGGCACACCTGTTTATTTCAGCCCTCAGGCCCATGTCCTCTTTGCTAAGGCTCCCCCTCCTCCCTCCCCCTCCCCACATTGTTACTAGTTTATCTGATCTCCTCCAACAGCACCCCCTGCTTTGATGCTGATGCCTTCTGTTTGGGGGGATATGGGGGTGTTTGAACTAAATCACTGTACCTGGGAAGTTGATCTCCAGGACAGGATATGTTCTAGTTGCCCACGAGTTTTGGCTGAAGAGATTAGGATGCAGTTAGCCCTGAAAGCTTTGGGATCTGCTTTGGAAATGGCAGCAGGAGAGGCTGTGTGGGGTGGGAATTGACGAATCCAGCCGTGTGTTCTTTCTCTCTCCCTCCTCATCCCCGCCTCCTTCTCCTGGATAGAAATTAGCAAAGTGGTTTGATGCTGCAAATGACTTAAAACCAGCACAAATGTGTCTTGCCATTCCCGCCCACTCGCTACCGACACCAGGGAGGCGGTTTTTGAGAGCCTGGAGAGGTGGGTGGGTTCTCTGAGCCTCTTCTCCTTGCTGGTAAAAAAACCAGAAGTGGCTAGAGGCACCTGCTCTGGCCTACAGCCTTTACTCTGTTTTTTGCATTTGAGCTGGAAACTGAGCACCGCTCCCTTCACGCCCCTGCCTCTAAGGTCGCTAGTAGCTGGAGCTGGTGCAGCATAGTGGCTGAGTAGGATATGTGATCTGTGTATCCAAAAGCCTTTAATTCAGTTCTCATTGCTGAGTGGTCTTAAGCAAACTGTCATACCTCAGCCCTCCCTCTGTAATACGGGGATGATATTAACACTGGCCTACCTTAACAAGGTTGTTGTACAGAGTAGTGAGAGATGGTGTGCAAATGCTTTGATCACTCAACAAAGCAGTATAGGAATATATTTCTTTCCCGGCACTTGGAAGAGAGCAGTGGTCTTCCAATGCCGCCCATTTGTCAGCCCCAGAAGATGGTGGTAGCTCAGCCAATTTTTTCACCTCTTCCACCTGAAGGAGATTGGAAGGGAATGTATTTTCCCATCAGTCCATCGCGGTTTGCTGCATGGGATGAAAACATGTGGTTGTTGAAAGCTTCTCTGGGATTGATTTTTCTCACTCCACTGCCAGCCATCAATTGGAAAAACGGTTGCGGTCCACTCTGGAGGCAATTGTAAGTCTGTGCTTGGGAAGCCAGGGAACTAACTGTTCTCAATATAAAGTCTGCCCTGCTTGTTTCTTAGCATAGGTGCATAAGCAGAGCTACAAAAGCCGTTTGTCTCATACTGTGAGACAGAAATGTCTAGGCATGTGAGTAAAAGCGAGAAGGGAGCAATAGCTAGCCTGCCCAATGGCCCCTCCCAATTGTGTGCATGGCTCATCAGATATTTCTGGGGAATGCTGAAGAGTATGTTTGCATTACGTAATTCTGGTGAGCTGCAGAACCACTAGCCCCAGAGTCAGTGCTGTGAGAGAGGCAGGGAGAGTTAGGAATGATTTAAGGCCAGATTTTCTGGGATACTCTGGCCAGATCTCAGGCAAGGAGCCTACAGTTCTGGCTAGTGCTGCAGCTATGTTGATCTGCGTCAGTCTGTGGGATCTGCTCTGCACTCCCAATCACAGGTGCAGCGGGCTTATAGCCAAAAGTGGATGTTGGTAGCAGGTTGATGCTCTTCCTTGCACATCTCCCTTGTTTCCTTTCTTCTGTCCCTCTAGGTGAGAAGACAGTGTTGTGATGCAGACAAGATCATTCATTGATATTAGGATTGCAACTAATGTAATCAAGGTGGCACCCTGACTCGCAGCATTCCTACAAATCAAGGTTAGGAACTGGTTGTCACATGACTGCCGTTCCTGCGAGGACCACCATGTGGCCAGCCAGACATATTTAAGTCTCAACAACAGGCTGGTGTGTAGGACCAGCTGCAGGTTGCTGAGAAAAGGGACAAGTTTCATATTGCACTAAATGTATTCCTGTTGCCAAGAGTGGCAGCCGTTCATTTAATGCCCTCTCTCCTCTGTACTGCATCTTTTTAAAATAATAATAATAACTTTTTATTAGATTTCCAATATTTGCCCAATATTACCACACTTTTGCCAATTATACAGATTTGAATCAAAATAATTCAATTAATTCAAAATTTATACAATTTAATAAAAGTAGTTTCCCGCACTCCTTGATCAATGTTTTTGTCCAGTTCTTATACTGCTGCAGTTCATATTTTTCATTAACTTCTAATTACATTTCAGTTGGTGTATTAATCATTAAGATAACGGCTGCATTTTTAACAATTACTATTCGTGCTATTATCTAACTTTTCATAGGATTTCAAATGAGGTGCTCTAATTATTTTCCTTTTCTCTGCGTGTGTCAGCCTCAATATGTCCAGTTATGAAGTCCTTGGCCTTTGCTGCCCTCCAACTGCTCTTGTCTCTCATCTTAACTGGGGTGCGGCTATAATCCTGGAGAGTTCTCAAAATATTTCACTAGCTCCCTCCCATTGTGCTCTCATCTTGCTCGGTGTTTTCGGACAGCAACATACTCCAACAGTCCATCTTTCTCACTACTCAGTCTCGAAGTTTCTACAGCCTGAGAAAGAGGGATCCAACTTCTACCACAGGGGATCTTGGAGTACTTCATTTTAATTAATAACCACTAACGTCTCTGTGCCTCACGTGTTTGGGGCCCCAAATTCCTTTCATCTTTACAACTGCATTTTGGCCAAAGTTCACTTGAGTTATATCTCTTCTCTGTTGTTTTTAAGGGGGGATGGTAGAGAAGGTATCCACTCTAATTTCCCAAGATAATCCATTCCAGCATTCCTTCCATCTCTTTTAAACCACACACAGCTAACTGTTCTTTTAATCACAAGTTTTATTCCATACTGCAAACCAACCTCATTTTACATCTTTAAAATTTTGCGTCTGGAGAAGTTTGCCAAATAATTAATAAAGAAGCTCAAAGTAAACAGGAAACCAGAGGCTCCCCTCTCCGCCATCCCCCGCCCACACCGAATAAAATCTTTTCTCAGTTCCAAAGCTCAGATCAATGCAGCTGGATAATTCCCCAGCTCTTGCCGATAGCAAACTATGACACTGAAGGGATATCATAGACATGAGTAAGTGCTATATCATAGAAAAAGTGGATGTGTAGTGGCTGCTTTTGGCAGCAGTCACACATGTAGTGTAATATCTAATGTGGCCTTAGGTGAGATCATGTCCCAGAAACCAATTGTAACATTAGGGAGGAATCTAGATTGTACTCTTACTTCATGCAGGGAGCCACATATATCAGAAGCAGTGTAAAAAACTGCACTTTTGTGCAGCTTCCGGAGAGGAAAGCACTGCTTGAACGCTACTGCTCTAGTGTACTCTGTCAGAATGATGTTCTGTCTGTTCTTCCTGAGAGATAGAGTCAGCCCTGTCTGCATCCATGGAAATATGCTACAGGTAACATTAACAACCCTCCCAGGCCTAGCAGCACTGTGTTCTGAGGGATCCAGGTAGAGGCTTCAGCGGTGTTTGCCAGGCCAAGAAGACCTTACGGAATGCCCCCTTTCCCCCTTCCTCTGTCCCCATTCCCCAGTCATCACCATCATTGATTGCATTTCTATCCCACTTTTTTCTCCAGGGAGCTCAAAGTGGTGTAGATGGTTCTCCCCCTCCTCATTTAATCCCCACAACAACCCTGTGAGGTAGGTTAGGTTGAGATACGGTGACTGGCCCAAGGTCACCCAGTGAACTTCATGGTTGAGGGGGGATTTGAACCCTTGTCTTTCCCAGGTCCTAGTTCTAACCACTATATCACCCTGGCTCTCAATAATTAATTTCTAAAAGTTCTGTGCCAGTTCAGTTTCCTAGATCAAGGAGGAAGAAAACAGGCGAATGTTGCTGAGTGTCCCCATGACTATACTCCTCAGCATGTAAATTCTGTGGCCTTTCTTAGTTATCTGCACAAGGGTCCTGGGGGCTATTTCACACATGCATGTTCACCCAGAGGGGACTGGAGCATCAAGCGATGCTTTGCATGAATGAGTAAGCACAGACCAGACCCACAGAAAGAGCCATCCCCACACCTTGGAATTACCTTAAGCATAGTGCTTGTCTCTGGAGCCTTCTGGCTCATACTTGCAGATATGAGTGTGCTTTTTAGTTGGTAGGATCTTGCTGGGGTGTAGGAACTTTTCTCTTTGGCTCTTGGGGAGTTATCATTGCCTTCGCTTGTTGCAGAACTGTGGCAGGACAGTGCTTCACATACATTTCCCCAATGTTCTTACTGCCACTTGTCTCACAAACACAGACTCCAGTAGCTGCACATCAAAGCTTCCTCTAGGGCATTCATGTCGGGTTGCAGTGTAGGTCATTTCACCCTGTGCTGCAGCTCTGTGCATGAAGGCAGTGTTGCACACTCTTGGGAGCTTGCTCAGCAGCTGTTCCCCCAGCTGTCTCTCCAGCAAGCAGCTGCTTTCTGCATCTTAATAAAACAATACATCTCTTTGCAAACAGCCCCACCTTTTCCCAAACCACTTGGAGAGAGTGCCTGCTTCTTTTAAAAACTTGTCTGTAGGTTTACCTGGAAATAAGCCCTACAGTTTTTCTCCTGAGTAAGGAAGTGAAGCATGCATTGGAAATCATCTGAAAGAGAAAACCAGCCCTAAGGAGCTGTTTAGGAAGACTGGAGAAGAAATGTGGGTTGTCTCAAATTTGGGCCTCTTTTTTTAACACTTGAAATTATTCCAAGACGGGGAAGCGGTGAGAGGAAAAGTCTGAGATTGAAGCTGTGTGGCAGGCAAAGAGGAGGATTACTGTGTGATGATAAGGGTTTGGGGCTTTTAAGTTGTACACAGGATCTTCATTTGAGTCAGGGCCCACAGCAGAACTGTTTTCAGCAACAGGGCAGCCTTTGCAAATTGGGTGCCCTTCAGATGATTTGGATGGCAACTACCATCATCCCATCAGTTACTAATGGCTCTCTTTGTACAGCCCCAGTGGGAAGACCCTTGAGGGGAAAGATTTGGTACTCTCCAGTTGGGGCAACTGCTAGCATTAGAAGTTCTTATGTCCTGAGAGGTAAATTACAAGGCCTAGTTCTCATTGAGGTGGTGAACCTATTGGGACTGTCTCACTTCAGACTGTTGGCAGTGGCGTAGCGTGGGGGGTGCAGGGGGGGCCGGCCGCACCGGGCACAACATCTGGGGGTTAGGGGGCGCAAATCCACGGGTTAGGGGGTGCAAATTACTTGCCTTGCTCCGGGTGCTGACAACCCACGCTACGCCACTGACTGTTGGTGTGGACTTGCATGATGGAATGACCCTCCACCCACACAGAAATTCTATTTATAAAATAAATCTGTCAAGGAGAAGGCTTCTAAGCTAGCTTTCGCTTTGACATGCCTGTTTTCTACGTGGAGGAATTTTTCAAAAATGACAAATAAATACGGAGCAGCATTTTATCAGTCCAGTTCATCAGTCTAAAGTGGTACAGCCCAGACATTGATTTACCTCTCCTAAGCTTAACTCTCTCCAACACATAGCAGTAAGGATGTTCATTAAATTGTAAGTTTTCATATTTCATTTCAGGCAACAGTCCTCTTCTTTCTTCAGACATTCAGAAAGGTGCTTTCACTGAAAGCTTAACAATATATACATGTATTTAATAGAAAAAACTACTCTTGTGTAAGTTATTTTTACACTTTTTACAGGATTTGTAACATGGGTCATTTGCAAGAGGGTCCACAACTAGTCCAGGGGGGTTGACAATATTTTTTCTGCTCATCAGGTGAGGTTCATCCATGAGCAGTCTGTTAAAAGGGACAAGAGTAATTTCCTTAGCATTGACGAGGTTTACAATATGATCCTAAGTGTGTTTCCTCAGAAGTCATCAGTAGGACTTGAAGTGCAGCCAAGTGTGTAGGTTTTGGTGTTAGTTAATATTTGTATGTAAAAGTTACTTTTAAGGATTTTATTTCTTTGCCCCATCAGCCCTGAAATCCATTCCCAGAGTGTTTCATCTAGGCAACATCCCAGTGCTGATGGCAAGTTCTCTTCTTGTACCTTTCAGAGCTTATCAAGACTTCCTTTTGGGCTACATTTCTAAGCACAGGTCTGGCCTTTTTAAGCTCTATGTTTGAGCCCCCCCCCCCCCGGCACTTTCCCCGGGAAAACCTGTATTTTACCACTGAATTGGAGCAAACAGCAATTCATGGAAAACCCAATTGCTGTTTGCTCTGATTCAGCAGTAAAACATAAGTTTTCCCAGGGGGAAAGCTCTGGGACAAAAACAAAAAACAAAACCACATGCTGGGACATGGAGCTTTAAAGTGCGAATTTATGCCTGGAAAGCATGGTGCAAAAGGAAGTCTTGATGAGTCCTCATACACAAACTGGGTATCAGCCCTTAGTTATAAATAAGGTTAAAGAGGTTGACATGGTCTAAATTCCATTGAGTAAGTGCGGCTTACTTCATGGGTATAGGATTGTAATCTAAATTGATCTCTGCTTTTATGCTGTGAACTGCCCTGAATACTACAAATGAAGAGTGGATTACAATTAATAATAATAATAATAATAATAATAATAATATATTGCATTGCCACTGAGCCAGAATTTGAGTGACTAGTGGAGTTATGGACAGGGTGAATAATCTGGGCTGCTGGAACCTCACTGGCCTGGTTATCACTGCGGTGGTAAATCTGTGTCTGTGCTGGACCACTTTAGACTGCAGCTGGAGGCTCACTTAGTGGGATGGCCAATTGCCTCTGCAGCACCTGCTGCTCTTTCTCCAGGCCAAGGTCTCTTGCCAGCCCTGATTACAGGATCTCCCCTTGGAAGAATCCCCCCACAACACTCCAAGGAAAGTGCAGACTTTGCCTCATCACCAAAGGCAAACATGAAATTATATGTTTTGTTAATAAAGCATAAGTAAACTAAGTAGGCATAGAATTAGACACAGAAAATAATATGCAACAAATTTATCACATTTATATTTTCCTTGAAGGAAACCAAGGCAGTGCATATGCTTCCCTGCCCCCCATTTCATCCTCACAACTTTGTGAGGTAGGTTAGAGGATTAGCTGCCTATACACCAACATTTAAAGCACATGACTTACTCCAAAGAATCCTGGGAACCGGTTTACCCCCAGAGCTACAATTCCCAGCACCCTCAATAATGTGCTTTGAATGTATGTTGTATATTCAGCCAACATCACCCAGGTGAGCATCACAGCTAAATGAAGATTTAAACCTTGGTCTCTCCAGACCTATACTGACACCCTAAGCCACTACACTGCACCTCACTGACAGCTAGCTTATCTTAAATTCAATTGTATTTGTAAGTGGTAAACTTACCTTGGCCTCAAATGCCAAAGTTTGGGTTCCTGTTTGTAGAAGAGTTAGCCTGCAATGGATGTGGTCAGCTCCATCCTTATTTCAGACATTGTGATATATCAATATATCACAATGTTTAGCTGGTGATACAGTATATCACGATCTTGGAATCCAGATATAGCCTGGCCCTATGGAAGAGGACCATGGCTGCTGATCCCACTGCTGAGTTTGTCATACCCACTGCCACTGTTGCCTGATCTCAGTGTGTTAAGTGGTTTGTGGAATGTATAAAAAGAGCCTATTTGTGTCTACAACTGTATGTGTACAGAGCCTGCGTGTAGGGAAACCTGTGACCCTCCAGCCACCATTGGACTTCAGTGCCTCTCAGCTTCAGCCAGTGTGACCAGTGCTGATGGGATGATGGGAGCTGAGATCCAGCAACAACTGGAAGGCGACAGGCTTCCCATCACTGGGGTGCATCTTCCACACACTCAGGAAGTCTGATTGTGCGTAGATGTGTTGCAGGGCCTTTTATGCTGAAGATAATGAAGTTCAGGGGTTGGAGGTAGCAGATGCACCAACGTCAGCGGCAAGATCAGTGAGCCTGGTTCCCCTGCCACATTTTGAGTGTATGCATCTGTGTGGGTGGGAAATGTCTGAAGAGTGCATCTGTTTTTTTTAAAAAAATTATTTCCATATGTAGTAATGTAATGAAACGAGTTAACTAAGACTAAGGAGCTGGCTGGTGATGAAAACAACAGGTGTATGGGACTGAGGTGGCAGGAAGTAGTCATACTAGATTACAATGTCTGGTTTTGTTGAGTTCAGCATAGCATTCCAAACCCTGACTTCTGAGGGAAAATGTGGTAGGATTTGTTGGCAGTTTCCTGTATGCCACATGTGACATTGTCAAGGGTGGCTTCTCGGTTTGAAGGCACTCCTTACATGGGAAACAATGCAGGTAGACTGCCTGGGCTTCCTCTGTGTCTGCCCACTAGGATGGGGAACTGGTGGCCTTCCAGATGTTGTTGCTCTCAAACTCCCAGCAGCCTCAGCCAGCATGGTCAGTCCTCAGGGATGGTGGGAGCTGTGGTCCAGCTTCATCTGGAGGGCCACAGGTTCCTCATCCTTACAATTCATGCACTATCCAGGATGGAGTGTGTGTGTGCTTTTGTAGCTGTTGCTGGCCAACTGCTGTATCCCATTCCCCTCCCTTGCTGCTGCTATGTGGTAGCTTTTGAATTCTCCCTGTCATTTTCAATCAGAGTGTATCTCTGTTGCAGCTGGATGACTGGCTGCGATGGGGACAGTAAGGTTTGATTTGCAGCAGGGGAGTGCTGGGCCGCAGCGGGATGGGACCGCGATGCGGTTGGCGGAGCCCCTGGTGTATACAGAGAGCAATCAACACTGACATGAGCAACCTTATAATAGCATCAACTGGCACCCCTTGGCTCCCATACATTCAACCACTTATACAAGTTAGACTCCTGTTTTCATACCAAATACACACTGAGAATATGGGGGAAGCCCACCTTTTCCAAGAAGACAACCTGGCTGTGGCTGATGGGAGTTGCCTTTGTCATTTATATACACAACCTCACTGTCATGCTGCACTTATAAGGTCTACAGCTTTCATACTTGTTCATGGGCTGAGCTTGCTGTTTACACTGCTAGGATCAGTTTCTCACTCAGAACACTGGAGATCTACCCTTCATGAACCCCGATTCATTCAGGCTTTATTGGCATAACTGAGACAAGGAAATCATAAAAGAGGGGGAAAAAACTAATCCATAAAACATTGGTAATCCAGACATTTTAAACACATAAAACATATAGAAGACTCAGTAGCCACTATTAAGTACAATTAAGTAGTTTTAAAATTGCTTTTAAAATATTGGCTAAATATCCTGAAACAATTGCAGCAGTTTTGGGAATATCATCTCAACAGATATTGAATTACAAATTATTTGCAAGTAGATACTTTGAGCATCAAAGGTGTGAAGGAGCAGCCACTTCACAGGGCATGTTCTTAAGGATGTGTTACTGGGATCCAGTGTGCTAATCCTGATTTAGGGGGCCAGCTGGATTGGGAGCAACCTATTCAGGTGACTTTTCTCGTTTAGGAGGTGCTGGGTCCAACCCTGACTCAGTTGGTGCACAGACTGGCAGCCTTGGGGACAGTGAATAAGGCTGTGACTATTGAACAGAGCTCCAGATTGGGCAGCTGGTTGACTGGCTCTGGGCATTTTTTTTTTAATCTACTCTATTTTTTTTTTTAAGCAGCCAGTCCCCCTCTGTGACAGAGTTTGGAGGGTTGCCAGGAAACCCCAGTTTGCTGACACCAAGATGCTGCTGCTTGCTCCCTGGGGCTGTGTGAAATGTCATCAGTTCTGACCAGCCTGATGAGTGCAGCTCCAACAGCCTGTACGTTTATGTATGTGCGTATTTGTTGTTTGCGGGCAGCCAAAGCCAGAAAGCCTGCTGGCTCCAACTAGCACAGAGGGTTAATTTAGCCCTTGCATATTACATCTATATTTGTCTCTCCCCCCCCCCACCCCCAACTGTGAGATATTCCTCATCCTGCAATGAGAGCTTTGAGAGAAGAGGACTGTTATCACACAAGAGCCATCATCTGCCACTTTCTTTCTTTTTTTTAAATAAATTTTTATTAAGATTTTAAAGATTACAGAAAAAAGAGAAAATAATAACAATCAAAGAAAAAAAGAAAACTCACCTGCCAGTTTCAGGAGCAAAAACATTTTGATCGGTTGATTTGAGTTTACCTATATGCTGCTTTTCCACAATTAGCTGTGCCCAAAGTGGTTTACAGCAAACATGCAAAACATTAGAAGACAAATGTGCCATATACAGAGCATGTCGGTAAATTAAAAAATGACAAAAAGCAGCAATTTAACAAACAGCACAAATTCAATATTGCACACACACAAAACAATCTAAGTTTAAGTTTATGTACGAAGCTAAACAAGAGTTAACTGGCAATCAAGTTCCTGGTAGTGTTCTTCTTGCATTCCATGGAGCCTGGCTTAAAGACATACAGCTGGCTCCCATATCCTTACCCCAGAGGAGGCTGACAGCAGCAAAAGGCAAATGGTGAGGGTGGCAAAGGTGGTCAGTCTCCTCCCCAGCTTCCTGGAAGTACCAATTGCTGGTGCAGGTCTTCATGCCTTATTTTGTCTACCTGGGGTGTTGCAATCCTCCCTGTTCTAGAGCTGGGAAGCTTAAGCATGAAGGAAGCAGCAGAGTCCCAGGGAAAGGAAGGAAGAACAGGAGCCTATATTTGGAGGGGGGGCAGGTAAGCCTTTATTTTTAGAGCCCATAACTGGCAATGCTGTGTTTTGTTTTCCTCCCCCACTTCCTACACAGGGCACACTTTGTCAATTTTCTCCCTGACAGAGCCCCTAGCAGAGATCAGTGTCTGGCTGCATAATCAGCCTGTGGAGTGGAAGTGAACATGGCCCTTGGGGAACAGATAAGGCAGGCTGTAGCCTCGCGTGCCCTTTTTGGCACTGCTGCAGCATCCAGCAGATCATTGCAGTGCCAGGCCGGATCACTGGCTTCCCTGCCAGCACCCCCTTGTTCCTTAATGACATTTCCTACGCAGCTGCTCCCAAGGCAGATCTGGGTAAGGAGCTGCAGTTGAGTTCCCGTTGGTTAACAAGTTGGTGAATTCTTTTTGCGTCCTCATGGAGGCTGGAAGCCAGAAGCAGATGGTGCTGCTGGTATGTGTCAGGACAGCAGGCCTTTGCTGGGTAGTTGAGGGGTGCAGCGAGAGCTTCTTCCCCTGCCATTCCAGCACCTGTTCCTAGGAAATCAGCCTCCTGTAACCCCGTCAGTTGGGTCCAGAGACTCAGCAGGAGCAGCTTAGTGGCTCTTTCCATACACTAGATCTGTGTGTGGATAAGGAGCAAGAGGAAGGCTTGGTACCACTTGCTGATTTCCTGATTTGGGATTCGGAGTGTCCATTAATTTGCTCCAAATCCAGGAGGAAAGCCCCTGCTATTCAGTTGTTGTCTTAGAAATTATTCTGTTCCCAAAAGAAACTGCCACAATTGTTCTTAGAATGAAAACCATCTCTCTGACCTGTTCATTTCTCCGTGTTATGTATGAGGGATGAGATTTCAGACATGCTGGCCCTCCTCTGCGCCATCTGATGTGCCCTCCTCCATCAAGAGCTGCACCAGCCTCTTCTGCTGGCTCAAAATAAGCCAAGGGGAAAAGAAAATAGTAAAGGTGCTGTTTTAAACTTCTGTGGCTTGCAAGTTGATTAATCAAACCATTTTTGTGTGTGCAAGTAATTTGTCGGGAACTCCATAGTAAGTGTGGTGAAAGACCTAAGGGAGCAGGAAGGGCCCCCTGAAACAGGGGCCCCTGAAACTGGCCCCCTGCTTGCCAGTAGAAGCTCTTGCGCCTTAGGCCAAGAGCAGAATATTCTCCAATCAAAGGACTGGGGGTGAAGAAAGACAGCCAGAGACAACTATGTCACGTGACTTGTTTTGGTTCTTCAAATGAATCTTCAGTTCAAACTCAAACCTGCAGAGGGAAAGGAGCAAGTTAGGTGGAAGCAAGCACCTCGCTTTGCAGTGCAGCCAGCAAAGTCTTGTTTGGTGGAGCTGTTTTGCATTAGCCCAGGACTGCAAGTGAGAATCTCAGCTGCTGACGGGCTGCCTGCTAGCTCTTCTTCCTCCTCCTGCTTCTCTTGTGTGAAGCAAGCGTCAAGGAAGCCTCTGGGGCTGAAAGAAAACTGTCCTTCATCTGCTCAGAGGAACTGACTTGGCAGGGGCAGAGTGGATGGGGGCATGGTCTAGCTGCATCCCAAAGAAAGAGGAGACTGCCCTGTCACACAAAAATATATCACCAAGGGCAACTGCTCCACAATAAGGAGTATAAACAAGCAAACAAATAAATTCCGGTAGTAGTCTTTTTCTTTACAGTCACTCGTGTATTTGGTAGAAGCAACATCAACTCGTGAGTCAACACCCAGATGCTGTTCTGCTACAATCAGCGTTTCTTCCCACAAAGGGGCTTAATCATTGAGCTGATAAGATAAAACAGAATTAAAGTCAATCTCTATTGCCATACGGAATGGTTGAATTTCGGTGAGAATGCATTCATTATAGATTACCTGTTGTTGTTTAGTTGTTTAGACATGTCTGACTCTTCGTGACCCCATGGACCAGAGCACGCCAGGCACTCCTGTCTTCCACTGCCTCCCACAGTTTGGTCAAACTCAGGCTGGTAGCTTCGAGAACACTGTCCCATCATCTCGTCCTCTGTCGTCCCCTTCTCCTTGTGCCCTCAATATTTCCCAGCATCAGGGCCTTTTCCAGGGAGTCTTCTCATGAGGTAGCCAAAGTATTGGAGCCTCAGCTTCACGATCTGTCCTTCCAGTGAGCACTCAGGGCTGATTTCCTTAAGAATGGAGAGATTTGATCTTCTTGAAGTCCATGGGACTCTCAAGAGTCTCCTCCAGCACTATAATTCAAAAGCATTAATTCTTCGGCGATCAGCCTTCTTTATGGTCCAGCTCTCACTTCCATACATCACTACTGGGAAAACCATAGCTTTTACTATACGGACCTTTGTTGGCAAGGTGATGTCTCTGCTTTTTAAGATGCTAGGTTTATCATCGCTTTTCTCCCAAGAAGCAGGCGTCTTTTAATTTCGTGACTGTTGTCACCATCTGCAGCGATCATGGAGCCCAAGAAAGTATTGTAAATTCTCTCACTGCCTCCATTTCTTCCCCTTCTATTTGCCAGGACGTGATGGGCCCAGTGGCCATGATCTTCATTTTTTTGATGTTGAGCTTCAGACCACATTTTGCACTCTCCTCTTTCACCCTCATTAAGAAGTTCTTTAGTTCCACATGATCCACCTGGAGCAGGAACTGGCAAGCCACTCCAGTATCCCTGCCAAGAAAACTCCATGGACAAAAACAACAGATTACCTCTACAATGAATCTAAACAATATACAATCAATAGTTTAGAAAAATGAGCGAATCTATAAAGATAGAACAAAACGACAAAATTACTAATTTAATCATAAAAGGTATGTAGAACTAATACCAACCACCAACACTTGGTATGGAAAACCAGGAGAACATCCCTGTCGCTATAGGCGTATCTCCCAAGGGAAGAACAGAAAGAGGTTCTTCAGCCTTCTATTTGTTACCCTTCCTTGGGCAATGCTGACCGGGCTCACATATTTAAAAGTGAAGTAGGGAACTGCCCACAAGCTCAGCTGAAATCAATCAAACAAATCCTGGAAACTCTATGGATGAATTTAAACTCTGTGGAGCTAATGTAAATGTGTAAATATATTTGAATTCCATTTGGGCAAGTCGTCTGGTGATGTTACTCCCAGTCAACTGCGTCTAGCAAATCTGTTTTATTACAAAAAACCCAAAAATCATCACATGTATGATTATGTTGAATAAAATGTTCCACTAATGGGGCTTTTTAATTTTACCTCGGATGTGAGAATGATGTTATAAGATGTGGGTTTTCAGCTGGCGAGACATGGCACCAATATATACCAAATGACAAACATTCTATCAAATAGATCACATTCTTGGTGCCTCAATTTGTAAATCCTGTAGATTTTTCAGCCAGTTTAATGATTATCCCATCCTGTGATAAACTCCTCAAAACCGTTTTCTGTGCCTTAGACATATTGTTAAGAATTCCTTTAATTGAGAAATCTCCTGCAAAATGGTGTTTTGAAAAGTCTGGATAGTGGGGTCCAGTACTGGGGTGTGAAATGGGACTTCAGTCGAAATGGCTGATGGTGTGAGAAGATTCATTCCCAAAATATGCCTTACACTTTATTAAACTTAAAAGTTTATATAAATCCACTCACATCTGAAAAGAATTATATTGGGGGTGGGGACAAACAAGAAGCCCAAGTTCAATACTTCAATTTCAATAGCCGAAAGTCGCCTGGAGAACAGATTTAGTACTGCTGCTTGTGGCAGGCCTTTGGCGGACAGGAGTGAAAGTTTATATTGTGAGGTGCTACTGCTCCACCCTTAAAGGCTCTTTGCCTTGTGCTACTATATCCCTGCCCTGTGCGTTGTTTGTTGAGCTCTCCCGTGGCCTAGCTCCAGATGACGTCTTAGCCTGGCTGAGTGTCTGGTGCTTCTGAGTAACCAGCTACTCAGTAACCTCTCTCTGAAGGAAACGTTTTCAGATCATTTCCCATATGGTGGATGTTACTGGGATAAGAAAATTGAGGAGGGGGGATGATATCAGCCTGCAGTGAGTTTCACTTTTTATGTAAAGGGGGAAAAGTGTCTCTTCAGATTATTTTTTTGTGGTTGGAGTGGGGTGGCATGAGACTTGCATAGGGGTGCAGTTCTCTTTCTCATTGACAACAAGGCGGGTTGTGACTTCTCTGTGGTGGTACACTGGCTTTGCAAATTAGCGTTGCATTAACCTCTGGGTCTCTCTGAGGGAGACTTGGCCAGCGAATTTCTAAAAGGAAAACTGCAGGCTCTCAATCAGACACACTGCCACACCCTGCCCCACTGTGGTGAAAATGTCTCTAAGCGCATGCATCTAGAAGCTGATTGTGATTACTTGATGGCGATAAATGCTCTGCGCACAGCCAGAGGTTACTACTTCCCATTTCCACAACAGAGCCAAGGCACTAGACATAGGTTCTAATGCTATGCTCTAGTGAGTCCTGACTCAGCTTAAATTCTTACCTTTGTTCAAAGCTGGAATAATTAGCTCTTTAATTTTCATGGCTTGGCTTTGGAGAGGCTGATTTTTTAAATAGTAAAAAAATGATGAAACTATAAACAAATGTTCCCTGACCTTTTAAGAGCTCTAATATACTTGGGTTTCTTGTTTTTGGCAAATCAGTATGCATGCAGGGATTCCAAAACTTCACCCTCTGAACCTCTCGTGGAGGAGGCACATGACAAAGGGCCTCAGATGATGATTACAGGGTCCAGGATGCGGGAAGGCATCCTTAAGGTATTGCGGTCCTGAGCTATTTAAGCCTTCATAGGTCAAAACCAGCACTTTGAATTGGGCCCGGAAACTAACTGGCAGCCAGTCCAGTGGGACCAGGATCAGTATAATATACCCAAACAGTCTTGTCCCAATGAGCAACCTGGCCACCGAATTCTGCACTAGCTTGAAGCTTCCAAACTGTCTACAGAGACAGCCCTACGTATAACACATTGCAGTAATCCAACCTAAAGGTTACCAGAGCTTTCATTAAGAAAGAGAAACTCTCTAATGGGATGAGATGTTAAAGGCCTGTGATCTCCCATTTTTTAAAAAAGCAGGTGGGTGAGGATAGGTGAATTGGATCAGGACTTCAGTATTAGGGAAAGGGTCTTCTACTACATTATTTCCCCAGTGTAAATCATGCCCAGGTTCCCTTGGCTTCATAGGAGAAACGCTGGGGAAATGGTGTAGCAGTGGAAAGAGTTAATAGCCCTCAGCATTATAACCTTGATCTGTTCTGCCTCCTTAGAAGCTGCTTTAAAAAAAGTAAAAGAGATGGCAGATCCACTCCTGGATCTTATCGAGTTTGGCCCTTAGTCCATACTCTCTTAACATTTCTCCAGTGAAAATAGGGATGTCCTATTCTATTATTATTATTAATTTTATTTATACCGTGTCTATCTGACTGGGTTGCCCCAGGCAGCTTCCAATATATATAAAAACATAATAAAATATTTTAAAACTTCCCTATACAGGGTTGCCTTCAGATGTCTTCTAAAGGTTGTATTATCGCATAACTCCCATACCCTTAGATGAAAATACGGATGTCCTACCATACACACCAACATTTCTCCGATGGACGTTCTGAGGAAAAACGGGACATTCTGGGATCAAATCAGAAACTGAGACGGCTTCTGTAAATCTGGGATTGTCCCTGGAAAGTAGGGACACTTGGAGGATCTATTAGACACCAGCCCTTTTGGGTGCAGTTGGGGGGAAATGTACAGGCCGTCTTCCGTTGAAGTATGAAGTAAGCCTGTTCCCACCTTTCAGTTTTCTACCAGTTAGTGCAGATGTACAGGGAAGGTTGATATGGCATTTGTCTTTATTTTGTTAAAATTATAACTATGTAAAAGTACAAGGCTACTTGTATTTAGGCTTTTAATAATGATAGCTGAACTTCTCACAGCTTGATTTGGTACCAGTTTGGTATTTGTGAGCTTTATTTGAGCATTCTGAAAACACTTGTCTTTTTTCAGAGAATTCTTTCCCAGATTATAATACTGTCACATGCAGATGTATGTACAGTGGTACCTCTGGTTACATATGCTTCAGGTTACATACGCTTCAGGTTACACACTCCGCTAACCCAGAAATAGTGCTTAGGTTAAGAACTTTGCTTCAGGATAAGAACAGAAATTGGACTCCGGCGGCGCGGCAGCAGCAGGAGGCCCCATTAGCTAAAGTGGTGATTCAGGTTAAGAACAGTTTCAGGTTAAGAATGGACCTCCGGAATGAATTAAGTACTTAACCTGAGGTACCACTGCATTGTATTGTCCCCTGGGTATTGGTTTCACCTGCCCTGCATCCAGCCCATAGTACCAGCCATTGTGAAGAGCACTTGGAAATTCAACCCTTGCCCCAGTCCTGCCCCAATGCCAAACACATGCAAGAACAAGAGAGGTGGGGAACCTGTTGCTGGATTACAACTCCCATCATCTCTGACCACATTGACTACATTGTCTGAGGCTAATGGGACCTGGAATTCAACAATATCTGGAGGGCCACAAGTAAGGCTTTTTTTCCAGCTGAAACTCGCTGGAACTCAGTTTTGGCACCTCCACTGCCGTTATAAGAGCACAAGGGTGAGCTCATAGTGAGCTCCAACACTTATTCCCCCCCCTAGAAAAATAGCACTGGCCACAAATTCCCTGGGTTGAGATCTGGACGGGATGAGACACTGACTGTATATGCTGAATTTGCAAGAAATAATCAAGACACTTGATTGAGCACAACAGAGAAGAAAGCAAGTGGAAGGCTGCTTGATTGGGTAGTCTGTGACCATGAAATTCACAGCAATCAACTTGCGTTTCATTGACAGTAAGCAGTTATTATTAAATAATTATTATTTACTCTGAATGTGTGCCTGCAAATCAACTGGCTTTGGAGCTTGAGTAGCTGTATGCAACTAGTGAAACCCAGAGTAGAGCCACTGAAATTGAGGAACTTCTGTTATTCATGTCCATTAATTTCAGTGGGTCCTGCTCAAAGTATTGAATGCAACCAGGTGAGGGTTTCATTGTGGGTGGTAGGATATCCTTAAAGAACTTATGCACATTTGCCCATGGGTGCCTGCTTTGCTGAATGTTGACCACACAGAATCAGAAATTTGGAGCTGGAAATGCTGATATAGCACAGTGCTCCAAGTTGGGCAAATTTGCTGAACCAACTAATGACATCACTAGCTTTTCCTTTCCACATTGGCTAAAATCCGACCCCCACTTCTTAACCTTACATGAGTAACTTTAGTCCGTAGTCCCTTAAGATAAAGGTAAAGGACCCCTGGACGGTTAAGTCCAGTCAAAGGCAACTATGGGGTGCGGCACTCATCTCGCTTCAGGCTGAGGGAGCCGGCGTTTGTCCACAGACAGCTTTCTGGGTCATGTGGCCAGCAGGACTAAACTGCTTCTCACGCAACAGGACACCATGACAAGTGCCAGAGCGCACAGAAATGCCATTTACCTTCCCGCTGCAGCACTTGCGCTGGTGAGCTTTCAAATTGCTAGGTTGGCAGAAGCTGGGACAGAGCAACAGGAGCTCACCCCATCACACAGATTTGAACTGCTGACTTTCTGATCAGCAAGCCCAAGAGGTTCAGTAGTTTAGACCACAGCGCCACCTGTGTCCCTAGGTATACAGGCACTGGTGGAGGAAGAGTGGGGGGGAGCGCACTGCCCCTGGCAGCACAATCCCAGTGGGGTGCCATCACGGCTGCCCCCTCTCTGTGCTGGGCGCCATGCCCTGCAGGCGGCATGCCCCACCCCCAGGACACGCGCCAGCCCTGCCCCCGCCTGCTCTCCGCCCCCTGGTGCTGGAGCATGAAGCTCCGCCACTGGGCACAGGCCCATTCGCGAGGAGAGTGAAAAGGTTATGCACCATAATATGGTACCTCTCCCATGGAGGTTCCTTTGTGTGCCACTGACTCCTAATTCCCATATAACATTTATCACTTTGCCAGTTCTATAAAGATACTCTATTGACCCAAATGTGTTTGGTTTGCTGGTAAAAATATACTCCTCTTACACCTCTTAATGGCTGCTGGAGTCATCAGGTAGGCCAGAAGTCCAGGCAGCAGAGGGATCACACATTAGGATTTTGAGGTGAAGGAACCATGGAATTAAAGTAGCTACAGACTGGGATTGGGTGTAGAGAATGAGGTTGTGCCAAAATTTCAAGTTCAGTTATGTAGCAAAATTTCCATGGAGCTATTTTTAAAAACTGTTTCTTGAGGTGTGGGGAGGACATGACATTTCCTCCCAAAATATCATTATTTTTTGGCGTGGAGATTACCTTCTACTGTGAAAATGTGATCCTCCCCCCCCCCCCCGCATCCTTAACAGTTGCCTTTTTGAAGGAGGTGAAATGTTTGCCTCTGTGTACAAAACAGGCCTGTGTGTGTGTGTGTGTGTGTGTGTGTGTGTGTGGTTTCACAGAAACAGTGGCCTAGCGAGGGGAGGGGCTGGGGAAGCCATGCTCCCCGGCACGCTTTTTTGAGGGGGCACAACCAGGTGTCCCCACAACAGGCTCCATCATCAAAGCTGGAGCCAGAGAGAGAGAGGTTGCAGCCTTCCAGGCTGGGGGGGCAGTGATGCCGCCCTCTCCTTATGGCCCGCAAAGGGACACCTGCGTGGGCCCCACCCCTGGGCCGGCCAGGAGGGAGGGGAAGGGTGCTGCCACCACCAGCCACCAAGGAGGGAGGAAGAGGGCATCTCCCAGGGGCAGAAGTGGGGGGGGGAGCCCGTGGCAGCATCACTGCCCCCCTCCTCCGCTAGGCTCTGGCACAGGCGTGCGCCCCCCTGCCGCTTTGCCAGGCTGGGATCCAACAGTCCAACCCAGGGCCGGATTTAGGTTTGATGTGGCCCTAAGGAGCTCCTGAAGGTAATGGGGCCCTTTATGTGCCCAGCTGTCCTTTGTCAACAACAATTGTCGCTGTTTTTTGTGTTGAATATATGCTATATGGTAATTTATGGACCTAAAGCCATTTCCACGTAACCAAACATGTATTTTATCAAAATAATTGTTGAACTGAAATACAATTAAGAAGAAGTATATTAATTGTGATTTGGGGGGGGGCACAAGAGAGTGGGGCCCTAAGCTATGGCTTGTTTAGCTTATACGTAAATCCGGCACCTCTCAGAGCCAGGCAGGGCTGCCAGGCAGCGTGTGTGCCTTTCAGATCAGCCCCATCAGCCTGATCTGAAGCCGCGGTGTCAGTGACGAGGGCTGGGCTGGTGCGGCTACAGCAGGCTCCCTCCGCACACCAATGTGCGCCCAGTGTGCCTGCACCAGTGTGCCTGCCCCAGGCGCTGGTAGCACATGCTATGCTGCTGCTAAGAAAACCACAACCAACTTTTTCCAGCTCATTACTGGTGGGCTTTGAGGGGAAGCTGCAGAAGTTGGTTATCCCCATTATTCACCCCTAATCTGTTCCAAAAGGACTCCAATTTTATTATTTAAATAATAGTAGTTATATTTATGCATTTTCAAATTTAAAGTTGCACACATTTATAAACATGGATTTATGTATCCAGTCTGTATGGGCTCCTCAGTCTATCCTTCAGTGACATTCTAGTTCATATTCTTTGGATTTCTGCATCCCCAATAGACTTTCCACCCTTTTTCTTCCTCTCTATTCATTTACAGTATCTTGTCCTTTGCTGGTTCATCCCACCTGGAAAGTAACTTTTTAAATATTTTCCAAAACAATTCTGCTCACTCCTTATTTTTTCCTTGTCCCAGTTTCTTATTTTGGCCATTAAACCTGCTAATTCCACACATTCTATTAGTTTATGCAACCATTGGTCCTTTGTCGGAGTTGCCTCCTCCTTCCAGTACTTTGCATAAACTATTCTTGTGGCCGCTAACAAAATAGATTTTAAACGTTCTTTGGAATCTCTTCCCCTATTATTGCTAAAAGGAAGGCTTCTGGCTTCTTAGGAAAAGGGAGTAAATTTTTTTTTTTAAATTTCTCATAAACCATTCCCCAAAATTTCTTTGCCAGAAGGACTCCAATTTTAATACTAAAGAAAAACAGACCCACTCCCACCTCAGCAAATCCACCTTTGTCATTGTGTGTCTCCTTGAAGTCTGGGTGTGACCATTTTCTAATACAAAACTCTTTTCTTCTGAACCCTCACCCTCACCCACACCACAACACTTTACCATCACGGTGACCTGAATCATAATCTTGCACTGACCATTTTTGTCTCTTTGTTTTGCAGGTCGGATGGGGAAAATTCAAGAACTGTCAGGTCAGTTGCACTGTTTCTTTTAAGAAAAAGAAAAACACATTCCCTATCTCCCCTCCCCCACCTTTCCCTCTCTTCCCGTTATGTCCACCCACCCACCCTTACTGCTCCCATCCCACCCAGAGACCTTCGTGGTTTCTTATGTGTGGTCTCCCTGGATAAATTTCTGAGTTTGGATCTCTTCCTCCATGGAGAAAGAGTTAATACCTGGATGTGGCTTGAACTGAACACACACTTGTGGGAACCAATGGACAGGGCAGAGAAAGGCGTCCTTGCCCAGCGAGAGGGGTGGTATTTCCTTAGATCACATATAGAATGGCAAACAGCAGGATGTGGAATGGCTAAGGAAGCGTGCTTTGATTTAAATCAGATTCCTGTAGTCTTAAAATATCAGGCATTGATGTATTACTTCTTGAGTAAGGTTAATAATAATGAAAACAATGCTATTGATAATAATATACACATTATTAGTAAAAACATATAAATACTCAACAAGCACCTATTGCTTTTCATTGAACATGTAAATAACCTTGATCTCTGCCCACTGGCTTAGGAATTAAAGCAGACATGATGCATGGAAAATGAAGGAGGGATAAGAGAATATTATTATTATTATTATTATTAGTATTATTATTATTATTATACCCCACCCATCTGGCTGGGTTTCCCCAGCCACTCTGGGTGGCTTAAAGCATATCTAAAAACATAGGAAAAACATCAAGTGTTAAAAACCTCCCAATGCAGAGATCAAGGAGATAGTCCTGGCAGGGGGTACAGTTTGTAATCCAGCAAGCCAAACACAAGCTGACACCCATATCTTAGGTGCTCAATCAGGTGCTTGAAAATTGCTGTTTTTATACTTTCCTAGGCAAATCAAGAAACACAGTAAATTCAGTGAGGCCCTGGGAGGCCCCTGTGGTTTTGGCAAGACCTGGGCAAGAGAGCTACAGTGCCCCTTCCCCCCAATACACATATCTATGAGAAGCCTGGTATGGGCGGCAAGAGGGTGGTTGCAGCAGTGCTGGACTGGCCAGCCTGGGATTTACTGCTCCTTTCCCAGCACTATCAGGGATTGCCGCCGCTGCCACAGTCTTGGGGAGGGGAGTGCAGAAGATAAGTACAGAAAATAAAAAGGGAGGCCTAGGCTGGCTCAACTCTGTAGAGAAGGAACTGTTGCTTTTCCTCCGTGCCACTGCCAGCCTGTCTCTGCCACATGCTCTGTCTCCTTGGGATGTTGCTCAGTTCTATTTGGCTGATTTCCCCCATGTGCCCCATGCCAGGCCACCAGGGCATGTACTGTGTGTAAGAGGAAATCATGCCCAAGGGATACTGTGGCATCAACAGGGTCCTGAGAGATGCAGGGTATCCGTGGTTTGTTTTGGGAGCTCTGGCTGGCTATAGGCCCTCTGGTCAGCGCATGGGCCCAGTCAGATGCTCCACTATGCTAACCAACGAAGCTGGGCTTTGTATGGCGGATGGACTGTGTTCAGCTTTGTGGGCCACATGTTGTGTGGGCTTGGACCATCTCTTGGGTGGAGGGTAGAGTGGCATGGTTGTATCTCTGGCATAGGCAGTGGGAAACTTTCTATTCAGTGCAATCTAGTCCAGTTAAAAAATGACATGGAACGAAGCAACTTGGGGCTCTGACATGTGTGGGGTGCAAAGCACTCATCTGTTCTAGTCCCAGCTGTAGTACAGGTGAGTGGGAAGTAGTTAGTGACTATGACAGAGCTAAGAAAAGATTATATCATGTAGCCTTTACCTCTTGTTCCCATTCAAAAGCTGCCATTGGGTCACAAGATCTTTTTTTAAATTTGTTTCATTTATTACATTTCTACCCCGTCTAAGTAACGTGGAATTGGCCTACATAGATTTCCTGCAGCTTCCTCATTTTGTCCTCACAACACCCCTATGAAATAGATTAGACTGAAAAATAGCCCTTGGGGAAGCCACCCCAAGAACTCTGTGGCTAATTGGTGGGCTGAAGCCGGGATCTCTAACCGCTACACCCCTCTGCCACGTTGGGCCGCTTTACCTTTGCATCGTTAAGGGCAACCCCTTTTTGCCTGGGCTTGGTCACCGTTGATATGGTCACATTCAGTTGCAAATTGGATGTGCCAGGAAAGTTGCATTGGTCCTGGGATCTGTGTTGTCTCCTCCTGTAGCAAAAATATTAGAAATGCTGACTCCAACTCCCGGGTACTAGAGACCAAGATGGCAGAGGGGAGAGGAAGAGGGGAAGCACAATATACAGAATAGGAATGCTGTGGTCTGTGGGCATCCTACAGTCTCTCACTGTTGTTTGCACTTCCAGTGACATGGAATTCGTTTGTACCATAAAGGTGGGGTTGCCATAATTCAAAAAGTGAAAATCCAGACACAAATGTTGTTGAGCTTTTCTTGGCAAAGTAACATTATCCCCATGGTTTTCAGATTATGTCTATATTTTCCCAGCTGCAGATTGGCCTTGTAAGAGCTATTTTGTGTTGGCTATTTTGCTGACAAAAGAGACTATTCCCTGAGGGTAGGGCTACAGGTGGATTTCTGCACAACAGTGGCAATTTCAGTTGTGAGTCTCTCAAAATACTGTGGACAACCTTTTGAGCCCTTAGCATGGAAGCAAAATGGTCTTCCTGTACTCAAAATACCAAGATCAGATTCTTCACTTTGCTGCTGACTTAGTCATGCGAATAACTTAGAATCATAGAGTTGGAAGAGACCACAAGGGCCATCGAGTCCAACCCCCTGCCAAGCAGGAAACACCATCAGAGCACTCCTGACATATGGTTGTTAAGCCTCTGCTTAAAGACCTCCAAAGAAGGAGACTCCACCACACTCCTTGGCAGCAAATTCCACTGTCAAACAGCTCTTACTGTCAGGAAGTTCTTCCTAATGTTTAGGTGGAATCTTCTTTCTTGTAGTTTGGATCCATTGCTCCGTGTCCGCCTCTCTGGAGCAGCAGAAAACAACCTTTCTCCCTCCTCTATGTGACATCCTTTTATATATTTGAACATGGCTATCATATCACCCCTTAACCTCCTCTTCTCCAGGCTAAACATGCCCAGCTCCCTTAGCCATTCCTCATAAGGCATCGTTTCCAGGCCTTTGACCATTTTGGTTGCCCTCCTCTGGACGCATTCCAGTTTGTCAGTGTCCTTCTTGAACTGTCGTGCCCAGAACTGGACACAGTACTCCAGGTGAGGTCTGACCAGAGCAGAATACAGTGGCACTATTACTTCCCTTGATCTAGATGCTATACTCCTATTGATGCAGCCCAGAATTGCATTGGCATTTTTAGCTGCCGCATCACACTGTTGGCTCATGTCAAGTTTGTGGTCAACCAAGACTCCTAGATCCTTTTCACATGTACTGCTCTCAAGTTCATCACTCTAATACTATATCTGCACTTTGGGAGTGTGGGAGTCTCTATATATCGAGACTGTCAGTTCTTTGGGGCAAAGACTGTGCTTCGTTGTGTATCTTGTGTCACTTCTCCCACAGTATCTGAGGTCCCTGATTGGTGAGGCTCTCCCAAGTAGTTGAACGACGAATTGTATTAATGAATAAACTGGTAAGCTTTCAACTGTTCTCTTGTAAAAGCAAAATACACCTGGAAAGTCTAGTGCCAAGGTATATACAGATAGTGATACAGATAAAATCAACTATATCCACACTAAAATGTGTGTGTTGTGTTCATGCATGCACACGAGCAGTAATTACTTTCTGGTTTAACTAGGGAAAATATTTCTTTCTAGTCCAAGCTTAGTTAAGGGAATTAAATCCTATGGATTGGAGCAAGGGCAGGGAAGTTCCTGCTTGAGCGCTTGGCTTCTGTTGTCAACTTTTAGGATGTGCCTGAGTTGTGTTCCTATTTCCTCCATGAAGTTGGATGAGCAGCTGGGTAGGGGTGGGGCAAAGTTGTGGGTGGGAAGTAAAGCCAAGATGACTTGAGACTGCTTTCTTTAGGGAGTAAAATGACGACTGTTCTGTCCCCAGAGTTCTCCACTTCAGAGTCCTAAAGCACTTCATGTGTAAGAGCTAGCAGCAAGGAAACCTCCCTGGTTTTTCTTTAATTATATTTAGGGTGTGCTCAAATATAATGTTTTTCCCTTGGGGAGGCTTACTGTGATTAACATTTAGGAATTGCTCCTGGTAAGAATTAGGATTATGTATTTTAATTTCTGGCCATTGGGAATGGTGCCTGGTAAGTTGAGGAAGCCAGATTTCCAGATTTTCCAGCAGCTGCTAGGAATAGAGGGCTTCAGAAGCAGTTGTAAGGTGTCTAAGCTTTTTGGCCCCGGGGGCTCCATGCCAGTTGTGAACATGGCCACCAAAAGCTGGTACCTTCACACACACATCTCCCATACACCAAAGCATGTGCATATGTACACAACATATTCTGAGAATACACATACATTGTATGGGTTTATCTACACCACATACTTTAAATCTGGCTTAATAGTCATTCCCAAGAACTGGGGGAATTGCAGCTGGGGGGAGAGGGCAGGGATGGATGGGGCTATGCTAGACAACTCTGACAGAATCCCCAGCTCCTTTACCAAATTCCAGTTCCCAGGATTCTTTGGGAGTAGACCATGACTGCTAAAAGTCGTATAAAATCAATTTAGCGCAGCTAGACTCTTAACAACTGTGAGTCTTGTAAAGAAGTCCCTGCCCCCCCCCCAACTCCACAATACTTACTAGCCTGCAAAAATACTTATTAGCCTGCTGGGGGCTGGCTGAGGAGATGGAGAGCTATGTCCCCATTGCAGCTGCTGTTTGTAATACTGTGCTGGTGTGGAAGTTGAGGCTTCCCTCCTCTGGCAGCCCTCTTGGCTTCTGTGCTTGAAGAGGGACAGAGTATTCTCACTCACATCCATAGAACTCAGTGGAGTCACCTGCATGAAGTTCTTTATCACCTGTGGCAACTGGACAAGTGCTTAAATACAAGGCTGGTTCAAAATTTCTGTGTGGGAGGTGAGAGATAATGCAACCCTGACAGTAGAGAACTTGCCCAAAGCTACACCTTTCATGGCTAGCCTCCTAAATAAAGTCAGGTTGAAGTCTAACCTCCTAATAAAGGCAGAATATCACCAACATGTTGCCCCACTATTGAACGAATTGCTATGGTTGCCAGTTACCTACTGGGATAAATTCAAGGTGCTGGTTTTGGTGTATACTTCTTCTTCTTCTTTAGTGATCACTTGTAGCCAAGTAAGATTGTCTTCCATAAACACAGTTTTAACAATGGGTCCATAAGTGACTGTGGGGGCCAGTTCTGGATTCACACGTCCTTCCACAGTGGGGACATTGGATGGGAGTTGATCACGGTATGGATTTGCCAAACGTGCCTTCCTCTTAGCATGTTTCTCTCTTTCATCCTGAGTTTGAGTGTCTTCAAAGCCCATGGCACCTTTGGTAAAGGCTGTTCTCCAACTGGAGCGCTCGCAGGCCAGTGTTTCCCAGTTGTCAGTGTTTATACTACATTTTTTTAGATTTGCCTTGAGACAGTCTTTGAACCCCTTTTGTTGACCACCAGCATTACGCTTTCCATTTTTAAGTTCGTAATAGAGTAGTTGCTTTGGAAGACGATCATTAGGCATTCGAATAACATGACCAGTCCAACGAAGTTGGCTGTTGAAGAATCATTGCTTCAACACTGGTGATCTTTGCTTCCTCCAGTACACTGATAATAGTTCGCCTGTCTTCCCAAGTGATGTGTAAATTTTTTCAGAGACACTGTTGATGGAATCTTTCGAGGAGCTGGAGATGGCATTTATAAGTGGTCCATGTTTCACAAGCATATAGTAAGGTTGGTAGTACAATAGCTTTGTAAACAAGCATTTTGGTTTCCCTGCGAATGTTCCAGTCCTGAAACACTCTGCACTTCAATTGGGAGAAAGCCGCACTTGCAGAGCTCAGGCGATGCTGGATTTCGGCATCAATGTTGGCCCTTGAGGAAAGATAACTGCCTAGGTAGGAGAAGTGATCGACATTTTCCAATGTTTGTTGGTTCAGCACTTTAGTTTTTTGGATGTTGAGTGATAGGCCAAGCTTTTCGTAAGCTTCTGTAAAGATATTTAGGATGGTTTGGAAATCATCCTCTGAGCGTGCGCACACTACGTTGTCATCAGCATACTGAAGCTCTATGACAGAAGTTACGGTAACCTTACTCTTTGCTTCCAGCCTGCTCAGATTGAAGAGCTTTCTTTCTATCTGTTCGATATATGATATCTACTCCGGTGGGGAGTTTCCCTTCGACAAAGTGTAGGATCATGGCAATGAAAATAATGAACAGAGTTGGGGCACCTGATCCCACCCCACTGTGAATGGTTATCTGCGATCGTTATCTGCGATTGTTGTGGTCATATTATCATGGAGGAGCTGAATGATGTTCACAAATTTATCTGAGCAGCCAATTTTCAGAAGGACAGTCCACAGGGCATTACAGCCATATGCAGAACCAGGATACCTGAAAGAGAATCTCATCCTGCATATGTCCAGGCCATCACTGTGCTCTTCAGGTGAGGGCCTCCTGCAGGTACCATGTTATCAGGAGGTCCATTGTGCACAATGTAGGAATCAGGCCTTTAGTGTTGTGGCACCTGCCCTTTGGAATTCCTTCTCCTTGAACATTAGACAGGCTCTGTCTGTTGTCTTTTAGGCACCCTTAAAACTTTCTGGATGGTCAAATGGCAACTTTTGCAATCCATGTGTAGTTTGTAGCTCCCCCCCAACCCCCCCTGTAACTTTTCAGATCCAAATGTTCCAGCGTTTTATTTAAATCCCCTTTTCTTTGTGCTGCAGTGCTAGGGTGTCCTAGCAGTGTGCCAACTTAAATTCACTTCTTGACAGGGCTTTTTTCAGCTGGAACTTGCTGGAACTGAGTTCCGGCACCTCTCAGGTGGGCGCCATTGCCATTACGAGAGAACAAGGGAGGTGTTCCTGGTGAGTTCTGGCACCTCTTTTTATAGAAAATAGCATTGCTTCTTGGTGTTGTAGCCACTCCCATGTACTTCCTGTTGGTGTAATTTGGTGGAAATGAGCAAAGGCTTAGCATATCTTTATACTTTAGAAAAGTGGGGAGAGAAGTTTGCCCTTGGGCGCCATGGCTCTCTCTCTTTTGCTACTGGACTGACTGGCATTTGGTGGAGCTGGCTGGTGGTGGTGGCAAGTAGGTGCATGCATGTACGTGAGCGACTTACGTAAGGAGTAAGTGAGGACAGTGGTTATTTCTCCCTTTCCTTCTGCATTCGCTCTTGGGGCTGCAAATGCATCTTTCGCCAACTGTGGGGTAAAGGGAGGACTAGCAAGAAGGGGGAGGGGGAGGGAGCAAGAGGCACCAGTGGCATCAGGAGTAAAGAGAGACATCCACAGCCCTCTTACGTTTTTGGTGGCAGCTGTTAGTGGTGAGTAGGCGACCCGATTCGTGATTGTATTCCCTGCCCTAAAAGTCAGGATCTCTCTGGAGTCTCCACCTCTTGCTTTTAATATTTGTGTGTCTCTTTTTCTTCCTTAAACAACAAGTTTACACATAAGCAGAGTTTTATAGGGAGAGCCAGATGCCCTGGAGTCATAGTGCAACTAACTTCTGCTGATTTAAAAAGGGGGGGGGTTGAGGGCAGCTGGGGGGGACTGGAAGTGTCAAAGGGGGCCAGTGTGGAGTCAATAAGGTGGGAGGGCTGAAGAACATTTTTTAAATGGGCAAAGCAGCAGATGGTCTAGAACAGGTCTGCACAACATTTGGCCCGTGGGCCACTTGCGGCCTGCCAAAGAATTTCAGGCAACCCACGAAAAATGCAGAGGATGTAAAAGAAAGTAAAGATGTAATGAGTGCTTTGTCTGTCCCCCACTTAAGCCACCTTCCACTAGTCACTACTGTGCCCGTCATGCAACTTGGTGAATGGGTTGCCACTGTGCACTCCCTGTTTGTCACATGACCAGCGACAACCAAACATTGTCAGTCTGTCTCTAGTGATTTTCATCAGGGAAAAGGGTGGACGCCATTCTTCTAATCTGGATCCCTTATGGCTACTTTCTGTAAAGAAAAAGACATAGGGAATCCCAAGCAAAAGTTTCAGACATGCCATTAAAATACCATCTAACCCTCTTTTCCATCTCCGTCTCCTTTGTTTGTAGGGCATGTGGCAAAAAGTGTTGGGACTGCAATTATGGCAGGGGAGGTTTCCCTTCACATCTTGCTCTGTAATGTTTTATTGACAGCAGGATTACAAATTGCTCCCCTCGTGCTGCATTAGTCCACTGAGCTGTTTCCATCTTTGGTAGCTTTATTGCAATGCTGCAGTCAGCCCATGTCCCAATGCGAGAGCAGGCGAGCATGAATGGATTGACACATTGCTACATCTCACAGGAAGAATGTTCAGGTGATGTGGCAGAGCATTGTGGGAAAACTGCAATGTGGCAGGACCATATTTTCATAGGGTGTGCTAAAGAAAAGGCAGATTTTTCATGCAGAAAATTGTGTGAGAATGCTGTGCTGTCCACGCCACATCCCATAATGTGCCATTGTTTGGCATGCTGCTTTCTAAAAAGGTAAATCTTATGCAGATCGTACCTCATTAAAGAAATGAAAAACATTCTATGATTCTATGATTTCTGTAGTTGGTCTGTTTTGCTAGGTATTTTATGGGAGCAATTCCACAAATTGAAATGTTACTCTAAAGGAGCAACAGCCACCTCAGAGCCCAAAATTCTGCATTGAGAAACCACAGAGCACTGCAATGCCTCCGCACAGCTCCTGTTCACAATCCACAGCTCTGGCACAAAAGGGTTTGTGCTGATGAACTCCCCTTATGCACCCCTTATGCACCCATAAGTGTGCCTTATGGGTTACGTTTCCCGTACCACCTGCTTTTGATTATGACTGGGCATCACTGCTAAGCAAGAACAACCCTTCTGATCTCTCCAATAGCACAGTGGAAGTTTGATGGCAGACAAGCTTTTCTATAGGGCTGTTGTATCATGGCAGCAGTAGGGTAATATGGTGACTACTCTGGAACGGTGTGATATGACTTGTTTGGCCTCATGTTCTTTCCGATGAATTTGTGGGAAAGCCGGGGAGAGCATTTTGTGCTGTGATGGTGTTCGGTGAGAACACTGCTGTACAATGTGACTTTACTGCAGAGCAGGAAGCTCTGGGGTGATTCCTGGTGTTGGTGCTCAAAGGATTGAGCCCAGTACACTGAGGCAGGAGGAGAAAGGAATCAGTTTGTCTTGGCTGTTGCTGCACCAGCACCCACTGAGTGCCAGCAGAACATGTTTGAACAGCAGTTTAATGGGCTGCCAACACGCCCAGGCCGGCTTCATTAGCTAAAAGCCTGTCCTTGCTGGGAGCTTTGCCAAAGTTGAGCAGGAGTTTGGCAGACCACATCCCTGCAGGGGTCGGAGGCAGTGTCCCTGGATAGTTGGGACCAGAGTTGGAGCTTCCCAGTGGTGCACGGATGGTGGCAAAATCCAGCAAGGCCAATAAACGGCTCCAGCCTAGTGGTAAGGCCTTAGGCCTTACTGGATGCCCTCATCTGCCCATACTGACTGCTTTCCCATCCCTCCGGAAGATGAGCAAGGAGAAGTGGGGCATTGGGTCACAGAGACTGCCATCTGTCTTAGTACTGTCCACACTAACAGGGCCTCAGGGTTTCAGGCAGGGGACATTCCCAGCCCTGCCTGGAGATGCTGGGCTTGCATGCAGAGCAGATGCCCTGCCCTTGAGCTGCAGCTCTTCCGAGCCGTGAATGAACTATTGTGGGACTGTATCAGTGGCATGCTTTGGGGGCAGGACCAGTGTTTTGACATGCAGAGCCGACACTCTGGGTGTTGCTCCTGATGGAGGAGAGCAAAATGCAGCCTTCACCCCATTCTCCCCTTCCTTCTTCTTTGTGCCTTCCTCCTCCTCGGCATGCCCTCAGCTCCTTGCCCTCAGCTCCTTGCTCTCTCCAGCAGCCCCATATTTTGTATATACAGTGGTACCTCGGGTTAAGTACGTAATTCGTTCCAGAGGTCCGTACTTAACCTGAAACTGCTCTTAACCTGAAGCACCACTTTAGCTAATGGGGCCTCCTGCTGTTGCCGCGCCACCGGAGCACAATTTCTGTTCTCAATCTGAAGCAAAGTTCTTAACCTGAAGCACTATTTCTGGGTTAGCGGAGTGTGTAACCTGAAGCGTATGTCACCTGAGGTACCACTGTATTAGTGTGTGAGAGGTGGTGGTGGGGAAGTGCTGAAGTTTCTCCCAAGGACATACCATTCCTGTGACGCTTGCTGGGGGAGGGGAGGGAGCTGTTTCCAGCGCCTTGCTATCACCGCCCCCCCCCCCCGCTGTCAGCAATGCAGAGCCCCAAGGAGCCGCCTTCACATGCCACTGTCTCCGCGGCAGAATTGGTGGCTGCGACTGACTGGGGAGACAAGAAGCTCTTGGTTGTTTAGGAGAGAAGTGGGGTCTTGCCACCAGCCACACATTTTACTCCAAATAGGGACCTCTCCTCCCGCGCCCCCCATTTTTTAAAAACGTCATTACTCCAAACTCAGGGGCCCATCTTGTCATAGTTGGGGGGGATTGAGAGCTGGGAGCCAGGACTCCCTGGAATGCACCCTCAGTCAGAAGCACGGCTGGTGTTGCTAAGTGAGCTCTTTGGCATGCCAACCGCAAGGCTAATGTAGCGGCAGGTTGCTAGGATATATTCAGGGTGGAGGGGAGGGGGTGTTGGGAGATGACAGTTCGGAGGAGGGGGAGTGACAGCGTGCAGGGCCGCTGCCAGGAAGTGTTGCCACAGCAACCAGAAGCATACACAGCACCAACTTCCCAACAGCTGTTTCCATGGTAAGGACCATATTTCTGCCTCCGGTGGCAAAGATCAGCCCCACTCCACCCTGGTGTGGGGGCAACTGATGTTACAGGATGCCCTCAGCCAGGGCCAAGATGCACCTGTTTCTGGGGAGGAGCACATGACTGTTGAATGTGACTATTTGGAATGCCAAACTTAATCCTGCAATTATGACCAAGAACTGCAAGAGATTCAGAGAAGCCTGAGCAGGGTTTTATGGCAGGGGATGCACCTTTTTCCTCTCAACAGCTCTTGGGGAAAAAACAGCAAGCTTTTGAATAAGCATGATCTGAGCAAGGCAAAGGGTGTTCCACCCCCTGGAGACAGATTGCCCTCTCTGCTTGGTGTTGCCATTTCCCTGCTCCATCGCTCCCCCCTCCCCCCCAAGGGCCGACTTCTGTTAAGTTAGATCTAAAATATATATCACAGAAATGGAAGGCCTGACTGTCTCTGGGCTGTTAAAAAAAGCAAATCAAGAAGTTGCCCCATATTGGGGAAGGGAGCTTGCCATGTTTGCTCTGTTCCAGTTGCTTAGCCTCTCTGGGAGTTCCCACTCTGTACCCCAAGCTTTTCAGCTGAGCCTGCCTATCCTACGGCCTCCACCCCCCCCCTCCATAAATCCATAAATAGGAAGGCAAGACTGAATCTAAGGTACCTGTGCAGAGGCCAATTAGCACTGATTGTGGGTTGCCAGCTGCCCATCAGGGTGGCAGAAGACTCCATACTGGCATCTGAAAGGGCATGGCTCTTCCAGGATAGCTAGACTGCTGGGGAGATGCATGCTCTTGGTTCCTGCCTAAGCTCTGCTTCACTTCTTGCTGCTGCTCGGTCTTCTCTTCTCTTCTCTTCTCTTCTCTTCTCTTCTCTTCTCTTCTCTTCCCCGGCTCCCAAACTTTCACCTGCCTGGTTGCACATCAAGAGATAGCAGCAGCAGCAGCAGCAGCAGTGGCAGCAATGATGTCTCCTAAAAAGGACAGGTAGGAAGCAGGTGTTTGAATGGGTGCCAAGCTGAGTAAAGCCATGGAGACCCTACAGTAATGGATTCTTAGATACAAATGGAGCTGGCAGAAGGAAGTTCTCTTAAGGTGGAAGGCAGGCAAACTGAGGTTTTGCTGCAGAATATCCCACATTAAGCAAATTCTAGTAAGCCACAGTCAGAGAGCGGTTACATAAACAAGGTGTCCCGTGCCAGAGGTGCCTGTTCCATTCAAGGAGTATCGCAGTGAAGTGGTCCAGACGAGAAAAGATGAGCTGCAGGAAGCCACCCACTCCAACTGTCACCTGGTGGAAAAGCCCTGTGCCCCCTTTGCATCGGGTTCGGCAGAAGCATCAAATCACCCAAAGGCGGGGGCCAAACTGGTTAGCAAGGCAACTGGGAAAGGCAGGGCGGGTTAGCTAACAGAAGTGGGTACAAGTGGGACCAAACTCAGAGGAAGCATAGAGCAGAAAAAGATGGAAGAGCCACGAGCAATGAAATGTGTGTGTCTTCGTTGAACAGAAGCCTAGTTTTCACTGAGGTAATAAAAGCTATTTCTGGGCTGTACCATTAAAAACTGCAGGTAGAGGAGGCTAACATGATGGAATTCTTCTCTGTGGAACAATGTACCCTGCATGTGACACTGGTTTTCTCTGTTAAGGGGGCTGAGTGGTTGTTTGGTTGATTGATTGATTGTACAGTGGAACATATAGTGGTGCGGCAATAAAACTGCTAGCATATTTGCAGGGTCTAGTATGGTTTCAAATTGGATGAGGGACCATGTGTTGCAGGGGGTTGGACTAGATGACCCTCAGGGTGACTTCCACCGCCTTGCCCCATGATTGCGGGCGCCCAGGGCCATATGACATCACTATGCCCCATGGGATGCGCACATGCCACCACAGAACTTTTTTGGGGGGTCCAGCCCCTTCATTGAAAATGTTGGGGGGCCTCAGCCCTCACAGACCTGCAGAGATGGCACCCCTGTGATTTGACAAGAAAGGAAAATTTATATAGGTGCAGGAAGGTGAGGAATAGAAGCAGCTAAGGAGCCATTGAGCTGCTTAGGCCCAAGAAGGCCCTTGATTTCCACAGAACTGTAGTAACACACGGAATCAGACTTTACCTCAGATGCCAGGTAGTCTACAGGTTGAGCTCACTCCACTATCCAGGTGCTGGTCCAGGACCAGCACAGCCTCTCTTGACTCAGACAATATTTTACTCCAAATCTCTTAATGTTCACCCTTCCCCATGGCTTCAAGTAGATTTCAAACAGCAATATAAACCTGTGTAGCCAAGCTATGTCATAAGGCCAAGCTATGGTGACTCAGTGCTATTGTCTGGACATGATCCTGCACGTGGGAACAGTACCACAAAATTACGGTGCCCTCCATCTCCCAAACCATGGAATCAGTCAAGAGCATGGGTAGGCAAACTAAGGCCCAGGGGCCGGATTCGGGCCCAATCGCCTTCTAAATCCGGCCCACGGATAGTCCGGGAATCAGTGTGTTTTTACATGAGTAGAATGTGTGCTTTTATTTAAAATGCATCTCTGCATTATTTGTGGGGCATAGGAATTCGTTCATTCCCCCCCCCCCCAAAAAATATAGTCCAGTCCCCCACAAGGTCCAACCCCCTGCTGAAAAAGTTGGCTGACCATTTGGTCAAGAGTGATGCTGTGGTCAATGGTGCCAAAAGCTGCTGAGAGTTCAAAGAGGATCAACAGAGTTGTATTCCCCTGGTCTTTTCCCCATGCCTTTCTCAGTAAAGATCTTCAATCATGGCAACCAAGGCTAATTTGGTCCCAAATCCAGACCTGAACCTAGACTGGCATGGATCTTGTAATCAAGTTTCTTCCAAGAGCATCTAAAGCTCAGTGAACACCACTAACAATCACCTTCCCTGAAAAGGGGGTGTTAGCGTTGGGCTGGTAGTTGCTTAAAACCTCTGGGTCCCATGTGGGTTTCCTGAGGAGTGGGCACTCTCACTTGTCTTTCAAGGCATAGGGCCCTGCCCCATCTGCACCTGGGCACCCTCCCCTCCTTTCTCCTAGCTGCCTGAAATAGGATGTGGGTGGGGGCATGTAGTAGGCCCATTGTCCAAAGCATCTTGCGGAGATCCTCTGGGTTCACTCTGCAGCAACAGCTGATGAAGTGAGCAGTTGGGGCTGCAGGATGTAGGGTTTCATGGGACATTGGGAGGCTGCTTTCCCCCAACATTAGAAGGATTTTGAGTCTCCAGGTGGGCTGTGGGAGTCTCTGAAGGACAGCAGAATGTCTGCCAAAATCAGGGTGATGGCCACTTCCTAGAATCTTTTTAATGCTAGTATCCTCTCATTTTCCCTCAAATGTTCCAAAATCTGATTCATCGCAACCCAGTTAAATAATTCAACTGAATATTTGAGAGCTGTACATTGAACACTGGGATATCTCTCCGGAATAAAATAAGTGCACACAAGCATCTTTGTACAAGCTATGTGTGCACATGTGTGTGTGCACAGGCACATCCACTACAAAGTTGGGAGTGCTCGGGATTGCTCTATACACAACATTACTTCAAAATGCCCACAGTAGCTAAATCAGGTTAAATGTCGAGAGAAGGTCTGAATTTGCATAATTCATTCATTTAAATTACATAATTTGAGGGTTGTGGAATAACTGTTGCCATATCCCCTGCTTGCAGGGCTTCTTAGTGAAAAGTAAAGGTATAAATATTTGTATAGGACTAGCAGAAGGTGAGTTTTTCAAGAGTGAGATTGGGGTACCCTGGGAGGAACAAATCTGGATAGGGAAATGCAGACAAGAGTAGGGGATATTGGTTGGGGTTGGGGGTTGGGTTTTTTTGAGCCCTGGTTTCTATGGAGATGAGAGGCTGGTGCCCTCCAAAGTCAGCATCGTTTCTAAAATAATCCTGCCTGCTCCCCACTCCCCCCAGCTTGTTTCCTGGTTTTAATTAGTAGCTAGTGTGTGAGTCACAGAGAACTGGAGGGAAAGGGTGTAATCAGGGGAGACAATGGGTCTGGGGCGCTCCCTCCTCACACAGAGCCTGAGTACGTGAGGGGGTGTGCAAGTGGGTGCGACATCCGACATCAAGCCAATGTCGTGGTGGAATATGGGAAGCGTGTGAGTGTGGTGCATGCGTGCACGTGGGTGTAGCCAAGGGGGGGGGGAGCAGGGGGACAGCTTCCACCCTAAATCAATCAAAATCAGCACAAGTCAATACAAATCTGAGAGCCTGCCCCCCAGCAAAAGCCTGCCCTCCCCTAACAAAACTCCTGGCTACACCCATGTGCATGGACCTCTTGGGGGATGAGATTGTAGTACATGCAGGGGAGAGAGAAAAAGGTTGCTATTGTCTTTCATAGAATCATAGAATTGTAGAGTTGGAAGGGACCCCAAGTCCAAGCCCTGCAATGCAAGAATATCAACTGAAACATCATTGGCAGATGGCCATCCAACCTCTGCTTTAAAAGCTCCAACGAAGGAGAGTTCACTGCCTCCCAAGGGAGTCGGTTCCACTGTTCAGCAGCTCTTACTGTCAGAAAGTTCTTCCTGATGTTTAGTCAAAATCGCATTTCTTCTAACTTGAAGCCATTGCTTCAGGTCCTACCCTCTGGAGCAGGAGAAAACAAGCTTGGTCCATCTTCCATGTGAGAGCCCATTTGATATTTGAAGATGACTGTTGTATCTCATCTGTCTCCTCTTTTCTAGGCTAAACATACCCAGCTCCCTCAACTGTTCCTTATAAGGCTTGGTTTACAGATCCTTGCTCATCTTGATTGCTCTCCTCCATACATCTCTCAGATTGTGAATATCTTTCTTAAATTGTGGTGCCCAGAACTGGACACAGTATACCAGGTGTGGTCTGATCAAGGCAGAATAGAGTGGTACTATTATTTCCCTTGACCTGGACACTAGACTTCTGTTGATGCAGCCTAAAATAGCATTAGCTTTTTTTGATGCTGCATCACACTGTTGCCTCATGCTAAGTCTGTGGTCCACTAAGATCCCTAGGCACTTTCCACATGTACTACTGGAAAGCCAGGTGTCCCTCATCTTATATTTGTGCAGCTGGTTGTTCAAGTGTCCCTATTGAAATTCATCGTGTTATCTTGGGCCCAGTTCTCCAACCTGTTATGGTCATATTGAATCCGGATTTTGTCTTCTGTGGTATTAGCTACCACTCCCAGTTTGGTGTCACCTGCAAATTTGATTAGCATCCCCTCAAATTCATTCATCTCACTCATTTATAAATATGCTGAACAACAATGAGCCCAGGACAGAACTCTGAGGCAGGACCCCACTTGTCTCTTTCTTCCAGGATGATGAGGAACCGTTTGTGAGCACTCTTTGAGTTAGCTACAAATCCATCTAACAGTTACCTCGTCCAGTCCACATTTTACCAGCCTTGCTGAAATCAAGATACACTAAGTCCACAGAATTCTACTGATCCACCAAGCTTGTAACTTATCAAAAAAATAAATGAGATTCTACTAGCATGATTTGTTTTGAAGAAACCCATGCTGGGTCTTAGTGATCACAGAATCCTTTTCTAAGTGCTCACAAGCCAACTGTTGAATTATCTGTTGTCAGAGCTGCCCAAGGTCCCAGCTCACAGAGGACCAACGCCAGGTCGTCATTATATACAAAAGTCTTTATTGAAGTTCAGTTTCCATTCCAAAGCCGTAGCGTGCAGCTCTACGTCTTAAACCCTAGACCGCCGAAGTTCCGTCTGAATCTCCTCCCCCCTGACACCAGTTTAAGATTCTAGCCCTGCTCCACCTCTTCCTCTGCTCTCTTCTCCTCTGGGTCCTCCTGTCCGCTGGGGCATTCCCCTTTCTGGACTCTTCTGACGCTGAGTCCCCTGACTCCTCCCTCTGCCTCCTGCGGGCTTTAGGACCCGGTTCCCAATCCTCGTTCTCTGCTGCCCTGCGCGCCTGTACTTTTGAACTTGGCTCTCGCGCCAACCCAGTGACCTTCCTCCTGACCGTTACACTGCTTCTGTCACTGCTTCCCTCTTCCGGGATGCTAGCTGGACCTGACCTCCCCTCCGTTGCCTGACTCTCCGATGGAGGCGTGGTCAGCCCTGACTCCTCTTCTCTCCCTGCTGGGGGAGACGCTACCCCCGATACCTGGGACTCTTCCCCCCCACTATGCTCAGGTGGGGAAGCTGGTCCTGATCTCCAACTGCTGCTCTGGGAGTCCCCACTGGCCCCTTGCTTCTGGAGTGTCCCCCTTGGGACCCCCCTTGCCCTGGCCACCGACGCCCCCTTCTGTGAATCTTCCGATTCGCTGGAGAGGCTCATGGAATCTCTCGGGCCACTGTCATCTTCTCCTACGCTGCCCTCAGATTCTTCCCCTTCGCTCTCCATCTCCCCTCTTCCCTGTGCTTCTGCTCCTGAGCCCCTGACATCTGTTCTAGGAACTTTTGTGGTATTGACAGCAAGCTGACCAGTATGTATTTACCTGGGTCTTCTTTGTCCCTCTTTTTGAATATGAGGACAATATTTGCCAACTTCCAGGCTGCAGGGACCTCACCTGTTCTCCACAAATTCTCTGAAGCTCCTTTAGTACCCTTGGAAGCAGCTCATCAAGCTCTGGAGATTTGAATTCATTTAAAGTAGCTAGGTGTTCCCTTTCCACCTCTTCTCCTATCTTGGGCTGTAGCTCCCTCCTTATATCATTTATTCTGTTATCACCAGGTTGGGAACTGCTTTCCTTTTGGATGAAGACAGAGGCAAAGTAGGTTTGATCAGTTACTCCTTCTGTCTGTCGCTCAAAGCATTTCTCCATCTTCTCCATGCAGAGGACCTGTTACTTTCTTGCTCTTCCTCTTGCTTTGAACATAGCCAAAGAAAGCTTTTTGTTCTTTTGAACCTTTGGCCTGCCAGACCTTCACCCTGCAGCTGTTGGCTACTCATGTATACTCCTCCTTTGTGATTTCCCCTTTCTTCCATTTATTATACATAGCCTTCTTAACTCTCAGTTCATCTGTAAGCTCCTTATCTTACTTTTCTTTCTTGTTGAAACTGTCTGCCTTTGAGCCTTCAATATTTCACCTTTCTGAAACTTCCATCCATCTTGGACTCCCTTCTCTTTGAGTAGGTATGACTATGGGATCTTACTTAGTAGTTCTTTAAGCTTTTTGAAATCAGCCTTCTTAAAGTCCAAAGTGCCATGTCTGACTGCACTCAGCTTTCCCTTGGCTTAGTTTCCAGTTGGGACATGAGATGATTGCTACATGTTGTTATTTGCTTTCTCCAGCACATGATCTTGGAGGCTCTGTCCAGCTTGTCATGGCTGTTGTCCTTCATGTGAAGACCACATTTCACTCTGAAGGTACATAGTTCAGTAGCTGAGCACAGGCTGTGCATGCCAACAGGCCCAGGTTCAATCTTTGACATCCCTGTCTTGAAGGATTTTAGTGAGCAGGGCAGAGTCTGGAAACCCACCTGCCGAAGAAGATAATACTGAGCTGGGTAACTGACTCAGTATGAAGATGTACATTTTGCAAATGCCAGATAAATTACATGTGCATCTTCCTAATAAAGCTGATGTACATGTAATCTTTTTAAAGTGGTGTTTATTTATGCATCTTAAGTTGTGTAGCTTCACAATATTCACAGCAGTCTTTAGTGAGCATGATTTTGCCTAGACTTGTGTAAGAATGTGGCTGTTGGCGTGTGTGAAAGTGTGTATCTTTGATTATATTATATGTGTATGTGTTATGACATATTTTGTGTATTTTTAAATGTGTCATATTCTGTATTGGCTTGCTTGCCTGAGGTGGGTGTTTTTGCGCAGGCGTGCTCAGAATTCACCAGTGAACCTCATCACTACAACATCTCTGGGGAAATGGGTGGATCAGGTTTCTCTACAGGGATGGCAAAATGGACCTGGAGAAAAGTTGCTGTACATTTTAAACACATATTAAGTCATCAAGTTAAATCCTATGACCTGGCTCTATGCCTCTGTTTGCAGAAGGACTGCCAGTTATGGTAAAACTGTGTCATTTCTGACATTTCAAGATTTCATGCAAATATGCCCATGCATAACCTCACGCCTTGGCAGGAATCACCAGGGATAGCTGCATTAGCCTGCTCCTGTTGACTACACAAGGGCTTGAGCCTGGGACCACGGACTGATCTGGAACTTTTGTTTGCTCAGGGCCTGCTTTAGATACAGAGGGATACACAACACCAGAAGCCATGATTGGCAGTGAAATATACTCAGAGTTGCAAAGTGATTTCATGCTCTTTATTCAGCTCATAGTGGTGAGGAGGAATGAATGAATGTCCCCTCAGAGTATCTGCTTTATATACATTATTTACACAATGGGCTGCACATGATTGGCTAATTCTGGAATTCTATTGTAAGCCAATCAGGTTGTGGATTCACTTATATCTGGAGCATGATTGGGTGGTTCCTGCCAACCAATCATACTGCTGCATTGTTCTAGGACCAGTCAGACTGCTGCATTCTGAATCCTATTGTTCTAGGACCAATCAGACTGCTGCAATTTGGATCCTATTCAACTCAGTACATAACAGGCAGGCAGTATATAAAGATTCTTGATCAGCCAGTCATGGTACAAGTACAGGAAGCCTGGTCTTTTGCCCTTGCCCTGTCAAGAGAAGTATATTTTAGCTGCTGCATTTCAGCCCAATTCCAGCTGTTGACATCAGGGCCCTGGGTTGGAGGACACACTCCCTGGGTCTGGATTGAGGTATAGCTGTGCACAAGCTTCAGCCTGGCTCTACACTAACAAATGGTATGCAGTATTATATTGAGCAAGAGCAAATAATGAAACCCAACTCCACTGGGGAAACGTGAGTGGATTAATGGACCCTTGTGGTGGCAGGAGAGGAAGGGGGACTGCAGTAGTTGACGAACACAAGAAAGCATGTGCTAATGGCAGTTTTTTTCTTTAACATTAAGAGAGGTTTCTCCCATCTCCACATTTTCTCTGCTATCCTAATTCCTCTATAATGCTGGGGTTTGTGAAAATCTGAGCATTCCCCTATGTGAGTCGGTTGAGACCTTACTTTTCAGGGTTAGCCTACATAAACGGTTGTGGACAATGAGCAGCATGCTTGCATACTAAGCATTAATATGAGAGGAGCTGCTTAAGAAAAATAGCAGCAGTGACTTCAAGGGGGATGGGAGGAATGACTGTTCAATGTGTCCAGCTCACTGAAGTTGCCACTGAAGTTGCTCCAGTAACATGAATGCAATTGAGAAAAGAGGATTATAAATCTTATAAATTGTTATAAGGGAAAAAAAACCTGCTCTTTTCCCCTTATAAGGTACCCAAGAGCCCATATAGAGTCCTCTTTTTAGGTTCTCTGTCGGTAGGAGAATATAACAGAGGCCAACCTGAGAATATTGAGAAGCAAGGCAGCTAGTAAGCCTGATCTATATTAAAGCTGTTGCAGTAGGGTGCTCCCCCCCACACACACACGAGGGGGGGGAGACCTCGACCACAGGCACACAAGCCCTTATATAAACTTTTTAAATTCCCCACCTTCAAACTCCAGACCACCCCCAGAAACATCATATATACATCACAGAAGGGGTGGTCTAAAACAGAATCCTGAGTGTGTTGTTTATCTCCTGTCTGGCAAGTTACCTGGATTGCATTATCTGGGTTTTGGTCACTCTTTTGTTATTATTACTACTTAATTCCTGAATCTAGGTCACAGGACACAGCCTCACACCCTGTTCATATCTTGAATGTGCCCTTAAGACAGGATTTGTGAGGAAAGACAATGGGGAAGTTTCCCACTTTGACCTTGAAGAGAAATATTTGAGGTCAGTTTGTTCAGGACCTTTTCTGTGGGGTTCAGACATGTGGTTTATGTATACAGTTAGGAACATTTTATATATATATATATATATATATATATATATATATATATATGACCTTAAATTTCTTATAACAAAATCAGCCTGGGCCAGGTCCATCCCCTGGTGGCAAATTGAACTAAAATAAATGATTGCTTAATAGGGGGCTGAGCGCAGCCATTGGGGTTCTTGCGGGACACTTCTCCTGGGGTCATGTCAGAGCTGAGCCTGCAATGATAGCCTTGGGGTTACATTCTGCTAACCATGCTTACTGAGCTTTGTTGTGGGTGCTTGTTAGGCTGAAAGAAAGAGAATGGGAGGCTGCCTGCTTCTCACCCATTTGTTGTTGTTGTTGTGTTGTTTAGTCGTTTAGTCGTGTCCGACTCTTCGTGACCCCATGGACCAGAGAACGCCAGGCACTCCTGTCCTCCACTGCCCCCCGCAGCTTGGTCAGACTCATGCTGGTAACCTCGAAAACACTATCCAACCATCTCGTCCTCTGTCGCCCCCTTCTCCTTGTGCCCTCCATCTTTCCCAACATCAGGGTCTTCTCCAGGGAGTCTTCTCTTCTCATGAGGTGGCCAAAGTACTGGAGCCTCAGCTTCACAATCTGTCCTTCCAGTGAGCACTCAGGGCTGATTTCCTTCAGAATGGAGAGGTTTGATCTTCTTGCAGTCCATGGGACTCTCAAGAGTCTCCTCCAGCACCATAATTCAAAAGCATCAATTCTTCGGCGATCAGCCTTCTTGATGGTCCAGCTCTCTCACCCATTTAGCACAGTTCAATCTCCCCTCCTCAGCATACTCATGGCCACTGGCAGCAAAGGAACTTTTGCTACCTGATTTGGAGCCCCCCACCAGCTAGGGCCAAGTCTCCCTAAGTAATTGAAACCCACCAAGGCCTCACTTTATGGATCCATCCCCTCCATGGTGCTGCCAGAAACACCTCACTTTGCTATGCTGCATGGTGGGGCTGAACAGCACTTGTGTACAGACCTCTGCTGCCAGGGATATCCTACACATTTCAGGAAATTGCAGTTGCTCCCTTCTTGGCTGCTCTCTCTCTCTCTCTCTCTCTCTCTCTCTGTGTGTGTGTGTGTGTGTGAGAGAGAGAGAGAGATTTGATTCTTCACTATTTTTAGGTAAGGGCAGGGGTCTCTCTACTGAAGATGACGCTTTCCTTTCTTGCCTCTTCCTAAAGTTTGTGCCTCACTCCCCTCAGTCATATGCACATGGACAAACTTTGCAAATAAGATACAAATAGCTGGGGCAAGTTGCAGTACAGTGGTACCTTGGGTTAAGAACTTAATTCGTTCTGGAGGTCTGCTCTTAACCTGAAACTGTTCTTAACCTGAAGCACCACTTTAGCTAATGGGGACTCCCGCTGCCTCCGTGCCGCTGCTGCATGATTTCTGTTCTCATCCTGAAGCAAAGTTCTTAACCCGAGGTAATATTTCTGGGTTAGTGGAGTCTGTAACCTGAAGCGTATGTAACCCAAGGTACCACTGTACTAGGCATTTCTCTCTCAAGTTGCATCTAAATCAGCTCTTTTCTCATTTTTCACTTTTATCACTCATTGTTCAGGTATAATAATCTTTGTGCACATCTCATGAAAAAGAGCTTCCTATTTCTAGGCTGTAGAAACTCAAGTTTTGTTACCAACAGCCAAATGGTGAGTTGTGATAGCAAAGATGTTGGCTGTCAAAAGCTGTTACTGGTTTGGGTTTTTTTTTGCCAGTACCGTACTGTGCCTTCACCCAATGAATGAGACACGGGTATAACAGCCATGTGATTATACAGGATGCAGCTTTTACATTAAAATAACTTACAGGATACAGAGTTGAGTGGAAATCTCTACCACATACAGGACCCATTTAATAATTCCTTAAGATACATCCTTGGGAAGAAAGAGAGCAATTTTGGCTTTTGCACCTATGCTATAAAGGTAAAGGTACCCCTGCCCGTACGGGCCAGTCTTGACAGACTCTGGGGTTGTGCGCCCATCTCACTTAAGAGGCCAGGGGCCAGCGCTGTCCGGAGACACTTCCGGGTCACGTGGCCAGCGTGACATCACTGCTCTGGCAAGCCAGAGCCGCACACGGAAACGCCGTTTACCTTCCCGCTGGTAAGCGGTCCCTATTTATCTACTTGCACCCGGAGGTGCTTTCGAACTGCTAGGTTGGCAGGCGCTGGGACCGAGCAGCGGGAGCGCACCCCGCCGCAGGGATTCGAACCGCCGACCTTTCGATCGGCAAGTCCTAGGCGCTGAGGCTTTAACCCACAGCGCCACCTGCGTCCCATTTTGCACCTATGCTATAATAGGGAACAAAAATATTCTGACATAGAAATACATGGATGGTCATTAATAATTTTTTATCCATTTATATAAAAAATATGAATAGACCACCCATTATACAAAATATCAGGGTGGCATGCAACAAAATTTACAAAAGAGATAAAATACCATTAGAAACAATACAGAGTGATCATAAAAATGATTGGCATGTCCTAAGATCTGAAACCATTGAATAGGCCTGTCAACATGAAGAAGTCTTCAGGAGTCTCCCGAAGGTTAGAAGTGAGGGTGCCTGATGCCTCTGCTGGAAAAGCATTCTACTGCATGGTGCCAGTGGGCAGCTGAAGTCATTTGGGCTTCTGAAACATGGGGGACAACTAACAGGGTTCGGAAGATCTCAGTGATTGAGCTGGCATCTACGGGCTCAAGCAGTCCTTAAGATAACTTGGACCCAAGTTCTTCAGGGCTTTGCATAGCAACACAAGAACTTTGGACCTGTCCCAGGAGCATGCAGCTTATTGAATGGAATGCTCCTTTGATGGCTGCATATGATGCATCATAGAGAAAAATTTCCATGCAATTCACTTGTAGACTCCAAAACAGGGGTTAGCAAACTTTTTCAGCAGGGGGATGGTCCACTCTCCCTCAGACCTTGTGGGGGGCCAGACTATATTCTTTTGTGGGGGGAAAATGAAAGAATTCCTATGCCCCACAAATAACCCAGAGATGCATTTTAAATAAAAGAACACATTCTACTCATGTAAAAACACACTGATTCCTGGACTGTCCATGGGCCGGATCCGGCCCCTGGGCCTTAGTTTGCCTACCCATGCTCCAAAACATAACTTTATTGCTAACCTCTTTATTGCTAAATTTCCTAAACTTTTCTTAAAATATGCTAAAGATGCAGGATGGCAATGGGTTTGCTGAACAAACTATGCAATGGAAACCCCAATGACATTCTTACTGGTGAGGTCTGTTTTGTTCTTGATCTATGTTGAATGTAATGTTGGACACCATCCCAGAGCAGTTGACGCATCTGGGTCTCTCTGACCTAAACTACTGCACAGCTAGATATCCAGCTTTGAACTATGCTGAAAAGGAAGAGGGGGAAGATTAATATCATGCACATGAATTCTTCCTGTTCATGCATTCATATAATAATACATTGGCAACACTTGAGCCACAGGTAAGGCTCTGAATTTTCATAAATTGCTCCCGTACAAATGGCCTAATAATACTGATTCTGAATGCAAAATGTAAAATGGTAGGGAGAGCCATAAGATGTGCTGATGTGCTCTGGATTAGTTCCTGCAAAATAAATGTATAAAAATATCTAGTGGATAAAATAAAGCATGGGCATAAACCAACTGCTCCCTGCCAGTAGGGACCCCCACAAGCATTCTCCAGAACCTCTGTTCCATTGAGCCTTACCTTCCTCTCTATCAACCCCCATCCAAGTAGGCAGAAATCCACCAGATGGGTACAAATTGGATGTGCAGGACCCTGCAGAGTGGGATGATTTTAAATCAGCAAGGTAATAAGGGCTGATTTGATCAGTGATTTAATTCCAACTTCAGACTTCACATATTCAGACCCTATTTTAGTGGGACATCACGCATTTCAGAAGCCCACCCCAATTTCTGATTGGCTCTGTGAATGTCCCGCTTTCCCCCACTTAGCCGGTGGTGGCAACTGGCACAAACATATATTTTTTTGCAAGCAGAACCAGGAAGTCCCGCACCTTTTCCCATCTCTATGAGGTGCCTGCATGGTGCTCATCATCCACCACAGAGGCTGCTACCTGGACTTCTCCAAGCTGTTGGCCAGGCTGGTGCCCAGCAAGCTGCCCATGAGCAGGGGGGGGGGGGAAAGACTCCCTGAGGGGATTTCTGCTGGGACTTCCTTACTGGGTCTCTCTCTCTCTCTCTCTCTCTCCCCCTCTCCCCTTCCCGGCTTTGGGGTCTGCCATATACTCTGCATACCTCAGTGCTAGGATCCTCACCCCACCCAAGTGTATTATCCATTGATTGCAATTAAGCGGACTTTATTTTGCAATATTAGAAAGATCTAAGAAAAGAAAGAGCTAAGCTCTCTCAGTCCTAATTAAAAGCTCTTTGTCTAAGGCCAATGGGCATTTGGAGAGCTAGTGTGGAGATTAACCAAATGGGTACCTTAGAATGTAAGTCAAAATACACCGCTCTTGAGTAAGGTCATGGGGAAAACCCCTCTCCCTTTTGGGGTGCGTGCAGCGCGGAGCTTGCAGGTGCCCGAAGCGCCGCGTCTCCCCCAGGAGAGAGGCCTGGTTGGGGCGCGCCGCCCCTGCAGTGTGGCGCCCAAGGCTCCCCGCCCGCCCTAGCTACGCTTCTGGGTGTGTCCCGTTTTATACATCTTGAAATCTTAGCAGGCTGAAGAATCCCTAGCAAAGAAAGTGGGAGGAAAGAGTGGAGGAAATTGCTGAAGCATTTGGCACCCCACTTCCCCCCTAAAAGCTTTGCTCCTTTCCTTTGATCACCACACCGCTTGGATTTTCATATTGTATTTCTTTTTGCCATTGTGCAACCCCCAAACCAAGAAGATAATTATACATCCTTTAGAAGGCATCTGAAGGCAGCCCTGTATAGGGAAATTTTTAAATGTTTAATGTTCTATTATGTTTTTAATGTTGGAAGCTGCCCAGAGTGGCTGGGGCAGCCCGGTCAGATGGGCGGGGTACAAATAATAAAATTATTGCTGTTGTTGTGTATTATTATTGAATAGGATGTCCCTATTTTCCTTGGAGAAATGTTGGAGGGTATGCATGTTTCCTGAAAAAAACATGCATACTAATTGGTAGCTTTAACAATTAAAACATGTCTCATTGTAACTGAGCCTGTACACTAATCAGTAGCATAATCTGAAACTTCTTGTAGTGCAACCTCATGCCTTTTGCGCTAGAGAATTTTTATTTGCTTAGGGGAGCAATTGTGAAAATAAGGATTTCCTTAGTGACATACAGCAGGGTTATTAAGAGAGCGTTCCACATTATCAGTGGTGGCTGGCTACAGGGCAGCACACCTAGCTGGGGCTCAGTTGAGAGACTTTTTGGGACCTCCTGTTCTTGTGTCCATGCAAATAAGTTTGTTAGTGCAATGGTGTAAAATGACTGTTGAAAATAGCTAAGCAAAACAGGAATGAAAGGCTCCAACAAAGGACGAAGTGGGACATTGAGACCAATTACTGAAAGACCAAAAGCTCTTTAACAAGGTGCAAGCTTTTGTGCATGGGGAAGACTGAGTGTGGTAAACATTGACAGATCATGGGATTGTACCAGGTCCTTCATCATTTTTAATAGCACACTGCCCAGAAAAGCTGCTGTTCTGGAAATGGCTCCTTTAGGTGGCTTGTGTTGCTCCAGTACAAAAAGCCAAGTCAGACAACCAAGCTGCCTCCAAGGGTCATCTGTATCAATCACCTAAATGATGAGAAAGAAAGAAAGAAAGAAAGAAAGAAAGAAAGAAAGAAAGAAAGATTGACTTCTGAAGTGCAAAAAGGGAACTAAAGCAATTGCCTGGGCTCAGTGTCTGCAATACATTTGCAAAGTCAATCTTGTCAGAAGACCCCAATCTGATCCTTGTGGCAAATTAGAGTTTCCTGCAGGTGACCTGTCAGAAAAGATTTTGATACTTGTAAGAAAAGTGGTTCTGCTTATCTCTGTCTTTTTCTTTCTGGCCATCTAATATAATTTGCACAGGCATGTTTGGCTAGGCAGGCTAGTAAAAAATGTCCATAGGCTAGCAACTTTTTTTGGACTTTATTTTCAAGACTAGTAACATTATCATGCCATTCTCACTGTATTCAGTTTTACGCCCACAGACATCATCTGCATAATAGACTATAAATGCCATACTTCACTCATTTCTCCATCTCCAAAACGCACACTTTATGTTCTTGCATAATGGGTGCATCCATCATGGACATCTTTCTGTGCAGCTCTTGTTCATTTGCAGTGCAGTTTTATGCATGAGAACTTCCCAGTAGACTGTATGCAACAGGGTCTCCAAGACATGCCTTGGAGCCCCTCTCGTGGAATCTACACATGCTTATTTTTGTACACACATGTGCAGACATGCATTTGAATGCCAAGCTATTTATTCACCAACAGCTCCATTTCAAAAGCCAGCTCAGGTTGCTTAGTAACAATGTTATAGTTTGCTGCTTGCTTACAAAGCTTCATGTACTTTAAAAGTGAGGGAATTAATAGCTGAGGACATTCTAAATCTTGTGTTGCCTATCTTAAAAACACGTTTTAAAAAACCCTCTTCCAAAGCAAGGAAGCACAACATTCCAACATAGCAAATACTTTGCCTGGATGGCCATTTTGTACAAGAAATATAAAGTGCCCCCTTCAGACATGCCATTTAGAAAGAGCCAGGAGCAGGCCTGAGTTTCTTATTACATCTGACTATTCTTTAGAAACAACTATACATGTATCTGACAAACTTGCCAGTTCTACAAACAGAATGGCAATTGTCACATGCACTAGGAATGCATATGAAAGAGTGGTTGTGAAGAGGGGGGTGGGGCGGGGGTGGTTTCAGCTCTTGCATTGCCTTTCTCCTGTCCTTAACCCTTCCTGCCTACCTCGATTCTGCCCCTTCCCCGTCCATCATCCACTCACGCTGTCAGCACCCACATTCTGTTGTCTTCACTCCCACCTCATCTCCGTGCAGTAGCATTATTCATCTTTGAAATGTTCAGTGCACAACAGCTCAGAGTATGACAAAAGGGACAATGTTGGGAACTGGCTATTATAGAGGTTGTATAGAGCTATTTTGCAAAACGCTTGACCATCTTTGTATTTACCCTCACACCAAGATCATTGCTGTTCTCATTTTACAGATGGGGAACTGAGTCTGGCAGAGAGTGACTTGCCCAAGGCCGTACATAAAGGCCATAGCAGTCGGGCTCACAAGATTCAGCATCCGCTGGGCACACTTAAGCCTCTTGTTTTGTGTCCTGTTCTTAGTGGATCCCGTGAGAGCAGTCCTTCCTCTTCTGCCTGATGTTCTTCCAAATATTCAAAAACTCTCAACAGATCCCCTTTTAATCTGTCCTCTGGGCTAAACATGCCCGTTTCCTCCAGCCTTTCCTCCTGCGATTTGTCTTCTAGACATTTGTCATCCTCACAGCTCTTCTCTGAATCCTTTCCAGTTGATCAGCATCCCTTTTGAATTGTGATGGTGAGAAATGAACACTGTTCTTCAAAGGAAATCTTACCTGAGCCCAACTTTGAGCTACTTCCTGAGATTTGGATACATACAATTTTTGCTTCAGTATTATTCTGTGGACTTGGGCACCTTCCTCTTCATTGGTCTAAAGTTACCTTTGCAAAAACAAGTTAACCTAATTGTTTCTGTTGGGAATATTTGATCAGAATGGTGTGTGATTTTACTGATTAATGTTCAAAATTGTGAGGTTTGGGCTATGCAGCATACTTGTCTCCTTTTCATATTGTCCCCTGGTTCAAAATGGTTTGGTAGACATTAGAAATATATATTTTAATCTAGTAAAATGTGTTCCACACCCATAGCCCTAGTTATTTTGAAGTGTTAAATTACCAGGGAAAGGTACCCTATCCTAAAAGGCTTACAAGTTTTAGGATGTATTAGAGCAGTGGTTCCCAATTAGCTAATTACTGAGGACCCCCTATTTTTCAAAAGCCAAGCCACAGACCCCCTTACTTTTGAAAATTTTGATAACTCTATGGTAGTTACCTCTGCAAAGCATTTTTTTAAACAAAATGTTAGGTAGCCCCTAATAAGTAAAGGATTTTAGGTATACTAAAAAAACAGACTAGGGCTGAGCAGTATCTGGTTTTTAACATTGTGATATATGAGCAGCTAAACATTGCAATGTAGGGACGCGGGCAGCACTGTGGTCTAAACCACTGAGCCTAGGGCTTGTCAACTGGAAGTTTGGCGATTTGAATCCCCGCAATGACGGGGTGAGCTCCCGTTGCTCGGTCCCAGCTCCTGCCAACCTAGCAGTTCGAAAGCATGCCAGTGCAAGTAGATAAATATGGCAGGAAGGTAAACGGTGTTTCCGTGCGCTGCTCTGGTTTCACCAGAAGCGGCTTAGTCATGCTGGCCACATGACCTGGAAAAACTGTCTGTGGATTAATGTCAGCTCCCTCGGCCAGTAAAGCGAGATGAGCGCTGCAACCCCAGAGTCGTTCGCGACTGGACTTAACTGTCAGGGGTCCTTTACCTTTACCTTTTAAACATTGCAATATATCACAATGTCTGAAATCAGGCATGGGGATGCGGGAAGGAGCAGCCACAGAGATCGGATGGGTGGGGGAGAGGAAGTGGAGTCACCTCCACCACATGTTTTGAGTGGGAGGGGATGGGGGTGCATCAACCCACCGTCAGTGGGGCAGCCAGCAGTGGCAGCCAGCAAAGATGCACATCCACTGTGGCTGCTGCTGCTTTCCTGCTGACTGAGAAAAGCTGCTCTGCCCCAGTGCCAGGGGAAGTGAGGGCAATCAGCTGCCCTGGTCTCCCTCAGCGTGAGAGAAGGCAGCTCAGATCAGCAGGTTGAGATCATCGTGGGATATCAGCGGTGCCTTGAAATTGGTTGCCCTGCTCTCCCTTGTGCGAAGAGTGATATATTGCTGTGTATTGTCAGGTCAAAATTGTTATTGCCGTGTGATTTCACAACCAGTTTTGCTCAATATATTGAAAAATTGCACAGCGCTAAAACAGAACATAAAATTTGTGACATTACCATGGAGAATGCCAAAAAAATTGCTGGTGGGAGGCAAGGAATGGGGCCGCAGACTCCCTGGCTGCATTCCATGGACCCCCAGGGGTCCCTGGACCCCTAATTGAGAACCACTGTATTAGGGAATATTTTCCCCTCTATAATCCTTCTTAGTTGTTAATATGGTCAAGTGAGATTCTGCTTCAAGTCTTATCTATGCGAGGGGTCTTGAGAAGGAGAGTACAGAAGGAGGCCCTGTCTGTGCTGGCATCGCAGCTAGGGAATGCTCTCCTTAGAGAGCTTCATATTGAGTCCTTCCCTTGCTTTGAGAATGTTAGATAAAACTCACCTGTTCCGCCTGGGATTTGATGTGTCTTGAGAAGGTTTGAGTGTTGTTGTTCTTAACTTGGGCGGGGGATAGAATTGGTTCTTTGAATTGTTTTATTATGATGATTGTTATTTTGTAATTCGTAATTTTATTGTGGTTCTACATTGCTTCAATTATTTGTGGAGAAGTGGCTAATAAATGTAGTCAGTCAGTAAATAAACTGCTTTCTGCAAAAAACAACAGTATCTAGTTGTCAAAAATATCAGCAAATTCCAGATGAATTGAACTTGACTTTGAAGTCACCAACCATACACAGTGCCATAGCTTTTAAAGTGGCTTTTTTCCTGCCCATACGACAAGTGTTTCACTTTTCTTTTCTTTTCTTTTCTTTTCTTTTTAGACTGCCCTCCCAATTCTACACATCCCCAGGGTGTTGGGATACACATATACACACGCCCTCCTCACACTAATCATCTGGTGGGCAAATGAATAGATTTCTGGATGCAGCAGCATACGCACTTCTTCTTTTGTTGCACATGAGAATCTGTGTATCGGGGCAGATGGACAATAAACATGACAAGTGGGACTGTTAACAAAATGTTGGCATGTGGAGGGCTGCTGCTCAGGGTTCCGTTTCCCCTTCCCTTTGTCAGTCAGCATTCCCTGTCTACTGAGTACACCTAGTCCTCATTGGGCTGCTTTTGGGGTAACTACTTAGAATTAGTTTCGTAAATATTTTTCTTTCTTTCTGCAAATCTTGGACTTCCATTTTATGCATTTTGCCAACCCAAGGACTTGCTCATGAAAAAGTGTTTGCTCCCCTACTGTTTACAGTTTTCCCTGTCCCAACAGCTAGCATTCTGTAGTAACTGAGCATGCTCAGTCCTCATTGGACCACTCTCAGTTCCATCCCTTAGTGTAAACCAGGAAAGTTGATCTATGCGTCTGTTACAAAGAAAAACTGTATTTTGCAAACTTCAGGATTACCCCAGTATCTGCCTCTTGTGTGTGGCTGTTGCTGTTTTCACTGCATAACCGACAGCACTCAAATAACATAATCAGAATATAGCATATGACACACAGCCCAAGGGCTTCTATCGGCAACATTTGACACCCCCCCACAAGCCCCTGTGCTGCCTTCCCAAAACTGGGTAAGAAAGCTGCTGGGCTTTGGGATGGAGGTGTGTGTGGGGGGAGCTCTAACAGGGCCCTAGAGTCCTTCAGCCTCCTTTCTAAAGCCTAGTTAGCATTTCCCCTGCTTTGGGAAGAAGTGAGAGGGCTCTAGGACCTGGCCAGAGCCTTGCACCTCCTTCCCAAAGCCCAATGCCTCATTTATCTGTCTATGGGAAGGCAGCATAAGAGCTGAGTGGGTGTCAAATCCCACCAGAATGGCAAGGCAGTGTGCGGCCTGAGGGTTCTGTGTCAAAATACTCTTGTGGTCTGCTTAGTATGGAAAGTTGGACTGCCCTGGCATATGAGATAATGATTTATGTGGAAGAGCTGCTGTTCCCTTCTCTGCACTTTCGAAGCCCACTGTCTTGTGATGCAGCAGAGCCTACCTGAAAGAGAGAGAGAGACCACCTGTCCTCAGGCTACTGCTTGTTTACTAGAATGGCAGATCATTCATAAGGTCTCAGCACTCGTGACCACCACCATCAAAGTGTTTCAGTAAGCACTGATCTACAGTTAGAGAGCTGGGCCTTAAGGACAGACTCTCCAAGTGTCCCTATTTTCCAGGGACAACTCTGATTTGGAGAAGCCATCCCAGATTCTGATTTGATCCCAGAATGTCCCGCTTTTCCTTAGGATGTCTCTATTTTCATCAGAGAAATGTTGGAGGGTATGTGAAGACTAACTCAGGTTTTCCAATGGAAGGGTGAACCTGTTTATTGCTTCATGGGCACTCAAATCTTGTACTGTTAATTCTCCGCTTCTTTTCCTTCAGACAAAGCAGCAGGACACTGTGAAAGAATAGGGAACTTTGAGATCTGAGCCAACTCCAGGCCACCAGTGGCACAGCTAAAGTATTTTAGCTGGATATGGGGTCTTCCCACAACCAGCCTGTGGGAAAGAAGAAGGGGAGACATAGCAAGATGGGGCAGGGCTGGCAGGCTTTCCTACATTTCCAGTCCATTTCCAGTCTTGGACCTAGTTGTCATGGAAGTGGTAAACCTGTGTCTGGATTGTACCACTGCAGGTGGCAGGCGAAGTATCCTATCCAATAAGCACCCCCCCCCCCCAGCCCTTCCACATAGAAAACCTGATGTCAGAGAGGCAGATTCTAGCCTAGCCTTCTTTCTGGCATACCAGCGTCCTATCAGTGGGTAATATTTTAGTATGGAGAAATAGGCAGTCATGTGAATCCCCTGCCAGCAGACTGAGGTGAAAAGGCGCATGTGCAAGTTTATCTGGTGACAGTGAGATGTTGGCCTAAGTAAATATGGAACTCCTGTGTTTTTCAGCCACAAACCTCTTGCAGCCTGTCATTCACATTTGATCTTTCATGGGAACTGGGCAATTTTACTCATGTGCTATAAGAACTGACACTTGTCTGAAAATATTTGGCTGTATCTGAAAATGAGCAAGGGCTCCACCTACTGCTACGCCTCATATGGGGAGCTGAACCATGAACAAGTACGGTACTTTAATCACCTCCCATGTCCCTCCAATCCAGGCATAGGCAAACTCTGCCCCCCCCCCGATGTTTGGGGCTACAATTCCCATCATTCCTAGCTAACAGGACCAGTGGTCAGGAATGATGGGAATTGTAGTCCCAAACATCGGGGGGGGGGCAGAGTTTGCCTATGCCTGCTCTATTCACTGTAAAAAGCAACACAGGCTTTTGAACAACCCTTCCCTTATTACTCACCTCAGCACCAAAACACAGGCAAATGGGAGAACATTGCATTTTACAAGAGGGCAGAAGAGAAGGAAGAGAATTTGCCTTGTTTTGTGCCCCCCCCCCGCTGAAGCAGCTGACTGAAGGAGGGAGTCCGTTGGGAATTAGTGTGGCCCAACTTGGAAAGCTCTAAGCAAGGGTTGGCATTGAGATTGGCATGGCAGGGCATCTGCTGAGGGCCCACTGGCAAGAGCCCCCAGTGATGATCATGGAAAAGGAGGGCCGCACGGAAGGTGTCTTCCCAAAACCCTCCCAAACCTGGGAACCAGCTGAATCTTTGCTCTGCCAGTTGCCTTTCCCTCAAACTCACTTCTCAAGAGGAAAGGTCGGCACCCCTGACATGGGTGTTGCTGACGGTTGTTCCACTTGCTTTAACCTGTGATTCACCCTTCCTGTAGTGTATACACATGGCAAAGCAGACATTTGTGTGATCATCAGGAGAGCCTTCTTGGAACTGACCAAGGGCCTGTCTGGTCCAGCATTCTGTTCCCACAGTGACCAAGCAGGTTCTTTGGGAAGCCTGCTAGCAGGCTATGAGGACACAAAAGCATTTTCTACTGGAGACAGCATTTTGGTGCCATGGCTAGTAACCATTGATAGTGGTATCCTTCATTAATTTGTCCACTCCCCACTTTAAAGCAATCCAAATTGGTGGCCATCACTAGATTTTGTGGGAATGAATTCCATAGTTCAACTATATGCTGTATGAAAGAGTAGTTTCTTTTGTGTGTCCTGATTCTTCCCCCATTCAGCGACATTGGATGCCCCAACTTCTAGCATTCTGAGAGAGGGAGAAATACTTACTTGTATCCCATTTTTCTCCACAAGGGATGGTGTGCATGTGGGGGTACATGGAAGCCATTTGCTGTAAATTTCATGTAGAAAATTAATCTTGTGTGAAGCAGCCCTCAAGGACAGGATTCTGGGCAAAAGCATTGGATCTGGTCCAATATGTTTGCTTGTATACTTTCTCTATCAATTGCCTCTGGGTATTCAAATGATATTTAAGTAAATTAATTAATGACAGTATGTTAGCTTTAGAAAAGCAACCCTGAGACTATCATGTGCTGTAACTTTTTTTTTAAAGAACAGTAAGGAAAGCATTTAAAATCATTAAAAGCACAAATGTAACATATACAGGTAAATAAATGCTGCAAAATATATTGTGCTTTAAAAAAAGCATATGTACCAGCAAACAGTATAAAGCAAAGTATTTAAGAGATGCTCAGTATAAACTATATGTTTGTGTTTAAGAAGTATTAATTATCCAATGTTCGTTCTAAAATTGGCTGCCCGCAAGAGCAAAAATAGCTGTGGATTCCATGATGTGAGTATTCCGGTTATATAATGAAAATTCTACTTGTCCAATAGTGGGTGTGCCTGTATTCAAAGCAGGTTTAAATTTTGCGACAGCCTTGCAAATAAGCTTGCAAAAGTTAATTTCCCACAGAAATATTTCCTAGCCTGCTTGTCCAGACGTGTCTATTGACTTACATAAGAATAGAGCCTCTGCATCAGGCCAGTGGCGCATGTAATCCAGCATCTTGTTCTCACAGTGGCCAACCCGATGCCTCTGGGAAGCCTGCCAACCTCCCTCTGGGGAGCACAACAGGGGCCTCTCCCATCCTGTGGGTTCCAGCAAGTGGTCTTCAGAAGCGTATTGCCTCTGGCTGTAGAGGCAGATTGTAGCTATCATGGCTAGTGAAAGTGAACACTGATAGCCTTCCTGTCCATGAATTCGTCTAAGCCCCTTTTAGATCTCTCCAGGTTGCTTCTTCCGGAAGTGAATTCCATAGTTTAACTTTGCGCTGTGTGAAGAAGGACTTCCTTTTGTCTGTCCTGATTCTTCTAACGTTCAGCTTCTTTGACTATCCAAGAGTTCTAGTATTATGAGTGAGAAGAAAAATCTCTATCCAATTTCTCTATGCCATGCACATTTTTATGCACTTCTCTCATGACGCCTCTCGCTCGCCTTTTCTCTAGAGCTAAAAAACTTCCAAATGCTGTAATTTGAAGGATTTCTCCTATGGACTGGCATCTGACCACCGAAGAGTCCATTTGCAGCTCCCCCTGCCCACTCAGCTTGAATAGGGGCTGGAATCTGGACTGCATCAGGAGCCGCCAGCGCTCAGACGTGAATAGGGAGCAACTACAGGCTGGCATCTAAAACCATCAGCCAGCCCCAGGGTCCATCTGCAGCTTTATATTTTTTTTAAAAAAGATGAAATCAGCCATCAGCTTGTAATGACTGTCCATTTTTATGAAGGTGCCATGCTGTAAAAATTATGTAAGTGGGACCTACAACAAAATGTTGCAGTGCAGGATTCCAGCCAGTCAGACATGTCCTCTTCCAGGATTATTTCATTCCACGCTTACTTACTTTGCCAAACATTTATTAGGCATTACAAATATAGGCCATCATAAAACATCTATATATAATTTTTTAAAATATATACAAATAAACAGCCATGTAAAAATATGTAGTAATGAGGAATTCATTAGAGTTTCTTCCCGCTAAATAGTGCCATTCACCACTCTGAGAACTACTATTGATAAAAACTCAGCCACCATGCAGTTACTACCGGGTTAATGTCAGACAGATAGAACCTGATGTTTTCATTGTGCCGTGATGTTTGTTGCTGTTGTTTAGTCGTGTCTGACTCTTCGTGACCTCCTGGACCAGAGCACGCCAGGCCCTCCTGTCTTCCACTGCCTCCTGCAGTTTGGTCAAACTCATGCTGGTAGCTTCGAGAACACTGTCCAACCATCTCGTCCTCTGTCGTCCCCTTCTCCTTGTGCCCTCCATCTTTCCCAACATCAGGGTCTTTTCCAGGGAGTCTTCTCTTCTCATGAGGTGGCCAAAGTATTGGAGCCTCAGCTTCACGATCTGTCCTTCCAGTGAGCACTCAGGGCTGATTTCCTTAGGAATGGATAGGTTTGATCTTCTTGCAGTCCATGGGACTCTCAAGAGTCTCCTCCAGCACCATAATTCAAAAGCATCAACGGAGCCTCTGGTGTACAAGGTAGAGGGTTGGACTAGGGCCTGAGAGACCTGGGTCTGCAAATACCTACTCCAGTCATGACACTTACTGGGTGACTTCAAGCTTATCACTTTCTCTGGGCCTTACCTGTCTCACAGGGTTGTTGTGAGATAAAAATTAGATGGGAGCGTATTATTATGAGAATGATGTGCGTGATAGAAATATATGTGTGTGATTAAATATACCAGTTGTAGGGAGGGAGGGAGGTGAGTCGCGATTTGGCAGAGTCAAAGGGAATGTATGGTTTTATTATGGTTTGTTGGAAAAGAATATGTAAGGAAAACAATAAAAATTTACTTTTTAAAAAAAAGAAAATTAGATGGGAGGGGAGAGACCTTTGTCCATGACCCTGAGTACCTTGGAGAAGGTGGGGAATAAGTCTAGTGAATAAATAAATAAATAACCAGTCTCCGGCACCCTATGCTTGCACTAATATTTCACACTTTTTTGGGGGAAAAAACCCCAGAGTTTTCTTTTTAATTTTGGCTGCTGGTGGCAGAAGATGCACATCCCCCAACTGTACATCTGTGGTGTGGGAGCTACCTCCATTCTACCAAACTCTAGAAGTTTCAGGAATCCTGTCACTCTCTGGTGCACCTGGGCACTGAGAAATGCAGAAATGGCCCCCTGGAAATTTCTTCCTTCCTATAGAGGTTTTTCCAAGCAGCTCAAGAGGTGGTGTGTGTGTGTGTGTGTGTACGCTCCAGGCTCATAAGCTCTTGTGCAGGTGCTGGGTCGGGGCCTGTTTCCGGTAGTGGTAGCCTGCTGAGGGCGTCCGCATGGCCCATCGCCTTCCCAGGGCGGTGAATCAGTGCATACTGGTAGCTGGCAAGGAAAATTGACCACCTGAGGACGCGAGGAGACAGCACCTGGGGGGGTCTGCTTTTCAGGGGCAAACAAGTCAAGCAATGGCTTGTGGTCAGTCACCACGGTAAAGGGCCGCCTGTACAAGAAATCATGGAATTTTTTTACTCCCTTCACGATTGCCAGACCCTCCTTGTCGATTTGCGAGTAGTTCCGCTCGGTTGCGTTGAGTGTCTGGGAAAAGTATGCCACCGGTACCTCTCTTCCATCCGGGAGTTGGTGTCCCAGGACAGCGCCGATGCCATAGGGCGAGGCGTTGCATGCTAGCACCACCGGCAGCTTCTCGTCGAAGTGTGCCAAGACCGAGTTTGAGACAAGCAAGCCCTTGACTGCCTGGAATGCGGCCTCCTGGCGCGGGCCCCACACCCAACGAGCCCGCTTGTCCAGGAGTCTGTGTAGGGGCTCCGCTACCGCCGCCTTGTGGGGAAGGAAGGAATGGTAAAAGTTCAATAGTCCCAAGAAGGCCTGGAGTTCAGTCTTGCTCTTGGGCGCTGGGGCATCACAAATGGCCCGTACCTTGTCCTCAGTCGGGTGGACCCCTTCTGCGTCCACCATAAATCCCAGAAAGTCCACCTGAGGCACCCCTAGTAGACATTTTTCCCGCTTCACCTTGAGACCCGCCGTCTGGAAACGGTGCAGAACGGTGCGGAGGCGGTCCTCAAACTCCTCTGGTGTTGGCCCAGCAATCAACACATCATCAAAGAAGGGGGTGACGCCAGGAATCCCTTTAAGAAGAGATTCCATTAGATTCTGGAATATGCCTGGTGCCACACTGACACCGAATTGCAGCCGCTTTACCCTGAACGCTCCTCTGAACATCACAATCGTCTGTGCCTCTGCTGTGGCCTCATCTACTGGCAGCTGTTGATATGCTTGGGCCAAGTCCAGCTTGCCAAATTTTTTTGACCCAGCCAGGGTGGCAAGGACATGGCTGACCACTGGCACTGGGTATGCGTGGGCCGTGAGGGCCTTGTTTATGGTACATTTGTAGTCTGCACAGATGCGGACCGAACCATTAGGCTTGACGGGTGTGACGATTGGGGTTACCCAGGGGGCATTAGGCACCGGCTCCAGCACTCCTTGCTCCACAAGCCGGTCCAATTCCTCGTCTATATGGGGTTTCAGGGCGAACGGGACCCGGCGGGCCTTGAGCCTGACAGGTCGTACTGTGGGGTCAAGCTGTAGAGCAATGGGGGGGGTCGTATACTGACCCAATTTCCCATCAAAAACCCCCGGAAATTCCTTGCATATGGTGTCCACGTCCACTTGTAAGCTAGTGTGGTTCACCCCGGTGACGGCTAGCCCCAGTGGTCCAAACCATGCCAATCCCAGTAAGCTAATGTAGGGGCCCTTGACCACAAGCAAGTCCAGTTGCTGCGTCCGCCCTCGATATTGCACCCTGGAGGTCCCCACCCCCATTGTGGGGACCTTACGTTTCTGGAAGTCCCGGAGGGTGAATGGGGCCGGCCTGAGTTTGGGACCCCCAGTAGGACACAGTTTCCTTAAGGTTCTTGCCGAGATTATGGATAGAGTTGAACCCGTGTCAAGCTCCATGCGGCATGGGGCCCCCTCTATCTGTACCTCTACATAAATTTTCTCTACATTGGGGTGGGGCAACTGGTAAACCTGGAGGTCTGTGAGCTCCGTCGAGTTGCCTTGGTGCGTAGGGCCCTGGGCCCTGGGACTCTTGGATCGGTCATCTGATGCCTGGCGTCGGGTGGGCTGAGCCCGACACACCCGAGCGATGTGTCCCAATTTTCTGCACTGCCTGCACTCTGCGTGCGGAACGGCAGGTCCTCCTCTCGTGATTCTCCCCGCAGCTTGTGCAGTTCCCTCCTTCTCGTCGAGGCAGCCGTGGTCTGTGCGCTGCTTGAGTGTGCTGCTGTACTCGGTGCACCTCCTCCCTGTCAGATCTTGAGTCATCAGTGAGGTCTTCGTGGTGGACCCTTGGTTGGGGCGACAGGCTCAGCCGTGCCTCTTGCGTCGACCTCTCGGCAGCTTCTGTTGCCAGGGCTTCCTCCAGGGCGACCTGGAACGTTAGGTCCTTCTTAGCGTAGAGGCGTCGTTGCAGCTTCTCATCCTTCAGGCCACTGACGAGGCGGTCACGAAGCATGTTCTCCAGCTCTGAGAAGTTGCAGAACTGGGCGGCTTGGCAGAGAGAGGTCACAAACCCAGTTATGGTTTCCCCAGGGGCTTGCCGCTTTGCGTAGAAGGCATTTCAACGAACCACCACTGAGGGCTGCGGTGAAAAGTGCCCCTTCAGCCGTTCCATTATTGTTCTGTATAGAACAGTAGCGACGTCTTCAGGTGCAAGGAGAGCCTGGGCGATTTCAAACGTCTCCTCTCCGCAGACGCTGAAGAATATTGCCCTCTTCTTGGCGTCTTCTTCGTCGGTGACCCCTTTGGCTTCTAGGAGGAAGGTGAAACGGGAGGCGTACGCTTCCCAGTCTCCAGATGCTGGGTTGAATGGCGAGAAGCTGCTGTTGGTTGCCATTCTGAGTTCCTTGTGTCCCGGAGCTGAAGCCTGGATACACGGTGCGAGGCAGCGGTGCGGCAGGTGGCGGTGCTGCGGTGCTGTGTGTGGCAGTCTGCTCAGCGGAATCCCACCTTCGTCGCCAGTGAAATATACTCAGAGTCGCAAAGTGATTTCATGCTCTTTATTCAGCTCATAGTGGTGAGGAGGAATGAATGAAAGTCCCCTCAAAGTATCTGCTTTATATACATTATTTACACAATGGGTTGCACGTGATTGGCTAATTCCAGAATTCTCCTGTAGGACAATCAGGTTGTGGATTCACTTCTATCTGGAGCTGGATTGGGTGGCTCCTGCCGACCAATCATACTGCTGCATTGTTCTAGGACCAATCAGACTGCTGCATGCTGAATCCTATTGTTCTAGGACCAATCAGACTGCTGCATTTTGGATCCTATTGTTCTAGGACCAATCAGACTGCTGCAGTTTATTTATTTATTTTTTTAATAATATTTATTAAAAATTTTCCAGAATAAAAAGGAAAGATAGCAAGAAAGAAAGAAAAAACAAATATGATTTACACTTGGTTTCAGTGGCATCTTTCCCGGACTTCCCCCCCTCCCCCTCTTGTATTCCATTTCCCTTAAATTGATTCCACAGATTCTTACCCCAAATTTTAAAACCTTATTTGTAATTTTAAATAACCCATTTATTCCAAATTAATTTATCTTATTTGTCTTAATGAACCATTTCTCCCTATATTTTATATAATTCCCTAAGATCGACCCCATTTCCCTTCCACGAATTCCCCTATTTTCAAACAACAAACATGAAAAAAGAAAAGAAAGAAATAATATATAATTTTACAGCCTTTGGATTCCAAATCTCCCCCCCCCCATTCCCCGGTTCCAATCCCCAAAGTTCATCCATTGTCTACTGCCAGCCTAGTGTATCCACGTCTATATCTCAACTCCACTTTGCCGTCTTTTGATAGCTTTTAATTTCAGAAAATCCAATCTCGAAAAAACTCTCAGAAAAAGTCATTGTTCTTCCATCCAGACCTCTATGTTTAAGAGTCTAACTTAAATTCTATTTCTTGGTCCTTTTAAAGTCTGGATGTTCCAAATACTCCGGCTTCAAATTTGGTCCAGCTCTTGACTTCCGGGTTAGCGCGATCCGGTTAATGGCGGATTCCCTCCGAGCTCCGGAGGGAATCGGCTCCATTGCAGACGGGTCTCACTGCGACGGCGACGCGGGGACCCTTAGAAACCGCAGGCGCGGAAGCCTGCGGACCTGGTGACTCGGCGGGCACCTAAAGCGCCCCCCGACCCACGAAGAGCCTTTTTAAAGGCTACAGAGAGGGTACGGGGAGCGGCGTGGTGCTGTGAGTAGACCGCTACTGCAGTGGAGCGAAGCCGCGAGCCATGGCCGGAGACCGCTGACTTTCTTCCCTGAAATTCGGACTTTAATTAATCCGTGAGTAGATTGGAATTTGGACTTTAAAAATTTTATCTTTGAATTCGGCACGATCGGGGGATGTGCTAAAGGGAAGTCCGCACCCCCCTGCTTACAGAAAATTTAAAGCAAGGATCGGAGAACTAAGGTGGAGAGTTCTTTCTTTGGTGTTTTGTAAAAGATAATATTTGTATGAATTTGACAGAAGAAGATTTGTGCTGGAGAGTAAGAGTGGAATTTTAGAAGCTTTTGCTTAAACCTCCCCAGACCCGGGAGTGTCCTCTATGTGAGCTGGAGAAAAAGGAACGAGGAGTTTGACAGCTGTCAAAGGAGCTGTCAAATGGGCAGCGAAAGTTAAAGACTTTATTATTTAACATCTTTTCGGACTTAATTTGCTACATTTGAACTAAAGTGGTTGGAAACAAAGAAGGGAAATAATAAAGTAAAGGACTATTGGGAAAAGACTATTAAGTAACCAGAATCCCCCTAGGGGAAACATTGAAACACTACAATGGCTGCAGATGGAAAATTACAGGCAGAGTTAGAAAGAATGTTTTTTCTTGTGGGAAAGCTGCAGGAGCAGACTATGGCCATGAGTAAACAACTTATAACCTTGAACTCTAAAATAAGTGACTCTGCTGAAGGCACAATGGACTGGACTGGGAAAAAATCTGCAGCTGAATCAGAAGAGATAACCTTGGAACAGGGGGAGAGTGAGCAAGGGCCAGTACAGATGGAGAGTACCAACCACAAGCTTACATTGTTAGAATACAAAGAAGAAGACCCTTGGATTACAAATCTGCGAAAGGTGCGAGAAAGGAGGGAGGAAGCCCCTGGAACATTTGGAATATTTGAATTTAAAAGAAATAAGAAATATGACTGGGGCTTCCTCTTCGAGTATGGACTGGCTGACCTTCTGCAGCAGCTGGTGTCAAGTATTTTGGATGGAAGAAATTTTGATGATACCGAGCTGGAACTTCCTCGAGACCTGTGGACCAATGAGGAGGGCTGCCAACAAAACCGGCAAAGAGAGACTGACAGGGACTTAAAGGCCTCAGATGTGAGGAATCCAGGCTAAAAACTGTTTTTGTGGACGTGGGGACATTGGGAAGGGACAGAAACCGGGCCTGGGGGGGGGGAAAGGGAAAATTTTTTTAAAAAATGTTTATGACTTTTGTGTTTGATTATTATGATCTATTTTTAAGATAAAAGGGAAATTCGTGGAAGGAACTCGAGTCGACCTTAGAAAAGGTTTTAATATTTATAAGAAAATTGGATAAGTAAAATCTGGCCAAGTAAAAGGTTTTTTAAAAATTTATATATACAATAATAATATGTAAAGGATGAGAGATATGAATCTGCTGAGTTAATTTAATTGAATTAGGATGTATGAAGGGGGGGTGGGGGGAGGTCAAGAACCGGGGTTAGGAAAGTAAGGTTATGAAACTTCATATGTGTTGTCTTTGTTTATGTGTGTGTATGTTTGTCTTTATAAAATGTGAAAATTTAATAAAAATTCTTATAAAAAAAAAAACAAATTTGGTCCAGCTCTTATTCCTCAGGTTGCTTTTTCCTGTTCTGCTGCAGAAACCTTCTAATTCAGAAACTTCTTGTTCTCCACAGAGGCTTTTGTTATTCAGGAACATAACTTGCGTCAAGTCCCTTCCTTTCTTCAATAGATAAATCCATTGTCTCCTTTAGTATAGAAACCTCTGTAGACAAAATAATGCTTCGTTTTTGCAACTTTCCCAAGAGATAACAGATCCTGCTCAAATTCATAGTATTTTTCCACTTGCTGCTACTGTTGCAATGTCCCAGCCTCCCTCTAGAGGGAATATGGTAACTTAATTTCTTTCAAAATCTGAGCCAAAAGTCAAATAACTTGTTGCCTTTATTTCCAATCGTAACAAAGTTCTCTTTTATTTTCCTGCTTTGACAGCTACTTTGACAGCTGTCAAAGTTTCTGTGTCTCTTCACCAGTCTCTCATAGCGGATCGTTCCCGGTTCCCGGGGGGGTTGCATTTTAGTTCCCACAAATCAGTCTTCTCCTCCAGCACAATTATTGTAATTTCCCTTCGTGAAGTTAAAATTTTTTTTCAGGTAAACAAGTTCATCTCTCGATCTTAGTTGTCAAATCCTTGCGTTGAGCCATCTACAACGGGGGGGGGCGGACTTCCTTTTTGCACTCCCCCCGCTCGCTCCAAATTCAAAGATCAAATTTCCCTTTTAAGTCCAATCAATTTACTCACGGGTTGTTCCTTTTAGTCCAAATCCGAAATTTTCAAAGAAGAAGTCGTTGCTCTCCGCCGAATGGCATGCGGCTTCGCTGGGCAGGGGAAGCATTGGACTCACAGCACCACACCACACCCCCCCCCCGTCGCCCGCTCCGCAGCCTTTAAAAAGGCTCCTTCGCGGGTCGGGGGGGGGCGCAAACAGTGCCCGCCGAGTCACCAAGTCCATGGGCATCTCCGCCCATGGTTTTTGAGGGTCCCCGTGTCGCCGGCACGGCAGGACCCGACCCCTACCCAGCCGACTCCCTCCGGAGCTCGGAGGGAGTCCGCCATTCGGCGATGGCGCCGACCCGGAAGTCCAGACTGCTGCAGTTTATATCCTATTCAACTCAGTACATAACAGTGTTTAAATATCAGGCTATACCGTATTTTTGTGGCTGGTGGAGAAGCAGGGGTTCATTTCAGTAGCTCACTTTTGGTTTCTTACTTTTCTGTATATAGTTGCTTGTGCGGAATATTCAGAAGCATTGCAGGCAACCCTGCCACTCATGCCTAACAAATAACATCAATTGTGTTTGATTTTTTGGGGGGGTCAGCCGATGTAATATAAGGTACAACAGTCTTCACTGTGTTCTGCTTCTAGTTGACTTTCAAAATATGTCTTTCCTGGTCTTAGCAACTTGAGGAGGGGTTGGCTCTGTGCCCTTGCATACCGTCAACCTCCACACACACCTCTGAAACCACCTGAATGCTCCTACAGCCAATGGCTCTGTGACAATTCAGGATCTTTTAGAGCCAATGCTGCCTCAGTCCCTAAAAAGAGCCACTCCTAGGCTCTGGGCTCATTTCCAACATAACGGAGGACAAACCTGTGGTACACAGTCGACCTGACCATATGGCTCCTGCTGCCTCCAGCATATTGAAACCTGTAACTCAGTTGTAAAGTCTTGCTAGGGCACTGAAGCTGTGCCAGCTGGCTCTCTGTTGCCGTGACTCTCATAATTAAGGTTGCCAGATGCTGCTCCAAATTGAGCTCCTATGCTTTTAAGAGCTGCATTGCAGGGAGAGGCGGATTCTCTCATTCTTTACACTGCTGCAGTAAAAGAAGACGAAGCAGCTACCGAATCCTCTGTGTGATGCTGCAATTATTAAAGGGAGCGTACTGCATGGACTAGGTGCTGACAACTCTGCTTCTATTTATAAATGATAAACTGAAGCAGATCAATAATCGTAAGGCATCTTGTAAAAACTAAGACCGCAAATCCAGATCTGGTATTGCAGAGTCAGTCTGGAGGATGCTCCACAGCACTCTTTTTTTAGTGCCTCAGATCCACACAACTACGTCTTAGGATAGGTGCAGATGCAGTGAGGAGGGTGCTGTGTCTGTCTCTTCAGGGCAAACATATTTTTTCTGTACCTGCTTCTGGCGTATTAATGAGCATGTGTCTCCTTTGGGAGACTGTTGTGAGGCTAAATTTAGGAAGGGCAGGAGGCAAATGTAATTATAGTGTGTCTGTGTTAACATTCTTATGTTAATGAATGTATCACCTTAATACTTTGCATAAGTGTATCAAAATGCGACAGACATGGGACTATTGGTGCTGGTGGCATGTCCTGATCTGTGGTGTTACAGTGGGGGGGGTGGGGGGAGGTGACGGCAACTGCAGAGCAGCCTCTGCTCACATAAACCAAGATTAATGCTACACAGAGGGCAACAGGATGTTGGCAACACTTGGAAGAAATACAGGCTGGCATTTTGGTGCCAACAGCATTATCTGGTTGCACAACAACAACAACAAAAACCCTTGCATGCAAGAGGAGCCCTGGTCCCACAGTAAAGACCTGTCTGAAAGCACCAGGAGTCCAACAGCGAATAAGCCAGGCTTCAGTCTATTGATCGAAATGGCCTAACCCTAAACCCAGTTATCTGAGAGTGGTAGGCCCCACCAAGCACAACAGGGCTTACTTCTGAGCCATATGCATAGCATTGCTCTGTAAATGTACAGTATCTCTTGTTGCTCTACTCTGACTACCTTCGTAAACAAATCAGCATTGAGATAACACCTTCCTTGGCTCATACTGAGCGTTTGCTGGGCATTTACGGGTGCCAGATGCATGCTGGGTGCTGCACAAAGCATACATGTGATGCAATCCCTGTGCATGGGGGGGGGGAGGCCAAGGTTTGAGCCACATGCTCCGCAAGGGGATAGGACGAGGTCAGGAGACAAATAAGAGATGATGTGATGACCAAAACCGTGAGCTGCAAGTCCCAAAGTTCCCTGTTGGAATCTCACCTCTGTAATTCTGTCACCAAGAAGGCAGCTTTAGGCAAGCACCTGTTTGTATGTGCCCCTCCCATCACAGTGTCAGTTCTACCATTTTATGCTTGTAAGGGGGGGGGGGTCTTGTGACTGTAGCTATGCCAAGTAGAATGACTTGTTCTCTGAAGAAAATTGTTGCTTGCACGTGTGGAAGCGGAAGAAAAGTGAATCAAAGTATTATATTCCCAGAACAGCTGCATGAATGTGCTCCCCACCTGCCTCCTTAGTCTGGCTCTCCTTCTGCCTGGTTGCGCCCTTGGTTTCCCCTTGGTTGGGGGAGCTATGGCCTTCAGCTGCACTCCACCACCCTGGGCAATTGGGCATGCTGCCTGGGGCTGATGGGAGCTGGTGCCTCAGGACATCGGAAGGGCACAGGTTCCCTGTCTTTGACATAAGGAGAGCCAGCCCTTGTGGGATGAATGACCAGAGTTCACACTTACAGCGGACTGAGGGCTCATCCCTGGGACTTGCCTCAGTCTTGATGCTCAACCCTGGGCTAGGTAAAAGTAGTGAGTACTTTCAGGAGTGTACAGAGTGCCTGTTGCTGCTAAGCAAAATCAGCTGGGGTTAGAACTAGAGGAGCTCCAAGGCAGAAGAGGCCCAAAGCAGCAGCTGCCTAGGTGAAGCCAGGGAAATGTGAACAGCAAGAGTCTAGTGGACGGGGTGTTTCTGTGCAGTAAACACTGCCCTCTAGTGCGTATTCCCTCAAAGGATGTGAACACTATGCTGAATGAAGCAAGGTGGTCATTTGCTTTCCCCCCTTTGGGATCAAAGGGCACTGAGCATTGCTAAACAGAGATGGGGAGACTGAGAGTCCTGCCTCCCCGTGCAAAGGACAAGACACCACTTCCTTCTCAATGGTGGGTCCTCAGCACCTCCACACCAGCCCTCGCCAATCTGGTGCTCTCCAAGATGTTGTTGGAACTGCAATTTCCATCAGCTCCAGCCAACACACCATCATGGGGGTGTTTCTGTGCTGGTAGGAATTGTAGTCAAACAAACAATGGGAGGGCACCAGGTTGACAAAGACTGCTCTATATCTTCTTTTCCTAGCAAAATAATATATGTGGTTTGTAGCATTTCACTCAGTTTTTAAAATACATATTTGTATATGTTTTTGAACTGTGAACTGGGTCAGAATTGGCCTGAATATAAGCCTCACTTTCCCCCCAAATTCCAACAATGAATGGTTAAAAGTGCGGCTTAAATTCGCAACCTTACAAAAATGGGCTTTTATGATATTGCTGCTGAAACAGACATACAGTAAAACAGAACAAAAAAATGTTTCATTGCCGAATTGCGAGCTTGAGGCTGTTCATTAGCCATTTATGGGTGTGAGTGTCTGCAGAATTGTAGCAACTGAATAGCAATTTGTGATTTTAGAGATTGTACGGTAACTTTTGCTTGCAAGTTCAAAGGCTTAAATTGGCTCAGTTACAATTCTACCAACCTCAGCGATTTTCAGCCTGTAACCCTATTTTAAGGGAGCGGCTTATATTCTGGGATTGTCTTTTTTTTCTCCCCCCCCCCCCTTTGAATTTTACAGGTGCGACTTATTTGCAGGTGCGGCTTATATTCAAGCCAATATGATATGTCCTGATCTGTGCATTTATTTGGGACATGCAGATCAGATTGGTTTGTATTGGAATTCATGTAGACTGAATTTCTCAAACATCTTCCTTCCATCCCCTAACCTCCAATGTAGAGGCAAAGAAAACACCAGGTATGTTCAAGTTGTGCTCAGTGAATTCATGGTATGAAAATGCCAAATGAACTGTCATTGCTCTGTGGTCTGTTACACCCTGACAAAAGAAATTGAAAGTGATAGTAATCAAGACCACAAATTCTTCCCTATGAGCCAGGAAGCAGCTTTGTACATGTACATAGAACAAATACACATACTTTCTAATTGCATGCCATCTCATCCCTTAGATCAGAAGTTCTCAAACTTTTTTCTCTGAGCCAGATTAAAAATTTGCTTGTGTCACACTGATTTTTTAAATTGATAATAAGTACTTTGGAAAACAAAAAGAAACAACTCTTAGCAGTGCTTGATATACAACCTAGAACACAACTACTTTATAATATGATCAGGGGACATCCAGAAAGTGTTAAAAAATGCAGCTACATAAGAACATGAATCATTCCCAAAATATAATAATGATTGTCCTTGAATCTTCCCACCACACATACCATCCGCTCCTGCTAGCAGCTAGAATAATATGATGCGCCACACCCTTGGAGAACCACTGCCCTAGATGTTCAAATATTTGGAACTGAATAACTGGTGTACATTAAAACACTTTGAGATGTAATTGGGATCTTTCCTGCTGACCAAAAGAGACCCCCATATTTTACTATGAGTGGCTTGATACAAGCTAGTAAAGCAAAACCTCAGCCTCTCACAATGGATAGGATTGGGAAACCTTATTACTGAGTGGGTGGGATGGTTGTATACTGTGTATGTGTGCATGTGCGTACACAGATTTGCCTATTTACAACTTTGGTCCTTGTAAACAAAACAACAGAGTAGATGCATCAGGTAAAAATAACAGTTAAGCGGGAGGGAATGATATAACTCTCAGATCACATGGGGAGGGGGGGAGGAGTACGTTACTTGCCATTAGTTATGCTATGTGCACGAAGCAATTGGTGTTGTCAGTACTTGCAAAGAATCTAGCAAAGGCGAATTCTGTTCTTAAGTTTATCTAGATTGGGTAATAGTGGAGAGCTAGGATGAGAGGTATGATGGTAAATTATTAAGTGCAGGAGCTCAATAGGACAGCCCTCATAGCCGTGGCTCCAAGAAGAGGCAAAGAGTGCAGGCAGCTGAGGTTCAAAAGGAAATGAAAGTAATGTCAGCCTCTGCTAGATTTCCTCCCTCATTCTTTAACTTCCTCTATTCTAAGCTGTTAAATCAAAAAACAAATACACTTGAAAGCCTCCTTATCACCTCATTCACTTGCCAGAAAAGAAGGCTTTGATACTTTGGTGCTCAGGCCGATAATCTTCCTGCTCTTAAAAGTCATGGAGCTGCACTCTGTCCCCCATTCTGATTCCATTACACCGCTGGCCTATATTACTCCCCCCCACACACTTTCTGGAATAGGAATCAGTTTAACTGATGAGGGGTAGGGTTGCCAGCTTTTCAATCTGCCTCTGCTGCTGTACCTTTAACATTCACTAAATTTGCACACTAAATTTGCGCATCCGCATATTGCAAAAAAGTTCTCTTGTTGATTTCTGCGGATCATGCAAGCCAGATTTTTTTAAAAATAATATTTATTACTTTTTAAAAAGGAAAAAGAGAGAAAAGAGGGGGGGAAAGAACAAGAGCAAGAAAAAATAAAACAATACAATACAATATATAAACCATACAAAACACAACCTCAACACATCACCCAACACAATGAACTAAACAAAACAAAACAAAAACAATTTAAAAACATATATCATACTTTTTCCATATTCTAACTTTCATTTCCTTATATCATCGACCTCCTCTCACCTCCCTCTTTGTATTCCACTTCCATTAATTGTTTTAGCAATTCCTTTCCATCTTTCTCCATTTTCTATCATATAAATGTCTTAACATATTTTTAATCTTATTTCCATTAAAATTAATATACTTATTTAAGCTTAACTCTTAAAGCATTTCTACTAAGGCTATAAAAATTCATTCCAACATTTTCCTGTCACTCATTAATTTTACAATATTTTTATATATAACTTTAAATCTTCCAATCTTCTTCCACCATCTCCTCTCCCCGGTCTCGGACTCTGACAGACACTTCCGTCCACTCCATACAGTCCATCAACCTGGAGATCTTATGTCCGAGGCTCTTAACTCTTTTCCACATCCCTTCTGCAGTTCTTCATATTCTTTGATGCTAAAGAGCAGATCTCGAGGAAACTCCAATCCAACAACACCTCCACTCCCTCTCGACAGGTCAGCCAAATTTCCACAATTAAAGCTAGGATCCATAAAGTATTTCAGGGCATATTTCAAAATTCCTCCAACTCCAAAGGCCCCCCAAGCTCCAATTTCCTCCTGACCCAAGTCCATATTCCAAAAGTCAGTTAATCCCTGCATAGAGGGATCTTTCCAACTTTCCTTTTCCAGTCCAGGCCAGGCTCCGATCTTCAGAGTCTGACTTTTTCTAGTTTCAATCATAAAGGGCCTCAACTTATGGTCTTCGATTTGCCTCTGTAGGACTAAGGCTCCCCCTTGTATTGCTTTAGGTTCGACAACAGCAACTTTCTCCTCCTTTTCAGCAATTTGTCCTGCTAAAATAGGTTCCTGTGTCAAATCCTGAATAATTTCTGTATTGGTGTTCACTTTTGGTCCCAAAATGTCAGTTTTAGTAATCATATCATCCAATTTTTTATGAAGCTGTTCCAGCAAATAGTTTATCTTGCAAAATGCAGTTACTAAGGCTTCTCCTGTCGACATTCTCGAACGTCCAAGGTCAATCTCTTGTTCCCACACTTCTTATCAAGCAGCTGGAGATTTCCCAGCTCCACTCTTGTAACAGTTTCAAAAGCTCCCTCTAGAGGGAAACAGTCTCCACTTGTATCAATCCTTTCAAAGAAAGTTCAAAAAGTAAAGTTGGTTTCAATTTTCAGTTACTTTTCCTCCCTTTTAAACGCAGAAGCGGACAATGGAAACAATATATTTCTCTTATTCAATCGACTGTCAACATCCGTTCTCATCGCTGTCAATGAACTCTCCCAAAACGTCAATCACTGTCAGTCCGTTCCCAGGTTCAGAGCAGTGGCAATTTAATTCTAATCACTCTCTCCTTCAGGATACACGGTCCAAAATTTCCCCCCTCTTCTCCTGCTTCCAAGGGGGGTCTAATAATTTCAATCGATGGAAGTTTAATCCTTTAATCCTTTACTTTAAGACCTTAACTTGCAAGCTCTTTGTTTCAGTCTATTTACAAAAGGGGAAGGCGGACTTCCTGTTTTGAACCTTCCCCGTTCGATGTCAAATTAAGGTATTTAAAGATCCAATTTTCCGTACTACTCACGGGTTGTTATTTAAAGTCCAATTGTCCACAGGAAAAAGTCAGCGCTCTCCGGCAGCAGCAATGCGGCTTCACTCCGTGAAAGAAGCAGTCGATTCAAAGCACCGCGCCGCTCACCCCTCGTCGCTCCGGATCCCCAAAACAGGGTTTCCCCGCGAGTAGGGGAGGTGCAAAGGGTGCCACCCGAATCCCAAGTTCACAAGCTTCTTCCGCCTGTGATTTCAGTGGGTCTCCGCCTTCGCCGTGGCAGTTCAGACCCTACTTTTCACGGAGCAAGTTCCTCCCGTTCGGAGGAGCTCTGCCATTGCCGGAGGCGCTAACCCACAAGTCACAAGCCAGATTTTTGTGTTGGCAATGCTGAGCTGGAGAAGACAAAAGTTCTTATTTCTGTGCCTTTCTTGGTTCCCTTCCTACCACAGGTTGTGGATAGATTTTCTGAGCAAGTTCAAACAGTGATAGAACTTAGTAAGAGAAACTGACAAACGAGTGGCCTGTGTCAGTTGATGTATTTGAGGGTGTTTCTTTTCTATACAAATGGCCACAGTATGAATTACTGTAAGCTGGGAAGGTACAGGGATGTTTGGACTCTTTGATGGGCTGTGGCTGCATTCACTAACACCCATTGCCAAGGTGCCAACTTGAACAAAAAAATTGGGGGGGGGGGCAGGTAAGCCCAGCCCTGCATAACTGATCACATGATGCGGTGCATGCACACCATTTGCATGGCAATACCCATCACCTTTGGGAGGTCCCAGTCCCCTCAAATATTTTATGGGGGGGGGCAAAGACCCCTTGGCCCCTAGGAGTTGGCTCCTATGCCCATTGCAATGGGGGCAGGGAAATAGCAGGTTCCAAGTCCTTTCATTCTTGTTTGGTTTCTCCTGCTGTTTTGCTAAATTGTAACGATTTGCGGGTGGCGCTGTGGGTTAAACCACAGAGCCTAGGACTTGCCGATCAGAAGGTCAGCGGTTTGAATCCCCACGACGGTGTGAGCTCCCGTTGCTCGGTCCCTGCTCCTGCCAACCTAGCAGTTCGAAAGCACGTCAAAGTGCAAGTAGATAAATAGGTACCGCTCCGGCGGGAAGGTAAACGGCGTTTCCGTGCGCTACTCTGGTTCGCCAGAAGCGGCTTAGTCATGCTGGCCACATGACCCGGAAGCTGTATGCCGGCTCCCTCGGCCAATAAAGCGAGATGAGCGCTACAACCCCAGAGTCTGTCACAACTGGACCTAATGGTATTTATTATTTTATGTACTTTGCTCTTTTGATGAGTCTGTTCATTTAAAACAAAATTGATATAGGCTGAAAAATGATTTTCTAAAATGGTCTGAGATTGAATAGTTCCTTCAGAGGGAAGCGCCGTCTGGATCACTTTGCGTCTCTTCCCCCTCCGCCCGCACCAGCTCCACACCAGCTCTCAAAGATCTTGCCAACAAAAAACCAGCATTTAACATGTTAACTCAAATGCTCTCCCTCCCCCTCCCCTGCCCAGCCCGGGATTTCCGTGGAAGGCGATCAGCTGACGGAGGGGGAGAAAAGGAAGAGCGACGCCTCGCTTCAAGGGGGGGGGGAGATCACCGCCCCCCCCCCGCTGGAAGAAGTGGGTGTGTTGCGCGTGGAAGGAGAGACGTTTGCGGGAAGAGGAGAGAAGGAGGCGGAGATGGAGCGCGACGTGTGAGTGGAGCTCTGGGGGGCGGGGGCTCTGGCCCGGAATGCCTGCAAAACGGGGCCGGGACTGCCCGGAGAAAGGAGCGGGGAGGCAGGAGAGGGCGAGGCTGCTCGGGGGCCGGCCACTTTCCGGGGGGCTGGCAGGGGGTTGTGCCCCCCCCCCCCGAGCGTGCATGATGCGCTGGCTTGGTACGTTCCCCAGAAATGCGGGGCTTCTCTCTAGGCCAGGAGTCGCGGCGCTGCTGACTCGCAGAAACCATCCCGCCCCCCCCCCCCCCGCTGCCAGCGCAATGGAGAACCTGGGAGCGGGGAAAGGGCGGATCCATGGAACCCTTTCAAAGCCCAAACACGAAACAGGAAAGCAAGGCAGGAAGAAGAATAATAATAATACAATTACTTTATTAATGAACTTCTAAACCTCTGTCTCAAGGCAGTTAGCTGGGGAGGATCACGCATATTGCAGCCATCTGCTAAGCTGAGGACTTTCTCTTCTGGGGCTCGTTGGCCCGGCCTGCTGGAATCGCAGCCCCTCCCTCTTTCTTATTCATGGCTGATTCAAGTGTCCCATGGCAGGGCTTTTTTCTTGAATTCCTGTTGAGAGCCATGTACAGACCCCTCCACCCCCGCCTATTTCCCCATCCTTCTCATTCCCTCACTTGAGTTCTTCAGTGTTTTATAATGTGCAGTAAAATATGTACACAGGAAGCAAAACTCATTTATGTTGTTTGTCCAGGGTGTTCTTAACTCTGTGCCTGTGGAGGAAGTAGTGGTAGAAAGAGAAAAGAGAAGACTGGTTGGGAAAGAAAGTGACTGGAGCAGGACTGGAGCAGGAGCAGGCACTGGTTTTGTGCAGAAGCAGCATGCCTCTGGACAAAGAACTGAAGACCCATCCTTTCTAGTTTTTGTTTGCAAGCAGCAGGAGCAGTGGCATAGCATGGGTTGCTGGTGTCCAGGGCAGGGCAAATGTTGTGCCCCCCGGGGACTGGGCAGCTGGGGTGGCTCCGGAAGACGGCAGGAGCTCAGCAGGGAGCCTGCTGTGGGGGCGCCTGGTTGCACCCGTCTCATAATTTTGTGCCCGGGGCCACCGGCCCCTAGCCCCCCTCCCACTACGCCGCTGAGCCACACTTGGAATCAAGAGCAGCAGGTTAGTCATAGGGTTGACATATTTTGAAGAGCAAAATGAGGATGCTATGACGGCCATTCAAAGCAAATAAATGCAATTTGTCTCAAATTTTACCCCTGAAAAAGAGGACGTGTCCTGGAAAAAGAGGTCAAGCCTAGGACAGGCCCGGGTCTTGTTCAGAAAGAAGGTGCTTAGGACCTCTAAGTCCCTTTACTTCTCCTGTCAGTGACTGGGCACTCAGGCCTGCCTTGAAGTCTCACATCTTGGGCTTTGCTTTGTAATCTGCACTGTGTCAGGACTGGTTGGGGTTACTGAGTGTTGAGGCGAAGACAGTCTGGACATGCTCAATGGCACATATGTTACTTTTGCCCTGGCAAGCCACTCCTTGAGATGACTCAATAGGAGGGTCAAAGCCTGCCTGCTCCAAAGGGGGAGGCGTGGAAGTTGGACTGCATCTTCCCTCCAGGGTCGGGTGGCGTAACTTTTGCATCTTGTTGCGGCATTTCCTATAGGCGCCCAGAGCAGCCATTTCTTACCTGGGAGAAAGTAAAGGTGTGCTGGGGAAAGGGGTTGCTGTGCCTTCTGCTCACAGCCTTTGCCAGTTGTATACCCTTCTATTTTGTATCTGGGGACTTTAGTGGGAGCCACTGAGAACCAAAGCTATCGTGATAACCCACCCTTTTACATGCTTAATCATAGCCACTCTGGAATTCCAAGTTTTGGAGGGGAGGGGTTGCACTGGAATGCAATAGAGAGCCCAGAAAGCGGCTTTTAGACAATTAGGCAGATATTCCAGGACTGAAATCTGGGGCTGAAAGCAGGATATGAGGCAAAGTCTTGCTTAGGATGAAACAGCACAAAACATGTTGAAATGGACCCGCCTTGAGCTCTGGTGGCAGCTGCCCTTCCCTTCCAACGTTTCTCCTTTACCTGCTTCCTCATATGGGGTGGGGGGTGTTAATCTTCACCCCTTTCTCCAAGTTGGTTGCCTCCTTCATGTTTTGATGAGAAAACAGCAGGGCTTTTGAGGGGAGGGGGGAGGGAGAGGGGCTATTATAGGAAGAAATGTGGACCCGGGTTTCTCATCCTCTTCAGCGTCTCTCTCTTGAGTCACATAGGGGAGGGTGGTTGGGAGAGGCAGAAACTTGCTGCTTTCATCCTGATCCCTCTGGGTTGCCTCTCTTTGCTCTGAACTCTGCAGGCCCAACGGTCCTTCCTGCTCCTCCTGTGCAGCTTCCCTAGCAGACCCTTCCTTCTGACCTTATGTGACCCAGGCAGCTCAGTGTGCATGCTTACCAACATGTACATACTCTCCAGTCTTCCCTGCCTCCCATCAGGTACGCCCCCAAGTGCTCACCTTCGGAGCCTTTCAGGTGAGACTTGCTTTTGCCCCAGAAGCTTCCCCTCCTGCAGCTGGAGGGGAAGGGGCAAACTGCTGGCTAAGAGAGGCGTGGGATTGGCAGAGACTCACAAGGCTGCCAAGAGAGTTCCATGCCATGTTGCACATGCAGCTGTAGTCAACCAAAGACCTGCACATCAGTTTTCCTGGAGGGTGAAGGACCCCTTCGAAACATCACTCCATGTGTATTGCAGCCTAGCCCTGCTGACCCTTCACCCTCAGCCCTGGTGCCCTGCACTTCTGACCAGGATCCCTCTGCTCCACTCCTCCTGAGGAACAAGTACCTCAGCTTGTTGTTGGCATTGTTGGCTTTCTCTAGGCTAGTTCCCTGCTTTTTCTGTCTCACCTACTGTAGCTTTTGTCTCCTTGATCCCTGAATACCTCCCCACCCAAGTGCTTTCTTGCTCTTTCATGCCAGACGGCCCTCAGTTCTGTGACCCGCCAAGTGTTCTGCTGCCTATCTCTTCCTGCACCTGGAGCTGCTGTGGCCTCTAATCCTTGTCCCCAGGGAACTGCTGCTCTCTGTTTCTCTTTCTCTTTCCCTCCCTCTCCCCCCCTTTCCATGGCCCAGTGTGTGGCTGAGTCTCTTCGTTTGGCCAGGGGGTGTTGCTATGTTTTTTTTCTGTTTGTTCAGTGCTGTCCTTCTTTTTCTTGACTTTGTGTTTTTTCTTCTCTTCCTTCCCCTCTCTCTGCCCATCCATCCACCCACTCCTTCTGGCACATTCCTTCCATCTGTGTCCACACATATCTCTTCCTTCATTTATTTCCCTACACACATCTCCCTCTCTCTCCCTCTCTTTCTGTCTCTCTTTCTCTCTCTCTGTTGCTCCGTCTCTCTGCTGCCTTCTGTAGGTCGTCCACGTGTCCCACTCTGCACCAGTACTGCTGTTCTGCTCAGTCGCTTCTCCACTCGCAGCTAGCTTCCCCTGCCAGGCACACAGGCTGCAGGTAAGCCACTCACACCCACTACCCGCAACTTGCGCACTCCAAGCCATTCCCATGTCTCAACATGCTATGCTTATCCACAAAATCCAGCATTTCCTAGACTTCCTGGTTCCCATGACAGCCCTGAGGGTTGGGTTGCTTGTAGCTCCCTAGGATGTAGGAGGCTGGGGGGGTGTCATAGCACAGTGGTGGAGCCCCTGCTTGGTATGCAGCAGCTCCCAGGCCCTGGCATTTCCAGGTAGGGCTGGAAATGCCAACCTCCTGGCCACTTTAGACAATCCTAAGCTTGATGGGCCAGTGCTGTTGCTCAGTGCTAGGCAGCTTCCTTTGTTCTCAACATCAGGCGGAATGGGCTGGATTTCTGGGGTCTTTCCCCAGCAATAGCAGAATGTTCTGGGAAAAGAGCCAAGATTATGGAGGTACTGCTCTCAGCTGTAGATAGTTACTTCAGCTGCGGTGAAGCGAGATGCCTTTGGTAGTTCCCCTCCTCTGCTCTGCTGTCACTGCTGCCAGGGGGCTCTGGAGGCTGGCCTTAGGCCCACAGGGAGTTAGCAGGCGCCCAGCAAGACAACTGGTGTTGGCCTTGTGAACCTGTGGGGCTTTTGTCCCCATAAAAGGAAATACTGGATTTCATTTCCTCCATGCTTGCAACATCCCTTTGCATTTGCCTTACCTGTGTTTCTCAAACTTGGGTCCCCAGCTGTTGTTGGACTACAACTCCCGTCATCCCTAGCAAGCAGGACCAGTGGTCAGGGATGGTGGAAGTTGTAGTTCGACAACAGCTGACGACCCAAGTTTGAGAAACACTGCACCCCTGCCGCAGCTCACTCCACCCTAGACCCTGCTGATCTCCGTTAACATCTTAACACAAACTACCTTCTCCCTCACACCAGGCTGCAGCCTCAGGTTACAAAATAAGGACACTCTCATCTCTGTTTATGCCATGGAGATAAAGAAGCTGGGGTGTGGGCCCATTTTGTGCTCTGGGGCTAGTTTTGACAAGGGGGCTTCAGCTCACGCAGAGACTGTGTGTGTGGATGCATGCAAGTGTTTGCAAGAGCCTAAAGCAAGTGTGTCACACAGAAGCTGTGTGAGCAAGACTGAATGTGCAAATGAGTGATCATAAAATGACATGGTCCTTAGCGAGTGTGTTGAGGAGTTTCAGCAGGCCTGCCCAGAGCTGCTGTCTCTCTGTCTGTCTTTTTTTCTTTTCCTGATCTTCAACAGCAGTTTGATATACAGACATTAAGTACCGTATTTTTCGCTCTATAACGCACACCTGACCATAACACGCACATCGTTTTTAGAGGAGGAAAACAAGGGAAAAAACATTCTGAATGAAACAGTGGATGTATCATTTTTGGGCTTCATGCTGTGGCCACAGACATGTGATCTGATGGTGAATTTGGGGTGACCCAATGCAAAGATCCTGAGTATCCCTGTGGATCCATGCTTTGTAACCACGTTTTTGCACCATTGCAGCCCCAGGCAACAGTGGGTGCGTGATTTTTTTGGTGCAGGCTGTAGCCATGGACATGCTATGTGATCTGATGGTGAATTTGGGGTGACCCAATGCAAAGATCCTGAGAATCCCTGTGGATCCATGCTTTGTAACCACATTTTTGCACCATTGCAGCCCCAGGCAACAGTGGGTGCGTGATTTTTTTGGTGCAGGCTGTAGCCATGGACATGCTATGTGATCTGATGGTGAATTTGGGGTGACCCAATGCAAAGATCCTGAGAATCCCTGTGGATCCATGCTTTGTAACCACATTTTTGCACCATTGCAGCCCCAGGCAACAGTGGGTGCGTGATTTTTTTGGTGCAGGCTGTAGCCATGGACATGCTATGCGATCTGATGGTGAATTTGGGGTGACCCAATGCAAAGATCCTGAGAATCCCTGTGGATCCATGCTTTGTAACCACATTTTTGCACCATTGCAGCCCCAGGCAACAGTGGGTGCGTGATTTTTTTGGTGCAGGTTGTAGCCATGGACATGCTATGTGATCTGATGGTGAATTTGGGGTGACCCAATGCAAAGATCCTGAGGATCCATGTGGATCCATGCTTTTTAACCATGTTTTTGCACCATTGCAGCCCCAGGCAACAGTGGGTGCGTGATTTTTTTGGTGCAGGTTGTAGCCATGGACATGCTATGTGATCTGATGGTGAATTTGGGGTGACCCAATGCAAAGATCCTGAGGATCCATGTGGATCCATGCTTTTTAACCACGTTTTTGCACCATTGCAGCCCCAGGCAACAGTGGGTGCGTGATTTTGGGGGGGCAGGCTGTAGCCATGGACATGCTATGTGATCTGGTGGTGAATTTGGGGTGACCCAATGCAAAGATCCTGAGGATCCATGTGGACCTATGCTTTGTAACCACATTTTAAGTGGGGAGCGAAGGAAAAACAAATAAGGGACATGAGAGGGGTGTGCAGAGAAGCAGCTGGCTAAGAATGCAGGAGAGGGATTTAACGGGAGGGAGGAAAGAAAGGCAAAAGTTTCCCCCCACCCAAGCCAGCTATCTCTCTCTCTCTCTCTCTCTCTCTCTCTCTCTCCCTCTCCCTCTCCCTCTCCCTCTCCCTCTCCCTCCCTCCCTCCCTCCCTCCCTCCCTCCCCCTCCCTCCCTCCCCCCTCTCTCTCCCTCCCCCTCCCCCTCCCCCCTCTCTCTCTCCCTTTCCCCCTCTCTCTCCCTCTCCCCCAGCAGCACAGAAGCACAGAGAGGAATTCCCCTCTGCTTGCCTGGAGGGGAGGGGCTTTCCCTGCTCTTTGTTCCGTTTCAGCAAACACAGCAATGAAACAGAGGTGGGTGGGCAGTAAGACCCTGAGGCAGAATGCAGGAAAGCAGCCACTTCCTCTTTTCAGTTTTCCCTTCTCCGTGAAGCGCCGCAATTTGATTTTTGCCTGATTTTTCGGCTCCAGGGACCACACATTCGCTCTATAACACGCACAGACATTTCCCCTTCCTTTTTAGGAGAAAAAATCTGCGTGTTATAGAGGGAAAAATACGGTAGATGTAACTTTTCCTTGTATGGAGATAAGAAGAGATGGCCAGCTTTTGAACTGTCCCCCTTCTTGCTGTGGCTTGATCTGCAGCAATTAGCATGGCAGGTGGGAACATGGATCTCTGTGCCATGAGAAATGCCGCCTGCTAAATCCTGGAGTTCAAAGTGAAACCACAAAGAGATAAGTTGGGGGCTGGGTAGATGGGGGAATGTTTCACGTACTTAATGTCTACCTGTTAGACTGCTGTGAAAAGCAGAGGTTCCCTGCCAGAAAAGAAATTGGCAGCATTATGACTTTTTGTGGGGGCAGGTGTAACTCTGAACAAGTCTACTTCCTACATTCATAACAATCTCTCTGTAGCAAATAGCCATAGCCAAATGCAAAAGAGGACAGGCTCCTACAGCTATCACTGTTTGGAAGACGGGATTCCAGCAGGTGCTGAAATTGCCTTTTCTACACAACTCTGATGGGTTCAAGGGTCCCCTCTTCTCTGGCCTTTGGCCATGCTGATAGGAAAGCTGCCTTTTCCACGTAACTTTAAGGGGGAAGAAGATCCATGTTCTCCTTTTTACACATCACAGCTAGCAGAGCTTTCCTGGTTGCTAACACCCCCCCCCCCCAGCTTTTAACAGCTGTGTGACAAAGGAGAGATTCAGCTTTCTTCACCTGCTGAATTTCTGTTTATCATACAACTATTAATTATACAATAGCTGGGCAAGCAAAAGTAATAGAGGAATAGAAACAGACAGCTCATGTGCATAACGAGTGGTTGTGACGGACTCTGTGCATACATCTGCCAGACCTGCAGAGTTTGTGGCCCATCACAGCCTTTAATGAGAGCTCCACCTCTCTTTTAAATCAGAAGCAGTGAAGGCAGTGAAGGACCTGTGTGAGTATCTGGAGGTGGTTGGTGGATGGATGGTGGCTAACAGATTGAGGTTGAATCCTGACAAGACAGAAGTACTGTCTTTAGGGGACAGAGGGCGGGCAGGTGTGGAGGCCTCCCTGGCCCTGAATGGGGTAACTGTGCCCCTGAAGGACCAGGTGTGCAGCCTGGGAGTCATTCTGGACTCACAGCTGTCCATGGAGGAGCAGGTCAATTCTGTGTCCAGGGCAGCTGTCTATTAGCTCCATTTGGTACACTGGCTGAGACCCTACCTGCCCACAGACTGTCTTGCCAGACCTTTAAAGCCCTAAACGGCCTCAGTCCTATATACTTGAAGGAGCATCTCCACCCCCATTGTTCAGCCCGGACACTGAGATCCAGCTCCAAGGGCCTTCTGGCGGTGCCTGCTCTGCAAGAAGTGAAGTTACAGGGAACCAGGCAAAGGGCCTTCTTGGTAGTGGTGCCTGCCCTATGGAACAACCTCCCATCAGATGTCAAGGAGATAATTATACAACCTTTAGAAGACATCTGAAGGCAGCCCTGTATAGGGAAGCTTTTTAATCTTTAATGTTTTATTATGTTTTTATATATGTTGGAAACCACCCAGAGTGGCTGGGGCAGCCCAGTCAGATGGGCGGGGTACAAATTTTATCATAATCATCATCATCATCATCATTATTATTACATATATCTCACTATGGCTGATAATCCTTATGAGGCTCTAAACAATGTCTTTTGGGCCCCCATGTATGCCAAGTGGTCCACATTCAGTCATACTTTGTGCAGAGCTGGTCTAAACTGTAGGCTGGTTTGGACATAATACATGTATTTTGGTCCTTGTTCATAGGGCTTCACCTCCCCAGTATGAGCTAAGATAGAGAAACTTAATGACTGAGCCAGCACAGATGACTAGTAACATCCCGTAATTTCAGCAACTTTTCATGTTTCTTTGCAAGATAGTCTATCTCAGGAAAAGCAGTAGTGCTTGTTTTGGGGCAAAAAAAGTTTTGTGAAAACTACCCTAATGTCATGTGTAAATATGGTCATGATTGTAAGTTTTGTGATGGAGAATCTGTGGCCCTCTAGATGTCTCTAGGCTACAGCTCCCGTCATTTCTGTTTACTGGCTATGCTGGTTGAGGCTGATGGGAGCTCAAGTTCAACAACTTCTAGAAGGCCACAGGTTAACCACTCCAGGTGTACAGGAAAGTAAGTAAAAAATTCAGTACTGCACATGAATTACAATTGCCAAACACAACTGTACAATTCATTTCGCTTGTGTTCACGTGGACAAGGCAGTGCTAATTGCTTCTGCATTTTTTTAAGCAGTTGGCTTAACCATGCAGTTCAGTTATGTTATGTATATGGCTTTATGTATTCCGTTTCTGCTACACAGAAGGTATCCCAGGTCTCTCTGTGTTCTAGAATCATTTATGGTGGACAGAGGATAGCATTCTCATAGGCAAGTCTGTGGCCCTCCAGATGTTCTTGGACTACAACTCCAGATGTTCTTGGACTACAACTCCTTGACCATTAGCCAGGCTGGCTGGGACTGATGGAGTCCAAGTACACCTGGAGGGCCACAGGTTCCCCATTCTTGGTTTAGGAATAGAGAGTTGAACCAGACCTTCTGAGAGGCAAAGTGAGTTGGCTGCTTCAGGTGGGAGGGGCCACTAGCTCAGCAGTAAGAGCAAGTGCAGAAGTTCTCTGGTTCAGGCCCTGTCATCTCCAGTTGAGCAACCTCAAGTTGCAAGGCTTGAAAGAACTGGCAAGCCACTGAGAACTGGAGAAGATCACACCAAGCTGGATGGACCCAGTGGTCTGACTTGGTATGGCAGCTGCATATGCTTATATGAATTCCATTAAGGGCTGCAGAGCCCTTGGGCAGAAAAGTGTCCCAAGATTGTTCCCATGTCAGTATGTGGACGAGAATGCCCAGGGGCGAGTGGGGGCAGCTCCAACGCCAAAGTGGCTTGGGCTGATCCTGCTTTGTAAAGCTCTTTTCTCATCTTAACCTTCAAGTTAAATTACCATTCATTTAGCCTTCATTTTCTGAACAGACACTTATATATAACACAGGGGATTATGGGAGCTGCAGTGCAGGGAGACTATGGGATGCTATTGAATGTCTTGTCTGTCACAGGATTGTGGAGTAAAGGTTGAGACTTTTTTGTCCATTTTTTTGTCCCCAAGACATAATCAATTTGTATAAGATGACACGCTGGACGTGGTAATATTTGGTGCAGACAGAATCATGGGATCAGTTTCCACAGAGTTCATGTATCCAAGAAACAGTCAAGCATTATGAGCATTCACAAACTTTTGTCTTGATTTGGCTCCAGCTACTATTTGGAACAAAAATTGCAAAGAAATTATGAGGAAAATGCAGGGCCTGGTAACTCTGGGATATCATTGCCTTGACTTGACCATACAAGGTTGTGTAGTGGAGTTTTGAATATGATTCTCCCTCACTCACTTTCTGAGTAGAATGTCTTACACAAAATTTTAAAAGAACAGTACCAAAAGAATAGTGCAGAAGAGAGTCACCAGCTTTATTTTTCTGGCAGGGGCTCCTGTGACATTCATTAGGTGAAGCTTTCTCCCATCACTGCATCTGCCTGCCAATAAAAAATTCACCTGCTGAATTTCTGTTTCTTGTGCTGCTAGGAGGAAAAAATAAACGACAGCCTGATCTATGTGCACTGATGCCCAGAAATAACCCTGTGGAAGGACTCAGGACTGCTTGCCTTTGCTCTTGTGAACAGAATGAGAGGAGTGGGGAGAGGAGAGAATGAATAAATGGATGGATGGATGGATGGACGATAATGAATATTAATAAGACAGTGATCTATTCTGTAAACAAAGTGTGATGGTGCAGTAGTATTTGAATGAATCGTGTAAGAGAAAAGTGGAATTAAGTTGGCAGGCAGGATAGTTAAACGAGGATTTATTTTGGGTTGTCAGGCTGCAACCCAGAAATCCATGCTGTACCCTTAAGCAAGGCAACTGGTTCCTTTCCCTGTCCTGTGTCACACACTTGGAGGCTAGGTTCATTACAGTATTGGGGGAGGGCAAGAGAACTGAGGGGGGAAGTGGCAGGAGAAAACACCCCCCATTTCCTCTGTTGCATTAAAGGTACAATGCAGAGTTCCAGGATGTGACCTGGAGTCAGCAGTCAGCTTGGTCAGTGGCCAGGGATGATGACAGTTGTAGTATAACACCATTTGGAGGATGAAGAATGATGGGAAAATTGTAGGTGCATTCTCTTTTGTGATTTGGAGAATTCTGTTAAAGAAATGGGGCTTTCCCTGGGTTTTGGCTTAGCAATCTTTAAATGGGTTGTGGGGAGAAATGAAAAGCCAAAGGTTTGTTAAGTTTCCCTGCTTGCCTTCCAGCTTGAAAGATGCATCACATCAGCATCTCCACTCCAGCCATCACCCTGCTGTCCCCCCCCCCACCGGCAATGGAGGGTTTGTCTGCAGGATTATAATCCTTCTCTGTCTGTCTGTCTGTCTGTCTGTCTGTCCCCTTCCCATTTTCTAGGGATGATGACGAGGCTGAGGACGTCCACCAGTTTTGTTGCCCTGCCTCTGAGTGCAGCAGCCCCTCCTCTAGGTAACCTGGAGGGGGTGCCACCATCCCCCTTCCACGTCTTGCACTTCTAACCTGGACCCTGAGACCTCACTACACCAGCTTCAAACCCTGCCCCCCCCCGCACCCCAGGGATGGGCTCAGAGGCCGTTCCAGAGACACCCTTTCCCTCCTGCATAGATCAAAGGAGGGGTTCATGGCAAACAGTTCCTGCCTTTACTCAGCTATGAAGCAGGCAGGTTCATCTCATTTGTCATCTCTGAGTTTGGTCTTTCGCAGTCTCTGTTCTCTTGCTCTTTGCATCCTTTTGTATTTTGATATTTTGGTTCTTCGGTTGTGTGAGCTTTCTTACTAGCTCCTATGCCCTTAATAATCAGCCCAGCATACAGAAATTTAGCAGGGGAAGTATTTGTCATCTCCATGACAAAGGGTGGGGGGAAATGTCACTTTAAAAAATTTATTTGCAGCAAGAGCAGGGGCCGTAAACAATAGCAACAAAAGTACTTCTCCATTTGAACTTGACTATCAACCACCTTCCCCCACAACGGGGGGGCGGGTGTTGCTTTGACCTCTACTTTTGTGTCAGTGACACTCCCTCACTGTTCCAGACTTTGGTTTTGAGCTTTGAATTGGCTTTTTGAAACCCCAGATTGCCAACATTTCTGCAATTGACCCTGTCTTAAACAGCTATCTGATAGGCAGAAACATACCGGGGACTCCTACATTTCTCTCTGGTGGGGGCTGCTTGCAGGAGCCTGGCTGATACAAAGGTGGCAACCCAGTTTCACTCTAGCTCCCCGCCCCTTTCTGGTCATCTTTAACCCTCTTAAGTTTTGGTTTAGCTAATCTCTACTGTCCATATAGGGACGCAGGTGGCGCTGAGGGACGCAGGTGGCGCTGAGGGACGCAGGTGGCGCTGAGGGACGCAGGTGGCGCTGTGGGTTAAAGCCTCAGCGCCTAGGGCTTGCTGATCGAAAGGTCGGCGGTTCGAATCCCTGCGGCGGGGTGCGCTCCCGCTGCTCGGTCCCAGCGCCTGCCAACCTAGCAGTTCGAAAGCACCTCCGGGTGCAAGTAGATAAATAGGGACCGCTTACCAGCAGGAAGGTAAACGGCGTTTCCGTGTGCGGCTCTGGCTCGCCAGATGCAGCTTTGTCACGCTGGCCACGTGACCCGGAAGTGTCTCCGGACAGCGCTGGCCCCTGGCCTCTTAAGTGAGATGGGCGCACAACCCCAGAGTCTGTCAAGACTTGCCCGTACGGGCAGGGGTACTTTTACCTTTACCTTTTACTGTCCATATCTTGACTTTAGATCTCCTTTTATCACTCAAACTTGCTTCTGCCATTCTGTTGTAACATTGCTAAAAAAGAAAGAAAAGAGGACATGCTGCTTGCTGCCAACGCTTCCCAGTGGTCGTGCTTGCTTTGCTTCCTAAACCCAGACATGGTTGAGTTGCCAGTTTCTACAGTGCCCCTTCTCCTCTGCCTCTAACAGCAGCTGGCAGGCAAAAGTTAAGCTGGTGAGACTTTTCTTGGTGGGGGTAAGGAGATGGGGAAAGCTTCACTTACTATTTATAGCTGGCATAAAAGGCACTGGAGCAGGGCTGTTTCAAAAGCTGGCAGCCCTACTGATTTGTGAGGGAGTTGGTTGTGCTAAGGGGCTTGGTCCCAGAGGAGGCAGCGATGGCCACCAACTTGGATGGCCTTAGAAGAGGATTGGACAAATGCATGGAGGAGGAGAAGGCTGTCAGTGGCCACTCACCTCTGTGGCTTTGCTCTGCGTCCACGGCTGGAGGCAGAGAGGCTTCTGAATGTCAGTTGCTGGAAACCACAGGAAGGGAGAGTTGCCCTTGGGCTCGTTTCCCACATGCATCTCGTTGGCCGGTGTGAGAATAGAAGGCAGGACTAGATGTGCCCTTGGTCCCTCTGGTGTCTTAGTGGTGTGGAAGGTGCCTTTCGCAGTCCAAGGAGCAGTCTTCTCAAGCCAGTCTGCAGGTTCAGAGGATACAAATCCTACTTAAGGGGCTGCATAGGAGGCCGACACTTGAAGGACAGAGTCTTGCTTGGAAAATGAAGCTGGATAGAATTTTATTTGACCTTTAACCTGTAACTAAATCTTGAGTTGACCTTTCAGCTCCTGCGTCATTTTTGACGCCCTTTGTAAAAGCTGACCTGTATTCTGATGTTTAGTATTTGCTGTTGGTTGTTTGGTCTGTAAGAAACATGGTTCAGGCACCAATCCTGACCACACTTCATTCATTCAAGGAAGTGCTCATTTACTTGGGGGATGGGACAGGTTCTGAACTCATAATTTCACTTTCTGCAGTGTGTCCTTGCATCATGGCTGTGGTGGTCTTCTAATCTCTTCACACATTACATTTTAAAATTGTGAAAAGCAAATGTTACAGCTGCTGCATCAGGCAGGCACACTTACTGGGAGGCTCTGGCTTCCTGCTGAGTCTACCCTGTACACTTTTACTGCCACATAATGGGGAGACTGCCCCACCCCTGGTCTTGTCTCTGGAACGGACTCTGCCAAATATCCCTAACCTCCCCCAACCTTTTGCTCCAATCTCAGTTTACACATTTTTCTATGCAGACGCATAAGCCTTAAATATTACCCCCCCTTTTCTGCTTTTTCACCACCCCCCACGGGGAAGAGCATTTCCAAACAACCTTTGCTGCGCCCCTCAACTCTAAATGCAGTTCTTGCACTGGCCTCTAGGGGTCCCCCTACATGCACTTTTTCTGCCTGTCGCTGCTCGTCTCAGCCTTCCTTGCAATTTCAGGATGCTACCCGAAAGAACATGGAAACCAACCAAAAAGAAAACCCTCTTTGGAATCAGCTTCGCTTGTTTGTTCCCTGTGGGACTCTGTCCAAACTGGGCACCAGCCTCTACCCTGCAAGACTATGTGCCCTTGGGACCATCTCTCTTTTCCTTTCTCTCTGTTTCTCCTTCCGGGCTTCAGGACCTGCTGGCCAACCCCCCAGGGAGCCACCTTGGAAGCAGCAGCTCTCTGCTTAATCAAGCAAACTGTTCCGGCCTCACAGACACTGGGTGTGGGCCGGGAATCCTGGACACTGGAGGATTTTGCAGGCTGTGAAGTGTGCAGACTCTGCGTTCTTGTGCTGTGGGAGGGGGCACTCTCTGTTTTGCTTGTGCTGTCTCCTGGGTTGGCACCATGCATAAGATCTTGTATTCCCATCTGGGCAACCTGTGGATTTCATTGGAAGAAAAAAATGGCTAGGTGGAGGCAGGGCGGGCGAAGAAAGCTCACGGGGTATTATCTACAAGGAGACGTTTTGCCAAATCTGCTCTACTACTGCTGAGATTTTGATACTCAGTGTGAGAAATGTTTCCGACTTTCCCCATCTTGTCAATGTGAAAAATGAGTGTGCAAGTGGTGGAGTGTTGGCTGAGCCAGGGCCACGTGTGTGCAAGTTCCACTCGTGGTTCCTGGAGTGGCCACAAGAGAAAGCTGTGTTAATGGCACATGCATTCTCCAGTTCAGTGGATTAGACAAACTGGTGGCTGAGGTGGTGGGACATAAGGAATTCTGCCTGATAATAATCCCTGTGTGCTTTTCTGGGGGAAAGAGTCTTCAAGGGATGGCCTCTGGTGCAGACATCTGGGGAAAGTCAGTGACAAGGCCCAGGGTTTGCTTGCCAAAGGTCCCAGGTTCTTTCCATTTAAATGGATTTGGGTGGCAATTGTGGCATTGCGTCCTTTTTTGATGCCCAGGGTACACGTGCACCTGTGTGCATGGGCAGGGCAAGCAGGGCTTTCGCCGCCAGCGGTGCCAGGCACACATACACAGGGCACAGAGGGTTCACGGAGAGCTCACACACCAGCTCAGCCCTGGCTGCTGAAGGAGGAGGAGCCCGATTGGCCAACGCAGCCCTTGGTGAGCAAATCCCCCCCGATTCAGCAAAGGGACTGGGGACGCGGTGGGCTCTGGGGCATCAGGCAGGGCAGGATGGGGATCCCTGTGGGGGGGCACCTGGCTCACACCCCCTAAAAATTGTGTGTCTGGGGCTGTGCCCCCCTGGGGTCCCACACTAGCCCCTAGGTGGCAGGGCTGTGAAATACCTTTGCCTGAGTGATGAGCCTTTGAGCCTCCAGGTGCTGCTGGACGTTGCTCCCATCAGCTCCAGCCAGCATGGCCAATGGTCAGGGTTGATGGGAGCTGTAGTCCAGCAGCATCAAGGAGTCTATGGGTTTCCCATTCCTGGAGTAGACTGAGCTGCTTGATGGACCATTGGCTTGACTAAACCAGGTTCATGCATACATCTGTTCTCCTACACATCAATCATTGGGCAGAGCGGCTTTTTCAAAGGCAGCAGCCACCTCTCCTTTAGTGCAAAGGACTCTGGGAAAGCCACGACTTTAATCCGATTCTGCCGCTGGGGCAAAGCAAAGAGGTAAGCAGTAGTAGTTTAATCCTCATTGGTGTGGCAGTGTGAATTACAGCTGCTGTTTGCAAAGTAGGTGCTGATTCCTGTGTTACCATGGCAACATGCTTACCATCGCAAAAATTGGCGTGTGGTGGGGAGGGATCTACATTTCTGCACAGCTGGGAAAGTACAATCATGGTTAGTTCCCATGCCAGCACTTTACCTTCATCTTGGTAGTTCAACCACATGGAAGCACGTTATGTGATGACAACTGTGTCACCTTCGTAATATATGAATCAGGTGACCAGAAAGCTCAGATTATGCTTTTGGGCTCCAGAGAACTGCTACAGCTGAGCGTCCACAGAACACGACAGTTCTGTGTAGGAAATAATGTGTGATGATAACACATGTCTATATTTTGCTGTGCTATGGCAAAATACATGTGTCCTGTGGTCATGTGGGATATTCTTACATGTGGCTTGCATGTTATTTCCTGCATGGACTTGATTTCTGTTTTCTGGAATTCATCATGTTTGAAGCACTCCTGACCCTACACAGAGTCTGTACATTTGCATCTTAATTGGCTTGCTCTACTATATGTTGACTGTACAGTGTTTGTGCCTTTTCCTAGCTGGGTTTTGTAAAACAAAACAAAAAACAAGATCTACTTTTTTCTTGCTGCCCTAAAACCCCAATCTATTAACTATGGTTAAGTACAGTAAACGAGAGCAGGTCATGGGACCCTGCACTTCTTGATCCTCCTCATCTGGCCGTCTTATTCATAGTTATTTCTGCATTGACTGTAAAAATGGCTGTCCCTAACTAGGGTTTCTGCCTTAAACAGAGTTTGCCAACTAGTTTCAAATGCTGATTAAGATGGGAACTCTGGTTTGCATTATCCATGGTTAAGGCTGCTGTGATAAGGGTGTGAGCCCAGTCTTGATCTCCCAATAGTCATGATATCAGGAATGATATCCCTGTCCCTGCTCTCTATCACATACTGACACTCAAAACTACATGTTATGAGGAATTTATGGCTTCTGCAATTCTACATCTCCACAATAAAAATTCATTAAGCAAGAAGCAGGACATGTCATCATACTGAATATTCCCACCCCCTTGGAAGTATTACAGGGGACACAATGGATGGAGATGTTCATCTACAACAGCATTCCTCGTAAGGTGCAGGCTAAAAAAGAGGTTTGCTTGCTCAGACAAAATCGTTAACGAGGTGGGGCAGAAGAAAAAAGCATTGGGCTCTGTGCTGGGTGAAGAAGCAGTTCCATTCAAATGCTCCTTATTTGTACCCACTTGACCAATATGTTTTTACACACACACACACACACACACACACACACACACACACACACACACTGCCCACAACCATGAGGGCTAGATGCTTGCTTGTTTATTTTTTTAAACAAAAGCTCAGATTCTCAGGATTCCACCAGTATTGGATTCTGGTAAGCCATAAAGCGCGTTCTGCTGTGCAACTGTGGGCCTTGGCACATTTTAAAAACCACTTTCCCCTTCCACAAAACTATGGCAATCTTTTGCAAATTGTTGAAACTGCACTGAACTCCTCCCCACCCTCCTGTACCATTGGTGTGAATAAGGAATGTAGCTAGCACTACCTGCCATACAGCAGCTGTGCAAAACAGGAGCAAACTTGATGAGTTGCACCATTTCAGGTGCAGTGTGTGCCGCACCAGTTTACAAGTATGCAAAATGGGTGTGTACTGCAATGAGATTTCTTCATGTTAACCTGCCTTTGTCCTCATTCCCCTCCCATGCCTCTGAGGGTTTTCCTACTCCCTGTTGGATCTTGAGTGCACAGTATGAGACTTTGCACTGCCCCTACATGCAAAACAAGCGTGCCTTGCACACCAAGGGAAGGCTGTGTCTTATGAAGTGGCCATAATTACTTTAACACACTGACCAGTTGCTTGGTCCCACACTAGCTGAATAGCCATTTGCCAGCCAGTTATGAAAATGGGCTTGGACATATTGTGCAAACAGGTGCTGCTGGGGGGAGAGACTGGGGAGGAAAGCTCCTCTCCTGCCCCTGCCCCTGCCCCCACCTGCCTGTGGAGCATGTCAGGAATACATGCTGATCCCTCTCTGGGGCAATTCCCTCCCACCACCTGTTTTGGTCCCCTTTGCTCAGCTCCTCAGTTTCCCTGCCAGGTATAGGCTGTCCCATATTGATGTGTGCTGCTTGAAGAAGCCCATTGCTCCATGTCTTCCCACCCCAACTTGTTTCTGTAAATAAGAAACAAATACTCTTGTGTACAAAAATGATTTCGGTCAATAAATCTAAGGCTTCTGTCTTCTCTGAACCAAACAATAAAGAAAAGAACAATTAAATGGATCCTGCAGACTGCTGTTGCCTCTCCTCCCTTCCTCTCTCAAATCTCGCATTCTCTGCAAGGCTGAGTCGGAGCTGGGCTGCTGCTTCTGAGACATTTGGTAGGTGGGGAGCTGGAGGATTGGAAGGTAGGGACTGTACTAAAGGAGGGAAATGGAGCAGGTGGCTTCCCTCTGTTTTGCTGTCCTAAAGCTACTTTTCCACAGGCTTTTATTTTTGCCCTTATTAGGGAGCGGGTAGCAGCTTCCTGTCCAAATGTTAGCTTCTTCATATTTCTCTCCCCTCCCCAGTGCCACGTTTGGGGCTTTGAACAGATCTCTTCACCTGCATTTGTGGGGCATCTCCTGGACTACTTTGTCACAGAACTATAGGTGTATAAAATATAAACTGGTAACCACAGTGTGTCCATCTAACCCCATGATCTCAGTAGACAGAGAGAGACAGATGGCAATAAAAACTTCTGCTTTATTCTAGAGGTAGCATTTGAGGGCTGGGTGAGGGTTATATTTATATGCTTAGTACATTTTGGGAAGGTACAGTCATTGCATTCATTTAGACCAGGGATTCAAAAATACTTCCTTACGGCTTTTCTGCACGATAAGTTTTTTGCCACATAAATGTGCTTTCATTTCTCATTTGTTGTGGGTATGTGGGAAGAGGAGTTGGCTATTTCATATGAACTGCATCCACAAGAGAGAAGCCTCAGAATTGGCCAAAAATATTGCACCATTTCAGTATAAGAAAAAGCATGCAACGGGGAGCAACTTTCAATCAAGACAAGTGGCCAGTAACTGTTGACTTATCTAGCTCATTATCTAAAACCCATAATTCAGTAAAATATCTTTTCCAATGGCGAATTCTGCTGACAACAGGACACAGCCAAATATGCTTAGGGGGTGCGGTGCTGCCCCCCCCCCCGCCCATTTCATTGTAATCCTTATCATATCCTCAGCCTATAGCATGTGACAGGGAGATGCAAAGACTAATGCGTCATGTCAGAATGTTAAATGCAGATTAAACCTTCATACACCAAAGATTGGTCTAAGGTAGGTGTAAGTTTAATACATCTTGGTTACTTATGGTGGTTTCCCTCTGCTGGCTGTTGCTGGATCTCATTGATTGCATGCTGTACTGTTATAATTAGCAATGTTTGCACTCTCGGCAGACCCCTATCTAGGAACATCCATAGGGCACCAGGTGGGGGCTACCTTAGGGACACAGCAGCAGCCGTTTTTGAGAGTGGGGCGCACAAGTGACATGGAAACCCCTGCTCACCGAAGCTGCAGCTGGGAGCATCCTCAATGGGCTGTACTCCACTCATTCAGACAGCCCACTTGGATGAGCAAGTGGGATCCCCATCTGAACCAGCTCTGAATCCTCAGAGAGATTGCCCAGGGCCACAGAGCATGACCTGAACTCTTGGTCCTCCAGACCAGTTTCATTGGTGGATTCATATCTGTCTGAATTTTAGATTGGAGCATTCTGGAAGAAGAATGACAGGCTGATGCCAAAGAGCCAATTATGAGTTCAGTCCCAGGCCAGGATCTCATGCCATGAAATGCCTTTGTATGAAATTGGGTTTTACTGTGAGGCAGAGATTCGGCAGGCAAAGCAGCGGCTGCATGGGCAAGGTGGAGCTGGATTGCCCCACACCCTTCGTATGTTCCTGTGTTGCTTTTGTTCTCCCAGCAGTTGAGCCCTGAAATACACTTTGCTCTGTAGGAGGCAGTGTGTGGGGTGGAAGAGAAATGGTTGATCCCCTGAGCTCTGCAAAGCGAAATATCTCTAGGGCTGTGTGCTTACCTCCCACCCAGGGGTCCTTTGCTGCTGAGCCACTTCCACAGTTTACCGTAGTAAGTTTTTGGAGCTGAGACATTTTTCAGACTTTGTCCAAGCAAGTCTGGATGGTGGATTGTTTGGCTGGCAGAAATCTCCTGGGATCAGATATCAAAGGAAAGGGAGAGGTAAGCAGGTTTGCGAAAGGGTTGTCTCCCATTTGACATTCACTACCCACCAGTCAATTTTACATTGGTTGGAAGGAGATGAAGTAAACTGGGGAGACAGGATTCATGGCTTCCCTAGCAATCCACCCTATGCAGAAGCATCTGTGGTCATGGGGCTGCAGCCAGGCAGCCCTCCATCGTGCCTCTCAGCCCAGTTCCAGTGGAGAAACACTCCTCTCCCACACCATTGTTCTTTACTTTTTAATTGCCATTTGTGCATGATTAAGTGCTTGCAGCCCCCACCCCCAGACCCAGGCTTCTTCCAGTCCCAGCCACGAAGAGATGTCAGTAAGGACGGACAGGGCTCCTGTATTGCTTCAGGAATGGCGCAGAACCAGAGTTGGCGTAGATGCAGTTTGCCAGGAGAAAACCTCCCCCAGCTGAGATTCTACAGAAAGTTGCAAGGTGCAGGAATTCTACACACACATCCTCCAGCATCTCTTTTTCTTAAGTCTCTCCCCAGGTTTAAAGCTGCATACAGCACCACATACACGTGTGACTGTTCCCTTGGAGAAGCCGGCAACCCCAACCCACTCCAGCTCCACTTCTTGTGTGTCAGAGGACGGGGGGCCATCCGCTTTCCTGACTTCGTGATGCCTGCAGCTGGGGTTGCAATATTTCTTTCTATGGCCAGGCTTCTGTGCCATTAGCTGCTTGACGTCCAGAATTCTAACAGTTGCAACTTCCTGCACCACTGTCTCAATATGCCTGGCAAAGCTGTACCTGTTAGATGTCTGTCTGTTGAGCAGCTCTTGGCAACAGCACAGGATGCCCTGCTGGGAAGATGAAAACTGGCAGCTTCGCTCCAGTTCTTGTAAATATTTCCTCACAACAGCGAGAACTTAACTCACTGGAAATTCTGTGTTAACACCTGACTGTGTTCTCTTCTTTAGATTTGCTCACTGCTGCATCTGGATGAGATCACCAAGCTGCCTGTTCCTTGTTATTATTGTTTAATTGTACATATCTTAAACTTACCCAGCATTCAGGTTGCATCTTTGCAGGCTTAACACTAGATGGCAGCAAAATTTGAGTTCTGATCTGCCTTCCTCCTACTTGGGGGCACTTTGGGAATTGCATGGCCGTCCACCCCGCCCCCCGCCCTGCTCTAGTGGTTAAGGCAAGGCCAGTGTGGTTTCAGGGAGAGATGGGCAAATGCGGGTGCTAAGGAGTGGGGTTGGGGTGAGCAGAGACTGAGCTTTTTCTCGGGTGGGGTGGGGCCGGAAATTGGACTTTTGAATTCTGGCTTTTGTTCACAATGTTGGGCAGTGAGCTTGTGGTTCAATCACGGAGACACAGACTCAGGACTTCTTCTCTCTGCCCCAGGATTCAGTGTATTCACTCTGTTGGATTTTGCTCTTATTAAGTGCAAAGTAACACATGAGTTGGATGTTGCTCAGTGGGTCATCTAGTTGAACCCCTACCTTTTCTACCAAGTTAACGCACGTCACCCAGAGGGTTACTGATTCTAAAGAAGTGGCAGGTTTGGCCCCTCTAATTCTGCTTCTAGAAAATTGGAAGAGAGAGTTGGTTGAGGGAGGAGCTTGTGCCAGTGCTCCCTTATGCTGTTCTCAGGGTTGGAAATCACTGTGTTTAAATAATTGTGCAGCCCAGAACTTTGGACTCCAAAATAGGTACACACACATACACACACAGAGAGAGAGCGGAAATACAAATATACACAGGTATTCATAGTTTGCCGTTCTGATTTCAGTTGAGAATATTTGAAATCAAATGCTTTATACTTTTTGGCATCACTTGACATTGTTTTGTTTTCAGTAGCCATCAAATATGAAATCTCTTCAGCTGTCGTTTCTCAGATACAAAGTACTATTATATGTCAGCTAACAAATTTTATTAAAATATCAACTGTCAAATATTAAATATTGAAATAAAATAGCATAGACAGCCAAGTCCACAAATCAAATATTCAGAGACTATCCTTTGAATATGCAGGATTGAAATTCACAGAGGATAATATATAGAGGAATGTTGGGAGCAAATTGATTTCAGCTCTAGTGTTCTTCATCCTGAAACACAGACCCAGTTCACACATCACATGAAATCTGTTTAAAATAAACTGTGATTATCATAGAATCGTAGAGTTGGAAGGGACCCCCAGGGTCATCTAGTCCAGCCCCCTGCAATGCAGGAATCTCAACTCAAGCATCCATGACAGGTGGCAACCCAACCTCTGCTTAAACACCTCCAAGGAAGGGGAGTCAACAACCTCCTGTGGGAGTCTGTTCCACTGTCAAACAGCTCTTGCTGCTGGAAAGTTCTTCCTGATGTTTAGTCGGAATCTCCTTTCTTGTAACTTGAAGCCATTGCCTTGAGTCCTACCCTCCAGAGCAGGAGAAAACAAGCTTCTTCCCTCTTGTGTGACAGCCTTTAAGATATTTGAAGATGGCTATCATATCTCCTCCTAGTCTCCTCTTTGCTAGGTTAAGCATTCCCAACTCCCTCAACCATTCCTCATCAGGCTTGGTTTCCAGACCCTGGATCATCCTGCTTGCCCTTCTCTGCACATGTTCCATCTTGTCAATATCCTCCTTAAATTGCACTGCCCAGAACTGGACACAGGACTCCAGGTGTGTTCTGACCAAGGCAGAAGAGAGTGCAGTGGCGTGTGGTCCGTGGACTAGGGAGATGAGGCTAGTCCCCTAAATGTTCCCCTGGCACCTCCTTCCCAAAGCCTGGAAAGCTGCTGCCTGGCTTGGGGAGGAAGGCATGATGCTCCCACATCACACCTGTGTCACGCCCCACCCCATCACCTTACAAGCTGGTGCCTCCGATCCTAACTGTTCCCCTATTAAAAATGTCACAGCACGCCACTGATAGAGCAGGACTATTAATTCCCTTGATCTGGAAACTAGGCTTCTCTTGATGAAGCCTAGAATAGCATTATCTTTTTTGTTGCTGCATCACACTTTCGACTCATGTTCAGCTTGTGGTCCACCAAGACCCCTAGATACTTTTCACATGTACTACTGGCAAGCCAGGTGCCCCCCATCTTATATTTGTGCAGCTGGTTATTCCTTCCTATGTGAAGAACCTTACATTTGTCCCTCTTGAAATTCATTGTCTTAGTTTGGGCCCAGTTCTTCAATCAGTTCTGGAATCCCAATTCTGCATTTTGTAGCATTCGCTACCCCTCCCAGTTTGGTGTCATTAGCAAAATTGATGACCATCCCCTCAATTCCTTCATCCAAGTCATTTATAAAGACAAACAGCAATGGCCCCAGGCCCCACCTGTCACTTTTTCCAGGAAGATTAGGAACCGTTAGTGAGCACCCAAATTTGTCCATCACATCATATTTCAGTTTGAAATAAACAGTGGTTTTAATGTGAATGAGCAGCATGCTGTTGCACATAGCTCAACAGTTCCCTCAGTGCTCCTGTGCTGTTGCTGCTCCATGGCCTGGCTTGTTGTGTCATCTAAACCTGGGCTCATGATTTGTTTTCTTAAAACAAAACATGAGAAGTGAGTCAAAGAACAAGCATTGGTTTCTTTGAAGGAAATAAACCACACGTGCTTTGGGGGACATCAGGAGGGCTATCCTCGTTTTTTGTGATGTCTAAAGGAGGCGCCCACAGCTCCCTGCTGTGACTGGAGCAGACACAGGTCCTCCACCAATGTGTGTGGCACCATCAATGCTCGTTCACCCCTCAGTGAGACGGTGATAATTCTGTTATTTTTATTTTTAATGGATTTATAGTTTGCCTTCCCATGACAGGTTACAATATAATGTAACAATGCAATGAAGATCTGAATGGAGCTGGGGAGGGTTAGCATCTTCTTCCTGCTCTTAAATTCCATGCTGCAGGTGGGCAGACGCAGGGCAGGGTGAAAGGGGGAGGTTGATTGCCCTCATCTAGCCCCACTCCTCTGCTGGCATTTCAGGGGCTGCCCTTTGGCTCTCCCATTTTGACCCACTTCCCACAGCCCTGGTTATAAAAAGACGGGGGGGGGGATGCAACTCTGCTGTTGCCAAGCAACACTGCCCTGTGACTGCAGAAGGGAGCAGCTGGCCCTGTGCTTCTGCAGGGATCCTCTGCCCGCCTGCCGAGGTTGGAGGGAGCCTTCCCAGACCCAATAGCTTCGGGTGTGTTAATAATAATAATAATAATAATAATTTTTTATTTATACCCCGCCCTCCCCAGCCAAGGCCGGGCTCAGAGCGGCTTACAAGCAATAATAAAAACAAGATGAATGATTACAACTTAAAAACAAAAATAAAATACAACATTAAAATAATGGAACATTAAAATATTAAAATGTAGCCTCAGCGCAGGAGGAGAAGGAAAAGGCCCTGGTTCTGGTTGAAGCCAATCTAACTTCCTTAGGGCCCGGGACCACTAGGGTGTTGTTATTTATGGACCTTGAGGCTCTCTGTGGGGCATACCAGGAGAGGCGGTCCCATAGGTACGAGGGTCCTAGGCCGTGAAGGGCTTTAAAGGTCAAAAGCAGCACCTTAAATCTGACCCTGTACTCCACCGGGAGCCAGTGCAGCTTGAAAAGCACTGGGTGAATATGCTCCCATGGCAGAGACCCCGTGAGGAGCCTCGCTGCAGCATTCTGCACCCGCTGGAGTTTCTGGGACAGCTTCAAGGGCAGCCCCGCGTAGAGCGAATTACAGTAGTCAAGCCTGGAGATGACTGTTGCATGGATCACTGTGGCTAGGTTGGGGCGGGAAAGATAAGGGACCAACTGCTTGATGAGGCGAAGGTGGAAAAATGTCGCCTTGGCTGTTGCTGTAACCTGCGCCTCCATGGAAAGGGAGGTGTCAAGGATTACACCCAAACTCTTTAACGGAAGGCAATGGCACTAATTGGGCCCCCGCAAGAGAAGGGAGTTGGTCCCTCATCCCCATGCCATCCTGACCCAGCCCTAGGACCTCTGTCTTCGAAGGATTTAGTTTCAACCGGCTTCCCCGAAACCATCCAGCCACAGCTTCCAAGCATCTGGTCAGTGTGTCTGGGGCCGAGTCGGTGTGGCCATCTATCAGCAGATAGAGCTGAGTGTCATCAGCATATTGGTGACAGCCCAGCCCAAAGCTCCGGATAATCTGGGCAAGGGGGTGCATAAAGATGTTAAAAAGCATCGGGGAGAGAATTGTGCCCTGCGGCACTCCACACACCAAGGAATGGCGCGACGACATTTCCCTCCCTAGTGCCACCCTCTGTCCCCGACCAGAGATAAAAGAGCACAGCCATTTATGGGCTATGCCCTGTATCCCCACGTCTGTGAGGCGGTGGTCCAGAAGATCATGATCGACCATGTCAAAGGCTGCTGACAAATCTAAAAGGATCAGCAGTCCTGACCCGCCTCAATCCAGTTGTCTACAGAGATCATCTGTTAGGGCAACCAGAGCTGTCTCCGTCCCAAAACCAGGACGGAAACCGGACTGAAATGGATCTAATGCCGATGTTTCCTCCAGAAACCTACCAAGCTGTTCAGCAACCGCTCTCTCAATTACCTTACCCAGTTATGGAAGATTTGAAACTGGGCGGTAATTGGATAGGTCTAAGGGATCTAATGAAGTTTTCTTTAAGAGTGGACACACCACTGCTTCCTTCAGTTCCCCTGGGAATGTCCCCATGTCAAGGGACAAATTGATAATTTCAACCAGGGGGATCCGCGCAACATCTGGACACGCCCTAATCAGCCAAGACGGGCACGGATCAAGGAGGCAGGTGGTGGGCCTACCAACTTGGAGGAATCTATCCACATCAGTATGGAGTATCCGATCAAAATGGTCCAACACTGGACCTGAAGTCAGTCGAGGGGCCTCCAGTTCAGTCACTGTATCTAAATTGGCAGGGAGGTCACAGCAGAGCAACAGGACATGTGTTAGATAATATTTTAAAATGTTCACCGTATGAATTTGACTAGGCAAGCTTAAGGGCATATTCCAGATTTATTTTAGATGTATTGATGGTATTATTTATTAATCAATTTAATTAATTTCTATGAATTCTGAACTGCCCTTTGCCAAAGGGATCCCAGGGTGATTCTGCAGATCTGCACAATTAAAACATCAGCACATGTAATAAAATCAATCAATCAAAACATTAAATTCTAAAATTAAAGTCAAATAAAATTATTCCGTTTAAAACAATCCAGACAATTATTTCATAGTAGTGGAGGTAATTTCTTATGTATGCTGCTGGACACACACAATGATTGATTGATTGATTGATTGATTGATTGATTTGTTTGTTGCTCTATTGTTCCTACTTCTATATCCCGCCTTTCCTCCAAAGAGCTCAAGATGGCGTCAGTGGTTCTCCCACCTACCCCCATTTCCCCCTCACAGCAACCCTGTGAGTTAAGTTAATCTGAGAGGCAGTAGCTGGCCCAAAGTCACCCAGTGGGTTTAATGGCTGAGTGGGGATTTGAACCCAGGCCTCCCAGGTCCCAGTCCATCACCCTCTTTTAGGCCTCTAGAGGTCATCACCAGTTCTTTCAGCGGAGCTCTAAAGGCAATAGAAAGTCAGTTCATACACTGACTTCCACGTCTGCATATTCAGCTACAGTTTTGATATGCATGTGCTTAATACAGAAGCCCAATCAGTTGCCCATGTTTGATTGATTGACTAATTGAGTGGATATTTTTATCATTGTTATTTGTTGCTAAATGTATTTGTTGCTAAAATTATCCTTCACCAATGGATCCCAGGGCAGGTTATAACTATTTTTAAAAAATTTTTAAACCCGGAGTTTAGAAAGTTAAAACAAATTACAGTCACAGGAAGAGAGTAGGTCTTGAAAACACACATCTCAGGGGTCAAAGACCAGGGGGATTGGATTCTGCACTTACTGCAAGGAGCTCAAGAGCAGCTTGCTTCTATCTTTATGATTACTACTACTATCATTGTATCTATGTAAATGGAAGTTTACAAAGAACAGGTATGACAAGAGGGTTGCACTCTAAAATATTTCCCAGGAAACGACAGACATAGGAAGGAAATGGAGGCAAGGATGAGTAGCGGGCAAATATTCAGTGATTTCTGTTACATGGACCTAAGTTGAAGTATAAGGACTAGCGGGGTATCTAAGTATTTTACAGGGCCTGATCCATATTGCTTTAGCAGCGGGGATTCATAGATTCATAGAATTGTAGAATCGGAAGGGGCCACGAGGGTCATCTAGTCCAACCCCTGCAATGCAGGAATCTCACCCAATGTGGGGATCAAACTCACGACCCTGAGATCAAGAGCCTCATGCTCTAACAACTGAGCTATCTCAATTCCCATTTTCCAAATGGCAGGGATAATGACTTGCCACAACACATCCATGACAGAAGTGGGACTTGGACTATTTCCCACACCATGCTCACTTTCATTCTGGCATGCCCCCAGGCCGAGAGAGTGGAACATTTACAAGGAAGCAGGGAAAGCATAAACTCTCAGCTCTGCGGGAAAGAGTGTATGGCTGGCATACCTACACCACAAATATGCATCCGTCTTCTACAGTTTAACTGACACAACTTCCTCCAAGGAATCCTGGGAACTGTAGGTTGCTGAGAATTCTGCATGTGAGACTCTAACAACCTTCACCAAACTACACTTCCCAGGAGTTCCTGAGGTGAAATAATCACCATTAATTCAGTTCAAATCATTAACCAGAGGTGCTGTTTTGCATCCAGCTTTGCTGAGAGTTTATTCCTCAGCCTTTTTCTTCCAAAGGACAACTTCAGGAGTAAATAAGGTATCTGTGTGGATATACAGTATTGCACAGTCAGGTGGGTCTCAGGATGGGGAAGACGCACATCGGCAGTGTGAACTGCTTTACGGGGCTGGTCCTGTAGCTGAAGACATTTTTTTGAAGCATTGTGCAATTTAAAGAAAAAGATCCATATGAAGGGAGAGCCAGGCCATGTAAGTTGCCAATCAACACTGAACGCCCTAGACAACAGGGCACCTGGTCGTAGTCTTCCCCAGCATGGAGAGATGCATTGCAGTGCTATTTAAATTGTAGTAATTATTTCTGCCAGTCTGTCTACATATCTATCTCTATTTTCCATTTAAATTATAGTAAAAAGATTCTTTTGTTTAACAAAATGTATATGGTGTATGTTTGTATGTTTAAAGCCAGCACTGAAAAGAGAACAGGGAGGCACCTGCCTGATGTCAACAAGCAGGGAGTTGTTACAAAGTACAGGTGCTGCCACATTAAAATATCACAACTATAATTAGTATAATTCCTCCAAGTTGGTAGGCCCACCACCTGCCTCCTTGATCCGTGCCCGTCTTGGCTGATTAGGGAGTGTCCAGATGTTGCGCGGACCCCCCTGGTTGAAATTATCAATTTGTCCCTTGACATGGGGACATTCCCAGGGGAACTGAAGGAAGCAGTGGTGTGTCCACTCTTAAAGAAAACTTCACTAGATCCCTTAGACCTATCCAATTACCGCCCAGTTTCAAATCTTCCATAACTGGGTAAGGTAATTGAGAGAGCGGTTGCTGAACAGCTTGGTAGGTTTCTGGAGGAAACATCGGCATTAGATCCATTTCAGTCCGGCTTCCGTCCTGGTTTTGGGATGGAGACAGCTCTGGTTGCCCTAACAGATGATCTCTGTAGACAACTGGATTGAGGCGGGTCAGGACTGCTGATCCTTTTAGATTTGTCAGCAGCCTTTGACATGGTCGAGCATGATCTTCTGGACCACCGCCTCACAGACGTGGGGATACAGGGCATAGCCCATAAATGGCTGTGCTCCTTTATCTCTGGTCGGGGACAGAGGGTGGTGCTAGGGAGGGAGATGTCGTTGCACCACTCCTTGGTGTGTGGAGTGCCGCAGGGCACAATTCTCTCCCCAATGCTTTTTAACATCTTTATGCACCCCCTTGCCCAGATTATCCGGAGCTTTGGGCTGGGCTGTCACCAATATGCTGATGACACTCAGCTCTATCTGCTGATGGATGGCCACACCGACTCGGCCCCGAACACACTGACCAGATGCTTGGAAGCTGTGGCTGGATGGTTTCGGGGGAGCCGATTGAAACTAAATCCTTCGAAGACAGAGGTCCTATGGCTAGGGCGGGATGGCATGGGGATGAGGGACCAACTCCCTTCTCTTGCGGGGGCCCAATTAGTGCCATTGCCTTCCGTTAAGAGTTTGGGTGTAATCCTTGACGCCTCCCTTTCCATGGAGGCGCAGGTTACAGCAACAGCCAAGGCGACATTTTTCCACCTTCGCCTCATCAAGCAGTTGGTCCCTTACCTTTCCCGCCCCGACCTGGCCACAGTGATCCATGCAACAGTCATCTCCAGGCTTGACTACTGTAATTCGCTCTACGCGGGGCTGCCCTTGAAGCTGTCCCAGAAACTCCAGCGGGTGCAGAATGCTGCAGCGAGGCTCCTCACGGGGTCTCTGCCATGGGAGCATATTCACCCAGTGCTTTTCCAGCGGCACTGGCTCCCGGTGGAGTACAGGGTCAGATTTAAGGTGCTGCTTTTGACCTTTAAAGCCCTTCACGGCCTAGGACCCTCGTACCTACGGGACCGCCTCTCCTGGTATGCCCCACGGAGAGCCTCAAGGTCCATAAATAACAACACCCTAGTGGTCCCGGGCCCTAAGGAAGTTAGATTGGCTTCAACCAGAGCCAGGGCCTTTTCAACTCTGGCTCCGGCCTGGTGGAACGCTCTGCCTCATGAGACCAGGGCTCTGCAGGATCTGATTTCTTTCCGCAGGGCCTGTAAGACAGAGTTGTTCTGCCTGGCCTTTGGCTTGGAGCCAATTTTATTCCTTCCTTCCTTCCTTCCCTCCCTCCCTCTCTTTCTTTTTTCTTTTCCTTCTTCGATGAGGCTACATTTTAATATTTTAATGTTCCATTATTTTAATGTTGTATTTTATTTTTGTTTTTAAGTTGTAATCATTCATCTTGAGCACGGCCTTGGCTGGGGAGGGCGGGGTATGAATAAATTATTATTATTATTATTATTATTATTATTATTATTATTATACAACTATTTTAATTTAAATAGAAATACAATACATCTTATTGGGGAAGACTGTGACTTGGTGGCTTATTTGCTTGCTCAGTCTCCTGTCCAGGTGATAACTATTAGTGGTCAACTTCAAGGCCTTTGCTCTCACTTCTTAAAAGTATTTTTGAACCTGATACAAGGCCACCCTACCAAGTGCCCATTTTCTTTGCATGGGGAAATAGCAATAGCTGTTCCCCTTTTTAGAGAGGCAGCAGCACCTTTTTGACATCTGCAAACCATTAAACCAGCCACCACCCACATTTCAGACCTATTTGTACATTTAGCAACCAAAATTGCTCACAGCCAGAAAAGAGGGAGAGAAACAAAACCCTCAGAGTTTCATGTGTAGGCAGTCAGGTCTATTGAAGAAAACTTTGCTGCATGTCATTTCAGGCATGAAGGATTGGTGTGAGAGGCATGGCAAGATCCATAGAAGAAATAATAATAATAATAATAATAATAATAATAATAATAATAATAATAATGCATTGTACATATATTAACATTTCTTCTATAACTGAGACCTTAGAATTCTTATAACAGCCCTACATTGGAGTCATGTCAGATGATGGGGCATTTAATAAATGTCCATGATGAGTCAAGATTGTTCCATGAGCCAGGGGTTTCCCACCCCTCATAGTAAAAAAAAAAATCAATCACACAAAGTGTTCCACATACTTCCATTAATAAACTTTGTGCACCACTTTAGCAATTACTATTGCCATCTCCATCTTGCAGGTATTGACTTTGTAGCAGAGACATAAGAGCCCTGCTGAATCGGACGAAAGGCAGATCTAATCCAGCAGATCTTGTTTCTCACAGCGCTAGCCAGATGCCCATTGAAAGTCCACAGCCAATACCCCTCTTCTGCGCTTGTTCTCCAGCAACTGATGTTGAGGAGCATGATTCCTTTGCTGTGGCTTGTGGCTCACACAAATAAAGACTCTCTCTCTCTCTCTCTCTCTCTCTCTCTCTCTCTCTCTCCAGGAGAGTTATAATGCCCCTGAGTCTAGAAGCAGGATAGCACCCTACCCCCCAATTACTTTTCTCCTAGCTGATCCCACTTTCAATACAGGAGATAATTTCTGTAAGATTTGTATACTGAGAGCCCCCTCTCCGTATCCATTTTCTCAACATGGGGGCCAATTATTGAGAGTAGAGAAGATCAAGGAAAGGGTGGCAGCGGGGTTGGAGATAGCTTGGTTTATGTTATCTATCATATGTTCATATGCTATCATATGTTCACAAATCAGTAAAATTTAAATTGAGTTATTGTTTTTTAAAGCCACTGACTGAAGAAAAGGGTTGGCATTACAGAGTTCAGTCTGGCTGGGCTTCTTGCTCTGGTTCAGTATGAGGTGAACACGAGATGGATGCTGTTAACTGCTGCAGGAAGGCTGGAATTCAGGAAAAGCCAGTTGGAAACCAGCTGTCTGCTCTGTGTTGCAGGACCCTGGGGAGTTTGGCTGCAGCGTGAGCGTGCATTGAGTGTACGTGTTGGCGCGGGAGGTGGGGGGGCACACAGCTCCCTCCCTCGGCTGGCGGAGTCGCCATTCAGGACAGCAGGTGCTGTGGGGTGTCTCTGGTCGCCGCTCACTCGAGCAGGGCTGGAAATCTGGGGGAACAGCTGAGGCTCCAGAGAGCTCAAACACGGCAGCAAAGGGCTCTGGGAGCTCAGCTCCGCACAGTGAATTTGAGGGGGGGGGGGATTTCTACTGCCAAGGACTCTGAGCGTTGGTGTGGACTGAATGACTGGAACTTGGTTGCATTGCGCCTGCTGGGACCTTAATGGGGGGGGGGGCAGCATGCAAATGATTTATCCTGACACAGCCAAGGAAAGACAACCCTCACTCTCCTCTCTCCTCTCATGCCACCACAAGTAGTTTGCTGCCTGTGACTCGGCATCTGCCCCCGTCCTGGACGCTGGATGTGGCGGTACTGCATCTCGGTGCGGACCCTGAGGTATCTATCCTTCCCAGCATATTGGCATGAGTCATGGGGAAAGAGGGCAGCACCAGGTTAGAAGAAACGAAGTGGGTCTTCGCTGAGATGCGATCAGGAGGGGGCGGGAGTGAGCATACAGACACTGGGATTAGTTTGGAAGATATGGGGACACATTGCATTCTGTCTGCTTTGCCCACAGATGGAACCTAAAATGCATTATTTGGTTTGTTGCCTATCTAGCCTGTTCTGTTCCTGGGACTAGGGAATAGCACTTGGCACCGCATTCATCTTCCCAATGTCACTAGGAAGGAGGTTGCTCTTGTTCCCGTTTTGCAGATTAGGGGCTGGCTCATGGCCGAACCAGAAGAGTGGTCTCTGGGGCCGCTCAAAGTTTATGCTGTGTGTCTGCTTCTCACTCATCCCATTCCAGAGGCAGCTGCCCTTCCACACTGGATTCTGCTTGGGCTAAGGCAGCCTTCCCATTAATTCAAATCTAGGTCTGTCAGGGTGCAGATTCTGGGTGGTATTAAAGGTGTTAGGGAGAGAGGCAGGCAGGCAGGTGTAACCTCTGGAAGGCACAACCCACCAGGAAATGGTCCTCTGCAAGTTTCAGAGCTCGCAGTGATAAGGGGATGGTGGTGCCGGCACTGATGGAGAAAGCCGCTGGCTCTCATCTTTTCTGTGGCAAGAGGTAGTGACTATGGCCCCTATGGTTGAAGGGTGTGAAAGGAGGCCAAGCCAAACACTGAGAACAGGTCCTGCCAAGGGGGACACAGTGACTCAGGAAGAGAAGAGCTGCCTGGGGGATGTGTTGTTTGTTCTTCAGCTATGACAGGAATGCACACTGGCAGGGCACAGTGCTTGGTGTCTACTGGTTCGACAGGCTACTCCAGTCCCTGCAGGGGGCACTCCTAGGGTGCCTCTCAGATGTCTTGGCCTCTAAGCAGAGGTGGCCCCATCATGAGGCCAGGCGTGGTGGTGATTTGGGGTGTCATTAAGGGCTAGAAGACAAGGCAGAGCTGATCCCGCAGGTTCCCCAATGAAATTAATGGGAGCCATGCATGAGAACTTCATGACAGCTTGACTTGAGGTTCACAAGAGGGGATGCCATTTAGATTTTAGGCCTCAGTATCAAAATGTCCTGGGCTGGCGCTGGAGGCTCATGATGCTGGTCAAATGAGCCAGCTGTTGCATGACACTCCCTGGTGATGATTGGGAAGAATGTATAAGGAACTAGGCTGTGTAACGACTTTGTAGTCAAGGGAATTGGGTGGCAGGGGGAGAACTGAAGAGGAAATTGAAAGAGGAAGTTGCCAGATGGGAACAGAACACTTGGGTGGGGCGTCTCAGTTGGAAACCCCTCCCCCTCCCCCACTACAAGGGACATGCTGAACTGAAGACTGCAACCAAGCCATGTCCTTGATGCAGGGGAGACGAAGGCAGTGGAATTAGAGTGAGGAGCAGATGTGCTGGGATGAGTCTCCATGAATGATTAGCAAGTAACTTGCTGCTATATCTGTGTTGGTTGGTGTTAGACAAAGAAGTTTGGGAAGCAACTGCAGTTTCCAGGACCAGCAAGAGCAGCAAGAACAGCAGCTGTTCCAGGCCTAAAGATCAGGCCCAGGCCGAGAGGCTGCTATAGCAAGGAAGGGACTAAAGCCTGGGGAAGAAGAGCTGCCTGCTAGGCTGGAAGGGGGATGTGAGACTTTGGTGCACACCTTTCAACTGGATGGGTGCCATTCCCTATGAATCATGAGTGAGAGGAGCACCTGCACACCCAGGTCCTGAGCGCAGTTACGTCTGGGTTATGCTGCAGATCATGGGGGTGGGGGCACTGGGTGGGCTGGAAGCAATGAAAGACAGGCTTGTGCTGCGTCCCATCTGCACACACACAGAGACCCTCCAAGTGTCCCTATTCCTTAGGGTGTCCCTATTTTCATTAGAGAAATGTTGGAGGGTATGGAGTTAGCCAACCTGCAAGCCGTCTGAAGGCAAACCTGTATTAGGAATGTTTTTTTTAAATGTTTAATGTTTTATTATGTTTTTATATATGTTGGAAGCTGCCCAGAGTGACTGGGGCAACCTAGTAAGATGTGTGTGGTATAAATAGTAAAATTATCATGATGGAATGGGATGTCACTATTTTCATCAGAGAAATGTTGGAGGGTATGCACTGGGTGGGTTGGAAGCAATGTTTAGGCTTGTGCTGCTTCCCATCTGCACACACACCCATCCTGCATGCCCCCCCCCACATTCACCCCCCACTCCCTTTGGCAACCATTCCCCTTTAAAAGAAGATGCACAGTAGCTTCAGGGAGGTAGCCGTGTTGGTCTGACACAGCAGAAATATATATAAAAAATAAATAAAAATGTCCAGTAGCACCTTAGAGACCAACTAAGTTTGTTCTTGGTATGAGCTTCCGTGTGCATGCACACTTCTTCAGATACCAGATATTTTGTGCATGCACACGAAAGCTCATACCAAGAACAAACTTAGTTGGTCTCTAAGGTGCTACTGGACATTTTTATTTATTTATTTTATATATTTCTACACAGTAGCTTGTGTAATTTCAAGCCGCTGCTAGGCCACTCCTGCCTAGCAGGACCCTGGCTGTAGTTGTTTAGGATTGCAGCTGTGGCAGCCCAGGGCTTGGTAGTTTCAGTTGACAAGGATAACAGCTATAAGTGATGGATGGATGGATGGATGGGTCTAAGATTGTGGTGGTGGTTGCTGCCAGTTTTATGTTCACAGGTTTCCAGTGCAGCAGGCTAGGGCTGCAGGAAGCTGAAAATGGGAGTCCCTCACGTTTTATCTTTTTGCACTGTGACTGTTCTCAAAAATGGAGTGTCTCTGTTTGTTTGATTGCTTTTTATGAAGTCAACACTGAGGTGGGAGCCCTGGCTTCAGTGGGAAGATTTAAGTAATCAAATGAGGGAAACAGATGTTGGGGGAGGTGTGGTGTGGTGTCAAGTGGGGCCTCTTGCTGCAGCTGCTCAGATCCAAGGTAGCCTTACCATGAGTCCCTGGGCAGGAGATTCAGGTTATACCTGAAGACAGCAGAGTGAGAGGTAGCCAGCTGTGATCCATGAGATGCAGTCAGTTGGTAAGTTCTCTCACAGAAGGAACAGGAAAGGAAGTTTCAGTAGGGCTTGTGCCAGAGGATTTCCCAGCGAATTTCAAGTGGGGGTGGGGGGTTCACTTTTGTCAAAACTGGCCCACCAATTTGGCTGTATTCGATTTCATTGGGAGGGGCAAAGTTCCAAGGTATGTTTAGTTATAACTGAGGCTAAGGGTGTGTGGCACAGTGAATTTTAAGGGCAGTGGTTGTGGTTACTTCTGTTTATCTCTTAACTATAACAATATCATCAAGACAAAACAAGCAGGCACCACATTTTTAAAGCAAATGCTTACCAAACACACAGGACTATTTAATTGTGTATAACAGTAATCACTCAGAGTGCACAACCTGCAAATTGGTCAAAGACATCAGTGCTCCAGAAGATCAATTGCATGTGTCTAAAACACTGGAGAAGTGAAAAGTCCCCTTTTTGAAGCAGCATGCCTACTGAGCAAAATACGTAAGAGTGAGAAGGCACAGCTGGCATGGAGGGGTGCTTCTCTAGCTCCATAGCCAGCCTTACCATGAGGATTCAGGGTGGATAACATCAACTTTCCCAACATGAGAGGTCACCCTTATTCCCATTTTACAGGAATGGGAACTGAGGTAGAAAGGGGGCCACTTGCCCAAGCAGGGATGCCAACTTGAATAAAATATTGGGGGGACCCAGGTATGTCCTGCCCCACATAATTATATGATGTGGTGCACACGCAACATTTGAATGGCACTGCCTATCAACTTTGGGGGGGGGGGTCTGGCTCCCTCAAATATTATATTAGGGGGTGAAGGGACCTCAGCCCCTATGAGTTGGCTCCCATGTGCCCAAGGCTACCATACTGAATTGGGATTTGAATTCAGGAATTCCAAGTCTGAGGTGCCAGCTCCTGAACTGTGTTGCCTCCCAGAGGCTCAACAGCTGCTCCATCCCTCTTAGTCGCCATTCCTTTTCCAGACCTGGGGATGGGTTCCCACTTTTTAAAAGAATGACTTTGTTTCTGCAGCTTTTTAACAGGAGCCTAAAACTCAAAAATGGGACGCGGGTGGCGCTGTGGGTTAAACCACAGAGCCTAAAAAGGTAAAGGTAAAGGTACCCCTGCCCGTACGGGCCAGTCTTGACAGACTCTGGGGTTGTGCGCCCATCTCACTTAAGAGGCCAGGGGCCAGCGCTGTCCGGAGACACTTCCGGGTCACGTGGCCAGCGTGACATCGCTGCTCTGGCCAGAGCCAGAGCCAGAGCCAGAGCCGCACACGGAAACGCCGTTTACCTTCCCGCTGGTAAGCGGTCCCTATTTATCTACTTGCACCCGGAGGTGCTTTCGAACTGCTAGGTTGGCAGGCGCTGGGACCGAGCAGCGGGAGCGCACCCCGCCGCAGGGATTCGAACCGCCGACCTTTCGATCGGCAAGCCCTAGGCGCTGAGGCTTTAACCCACAGCGCCACCTGCGTCCCACTAAAAAAACCACAGAGCCTAGGGCTTGCCAATCAGAAGGTCAGTGGTTCGAATCCCCACGACAGGGTGAGCTCCCCTTGCTGTGTCCCTGCTCCTGCCAACCTAGCAGCTCGAAAGCACGTCAGAGTGCAAGTAGATCAACAGGTACCGCTCCGACAGGAAGGTAAACAGTGTTCCGTGCGCTGCTCTGGTTTGCCAGAAGCGGCTTAGTCATGCTGCCCACATGACCTGGAAGCTGTACACTGGCTCCCTCGGCCAGTAAAGAGAGATGAGTGCCGCAACCCCAGAGTTGGCCACGACTGGACCTAATGGTCAGGGGTCCCTTTACCTTTACCTTTAAAACTCAAAAATATAGCAGCCTGATGTTTTTGCTGGCAGAGAAAAGCTTCTCCTGATAATTTTTTGTATGCCAGGCTGCTCTGAAGGCCCCCCACATTATGTCTTAAACAGCTGCACATTGGGGAAGCATTTCACATGCTAAATTTGTCTCTCCTGTAACCATTAAAGGCAGAGGTTCTCTGACAGGAAAAAAAGATAGCAACTCAGTTCCCTAATACATTATTTCTGCTCTCAGAGCTGGAGACAGAACTGTTGAAGATCAATATACAGAACCTTTATCTTCTTTGCAGTGGACCACCTGGCAGCAAAGGAGAGCTTGAAGTCTGTAATCACAACAAACATCGAGCAGTTATTGTGAGCTGTAGCTGGCCTGCTCTACTCTGAGCACACCTGGTTTTAGTACCTGGGCCGCTGTCCCAACTCCAGGAAAAGGCTCTAGGTTAAAGGCTGCTCTGCACAATGCGATGGGACGTCATGACGTTGCAGCATGGCACGTGCACACTGGGCACCCACAGTCTGGGGCCCGTCAGTGCTGCTGGTAGAGAGAGAGTTTTGACATGCGGGGGCACTCAGTCATGGGAGCCCCCATCTGAAGCGAAAGGCCAGGTTTACCAGCTGAGTCTGAACCAGCTCTCTGGTTTCTGCTGCTTGCTGTGTCTGTCATAGTTTATGGTGAATAGGGCAGCCACTTCTGCATTATCAAAAAGATACCACAGATGGAGGAGAAAAGAGAGTGCAGATGTGAATAAAATATGAATATGCTAATATTTATGTATAGAGACAAATGTAAAAATAATTACTATCAGAACATAAGAGAAGCAGTGTGGGATAAGACCAAAGGTCCATCTAGTCCAGCCCTCTGTTCTCAAAGAACTGCCATCCTACAATGCATCCCTCCCTGCTGGAGAAGACTGTGGCCACTGCGACCAGGTAACCTCTGTGCCTGCTAAGGCTGCCGCCACCCATGTACTCTCTGTTGCATGGGTCTTTATCTTTAAAATAGCCCTTCAAAAAGAGGATGCCTTCCAATTAAGGACTGTTCTCTATAAAGTAGAACATATCGTCACTTCAGTAGTGAAAACAAATGAACACTATTAATTATTGTGGGAGAAAAACAGGTTTAGAGCAAAGGAAGGGGTTTGGGACCAGAACTTGTGGGTTTGTTCCATAGTTAAGACAGATACTAGGAGTTTGTTAGGCTGTGCCAATGTGAGAGTAATTGTGCATGCAGTGTTTGTAAGAGAGAGAAACTTTGGGCTATTTATAGTGTGGGTGTGACAGATGACATGGCCTTTGTGTTTTGCGTGCTGGGTGTGGAAATTCTGGATTGTGGGTGACTCTATGGGGGCTGTTCTCCTTGGCCAGTGGTTAAGCCTATTCAATCATGTCAGATGAGTTTAGCAAGTGCTCACCCAACTAATAAGATGCTAGACTGAAGCAAACCTTCCCCAGCACAAACTGCTCAAGCAGGAATGTCCTACAGCTAGTGACCAATAGCCCTTCCTGTTCTGTATCCTGATCAGCAAGGAGGAGAAGGACCACCCCCTACACCTTGTGACCTGATCTGTAGCTGCTGCCTTATGTGGATCATAACACAAGGATTCTGTTGGGTAAGCAAAAGGAGTTCCTTTTGAACACACCAAGCTGAAGGTGGCAGGAAGAGAGGTATAAATTAAGAGTTGCAACCAAAGGTGGTTTAAAGTGACTTTTTGGAAGATGCGGCAGGTCCTGCCTGGGGGGGGGGGTCGGTTCTTATCTCTCTAGTGAGTCTATCTCTCTTTTCACACATGTTTATATTGACTTTAACAACTTGGCTTAATCCCAAGGTTTTGGTGGGATTTCAGTTGACCTGCAGTTTGATACGAAGAAATTAATGTCCTTCTCTAGCCTGTCTTAGTTCAGTGTAAGGATGTCCCCTAGGATTATTGGTATATGAAAACATTAGTTATTGCTTGTGGTTTAGCTCTGTGACTTTACAGAGGAAAAAAAGCATAAGTTGAGGTTCAGTGACACAAGAAGCCAGACTCTTGTTTCATTTGTGGCATGGTGGAAATCGGAATAACTTTTGAGCAGCATTTTGAGCACATCAAACCATTAAACTATCATTAATGTGATGAGAGAACCAGGTCAGTACTGCATATGCAAAGCATTTTGAATTCTCAAAGTATTTGATCAGTGTGAAATTAATGGTAAGTCACAGAGCTCAGCATGGAAGAGCATAAAGCCCTTGTTGGATCAAACCAGAGGTCCATCTAGTAATCATTTTTCTAACATGTCCAGCCCAACCCCTTTAAGAAGTCCATAAACAGGACATGGGGGAGGCATCTCTCTCTCATTGTTTGTCACCCAGCAACCTGGTGGTGCACTGCCGTAAGCGTTGGGTATTCTGCATTTAGTAGAGGTCGATATGCCCAACTGCCATAAATGTATCCCATGTTTCTGTCAGATCTGTGCATTATTTAATAAATTGCAAGGCGTTATGTTTCTGGTTCTGCACCTTGAATATATGTCTTTGGTTCTCAAACTGTTTTCTCTGGGCCACACTTTCAGGATAAAAATTTGCTTGCATTACACCATTTTTTTATTGATAAGGGAAATACATTGGGAAACTCCTGGCAGGGCTTGATTTATAACACAGAACACAACTACCGTACTTTGTTGTATGATCATGGGACATCTAGAAAGTATAAACCAACGCAGCTACGTCAGAATATGAATCATTCACATAATAAGGTAAAGGTGTATATAATTATAAAGGAGCCTCTCACTTAAGCAGTGCTTTTTTCTGGAGGTACTCTGCTTTTGCTGGGTAAATATGTTAGGTCTAATTTGAGACAAACAAACTCTCATCTCCTCATCAACACAAATAAGCCCTTTTCTGATCTTTCATATTTGTCAGAGTTGAAAATTCCTGTTTGCAACGGTATGTCATGGTGAACTGTAGAAGACTAGACAAAGCCCTCTCTTCAAACGGCAATTCTGGGTCACAGCTAGGATTGTCCTCAGTATCACTTGATGCTTTTGCTCTCATTTTGAAAAAAATATAAATCCATATTCTAAAAAATATATATTTTGATACTATATGTTCAATGTTTTAATTTGTTGGAAGCTGCCCAGAATGGTTGAGACAACTCAGTCAGATGGGTGACAGACAAACAAACAAACAAACAAACAAACAAACAATTTGTCCTTGAATCGTCCTGCCACACTTGTCATCCTCTCCTACCACACCAGTGTGACGTGCCACATCCTTTGAGAACCACTGATATAGATTTTGATGCTTTATTGGAATATACAGTGGAGTACATTCAGTGAGGTGTCTTTGCATTGACTCTCCTGACAATAGCACAGTTTGTGCCTTTTATATTTTGTTGCACATATTGTTGATGTATCAGTGAAATATGCAGCTTTAGATATTTGTGTGTGTGGTTTGTTAGTAAGACTCTGCTGATGGTTGAGTCAATATGTGCGTTTTTTTAATGTTACCATGTGTCTGTCAGAAGGCATGTGCCTGCCTATGCTCGTGAACATGTGTCAGTGTTTGTATTGGCACTGGTATGGGGAGTGAGGATAATATCCCTAGACACACCAGGACTGACTATCCCCGACATGTGCTCACTCCCATAGCCAATGTGACTTGAGAGGAGTAGTGATTATAATCTCGACTCCAGCAGCAATTGGAATGGCAAGAAGAGTTAATTGGCATTGAAATGTTATTTATTGAGCAGCATAACACCCCCCTCTCTTTTCTGGAGCCTTTCTGTGAGATAGCTATTTTGGAGCTGTTGCCATGACAATGGGCAGGCATGCAACAATTATGGCGACTCCAAATTGCTGTTCTATTTAGGGGTGACATTTGGGAGGGGGCTCTACAGCCAGGTAATGTCTGCTAAAATAGAGAAATAAAAAAACCAGCATCCTGCATTTTGACTCCAGGATCCCCTTCTTAAGGTGGTCGACCTTGAGCTTAGGCATAAAAAGCAGGAGACTTGGCTCCCAGTTTCCACTCCATTGCTTTCTCCTCACACATGCTGGGAAACTGTAGATGGGAGTGGAAGTTCCCTTCACCTCCTGCTTTTCTCAATGGGCAATTGGATCTGCAGCCTCTGCACTGGCCGCAAATCCAGGGTTTCCCAACCTCCCCTCTCATATGTCAACTGCTTTGTGTGTGCAGGAATGGGGTGTGTGTGTGTAAGACATAAAGTGTCTACTTCATGGACAAGCTACAGCCTCATTTGTATTGCAGAAATAAATGAAGAATTCCATTTGTTCAGAGAGAATTCTCTCCCTTTGCTCACAGAAACGTGCTTATCCTCCCATAGTCCAGCCCCAAGTGGGAGGGGTGTCTCTGTACTTCTGGGCCACTCTTTCCACAAATCCAGGCTGCACACCCTCCCTTTTAAAGCTTTTGAGCATCTCGACTCCCATAACATCACTATGGTGATGATGGTACCCATCCTCTTCCTTGCAGCAGCCATAGCAACCTAGCATCTCCCCCCCTCCACTCATCCCCATGGCAACCATATCCAAGGCCTGCTCTGCTTCATCAATAATTTCCTAGCTGTGTTGCTGTTGTTGGCAGTTGTTTGAGGATGGGGAACAAGGTGGGAGGGCAGCTGCAGTTCAGCCACAGAAAAGAAGGAAAGATATAGTCTGTCTGCATTACATGCAAGTGGGGTGGAAGGGGTGTGGGAAGACAGAGGGGAGTGCAGTACTTTGAGGGTTCACTCTGCCCGGTGTTTATATATTTGCATAAGATGGAGAGAGCATTGCTTGTACATGAACATTTTATCTTTGCAGGTTATTTTACAGTTTATGTTTTTGAAATTTGTGTGTTGGATGTGTGTTATGCTCCAGGATTTATTTATAGCCTTGTAAGACTGGATAAATGGCGTTTCCGTGTGCGGCTCTGGCTCGCCAGAGCAGCGATGTCACGCTGGCCACGTGACCCGGAAGTGTCTCCGGACAGCGCTGGCCCCTGGCCTCTTAAGTGAGATGGGCGCACAACCCCAGAGTCTGTCAAGACTGGCCCGTACGGGCAGGGGTACCTTTACCTTTACCTTTAAGACTGGATAGATGGGGCAATGCTCAAAAGGGGCTCACAACACGAAAATATGTTTTTCAACAACCCAATCCTATCTATGTCTTCTGAGAAGTAAGTCCCACTGAACTCAATGGGGCTTGCTCCCAAGTAAGTATGTATAGGATTGCAGCTTCCATCTGATAAACCGTATATTGTCAATGATTAATAATATGGTCTGAGGGTTGTAGGAGTGATAGCTTAGGTGTTAGTGTTGTAAACATTGATTCAATATTGATCTGAATGTTTTTATCAATTTGTATATGTATGGACATAAACAATTATATAGGCACGGCTATTTGACCCACCCCCGATACTTGTAACTGCCTGTCAGTGTTTCTTTGCTCACATGTATGAACAGTATGCAGTCTGGCTTATGTTCATGCTTCTCTGTGTGTGCATGGGAATGACTGAAGGCTTGTGAGTCTTAGAGAGTTTTCTGAGTTGTTTTCGTGCTGCTTCCTCATTGTGTGTGTGTGTAAGTAGGTAAGGTTCCATACTCACAAAGACACACAAGATTTGGGCCAGGAGTGGACCTATTTGAGTGTCTTTTATAGTAGCACCCACACAGCTAAAGAGTACATACATAGAGTATCAGGTTTGTTAATTTTTCCCCAGTATTTTGAGTTCATCTCATGTAACCACATAAATAAGTGCATGTTAACTGTGTAATTAGGCAGTTTATTCAGGACAAACAGAGGACAGTATTTCTTCATGTGACACTTAACCAGCTTGTGGAAATTATTGTTACAAGACATGGTGATGGTTAGTAGCTTATGTTTCTTCCCCACTGTAATAGCTATGCTTTGTTCATTCACTTATGGGGCAACATTGTCATTAAATTGTAGTTCTCTGTGTGTGCATATTTTAATGGATTTTTAATTTTTTTAAGAAGATCCTAAAATACATGTGTTCAGGTGATTTGACCCTTCCCTGCTTATGCAGCTATGTCATGTCTGCTTAGCTGGATTGACAATAACAGTATGTAGAAATGTAAAAGAATGCTACACCCCCATAAAATGTGGGATTGCAATTCCTCATGTAACCATGAAGGGTACATGGAACCTCCAATATCCTGGAATATTTAATATTACATGTTGAGTTAAATAAATGAAGTGTACTTGCCACCTGACCGGGTGGGCGGGTGGGGACATTTTAGTCATGGAACATTTTACTTTTATTTTATTTTGCTTTTGAGCCAGCTGCTGAGGAAGGAAGGAGCATGGCCACCCCCCCCCCCTTTATCTAAGCCTTGAAAATAAAAACAATAAATTTTGTGCACTGTAGATGACTAGATAGCATTTGTGTAGGGCTCTGCCGCCTGTTTCCACTACACAGCCCTCCTCAAGCCCCACCACAGTTAGCAGAATGTTTGATTTCAGCAGCTGGAAGCCGTGAGTCAGGGGAGGGCAGTTACCTTTCATTTCCTGTTTGTGGACTTTCTGCAGAGGCAAATGGGCTGGCTGCTGCTGAAAACAAGGATGCTGGTCTAGTTGGCTCTGTGGTCTGGATTGGACTAGACTCTTCTCAGCAGGATGGTTTCCTTGGCATAGTATTCCAGATTATTTCTTTTCCCCACCCCCATGCCCCAAAATTGAAGCTTGTCAGGCTACCTTTTCAACCCTCTCCCCATCATCTCCCTGGTGTGAATAAGGTGGCATTAAATGAATGAGGAAGGGAAAGTGATCTCAGCACATAGTCTTGGCTTGGAAGGTTACCTGTTGAAGTGTATGACCTATGACCTCCAACTTACCATTTTGCCAAAAATGTTGGCATGATTTGAGAATTAAACCGTGCCCTGTCTGAGGGTGCTCCCTCACCCCAGACATTTTGGTGCTTGAGGAAGACAACCTAAATGGCAACTTCTCCTTCACACACTCATTCACAGGGAGTGCATTCTCCATTTTTCCCCTTCTGGGGAATTAATCCCACACAAGATCAAGTGTTGTGCAAATGCACTGTCAGGGGCTTCCTGCAGGGGATGTGCCCCATGGTCAGATCTGTCTGCCTGCTGCTTTTTTTTGGGTCCCAAAATTTGCCACCTGAGACCGCTGTCGACCATATCTCCCCCCTAGTTAGCTGCTCATGTATCTTCCCCCTCGGATCACCACTTGCTTTCTACAGTTGGCAATAGATAGCAGTTTAAGGCCTGAATACCACAGAGCTGTATGACAGGCAGAAATTCAGCAGGTGCAGTGTCTCCCAATGAAACAAGATGTAACAAAACAAAGCTTAAGACTGCTAAAGAGAGCTGCAGTTCGGGATGCTTGGGCTGTACTTTTCCTTGGTAAGATTGCCATCTTTTTTGTGCCTCTCCCTTTTGTAGCAGCCTGACAGGTAAAAATTTAGCATGCAGAGCTTTTCCTGCACTAGGAGAAAACATCAATCTGCTGCTTTTCTGTGCTTTAAGCTTCTGTCAAAAGAGGGGCCATTCAAAAACTGAAAAGATGAGACAACCCATTTCCAGGTTTGAGAAGAGAGGGTGGGCTGAATAACAATTGTTACAAACAGCTGACTAGATCAATAAATTAGACATGTATGTCAAATTCACATACTGACTTCCTTAATAATATTGGCGCCTGTTCTGTCTCAATACAAAGGAAGCGGTTTAGGGGCATTTTAGTTTGAAAGCTGAGTAAAGGGAAGCATGATAGAGGTATATTAAATTTAGCGGAGAAAGTAGAGACTAGAGTCATCCAGTGGAGCTGGCCAGATTTAGGGAAACCAAAGGATGTGCTTCTTCTCATCATTCATTGCTCCACCGTGCAACTGGCTACCAGAAGATGCAGTGAGGACCTTGAAGGAATTTAGACACATTCTTGAAGGATAAGGCTATCAGTAGCTACTAGGTATGATGGCTATGTATTATTTTTGGTATGCCTTTGGGTACCAGTTGCTGGTGAGGTGGGAAGCAGAAGAGTATGCTATAGGCTCTTGTCTGGCTTGTGGTCCTGGTTAGCCATTGTGGTAAACAGGATGCTATCTGTACTAGAAAGGCCATTCGTCTGATCCAGTGCAGCTTTCTTAAGCTATTACAGTGGAGAAGCCTATATTTCTGGAAGATGTCCCTGTTGATGTGCAAAGTGAATTTTTAAACCACCAGGCCTTTGGCTGATTAACATCCAGTACCCCTTAAATGTGTTGTGGGAGGGGGTGGGGTTATTGGTTTGATTTTGTTCTTGCTTTTGTTATATATTTTGTGCTTTTTTAATCTTGTACTTTTATGCTGTGAACCGCCCTGAATGAAGGACGGTATACAAATTTAATTAATTAATCATCATAATCTTCCAGCATTGCAAGGATGGCATAGCGGGTTAAGGGACCTGGCAGCCACCAGCTAGACAGGCGGGCATTTATTCTTTTTTAGAAACTTTGTTTTAGCTGAGCATAAAAAAACCCAGGGGTTTTAATGTCCAGCCGAAATCCTCATCCCAAGGAAAGAGAGAGAGAGAGAACGAACCAAAGGGGGGGAAGGGGGTCACCAAGTCCCGAAGCCCGGCTCCTCCCTGGCCCCGCCCGCCGGAGAAGCGCGGACTTGAAGGGAATCCCGGCAGCCGCGCGGGGTTCCTTCGCCCCCCCCCCCATCGCGGAGCCGGCGCGCCTGGCGGAAGCGGGGCCCGCCCGTCTGGGGGTCCGGGGAGGCGGCGCCCCTCGGGCCGGCAAGGAGGGCGGGTCTGGCGGCGCAGGCTCCTCCTCGGCTTGGCGCGCCGCACGCAGGCAGGCAGGCAGGCAGGCAGGCAGGCAGGGATGGAGGAGCGGCGGCGGCGGCGGCGGCGCTGCTCGGGGGCTCCGAGGAACCGCGGCGGCGGCGGCGGCGGCTGAGACCCCGCGGCGCTTCCCCGCCCGCCCGCCCGCCCGCCTGTCCGGCCATGTGGTGCCTGCAATGCTCGTCCGAGCGCCGCCCGGGGCAGCTGCAGCACAAGCTCCTGCGCGGGTGAGTGCGCCCCCCCGCCCCCCCCGGCCTCCGCCTCGCCCGGGCTGCGCGGGGGCTGAACTAGCGCAGGAAATATTGCAGCCGGCAGAGAAATGCCGCCGCCTCCCCCCCCCCCAAATATCAGTCCTCTTCGTCAGGGAACTCCCCGCTCCCCATCTGCTTTTTCTTTAGCGGATTAAATGTTGCGCGGGGGGGGGGGTTCTCCGATACCCCATTGGGTGATGCCCACCCATCCAGGAAATACCCCTTTCGTAGCCTCTCACATCCCCCCCCCCCCCCACAATATGTCAGATTTTAAAATTTCTTAAATTATCTTAGAAGGAAACCTTTCTGATGTTTCCTACGGGTCTCCCACATAATTTCTCCTTACCATCCCCCCTTATCCCTTCCTGCCTTCCTTGCCAGTAGCAGGAGCCACCCGCCCCAAAGATGCCCCTTGGCCAGGAATGCCCCTTGCCCCCTGCACTCCCTCCCTCCCTCCCTCCCCACCGCTGGGCCGATCGTCTGTTTGGAACAGCCTGCCTTCTTTCCTCCGGATTTTCCTTGGGTTTCTGAGCAGACAAAGGAACATTGAGACTATTGCTGCCCTTGGCCAGCCCCCACCTGCCTGCCTGCCCCTCTGCCGTCAGGCCTGGTTGCCCCCCCCTTCCTTTGTCTCCGTGTCACCCTGGTAGAACTCTGCAGGAGGCTGGATGGGGACAGACCCACACTGAATTGGCTCCTCCTGTTGCTGGCTCTGGATCCACCTCCTTGCCTTCTGCCTTGGCAATCCCAGCGGGAACAGTTAGCGCTGGAAGTTACAGTACCTTATACTGGATCAAACCACCTTGCTCTGTTGACTTGTAGTGACAACCGAGGATCTTTCCCAGCCCTTCCTGGAGCTGCTAAGGATTGAAGCTGGGGCCAGAGGCGGCCTCTGGTTCCCTCTTGGGGCTCTGGGGTGGGTCTTCGGAGGAAGTTGCCTTCTAGACCCTTTTGGTGTAGAAAAAAAGCACTGAGTAGTGGGGATTTTAAAATGTCTCTGTCCACATGACGGAACTTTGCCAACTACAGACTTTCCTCATGGTTGCAGTGTAATCCCCCCCCCCCTAATCTGGTGACAAGTGTGGTGGGCATACTTGTAAGAAGAGTGCATGTACAAGTATGCCAAAATTTAGCAGAAATACAGTGGAAAAAATCAGGATGTGGGTTTGGGTGTGGCTTCCTAAAAATCGTAACCTTCATAAGGGGGTGGGAAAACAATCTAGTCCTCATGTTTGTGAAGATTTGGCAGTTTCTGTTTATATTTTGACTATGTATTTTGTGTTTTTATATTGTAATTTTATCTTTTGATCCACCCTGAGACCTGCGGGTATGTTGTTGTTGTTGTTTAGTCGTTTAGTCGTGTCTGACTCTTCGTGACCCCATGGACCTGCGGGTATAGGGCAGTATAATAATAATAATAATAATAATAATAATAATAGTAATAATAATAGTAATAGTAGTAGTAGTAATAATAATAATAATAATAATAATAATAATAATAATAATGGCATCCTTGAAGTGTGTTGGGAGTGCTTGCTGAAATCAGAAACCAGAGGCGTGGTTGAATATAAATCTCAGGAGTGACATTACAGCTCCTATATAGTCCTTTGCCCCTCCCCTAGCAAAAACAGTATAAATTTAGACACAGCAGTAAAATTACAGAATTCAGCTTTTGATGTTCAAGAGTTTGAGTTATACTGGCAAAGAATATGTGTAGCTCTTCTCATAAGTATTATTATTATTATTTATTAAATTTGTATACTGTCCTTCATCCTAAGATCTCAACATAAAAATAAAAAATGAGAACACAAAAGACATAATATGTAATCAAACAAAAACAAACCAAATAACTGCCCTCTTAGAAACACATTTTAAAAGCCATAGAATGTTAATCACAGCTAAAGGCCTGGTTATAGAGAAACGTTTTTCCTGGCGCCTAAAGATATGTAATGAAGGCCCCAGGAGAACCTCCCTGGGGAGAGCCTTCCACAAGTGGGGAGCCACTGCAGAGAAGGCCCTGCTCTCGTGTTGCCACCCTCTGGACTTCTCATGGAGGAGTCACACGAAGAAGGGCCTCAGGTAATGATCACAAGGTCCAGGTCAGTTCATATGGAGAGAGGCAGTCTTTGAGGTATAGCAGCCCCAAGCTGATTTATAGGTCATAACCAGAACTTTGAATTGGGCCCACAAGCTAATTGATATCCAGTGCAGTTGGGCCAGGATTGGTGTAATATGTTCAAACCATTTTGCCCCCAGGGAGCAACCTAACTGCCGAATTCTGCACCAGCTGAAGCTTCCAGATCATCTTCAGGGTACTGACCTACATCTAATTCATTGCAGTAATTCAGCCTAGAGGTTACCAGAGCATAGACAACAAAAGTTAGGCTATCCCTGTCCAGATAGGGGCACAGCTGGGCCACCAGCCAAAGCTGGTGGAAGGCAAACTGTTCTCTCTCTCTCTCTTTCTTTCTTTCTACAAAACAAACTTTGCTTGTTTCTTTTAATTATATTTTTAAATAAATGAAAAATAAACCTAGTGTTCTACAATAAATTCAAATAAAATATTGGAAATTGAGATTATATATGCAAAATAAATAAAAACTCTAGTGAGGAATTGTTTTGGCAAAGCCTCTGAGCAGTTTTAACCTAGCTCCGCTTTTGCCCCTCTTCAGCAGTTGTGCCTGACTTCAGAGGAGAGGAGGTTGTCTTTGTGATCATTTGTTTTTCACTCTATTTGTCTGAAGCAGCTGTTTCACAGTTACAGAATGCAATCCAGGCATCCATTGACAAGACACCTGTTGCAAGAAGATCTCCTTTTCCCAGCATGCAAGCCGCAATTCTGGGGAAATGCAATTTTATCTATCCCCAGCAAATTCACCTGTAGTGGGTGTAGAATGCAACGTGGAATTTGATTGCTTAAAATGTCACCTTGCATTTCTTATTACTTTGCTTAAAGACCCAATGTCCTATTGCATCATTTTGTTTCCCAACATCATTTTTAAAAGTCTTGAGAAGTTTGAATGTTTCCTGTTTTATAATGGATATCTCATGCAATATAATGAAAAAGGTGAACCCCACAAGGCTGCCTTGCAGCAGAGCATGGGCGTAGCCAAGGGGGGGGCAGGGGGCAGCTGTCCTCCTAGATCAAGTAAAACAATAGAAATACTTAACTAACTGACCAATCACATCAGTTCTGCCCCCCTAGCAAAAGTCCCACCTCCTCCAACAAAAGTCCTGCCCCCTCCCCACAGAAATTCTGGCTATGCCCCTGCAGCAGAGAGCCCCATATTTTGGTACACTTCTTCATTACCATTTTTTCAAATAGCAGCAAATACTCAGTTGTCCCACTGATCAAAAGTATGCCCCCCCTCCTGAACCATACACTATTTGGGGTAAAGTTGGTTGTGGATCTAGGGTGGCAAAATAAAATAGGGGTTTTATTGCTGTCTGGAAAGGCTCCAAGAGAGACCATGTGATTTGGGAAGGGCAGCAGTAGCAAGAGTTTATAAATTCCAGCAGGGCACCCTATTAGCAGGTGTGATCGGAAGCTCAAGGAGGGACAGCAAGGGGAGCCAAGATGCTGCTCCCCCCTCCGCTGCATCCCTTAGCAATAGAACAAGGAAGTCGACCTGACAAAAGGCATTCCATCTCATCTCCAAGGGGAATTGTCATGCCTGGAGCCCAGCCATATGGAATTTCAACTCTCAGCAAGATGCAGCCGCTTCCAGGGTGGGCAGCTGCAGCAGCTGATTCCTCTCAGCCCCATAACATTTGAAGACAAGGAAGTAAGGGAACGTTCTGTTTCTGGTTGGGAACCTTTGCGGGGTGGGGGAGAAAAGGAAGCATATTTAAAGGACTAGAGAATGGAAATCCCTTTAGCTGGGATGCAGCCCGGAAATCTGGTAGAAAAGAGTGTGGCTTGAATATGTTGAAATGTGAAGGTGTATTGAGGCAGGATGTGCTGGACCCTGGTGCTAATGACAAGGAAGTGTCTTTTCTTTCTCTGGCTTTGACCAGGAGAAGACAGAAAAGGGCTCTGCTGAGATTTGAACTTGCAGCTGCCCAGCGTACCAGAGTTCCAAGCTTCTGTTTCAGCTGGTGGCAACGGCTTAACAAGGAGGGAAAGAGGAGCCCTTGCCTCTTCCGCTTTCTGTTCTGTTCCTTGGTCTCTGGCAGTGGCCAAGCTCACCATTGTTTGAGGGTCAGGATGGAGGCTGTGATGTTACATTGCCTGCTGGCACCTTGTACATTCTCTTTGGTTTCCGCGATGGTATGTGTTTTTTACCTTCTCTGTAGTATATTTTGCTCTGTACTCTCTTTGTTGGGCACTCACTATCATTCCTCTAGATTTCTTGGGAGTTTGTGGGGCTTTTTTTTTAGTATGTGTGCGTTATTTTTACGAAATAAAGTAATATTGTTCATATTGCAAAACTTAAATCATTTTGTTTTTTAAAGCATTCTCTGTGTGTGTGTGTTTATCAAAATGATGTACAGTGGAACCTTAGTTCTCGAACTTAATCCATTCTGGAAGTCCGTTCGACTCCTGAAACCATTCGAAAACCAAGCCACAGCTTCTGATTGGCTGCAAAAGCTTCCTGCACTCAAGCGAAAGCTGCTGTTCCTTCTGGGTTTTTGGCGTTCAGGAGCCGATTAGTTCATCAACTAAACCGTTTGAGAACCAAGGTACCACTGTATGTAGCAGACCTACCACAGGAACACATTTTTTTTCTTTTGAGCAACATTGGACTGTTAACCCACACTTGTGATTTTCTACAGTGTGCTACATGTCCATTGTCCTTTTTCCTCACAATGGTCAATGAATCTTGTGCAACACATTCTCTAACCCCCTCCCCCGGTCTGTTGTGTGTCCAGGAAAGCTTTTCTTGATAATGCTGGCACATCATGCTTATAATTATTTATTGCATGTGATGCTTGCTGCTGAGCTTTCTGATAGCATACTGCATGCTTCACAGGGTTTTCACAATGACAGTTGTGCATATTTCCCGTGAATCTCTCTCTCTCTCTCCTCAAGCCACACCTCATTCACCAGGGTTCAGTTAGTGAATGCAAAATCTGGACTAAATTCATTCTCTGGTAATCTCTCAGTCTCTGCTTTTCTCCACCCCCCATCTGGCACGTATATTCTTTATGCTCTCTAGCTTCTCAAGACTTAAGAAGACCTCAGGGAGCAATTTGGCCTCTTCTTATGTATTTACTCTCTCCCTCTCTCTGTGGAATCAGCTAACCCATTATTCTCATATGAGCTGGAGACCTGGCAGATATAATAATGCCTGTGTGTGGCAGAAAGCAGTTGTGGGTAAAAGGGGCCCTTGGTGAGTGTGTGTCAGTTTGAGGCCCCTCAGTTCCCAGTGCAGTTATCATAGGGGCTGTGGGCTGCCCACCCTTTGTGGCTAGGACTTAATAGGACCCCAACTGGGCTGCTCCCTTTGATGCTGGTTGATGACTATCAAAGAAAATAGTGGAAGGGCATTACAAGAAAACTGTCCTTTTACGGCCTTTCTCCTGAATATCTTTTAAGTCTGGAAATGGGAAGGGCCAGAAATATAATTAAATAACTAATCTGGGACATAGAATTCCAAAATGATTGCAACCAATCTTCTAAAATCTATAAATCTCTACATGAACCTCATCCCACAAATTACTTAAGTGTAGTGGATAACCCTATACATCATTGGGGTTTTTCCAGAGCCCGTTTTAATGTTCTCCCTTCAATAATAATAATAATAATAATAATAATAATAAATTTATTTATACCCCACCCATCTGGCTGGGCTTCCCCAGCCACTCTGGGCAGCTTCCAGCAAGATTAATACAGTAATGCATCAAACATTAAAAGCTTCCCTAAGTACTGCCCTAAGTACTAGGTTGAGGGCAGATATCATGACATCCCAAATGAACAAAGTTTATGCCCATGCAACTCTAATGAGATTGAATCCATTGGGCATGTTCTTCTATACTGCCCATTGTACTGTGATACCTGAAGAGAGCTAATTTTACCATTGTTAAGGAAATTACCTGGCTGCTCAGAGGAAACTTAAGTTAAATACCTTCTTGTCGATAAAGATCTGGATATCATTAGGCCTGTTGCGAAATTCTGTTTTATGGCAATGAGGACAAGACAGGCTGCGGTGGCAGTCATGACTGGCGAGTGAGTACTGATTTTAATCTATGGAATACAGATTTTAGCTGAAGGAGTGTTATTTTTAGTGTAAATAAGCTTATAGGGAATAGTTAATTACATCCACTTCTTCATGTGAGTGTGGTATATGATGCTGCTGCTGCTGTTGTTGTTGTTAACTTTGCTGTCTGGTTTTTGACCGTAATAAAGATTGCTTGCTTGCTTGATTTCTGAGATATGCTCCTCATCTTTCTTTGTGTGGGTATTGGTATAGCCATGTGGCTTGTGTTGGGTGTTCCCAGAATCCTTTACTGTGTGCTGGAATTCTGGAGTAGGATTCCAGGGTTCCTGAACAGTGAAAAGTTTGAAATCATTGCCGCAGAGCACGACAGAGTTCTGCATTTGCCGAAGTTAAGAGGCATTCCGCCTTCTTTCTTGCACACAGAAGAGGATGCCACATCTAAGATACTGCAACATGTTCCTGCATCTTCTAAGAACAAAGTATGCTTCTTGCACCTTCTCTGTGTTGGAGAGGTCTACATAACCTGTGACCCATTGCCTTATATGGCAGCGCACCAGAGACTCAAAAAACTTGTTGTTTGCCTGCTGAGACTGCAGAAGCAGGGAGTTGATAAGAACCTCACAAGTCACTGTTTGTGGCTGATGGGCTGTGCTCAGTTTGGTGGCTCATGAGTTTTGGAATTGAGTAAGTGTGCTTTTTATTAGATCAGGTATGGCTTCTTAAGCAGGATGTATATGTGTGTGCTTTGCCACCCAAGGCTTCGTTAATTAAAAATGAAGATGCAATGTTAGAACAGGAACAATTTCACCAGACGCATGTCTGCTTCTAAAACAGAATATGTGTGTAAGCTCTGCAATGTAAAACAAACAAACAACCCAACTAAAGTCCTTTTTAAAGGAATGGAAGGATAAAAAAGTAGTAGTACTCAAAGTACTATTTTTTTAAAAAAGGTACTTGTTATGGGTTAAGGGGCTGCTTGTGCGTAAATGGTTGAGTTCTCAACTCATGCAATCAGTTTCTAAAAACTCCCAGACCGCGGAGCCATGGGTGCATGGCTACCTCAATCGCTGGCAGAATCCGTCAGTGGGCGCTTCCGGAATTTACGCCAACATAAGAGTTCCTTAACGGAAACTCTCCTTCTGGATTCTCTGCGTGACAGTTTCCTGCGCGGAGTAGGCGTCCCCAGCGGAGGTCCTGAGACCTCTCCGCTGTTCTCACTGGAAGTATCTTGGAGCCATCCCTCCGACTGAGTTTCTGCGGGAACTCTCTCTCTCCCCCTGCTGGTTCCTTCCTCAGCATCCGAGGGTCTCCTAGCCTCCTTGAGCCCTTCCACCACCTGACTCTCTGATGGCAGTTCCCTGACAGTACTCAAAGCATTTGCACTTGTTTTCTCATTGTGGCTATATAGATATACTGTGTGTGTGTGTGTGTGTGTGTGTGTGTACACACACACACACACACACACACACATTCTGCAGGTGGCCTTATCAAATTCACTATTTGATGGGAGATCAGAATTGAGCTAGGCACTCTTGCTGTGCTCATCCTTTCCTGGCCTTGCCTACCATTTGTCTATTAGAGGTACCATTAGCACTTGGCCCTTCCCATGTGGAGCTTCACACTGGTTGATCTGCTTCGTGCCGCCCAGAAATGGCACACTCAAGGCAGCCTATGCTGCATGGAACAGACACATGCAGGAGCCTATGGAAATTCCAGCTCCTTCATCCAAATAGCAGGCAAGGCAGCACACGGAGCAGCACATGTGAACATTTGCCTATAGCTAAGATTATCTTGTGAGCTGATGGGGTCCATGAGCTTCCCCAGAACTAGAGGTAGCAACCCATCTTGATTATTGCAACGCAACACAGGTAATAATGCTATTTTTAAAATTTATTAGAATGTGATTGTACAAATGTCATTATGGGTACCTAGTGGGTAGGGCCTATGATTAAATATATATTTTATTAAGTTTTGAAAAAGAGAACAAACATAAGGAAAAACAAAAACAAATGCACAAAAACACCTAACTATACAATACAATAGAAGAAAGAAAAAACAATTTAAAAAACAAACAAACCCATCTTAAAAAAGATTAAAAAGACAAAAAAGAAAAAAGAGCACAAAAAACCCTCTTTTTAGTCCACAACTTTGATTGACTTATTTTCTTGACTTCCTCTCATCTCCCTTTTTTGTATTCCTGATAAAAATTAATTCAGCAAATTCTTGTCCAATTTATTTGTCTAATCCGTCCAATCTTATTTTAAACCTCGTCGCTGGAACCCTTTCTGTTCATTTCAATACCATTAACATTCAAAAATTTTACAATGTTTCTGTAAATAAATTTTAAATTTCTTCCAATCTTCTTCCACCAACTCTTCTCCCTGGTCTCGGATTCTGCCAGTCATCTCCGCCATCTCCATATATTCCATTACTTGCATCTGCCATTCTTCCAGAGTGGGTACATCTTGTGTCTTCCCCTGATTAAGTTCCTGCAGAAGGTCAGTGTTAGGAGAATTCAGAATGGGAACTCACCCATCCCATAAAAGACTCCCAACATTTAACAAGACTGCTTGGGAGCCAAATGGCCAACTTCTGCTTCTCAAAACAAAAACAGATGCAACATGGGAGATCAGACATTGCATCACCTGACTATTCTCTCCCCCCCCCCTCCTTTTAGGTCAGAAGCAGCCTGGGGTAGTAGAGGGGCTCTAGCTTTGATTGGATCTGTGATGCTGCGGGTGTTTAACCCTTTCCCCTTATGTTGCTTCCTGGATCTAAATCACCCTGAAGCTGCTGTTTGCCCCACTAGGAAAAGAGTATAGGCCTGGTGGCCCAGCAGAGATAATAGCAGCTTCGTGGTGCATGTTTTCTGTCAATCAGGGAAATTACATGACTGTGTGGTTGGCAGGCAAAGGTTCATCCTTTTCACCACCAGCTCTTCTACAGTGGTGATAATATTGGCAGCTGATTGAATTGGCTAATTTAGGATAATGGGACGAAAGAACCACAGATGGGGTGCAGTGACTATGGTGTGTTTCCCCCCCCCCCAAATCTTTGTCAATGGAGCTGCCAAGTCTTGATCTTGGTGTGTCAAGCCCCCCCCCCCCCCCCCCCCGCCGCGCACAGCTCAGGGATGAGCCTCTGTTGGCACCTGGAGCTGCCGGTTCTCTCTCTCGGCGAAACTGCTGTGCAGAGCTACTGCTCAGATTTTAAAGGGCAATCAGAGGGGAGTAAATGCATTTTAAAATCCAACTTGGTGGTTTTGATAAGAGACCACATCGGCCAACAGCATTTAAATAATGCCATTTTAAAAAAGGATCTGAGGCAAAATAGGAAAGGAACTATATTACACGATTCCATGGCATAGTTCCCTTTCTGCTTCCTCTGCTCCCTTTTTAAATGGGCAGCTAGCTACCAGCCAGGACTACTACTGCCACCTTCTCTCTCTCTCTCTGACAGTGCTGGGGCTGCAGGCTGGCACCACAGAGGTCGCCATTTCAGAGGTGGGTCAGGGCCAGCCAGATAAATGTGGCTGCCTGAGGCAAAAGACAAGATGGCATCCCTGCCCTGCCTGCCCTCCAACAACCACTGCATATAAAGAAAACCAGACTAGCAATTGCATCTGACTTTGATACTGGCAGTGGGGCAGCATTCTCCCCTGACCTGGAGGCAGCAAGCGAGCTTAGGTGGCTCAGCATTTGCCTTCTGAGCAGATGCCTCACTCTGCCTCCTGGTAAGGTCGGCCTTGGATATAGGAAGAAAGCAAGGCATCCAGAGGCCCAGATAAAACCTACCTAGGCCTTTCTCAAACCTAGCATGGCTTCTCTTCTTTCCCAGTCTTCCACAGTGTTTGCTGAATCTCTCTTCCTTTTTTCTTCAGCGTGGAAGGAGACCCGCCTGGAAGTGAGGCAGGCACTATTATAGTGGACAGCCTGGGCAGTCAGCCTCCATATCGTTGTACCCCTGAGGTGACCAAGATTGAGCACTACGATTTGGCACCCTCTTCATCGTCCTCCTCTGTCTGTCACACTCCATCACCAGGCATTCCGTGGGCTCAGCGTGCTCGGCTGCAGCCAGCCAGTGTGGCGCTGAGAAAGCAGGAAGAGGAAGAGAGCAAGCGTTCCAAGGCACTGTCAGACAGCTATGAGCTCTCGACAGACCTCCAGGACAAAAAGGTAATCGGTGTCTTCAGCGTGCACATTTTATAAGGCCAGGAACCCCAACTATAGCAAGAAGCCCAAGGCAATCTAATGTGTGCCACTTGTCTCCATGATTAGGGCCAGATGATTTCAGAAATGAGAGCCAGAGGCCTACTGAGGCCAACTAGACCAGCTTCTGCTGCCATTCTCACTTGACACAGTGCAGTCAGGAAAGTTGAGGCCATTGCAAGCCTTTGCTCTTCTCGTAGGCCTCCAAGTGTTGCTGGAATATATCGCCCATTATCCCTGGCCATTGGCATGCTGGCTGGGGCCAGCTGGATTTGGAGTCCAACAATATCTGGAGGGCCACAGGTTCCCCTAGACAAGAGATGGCCCAGTAGTCTGACTCAGCAGGAGGCTGATTCATATGTTCTAGGGGATGAAAGTGAAAGCGCTGTCCTTTGCTGTGGCATCTTGCCCATGGTCCTCTAGAATCCTGCCCCCTCCTTTGCTGATGAGGTCTCTCCCAAGCTGCACATCTCTCTTTTCCATAGAACTCATTGTTTAATCCAAATTATTTCCCCCACTCCCTTGCCTTAATCCCTGCGCTCACCACCACCACTGTTCCTCTGTTGCCTACTGCAGGTGGAGATGCTGGAGCGGAAGTATGGGGGCTATTTCCTGAGCCGACGAGCAGCTCGCACCATCCAAACAGCCTTTCGGCAATATCGCATGAACAAGAAGTTTGAGCGTCTGCGAAGCTCGGCGTCTGAGAGCCGCATGTCCCGGCGCATTATCCTCTCCAACATGCGAATGCAGTACTCCTTTGAGGAGTTCGACAAGGCCCAGAATGCCCCTTACTTTGAAGGCAAGCCAGCCTCACTGGATGAGGGGACCATGGCTGGTGCTCGACCTCATCTGCTGGACCGTGGCCTACCCTACGGTGGCTCCTGTCGGGCTGGCTTGGATGGCAGCTCCCTGCATTCCTCTTCTGGAGGCTTTTGCAATGACATCACTGAGCTAGAGGACTCCTTCTCCAAGCAGGTAGGCTGTGCCAAACTGTACACCACCCTTGCCTTTTCCTTTGCCCAGCGAAGACCTTTCAACAACCCCTTTGGCTGTTCTCTTGGTTCCTTTGCTTAGTCATGACCTCAAGCTCCCCCCTCCCTGCCCCATGGACTTTCTTCAGCCCTTCACAAATCCCCTCTGTTGCCCTACCACCATTGTGAATTCAGCTTCCCGGGATCCAATAACAAGTTTTAAACAAATCTGGTGGCTTCCATTTACGTGAAAGGTGATTCTAACTAAACATCAGGGAAAACTTTCTGTTTGACAGTGAGACAGGCTCCCTTGGAAGGTGGTAGGTTCCCCTTCACTGGAGGTTTTTATGCAGAGGTGGCCATTGATGCTTTAGTTCAGTTTCCTGCATTGAAGGAGGTTGGACTAGATGGCCCTTGGGGGCCCTTCCAACTCTACAATGCCAAACGCACTCAGTTTTCATTGAAAGGAAAAAGAGAGATACAAGGAAAGACATGCAGGTGGTATAGCCACTGGTCTTCGACTGTTGGGTCGGGACCCACTAATGTGTTGTGGTCTGACCTAAGGTTGGTCACAACTACCACCCTGCAAAGATTAAGAAATGGGTCCCCAAATGCATGTTTGGGGTAAAAGAGGATTCTGGGTGTGTAAGGAGTGAATCTGCTCTGAACTTCTTGGGTTCTCTTGGATTGTAACTCTGAAAGCAGGCTTTGGTCGCTTGCTAGTTTGGGTTAATTTTATTAGGAAGTCTTGTATCCTGCTTTTGACTCCAAAAAGGTATCCTAAGAAAAAACCCCAATGCAAAATCTGTAGAGGATGCAACTAATATTTAAACACTTACATTTTCTGTGCTGGTGTTTTCTTTCTGCTGTAATACTGTTGCTTCCCAATGTTTTCTGCAATATCCTTCATTTTTTTTTAGATCTGATTTGCGGTATGGTGTTGGTATTAGAGGATGATTTAACCATTTGCCTGTTCACTATGGAACAGCACTATTAAGGATGTTTAGGTCTATTTGCCTTTGATTAAAACTCTCCTCCTTGCACTTTTTGCATCTCAGTACAGCTGGGGGAATTAGGTGGAGGATTTCCTCTTAGTTAGCTTCTGTTCCCTGAAAAAGGGAAGGGACTTTAATTATTGGTTTCTTTTCATATTGTTTTTCTTTTATACATTATAGTAGGTTCATGGCCAAAGCCATTATCCAGCATTGCTGGATAATATGATGCTGTATTAAACACTTCTGTAGAACTCACATTTTAATTCCTTTTCCCTCCCATGGCATAGAAAGCAGTCCCTCAGCAGTGCTCAAAGGTTCTGGCGTGGTAGAGCCCCAAACCGCAGCCTGCATATGAAATCGTGTATTGTGTTTCCTTTGTTGTCTTTAACTGATTTTGATAAATGGATAAACTTCTATTTTTCTACAATACTACATGTCCTGTGCGATGATAGAATACTGCACTTGGCCTCCTGCAATTGTAGCATGCTTTGTAAAAGATTATTCAAAGTGTGATTTGATTTTTGAATAGATGCTTAATTTGTATAGTGCACAGAAGGTGGATTTCCTTGATGCAACAATTTTTGGTTCCATTCCTTCCCCTCCCCCATTTTCTTCTTATAAAGCCCTGAGTATAATCCCTCCTGGCTAACTTCCTTCTGTGCCTTCCAACAGGTGAAGTCTTTGGCAGAGTCGATTGACGAAGCGTTGAACTGCCACCCACTGGGACAGGAGGGAGGGGCTGACGGACCTTCCTTGGAAAAGAGTGAGTCCAAGGAGCAGCAAGGGGACAGTGCTGCCACCTCGTTCAGTGATGTAACGCTGTACCTGGATGAAGGAGCTCCCACATCGCCCATCTCTCTGGAGCGCCCACCCAGCACTGACCCACCTGAGCCCACCACCATGCCAATCCCACCACCACCACGGCCAGAGTACTGGGGTGGGCCACAGCGAGAGGACAGCCGCGAGAACGGTGGCAGCCGACGCAGCACGCCTTGTATGGAATGCAGGGACTATCGACTACGCGGGGCCCATCTCCCGTTGCTCACCATCGAGCCTCCCAGCGACAGCTCAGTGGATCTAAGCGACCGCTCCGATCGAGGTTCTCTCAATAGGGGTCTCATATTTGAGCAAGATGGTTGCAGTCCCCATGGCACCCTCAAGCATGCTGGCGGACCCACCCGTTCCCCACACCCACACCGGCATTATCACCCTGAACAAAACCAGCCACCCCCACCTCTGCCAATACCGCCCCCTCAAGTCCCTGGGCGCCTGCCCCCACCTCCACCGCCGGACAACTCTGATGGGGACAACGACAGCCTCAACAGCACCACCAACTCCAACGAGACCATCAACTGCAGCTCGGGCTCCTCCTCCCGCGACAGCCTGCGCGACCCTCCCCCGCCTGCCCCAGCTGCCTCTTCGGCTCCCGGGGGGCCCTGCAAACAGACCTACCAGCGGGAGACGCGGCACAGCTGGGACTCTCCTGCCTTCAACAACGATGTTGTGCAGCGTCGCCAATACCGCATCGGCCTCAATCTCTTCAACAAGTATGAGATGCTTGGGTGGAGTCATGGGGAGGGAGGTGCCCATGGAAGTTTCAGTAGTAGAAGGGTAGCCATTTTGGAGGGAAGCATTGGGCCTTACAAGGAAGCAGTGAGCTTATTACGGAGAAGGCTCTGTTGGGCCTATTTCCCCCTGCTCTACAGCTCTGTCTCCCGCACTCTTTCCACACAACTCTCTCTTCAACTAGAGTTGAAAGTCTGCGGCCAGCTGGAGGACATGAGAGAAAGCATGAGGGAAAGCGGCGGCAGCGGTGATACTACCCCGCACGTCAGCTGTTAGGCGGGCAGGCGGAGCAGCCTAAACAAAACCCTGCTGTGCCTCCGGTCTCTGGGGCTTCCTCTTCAGGCTCCGGGGAGGGTCTCCTCATGAGCCATGAGGACTCTCCAGTTCTTTCCCGCCATTCCTGGTATTTTTCTATTCTCCCCCCACCCCCGGTGCTGCAGGTATATGCAGCCAAACACGAGTAGAATGCGTGCAAGTGGAGGAACGATGCCTGTACCCAAAGTGGCCTGTGGGCAGCTTGCAAGTAGGACCTGCCGTCAACAGTGCTTTCTCCCCACTTGTGATTCCCAGCAACTGATATTCGGAGGCTTGTTGCCTCTGACAGTTAAGGTAGAACAAAGCCACCATGACTAGTCGCCATTGATAGCCCTTTCCTTCATGAGCTGACCCACACCCTGAGCAAGCAGGACATACAGCCAGGCAGTGGGGGAAATGACCAGATCTCTGGATATTCTGTTTCACCCTGGGGGGGGGGGTGTTGTGGGGTTGCTCAAGCACATCATTTACTGTGGGGCATCAACAATTTCTCAGTACTTCCTAGTTGCCATGGTTTTTGTTCCACCCCTTCCCCTCTGGCTTCCCCTTTTTGTGTTTTGCCAAAATAATAATCGGAAGCAACTTAAGATTCAAATGTGAACAGATAGGCTTACACTGAATAACTCATATTGGTCATGTGGTTTGGGGTTTCCTGCTTGCAGAATTTGGATGTTTGAGGGGAACAGTGTGCATGGACTTGACAATAATAACTTCGATGAAATTGCTGGGCAATCACAATGTGCAAGCATCAAGATGGCACAGTTCCTCTAACTGAGGATGGTTTCTCTTTGTGTGTTGTCTCCTCTCCTTCCAGGCTCAGCTAACAGGCTGAACCCAAACAATATTTGGCAGAAACAGGCAGTTGAAGGAGGAGAGAGACTGATTAGTTGCTGCTGACTTTTGGACTGCCAGGCCAGGTGCTTGAATATTGGTAGAGACGCCCAGGCAGAAAATTTGGGGTCAGTTTAGAGACTGGGGAGTTCAGCTGCTGAAATCCGGTTGAAATTCCTGTTTTGCAAAAATCTATGTTGTAACTATGAGCCACCTCCCTGTGACACCTCACTCCCCAGGAAGGCTTTTGCTCCATTTTGTCTATTTCTGCCTAGCATTACCCTCCTTTTTTATTGGCCATGTTTCTGTGCCTTTATTTATTCACCTTAAAGCTTTTATATACTGGTTTTCCTCACAAATTAGTTTCCATTTATTAACAAAACAATATTTTTTAAATGCCCCATCATCATAATGCAATTTAAACACGAATAATTAAATGATGACAATCAATGTGGAAGAAAGAATCAAAGTAAACATTCAAAGGCACAGGAAAGGCTGGAGCCATTGTTGCTTCTAAGGTTGGGAGGGAGTTCCATAACAGGTGCCACCATAGAGAAGGCCTTGCTGCAGGTCTCCACACTGAACTGCACTCCGTGGTGGAGCTGCAAGCAGGACCCCTCCTGTTTGTGTTGCCCACGGTGCTGGGCAGAGGTGCTCCACCAAATAACAGGCTGACATACAGAAATGTAAGCAGGTGAAACTTTCCCCACCTCCTGTCATGGAACTAAGTGATGGGGAAAACTTCCACATGCTTACATTTCTGCATGTCAGGCTGTTATTAAAGGCACTTGTAACACAGCCAGTAGAAAGGGGGCAGCCTAATAGCCTTCCTGTGCCCCCTTGGTCCCAGCCCACTTCCTTTCCACCTATCCCAACTGGTTGATAACTCCCTGCAGCGCACACTGGTCTTCTGGGCCAAGGAAGGGGGCGGGGAAGGCTCAGATCTTGGCTTCCTGTTGCTCTTGGTAATTTAATTGCTACTGAGCAAGACAGCATCTGTTCCACTGGCAGGAGGCAGGCTCTTCAGGGCTGGGAGGCAGCCATCACAACATATTAACCAGCTGGAGTCATGACTCACGTTGAATCCTTGGGGCAAAGTGCCAAGCTGAGGGAGCTGCATACCCTCCCTCCCTGGGAGACAAACCCTGCTCATTTGCAGATGGTTTGCCTGGCAGAAGAGGGATTAGAATGAGGCCCACTCAATATGCTTTGGTACTGGAAACAGAAAACCCAGAATGGTAACACCCCCTCTCCCCCATTAGTCGAGGTAGATTGCTGTCCATCAGGGCGTTCTCTGCTGGGAGCCCCATTGTAATGAGCAGGAACTTCTCATGTGACTGCCCTGTCAAGTCAAATCCAGTTGCCTCCTCCCACTTTGCTGCTTTTAATCATGGCTCAGAATTTGCTGCGTTGGCATGAGTGCCAGAGCTTGCTTCATGGGACTTGCCATTGCAGGTGCTCATTTCTGGAGAGATCTGCACCGTGGTCCAATATCATCCATTGGGGGCATCTGCTCTCCAGCACATCTAGAGCAACTTTTGTGCCGTATCAATACCTCATAATTAACACTTCCCTCATTGCTTATGCTATTTGGTAAACCAAAATGAGGCTGAGAAAAACTTTTCTCTTTGGGACCCAGATGTTAAGTTGTATCCCAACACACAAACAGGCCCCATGACCTCTTTTTGCCTCTTTTCCATATTTATTGGGGTGCGGGGAGACATGGTTGATGGGGAACAGTATGGCCTACATCTTGTGGCCACTGGAAGAATTCAGTACTGAAACTTGAACCTAAGCATGTGACAGAACAAGATGGTGGACAGTGCCATTTCAGACTGCAGGAGAGGAAATTTTGGTTTTAAAAAACCAATTCTCTGGTAAAACTCCCTGAAAATGGTTCTTGTTTACTTAAAGAGAAATTATGTGTGTTTCATGAGGGAACATTCAAAAATGGTACCTCCTATATGTACCTCCTAAAGACTGTATGTAGACCATTCTGCTGCATCTGCTCCCAGCCAGTGGAGAGTTTTTAAGACCAACTTTGTGACTTACTTAATTTGCACCCACCCCTGCACCAAAGTTGGCCTTAGCCTTTTCACCCTTTTGCTGCCAGAGGCAAAGTTAGTGCCCCAAATCAACTAAATCACATTCAGTCTCCTTCCTCCCCTGTGGGGGATTGGGTTGAACATTTTCTTTAAGGAAAAGGGGAGCATTATGTGACTCCATGGTAGGAGTTAGCCATGGTCTGTAGAAATGGCAGCCCAGCTATCAGGATCAGCAAGGACTCAGACTTGGAGCCTCTTGGTCTATGCAAGGCGGAAGGAAAAGGGACATAGTTTTCCACCAAGCCAAGTGGTGTTCAAAGCTGCATGCTCCACTGTTGGAGTTAAGTGGTCCCCACGGTGATTATCCATTACCATGTCTTGGCCATGGGGCAACTTGCTGTAGGAATGTGATGTTAGCCTCTTCCAGCAATCTGGGGTGTCTGCTGCTGCAAACATTTCTTACCTGCATTGACCCGGGAACAAACAGCTCCTGTCAAGGGAGTGCAAATGTAACCATTGTCTTCACAATGTGGTTTCCTTCATACTTGCGTATCAGCTGTTGAATTAAGCGAGAACACATTTCCTGGTATTCAACTAAGTTTCATTCAGCGTAGACCCATTGAAATTAAAGAAGATAACTCATTTAGGTCTGTCAATTTCCATATGTCTACTCTGAATAAAACCTAGTTAACACCATGCATTCTGTCCTTATCCTTGGGAGCAGGGTGAGGTGTATTTAAGGGTGCTAGTGAAGCAGAAGACCACCTGAGAGTTGCTTCCCATGATTTTTTGCAACATCAGTAAGGACCCTGGGCTGCATCTCTCAGATTTTGTGGTGCTGTCTCTTGGAACAAGGAAACAGCTTGCACCAGCCTAGTTTGCAGATGTATTTACTGGGTCATTTATAATAGCCATTGTTTAACTTATACCAGCCTTGGGCTTGTGCACATAACCAAATGGCAATGTGAAGGCTGAAGTGGAATCAAATGGAGAAAAGAGCCGTTAAGTAGTCTGCAAAAGCCGTTGACTAAAAGCAGTAAATACAAGACACATTAGGTAATTTAGTCGTCTTCCCTCACCTGTTTCCGTCCTCACCCCACTCCAGGTAAGCGCATATAGAAACCATACCAGGCCGGGTCCTTTCTGCAGTCCTGTCCTCTGCCTGGAACATGTGGGTTTAGGTCCCCTGGCAAAGCTCCCCTACCCCACCCGGACCCAGATATCTTCTTCTGAGGCTCTCCTTTGTGTGCCTCTTCCTCAAGAGGTCCAGAGGGTGGCAACATGAGAACGGGGCCTTCTCTGTAGTGGTTCCCCGTCTGTGGAATGCTCTCCCCAGGGAAGTTCGCCTGGCTCCTTCATTACACACCTTTAGGCGCCAGGCAAAAATGTTCCTTTTTAACCAGGCCTCTGGTTGATCTGTTTGACATCCTATACCTTTTTAAAATGTGGCTCTTTTTTTTGGGGGGGGGGGTTATTGGGTTGTTGTTTTTATTCTGATTATATATGTTGTGATCTTTTCTGTGAACTGCCCTGAGACCTTCAGGTATAGGGCGGTATATAAACTATGATGGTGGTGATGATGATGATGATGAAATAGGTGTTCTGCCCTGTATAACTGAGCTGGGGGAAGTGGGCTCCAGGTGAAAATGGTTCCAGGTGTGCATAAAGGCTCCTTCTCATCCCACCGGCAGGAAACCAGAGAAGGGAATCCAGTATTTGATTGAGAGAGGCTTCCTGTCAGACACACCGGTTGGCGTGGCACGCTTTATCCTGGAGCGGAAAGGGCTGAGCCGGCAGATGATTGGTGAATTTCTTGGCAACCGGCAGAAGCAGTTCAACCGGGACGTACTGGAGTAAGGAGTTCTGCTTGATTCCTTCCCCCTCCCCCTCACCACGGTTTTAACTTTTATAGCTCATCCTGTTCCCCAAGGCTCACAGTTACATTTTTAAAAGAGAGAGAAGTGGTAGAAACACCGTAAGCAACCTTACACAAAGTCATAAGCCATCTCTCTAGCAATGGTGCTCCAGGGTTTGGGACAGGAATCCCTAGATGCTGGGGACTGACACATGTCAGGCCAACATATCTCCCCCCCGCCCTTGCTGCTGTGTGTCACTGTCCTGTCTTCTCTTGCCTTACAGCTGTGTGGTAGATGAGATGGACTTCTCCAACATGGACTTGGATGATGCCTTGCGAAAGTTCCAGTCTCACATTCGGGTGCAAGGTGAGGCACAGAAAGTGGAGCGCCTCGTTGAGGCCTTCAGGTAAGTTGGAGGTGCCGCCATCTTTCCAAGGTTTCCTTCTTGACCTAGTCTAGAGCAGCACAGCTCCATCCTTTGGCTCTCACCATGTTGGCTACTGGGAGTCCAACACCCCACCTGGTGAGCACCAGGTTGAGGAAGCCTGGCCTAGAGATCAATGAGCCATGGGCAATGAGGAGCGTGTGGTTCTGTCCCAGAATATCTTTGGTTAATCACTGCAGTAAGAGTGAGATTGTACTGTGATGCTACAACATATAGTTCCTGAATTATCCTGGACCAAGGGGCATGTAAATAATTTTTTTACTGTTAGCAACGATTCCTATATATATTTAGATGGAACACTGAATTTGTTTTTGTTGAAATAAACTATGAGCAAGAGGAAAAACACTAGAGTTTGAAGGATAGCTAAATAAACCATTCAACACTTAAATGGGCAGGTTTATGTGCTGACTCTGGTATATAAATTTTGACTTATGTGGAGCTGGAGTAAGTTTCTAGCTTAATTAGATCCCTTTCTACAACATTTAAAAGCTGTTGTTTTGATTGGTCATATGTGCGCATACATCTCCGTTAGCATGTATCCCACCCACTCCATCCATCTGCTGCAAGAAAGAGCGGACAGGGAATATATGTGTGGCTGTACATGCGCTTATGAGTCTGACAAAGCAGCACATAGTGGGCAAGCAAGAGGTGCCCTCTTTCACCCCATTGTCTGTTAAGACTGCAGAGCATTGGCCAAAGTGGGTAGGCTGTAAATCTGACTGAGTAGCATTTAAGGACTTGACCCTGGATCCTAATACCACCTTTTCAAACTGTCCTGCAAATCCATATTTTTTGTCTAACTTAAAAGTTGCATGCAATTGATGGTAACTTAACCAATCTGTCACTTGATCTTTTACCTCTCATCACTGTTTCAATTTATATTCCTCCCTGGTAACAGTTAGCAAGTCTCTATATGTATTCCAATTTGTCTCTGTGTTATTTTTTTTCCGTGCCAGAGCTTCCATTGGTGACAACCACATTGGTGTTTTTCTTTCTAATAGGTTTTTGTATTTTCCCCATACCCTATAAAGATTTTTTTCCGATTATATGATTTGAGAAGCTCTTATATATTCTAGCCTTCCTGTACCACAGACACTCACGCTATCCCAATTTTAGGTCATGCCCTTCCAGATCCAGCAAATAACTGTCTTTTAGTAAAATCCATTATTTCAACCAACATAAACATGATGTGTCAGAATACAATTGTAAGTCAGGGAGGGCGAAACCACCTCTCTCTTTGTTATCAATCATAATCTTATGTTTTATCCTGGGTTTTCTCCCCTGCCAAATAAACTTAGATAGATCTTTTTGCCGTTCCTTAAAGTTTCATGTATCATTGACTATAGGGACTGTCTGAAATAGAAATAGCATCTTTGCAAATCACGGACCTGTCCCTAGTAATCACAACACAAACTGAAACGTGGATAAGCCCTAAGTAACTGAATTTGGTACCCATTGAAAAATGGGACAAATTAGTTGTGACTTAAGTCCCATTTATTTCATTGGAAACCAAGTGCAACTAACTCAGTCTGGATCCAACCTATGTCTCTAAATAGATTCATCAGTGAATTACCTGCTCATAGTCACTGTATTTTTCGCCCTATAGGACGTACTTTTTCCCCTCCAAAAATGAAGGGGAAATCTGTGTGCGTCCTATGGGGCGAATGCAGGCTTTCACTGAAGCTTGGAGAGCGAGAGGGGTCGGTGCGCACTGACCCCTCTCGCTCTCCAGGCTTCAGGAAGCTATCAGCAAGCCTGGGGAGCCCGCGGGAGTTCCTGCAGGGCTCCCTAGGCTGCGGATAGCAGCCTGCTGCCCGGCGTGCGAGGCGTCCTGAAGCAGAGCGCCCCGCACGCCGGGCAGACATTGGCCAGCCCCACAAGCTTGGGGGACAGCAGGGAGGTGCAGCGCCGCCATCCTGCTGTTCCCCGACCTGGTTTTGGGGGGGGAAATAAAGGAAAAATTTTTTTCCTTTATTTCCCCCCAAAAAAACTAGGTGCGTCCTATGGGGCGGAGCATCCTATGGGACGAAAAATACGGTACATACATTAGCCTGTTACAAAACATTTGTAATATGAGTTTTTGAATTGTGATATTGAAGAGAATGTGAGAGAACTTGTGTTTTAATAAAGAAAAGCTACTGTTAATTGTTAGAAGAAAAGGCCACATTTTTCTTTTTTTGTTCCATATTATAGTAATGCACCAGCACCAAAACAACCTCAAAAAACAAAGAATGTCTTTTAATTTTCAGCTTCATCGATTTTAAAATTGGGCTCCAGTAAATCAGCTTAATCCTTTGGTAATGAATCTGTTGATTAATCCAGCTTAGAGTGTGCAACCCTGCTATTTATATGACTAGAAGGCTGCCTGTAAATGAATGTAGTAGCTGTGAGTTGTATTCTTCCATAATGGGATGTGGAATTTTCATACATATTTATAATTTGAAAATAGAATAAGAGAGCCAATGAACCCCTTTAATTTTAGAACTTCCTGCCTCAGTATGAATTATACATTTTTTTGGGGGGGGTTTAATTTAGAACCCAGAATGGTTAGATAATGGCTTTTACTTTCAGTCCTCTAAAACCCCCCTCTACACCATACATGTGAAGTAGTATCCCACTTGTAGGATCCTGGGACCCCCATATCCCTCACAGAGCTCAGTTTCCAGAGTTCACTGGGAAGAGGGATTGACGGTTAAACCCCAAGGAAACCACTCACCTTCAGCAGCAAAATCTCTTGAGCTGCTTCTGACTCTTTGCTTCCTCTGGCCTTTTGTGCTGATGGTTGCTTTCTTTTCGCCTTGACTTCCACCGCATTTCGTTTCAGCCAGCGCTACTGTGTGTGCAATGCCCCCTTGGTGCGCCAGTTCCGGAATCCAGACACTATCTTCATCTTGGCTTTTGCCATCATCCTCCTTAATACCGACATGTACAGCCCCAGTGTCAAGGCAGAGAGGAAGATGAAGCTGGATGACTTCATCAAAAATTTGCGAGGTAAGCAAGAACAGCACTCAAATGATCCTTTCTGGTGTTGTCTCTTACGCTTGGCTCCTCATGATCACATGGTTGGAATCCCAAAGGAGTCCCCTACTTCCCTGGGAGTTCAGGGAAAGCACAAAATGTGTCAAGCATAAAATGCAGCTTCCCAAAAGCCGTGTGTGTGTGTGTGTGTGTGTGTGTGCGCGCGCGCGCATATGTGTGTTTTAAACCCAACAGGTTTCTTGCCATTGTGGCTAAAAAGGCAGCTTGCAGGTGCATGAACAATGCCTGCTAAAATCTCAGAAGCCAGAGATCTGTAGCATACATTCCAAGTGTCCCAATTTTCCAGGGACAGGAAAATCCCAGAAGTCATCCCAGTTTCATTTCACCACTGGCAGGAAGTGAACTCTTTGGAGACTATACCTGGCACAGGACAACCCCTTTATCTCCAGTTCAGCTTCCTGCAAGCCACTGGCAAGCTGTTTTGCTGGCTGCTCTGGGCGCGGCAAAAGAGAAGAGGTGGGAACGCCAACTTGGAAGGGATTTTTCCTTTGTTTGTTTGTTCCTTACCCTCTTTCTGCTCCCTTCCGCTACTCCTACCGGGTTCTCATTTTCTCCCAGCTCCATAGAGCTCTGCTTTCCCTCCTCCCAGCATCCATATTCTGGGCCCTTTGTTCTTTGTTTTTCGGCCTACAGCAGGGGTCAGCAAACCTATCACGCCTTGGGCTGGTGTCTCCAGCGTCGAGGGCAGGGGAACGTGTGCCCATACGCGTTCGCACACGCTATTTGCATTGCACTTCCAGGTCGGAAAAACACTGGAAATAGCTTGTGCGCATGTGCACGGGCTTCCTCCAACCTGGACGTGCACCGGAAATAATGCTTGCACATGTGCACAAGCTATTTCTGGTGCTCCTCTGACCCGAAAGTGGGCAGCTGCACAGCGCAGCGTCGGTAAGAGCGGGTGGCGGGGTTCGCGCGGGCCAGATAAACGAGTCTCTTGGGCCTTATCCTGCCCACCGGCCTTAGTTTGGGGACCCCTAGCCTACAGCCTGGAAGGCTTCTGGATGTTCTGGGGAAAAGGCTTGAACAGGTGGAAAGGCATTTCTCAAGAGGAATCTTGTTTTTGGAGATGGATCTTTCTGCAGACTCATCAGAGGAGTCACTGGGCGCTTGTGCTAAGGGGCCCTGGGGTTTGTCCTGACTCCCGCAGCAGCAGCGAGTCCCTCAGCTGCGCAGGTGTTGGGGCCCTGAAAGGCCAGTTCCAGCTCTCCCAGGAAAGGGGGGAAGGGGACCCCTTGCAGGATGGCCCTTGTTTGCTCTTGAAGGGCTGGCCTCTCTGGGACACACTCTGGACCTCCCTGCAGCCCCACAGCCTCCCTCCGCCTGCCAGGGGCCCTCAGGGCCCCTTCAGCAGGGGCAGCAGCAGGAGAAGGGCCTCGGGAGAGCAGGCATGGCTCCAGCAGGGCTGCGAACCATCTGGCCAGATGCACAGGAGAAGAGAAGGAGGGCTGACCCCTCTCCTTCCCTCTCAGACTCCATCCATCCCCTCATTGCTACTCTGCAATCCGCTGCATCTGCTGTTCCTGACTCTTCTCTCCCTAGACTGACAGTGATGGGCTACAAAAATAATGATGGTGGTGATGACCAAACAGTGATTGGTTACTTCAGCAGAACAGCCACCACCCTCCTACTGAAATGAGAAGAAAGCACAACCTAAGTTAAAGTGCATCTTGCTAGTGTGCCTTGCGGTATTTTTAAGGCATAGAAAATGAGGGTGACCTTAACCTCCCTCACAGACCACCTTTCAGATCAAAGGAAAACTCTTACATGCACTTACAGATTGTACAGGAGGGCCAGGAATGGATGGAGGGAAGGAAGCAAGCTTTATTCTTTATTGTTTGTGCAGTCTTACTTTTTTGCAGCACCACAGATATAATAATCCTCAGGATTTAGCTCACTCAACTTCTGACCCCGTAAGTCCACATGTTGTGTCTTGGCATAGATGTTTTCTATAATTCCATTTCTACCCTTCATTTTCAGTAGAGTAGGGCCACGCTTGGGACAGGTGGGCAACCTCACAAGCCCTGTGATTTTCTAAGCCAATACTGACCTATTTATGTTGGTTATCTGGGTATTCAATTCATTTCCTCATGAGCGAAAACTCTTTACTAATATGTCAGTCTCAGGTAAACCCAGTTCCCCCACTTGATTCCACTCATCAGCTTTATAATTCTAACAAGAAGTCTTCATTAGTATATCAGAAAGGACCCAGGATCTGGAAGATCGTTAATTAAGGCTGAAGACAGATAATTGTTTTTTCAGAGTCCTGAAAGCAATTGGAAAGGATTGCTACTTGTGATGCAAATGTCCAGGAATTAGGTATATGATCTGTACTGGGGGGGCTTGCACGTGCCACAAAGGAAGACGTTTGTAGTCTGGGAGTTCTCCTCAGGTGGAATTCAGCAGCATGCTAAGGAGATCATTCCATCAGCAGAAGGAGGTTTGCTTGCCAGACAGAATGTCTCCCCTCTACTCCCCCTGCACACTGTTCTGGGGGTTCTCCCAACCCTCCTGAGCAGATCTGAGGAGGGAGGAGAGGGGCGAAGTGCCATTGCACTAGCGGGAGTCCTTGTGCTGGCTTCTGCTAGTGCAACAACTTAACTGAATCCAGCCCTTCTCACTGAAGTCTCAAGTGGTTTCTATGGCTAAAAGTGATTGTGCCCAGTAACTCAAAGCAGGGTTTTTAGTTCCTTCATATAGTGGCTGTTCCTGTTCTGTGGAAGAGCATTCCTGTTGAGAGACAACAAATGCCCAGTTAGCTGCACTTTCTGAAAACAACTGAAGACACTTTTGTTCTAACGTGCTTTCCTTAGCTGGATAAATGGGTCTTTACCATGGATGTCAGCTTTCTATGGTTTTATTTTCATTTTAAATGTATTTGCTGTTTCTGTGTTTTTAATTGTTCTTAATTTCATTTATTGTACATTACCATGATATGGTTTAGAAAACGATTAATAAATCATTAATAGTAACAGACCCCATCATGGAACTGAAACCGCCTTGGTCCTGCTGGTCGATGATCTCCTGTGGCCTAGGGACAGAGTTGAAAGCTGTTTCCTGGTTCTGCTGGATCCCTTAGCAGCTTTTGATACCAGTGACCATGGTATCCTTCTGGACCATCTAGGGGATTTGGGAGCTGGGGGCACAATTATGCAGTAGTTCCATTCTACCCTCTGGGGCCATGTCCAGAAAGTGGTGTTGGGGGGTGACTGTTCAGACCCCTGGGCTCTCACTTGCAAGGGGCTTCAGGGCTCCATCCTCACCCTAATGCTTTTCAACATCTATATGAAGCCTCTGGGAGAGATCGTATGTGTTTCACAAGCATTCCATATTGCTTTTACTAAAAAGAGATCCAAGGTTTGCTGTTGGCTTATTAAACCTGGCATGTTAGGGTGAAATAAACCACAATCCTTTATTCAGTCATAATGCTAACCTTCCTGGTTTGTTTACACCCCTTGTGCAAATGAAAGACCAAAGCAGTAGTGATCAGGCTGTGTGCACCAGCAGATGTAAGCCTGGCTAGTAGTAGCATTAGATAAGTCATTCATTCCTCCAACCTCTGTCTTCAGTAATGAAATAATATTATTAGCTTACTTTGTTGCAAAGACTCATGGGAATAACCTATGGAAAGCACTTCACAGAGCTGCTTTTGCTTTTGAGAGGGACTAAATCTGGCCTAGTCTTTTCCTGCAGCCTATGGACTTGCTCTTTTGTTGTTGCTTCACCAGGGGTAGATAACGGCGAGGACATTCCCCGTGACCTGCTGGTAGGGATTTACCAGAGAATTCAGAGTCGGGAGCTGCGCACCAATGATGACCACGTATCTCAGGTCCAAGCAGTGGAGCGAATGATTGTGGGCAAAAAGCCGGTGAGTGGGAAGAGGCTGTCTGAGGAGATGGATTTGGGTTTACTGAAGGTTTCTGCCCCTCTTTTTGGCTCCACTCCTAACATTTTCTGTCTGTCTGTCCCACCCAGGTTCTCTCTTTGCCCCACAGGCGCCTGGTTTGCTGCTGCCAGCTGTATGAGGTCCCTGACCCCAACCGGCCACAGAGGCTTGGGCTGCACCAGAGGGAGGTCTTCCTGTTCAACGATTTGTTAGTGGTAAGGTCAGGGCAGGGAGCTAAGACCAGGTTTTGGTGGTGGAGGGAGGGTTAGATGATGGAGTTGCTTGTTTTGAGCAGATTTGGCTGCCTCACCATGCACCTGCTTGGACATGCCTGGGTGAAGTTGTCACAAAAATCTTCAAGATTTCTTGGAAGAAGCTATGACTGCTGAGCTGTGCTTTATACTTGCCTGTCTGCCTGCTGCCTCCTGGTTCTCTCCCGCAGTGCTTTTGTGATGCCACATGGCCATTGCCATGAGGTAATAGGCTGTCTCAATGCAGGAGACTGACTAATAAAAAAAAAATGTTTTTGTCAGTAGCACCACATAGTAAAGAAAAGGACTCTGTGGATAAATTAAATTAATGAATCTGTTTTAAACGTCCATGCCGCTTTCCATCCAAGCTTCTTCTGAGCTCCCACTCTGCTCTGAAAACATCCATAGGAAAATACCTTATGGGTGGAACAGGCAATAAGAGCAAATAAGTTCTTAACTTGTAGGTTAGACTGTTGCAACTCAGGAAAGAAGCAGGTTTCAGCCAATTGGGTGACTGTAATTCTGAGCACTGTGCTTGGGTTAGTGAACAGTTAGCTCACTGCTCTCTCTACTCCTCATTGATCCTTTGCTTTCCCACTGCATCTCCTCACACCATTTAGGTGACAAAGATATTCCAGAAGAAGAAGATCCTTGTGACCTACAGTTTCCGCCAGAGCTTCCCTCTTGTTGAGATGCAGTTGCAGCTCTTCCAGAATTCATGTGAGTTTCTCTTAACCATAGGTCATGATACAGGAGCCTAGAAGCCTGGTTGTTGCACCAACCCAGGGCTCAACCAGCACAACATACTATCAGCTCTCCCAGATCAGCATCTTTTCTCCATTCTCTCCGCGATTAGTCCCCTGAGCTCTTCTCAGTGATCCACACGGATGTTGTGCCTTCAGCCCCATACCTGCCTTTGCCTGTGGCTGGAGACGTTCTGGTTCCCCATCTTGGAGCAAAGCCTTTGCCTGGGCTCAGCTCTGTGTTGCCAGTTACCCGTGTTGAAGGGGAGGGTGAGTAGTGGGGCCCACAGTCACCCGGCATCTCACTCTCTGCCACCCAGATTACCAGTTCGGGATTAAACTGCTCTCCGCTGTTCCTGGTGGGGAGAGGAAAGTCCTGATCATCTTCAATGCCCCCAGCCTGCAGGACCGACTGCGCTTCACCAGTGACTTGCGGGAATCCATTGCTGAAGTGCAAGAGATGGAGAAGTACCGTGTGGAATGTGAGTGATGGGTGGGGGTTGTGGAAGGACAGGAGGGGGGACATGGATAGGAAGGGAGGCAGCCAGCGGGTGGGATAATGGATGAGGGTTGCTGATGGCATCATTGGGGCAGCATCCAGCAGCCCAGGTTTGCCAGAGTGGACTGGAAGACATTCAGGGAATAGGATGACTTCTCCCACTGGGCTAGACAGGCAGGGCCTTTTGAGTCTTTTGCCTCCTCTTCCAGGGGCCACTTCTGGTCAAGTTAGCAGGTTCTTTTTTTCTCTGTGAGGAAAACAATTCCTTTGTTGTTTCTCTTTTGCCTTAATTCTTGCTTCTTCTGGTGTTGTTCATTGTCTGTAGGAGTTGGCTGAGACCAGGTTTTGTTTTATTTTATTTTTGGTGTCATGGCTGCTGAGCCATGTTTCATTGATATTCTGCCACTCCCACTGCAGCCCCCTATGGGTGAGGGGCAGGATCCTGAGGGTTCTCTTTTGAAAGTCCCCAGACACAGGGAATATTTCTATTGCCTTCTCCAGGTGTCATGAGTGGGGTCCTCAGCTGTGCTCAGTCCACACACCTTTCTGAGGTTTTCCCCAGGAAAAGGGAATTTCCTAACTTTATGTCATGGATAATAATATATATTTCTAAGGAAATTAAAGGCTCTATACGCAGGTCTAGGGGTCATAAGAGAACCAGATCCCAATCTAGAAGGCATTCTACACATAAGTACAAATGCAAGCACCTACCTAAGAGACAGAGGGACGCGGGTGGCGCTGTGGGTTAAACCACAGAGCCTAGGGCTTGCCGATCAGAAGGTCGGCGGTTCGAATCCCTGCGACAGGGTGAGCTCCCATTGCTTGGTCCCTGCTCCTGCCAATCTAGCAGTTCGAAAGCATGTCAAAGTGCAAGTAGATCAATAGGTACCACTCCAGTGGGAAGGTAAATGGCGTTTCCGTGTGCTTCTCTGGTTCGCCAGAAGCGGCTTAGTCATGCTGGCCACATGACCCGGAAGCTGTATGCCAGCTCCCTCGGCCAATAAAGCGAGATGAGCGCCGCAACCCCAGAGTCATTTGCAACTGGACCTAACGGTCAGGGGTCCTTACCTAAGAGACATGAAGGGGGCAGATTTCACTGGTCTCAAAGCCCATGTTTTCTGCCATGGGGTTTTTCCTCTCATGGGTACACTCCTGCATTGACAAAGAGATTAAAGACTCCCTTCCTCATAGCAAACACAGAAGGGAGATCTAAAAGTCATAAAATGAGGAGATCCCACAGATTTCCATCAAATAGTCTATCTCCTCTTTTAAGCTCCTCCAGGAGTTTTTCCTCAAGGCTGCTTCTGCCAAAAGTGTCAAAGAAGGAGTTGGAATCTGCACCTGAATCCCCCCCCAGCCCTTTCTTGGCAAAAGCCAGCCAGATTTTTCAGCTTACTGAGGAACAGCCTGTTGAACCCTCAGCCTGCTCCCTGGCTACAGGTGTTAAATATTTTTTCCTTCTGCCAAAACAGCTACAGTGCTTTTTCTATAAGCCTTCAGTTGTGTTGCAAGACTGAGTGGGATTTTCCCAGTAAATTGTTCTAGCTTTCCTTTTCATTATTCCCATCATCACTAATTCCCTCAGTTTTTTTTTTAATGAGATTCAAAAGCCCCCCCCCCCATTGGGTAACTTGTTTGTTTTGTAAAGTTTATGTATGACTTGAGTGTAAGAACAAAAAAGCTCAAAGCAGTTTACAAAATGAAGGGGAGGCCCCTGTTCTATGTGGAGGCATTTACAAGCACAATTGGTCCTTCTAAATAGTCTGAAATGATGATATTTATTTAATTACCTCATGAGGATATTTAGGAGTTCCCTAGAGGAATTACCCTGCTGGATGAAATGACAAGATGAGCTTGTCATTTTTCGAGTTTCAAGAGGCTTCTTCCTTAACTATTAAATATATATAGTTGCCTCTCTTTTCATAGTTTTCAACTCATTGTCTTAAGCAACCCCTGAAATACACTCCATGTAGTTTTCTGTGCAGTATGTGTAACTTGGCTATGGCTTATGCATGAGGGTAGATACAACCTCAATACGCTAGTCTGTTTTTTCTGCCTACATGTTGACAGTTCAGTTAAATAAAGTGTACATTATTAATGCAAAATAAATTTCCCTCATTCCTTTCTTTGACAGATAGTTCCTTTGGAGAGTTTTGAAGATTTTTTAAATAGGATGAAGGACAAGAAGATGCTTTCCTCCTTCTGTTGCCGAATTAAGAGGAACAGCAACTCCCAAGCTTTGTAGTAGTCCATGACATCCTTTCAAATGGTAGTTCAAGTATGGGGATGGCTGGCACTGCATTGGCCCCCATGGCATGCCAGGATCCTGCCACTGTGCAGAGGTTGAGAAGCTTATCTAGCTAGAGAAGCTGGTACTAAAACATTCAGGAGTATTGTTAGCTGAATGTACTGGTGTATATTAGGCAAGTTCTTTCTCCTCTTATCAGGATTCAGTCCTTTTGGGCAGAGGTGATTTTTATAGCTCCATTTCAGCTCAGGTCTCCAAGGTTTCCAGATCTGCTGAATCTGTTGGTACATGGATCTTCTCAGTTAGGGTCCAGTGTTCCATCCTCACCCAGACCTCTGCCACCTGACTGCTTGGAGGATGAAAGGATCTGGTTGACCTCACTGGATTTTACTGGCTTCCAGAAGGGCATCAACCAAATGTATTTACTGCACTACCTGGAAGTTTTACCTGTCTTGGTGTTCCTAGTCTGGGGTGGGTCCTCTCTCGCATGACATTCATGATTTTCTTCCATTTCTTCAGGAAGGGATAAATAAGGGACTTAGCACCATCACCATCAAAAGACAAGTGGCCTCCCTTAGCAGTGTTTTTTTCTTGTCTGGATAGGGATCTGTTGTCTTCCCATCTGATGTTTACATGTTTCCTCAGGGGGGTTATTTGTCCTGCACTCTGGTCATATATCGATTCCTTTCTTGGAATTTAAATTGGGTCCTTACAGCTTTCATGAGTCTCCTTTTGACCCCTTAGTTCCTAATCCAATTTTTTTAACGCTGAAAATTGTGTTCCTAGTAGCCATTACTTTGGCTCATTGGGTTTCAGAGTTGGGGGCCTTGTCCTCTGATCCACAGCTCAGCATTTTTCATCACAATAATTTGTGTTATGTCCAGACTCTTCTTCCATGTCCAAATTTAATTCAGATTTTCAGAGAAACCAAGAAGTGGTGCTTCATTCCTTATATCCCCTTCATTCTCTTTTGGAGTGTGAATTCACATATTTTTGCTGTCTTGGTTTGAATGAGAGTATAAGTGTTGCGCTATGTAATTTCCAAATGCAAACTGTGTCTGTTTGGCATAGGTTTTTGTGCTGGGCATCGTCACCATGGCTGTGCTTATCTTGCGGGGGGTGGGGTGACATTATCAGCTCTGCCAGTTAGTTCTGGAAGAGGAGGCAAAAGATTTGAAAGGCCCTGCCTATCCAGTCCAGTGGGAAGAGTCATCTTACTCACTGAATATCCTTCAATCCATTCTTCAAACAGAAATTCATGGGAAGCACCACTTTCCATTTTTTGAAAAGAAGCCCTGACTCAAATAATTGTGAGGCTGCTAGGCTAGCCTGAATTGAGGTTTGTAATAAGCCAAGGGGGGTGAGAAGAGGGTTTGAGAGCAGAACTGTGTGCATTACACAATACTTGAGTGATTCTAGTCCTCATTGCTATGGAAATGGATATGAAAATGGGTAATAATAATAATAATAATAATAATAATAATAATTAATACCCCACCCATCTGGCTGGCTTTCCCCAGCCACTCTGGGCAGCTTACAGAATATATAAAACATAAAAAGCATCAAACATTAAAAACCTCCCAATACAGGGCTGCCTTCAGATGCCTTCTAAAAGTTGTATAGTTCTTTATCTCCTTGACATCTGAAGGGAGGGTTTTCCACAGGGAGGGCCCCACCTTTGTGATTTTCCATTTCTTATACATGCTCTTCTTACATCTCAGCCCATCTGTAAGCTGCTTATGCAGCAACAGCAGTTTCTTTAGATGCCTCCCACTGTTCAGGGATGATGGGTATTGTAGTTCAACAACATTTCAAGGGCTGCTGGTTCTCTTCCCCTGTTTCAGATAAAACCCTGCAAATGTTTCATGATTTTTGTTTATTATTTCCAAGCATCACTTGTAAACTCCTTTGGTGTAAACTGGAAGCAAGTCCTGTTTGTTGGGAAGGGCTGAGAAGCATCCAGCAGAATGGCCCCCAAATCTCACTGCCTCTCTCTTTTTCTTCTACACACAGCGGAGCTAGAGAAGCAAAAAGGAGTGATGCGCCCCAATGCCTCCCCCTCATCTGGGCCCAAGGATGCCGTGAATGGGACCCTGACTCGCAGTAGCCTGGAGGATGCCTACACTGTGGGAGAAGGGCTGAAGCGCAGTGCCCTCAGCAGCTCCCTTCGGGACCTCTCTGACGCTGGTGAGGGGCTGGGGGTCAGGACCTTCCATGGCTCCAGGAGGGGAGAGCCTAGTGGGCTTCAGGCTGGGATGAAGATAAGGAAGGAATTTCTGGGTTTATGCTGATGAGAACTTTAAAAGAAACATCACTAGATTCCACAGGAAATTAAATTTGTGACAGGTCTTGGGATTTTTCTAGCATGCCAGGCTTTGCCAGGCATCCTTGAGGGCCTCTAAGGTAGACCATCGCATGACATCACTGACCGCCGCCCCCCCCCCAGTGTACTAGAGGCCTTTGCATGCATCTAGTAAAGCTCCGTGAGCCATTTTGGGTTCCTTTTTTGTAGATTCCAGACTTTGGGACACTTCATACCAGTTTTCTGGTAGGGCATTTTTCTAGACTACCACTTCAGGGTTTAGATGTGGCAGTTGCTTATTTGAATGAAGAAGTAAAATCCCTACGTGTAGGAAAATGGCAGGCCATGGAGAAGTCTAGGCTGAACCTTCTCCTTGGCATGCTAGTTTTTATTTGCTGATGTCGACCACACAGTGCCACTTGCAATGCACTGGAGCAGAGGGTTACCAGAAAAGCCTTTGACACTTGATTCCACTGAAGACACGCTGTCTTTCACATAGATGTTTTGGTGGCATCCAGATTTTTTTTTAAAAGCTCAGTTCTTCTCAAACTTTGCTTGATTTTGGTTCCACTGCAGAAATCAGCCCATCTCTAGAATGTAATTATTGTGGCTCCCTCTACTGGCTAAAAAGAACATGTAACGTATGGATAATGTTTCATCCACCATGATTTTAATTCTAATCCACACATCTGACTAAAAAACATTGAGGCCCGGGATTTGGGATTCGTAGTGTTGACTGGGTGGCTGCTGTTTGCTGGTGACTCAGTGCTTTTAGTGGATGGATGTGTGTCTCTCTTGCTTTTTGGAGCCAACCTGATTGTGAGGAAGGGTGCTTATTGAGCATTCTGATTTGTTCACAGGGAGATTATTGCTTAATGCTGCCTATCCCATCTTGAGAGGTTAGATGACATTGCATCAAAGCAAAGTGCTACCCCACACATTTTCCTATCACTTCCCTTACTGCTAAAGTCTGAACTTTTCAGGAAATGGGTTTGTTGCACAAGACCTCTTACTCAGCTATAATTGCGCAGCTCAAATGCCGTGGTCTGTGACTGAATCCCACCTAAAATAACAGCTTGGAAGTGCCTGAAGAAACCCAACGTGTGTGTGTGTGTGTGTGTGTGTGTGTGTGTGTTAAAAGGGGGGGGGCAGGACACTGCCGAGGGCATACTTTGACACAGATAATGACACAGAGCAGAAGAGGCCCCCTGCTTCCTATAGGCCCGTAAGACCATGGGCCACCCTGCATCTGACTGAAGTGGAAGAGGGGCAGGAGACTCTCTCTGTGTTTTAGGTCCTGTCTTCTGCTAACTCTTCCTCTGCTCTGTTGCTGTGCTTTGTGGGATTGGGTTGCGGGATGGCTGGGGGCTCTTGGCCTGGGCTCCCCTTTTCCCCTCCCCTCCAAAGTGGGAGTGTTGGTTGTAAGGGAGCGGGAGGGTGGCGTTCAGGTCTCGCTAACCCCTGCTCTGTTGCAGGCAAGCGGGGCCGCCGTAACAGCGTGGGATCCTTGGACAGCACAATTGAAGTAAGTGGGCTGAAGGAGGAGGAGGAGGAGGAAAGGGAGCCAGAGATTGAGGGTGGGGAGGGAGGGACACAGCTGGAGTTTCCCCAAGCCTTCCCACTCTCTGCCTTGCAGCCTCTCTCTTCTCTCTTTCTCTCTCTCTTTCGCTTTTACTTCCACTCTTAGCAGAGGAAGACACAGAGGTTTAAGGGATGTGGGAAGTCATTTCTTTGGTGCAGAAGAGTTGGCGGACTCGTCCCAGTCTGAATTACTTTTAGTCAAAGCCAACCCTTCTTCAGGCAGGCAGAAAAGTATGGCCATCTTTGAGTATCAAGTCCTAGCCCCATAGGTGTGGGGGAATTATAGGAGCCAGTTGTCTAACACCCCATCTTTCTCTCTCTGTGTGTCTCCCTTTCTCCTTTCTGCTTCCTCTCCCTCCACCCACCTACATCCCTTCAGGGGTCTATTATTAGCAGCCCACGCCCCCACCAGAGAGTGCCACCGCCTCCGCCTCCCGAGGAGTACAAGCCCCAGCCTCGGCCCCCCTCAAACTCCTCCTCTTTCCTGGGCTCCCTTTTTGGCAGCAGGCGTGGGAAGGGCCCCTTTCAGACGCCCCCTGGCCAGGCCTCCGCCTCCTCCTCCTCCGCCTCCTCCTCTCACCACCACCACCCTCACCACAGCCACCCCTCCCTCCCGGATGGCAGCCAGTCCAAGCTGCAGGCTCTCCACGCCCAGTACTGCCACGGCCCCTCGGCCCAGCCCCCTCCTCCCTACCCCCAGCAGCCCCCTCCTCCCCAGCAGCCGGCCCCACCCCCGCCCCCACTAGCCCTGCCCTCCAACCCCCTGCCTCCCCAGGTCCAGCGCTACCACCACTCCCAGCAGCCCCCGCTCTCCGCCCCACCACAGAAGCAGGCCGTCCCAGCTTTCCCCACCCCACAGCCCCACCACCACTACACCCTCGGCCGGCCCGTCCAGCAGAAACGCGCCCACCAGATGGCTGCTGCTGCTGCTGCCGCCTCCCAGCACCCCCCTTTCCTCCATGGGCGCCAGCCCACCTCGCCGCTGCCCCTTTACAGCCCTGCCCCCCAGCATGCCCTGGCCCACACTTACCCCCAGCAGCTGCATCAGTCGGGGGTCAGTGGGCAGCACACCCTGCATAGGCCCCAGGCCCCAAAGCACTTTATCTTCAGCCACCATCCTGCCCAGCTCATGCAGCGGCCGCCTCCGCCCCCCAGCATGGGGCCCTACCCTGGACACCACGGCCACCCTGCGCACCCAGCTCAGCAGCACCACGGCCAGCCTCCCATGCCCCCTCCCCATTCCCCCATCCCCCCACACCCTTCCTACCCACCCCTCCCGCCTCCGTCCCCTCACACGCCCCTCAGTCCCCACTCTCCAGCTGCCCCTACCTCCCCCCTGCCCCAGCACATCTCCATGCACCAGGGGGTCCCTCAAGCCATGCCCTCCCAAGGGCCCCCCAACCCGAAACAGAAGCCGGTGAACAGAATCAGCACCGTCGTGTGAGGAACACCGCCACCACGGAGTTGATAGGTTATAAATATATAAATATCGGAGCTCGGGGCTTCTCCCATCACAGCTGTGAGGTGGTCAGGAGGGGTGGGGGCCAGTGGGTGTCTAGACCTTTTTGGCCATTCCCCTTCTTCCTCCCCACTCCATACCCCCTCCCTCTTTTTCCTAGGATCAGAACTGAGAGAGGGCATCCTTCCAACCAATGCCTCGGAAAGGAAGAAATTGGGATCTGCAACCCCACTCGTGGCCTGAGGGTGGCGCCACTTAGCACTTGAGCTTCTCTGTTCCCTTCGTGTCACCCCTCCCCTTTTCTGGTCAGAAAATGGGGTGTCTGAGGACTATGCGGCAACTTTTCAGAGACGTTGAAAACATGAGGTGCGAGAGGGGAAAACTTCTGCATTTGTGCAGCCATTGTGATCTGTTGCCACGCAGAGTGTTTCCCCTTGGACTCTTCCCTAAATGTGCTACAGATGGAGATGGTATGGTGTATGTATACCTCATTCATGCAAACAGCATGCAAAACAGTAAAACTGTTTCTGTTTCTGGGTGGTCTAAAAAACCAGGTGCCAGGGCGGATTCCAGCCTCTCTTCCCTGATACGCTAGCTGTGTGTGCGGGGGGCATGCAGTGCAGTTTCCCCTTGCAGTTCAAAGTGGAACAGTCCAGGAACAGTTTAATTGCACCATCTGCTGTTTTTGTGCAAAGCAAGTCAGACATGCTAGTGCCAGGGACAACTTGTGCAGTGTGGCAGTTTTGAAGGCATAAGAATAAGCTGTAGAGTGGAACTTGCCCTTTTGCACGATCCCACTCTCTCGAATGACTGATACTTCTTTTACTCCTGGCGTTGGACTGTGCACCAGCATTTGCCCACCTGCACCAAGTCTCCGTGAAATGTTAGCCAAGTAGCAGGCAGTCCCCCATGGCTGCCTTCCGTGTGTCTTGTTTACATAGCAGGTGGCCATTTATCAGACCTGCCCGAAGAGCATTGCTTTCAGCTCAGAAGGATGACCAAAGGAGAGCCTCTTGCTCCCCACTTCCCGCCTAACTTAAAATATCTGCCTGCTCCAGTTTTTAATAGCAGCTGTGAATGAACGGTAGCAGATGGCCAGAGCAGCAAATTAAAGGTGGGTATGTTCCAGAGCAGGGTTTCCCAAACTTGGGTCTCCAGGTGTTGTTGGACCACAACTTCCATCATTCCTAGCTAGCAGGCCCAGAAAATAGGGATGATGGGAGTTGTAGTCCAATAATGGCTGGCGACCCAAGTTTGGGAAACCCTGTTCTAGACCAACAGTTCTGTTTGCAGCCAATTCCCCACTTGGGATTTGATGCCACAAAAGGCTAAGCAAGCTTTGCTACTGTATTTGAACTCTCGATTGAGTGTTTAAAGGAACTGGCTGAGGCCCAGTTCACACAACCTAGGAACTGCTTCTCTGCCACTTCTTTCAGGCTGCCCTGATAAGCATTGTGATGATGAGTCTACTGGAGAAGCTGCTACTGCCCCACTCCCAGCCAGGAGCCAGGCCAATGGTTCTTCTACCCCAACAGCAGTTCTGGAAGCTGTCTCTAGCATGACTTACTTTTTAAAAAGCAATGTTCAGTCCATCTAAAGCACTATTTCCATTAGTTTCTCAGGGCTCAGCCCTGAACATCCCCAGTCAATTGAAGATGGGAATGTAGTAACTCTCAGCTATACAAAGAGGGGCAAAAATAGTTACCAGTCTCTCTCTTTTTTGAGCCGTGTGGGCTCCTGGGCTTGACTTAAGCATGTAGTAGTTGCATGGAAGAGAAGCCTTACTCTGTGCCAACAGAGTGTGGCACTTTTTTCTTTTTTTGCAGGTGGGAGCAATGCCTCCCTTGCCCAGGTGTTCCTGTTTGTGTCCCCCTTGCCTACCAAGCAGCAGGGGGGGCGGGGGGGGGGCGGAGAGAAGTCTCAACAAGGCAGGGCAGCTGCAGGCAGATCCCTTGCGTCCCAGTGAAAGGCACTGCAAGCGCCTCGTTGCGCTCTGTGGCCCAGTGTGTCCTGGCATGGGGCCTGCAGGTTGCTTCTCTCCCCTCACTCTCCCCAAGCCTTTTAATGTTTTGCTGCCTGGATGCTTCCAGCATGCTTTCTCCCCACCCCTGCTTGGTGGCATCTGTGGTGGTCGCCAGGGGTTTTATCTTTCTGAAGGATAGTTTTTCATAGTTTTATAAAGTAGCTTTTTCCACTTCTCTGCCTGTTGGCTTGTTCTGTAGGAGGGAATGGAGACGGGGGCTTTGGTGCTCCTTGGCATTTGCAGAAAGGAGGCTCTCCTTTTTAGTTTGCACAGAGTTTATGAGTTTCTGCTGTTTAGAAGGAAGGAAGGAAGGAAGGAAGGAAGGAAGGAAGGAAGATAGATAATATGTAGAGCAGGGCAGATCATCAGTATTTTGGGGGAATTTGGGAAGGAATCTGTCTTGCCCTCTCAGTTCTTATTCACAAAGGGCTATTCTTACTCCCTTCCCACCCCTATCAAGGGGTTTGCACTGAAAACATTTTAAAAGGGTGGGGGTGTTATATATTCTCTGGATATATTCCCTCACTGAACTGCATAGAGAGGAATATAGGAGTGGAGGGTAGGGTGTAATTGTCTCCTCCCACCCAGTTTGTTCTTTTATCCTAGAGTGTTTCTCTGCCTACCAATAGGGGAGAGATACTACCACCTGCCACACACACTGGTTCCTTGGGAGCTTAGATGCACTTTAACCCCCTACTTCCTCATTCCTTTGCTTCTAGAAAAAGTTGGGATCTGGTTTTCCTGTCCCAAACCAAGCTAATGGAGCCCATTCATGCCTAACCTTTCCTCTCACTCTCCCTTCCCCAAAGACATTACCTTGAGCCACTACCCTCCCCAGTCTAGTCCGTGTGGAGACAGGACTCCGGGCAAAGGGATATGGAGGTAGGCTCAAGGGTGCCAGAGGATGATTTCAAAACATAAAAGTTACAGTGCCTCGTCTGTATATTTTTAAGGAGATGCTATGAATGTTGGTGGAAGAAATTATTTTACATTTTAAAGTGGTGCTTCTGATAGTAGAAGCACACTATTTTTCTAAATAGAAAAGTGGAGGCCCAGCCAGAGTAGTGACGGGCAATGGCTGACCCTCTCTGAAGGCAGGCTCTTCTTTCTGCAGTGTGTGAGCAGAAGGACCCGGCTTCAGAGGCAGCAAAAGCTGGAACCTTACAGGAACCAGAATTATTTAATAAACCTAATTGTTGCTGCACACGACACGTGAGTTTCCTCAAGTCATGCCAGTGTGCCACATCAACGTTTTAGGAATAACTGCTCAACAAAAGCAGGCAGGATTTCTGGCCTCTAGCGCTTTGGAGGATGGGGGAAAATAATCAGAGGACCAGTTAATGGAGGGTTTTAGGAGGCTCACTGACTCTCAGCCTCCATTCCTCAGCTTCTCCATCCTCCTCCGCTAATTGACTTCACAGCCTTGAAGGAACTCAGGAGTCCTGCCTGGTGGTGGTTTTCGCCCTGCTGTGGTTGCTCCCAGTTCCATCCTGCGGGGTCTGGGCTCCCTTCTCCTTCCTTCCCTCCCTCCCCCCATTCTCCATATCAGATCTTCCCACCCTTTGCCCTCCCCCCAGCATGCACTTTATCCCTACCCTGCACTGCACTTCCTGTGTTGGGTTTGTTGCTGTACAGAGATTCCTGTGTATATACTATATATTATAAATAGCAACCTCTTAAGAGAGGAGGGGGTGGGTGGGCTCCAGCCCATGTATTTTCTGCAGCATGGGCCACTCTCTGCCCTTTCTCCCAGAATTCATGGCTGGAAGACTCCAAACTGACTGCATTTTTTTTCTTTTTGTTTCTTGCTGTCTCCCACCCCCTCACCTCTGGTCCACTTTGTACATAAGAAACTGTATATTTGATGCTTCATAAATTGACCAAATGTCCTTGCTGTGTGAAGGAAGAGGTCTTGTGTGTTATTTTAAGATTACTGGGCATTTTGGGGGGAGGGATGGGAAACAGAGCCTTCATCCTGCAGCAGAGTTCCTCCTTGTTCCATAAATCAGCCTCGTGCTCTCTGGAGCTGGTAGTATTTTCCCACCTGGCGTATGCCCTTTCAGAGTGTAGAGGAGATGTGCATAATTCACAGGAGCCTGCCAGGGCAGCAGGAGCACCACAGAAACAGCAGGCTTTCTCCAAAGCTGTACATTTACCATATTCAGTATGACAGGTAGCCATAGAGTACTGACTACTGCTAGAGGGCAAGTCACCTTTTGTTTAACCTTTCTAATAATAATAATAATAATAATAATAATAATAATAATAATAATTTATTATTTGTACCCCGCCCATCTGGCTGGGTTTCCCCAGCCACTCTGGGCGGCTTCCAACAAAGATGAAAAGTACACTAAAATGTCACATATTAAAAACTTCTAATCCTTGTGACTAGAAATAAGCCATGTGAGTGTTGAGACTTTCAGTCTTTTGTCTTAATTTAGAACTCATTTTTAATCAAGCTCTTTCTTCTCAGCTTCTTTGCACACCATACATACAAATAAAAACCATCAGCACATTTGTAACAGTACACAAGTTTATTCCAGGAAACTAGCAGGCAAAGCCTGGGTCCTACGTGGCTCAGAGGTGCATGCAAACTTGGGGTTGTGTAGAAGTTGTGCCTCCCCTTTCCTGCCAACTAGGACTGGGATAGTGCCCCCAAATATGTGGCACTATTGCACACAACTCCTGGGAAAAGGTAAGGCTAGATCTCCCTCTGCAGCAACTCTCTTATCATCTGCTCTGCAACAGTTGATGTCCCACCTCTATAGTTGTGAGCGTCTTCAAAGCTACCTGTGCCCATTTCTCTGCCTAGCCAGCATCAACCACTTTCAGGGCAGTAATGAAGATTAAAGACATTCAGCAGCAGATCCACATACACACCACTGCCTGCTTAGTGCTCAGGCAGACACACATAAACAAATTGCTTCACTTCATATTTTTAGCAAATGCACCAACATTTGGGGATGGAAGAAAGCTCTCCTGCACTTAGGACAAAAGCTGCCAAGAATGTAGACTGGCCAAACCAGCAATGACTCAAGGATACAGCTGTGGAGAGAAGGAATTCAGAATGTGGACAAAAACAGTAATTTAATACCGACTGGACTAGCAAGGCTGGAAAAGCATGAATGACCAACGAGGCAGGCTTCAGTTCAGCACAGAGATGCTGGCTCCATAGTGCCAAATGCTTAACTAGACAGGCTCTTGCTCTGGGCCAGAACCAAAGAGGGCTCAAGACCTCTCCGCTCCAACTAGGAAACAGCACCAGAAGGCTCAGAAATGAAGGCTGGTGTGGCTCTGGGTGAATGGTACTCAGTGGGTTGGAGCCATCAGAAGCAGTGGGTTCCCCTCACCAGAGCTGAGTCTCACGGATTTCTGAGATAGTTTGGCTGGCTTTTTGCAATGCCTATAAGAGAAGAAAAGGCCTTGCTGAGTGATTAATAGATGTTCTAATGCCATCTTTCAACCCAAACGGGCTGGGCTTTCAAGGTAGTGGTGCCAGAGCATGGACACTAGTCTGACTCTGAAGGCAAGGGGACTTGCCGCAGGGTTTCATTTGTGAAGAGTCAGTTCTCCTGGATATAGGCTTTTAAAAGTTTTCAAAAGTCAGAGAAGCAGTGCAGTTCTTCCAGTATTTGGGAAACCTAAAAGTAAGAAACTGCTGCTGAGCCAGAGAGAACTTTCCCCATCTCCTGTCAGTAGCTCCTAAAGTCTGTCCAAGGAGCCTTGCCCTCCTCCCCTCACCTTGAGCATATTGGCGGCCTCATTGCGTTGCTGAGCCATGTCCTCAGACTCTGTCAGCAACGTGTCAAGGAGCTGTGGCTTGTACAACTGGCCCACAAGTTCACTCTGAAGGTGGTCTTTGACATAGTTCACCAGGAAGTGCATCACTGTTTTGGGGACACTACAGAGGGGAAATAAGATATATTTTCTTATAAAGCTTGTGAGGTCTTGCAGACATCCAAGGCTTACCTTGCTAGGCCACAATTCCCTTCTTGCCCCAACCTTACCTCCCCTGCTGGCCCTACAGGGCTATGTAGATCCATCACCTCTTTAGGTGACACCCTGGACCAACAGCTGCTACTTACCCAATTACATCTTTTCTTATTCAAAAAGTATTGAGCTGTGAACTGGTTGCAATAGTCACTTCTGTAGAAGTCGGAATATTTTAGTAATTCTGAGTAACGAAGAGGATGGGAATCTTTAATTTACCCACATACACAAAGGTCATGAAGAAATCCAAATCTACAGTGCACATATGAAGGACACAGACACCTTGTGCTATCACCTAGTACTTAGCATTCTCCTTTCTCAACTCCTAAGGAATCCTCCCACTCCCCCAAGTAGGGAACATTCACTTTGTACAAAAAAATCCCAAACCCAGATGCTCTCACAACTTTACACATCTGGCCCATATGTGCCCATGCTAAATCTCTTGCCAACTTGAAGTTACCTGTCTTGTATGCTTTTGCGCACAATGAGGAAATAGGACTTGATAAGACGGCGGATGACCTCGCAGTCTCGCTGTTCACGTTGGCTCAGTTTGCGTGTAGCAGGCATGGGCTAGGGAAAGTCAGGGAAGACTACTGTGAGAGGAAATTGCCAGAGGTGGTGGTGATAGCAGAGCTGGTGGAACAGTTTCTACGCACTTGGCCAAGATCAGTGAGACAAGATATAGCATATTGCACGGGGTGGGCAGAGAACAGGTAATCTGTACAGGCAACTCCCAAATTATGTGGGGGTTACATTACAGGCCTCCCTGCATGTAACCAAAACTGTGTATATTGGGAACACCCTGGAGGAGCAGTGGGGGCAGCTAAGCTGCTCAACAAGCCCCACTGTCCCTCCAGTTCGCAAGAGCTTGGGGGGGGCAGCGGGGCTTGCTTAGCTGACATGCGGGTAAGCAGCTGCTGTGCTACCCCACACATCAGCTGTTAGGCCAGACGACCTCAACAAGGCCCCACTGGACCCTCCCCAGAACACAAAGAGGATGTCCTCAAGCCAGTAATGTCCTCTTTTCAATTAATGTTCTTGCCTCTAGGTTACCAACCCACCTCTCCACCTCACCAACCCTGTACTTCCAGGTTCCCGCACAGCTGACCGTGTCTAGCAGGTTGACTGCATGGGATCGACTGGGGCTGGAATAGACTGAGGTCTGTGAGGACCCCTTGGGTCTGTCATCTGCACTAGGCTCTTCCGCTTTTTCACTTTTCCATCGCCGGGCACCATCTGGAACAGATTCAGTCTGAGAAGGGAATAAATGTGAGAGTGGGCTGTGGGGTTCTTCTTAGGGCAGGCGTCAAGGCAGTAGAAAGGGTGGTAGTGGTTGGGTCATACCTTAGAACTGCTCACTGAGGCAGAAACGAGAGCTGTGTCGATGAAGTCTGGGTGCTTGGTGTTAATGTAGGCCAGTTCAATTGCAACCAGATTGTGCACCTAGGAGAAAAGGCATTGGCTGTTGGAACATTTGGCCCCAAATGTGGAACAGGAACCAGCTTCCACTCCTCCATTCTCTGAAGAAACAGCCATCATTACCATCTCATTTGTGATGGGCAGCCTCCTGCGAAGGACTCCCGTCACCACCTCCACAATCGCCTCATGCAACTTAGGGAAACGCAACAGCTCCTGAGAAAGGGGTGAGGAGGAATTGAGAGAAGCATTTGGACATTATTTTTTAAAGACCTACCTTTTGGCTCTACAATTTGTTTGCCAATGGAGCTTACAAAGACACCCATTGAAATACCATTGTACTGCTAATACACACAAAAGATACATTTTTAAAAAACCAAGCACAGCACAGGATATAATAAGGAAAAATCTTTATAAAAAGCATTTTCCATAAATAGTCAAACTTTGTTTGCTCCCCAGCCAGTGGAATTCAGACTATAAGCTTATGGAAGGCAGGAACCTGACTTTTGTTTATTTTGCACCATCAGCTTATGCGAAGCAACATGAACCAACAACAATTTGTAGGAAAAGTTTCAAAAAACTGCATTACTTATTTGTATCATTGTATGCTGAAAGAATGATTTTATGGCAAAACCATCAACAATATGGGAAGAAAGACAATGTTATGAGGCCAGCTTCTCACTTATTTCAGTATTTCCAGCATAATCCAGAATCATAGAGCCGGAAGGGACCCAAGGGTCATCTAGTCCAACCCCCTGCAATGCAGAAATCATAGCTAAAGCATCCATGACAGACGGCCATCCACCAAGGAAGGAGAGTCCACCACCTCCCAAATGAGACTCTTCCACTGTCAAACAGCTCTTGCTGTCACAAAGTCCTTCCTTATGTTTAGCCAGAATCTCCTTTCTAGTAACTTGAAGCCAGTGGTTCCAGTCCTACCTTCCAGAGCAGGAAAAAACAAGCTTGTTCCCTCTTCCATGTGACAGCCCTTAAGGTATTTGAAGATGGCTATCATATCTCCTCTCAGTCTCCTCTTTTCCAGGCTAAACATACCCAGCTCCTTCAACCATTCCTCATAAGGCTTGGTTTTTTTATCCTTGATCATCTTGGTTGTCCTCCTCTGCACATTGTTCCAGCTTGTCAACAACCTTCTTAAATTGTGGTGCCCAGAACTGGACACAGAATTCCAGGTGTGTTCTGACCAAGGCAGAATAGAGTAGTACTATTACTTCCCTTGATATTGACACTATACTGCCTGGAATTGGTTAGAGCATGGTGCTGATAATGTCAAGGTTGCAGGTTTGAGCCCCAAATGGGACAACTGCATATTCCCACATTGCAGAGTGTTCTACTAGATGACCCTAAGGGTCCCTTCCAGCTCCACAGTTCTATCATTCTATGATGCGTTCTAGAATAGTATTAGCTTTTTTTACTGCTGCATCACACTGTTGACTCATGTTAGCTTGTGGTCCACCAAGACCCATAGATCCTTTCAAATGTACTTTTGGCAAGCCAAGTGTCCCCCATCTTATATTTGTGTAGCTGGTTCTTCCTGCGTAAGTGAAGAACCTCACATTTGTCCCTGTTGAAATTCATTGTTAGCTTGGGCTGAGTTCTCCAATCTGTTAAGGTCATCTTAAATTCTTACTCTGTTTTCTACAGAATTAGCTACCTCTCCAAGTTTGGTGTCATCTGCAGATTTGATAAGCGTCCCCTCAATTCCTTCGCTCAAGTCATTAAAAAAGATATTGAACAACAATGGGCCCAGGACAGAACCCTGTGGCACCCCACTTGTCTTTTCCCCTCAGGATGAAAAGGAACCATTAATGAGTACTCTTTGGGTTCAGTCTGCCAACCAGCTACAAATCCACCAGTTACCTCATTCACTTCACATTCTACCAGCTTGCTTGCAAGAATATCATGGGGGAACTTTGTAAAAAGTCTTACTGAAATCAATATACACTATGTCCATAACATTCCTCTGATCGACCAAGCTTACTCCATCAAAAAAGAGGTTTGTCTGACTGTGACATGACTTATTTTTTGAAAAATCCATGCTGGGTCTTAGTAATCACAGCATCTTTTTCTAAGTGCTCACAGACCAAATGTTGAATTATCTGTTCTAGGACCTGTCCTGGTATTGATGTCAAGCTCATCAGTTGGTAGTTACCTGGGTCTTCTTTTCTTCCCTTTTGAAGATGGGGACAACATTTGCCCACCTCCAGTCTGCAGGGACCTCACCTGTTCTCCACAAATTCTCTGAGGCTCTGAGATTACACCCACGAGCTCCTTTAGTACCCTTGGATGCAGCTCATCAGGCCCTGGAGATTCAAATTCATTTAAAGTAGCTAGGTGTTCACTTACTACCTCTTTTCCTATCTTGGGCCATAGCCCTCCCCTTACATTATTTATTCTGTTAACACCAGGTTTGGCATCACTTTCCTTTTGGGTGAAGGCAGAGGCAAAGTAGGTGTCGAATAGTTAGTTCTGCCTTCGCTTTGTCACCTAATAGCATTACTCCGTCTTCGTTACTCCATGTAGAGGACCTTCCACTTGCTTGTTCTTCCTCTGCTTTGGACATAGCTAAAGAAACCTTTATTATTTTTTAACCTCTCTTGCAAGCCTGAGTTCATCAGAGCTTTAGCCAGCCTGACCTGCACCCTGCAACTGTTGCTTACTCCTGCATACTCCTCCTTTGTGATTTCCCCTTTCTTCCATTTCCTATACATGGCCTTCTTAACTCCCAAGCTCATCTCTCCATTTAGAAACTCACATGCAACTTGGACTCCCTTCTCTTTGTGTATTTCTGGCCAAGGAATCTCATTCAATTGTTCCTTCAGTTTTTTGAAATTGGTTTTCTTAAAGTCCAGAGTGCTGGTCCAACTACACCTAGCTTTCCTTTCCTCTGTATCGTGAAACCCAGAAGGACATGATCCATTCCTTCCAAGTTGATTGATATGCACCCAGTTTGAGCATTTACAAAGAATGAAAAATGCTAAAGGTCTCTAAACCCCACAAAATATTGTTAAGACCTGGAATGTAACCAAGTGGGAGCCACTTACCAGTCACATGTCTGAAAATGTGTGTTCAAAGCAGGACTTGCTGCATTACTCTGGGTAAACTTCTAAACAAATCATTAGAAGATTTACTTATACTGTACCTTTGAACCAAAGTTGTCACTCCAAAGTTGCTCATGATTACAATCCACACATAAAGTGATAATATATTAGGGATGGTGGAGGTGTTTACTTTTACAGCCGCGGCCCAGTATACCTCAAAGAGCATCTCCACCCCCATGGTTCAGCCCGGACACTGAGGTCCAGCTTCGAGGGTCTTCTGGTGGTTCCCTCACTGCAAGAAGCGAAGTTACAGGGAACCAGGCAGAGGGCCTTCTTGGTTGTGGCGCCCGCCCTGTGGAACGCCCTCCCATCGGATGTCAAAGAAATAAACAACTACTGTATCTGATGTTTAGAAGACATCTGAAGGCAGCCCTGTTTAGGGAAGTTTTTAATGACTGATGTTTTAATGTATTTTTAATATTTTGCTGGAAGTTGTCCAGCGTGGCTGGGAAAACCCAGCCGGATGGGCAGGTTATTAATAATAAAATTATTATTATTATTATTATTATTATTATTATTATTATTATTAGGGGGGGTATTATTCTCCTTGTGAGGTAAGACTCAAAGTGATTTTGAGATAGTCATGTACCCATAGAGATTTCAATGTATGAGAGGCTTCCCCCCCCACCTCTTCTTAAGATGTTATTAGTGGCGCCTTCTTAATGCACTTCACTGTACAGTGGTAGCTCCGGTTGCAGATGGGATCTGTTCCGGAGCTCCGGTCGGATCCCGAGGTTTCTACAACCAGAGGGACCGCTTCTGCGCATGCATGTGACGCAGTAGAATGCTTCTGCACATGCATGCATGGCAAAACCCGGAAAAATACTTATGGGTTTGCCACGTACATAATCCTAAGGATACGTAACCGGAGGTGAACGTAAGTAGAGATACCATTGTATTTGTCTACAATTGACCAGTTGAAATAAGGTCATCAGCAGGCTACGAAGGCCTCTCCTGGAAGGCAACTCCTGAAGGCTGCTTAGGCCTTGGGCACTACCACCCAGGCAGCAACCTACAAAAAAGCAATGATTGCCATAGCAACTGGCCTGGCTCTGGCAAGCACCTCTTCCCTCCTCTTCAGCTCAGTCAGCAGGGTAATAAAAGACAAAGCAGGAATCCTAAGGTGTGGAGGTAGAGGAAGGAAATTGGGGCAAATTGCTCAAAAGGGGCATCTGGGAGTGGGCTCAGCCAATGATCTTTCTGAAGTGAAGCTCAGCAGGGCTTCCAGAGTAAGGAAGGGTGTGGAGAAAGGAGATGCAGGCTGCAATTTTCTCTTTCTTTGCAATACATACAAACTATTCCAGTTACAGAATGGGCTTGAGCAAAATATTTCCAATTCTAGCAAGAGCCATGTAGGGGAAGGCTCTGTTTCTTCTGTTTGAAGTGCAGCAATTTAAAGCTGTAGAGCAAGATTTAGCCAACAGGGCAGCTCATGAGCTGCTCCACTATTACACAGTAGGACATCTTGACAGGAGGTGGGGCTGCTACCTGTCTATCACCTGATATCATCAGGACACCAAGTGACCCAACTTTGAAGTTGATCCCAGTGGGGCTTTCTGCAAGCGCCAGTCATGACTGCGTGCCAAGCAGCAATGGGGAGTGCACTATAGAGTTCTCAGTTGTTCCTTTGCAGTTGTAATTACCTGCCTCACACATGATGTCCACACATGAGGTGTGGGGCAGGTGGCTGTGGTTTAGGGGAAGACAGCCTCTGGAAAATTAGGACCTGCTGGCTAGAAATTTCTCAGTGCTGCTTTAGAAGGCCAAAAGTATTTGGAAATGAGCACAGTTCTTTGTGAGATCATCGAGCTCTTTGGAAATGCAAAGGTCACTTACAGCTGGCAGGAGAGCCTTTGTGAAGCAAATGTTTTACACAGACGCCCCATGGAGTTAATGGTGTTTACTTTCATGTAATGCATGCACAGGCCCTGTTTTAATCTGTAGAATCACAAATGCCTGCAATAAACCTCTGATGGTTCAAAAGGCCAAACAAATGGAGTTCTGGAACCCTTCTAACCACCCATGCTATTGGGAATGGCCCTAGTGTCAGGAAAGCCATACCTGCGTGTTGTAGGTGGAGCAGTGCTGGATGATGCGCTGCAGCTCCTCATGCACCAGCTCCACACAGCGAAGGCTTGGCTCCTCCAGGCGCTTGATCTGACGCTTCACAAGTAGCTCAAAGGAGACTTCCGGGACAAAGAGGGCTGGACGGGGTCCCTGCAGGGTGGAGAAACCCCATCAGTATAAGCTGCTACCCAGGTTGGGCAGGAAGCTGACCAACTAAGGCATGAGAGGCCAGAAGGGGCCATGATTTGAGCCCACCAATGCCTAGTTATGGGTTGCCACAGGCAGCATCTCCCAAAAAGTCATATTCAGCTGAAGGGTATTTCTGCCTTAGAAGGGCTCTGCTAGTTCTACTGGCATTTATATTTTCCAAAGGAATTGTAATCACTGGCTTCTTTGTCCCAGCATGCCTTGCTGCAACCAGAAACCTTTTTTTGCACCAAGAACCCAAGAACTTTTACTCAGAAACGACTCTCACTGCATTCAAACGGGGTCAGCCCAAAATAAATTTGCAGAAGAATCGCAGCTCAGTTCTGCAAAAACTCCCCTTCATTTCATTTTTAGACATTACAAATGGCAGACGGGACTTCCAGCATCCACAGCAACATTGGTCTCTCTTCCTCCCTCTTCTTAAAGTACTTAACATCCAGCCTGAAGAGAGCTCTGGTCAACTTAAAAGGTTACACATTGCTTCAAGATTTTTGGTTGGGACTAATAAAGCTGGTTTTACTTTATTATCATTATCATCATCACCATCTCTCCCTTCGCCCTAATGTCCCAGGGTGTGTTATAACAATTTAAAATACAACACTGAAAACGGTTTAAAAGCTTAACAGTTACAAAAAAAGAATGCAATCACAAAAGGGTGGGTCCTGAAAATATACAGCTCAGGTGTCAAATGCCAGGGCAAAGAGCTCCATCTCCAGCATTTGCCAGCAGCTGTAGAATGAAGATGCCAGATGCTCCTCTGTGGGGCAGGGAGTTCCACAACTTAGGGGCTGCCACAGAGAAGGCCCTCTCCCAGGCCACAAACACACAAGCTGTTAACTACCAACTGCTCCACCAATATTTTTTTTTGGGGGGGGGGCAATTGTTTTTATTGGTTTTCCAAATTATTACAAACCGTTACCAAATTGATTCAATTTAATACTATTTCCAAAACCAGTTTCCCGCTCTCCTTACAAGATATGTCTAAGATAGACCCCCCATTGCTGCGTTCTCAATCTCTAGTTGATATCACTCCGTAGCTGCCAATAATATTTTCCATCAGCTGCCCCTTTACAACCCTGCAAACGGCAAATAGATCAAATAAACCTTAGTTTATATATTCAATAATGGCATGTGTGGTATTTCAGTAAGTTCTTATTTCCAGATTTCGGTGTGGTTTTTCAGCTTGGATCTTCTCTCATCCTTGTTCAAATCAGTTCTTTCCCTGCTTAGCTGATTAATTGCAGCTCCTCTGGCTCTGCTCACACTACTCAAGGTCAAACATTTTATTCGCACAGATAACAGAGTCAAACTGCAGCATGAAGTAGCTCTTGAGGAGAAAAACGTTCTGGAAGCAGCCTGGCCACTGATTTCCAATACAGTGGTACCTTGGTTTACAAACTTAATCTGTTCCAGAAGTCTGTTCTTAAACCGAAACCGTTCTTAAACCGAGGTGCGCTTTCCCTAATGAGGCCTCCCGCCACTGGTGCCCTTCCACCATCTGGTTTCCATTTGCAGACCAAGGTAAAGTTCACAAACCGGAACACTACTTCTGGTTTTGCGGAATTTGTAAACTGAATTGTTTGTAAATAAGACTGTTCTTAAACTGAGGTACCACTATATTGCAATGCCATATAAACATATCTTTTTCTGTACAGATGTACCTATTATGATATGTGCCACTATGTCAAGCTGCGTCCCATTTGATTCAGTCTCTTCGTTGCCCCCATACCTTCCATCATAGCAAGGCCAGCTGTGAATTTTCTTAGTCTAAAGAGTTGTAAATAACAGTAGTTGCATTTCTTCCTCCCGCAACACCGAACACCGTCAAAAGATGGTCATCAATATCACCCAGCCACTCCTTGGTAGAAGAGGGGCAGGCATAGTAGCACCTGTCAGGGAGGAATGGTGGAGACCCCCATCCCAGGACGCTTCCAGTTGGGGCAGACAGTAGCTGCTGGGGGAGGAGCGAGCCCTCTGAGCTCAGCTTTGAGGGAGCACATTCCACAATCTCCATATACTTCTGTAAATTCTAACAAAAGGACTGAAAGACGCTCTCCTGTGTGTCTGGTTTCACCCAGCAGTTAACCATGGGAGCTGTCCAGTGGATTCCTCATGACAATACCTTTTCCAATACTTTATCCAACTCTCCTGTTTTCCTCCGCAAAGCAGTCTTTTATCAAACATCACATGCCTCTTTTTCTCATTATTCAGAAGAGGGCAGAGAGAGCCAGATGCAAAAACCGTAACAAAACATGAAGTCATCTCTCCTCCTTTTCCGTTCACAACTTCCGCAAAAACATCAAAATGCCATTCAAATACCTTTAAATGTTCCAATTTTTTAGGTGGCTGATTTAGTCTCAGCTTATTTGCATATCTTGCACAGAGAGTGCTTCATAGTTTGTCCAATTAGCCAGATTAGGGAGGAATCTTTCCAAAAATCATGTTGGTAGCGGAGGCTTGTTCTCTGGCAGCGGGCTCACGCCCAGCACCACCCCCATTCTGCCTTCTGAAGGAGAAACAGGGTCAAACGGATGCTCCAGCAATCTTGACACTGAAGAGGGTCTGTAAGGAAGGAGGAGGTCTTTCAAGTATTGGGGGCCTAAGTTGTTCAACATTATAAGAACTAACATGAGCACTTGAACTGGGCCCAGAAATGAACTCTCAATCAGTGCAGCCATTTGCAGGACACGGCACTAGTCCTAGAATTGCCCATGGGCAGAAGCCAAGGGGGCTTGGCCTATGAAATAAATAAATAATGGAAGGGTGATGGATCACTCAAACATAAAAATCAGGCTTCGATTAGAAGAGGTGTGGCTTCCAGTAGGAGCCAGAAGTATACATTCAGGTTTACAAAGCCTTATTTATTAGAATCATACAAGTCAGTAGAGCATGAGACTCGGAATCTCAGGGTTGTGGGTTTGAGCTCCACTTTGGGCAAAAGATTCCTGCATTGCAGGGGTTGGACTAGATGACCCTCATAGTACCTTCCATCTCAACAATTATATGATTCTATAAATGGGGATTGTAAGAAAATGTTGCCATGTATCCATATAAGTGCTCTTGTTCAGGGTTCCAGGCATCTGCCCTCACCACCCACCTTTTTTTTAAAAAAAGTTTATATTTATGTCTGTGTCTCTTTATATATGCAAACCTCAGGAAAGTGGATAACACCCCCCCCCCTTTGTTTCTCAGTGGCTCTATTTTGGCTGCAAAACCATCAACACTTATGACCCGAGTTAACAGGAGGAGCAGAAGGCCACCTTGACATGGGCAAAAGACTGGGTTTTTATAGGTATGCCGAAAGAAAGAGGAAATGCTCCAGTTATTACATTACTATAGATTTGGGGGGTAGGAGAAAGAGCATAGGGATGCGGGTGGCGCTGTGGTCTAAACCACTGAGCCTTGGGCTTGCCGATCAGAAGGTTGGTGGTTTGAATCCCTGCGACGGGGTGAGCTCCCATTGCTCTGTCTCAGTTCCTGCAACCTAGCAGTTCAAAAGCATTGCCAAAAGTGCAAGTAGATTAATCGGTACCGCTCCAGCGGGAAGGTAACTGGTGTTTCCGTGCACTGCTCTGGTGTTGGTGTTCCATTGCACCAGAAGTGGCTTAGTCATGCTGGCCACATGACCCAGAAAAACTGCGGAGCAGACAAACGCCGGCTCCCTTGGCCTGTAAAGCAAGATGAGCACCGCAACCCCAGAGTCGTTTGCGACTGGACTTAACTGTCAGGGGTCCCTTTACCTTTACCTTTAGAAAGAGCATAGGTTCTTGCACCAATAGGTCAAAGTATCATTACAGCATTGTCTGGAGAGGATACGTATCATTACAGCAAGGAGTTACTCTGCAATTTGGATAGGCGGTTACTACAGCAACTTCTGGGAAGACAGGTTGTCATGGCACTATCAAGTACGGAAGAGGGGTTGCTCTGCAAATGAATGACTACAAGAAAAAGAGGGATTTTCTACAAGTCTGGATCCCTTAGCTGAAGCACAAAGAAGAGAGTAGATGCTGTAGAAGTAAGAATGGCATGGACATATTGCAACAAGATTGCTAGACTAAAAGGGTTGAATTAAAAAAACAACCCATAACTGTTGCTTTATTCTGGGATTCCAGCTCTGTATCAGGGGTGCCAAATTGAGACACACACCTCATCATTTACCGCTGGAATATCAGGAACATCTACCACAGGATGATGCAGCCTCCACCCACACAACACATTTTGGCTGGCTCAAGACTGCCCCCACCCAAAATCAAACTAGCAAGAGAGCCTTCCCCTCTACACATGAATGGGGAGTCATCCCAAATCACAGACATGCAGCATGCACATAGCGCTTTAGGTGAAGTGTTCCTGTGCCTCATTCCTTCTTAGAAGGCTGCAGTCTGGGCCGATATCCTCATCCCTTTCTTGGGAGACTGCCCAAGGGCATGTGTGTAGCGAGGCTGAGAGAGTGGCTTGCCTCAGGCCACCTGCCAAGTTAACGGCAGAGGTGAGATTTGAATTGAACTCAAGTACATAAGAGCAGCCCTGGTGTATCCCAGTAAAGGCCCCTCTTTTCCAGCACCCTGTTCTGTGACCAACCAGATTCCTGTGCTGGGAGCCCCACAAGCAGAGTATGAGAATGACTGCCCTCTCCCGACTCCCAGTTTGTCATTGGGCCACTATGCAATGCAAGCTCTCTTAGGCAACGTGCCTCCCAATTTATTTTGGGAGTTCTAGATGGCATAGGATGATGGGAGAGAGAGAACAAGCTGAAAGCAGAGGCCAATGGGTGAATGGCCTCAGAGGCATCCCAGCTCCACAATGGTGGCTTACGGTGGCATTTCGGATGGCTGTCAAGATATCCAGCATTGTAAGTCCAGCCAGAGGATCAATGGACTCCAGGGTGCGACCAAACGTCTCATGGAAAATGTAGCACATCCGGGCCCCTCCGCACCTGACAGGGAGGGAGAGTAGGTCAGCTTCAGAGTGCACAATCCCCCTTATTGATCCACATTGTGAGGCTCCTCCCCAGTCCCAGCCCTGCCAAGAGAGGTCACTCACAACTCAGATGTCTCAATGTTGCGTGCCGTGCCCTCAATTGTGTTGCAGTACTCGGTGGCAAATTTGGTGATGATCTGAAGCAAGGTGGCGTTCTTGTCCTCAATGGGCTGCCCGTAGCTCTGTAGCACAGACTGGTACTGGGCTGTCAGAACATTCACCCGGGTCTTTAATTCAGGCAGGCAGTCACGAATATGGTGCATCAGCAGCCTTGGAGGCAGGGAGGAGAAGGAAATAAAGCAGCATTCTCAGTAGTTGCTGACACGGATGACCAGTCTGGCCTAGACTTTCAAGGTTTCTAGTCCTCAAGGTTGTAGAAACTGACTTTCTGAAGCACCAGATGCATCAACAAAAGGTTCCAGTGTTCAGAGCATGGAGCCTTCTGTACGCAAAACAGATAAGCCAGATACCTGCACCAGCCCCTTCCTGCTCACTCAGTCCCTCCCAACATCCAGCTCCTTTATTCACCAATAACCGCTGTGCCTTGGCACCCCCTCACCTATTGAGAGTCTTAGCCAGGTGACGTGTGCCATTTCGGTTGGCAAGCGATGGGTACTTCTTCTGCAAGAAGCCCTGCTCATCTTGGAGGGACTCACTGATGCTCTTGTTGCTGTTGATATCATGTTGACTCCTAGTAGAGGAAGCAGGGAGATCATAGCAACAAACTAACCTACACAAGTTGGAGTGATGTCTTGCAGCAAGCGTCTATTCTCTCAACCATGCCACCCAAGACAATAGATAATACATCCTTCAAGAACGTCCTGCCCTACTGGAAGTGGGGTTCTGCCATCAGACACTCCAAATCTGAGCCAGATCCCATATTCCCTGTTATCCAGCACTACTAACCTGTTGACTACCCCAATGATGCCCAGCTTGACAGGAATAACCCGACCCATTAGCACATCCATGGCATCTGTCCCAGCATCCATCAGGTCCAGCTTGGTGATCACAGCCAGTGTCCTTCGCCCTGCACAGGATCAGCACAGGATGAAAACTTGCTCCTTCCTCTATTCCCTCTGCCCCATCCTAGTCTGCACATTCCTTGCTCCATCCCCCTCCTTTCCCTACACATGCATCCTCTCAGTTTCCATCACTATTGGTCTGCCCCAGTTCTCTCACCCCATTCCAACATGTGCAGCAACTTAGCTCCATCATCCTGTTGCTCTTCATGGGGACCAAGCACTGACCTCCTGACCACCAACACATGCTCCTATTAAACTGAGGCACACGACAACACATGCCATACCGTCAGGGTCAACATCACGTGCCAGCTTTAGTGCCTCTGACGTGGCCATGTCTGTATTGGCAGCTGTCACAGCCAGGATCAAACAGTTTGGGTTGGAGATGTAGGACAGGATCATGTCCCGTACTTGAACCTCAATATCGTCGGGCTGATCCCCAACGGGCACCTGCAGTATACAAAGGAAAGACCAGAAATTGCTACAAGACTAAGGAAGACGCCCACAAAAGGTCACACTCCAGATTCTCTTTCCAGCTTGGTATCATAATGCAACAAGCACTGGAGTGAAGTTTACACAGTTGCCTCCAACTGTGTTTCCACCCTGAGAGGAAAAGCCAGATCAAAGATTTCTTACTGGAAGAAAGGAAGCCAAGCTCATAGGAGAGCCTCATAGGAAGAAAGAAATCAGAGAAAGAAGGCCTGGGCTCACCTACCCATGGCCCCATGAAGCCGGCCCATGACATTCACAATTACATACACAAATGATGATACAGAGGCAACATCAAGCTGAATGTAGTTGGGCATGTACTCTTGACTTTAAGAAAGCCAATTTAAAAAGCTTAAGGAGCCACTGGATGAGAACCCATGGTCAAGGGAGTCCAAGGTGGATGAGAGTTTCTTAAATGTGAAATATTGAAGGTCCAAATGCAAACAATTCCAACAAGAATGATGGTCCAACAAGCCAGACAAATCTCATTTCACATATTCATAAGCATTACAAGCTTGGTGGGTCAAGGAATGCTGTGGACTTAGTGTAGGGTTGCCATATTTCAAAAAGTAAAAACCAGGACACCCCAAAAGAGCTTTTTTTTAGACAAACCCCCAAAGTTGTTGAGCCCCAAAAACATGATTTTTGATAGACTTGTCTAAGATCCAGGACAAAGCATGACATTTCGGAAATTCTCCCCAGACGTCAATTCCGCCTTTGAAATCCCAGTAATGTCCAGGAAAATCCAGACGTATGGCAGCCCTAACTTAGTGTGTCTTGATTTCAGTAAGGCTTTTGACAAAGACCCCCATTATATTCTTCCACAGAAGCTGGTGAAATGTAGACTGCATGAGATAACCATTAGGTAGATTTGTAGCTGGTTGGCTGACCAAACCCAAAGAGTGCTCATGAATAGTTAGTTCCTGGAAAACATGGACAAGTGCGGTGCTGCTACAGCATTCTGTCCTGGGCCCGTTGTTTAAATGACTTGAGACGGAAGAACTGAGGGGTCGGTGTCTTCCCACGATAGGGTGTTTAATCTCCACTCCTGCTGATAAGTGGTTGGTAGGTTCAGTTGAGCTGGAGCTAATTAAGGCTTTCTTCAAGACTTTCCGAGACTTTCTCTAAGACTTTTAACTCAAGCCCTTAACTCAAGCTTTGTGAATATAATAGCTGCCAAATGACAGAGATAAAATACTGTGGCTGATAAAAGCTAATAAAAGACTGATAAAAATAATAAAAACCGCATCAACTGATGCGGAGCTCAAGTCGATGCTACCACTAATGACGCCATCTTGGAGCTCATGTGAGGGGGATGCTAATCAAATTTGTAGATGACACGAAACTGGGAGGGGTAGCTAATGCCACAGAAGACAGAACTGGGATTTGAGATGAGCTTAACAGGTTGGAGAATTAGGCCCAAACTAACACAATGAATTTCACAACTGTCATGTTCTGCACCAAGACAGAAAGAACCAGCTGCACAAATATAAGATTGTTGGGGGGGGGGCACCTAGCTTGCCAGTGGTACATGTGAAAAGGATCTAGGAGTCTTAGTAGACCATACATGAGTCAACAGAGTGATGCAGTAGCAAGAAAAGTGAATGCTATTCTGGGCTGCATTAACAGAAGTATAATGTCCAGCTCAAGGGAAGGCATAGTCTTGCTCTATTCTGCCTTTGTCAGATCACACCTGGAGTCCTGTATCCAGTTCTGGACCCCACAGTTTAAGGATATTGACAAGCGGGAACTAGCGTGGAGAAGGGCAACCAAGATGATCAAGGGCCTGGAAACCAAGCCTTATGAAGAACAGTTGAGGAAATTGGGTATGTTTGGTAAAGGGAGACTGAGAAGAGATATGATAGTCATTTTCCATTATCTAAAGGGTCATCACAAGTAAGATGGAGCAAGCTTGCTTTCTCCTGCTGTGGAGGGTAGGACTCGAACCAATGGATTCAAGTTACAAGAGAAAATATTCTGACTAAACATCAGGAAGAACTTTCTGACAGTAAGAGCTGTTCAACAGTGGATTCTATGAAGTGTGTGCACCAACTGTAGCCTTCATTTTCACCTATTTCCTTGCACTGATCTGCTTCCCCCTTCTCTCCTGCTCTTGATCCCCTCTCACTTGTAAATAAACCTCCTGCATTTCAACTGAGTTACTTTCAAGTGCAGCATGTATTTCTTTCCCAGATGTGGAGCGTTCACAGCTCACTGCCAATTGCCAGCTGCTCCCCTTTCCCCAACCACCTTAATTTTCTGTGTTTTGCACAGAAGTGGCAGCTTGTACAGGGAGCGGAAAGCCCCTCTGTGCAGGCTGCCACTACTGCTCAAAACACAGAAAACTAAGGTTGTTGGGGAAGCCAGCATCACCTCTTTTCCCCTTCCTGATCTGTTTATTGTTTTGAACTGTATACCATATGCAACAACAGCAATGCAGTTTCTGCAGGATTCTTTGCTATAAGAAATAGGGATGACTCTTCCGTGTGTGTACAACAATTCTCAGGATGCAATTGTCTAATTCGTGTCAGGTGTCAAAATGCCTCAGGCCTGCCCTCACTCTCCCCTCCCACTCTCAGCTGTTTGTCAGTCAACTGGGAGCAAGTGGCTGGGCAGAGGGTTGCAAGGGAAAGGAGTGGCTGATGTAAAGGGGAAGCACCCTATCAAAATTTCTCCCTGCAGATGCGACCGCCTCATCAAGTCTGCACACTTGATTCTAAGGCTAGAAATCCCATACTCATTGCCAATTGCAATTTCCACTGGCCAGCACCTCCTCGCTTTCTCTGGAAGCCAATTCCCCACTTTCTCCAACGCCTCTCACCTTGGTGATTCCTGGAAGGTCAACTAGTGTCAAGTTGAGTACATGTGGGGAGTAGATCTTCAAGTACAGAGGCTCTGGGCTGATTCCCTGCATGCATTTAAAAAAAAATCAGTTAAAGAAAGATCATATGGCAGCTCAAAGAACAGGGTTCTCACCAGAGCGGGGAGGAGCTCAGAAAAGCCAGTACCTTATTGGTCCCAGTGGTCCGCTCCGTCTCGATTTCAATCTCCTGTCGAATCTCACTGAAGTCAGTGAAAGTCTGGGGGGAAAGACAGGGAACAAGAGAGCTGGCTGTTGCCAGTCTCAACCCAGTAAGCTTCCAACAAAAAGAACAAGGCCAAATCCAAAAGATAGAATCTGGAACATTGGTAAAAAGGAAACTTGGCTACAAATTTCGGAGTGAAAAAAGGGAATCCATTCCGGAACTAGTTAAAACTAGTGGGAGAAATCTGACTGAGGAGGGCAAAGGAAAATAACGAAGATCCTGCTACGAATGTATAAAATGGGGGGGAGAGCAGAAAACGGAGACAGATAGTACTAAATAATACTAGAGAACAGCAATGAAACTGGGGCTTAAATATCATTAATTCCAAGTAAAAGGTTGATAGAGAAGATACCCCCAACCCCCTATAATAATGTGGAAAATCCAGCAATAAGAGTAACAAATATTAAAAAGTATGGGAGAAAGGAAAGATAACTGCTAGAATGTAATAACCTTCTCCCCTCCTATGCACGTTTCTGTTTTTATGTCTAAAGACACAGAACTCAGAAGACAGACTTGTGTCCAGGAGGAAATATAAGAGTATTTTTTTAAAAAAGAAGAGAAGGCCTAATATTTATTATTTATTTGATACCCTGTGTTTTCAGGAGCAAGACAACCCCCTATCTCCCCTCTCCATTCATATATAAAGGGGGAAAGGTAGACATTTAAATTACAGAATTACAGAATCTGGAAAATACTTGCGTGCAAGCAGGAAAACAGGGGGAAAGGGAGGACAGTAAATAGAATTATCAAATAATTTACAAACTGGACTTTAAAAAGAACAATAATATCCTAATAAGCGGTGGTTTTATTCATGTTGGAGTGCCCCAAACTTCACCTAATGAGAAAGTTAGGAGTAAAAATCTACAACAACTTAGACAACACAACAGCTGCACTCAAAGACAAGGGATAATATCCATAGCAACAGAACTGTAATAGAGTAAAGGAATAAATTAACAAAAATCAAAGATGACTGGTGACTAACACCAGGGGATAATGAAGCTACGGTAGACTTAATAGAAAGAAGGAAAAGGCAAGTGAGATGACAACACAGAAAAAACACCCACCCCAGGACAAGCGAAAAGAGGGTCCTTGCAGGAAGGAGAAGTTAAGATCGCAGAAATCCAAATCATTTATGAGAAAATATAAAAAAGACTTTGGAGAACTAGTAGAACAACAACAAAAGGATGTAGACGAAGGAGAGAAGATAGGTAGGTACAGATGGAGAGGAGCAATAAATTATTTACGACTATATTAGCAAATAGGCTTTCAAAAGTGTTGAACGAGTTGATCCAGGATCAAGCAGGATTTCTACCAGAGAGGCAATTGAAAAATAACGTAAGGAAAGGAACATTAGAAATATAATAGAATATTTGGAGGTACATAAAGAAAAACAGGCTTCCCTGATCTTCCTTAGCACAGAAAAGCATTTGACAATATCTCCTAGGCATTTATGAAAGAAGTGTTTAAAAAGAATGGAAGGTGACATCTTCTTAAGAGGCATTATATAATGAACAATGGGCAAAGATTATAATAAACGATATCATCGCAGAGAAATGCAACATCAAAAAAAGGACCAAGACAAGGGTGTCCATTCTCTCCATTATTATTTATTCTTACTTTGAAATTTTATTGTAAAATATTAGCAATAAAGTCAAACCTCGGTTTTCGAAGGTATTGGCTGCCAAACATTTCGGAAGCTGAACGCTGAAAACCCGAAAGTGAACGCTTCCCTTTTCGAACGCGCCTCAGAAGTCCAATGGCTTCTGAGGCGCGTTTCTCCATTTTCCCCATTGAACTTGCTAACAGCCCTTTGATCCTCGGTTTTCAAATGTTTCAGAAGTCAAATGGACCTCCAGAACGGATTACGTTCAAAAATTGAGGTTCCACTGTAATGATAAAATTAGGGGAATGGAAGTGGGCAAACAAAATGATAAAACAATAGCTTTTGTGGATGATCTTGTCTCAACCCTGGAACAACCTCTAGAAGTTATACTAGAATTATTAAAGGAGATAATTGAATTTGGAAAATAGGTGAGTTTTTAAACCAAAATATTAGTTAAAAACATGGATAACCAAGTTAAAATGAAATTAGGGGAAATTATTGGCTGGAAAATAGATAAAAAAGTGAAGTATCAAAAAAGTGTGGGTATCAACAAACATCTATAAGAATAACTATATGAAAACTTGGGGGGGGGGAATTTTAATAGAAAATTTAGATATATGGGGCAGAATAATTATCAACTTACTATCATGTGTTTCGCTGTAAAATACTATGCATTGATGATATGATAAAACAGAAAAGCAAATAAACAAATATAAAAAACAGAAAGGAAGTGAGAATGGAGAGGAAGAAGAAAAAGAAGAAATTGGGCTTTTTGCTCAATACGTCACTGAGCAGAAAATCACAACATTCGGGAAATGGCCCTTCTTAAGATAATTTCTAGAATTCTTTATTGTGGTTTATTATTTACAAAACACATACTCTGGAAGAGAAAGCATAGCAAATAAAAAAAATTAAGGTTTTGTTTTTTAAAAAAATAGGATGCAATATGTAGAAGAGTCATTCAAGAACTGCATGCAAAAAGGGAAGTCAATACTAACAAACAAGATTTTAAACTAGGTCAGAAATGGAAAGATCCTGCCATTCCTTACTGCTTCAAACTTAGACAAAAAATACATATCGCGCGCGTGCTTGTGTGTGTGTGTGTGTGTGTTAAATTCTCCCATCCATAAAGAGGTTGACTAGCTGCAAGCTCAGTCTCTAGCTTAACAGCCTCCAGTCCTTTCCCTTTTGAGGCACTCTGAAGTCCTGAACTCTTTGGACAAAAAACAGAGAAGGAAACACCGGATGAGTAAAGTTGACAGGCTGGTAGGCAAAGTAGGGAACAGCTGCCTCTTTCCCTCAACAGGGACATTACAGCTCCATTTAAAACATGAATGAGGAACCTATGTCCCTCCAGATGTTGCTGGACTCCACCTCCCATCAGCCCCAGTCCACATGGCCAATGGTCAGGGATGAAGGGAGCTGTACTCCAATAAAGATCTACCTGGAGTGCCAGGAATTCCCCATCCCTGGTTTAAAATAAGGAGGAAACAAGGTGGTGGAGCAAGGCAAGTCTGTCTCAAGGGCTGCAACATCCTCTTTTCCTTCCCCATCCTATGCCTTGTGGCATGCTGCAAGAGGAACTGCTCTTCCTCCTTGAGAGTTGTCCCAATTGCTGCATCTTGTCTGCACTTCATGGAATGGAGAGTCTTGTGTCATTCACTTGCAGAACATGAGAGAAGAGGACCTGCCATTAGAAATCACCTGTGTCTTTTTCACAGCGATTGCCCCCATGCCTCAAACCCTGTTCCCCCGTGATTTGGGGGAGGGGAGAAAAAATTGAGTTTGGCCCTGGGAGGAGAGTCCTCTGTTAGCCTGAAGCGTCTGCACTTTTGTCACGAGGCAGCTGTCTGTCCTGCCTAGGGGACTGGACCTGCTCTGACCACCGCTGCAGCCCTTTACACCACTCTGCTGTACCTTGTGCTTGCAGTGCAGGAAGGTGGCCCACTCATCAGCCTGGACTCCTGAAAACAAAGAAAACCAGAAAAAATAATGTCAGGGAACCTCTTTGGTATCCATCCCTCTCATGGAAGGATGCCAACTGAAATAAAATATGGGGGGTGTATAAGCCCCACCCCACATAATCACAAGACAGAGAGAACACAGACCATTTGAATGGCAATGGCTATTAACGAGGGGGGCTCAAATATTTTATTGGGGGTGCGAAGGGACCTCAGCCCCTAGGAGTTGGCTCCTATGCTCATGAGATGGAATACTACATTGCAAAAACACTTCCCAACAGCCAAAGGCAGGCTACTCCAGCCACCATGCTGGCTTTGTGAAACAGACAAGCCATTGCCTTCTAGAAGAAACAAATCCAAACCAACCCTAGTTCTTCTCCCAATTCCCATTCCAATGATCAATCTTGCAAATGGTTGTCTCAAACACAGGGCACTCATCCCCAGTTCCTCTTGCATCCATCTTCTCTCTCACTCAGGACATTCTGGCCTAAAACTCTCCACTTAGAAGCCTTGCCCCCGAACTCCCAGGTGTGGACTTGATCGCTGGGGCTACTCAGGGAGGGGATATCAACCTGCTCTTTCTCAGTTATGTGCTTGGTTTAATTTCCACTAATTTTTTTTGCCATGGTCAACTCCTAATAGTCACAACGGAGTTGAGCTATGGCTCAAATTAGGCCTTTGTTTGGGTCTCTGTCAGAGACGACCCCCAATCCACACATCTTAGGCATCCTGCTTTTAGCAAAAGTCAACATCTCCAGCAGCTATCCCCAGAAAACAGTCTAAAAAGTGTAAGCAGTGACAAGCAATGCAGCATTGCCAGGAGCTGACCTTCTCAACCCTTTAGTGAAATCCCTAAGTTTCAATAGTTTTCAAGGAAAAAGAACTAGTTCTCCTCTAGACTGGAGGAAAATAACAGTTTGGAGGAAAATAACAGTTTGGATAACTTTCAGTAGGACTGGACCCACTAGCCACATGCACAATCCAACACTCCCCTCTCAGAACCAAAGCCAAGCTCCAGGCATCCCCTGGTGGGATGAGGACCCAAATCCCCAGCTCTTGTCTCACCGCTTTCTCCACTGGCTGTCCGCCTTCTCTCCTCTAGTGTTGGGACATGCACCAGTTGCAGGATGAGAGGCCGGCGTGTGACAATGCCAGAGCCACGAGGCAAGAAGTCCCGGCCTACAATGCTCTCCAGCACAGAGCTCTTCCCACTGCTCTGTGGAGACAGGCAGTGTTAGAAGCAGAGGATGCAAAGTAGTAATAAGATGCAATGTTGTCCTAAGAAGAAAGCAGTTTCACTCTAGGGAGTTCTAGCCTGTGTACTGGTTCAGAGAAAGAAGACTGTACTGCATAACATAAAGCATTCCTGGTGTTCTTGAAAGCTATGACATAGACCACCTCAAGGTACCGTATCCATCTTATATTAATAGAACAGGCGGAAGGGACACAGTTCCAACCAACATATTCTTCAGCTCTTGCTCTTGAACTACAGACATTAGCAGGTAAGAATGTTTGTTTCCATCCCTTGAAAACACCAGCCTACTAGTTTAAACAACAACTTATTCTGTGAAAGGAACAGGACAGACCACTTTTTAAGGTAAGATGGCAACCTAATTGCCATCTTATCTTGGGACCCCTGAAAACAGTGCAGTTGTGGCAGGGTGAACATTTGAGAATCTTAGAAGAATTCTTCATCAAACAAAAGATGCCAGAAATCTAAGAGAAGCCATGGCAATTAAACAAGGATAATAAAACCAGTATTAGCTACCACTATAATGGGATGGCTTTTTATTTCAAAATCAAGAGATAATATAAAGAAAATTGAGATAGAGATCAATCGAGTTGCATCTATTACATCCCACAGAAGGGGACACTGCTTTCACGGCACTGCTGAAATGATAGGCTATTTTTAACTCTGTGCTTTTCTGTATCTATCCATCCCTCTCTCCCGGGATTGACAAGGCACTGTTTCCATTGGAAACAGTGAGTTGGCACCATTAATAAATGATCAGTTAGTTATTCTTATCATTTTGTTACTGAGAGATGAAGGGGAGGAAATTGCCAAATAGATTTCTCCACCTTGGGCTGGCCATAGCAGATCCACCTGTTTTAAGAAAGCCCCACAAGTGATTTAATGTGGAATGGTACCATTAGCAGATCCTTCCATTTTCATCAGACAGGCACTGATGCCTCTACAAAAATTCTTTAGGATTAATTTGCTGTCAGTAGAACTGGAGGCTTCCACACTACACTGTGAAAGCCACTGCATCAGGAAGGAAAACAGCCCTGCCAAAAACCCAACTGTGTTTCTAGCAAGACCACTAGCTGGTCACACATGTAATACCCACCCACCCACCCCTTCCAGGGTTTGTCCAGTTCACCTGGTACTCAAAGACAGAACGGCTCAGAGCCTGGAAGTTGAGCTTGACTATCATGACAAGGAGCCCTTACCACAGCCTTGTAACAGGGCTTATGCATTCCATGAAGCAATGCTTTCTTTTATCTGTTCCCACAGCCTATTGATTTCACTGGGGAAACCCAGCCAGATGGGTGAGGGAGAATACATTCATTCATTTATTTATTTTTCTCCACACTTTTCATGCATAATTGCCGAGCCCTTTTCCCTGCCCCACCCATTAGTGGCCGAGCCGCAGGTCAGGAGGCGGCTGGGCTGCGCCCCGGGGCGCGGAGGCGGCCGCAGGCGGGTTCTCACCTGGGAACCAACCACCGCGATCTGGGGCAGCTGGATGACTTCGGCTCCCACCGTGTGGAAGATCTCCTGCAGCTTGTTGATGACGGGGATGAGAGTCTCCATGGCGACGGGGACGCAGAGGGAAAGGGGCTCCTCCTCCCCGGCGGAACTCCCCGCCACCCGGCTCCGCTCTCCGCGCTCGCTCGCCCGCCCCGCGGGGGGTCCCTCGGCCCTCTTCCCCCAGGAAGCGCGGCCCCCGCTTCGCCCGCCCCGACCTTTGCCTCTATTGGCCGGCATTTTTAGCACCGCTTCTCTCTACAGGCTACCTACGTGTCTCTCAAGCGAAAGGTCGGCTCCATTGGCCGCCAGATTGACGGCGGGGCGGGACTACAGCTTCATTGGCCGGCTTGAGCACCAATCGACTGAAAGGGTTTTTCAAAAGCCCGACCATAGAGAAAGCTTCAGCGGGGCAGACCGGCCTCCGGCAACCGGAGGAGGACCTTCTGGAAGGCGGGGCCCGACGCCTCGCCCGGAAACGCGGCCGGCGGAGCCGCTGCTGTGGCGGTTTCCCTCCGCCCGAGCAGCGGGGAGGGGCTGGCGGGGGGGGGCGCCTCTCCCCCAGAGCCCCCTTTCCCGCAGAAGCTCAAGGCAGGAGGAGGCGGGGGCCGGGCGGGAGGAGGCGGGGGCCATACTCTGAAACGGGTCACATTCAGCTTCATTGGACGCTCCTGAGTTGTCATACGATGTGTGAGAGGAAATCCTTTCTCCGTCGTCTTCTTCGCTCCCTTCTCGCTTCTGCCACCGTCTGTTCTCACCTCATTTCTCAACCGAAAAGTCCCAGCATGTCTTAAGCCCGCATCGCAGGAGATGCGCTCCAGTTTCCCTTTCCGCACTCTTAAAAGCCGCTGACACGAGGGAGAGCTCTTGAAGGCGGTCTGCCGCTGGTTTGTAACCCCAGTCCAACTAGTTCATATTGTAAGATCTGGTTCCCTCGCACCGGCAGGGCTGTAATTTCCAAGGATGTAACTCTGGACGTGGGTTCTGGAAGCGGGGTGTCGTGGAGATTGGCATTATCATTGGCAAACAAGTTATCCGTTTTTGATGGAGCCGATGCTGAACTTCTCAACAATTAGTTCTGTATGTGTTGGTTGCTGCTCAGCTAGTGATCTCTCATGGGTGGAAGGTTGCATCTTGTTATTCTGTGGATTCTATGGTTTTAAACAGTCATTCAGCCATTTCTGAAAAACTGACTCACAAAATACATGCTGCTTGGGATGATGCAGACCCCTCCGACTTGCTTCTGCTTGGGGGCAGTTACTGATTTATATGACCAAACAATCTCATTTTTGGCACATTCCCACTAAAGTTGAGTTTGACAACTTTCCTGATTATTTGATATGTTTGGTATAAATATGAATTTTGTATTGCATTATAGAATATATTTTACATCACTCAAACTTTTATATGCTTTCTATTATTGTAATTCTTCCTGCTCGTGTGACTGCTTTATTACTTTTAGCTTGCTGAATAAAAATAAAAGAAAACAGCAGCTGAGTACTCTGCTGTAGTTTCCTGGTACTCCCTTTCAGTACTTCTAAAATATATTGGTAGAGGGTGGATGAAACCCTTATTCTTCCTGCAGTAATATCACCTCCTCTAACCAGTACTTGGCATATCAGGAAACTTTATCTAGAAGTCTGAAGACTTGTTAATCCAGAAGAGGTGCCTGAGGAATTAGGGGTGTGTGTGTTTTCCCCACTAATTATTTGGGGAAATGAAAAGTATGCACATTAGAGCTGTGGGAGTAAATGGGAAAACCAGGATTAAGTATGACCTTTTTAAATGGAATTACTGAGTAGTAATCAGTTGCACAGGGTGATGTATACCCTGGGGCTTGACCCTGATGTTGTAAGCAGAGGCTATGATGTGGAAACATAGGGAATCCGGTGGTTTGTGCTTTTGGAAATAATACCTGAGACTCCCAAGGAGGAAAAAGTAATTACCAAGCAGATAAGTGAGGCATTCAGAGAGTGCTTAAGGCACAAAGAAGTGACCCTCCAAAGGCAAGGAAGGAATTTACTGTGGACTTCCTTGTTTTTGCATTTGACAATTCTGATTTCAAAACTTTGAAGCCTCACGCATGTCAGGGACTCAAGTAGTGATGTTAAATTCTCAAGAATAATTTTGATTAATGAGAATATTATCGAATCTTCATTTAAAATATAATTCACCATTCTAAGGTGATGGCACCAGTAATTGTCATGTTAAGGTTTGGTATAAGGAAACTCAGTAGTTAAATCATATTTTATTCTTCAATTAGAACATGTACATTTATGATAATATATTTCAATATGTCAATCTCTGGTAAATAGCACCTTGTACCATTGAATGGCACTGCAAAAACCAGTTATTGGCACTAAATAAAAATCTAGAAACATCAACTGTTTAAATCAAGGCCACCTCACATGTTGTTACACATAATTGTATAGGCCTAGGTACTTTAAGTGTACAGTGGTACCTCTGGTTATGAACTTAATTCGTTCCGGAGGTCCATTCTTAACCTGAAACCGTTCTTAACCTGAGGTACCACTTTAGCTAATGGGGCCTCCCGCTGCCGCTGCTTCACCAGCACGCGATTTCTGTTCTCATCCTGGGGCAAAGTTCTTAACCCAAGGTACTACTTCCGAGTTTGCAGGGTTTGTGTTTGTAACCTGAGGTGTTTGTGACCATTTTTTGCTCTTCAAAATATGGCAACCCTAATTTGCCCCCACCTAAAATAAATCCTGGCTACACCCATGGCAGGTGGTCATAGCAACAGTGCCAGTTTGTTGATATAATCAAGGAACAATTACCATGTACTCAGAAATTTATCCTTCTTACTCTGCCCATTTATCATCACGCTGCTGCATTGATTCAAACCTGCCATTTCCCATATCTGGGTAAAACCAAGATCGTGAAGTGAGGGCTTCCCCCCATTTTCCACCTGGCAGCTATTTTCATTCTGGCAGTGGCTGTCAAAAAAGAGACCATGGAATACTGGGGTTAAGATTCCCCCAAAGAACCAAAAGTTTGAGCCATGGATCCATGTTTATAACCAATTACGATGGAGATTTCAGGATTTATTTATTTAGCTAGCTAGCCAAAATGGTGCACAAGTGTTTTTGCACCATTTGTTCCCCACCGGGATGGGGCTTTACAAACCATTGAAACAATGGAGAGACAAGGAAGCAGTCATTTTTGTTTCCTCTTCTTGGCAGGCCTATTCACACAACATGTGCATGGTTGGTCCTTAATGCAGGAGCCGGGAAGCTGTGACCCTCCAGACGTTGGAATCCAGCTCCCATCATCAGCCCCAGGCAGCAGGGATGAGGGAAGCTGGAGGCCAACAACAACAACTCACAACAACTACTGCGGTTTTGTTCCCACAATGTTCGTCCCTAGACACTGTAACATTAGAGGATGAATTGCTTGTGTGGATCAGCTGTCTTGGGTTTAAGTTCATATATGAGACATGCTAAAACAAAGGAAAGACTGTAATTCTGTGAGCAGGGTCTGCATTGTTTTAGAAAATGTTAGAGAGAAAACATTAGACTGTTTTATTATGATTAATTCTTTGTTGGTCTTCTATTTTCTTTCAGTTTCCTTTTAATTTAAAATGTATTGCCTCTCGTAACACTTTTTAGGGAGTTACTGAATTAAGATATCTATCTATCCATCTCTCTATTTATCTACAAGCAACATTTAAAATTGCCAATTATGGAGATCACAAGTGAAATTTGTTGTATCTCTTTTTAAAGTTGTAAATAACAACTTCAGCTCTGACCAGTGAGAGGGCTAAAACCAGTATTATTGCCAGGGACAGTCTCACTCATTACATCCAAAGACTTGTTGGTCGAAAGGTAAATAAACTGGATTTCGCCGCTCACGTTTTTTCATTTCTCTTAGTTTTCCCTTGGGTTTTCTAGTCATCAGGTGTATCTGATTTTCCTAATTCTCTTTAAAATCTTCTTGGTATTTTTATGAGTTTTCAATTTAAATTTGGCTAAGCTTTCTTTTGGGGGCTTTCTCAATGTCCATCATCTGCCCACAATTTACTCTCCCTGTTTTATTATGATTCTTTGTTGGTCTTCTATTTTCTTTCCGTTTCCTTTTAATTTAAAATGTATTGCCTCTCCTAACACATTTTAGGGAGTTACTGAAGTAAGATATCTATCTATCTATCTATCTATCTATCTATCTGTATATCTAAAAGCAACATTTAAAATTGCCAATTATGGAGATTACAAGTGAAAATTTGTTGTATCTCTTTTTAAAGTTGTAAATAGCAACTTCAGCTCTGACCAGTGAGAGGGCTAAAAAACAGTATTATTGCCAGGGACAGTCTCACTCACTAGAATCTGGCTCGCTCCTTCCACCACCTGTTGGTCACATAAAGGACACATTAAAAAGTCCCTTGGCACATTAATACAGTGGATACAAATGGGTTTGTTTTCAACATAGGATCATTGCGCATGGGTGAGAAAGTAGTACCGGCCCCACTCCCTAATAACAGGGTTGCTGGGGGGGCAGTAAGCCCTGCCCTACATATTCACATGACATGGCACACAATTAAATGGCAATGCCCATGGACTTGGGGTGGGTGTTTCCCGGCCCCCTCATATATATATATATTTTTTGGGGGGGGCTTAAGAGGAGTTAACTTCTAAGTCAGGGTATGTATCATTCCTGGATCTTTGCTTGCTTGGCTATGTGTAGCACCTGCTGTGCCTTTTAATGGCATTTTGCCCCTGTATCACACTGATCTGAGCATTAAAGATTTGGGTAGACATTGCAGCCTGAGTTTGAATTCTTCTTTGAGTGGGAGCCAGGAAACTCTCCTCCACAGTGTGCCTTTTTGGAGGTTCTCCTTATGGGGGGCCCCCAAGGGCCCCCAAATGGATAGCCTATTGATTTAAGAAAATGCTAAGAAACTGTTTTATCTATCTATCTATCTGTTTGTCTATCTACAAGCAACATTTAAAATTGCCAATTATGAAGATCACAAATGAAAATTTGTTGTATCTCTTTTTAAAGTTGTAAATAACAACTTCAGCTCTGACCAGTGAGAGTGCTAAAACCACCATTATTGCCAGGGACAGTCAGCGGCGGAGGAAGCCGCTCGGGCGCCTGGTGTGCGAGCTGACAATAGGGGAGAAAACATTAGGCACTTTATAATTAATATAAAAACCCTCTCCATAATTTCATTTCTCTGCATTTACCTGTTGAATGTGCAAACTGACTCCATTGAGGGAAAACAATATTGCATTTAAGCGTGGTAAAAGTCCCTTCTGTGGTGTCCATTCACCGGTGAAACGTATTGCTGGGCGTTGCAGTGATCTGGTGATGAATATTTGTGTGTCTACCAGTCCTTAAAGCAAACTACAAAACTAAATATTTGTGTCTGCACTAGTCATTTCTGAAACGGTCTTCAAGGATTGCCCCACTTACAGCGCATGGCAGTAATCCCACTCTGGAGGTTACCAGAGCATGGATAACAGGGGCAAGACTATCCTGGTTCAGGAACATCAGTGGCTGGTGAGAAGCGCTCTTGGGTCTTTTTACACAAGCACAAACCCAGATTGCAGCACGTGTGCCTTCAAGAGGGAGCTGCAAGCAGCTTTATGATGAGTGTAAGGTAAAGGTAAAGGGACCCCTGACCATTAGGTCCAGTCCTGTTGAAGGAAGGTGAGGGCAGGTGACCTCACCTCAGCCCGAAGTCACCCCCCCCACCAAAGCAGGCTCAAAGCTTCTCAGAGCTTTTCAAAATCATTTTTCTCAGCAGCTAAAAGGCATTAGCTAAGCATCAGAAACATTCCGCTTGCTGTAACTAAAAAGATTGCAACAAAGGTAGGGAACACAGTCCATTGTTTCTCAGGCCTTTCTGATGCCTTCTGGCTTTGCTAAAGAACCACATTGCAACTTACTTTCTGTCCAGGAACCATGCCAGAACAAGAGATTGAAACATATCTGAACACTCTGAAACCCCTTTCCTGGGAAGGGTGCCAAGAGTCCCAAGACAGCTTTCTGTTCATGCTCAGAGGAACTCATGGGGCAGGACTCTGGAAGGAGGAGAAAGGGGGAGGGAACTGGAAAGGGGTATATATGCTTGTTCACATGATTGTGAACTCGTGCATGCTTTTGTGAACTATCACACTTGCTCCTTCTACCAGTTCATGGATGGTAGAAATAAAAGCCTTTTCTCCTAAACTATTCCTTGAGTGTCTGTTGACTCCCACTTCCCTTTCCCAGGCGCAGTATTTTCCCCACCCGAGGGCAAAGCCTCATAAGGCTACAGTGTCCGACTCTGGGGTTGCGGCGCTCATCTCGCTTTATTGGCCGAGGGGGCCGGCGTACAGCTTCTGGGTCATGTGGCCAGCAGGACTAAGCCGCTTGTGGCGAACCAGTGCACGGAAAAGCCGTTTACCTTCCCGCCGGAGCGGTACCTGTTGATCTACTTGCACTTTGACGTCCTTTCGAACTGCTGGGTTGGCAGGAGCAGGGACCGAGCAACGGGAGCTCACCCCGTCGCGGGGATTCGAACCGCTGACCTTCTGATCAGCAAGTCCTAGGCTCTGTGGTTTAACCCACAGCACCACCCACGTCCCTATGCTGAGTGTACCTTACGACAAATGCCAAACAGAAATTCAACAGGTGAAGCTTTCACCAGAATGCAAAGGTGGTGACAGAGTTGGGCAAATTTTGCTTGCCGTTTAAAAGTAGGAACCCTGCCAGAAAGAAAGAAAAAAGGCAAAACTTCCTATATAAATGGGACTTCAAGACCACGGCATCCATTTTGGCTCCTCTGCCACTTGGCCCCCTCCTCTTCCTCACTGCCAGCTATTAGCTGCTTTCCCCCGGTGGCAAGAGAGACAGAGAGACGCAGCAACAGGGATGGGGAACCTGTGTCTCTCCCGGTGCTGCAAGGACTACAACTCCCATTATCCCTGACCCTCGGCCATGCTGGATGGGGCTGGAGGGAATGAGTCCAGCAACACCTGGAGAAACACTGTGATTAAGATTTTGCTGGTGTTTGTGTAATTGATCAATACGGTAAACCGGCTCAAATATATTTAATCAGTTAACACATGCAGACTATAAAGTAAAGTACAATGGATAATTTATTAGAGCATCAGATTCTATGTACTTTGTCTTATATCAAGGCAGTCCCAGGCTTGGCTGCTTCTCAGCACCCAAGATTTATCAATGTCCAATAGTATGTCCAGAACACAAAGCAACATCTTGGCTCTAAGGATGGCATGTTCAGCGCCTCCTCTGACATCAGTAGCCCATGGGCAAGTTCAGAGTCCAGCCAAGACTATGTGGAAGCTTCCTGTTGCCGCCATCTGTCAAGCCACAGGAGGCCCAAACAGGTCCATAATTTCCACCACCAAGCAGAGATGCTCCAGGAAGAAGCTGACGGACACACGCAGAATCCAGGCTTCATCTGCTCTCCATTGACTGCAAAAAAATAATATATATATATTTTGTATAGATTGAAACATAAAATGTCAACACTTGCACTACACTTAACAGCCCAATGAACATGCCACTCCTTCTGCCAATACAGTGGTACCTCGGGTTACATACGCTTCAGGTTACATATGCTTCAGGTTACAGACCGCTAACCCAGAAATAGTGCTTCAGGTTAAGAACTTTGTTTCAGGATAAGAACAGAAATCGGGCTCCGGAGGCGCAGCAGCAGCAGGAGGCCCCATTAGCTAAAGTGGTGCTTCAGGTTAAGAACCTGTTTTAAATTGTTTGATGTGTTTTAAATTGTTTTTGTTTTGTTTTGTTTTGTTAGTTTAATGTGTTTGTGTTAGGTAGTGTTTTTGTATTGTATTTTTCCCCCTTTTTGTTGTTTGTAGTGTTTAAATTGTTGGAAAGTTAATAAATATTATTTTTTAAAAAAAGATTTGCTGCCAAAACATAGTTCCATGCCAGCCCAAGCTCCACAAGTGGTGCAAGATTCCAGGGGTTGCAGGTGTGCTTCCCTTTTGGGACTGTGAGGCACAGCGGAGACTGTAGTGTCTTTGTGATACATGGCTTTACAGTGGTACCCTGGTTCCCAAACACCAAAAACCTGGAAGTAAGTTGTTCCAGTTTTCCAACATTTTTTGGAAGCTGAATATCCGATGTGACTGTCACCTATTGTTTCTGGGGCGCCTGCACCAGTCAGAAGCTGCGCCTTGGTTTTCGAACATTTCAGAAGTCAAATGGACTTCTGGAACAGATTAAGTTTGGCGCCTTTGTTTTTGTTATTTATTTTGCGTTCTTGTTTCTGAGGCTTTTTCCGTTAATTTGTTTTTGTGATTGTGTGGAATCCAGTTCAGCTACTGATTGATTGATTGTGTGACTGCAGAAATGGATAAAAGCCCCCCATGCAAACAATGACTATCATCAGTGCAGGTAAGGAAAAAAAATAATTTTAATCTCTATCATCTAGAATACTGTCTTATTTGTTTTATAGTACAGTACATTCATTGATTATTGCTTTTATTTTATGGATCAATGGCCTTGTTAGATAGTAAAATTCATGTTTAATTGCTGTTTTAGGGGTTGTTTTTAAAAGCCTGGAACTGATTAATCCGTTTTGCATTACTTTCTGTGGGAAAGGACGCCTTGGTTTTGGAACATTTTGGTTTTGGAACGGACTTCTGTAATGGGTTAAGTTTGAGAACCAAGGTACCACTGTATTTACACATAAATACAACCTGCACCTAGGATGGATTGCAGAACATTAATAATAATAAGAATAATTTATTATTTATACCCCACCCATCTGGCTGGGCTTCCCCACCTATGAGAGTCTGGCTTCCCCCTTAAGGGGGGGGGGGATGCAAAGGACAGCAAAAAGCCATCATCTGTGTCTCTTAGTTCCAGCCTGCCATTCCCAGCTCACCTGGAGTTCCGCCCCTCCTTCTCCTTGCTGCTGACTCCAAGGACATCCCTCCAGCCTATGTCATTCAAAGTTGAAACCCGAAACCTGGCCTTTCCGCTGCCCACTAGCACCCCATCAAAGCAGGGGTCCCAGTACCCCATGCCTGGCAGTCTTGCCCTCTGATGGTTTGCTTGAAGGTTCCTGCCTTAAATCCATACTTAATCTACAATTGGCTAGGTTTATTGACTTATCAGCCATTGTTGTTAGGAGGATCAGTTCTCAAATCCAGCCTTCTTCTCTCCTACTTCCCCAGCAAAAAAACAGCAATGAACAAATCTCTTAAACTTTTATCTTTTGTTTAATCAATGAAAGGAACAATAAAAAAACAGATTTGAAGCACATTCCTCTCCTTAGGCACTCTAGTTGTAATTCTCAGCAACCATTAATAAACTACAGTGCACATTATTCTTGGGGGGGTGGGAAATAATGTGCTTCAAACGTGCTTTGCAAGTATAGTGGGTACACAGACACCCCACCCCAGAAAAGAGAGAGGACATAGGAGGAGGAGGAGAGCTGCTTATGAAGAGGTTCCTTCCTGGCACTGAAAATATTTTGCCTTATAGTTAGTAAGAGGTCAGTGCACCCAGTACATCCTTTACATCAGGGATGGGCAACTTGTATCTGTTAAGGACTGTATATGGCTGCAACCTGTCTATTTGTTCTCAAGCAGCTGGATTGAGGATCTCTGACCATGGTTGGATCCAGGGCTTTTTTCCAGCTGGAACTCGAAGGAACTCAGTTCTGGCCCCTCTCAGGTGAGCACCATTGCCATTCTAAGTGGATGAAGGATGTGTTCATGGTGAGTTCTGGCACCTCTTTTTCTAGGAAAATAGCACTGGTTGTCTCTGCCTTGCAGTCACCAAAGTAGGCTATCCTCTTTGTCCAATCCAGGATCTTTATTTACACTACAGATTATAATCAGAATTAATATCAGCTCAGCTCTACAAAGGAACCCAAGCAGTTGCGATCGGGAGTGCGAGCAGCTGGGGAGCAAGGGGGGTTGCTGGCAGTATCCCAGAGAAGGGCGCGCTGTTGCAGCGCAGGAGCCAGCTCCTAGGGCCGAAGAGGCTTCATTCCCCCGCAATAAAATTTTGGAAGGGGCTGTCCCCGGCGAAGTTGAGGGGCATTGCCATTCAAATGGTGTGTGTGCCCCATGTCATGTAGTTGCTTATGCAGGACGCGACATACCTTGCCCCCCCCCTGTCCCGCAGTTGTTTTCCAACATCCTCCTCAGGCCGGTTGGCAACCTCGGCGGCCTCAACCAAGGAAGCCCTTCAGGCCAGAGACCAACTCTCTGTACTAGCTGAGAAGGAAACTGCAGGCAGGTCCAGCTGAGATGCAAAGATCCTGCCCTTGCCTGCCCTTGGTGGGGGCCATGGGCCATGAAGCCGGGACAGTGCTCTCTGCCCTCCGTGGAAAGCAGCGGCTTTGCCTGTGGCCAGGCGCCCTCGGGAAGAATGGTGCTGGTGAGGGAAGAAGAAACCCGGAACTCCTTCCCGGGGCCCTCTTGCCTTCTTGGGGCCCCGCGGGCGGAGAGACGGTTCCCACGGGCCGGGCTGGGCGGGTTCCCGGGCTCCCCCGCCCCGGGGCGGCGCCCTAGCCGGCCCGCGACAGGTCAAGGCCCAGGCCGGGCGGGCGGGCGGCGCCCCAGAGGAGGGAGAGCGAGCGGAGCGCGCCATGCGGGAGACTTTCCTGCGCTGCCCTCTGCGCACGGCGGCCGGGCGGGTCCTGGTGTCTCTGCCGCCGGGCGGGGAGTTCCTGCTGGGCACGCCGGAGCTGGTGGGCCGGACGAGCGGTGAGTGGCCCTGGGACCCCGGGGGGCATCTAGCGCAACCCCCGGCTTGGGGGCGGGCGCCTTTTTCCAAGCTTGGGGCCGCTTGTCGGGGGTCTTGACTCTTCAGGTTTCCATCAGGGTTTGAGAGGCGCCAGGTCTCTGAAGCAGAGCACACACATTCACCCCCCAATTCGGACACTGGTTTTCTCCCCACAAAGCTACAGGTCCCAGAATTCAGGGGCGCGGGGGGTGCATGTGCTTTAACGAGATGCCTAAGGCTGCGATCTTGTATACACCCTGGAGGGAGTAATCTTCACTGCATTTATGGGATTTACTTCTGAGTAGATTTACACAGGCTTGCTCTATCCAGTGTACTTGCCACTTTGTAAAGGTGAACGTTGGTAGTATTCCATAATTATGGCCTTTCCGGGGACTCTTGTTTGCTTTAAAATCACTTTCAATGCTGAAAACAACCGGTAGGAACTCCACTGTGTGACAGTTGAGTAGAGGGAGGAGCGGTGTCAGATTTACTATAAGCTATACAAGCTATAGCTTGGGGCCCCCAAAAAATGTAAAGGGAAAAACAACTGGATGTACATTTCCAAAATATAATGGCTTTAGATACCTATTAGGTATCCATAAATTACCACATAGCATATATTCAACACAAAAAACAGTGACAATTGTTGTTGACAAAGGACAGCTGGACATCTAAAGGGCCCCATTACCTTCAGGAGCTCCTTAGGGCCACATCAAACCTAAATCCAGCCTTGGGGTGGGGGTGGGGGGTGGTTCTGTAGCCAAAGTCTGGCAGGAACCTTTCCCACTCCTGCCTAGGTTTTGCAGAGAAAAGATGTGACATTGTTGACAAGGCTGCCCCATTTTAGGAACAGAGGAGCCTGCCTTGTATCATGTCAGACTCTTTGTCCATGCAGCCCAGTTGTGCCTCCTCTGACTGGCAGTGGCTCTCTGGGGTCCCATCATTTACTACCTAATCCTGCTTAAACTGCAGGGAAGGAAACCTGGGACCTTCTGCTTGTACTCTGCCCCTGGGCTGCCCTCTCTTCCACCAGCAGACTTTGCTTCTCCCTCTTCCCCCAGCTGCATGGCAATAACTTCAGGGTTTGCCACATGCATATCCCAAAGGATAAGTAACCAGAGATGCTCGTAAGTAGAGGTCCCGCTGTATTCATGTTAACACAGTACTAATTATTTTAATGTTTTATTAAGGGTAATGCTGTTCCATCCTCTGAATGCAGTTAGTCTTGGTTAATATTTGCACTACCTTTCCGGGTAAACAAGACAAATTATCTCTCCACTCTTAGGACCAGAATAGTTTCCTCACTGAGGTTAATCATTTAACACAGGTGGATGTGGAAAGAATGCATGCAGACTTAGAGAATCACTAAAGGAGCACAGGGCCAGAGGTGTGTGTGAGTAACTCCTATTTCCAGGGTTCATGTTGAGAGTGCTGTTTTGTTTTACAGCCAAAGCAGCACGAACCATGCAGGAGACAGGTGTCAGTAGACATGGGGAGGATGGGATAATGTGAAGTTTATAGAAGTACGAAAACAATAAGAAACAAATAGAAAAAAGCAGTAAGGACCCCCAACAGCCCAGTGAGAACTGAGCTCCTTAGTGGCCATGGACTGCAGTCCAACTCGCAAGTGTATATGTGCAAATGTGTGGGAAATCAAGAGGACATTGAATGGAAGAGGTGGAATCCTGAACAGGGAGCACTCCACACACCCCAACATTTTGTTTTAGGTCTCACTCATACTTCCCTTTTTGAAAAGTCTTGTATGAGTGTGTTTGCAATGTGAGAGTGAAAAGCCCTTTTATACTGAGGAGTGAAAATTCATTTCAGTGGGGCTTGAGCAGGAGTAGATCCTGGTGGTTTTGTTTTATAAAGGAGTAAATCTAGTTGTCACCTGCATGCATATTGTATTTCATTGCTTGTTATGTTTGTCAATAGATCCCTTTGTGTGGGATCCCTTTGTGTGCATGCTCTCTGGTGTGACTCTCATGCTTTCTCACAACTATCCTCTAGGGCAGGATAGAAGTAATAATACTGAGAATTTTATAGAGATCATTTTCAGATTTCAAAGTGTGTTTGTTTTATCTGTAATCCTTTCACCAGCCCTGTAAGGCAGGTCAATATTATTCCCACCTTGCAGATATAGAGGTGGCTGAGGCTGTGAAAAGAATGGATTGTCTAAGATCACCCAGTACATTTATTGAAAAGGGTGATAGCTGAATTGGGGAAGCTTTCTAGCTCACATCCTTATCCATTATATCAGTTAATTTTACTCATTTCACAGACTGGGAAAAGAAACTGAGAAAAATTCGGTTTACTTAGTACTATCTAGAGAGTTTGTGTAGCAGATCTTGGTCTATATAAAAAAGTATCTACTATAGCTTATGAACTTTCTCTGCAGATGTAAAGGTTAAAGGTAAAGGTAAAGGGACCCCTGACCATTAGGTCCAGTCGTAGCCAACTCTGGGGTTGAGGCGCTCGTCTCGCTTTATTGGCCGAGGGAGCCAGTGTACAGCTTCCAGGTCATGTGGCCAGCATGACTAAGCCGCTTCTGGCAAACCTGAGCAGCGCACGGAAACGCCGTTTACCTTCCCGCTGGAGCGGTACCTGTTGATCTACTTGCACTTTGAGGTGCTTTCCAACTGCTAGGTGGGCAGGATCAGGGACCGAGGAACAGGAGCTCACCCCGTTTCGGGGAATCAAACCACCAACCTTCTGATCGGCAAGCCCTAGGCTCAGTGGTTTAACCCACAGTGCCACCCGCGTCCCTATGTAAAGATTATTTAGCTTTAATTTTTTTAATGGAGGATAGGGTTATGGACAGCTGTCATGATAGCTGAATACAGTCCCCATGTACAGAGTGTAGCAGGCGGGTAGGCAGCCTTCCCTGTCCTGATGCCCTCTAGTTGTTGTTGGACTACAACTCCCATCATCCTTGACCCTTGGTCAGGCAGAATGGGGCCAACATCTGGAGGATGTCACGTTGGAGGAGAAGGCCACAGTCAAGGGTAAGTTGTTTCTTTCTTGCTCTGCAGTCTGCTTGTGAACTTCCAAGGCTGGGCACTGTTACAGTGCTGGAATAGATCAACCCTTTAGTTTGATCTGTATTATATAGTTGTTATATATTTGGATGGGGAAGATGAATAGAAGGCTTCCAAGAGGTGAAACATCTATCTAAGCCATGTATAAACTGCCTGTTCCTCCTTAGTGGCATTTTGCTTTCAGTCTATGATTCTAAACTAGTTTCAGAATCAGAACAATGCATGCAATTGGAAGCTCTTGCAGAATAAGAAAACATTTTCTATCCTGTGTTGCAATTTTGTTTGTCCTCCGCTTCCCACCTTTGCGGAAGCTTTGCTCTAGGGTGGCTGAAGAACAAGCTGCGGGGTTCACTGCAGGAATTGCAGGGTCAGATTACTGCAGCATGGCTTTCACTAAAGGTCACGCTAGCCTCCAGGCAGGAATTTTTATTCACATCTGAGTGAAACAGGTCAGTTTACTAACATACAAAGGTCATTCAACTCACCTAACAAGGCTTGGAAGTTGGAATAGCTAGTTCCTCTCATTGTTGCTGGTATTCTTGCTATCCAGCAAGAAATCAGGACTGTTGGCATCCTTTGATCTTAACATTTCCCCTGTCCCTCCATTCTTAAGCAAGTGGCATCTGATTAGAAGATTGAACTGAAGAGGAACATTGTTTGTGAAAGAGCCAAGTGAGGTGGAATTGGGGTTAGCTCAGTGCTGCAAGTGATGGGGCCAGGGCTGGTGGCTTCCTGAAGGACCCCTAGATGTTCCCATTGACTCCTATGGGGAAATGAAATGCTGCATATGTCAGCTGTTGCATTGAAGGGACCAGGTCTTCACAGACGGACCTCTTGGAAGTTCTCAGTGACACTGTGTGGTTCCTATGGGCCCCCTCATTCTCTCAACCTGTCCCTGATATTTTGTTAGTCTTGAATCAGTAATAAAGTGCTCCCAGATTTATGTGGGTACTGAATCTCACAAACTTGTATACTGCATTATGACATTTATGATAATCTCACAGTATTTTGGGAGTTACACGTACTTACAGTTCAAAAACACATAATTATGAACAGTGCTTTTTTTTCTAAAAAAAATGTTTAGGGGTACTCTCATTTTCCTACTCATATTGAAATACTGCCCCTCAATGAGGCCAAACTTAGATTCACAAAATGTTTAGGAGTATGCGTACCCCTACATCCCCCCCGAAAAAAGCACTGATTATGAAAGTGAAGTATGAAACATGCATTTCATCTTGTTGGAAAATGGCGTGTGACTAGGCCAAGCTTGGAAATCTGGACAGTTGAGGTCATTAGTGCTTCTTTGTGAGAAGATCATATTATATCTGCGTTAAAGGAGAAGAATACCTGTCTTTTGAGTAATTACCTGCCTAGAGTCTAATGAATAAATATTGGTCCTCTTTTTGGTGCCCTCAGTGAAGCTGAGTGCAAGTCAGCTTACACAACCGTTTGGGTGTGTAGCAGCCATGGGAGTGGGGCTTTGTCTTTCAGCTGCTTCAGTCTGGAATGAGCTAATCATGCACCACAAGGCAGTCATGCAAGGATCTCACTCACAAGAAGGGCATGATGGAGGTAACTCATCTTTTGTCTCTGACATACAGACACATGCCAGTAAAATGAAAGATCAATTTTTATTCATCAAGAATAACAGCCCTCAGTAAGCCAAACCTCCATGAACCTGTAAAATCCTCTTAAAAAGTTACCCGTGCTCGTAGTCACTACTATCACGACTCTCTGAGTGAGTGCTTGCCACGAGTCCTGCAGAGCCAGGCAGGATGGGGCAAGGGTAGCAGGAATCAGAGGAGGAGGATTCAGAGCGGGGTGTGTGGCTGTAGACAGCTTGGGCAGGGATCAGAATGAGGGCCCTATCCCAGAGTTGCCAGATGTCCCAGAAGAGGAGGGAAGTCCACTGGGCCCATCTCTCCTTCGCCTCCAGAGACTCAGCCAGCTAATCAGTAGAGCCATCTGGGTCTGGGTTGGAGGAGGAGTCAGAGGGATGGACGGGAGTCCTATAGCCAGCTTCCCTCCCCCCAGCCCCTTAGAAGTGCTAAGGTGCAGAGTCAATCTTCTTTTCATTTGGCATAAGAACCATGTGAGTGACAGGCTCTGCCTTGCTCCTTTAAAAGTTGAGCAGACAAGGTGTCAGGTGTTGGGTCAACTGTATTCTCGTGTCTGCTAATGTACCCCTGGCCTCAGGGGTGTTCCTAAGAGGTGGCCCACTGTTTGCCCATCTCTGCCCTTGTCTTAGCTGCAGGGCTTCTGCCTGCCAGCTGTTTTGGCTGTCTGGGCCTCTTAGCATTCAGCTCTCTGCTGTTCCTTTTATCAAAAGAAGGAGTGCACTAAGCTGATGCTAGGAAGAGGCAGGCCTTCTTTCTACTACTATGGGGAAAGTGCTGCCGTGGACCTGGACCTGGGTTGACCTGGGTCTGGACCTGGGTTGACCTGAAAGCATGTTGGTTGTGCATGCGCTTCCCTTCCCTTGAGGCTGGTGCAGATGCCCTGGTGCAGAAGTGTAGGAAACTGAGGGAGTGGGTTTGGATGCTTGCCATTATGGGTGAGAGCTGGTGCTCAGAGGATGTGTCCCCTGACCATTCAAATATATGTGGCTTTCTTGGTCACATCAGCTTCCTCTGCAGCAAAGACGTCATCGGTGCCACAACTGGTTATTCTAGTTGACCCCCTAGGGACTGTATAGGGTTTGAAAAGGTCCGGTTTGTTCAGTGCTTCATGGGTCTTTGACCAGAATTTTACTGGCCTGACCAGAGTTTTAAATTTCCTGGCCAGCTGAACTGGGAGCTATTAAAAGCAGGAAAAAAACAAGTGTCTGTGGCCCAATGGCTTGGCAGCTCTCCCTCCTGCTGTTGCTGATTTTTTACCTGCCTTCAAGTGTCAAGGCTGGCCTGAGGCGAAGGACAGGATTTCCTCTACTATTCCAAGTACAGAAGCAGATTGGATTGAGGGTTCAAGGTTATTTCAAAACTTGTGATCAGGGGTGTCAACTTGAATAAAATATTGGGGAGGCCAGGTAAGCCATGTCCCGCATAATAAATCACAAGACGCAGCACACATGCACCGTTTGAATGACAATGCGCATCAACTGGGGGGCTTCAGATATTTTATTGGGGGGGAGGGACCTCACCTTGGCCCCTAGCAGTTGGCTCCTATGCTTGTGATGGGACAGCATCCTCTTTAGGGCAACAGACTGGCATTACTACCACTACTACTACTGTTTTATTTTATGTTCAGTTTCATATATAGAAGGGGGAAAAGGGGGGAGAATACAAAATAGATAAAGTTGCAAAAATTAAAAAAAAATATCCAGGCCTAAAAACAAGAACATATTTCAAACAGAACAAATTGAAGTCATAAAGTTTCAAGTAACACAACTGGGTTTACATTATCTAGAACGTTTTTGCTCCAATAAATTATAAACACACGCCATTTTTTACACACAAAATGTTACCTGGCCAACTGCCTTCTCACCATACACACAATATCCCAGATGTTAATTATCCATTCTCAGTCATTTTCTTCCAATTAGAACAGGCTTCCTCAACCTTGGCCCTCCAGATGTTTTGAGACTACAATTCCCATCAACCCTGACCACTAATCCTGCTAGTTAGGGATCATGGGAGTTGTAGGCCAAAAACATCTGGAGGGTCAAGGTTGAGGAAGCCTGAATTAGAGAACATAGTATATTTCTGTCAGCCATCAATAAATGCTGAGCTAATTCCCCACTGTGTGCCAGTACTGTACCTTTAATATAACTGAGTAACACCCACCTAGTGGATGCAGGGCAGCCTGTATGGCCCACACATCTGTCCTGCAGCTTCTTCTGCCTGAAGGAACATCCTCCTCCTCTCCCTCTGCATGGTTTGTGGATTGGACTCTCAGAGGGAAAGGGCAAATAAATGAGCAGAGATGGTGAGCAGGGGTCCCCAGCATCCAGGAGCCACTATACAGTCCTGGCATTCCTCCTGACAAGGGTGTTCTAACCTCCTCTCCCCCAGTGTGAAGAAGGACAACAAGGACAACTGTGAAGTGCTTTGCAATGGCCAGCCAAGACCCAGGAGAGTAAGTGGGCAGTTGAGTCATACAGCACAGGAATTTTGCATATCTGCAATCAAGAGCCCTTTGCTTGCAGTCTGGTTCTGAAAGAGAGTGAGAGAAGGTGGAGTCAAGGGTTTCTAACCCATCAGCACTTGCTCAGCACCTGCACCCTCTGAATAATGGATCTCCCCTCTCCCCAGGTCAGGGATTCTGCATTCCAGTCCAGGAGATGGTTGCTGTAAGGCTTGGTGCTACCAGGGATGGAGAGGAGGATCCTCCAGAGGCTGAAAGCTGTTTCACAGGTGAGCAGGATAGAACAAAGCAGGAAGCTTCATAGGAACCTGTGTGGGCAGTTTTATGCTACAGAACATGGCATGCAGCCTGAAAAGTCAAATATGAAAGTTACTGTAAATCTTGGGTGGAAGGTCCAAACAGTAGAGCTTACTTCTGGGGGTACAATACCTTTGGTGGCATTTGGAATAAGGTTGGATGGACATCAGTCAGGGATTCTTTATATGGGACATGCTATTTCTGGGGAAGAGCTATTGGACTAAGATGGGCCTTTTGCCACCTTTCCTCCCCTGTGTGCACCCCAAATTGGCTCGCTGGGTTTTAGCACTGTGCTTAGTTCCTCCCCAGATGTCCCACTGCTCTCTTCCTAGTTCCATGGTACAGTAAATTTTATAACTGCTATGAACTCCTGACCACCTGATCATTGATTTAAATTTTAGTCTTTACGGTAGTAAAGGGGAGCGGGGGAGAAAAACTTATATTTCTGCCACATAGAAGAGGGTGGAGCCTTGATTAACCATAGAAATAGAACTTCTTTACTCTAGGCATCTTCCTGGTTCTACTGTTTCCAGTCCTTGACTCTCAGTCCTGTCAGGGAGGAGGATTGAGAGGTAAACTCAATAGCCACCCTCTTTCTTCAGACTGTGAGCAAGAGTTATACAACTATGTATACATATGGAAGTAAATGTATATACTATTTCCAATGAAAAATGTGTAATTAATGCCCCAGGCCATCTCCTGTATGCTCCACACCTTTTAAGGGCTGGGCCACAGGAGGCCTCTCCCTCTTGGCTTCTCAAGATCCCACACCAGCCCTCTTGTCCACCAGTCTTTCTCACTTCCTCTTTCCCCTTCTTCCAGTTTTCTTTGTGCAGCGGGAGAAGCAAGAGTGTTGGCGCCTGGGGGTGCTGGAGTTCACTGCCCCTCCCAAGTCTCAGCTGGCAGTGCGCTGGGTCAATGCCCTACAGAGCTGGATCCATCACCACGGTCAGTTCTCAGGTGGCAGTGGAAAGGGCTGGTAAGGATATTGCTTTCCTTTTGGATGGAAGCCTTCAGAGACAGGCCATGGTTGCCATGACAGAGGAAGGTTGCTCCTGAGAGCAGGGCTTAGTTTTCAAGAGGAGAGAGACAGCAAGGCCCTCCCAGTGTGTGTGTTTGGTGGGGACTGTGGTAAGTAAGTAGCAAGGGAAGGTGGGCTTTCTTCATGAGCTTGAAGGCACTCATGATGGCTATTTCAGCTAGTTCAAGGCTGGACTCTGGTTTGGATTATTACGTTTTGGAGTTTTGACAGTGACTTTAAATCAAGTCTCCACCCCTCTCATGTATGGACACTGAGCAAAATGATAGTTAAACGGGACCCCATGCTCAGAAGCGATGTACCTCTGAATACTACTTTTTGGGGGGTGGGAGGCAACATTGGGGAGGACAGTTTTTTCATGACTTGAATGTGTGCTTCACAGAGGAAGCTGATTGATGCTTGGCTAGATGGGCCTTTGCTCTCATCCAAGAAAGTTCTGATGTTTTTTGTCCCTCTGCTTCAGGAGTTACACGGCCCAAGAGCCTCCTTGTCTTCATCAACCCGGTTGGGGGACGCGGGCGAGCAGTGGAAATCTACCAGGGTCAGGTGGCCCCTCTCTTCACCCTTGCTGGGATCCATGTTCAAGTTCTGGGTAAGTCCCATTTCTCTTGACCATCACTCTCCTGCTTTCTCTGTGACACGGGCCTCTTCCCCATTCCCAGTGACATGACCTCTGACCTTCTCTGCACCTTCCCAGAGACCTGCCATGCCAACGAGGCTCGTGACTACATCCTGCAGCAAGACCTCAGTGACTTTGATGGGTAAGGACTAGCCAGCATCTAGGATGGCCACTTTTGCATCACCAAAAAATAGGACAAAGGAGAACATATATGTTAATTTATACGTATTGATTTAGAAATACTTACAGCTTAAATAGAAATATCAAGGGAAGACTGTGACCTGGTGATCTGTTTGCCTGTTCAATCTGCTATCTAGCTACTAAATGCCCTCCCCATTAGCATTCTTTATATTGCCAGACTTGGAATGGAGAGCTCTTCAAATTGAGGACTTTCCTCTGTAAAAAAGGACATATTGTCACCTTACCTGCATCTATGTTCCCTGCTGTCTTGATGACCCTCAGTATCCTGCTTTGAGACCCCACTAGAAGTCCACCGACATTGTGTGCTCAGATCAATCTAGGGTATAAATTCTATGGAATCCAGAGCAATCTGCTACAAGTGGACACCAGGAGTCCTGCAGAAAAGTGCTTGCATGCCATGTGATGGGTCAGACTGGGCCGTGGCTGTGCTTCTGGGGTGTGTCTGTAGCTGTGGTGGGCCCCAACAGAGGCCCCACAGCAGAAGGGGAGGTCCTGGCCCAGTCGCTGCTGCGGCGCTGAAGAGCAGAGGCCAAACAGCGCACACAACATGACACAACCATGATATTTTTTCAAATATTCTACAAAATATTTCCATTCTTCAAGTTTTTTTCCTATTCTGTTCTTTAATAATCACAGTCTAGCCCTCTCAGCACATTCCATTATTTTCATAAGCCATTCTTCTTTCCAGTTTTGTTCATAGACTATTCTTGCTGCCATCGTAACATACATAAACAAATTAAACAATTCCTTCAGAAGCTCTGATCCAATTAAACCTAACAGAAAGGCCTCAGGTTTATTGGAAATCATCACTTTAAACATTAAAAAAAACTCATTATACTTCATTTCCCAATAACCTTTCGCCTTTCTGCAGGTCCACCACATATGAAAAAAGTTCCACCCAACATTTTACAGTTCCAAAAGGTACTTGATTTACTCTTATACATTTTTGCAATCTTATACGGTGTTAAGTACCATCTATACATCATCTTCATATCATTCTTTTTTAATGTATAATAGACTGTAAATTTTAATTTAACTTTCCAGAGCTTCTCCCAAGTGGCAAATTCTATATTATAGCCCTATTGTATCATAACTATAACACGCACCTGACCATAACACTCACGTAGTTTTTAGAGGAGGAAAACAAGAAAAAAAATATTCTGAATCAAATGTTGTACTAAACTATTTAATAAACAACCAGTATATCAGAATCATATTACAACCATGTAAAGTGAACAGCAGTCAACAGTGGCATTAAGAAACATCATCACTGTCATTAACAAATGAAGAGAGAATTTAGCTGCAGTCTGTGAGATGGGGCTTACCTGTACCTGCCCCTCCCAATATTTTATTGAAGTTGGAAGAGAGAGGGAGGGAAGGAAGAGAGATGGAGAGCTCACATTTGTCCTAGGCAAAGCAGCCAACTCCTATGGGCCTAGGTGCCTTCACCCCCCATTAAATATTTGAGGGAGTCATCCCCCACCCCCCATTGTGGTATGTGAGGTGGGGCTTACCTGGCCGCCCCCAAATATTTTTTGAAGTTAGAAGAGGGAGGGAGGGAGGGAAGGAAGGAAGAGAGAGGGAGAGCTCACATTTGTGCAGCTGCCTTGCCTCGCTGGAACCAGAGCAAAAAAGAGGAGGAGACGCAGGGGCAGGAGCCTTGTAAGCCGCTTTGCTTGAATTTACCAGTGAGGTGCTGGGGGAGGGACCGAAGGGGATGCCCTCTTTGTCCCTCCTTCCGGCTTATTGTAAAGAAAGCAGAGTAAGCGGCTCTCCCTTTCCTTGAATTACAGTCAGCCCATCAGACTATAAAGTCACCTCGCCAAAAAGCCATAGAGCAGGCAGACACGCTGCGTGCCACCTCTTGTTAAAAGAGTGCTGAGCAGAGTGTCAGCAGCTCTTGCCGGCTTCCCAGCGAGCCAGAGGAAGGGAGGTTGCTTTCCTTCTCCTGCCTCGCCGAAAAGCCAGCAAGAGCGGCTCCTCCCGCCTGCATTCGCTCCATAATGCGCACACACATTTCCCTTTATCTTTTTTTTTTGGGGGGGGGAGTGCGTGTTATGGAGCGAAAAATACGGTACTTTAACCATTTTGTCCATTTTGTCCTTTCCATTCCAGAAGTATTCTATACATTTTCAAAATGTAAAATGTAAAATGCGGACTTGACTATGCTACCACTCAGTGGATTTGTAACTGGCTGACTGACTGAACCCAAAGGGTGCTCATCAATGGTTCCTCTTCATCCTGGAGAAGAGTGACTAGTGGGGTGCCACAGGGTTCTGTCTTGGGCCCGGTCTTATTCAACATCTTTATCAACGACTTGGATGATGGACTCAAGGGCATCCTGATCAAATTTGCAGATGACACCAAACTGGGAGGGGTGGCTAACACCCCAGAGGACAGGATCACACTTCAAAACGACCTTGACAGATTAGAGAACTGGGCCAAAACAAACAAGATGAATTTTAACAGGGAGAAATGTAAAGTATTGCACTTGGGCAAAAAAAATGAGAGGCACAAATATAAGATGGGGGACACCTGGCTTGAGAGCAGTACATGTGAAAAGGATCTAGGAGTCTTGGTTGACCACAAACTTGACATGAGCCAACAGTGTGACGCGGCAGCTAAAAAAGCCAATGCAATTCTGGGCTGCATCAGTAGGAGTATAGCATCTAGATCAAAGGAAGTAATAGTGCCACTGTATTCTGCTCTGGTCAGACCTCACCTGGAGTACTGTGTCCAGTTCTGGGCACCACAGTTCAAGAAGGACACTGACAAACTGGAACGTGTCCAGAGGAGGGCAACCAAAATGGTCAAAGGCCTGGGAACGATGCCTTATGAGGAATGGCTAAGGGAGCTGGGCATGTTTAGCCTGGAGAAGAGGAGGTTAAGGGGTGATATGATAGCCATGTTCAAATATATAAAAGGATGTCACATAGAGGAGGGAGAAAGGTTGTTTTCTGCTGCTCCAGAGAAGCGGACACGGAGCAATGGATCCAAACTACAAGAAAGAAGATTCCACCTAAACATTAGGAAGAACTTCCTGACAGTAAGAGCTGTTTGACAGTGGAATTTGCTGCCAAGGAGTGTGGTGGAGTCTCCTTCTTTGGAAGTCTTTAAGCAGAGGCTTGACAACCATATGTCAGGAGTGCTCTGATGGTGTTTCCTGCTTGGCAGGGGGTTGGACTCGATGGCCCTTGTGGTCTCTTCCAACTCTATGATTCTATGAAAATTAACTTCTCATATTTGTCTAACAAATTCATATCAAACTCTGTTCTACAGTAAGAAAACCCATTCACCAAGTCCTTTACAAGTACTTCATTCACTTGGTAATATTTAAAACAGTCAGATACCCATTCCCGAATACAATCTATTTTTTTTTTGTAACTTGATACATTCCCCCCCCCCCCATATTTAATCCCATCATGGACCTTTCCACTTGGGGACCACAAGGGAGGTTCTCTCAGTGCCTAATGTAATCTACCTCATTTCTCCACAGACTGGTGAGTGTGGGGGGCGATGGCACCTTTAATGAGCTAATGCACGCCTTGATTGACCGGACACAGCAAAAAGCCGGGGGATCAGAGAATGACATTGATGCAGAACTCTTGTCCCCAAGGCTTCGTATTGGCATCATACCCGCAGGTGAGTATATAGGCCCTGGGTGCTTGAGAGAAAGAGTGTTTGGGATTGAGGACCTGCAAGGTAGCAAGCACCTGTGGGCACCCAGTGCTTTCAGATGGTCCTCTTAGTGCCTGCCAGGCCACTGTGAGAACAGGATACTTCAATACGACAGGCCTTGGGTCTGATCCAGCAGGCCTCTTATGTTCTTGAGATTTGGCTCTGCTCATCTGAAGATGCAGGAGAAAGTAAGGTGCATTTCCAGGGGGTTTTTTTGCAGCCAGGTAATGTCATAATAACTATTTAAATAATAATAATTTATTATTTGTACCCCGCCCATCTGACTGGGTTGCCCCAGCCAGTCTGGGTAGTAATCTGTTGCTCTCCATTTCTACCTCAGGTTCTACAGACTGCATCTGTTTTGCAACTGTGGGAACAAACGACCCCCTCACCTCTGCTCTGCACATTGTTATAGGTACTGATTTTCCCTTTTCCTACCCATTTATTCCATGGCTCATGGCATTCAACTCTTGAGAGAATGGAGTATTGACATATCTCAGCTGGGAACTTTGCAAATCCTCCCTGGTCTGAGGAACCCCCCACCCCCACTAAAGTAAAAAAGTTGGGAGGCCAACTGATAGATGAGCAGGGTTAGCACAGAAGATAAGGACATCTTTTTGGAGGCCCTTAGCCTTTGCAAATGATACTGTAGATCTTGGCTACTGTGTTCCAGTAATTGCTGAGGATTGCAAACAGAGATCTGTACCTTGGTAAATATAGATGCTACTTCTTTTTCTGATGGAAAATGTGTAGCAGAACACAATACTGGGTGGTGGAACTTATATATAATCTGGAACCTTAGTGGCCTTTTTCTGTTTTCTAGGGGACAGCCAACCTATGGATGTCTGCAGCATTTGGCACAATGGAAAGCTTCTCCGTTATTCAGTCTCACTGGTTGGCTATGGCTTCTATGGTGATGTAGTGAGCACCAGTGAGAAGTACCGTTGGATGGGCCCGATGCGCTACACCTATGCCGGTATGCAGGGGAAGGAACCCACTGTGATAAGCTGAACAGTGATGCCCAACTGTCAGAGGGAGCATGTACAGTGAATATCTGGACCAGCCCACTGAAATCCTCTTTCCTAGGCTTGACATGGCTCTCTGGCTTGGGGCAGGGGACAAGGATAGGCCTGGCCAGCAGTAAGATGAACCTTATTGCCTTATAACCAGGGAATGTGGTACCTTTGAATTACGAGTGAGCGTCTCCGTTTATGAAATAGTGTTAACTGTAAACTTGATGGATAATTTGCATGATGTAAATTTGGCCCCTTTTCTCTTTATAGTTGTACTTACTGGTTTTCCCATAGTAGTTTGCACAGCCTCCTGTTGGCATGAAGAGTGGCAGGAGAACCAATGCCGAGACAAGGAAGCTACCCAGAAGCGGCAGCTTCATAATTTACAGTGGAGAATTGGCCTAGCCAGAGGAGCAGCATGGGAAGGAGGAAGGCGGCCGGAAGTGGCAGCCAGCTAACCTGGTAATCTGCCCCTGGTCCAGATAAGGCAGTGGTGGCAGCACCAGAAGATCTCAGGCTGGCCAGCCAGCACTTCCAGCCTCCTTCCTGTGCTCCTCCTCTTGCCAGACCAACTCTTCCTCCCACTCGGCTGTGGGGGCAGCATGAGGTGGGAAGGCAAGAGGTTCATTTGGGGAGGAGGATGTGGGAGTGAGGGTGGGAGGATTGGTGACAACCAAGGAGCTGGGGGAAGGCAGGGTTGGCAAGCAAAGCAAGCCAGGGCACAGTCCTTGGTATTTCAATAAAAGCTGAGATTGTTAGGGTTATGTATCAGTTATTAGAACCTGCTCTGAAGTGCTGCAGGCTGCCAGTCAATTGAAAACAACTCTCTCCCTGTTCTCTCCAGGAGCCAAGGCACTGCTAAGGAACTGCAGCTATGAAGGCACCGTGGAATTCCAAGTGGCCAGAACGGAGGAGGCAAACCCAAGGGACCAAACACGCTGCCGCTCTGGGTAGGTGGAAGTTTGACAGTTGGCTTTACAATAAAGACAAAGGCTGGGATCAGAAGTGACACCACCCCTCTCTTTCAGGTGTGTGGTCTGTTCAGAGTCTAGCAAACAGTTACCGGCTGGGACAGAGGAAGAAAACCTTTCAGAACCGGAGCAGCACATAGGTGAGAGAACTAGACATTGAAGCTGATACTCAGCTGACTGGCTGGGGCTATATCTGGCTCAGTGCCTTCATATGCTTTCCTGTAAGCTGAAGCTGCTCTAGGGTCTGGGCATAGAAGCCACGTGCCCTAGATCCTACTTTATTTTTAAAATTCAGCTGCACCCTCTTGTACCAGAACCATATATGGGTGTGACATGCAAATGTGAGACAATGATCTGATTATATGCATGAATTCCATAGGATTGAACAGATTAGAAATTCTAACTTTACTGTCACATGTTTTTAAGCAGAATTCAGTACTTCTTTGTCCCCGTCCCCCCATTTTAAATGTATGAACAGCATCTACAGAGGCCTCAGAAACAAGAGAGACATTTGCCCTGATCCAGCACGCTTCCATGAGTGGGCATGTATCATGTGTGAATGTGTATGTTGCCTCTACTGGAACAGGCTCTGTGCATCTCGAGACACATCCATGGCTGCCGCTAGTTGTATGCAACTAGAGCTGGCTTTGGAATTTTCCTGAGAATATCCACTTACCTTTTAAAAATATTTTTAAAAAACAGGTTTCTTCTCCTTATAACTGCAAAGTATATAAAATAATTTACATAGTGCTTTTACATATTCAAGGCACTTCACTTACTCAGGTGTTGCCAGCCTTTTTGGGCTTGTGGGCACATTTGCAAAATAGAGAAACCACACACATACCACTAATAAGCACACACTGCAAACTATTCTATGGGATACCTAATTTTTTTGAAGATGGGGGGGGGGAGACCCTGCAGGTGCCAGGGGTGGCCTATGAACGGTGTGTTCAGGGGCTGCCAGTATATCAGTTGCAGGTGTACAAATGCAAAATATTTATACCCACTTTTTATCCAGAAAGGTTCCTAGAACAGCATCCAGATAAATAAAAAACAGTATACAGTGGTACCTCGGGTTACATACGCTTCAGGTTACATACACTTCAGGTTACAGTCTCTGCTAACCCAGAAATTGTACCTCGGGTTAAGAACTTTGCTTCAGGTTGAGAACAGAAATCGTGCTCCGGCAGCAGCGGGAGGCCCCATTAGCTAAAGTGGTGCTTCAGGTTAACAGTTTCAGGTTAAGAACGGACCTCCGGAATGAATTAAGTACTTAACCCGAGGTAGCACTGTACTAAGCTATGCCAGCTCTTTGCATTTTCAAAGTGCACAAGCAGTGACTGCTCAAGAATTACAAGCTAGAAAGGTGACTGAATATGAAAAATGCAGCACTAGAAAATGTGCACATAAGCATAACTACAACAGTGAGGCTTTCAAGGTAAAAAAAGAGTTGGCTTTGCTGAGTATAGAGTTTTGCATTTTTCCCCTGTTTTGGAATATGCAGACACCAGGTGATGCCCCAAGCCCCATGTCTCGCTGCAGTGGCCAGATCTGATTCAAGAAAGTGTTCTTTTTCATCTTGCATCTGAGCAGAAAGCTTTATCATAGCTACATTTCCCACTTAAGCCAGAAGCTGCGCATGCCCAGGAACTGTCTGCCATGCCAATATTGAAAACCCAAAGCCTTTTTCTCATAAAAGGAATGTCATGGCAAAATGCATATGGCATTCTATCCCTGATTCATATCTCATCTCAACCACAAATTTGTCGGGTGGCCTTAAGCAAGCTGCCATCTCCTGCATTCATGCATCCTACTTACAGCAGGGAAAACTAGTTCTGGCCTACTTTACAAAATTGTAAAAATTACTAAGCTAACGAATGTTTAAAGCACTGTGGATCCTAAAGTACTATAGAGGTGCTATTATTACACACAGAATAATCCTCTAGGGCTGTGTAGCCACCCTGTTAATTTCCAGGCTCAGGTGTCACAGCACTGTGAGGCAAGGAACGGCCAGAGTGAGGAATCAACTCTTTATTGTCAAAAGTACACTTACAATTTAGGGAAAGGCAGGTCTATCAGTCCTACATCTCTCAGCTATTCCTAGGTGTGCACCCAATGAGGCAGTTGGCACAACAGAGAAGCTCCACCCCCAACCTCAGTTTATGGATCTTCCCCACCTGAGCTGCCCATAGGCAGGTGAAGACTCCACCTGCAGGCAACCTGTTTCTGCTTCTCCCTCTTCAATCCTCTCCTGGTGCTGGGAGCCAGTGGAGCAGGAGGAGGAGGTGTGGAAGCCCTGGACTCTACACTAGCCTAACCTCCCTCTCCTCTTGCAACTCTTCTACATTCTCCGTTCCTGCAGCTCCTGCTGCCTCTGCCTCTCTGCCTCCCTCAGATCCCTTCTTCCCAGTCAGTCTCCAACACCCCTTCCTCTGGTGTGTACTCATCAGAATCCAGCCAGTCCCTCACATCAGGATAGACTATATAGACCCTGCACTGGCCACCTCACTTGCAACAACCACTTAGAGGTTTTCTCTACAATCAAGCAGTGTATAAATTTTATGAAACCAAAAACATGTCTTCTATTTCATTGGGAGACCTCAAAAGCAAACCAGTAACTCCCACCCAGATTGTCATCTCCCTGTTCCTGCAAATGCAGTGGCACTGAATTAAACTGGTTTGAGATGCTTGCCTTTGTTTGGGGCAGAATGTGGTAGAGAAACACAGAAGGGAATCCCTAGGTCTGAGCAAAGTTTGCAACCTCAAATAGGAATTAATTGCCTGCTCTAGGCTAATGGGCATTGTTGCTGTCTTTAATCTCCCACCATCAGGATTTACTGAGCCAGGGCTTAGCCCTGGAAATAGCTTTTAAATGCCAGTGCTTGGCTGCAGCACATGGGAAGTTGTATTGAAGGAGGGAGTTCCTCACCTTCACTTCCACATAACAAATTGCTGCTGCCACAGGGCTGTCAGGAGTCTTGCACCCTAGAAAAAACATTTTTCAAACAGGCTGTCCAAGCAGCTGCTTTGTCTCAGCTAAAGCTGCCCAGGATAACCTCTCTCTTCTTCCACCTCCCCCCCCCCCCCAGATGGCGAATGGCAGCAGGTTCAGGGTCGTTTCCTGGCTGTCAACTTGACCTCCATGAGCAGTGCCTGCCCCAAGAGCCCGGAGGGACTCTCCCCCTGTGCTCATCTGGCTGACGGTACAGCAGACCTCATCCTGGTGCAGGAATGCTCAGCACTCTCCTTCTTGCGACACTTGACTCGGCACACCAATGGCTCAGACCAGGTATGGAGAAAGCCTCTGCCTTCCCACATAGCTGGGGGCAGAACCTAAAAGGCCAAGCCTCTTTCTGACAACCGCAATTCTGCCCATGTGGATGCAGTTACAACTATGAAAACTCAAATATGCATGAAACTCAGCACCCTGTACAACAGGCATATATTTATTCCTGCTCCAGAACTGAAGCCCCCTATTTGACTGGAGGTCAACTCTTTATTTTAGAATTTGAACATCTTTTGAGGCAAAGTCTGAAGCCCCTGGTGGAGGGTTGAAGTGGTAGGGGGGTACAGATAGGGGCTTGAACACATTAAACTGGCAGTTGGAAATCCTGTCAGAATATAACTTGAACACAGGAGACTTTTCTAGGCAACTACATTGTCCTGTCTTAAGCAAAATGAGGAGAACTATGCCGTCCGATGCAGGGGACACCTTTCCTTAACAGGCCCTCTGATGATTTCTTTCATCTTGGGCCCCTGGGCCCTCCTCTCTTTAGTTAACAAAGAGCATCCTCCATGCATTTAAATGGTGAGGCCACGGAGGCTTAGAGTGGGGCTCTGCTCTCGTGGCACCACTGCCCAACTTAGGTTGGTAAACACGCAGGACTGGGCCTTTTCCATAGTGGCACAAAGGCTTTGGATCATCTTCATCTGAAAGGTATGCTTGGTCCCTTTCCATCTATTGCTAGGGGATGGTGAAAGCTAGTTTTCTTCTGGGTTTCTAAAAGTGGCTGAATTGTTCTGGTCATGATACTCCTTCTTCTGGTATTTTATTCCACTGCAGTGCCTTGACACGATTGTGTTTTCTTACATATTCTGCATGTAACTTTGGGGGTTCCCAGGTCAAAAGGCAGTATTTTAAATAAGGGGAGGAGCCACAGTTCTCCTTCAGAGCATGTGCTTTTGCATGAAGAGCAGCCGAGGAAATGCAAAAAGCATATTGGGTATTAAGAATTGCAAAATGCCACCTGCCTAAGTTCTTGGACAGGCTACTACTGCTAGTCTGCCTTGGGCTAAAAGGACCACTGCTCTGACAGTAGAATGCAGCTTCATACAGAGCTTTGCTTAAAGCCACAAGTGCTTGAGTTAGAGCTGGAGAGGTTAAGACTCCTCCTGGTAATGCCATGAGCTTCAGAGATCAGAGGGCTTAAAGAAAACCCTTAAATGTGCTTTTCAGTTTGACCTGCCTTTTGTGAGTGTGTACCGGGTCCGGGCTATTCGTTTCACCTCAAAAGTGGAAGACCATAAGGATGGAGAACCAGTTGTACGACGACGCAAGGGGCTGTGTGGGGGGCAGTGTCAGGAAGAACCACCCACCAGCTGCTGGACCTGCGATGGTGAGACCCTGCAACATACCGACATCAGCGTCAGGTAGGTTGTCTGGATAGTTGTGGCAAATATTCTTCTGCTGTACTTCAGGGGCACAGGTGTTAGTAGAGCAATCTACAGACAACACTTAGAAGCTTGTGAAAGAGACTTTAGTGCCACACAGACATAGCCAGAAGTATCAGAGCAACAGCATGTGATCAGAACTGGGACTGGCAGTAAAAAGCTTACTGTGGCCCTTCCACAAAGTGTAGCCTAGTCAAGCACAGGCATGGAAGTTGCCAAAGATGCTTAGGGAACTGGACAGCTGTTATACAGCAGTCTTCCTTCTATCAGGTAGTGCCGCTAATGACTCTCTCTGCCTTTCTCTCCACAGAGTCCATGGGAGGCTCATCCATCTCTTTGCCCGTGGCATCGAACAGGCACCCTGTAGGCTTCCTGCTGATCCCAGAGAGGGTCAAAGCTAAATGACAGCGCAGCCTGTGACTGCTGCTAAGAATCTACAAGGCCATGAACACTGAGGAGCCACTGCCTAAGCATTGTTGGGGAATAAATTCCAGACTGGTATCTCAGGACCTGTGAGTAACAGTGCAGCTCCAGAGAAACTGTAACCAGACGCCGCTGTTCCACATTCAGATTTGCAGAAGTGCCACCTCACACCTGCCATTTTAGGGTGCTGACCCTAGAGAGGAACAGCCCATGGTGCTCTGCCTGCTGTGCAGATACCAAACCCCAGTGTCTTCCTGGTCCTCATCACACTGGAAATCAGTTGGCAGAATAAATGAATATCCAGCTCAGCAGTGCAGAACCTGTGGGCCAAGTTTAATCTGCCAGGCTACTTCCCCCGAACCACCCCTCCCTGCCCATTTGTTCATAGACAGAAGTAGGTTTTGAGCCCCCCCTCAAGACTAAAGCCACTTGAAATAAATGCAAGGACCACGGTCTCCTTGTAATAACTTCCATTTACATACCAGAATCATATATAAAACTGAGAAGCAGTTTGAACAGGAATGTAACAAGTAATGCAGCAAAAGCAGAGCTAGTGCAATTGAAAGAGCAGCTTGTGTAGTTGGAACAGAGGGCAAGGGTTTAAGAAGACCCCCTGCTGCCTCCTGCACCACCACAGACTTCCCCCATAGAAAGGAGCAGAAGTTGAAATGGGACACCTGGCTCAGCTGCAGCCTGCAGTCTAAGAAGGAGCGAAACTAAAGAGCCAGAGCCCACAGTAGAGAAGATGACTAGGCCCACACCTAACCACAGTGGTTGCTGGAGGAGTGCACTGGTGTCCAGGGCCAGCAGGTGGTCCTAGGACAAAAACCACCGTTTTTCAGGTGTAGGCAGCAGGAGTTGGGGCAGAGATCCCTTTGCCCAGCCTGGTCAGCTTGGCTTCTGCAGCGAAGAGCAGCTGTCACCCCTTCATACAAGCTACCCAGTTGGAGGTCACAGCTTGTGAGGATTGACCCAGCGGTAGGTGCCTTCATACTGGAACCCCACCTTCTTCATCAGCTCATCTGCCTCTGTGGGGCCACGGCTAGAAAGGAAAAAGGCTCCCCGTTAGTAATTCTGGTTGCAGCCAATAGTGAAACCATCTTAATGCTTTAGAGTGAAGTATACTCTGTGGATATGAGCTGAATTTGTAATGTAAATTTTTTTCTAAGTTGGTTTTGATGCTGTATGGATGAATGCATAGAAGACTTAACATATACAGTGGTACCTCCGGTTGCGGACAGGATCCATTCCAGTCCGGCCAGATCCTGAGGTTTTCGCAACTGGAGAGACTGCTTCTGTGCAAGCACGTGGGAAAAAACCCCAGAAATATACTTCTGGGTTTGCCACTTACGTATCCCGAGGTTTACGTAACCAGGGGGATACATAAGCAGAGGTACGACTGTATACATGTATTGTCTTGGAAGACACTTTGTGTTTGGTAGTTGTTTTTACAATTTTCAATGCAGTTGGTTTTAAAAAAAGTAATGCTGGATGCAGTTGTTTCCTACTCAAGGCTTTTTACATCTATAGGCCAAATGCAATTGTCTCCATCCCTGAAACAGCATAGCAGCAGCATTGATTATGATCAAAAGCTGATCAGAATCCTGGTTTTTTTTTTTCCATTTTCAGACATTTATGTATTGTATATAAGTACTAAATAGTACCCCCCTTTGCTGATTTCTGGGTATCATACTAACTTAGATTAGCACCCCACATCAACTATAAACATGCACTCAAAACACAGGTAAGTGTAGAAGTGCAGATGGAAGCTCCCTTTCCCAATGTACTAATTAACTGAGCCAGGATGCCTGGAATTCTGCCATTGTCTCTACCATTGGACCAGCTCTCCTCCCAGGCCACTGTGCAGTTCCCACCATCTGGGTATCACTGGGGATCCAAGAAAGTTCACCATACACTACAATAATCACATTGGAGAATATATTTTCCGCTCATTTCTGCTCAATTTGTAGGGTGGACAGTACCACAAGGCCACTCCCAGAGCCCCCACCGCACCCCACTACCCAAAGCCCAGTAAGCAAGGAAAGCCTGTTGGGGGTGCAAAAGCGAGGGGAGAAGAAATAAATGGACAGTAGGGAATGGTGGGGGTTCCCCACTCTTTATTTCTTTATTTATTTATTCCTCCTCCCGTGTAAAGTTGTGGTAGTGTAAGTAAAGTGAATGTAAGTTGCAGGCCCACTGTTTCTATTAACTAAATAAAATTAATTTGGTCAAATCTTAACACTAACTGGATTAATTTTAATCAAGTTCATATATAATAAAAGAGCATATAAAAACACAAGCTCTGAGACGCTTACCACAATTTGAAAAATTTATTCAGCATAATGGGTAGGGGGAGAAAGGATTAGTTTCTAAATAGTACCTTATATTGCTTAATGTAACTTAAAGACCTACGGAACCCCTTAAAAAGATAGGAGAACTATATATTGGCACACAAATTCTTTCCAAGGATTGGAATAAAATATGGGTGTTGTGACCCATATTGTGAGGGGTATCACACTCCTTGCAAATGTCAAAAATGTTTTGTTTTGTGTTACCTGATTGTTGGAGGGGTTGCAATAAACTTGGTACATTTATGTTGGAAATGTAAATTGATGCAAGGTTTTTGGAATTTAATTTTGACAGAAATGATTAATATTACTAACAAAACTATTGTTGTCCAAAAGTAACATTACTGAATATTTTTGATGATACTGATGTAGATACATTGTCAAAAGAATTGGTCTTATATGTTGTTGGCGGCTCGAGTAATAATTGCAACTCAACGAAAAACAGTCCAAAACCTTACACTGGATTCTGTTATCACTCATTCTGGAATGTGGCTATAATGGAGGAAATTATGCATCATTTGAGATTTCAGCAGGGAATAGAACCTCTTTTAATATGATTTTGCCTTCTATACAGTAAAAACATGGTTTTCAAGATGACCCTCGTCACAAACCTGGCAAATCTGGAACTAGATTGATAACACTAATAGTTTTCACTTAGACTCTGTTATCTTAACCCAGAATGTGCAACTGTCCTCATTCTACATATCTATTATATAGTTTTGTTCTCCATGTTTTAATTTTCACATGTTGTTACAATTGTTCTGTCTGTTTTATATACATATAATACAAAGTTTTTTTTAAAACAATTTTTTTACCAAAAAAAGAGAGAAAGCCTGAGGGCCATGGCCAAGCCCATTAAGGAGGAGGGGGCAGGAAAGGGGTTTAGGGGGCCCATATGCAGTGTTCGAAACACCCATTGTTCTAGGCACATTTTGCAACAGGGAATTTCGTTAGCGTGAGCAGTTTCTGAGCTCTGGGCGCAGTACTGTGCCTGAGATTTCAGATTAAAACTGCAGAGTGGAAGGAAAGGAGGACATTTTTCTGCCTCCCCACTTCCAGCTACTATCTGAAGGACTGGAGAGGACACCCTGTGAGGGGGGTGGGCAGGGGAAGGACCAGACCATGCAAAACATGAACACAATATTTTAGCTGCAGTTCATTCATTTTCAGCTTTGAATTCTTGTTATAAATAAAAAAATGTGCCTAGACATTCCGTTGTTGCGCCCATAACCAAGCTTTAAGGTGCCATTTAGCTCCTAGCCTTCATGTCTGAGTTTCTAACACTGCCCTTGTGCACATGTTGACAGCCATCACCAAGATCATCTCCCCTTGAAACCTCAGAGTGATGGGCCAACCATAGAGCCTGCTTTTAAAAGAAATGACTGCCATACGTATTTAAGCTCACCCCACTATCTCTCCCAAACTCACCTGCCGTAGCAATAGGGAATTGGTTTGGTTTTCTCTGCCTCAGTCTTATGGAGCAGCGGAGTGAAAATTCGCCAGGCCTCACGCAGCTCATCACTGTGGGAGGAGGAAAGTGCTGTGTTGGGTTACTGAACTCTGAAGAAGTTATCTACCTTAAACTGCAGTAGTAGTTCAAATATTTTTCAGTCATCATGTCTTGTGCCAGAGGTGGGAAACCTGGTCCAGGGGCCTCATTAGATTTGGCAGGGGTCCTCATTTGGCACATGAGGTCCTCTTACTCAAACCATTTTCACTTGTCCCACATATATAATGTCAGCTTTGAGGCAGATAAAGGCGTAGCTGCAAACAGAGCTCAAAGTGGACTCCTGCTGATTCCTTAGCAAGTCGTGCCTGCAGACAGGAAGTTCCACTTTGCCTGCTTGCAAATGGACAACACAGGGGAAATGCCCATTTGCACCTGTGGATCGAATGCAAACCGTGCCCGCCAGCAGACAAAGCAGGGCTCACCTGGATCCCCCCAATATTTTATTCAAGTTGGTACCCCTGGGTGCCAGCATGTACCTGCGCACAAAATGCATCTGACTCCCACAGAAAACATCCAAGATGAGGCGCTCATAAGCATCTGGGAGCTTCACATCCTGGAGAAAGGAGACAGGAGCAAGAGGTTGAATGTGCTGTGTACCACGATGTACCTCCATTTTTTGAGAGGGTGCCTTCTATTCCTTGTAACTGTCACTGGAAGGAAAGAATTTGAGAAGCAGGCAGGACACCTCCTGAGCAGAACACTGCAATGCTAAGAAGCCTGGGAATCTAAAGCGCTGATCCCATATGTCTGTCTTCAACATAGTGGCTGCCACACAAAGCAATACACTTGCATGTCTGAAAATGTGCCAGCAACAGTCTCACTTTCCAGAAGGCGGAGATGGTGGGTGACAACCGCACCCCTCAAGCCTCCAGACCCTTGTGGTCCCTGACAAGCTGAGCACTTCTACCCCTCCACCGCCACTACTGCTCATCTCCTCCTGCTACCAATCCACACTCTGTCATGCTTCTGCTCAAAAGAAAGAAACAAAAATTCCGCAAGGTCTCCAATAGGTCTGCCATGCACCTTTTTAACAACTGTGGGAAGGAAGCCTCTTTTACAAAATTGTTATTACTCAAGCACAGAATTTGGGAGTTTCCTTAGCCTATAAAGAGAGAAACTCTTGGTAATGGTACCTTGTAGCGGTTGCCATAGGTGAGGTCCAGCTCAGATTCTTCTGGGTTGAAGAACATGCCCGGCTTCTTGGTCATCATCTTGGTATAGACGGCCTCATTGGGCTGAACACGAATCACCAGTTCATTGCGCTTGCACTGGCGCTGGAAGATGTCGCCCGGCACCTCCCGGAATTGCAGTCGCACCTCAGCCTTGCGCTCATTCAGTGCCTTGCCACAGCGCAAGACAAATGGTACTCCTGGGAGAAACAGGTTCAAGAGGGAAAGAGACAGAGACAAGTTGGGACTCTGATCCCTGTTCTCTCCCCCACCAGTAGGCCTGGCACCCCAAATCAAGGATGTCCAGGCGTTGGTCTTTTACCCCTCCCTCTTTCCCTCCCTCCTACTGTACCTACCATCCCACCGTTCGTTGTCCACGTAGAGCACAGCGGCAGCAAAGGTAGGGGTGGTGGAGCCAGCTGGGACTGTGGGGTCATCCAGGTAGCCCTTCTGAGCCTCCCCTTTGCCAGAGGGATCTCCCACATACTGACCAAGCACCACATTCTCAGGCTTCACCTCTGAGATACACTTTAAAACCTTCACCTGGCAGAAAGACATGAACACCGTCTGAGATCCTCACGAACTACCAAAAGTGATCTGAAAAGGGTGCAGGGTGTGTGTGTGACTGTGGGGGCTCAAAGCTAAGAACTCAGTATTAACATAAACCACTTATTTCTTGGCAATTTCAAGATTACAAGTTTCAGAATTAATCTCCTACGTGGAAATGGCAGCTGTTAATGTGCCACAGACATTTCTCCGGTGGGCACTGGAGAAAGTTTATAGTAGGTGTCAAAAGAGAAGTTTATAGTAGGTGTCAAAAGAGAAGTTTATAGTAGGTGTCAAAAACAGCACAACCAAAAGGCCTGCCTAATGTTAATTCTGAAGAAAGTGGACCTTCCCAAGACAAGCAGGCAATTCATTTCCAGTTGGAAGCGAAGGAAGACAGACACAGAAATAACAACTTGCTCAAGGACATTCAGATCAGAAGTGCTGGGTCCAAATTTTAGTTCCCATCCGATACTCAGTCCTAGACATGCTCCTACCTTCTCATCACGCACATCATTGGAGTTGGTAGAGGTTGGTTTCTCCATGGCAACCAGGCAAAGCATCTGGAGCAAATGATTCTGCATTACATCCCTGCAGAGGTGGCAGAAGGAATCAGTATTAGCTACAGGAACAGTACTGAAATCACCAGTCATGCCCCTCTCTCAATCATCACCATCCCTATGCGCTTCCTGCTTCTGTTTCTGGTGGCCTGATGCAGCCTAACTGCGAGGTTTCCTTGTATATCTGCACACAAGCAGCGTCTTGAAAGCAAATGGGGTGACTGGAACTGGGGCCCTGACAGGCATGAGGATCAGCAGAAAAACCCATGTGGCTGTCCCCTGAAGCAGGGCAGTCTGTGCACAATAAATTTGACAGGAGCACAAAAATCATAGAAAGCTGGATTAGGTGGAGAATTTCAAAGCCAAACTATGTTTTATCTGGGCAGATATGGGGTTTCTGCTTCATCTGTCATCTGAGTGAATTACAACTCTGTGGAATTTTAATGCCACATCTGCTGATCACTGTAGTGGTTTGCACACCTCAAACACACCAAGTAAATGATTCCCTCACCCTGTCCCCCCCACTCTCTCACCGGATAATACCAAACTCATCAAAGTAGCCACCCCGTCCCTCAGTGCCAAATGGCTCTTTGAAGGTCAGAATGACACAGGCAATGTTGTCACGGTTCCAGATGGGGCTGAAGATCCGGTTTCCAAATCTGCAAATGAAGGGGGAAATGACCTGAGACTCAGGCTGAGGCTGCAGGGCAGAGATGCCCCAGCTGAGCAGCAGAACAGAAGGGCTCCACCAAACACTACTCCAATGGAGAGCACCCTGCCCCTAATCCACTTGAGAAGGTGCTTTATGGGCACAAATTTGAAGAGACTTTTGAAGCACATGAAGGCATGTGCCTGAAGGCATTTGTCAGAGGACTGAACAAAAAGTGCTTGCTTGAGCCCAGGCAGTTGCTGCCGAGGTCCCATGTATACCCACTACCACAGCCTTTGAATGCTGTCCCCCAAACTCCTTGTTTTACCTGAGCACCATCAGGTTTTGCACCATCTCCTTGCCCAGGTAGTGGTCAATGCGGTAGATCTGGTCTTCACTGAAAAGTGCGGAGATGTGATTCGACAACTTGTCAGAGCTTTCCAAGTCCTTGCCAAAAGGCTTCTCCACAATGACACGGTTCCAGCCCCTGGAGAATTGGGAAGCAGTTTTAAATGTGGGGTGTTACAAGCTGGTGTGGGGGTGTGAATCTAAGTGAGTCCTAGAGCCCTCTCCTCATACTGCACATGCACATACACCCCCTCCTGAAAAGATACGTGAATCAAGCAGATTTTCATAGGTGTGAATTATGTTTCTTTGCAATATGCATTCCATTTTTACAGGCCTTCATGAGGTTCAAGGTGTTTTGCAGAGCTCTGAAATCCTACACCAGGATAACCACAAGTCTTGCCCAGCTCTTCTCCAGTTTCCAAGGTCACCAGTCACAGCTGATGCATTTTCAGCCATACATTTTCAATACATTTCCCCCCACCAGATTATTTCCTCCTGCCAAATGTTTTCATTAGTTTTCAATACAGCAAAATACAGATTCAACCAACATAACTTGTTTAACCAATGGGTAAGGAATGCGCATTTTACAGTACTCCTCCAGTTTATTTAAAAATAAACATTAAAAGCACAGAATCTCCAGATATCACAGCCCATTTCAGTGATGGGTTCAACAGTCCTGCCTTTAGCAGTTCTCCACAGCAGGCCTTCCACCACCAATTCTCAAACTGCCACTTTGAGATGTTTTACAAATTGGTTTTGAGGCACATGCATATCAGCTCCCAGGAGTGGCTTCCTTGTGTGAGCAGTGCACAGAAGCCTACTTCTGGGAAGTATACTGGCCAGTGCTATAAGCTGGGATTTCTGCAGCTCCAAGACATGCCCCTCTGTTTCTTTCCAGAGTGCACTTCTTCCATGTTACACAAGCTGCTCAATGCATGTGAGGGATCTGCATTCACATGGATCAGGTATAAATCAGCTCTGAGCTGCCCTCCATAAGAGAATGAACCACCTGCTCAAGAATGAACTGGTTTAGGGGTTCCAGCTTCAGCTCCAGGGAAGATGACAAATTAACCTGATTGCGCTGACCTCCTTCCTCCCCATTTTAGCAACTTGAAGCCATCCATGAGTAATTAATTACTCCAATAATTAAAAGCATAAGAGCAAAAGAAAACTGCTGATAAGCTACTACTTTGAAGTGAAAGACAGAGCTATAAATCTACCTACAGAGGAAGAGAAACAAGCTTCTAGAATGGCTTCAAAGTCATCTTACTCCTCAAAAGAAGACTGTGAATCTCAATAGGGAATTTTAAAGCAATTAATTATATTTAGAACTCTTGTTATAGATACAGTGTAGAAGGCAGTGAGAACGGATATAGGGCTAATCTTCTAATTAGCTATAAGTCAAGTTTTATGATTGATTATTGCTGTATTAAAAAACTTAACAAAGATATTACATGCATGGAATAATAAAGAAATGAGATAGATGTTTTGTTGAAATATGACATCCTTTTATAAAATACTTTACTGATAACCCTGAAGCATGGCAACTACTGAAATCACAGACTGGACTTTGACAAACTGATCCATCCTGGAGGGGAGAGGAGTGAGACGGGATTTTGCTTTGTAGCCATTTCTCTTCTCCTGTAATTCTTATATAATGGAAATAAATAAAACTATTTTTATTTGTGTTTTTTTAAAAGAAGAAGAATGACCTGGTTCAAAACAAAGGACAGCCTGGAAGTTCTGGCTCTTGCTCAAGAGAGTAAGCGAAGCACCTCAAGAGAAGAAAGAGTCATAGAAGCCAATGGCATCCTTTGGGCAGCGATGCCAATGAATCAGAGGCCGGGGACCAGGACGCTCTGCACTACACTGAATGAAGGGCTGAGGATGGCAGGCTTGCATGTTATCTCCTGCCCTGGATGTACATACTGAGGCCAGGAACGGCTCACACCTTCCATGACAGCAACTCTTGCCTCGTCTTCATCGAAGCTGGACTGACATTTAGGGCTATTTTTACATGCATCACGTGATGGCAAACTTGGAGCTTGCCACTGACTGTGTGCTCAAGAGGGAACAAGCCACAGCCAGTTGCTGTTTCCTGGGGACTACCTGTGCTAGTAAACCAGTGGCAGAGGTAGCAGATTCCGGAAGCACTCTCTTCATCCCACTGCCACCATCTGTGCCATGGAGAAAGATCACTGCTGTGCTCACTCCTTGCTCTTTTAATTACAGTGGTACCTCGGGTTACATGCGCTTCAGGTTACAGACTCCACTAACCCAGAAATAGTACCTCGGGTTAAGAACTTTGCTTCAGGGTGAGAACAGAAATCGCGCGGCAGCAGGAGGAGGCCCCATTAGCTAAAGTGGTGCTTCAGGTTAAGAACAGTTTCAGGTTAAGAACGGACCTCCGGAACGAATTAAGTATGTAACCAGAGGTACCACTATCTGTTCTTGCTATTAGTGTATGTGAGTTTATGCATGCAAAGAAAACGGACAAGAAAGGGTTAATTTAGGTGTGTTTGTCCTGCACCTTCAGCTGCTCCTGAGTGAGTGAGCAAACTTGTGTTAGTGAGTCAGAGAGTGACCAAGCAGAAAATGAAGTAAAAATACCCTTGTGTTTCTAGAAAGTTAGCCCCCACCCTTTGGCTAGAACCTAACGTGCTGGACTGCTGCAGGGAGCAAGTGTTGCTGGAAAGACCTTTTTTTACTTTTGCCATAGGCTGTCTGTTGGGAATTAACAGCATAGTAGGATGACTATGCGCTGCAACTGTATGTAACTGCTAAGCTGAGGAACTGCATTATACCTGTCCATTAAAGAACTGACCCTACTCAAATTGTCCAACGTTTTTCTTTGACACCTCCATTCTGGGTTTTCCATTTGCATAATCTGGTGGCATGTCATTGGGTACTCTGCACATGACCCAACACTTGCTCTCCCGACCTGCCCATCTGCCACCCCATATAACTGGATCAGGAGAGCCAGCAGAAGCCTTTTTCCACATGACTGGAAGGGGCCCCCTGCAGCTCCTCCAGACGGCCACCAAGGGAGGGAGAACTCCAGCCAGACACGGCCTCCTCTGCCTGAGCAAACTTGCCCCAGTGCCCTCCTGCTAGCCCTGCCCCCACCCTGATTCCCTGCCAGGCCCCAAGTCTTACACAGTGCTCATGCAGCTCTCCCGGATGTTGCCAGTGACGTCTGCATAGACACTTGGCGGAAGGGCCAGGTAGAAGAGGCGGTTTGCCTTCTGGCCATTGTGAAGGCTATTCAGGTGAGCATTCAGACCTTGGAAAGAGGCCCGGTCGTCATACTTTCCTGAGACATAGGAGTTGCGGGCAAAGAAGTCGTTTAATTTCTGTTCTTCTTCAGGGGTGGCCTGGAATGATATACAGATCTGTTATGCTGCAAGGAGGAGGGCTGCCTGTACACCCCCAATCTTTACATCCTAAGAATGTTTCAAACTGCCCAAGACAGGAGCCGTTTCCCACCAGCCAGCCAGGCAGAAGAGATCAGCTTATTAGCAATCACTCCTAGCGGCAAATGCAACAAACTTAAGCATGTGAACAAGTCCTGTGGGCTGAGGAGGCAGCAGGTGAGGAGGAAAGTCTCACCTTGAGGTGTGGCTGGCTCTGTTTGCGGATGTCAGCAACAGTGAGTTGGGACCGGGCATAACCCACCACGTAAGTGTCATCAGGAAGCAGCCCATCGCGGTACAGCCACCTGCATGGGAAATCCGAACAGTCCCAATTCAAATGGGCAGCCACATGGCAGAAGGAAGGTAAAGCCTCAGGGGCAGTTAACTTACCAGACGGTTGGATAGATCTTCTTCTTGGCTAGATCACCCTGCAATGATGAAACAGGGGGGGGGGGGAGTCATCATTATCACAGAAAGCATAAGATAAAGAATGTGTGCTGAGGCAAAGGCCGAGGGGTGGCATGTATGGGGCTGGAACTCAAGTGACTCAGAACTGAAAAGTCCCTGTTTAAATCCCTGCTTCCAAAGAGCCAGCCTGCTCTTTTGAGCTGGGCTGAGACAGGGCTCCACAGAGAGAGAGAGAGAGAGAGGAACAGCCTTCCTTCCAAATCCCCATGCACATGACAACTGGTCTAACTGAAGTATATGGTCATGTAAACACACTGATAATCATCACCAATTAATTCCTGCTGGTCTATCTGTGGTCATCAGTCAATAACTGAGGAAAGAAGAGTTAACCAGCCGTAAGATGCAGGTTCTTCCTGCCTTTCCTAAATCACAGGAAGGAGACGACTCCAGTCTTGCACTGCAGTGAGCGCAGGATGCACTGCACCACCACACTGCAATCTCCCATAGTTCCCTGCTCCCAAAGCACTGGCACTGGGGTTGGTAAGGGGAAGGACAAAAGGCAGCCCATCTCTGCCCTCGTATCTTTTCTGAAGACCTGACCATACTTTATAGAACCAGATTTGGAGGACATTCAGGAAGTATAGGAGGTTTGCACCAAAAGCTACAGCTTGGCCTTCCACTGCCAAACCCCTCCCTGACACGGCTGCTCACTCCTTCCTCCAGCCTGAGCTCCTCCCTGTGCCTGGCAGTGCCACGCTGCATGAAGCACCCCTGGCAGTCGCCTTTGTCCTTCCATCACATGGCAGGCAGCAAGCTTTGTTACCATTGGCAGAAAGCCCGGCTGCAAACCTGCCTAGTCATGCAGCATTAGCCCAACGGGTGCCCACGCCTGTGGGCTTTTGGTCCAGCCCCTCATGTTTGAGTCAGCAGCCGATCAGCTATCTGGTTGCTAAGCAGCAGAACACCCTGTGTGCCACCTCAAAGACTAACACCTTTAGGCAGGGCAAGTCCTTCAAAAGAGGCCCCATGGACACAGTACACATGTTCCACAGAGCCTCTTTCAAAAGACTCACCCTGTACATCCAGTCAGGTCAGACGTGTCCAATGAAGGGAATTGTAGTCCACCAAAGGCTACGCCAGAGTAAATCTGTCAGTCTTTAAGGGGCCACAAGAGAAATTTGGTTTTTTTTTTCTGCTAGCAGAGACTAACACTTGCTCACATTCATCCACTATGAATCTTGCACCTCCTCCCCTCCCTCTTTTGCTAGGAGGAGGCGGCAATTCTGTTTTCCAGGTCAGAAAATAGTGAAAAGTTCTGTGACATATCCCAGCAACCCCCCCCCCCAAAAAAAAACAACACAAAATCCCCTGGAACAATCCAAAATGCAACTCAGATTACTAGGATCATAATGTTTCCGGGAAAGAGAAAGGCATAAAACCTGGTGTTGAGCGTAAGAGGCTATGCCCTGCACGTGGTCCAAGGAGGAAACATCTGGCTCCTCCTCCAATCTGCCCAGGAGGTTCTCTGAGCCACTGTTGAGGCTGTGAAGATTTACAGCATTCTTGGTGGTGGCCTTTAAAGATCAAATTTTAAAAACTGGGTGGTATACAACTAAGTTTTACTCAGAGTTGATCTATTAAAATTAATGACCCTAACATAGTCAAATTTATTACTTTCAATGGGCCTACTCTGAGTAAAACTTACCTGACTTCACTCTTTCTACTCAGGAAGGCTTTTGTCCTGCAAGATGGTTCGAATTTCTGCTGCTGTACTGTTTGATTTTGCTGGTAGCTAACATAAATGCTGGGACGAGGGTGGCGCTGTGGGTTAAACCACAGAGCTTAGGACCTGCCGATCAGAAGGTTGGCAGTTCGAATCCCAGCGACGGGGTGAGCTCCCATTGCTTGGTCCCTGCTCCTGCCAACCTAGCAGTTCGAAAGCACCTCAAAGTGCAGGTAGATAAATAGGTACCGCTCCAGTGGGAAGGTAAACAGCGTTTCCGTGCGCTGCTCTGGTTCACCAGAAGTGGCTTACTCCTGCTGGCCACATGACCTGGAAGCTGTACACCGGCTCCCTCGGCCAATAAAGCGAGATGAGCGCCGCAACCCCAAAGTCGGCCATGACTGGACCTAATGGTCAGGGGTCCTTTTACCTTTAACATAAATGCCAAGCATTTTTTTTTAAAAAAACCTGCTAATGTTTTATTAATGCTTTTATTGATTTTCTTTTTATGTGAAACAAAGGTTGTTTTCTGCTGCTCCAGAGAAGCGGACATGGTTCCAAACTACAAGAAAAAAGATTCCACCTAAACATTAGGAAGAACTTCCTGACAGTAAGAGCTGTCTGACAGTGGAATTTGCTGCCAAGGAGTGTGGTGGAGTCTCCTTCTTTGGAGGTCTTTAAGCAGAGGCTTGACAACCATATGTCAGGAGTGCTCTGATGGTGTTTCCTGCTTGGCAGGGGGTTGGACTCGATGGCCCTTGTGGTCTCTTCCAACTCTATGATACTATGATTCTATGAAATGCTTTGAGAGATTTGTATTAGCCTGATAAGCATTAGGAATAAATATATAACTAATAAAAACAATTAAATAGGTCTGTTGCCCATTATGTGCCTTCCTAAGAGATTTTCAAGAGTTCTCTAGAGATTGATTTTTATAAATCCAGGTGCCTTCTGACCCAGAAACTCCCCTCCTAAACCCAGGTGTCCTTATTCAGAGGTGAGGGGAATGCTGAAATGTTGTTTCAACAAGTTGCATGGCAGGGCAGCCGCACCCCCAAACTCTTTTTGCTCTATTGTGTGCACAACGTTTTAATCTCTCACTGTACAGGAGTGCAAGCCCGCCCTAATCTTTCAGCAGGAGGCCTATGGCTTTCTTCTGCCCTGAGAAGAGATTTGCCTGTTGCAAAACACAAAACCTTTGTGAGGAGCCCTGGGGCGGCTCCCTGGACATGCTGGGCATGTCAGCAAAGGTCTGGGCGCCCAGCCCTGCCTCCAGGCATCATACCAGCATTCCTGGCTCCTCTGTTCTTCAGCTCAATAAGCACGAGCAGAAGTATGTGAGAAAAGAAAGGTTCCTCAATGAAATTGCCAGGTGGCACAGAATAAGGCACATCTCTGCCCAACCCAAAAGGTTTTCCAGTCCCAGAGGCGGGGTAAGCATCCTTTGTGTCCCCCAGTCCTCATTTAACATTTTAATGCATTTATTTTCAAGTATTTCTATATACTGCTTTTCATCAGAAAAGATTGCAAAGCAGCTTACAAAGTTCTGGCTGTAGAAAGCTCTGCGGCACTGGGCAACGTCTGCCATACCACCAGGTTTAGAATAAAGAAATGGATGACCTTGTGCCCGCTTGCTTACTTAGTCCGAGGGCACCTCAGCTCCTGGCAACCAGCACCCCCTGGCCAACCCCAGAGGCACCATTTGCCTGAAGAACTTGTAGCCAGGGCTGCTGCAACAAAGAGACGCGGTCTTCAAAATTCACCATTCACTAGGCACGTTCCACACCTGCTCAGACGTGAGCAAACCAAGATTTCTGACTGCTTGCTTTGTACCTGAGCTAGTCTGTGAGAAGTGGAGAAACTTCTCTCAGTTTTCCTGGCCTGAGCCCTGCAGAGCTTGCATCAGAAAGACTGGCTGGGCTGCTTGGGCATTGGGTGACAAGCAGAGGAGGTGGATGTGAAACTCTGAGGGAGCCACCTCCCCGCCCACCCACCAGAGTTGCCTGGTGGGAGCAAAGAGGAGCTGTGTGCTTATGATTATTAGGGCAGGCAAAAGGGAACCCGTGATGGCAAAGGGAACCGCTGTGGCTCCCCACAGTGGTGGAGGGTGCGCTGTGGTTCTCCACAGCAGCAGAGGGCTTTGCCATGCCTCCCTGCAGCGGCAGAGGGTGTGCCACGCTTCCCCGCAGCAGCCAGACTAATTGCATATTAGTTTGTGCTTTTTGGAAAAAAAGAAAGCGCTGCTGCATTAGAGATGGCAATTGGCCATTCTTTTTTTGAGCCTGTAACCCAGGTTCCAGGAGTATTTTGGCTCCTAGTTTTTATACCTCAGTTTGTAACCCTGTGGACATGAGAGGGCATCAGAGGTGGGAGGGCCAGAGGCCGGTGCTGCCACCATTCAAGTCTCCCCTGGGTGCCATGGTGCACTGGTTGGAAACCACTTAAGTAGGTTAGCAGTGCTTAGCAGTAACAGATTGCCCCATCAATAGTACAATACAGACTCCTCTCCCCCCTCCCCCGCCCTGGATCCCCAAACATCTATCCCCAGACCTTTCTTGAGCCACAAGGCATTCCAGATTCACATGGCTTCTTTTCGTTTTGGCCACAAAGTACAATGCCCCACCGCTGCTGCTGCTGCTGCTGCTACAAGTGCCAGTGACCTACAGAAGCCCTCGCTTTCCCTGCATCCACCCAGGGCTAGAAGCTCCTTATCTAATGCAAACACTACTAAGTCAACTACCTGCTGTGACCTGGGCCAAAAAGGTGTGAAACATCCAGGACACATGAGGTTTGCAACTGGATGGAGTGTGGGCACACAACTTTCTTTCTATGTGTACTTGTTGCCTACACAGGTCAGGTGATCTTTTTATTGCCTTTGCTAAGAACCTCCTGAGCTGGTGCCAGGAGCTTAGCCTGCAAGTCTTCCTGCCTCTCCCTTTTAAGCTAGCTACTAGGGCTGCAAGCTCTAATCAGCTTAATTTCTACTTAAGAGGTGGAGCCGATTCTAATGTGCAGCTCTGCAAATTGAATGCACACTTGCTTATTTCATTATTTATTTGCTATCTGGTTCTCATTTCTTACCAGTGTTGAGAATACAGTGGTACCTCGGGTTAAGAACTTAATTCGTTCTGCTGCTGCCATGCTGACGGAGCACAATTTCTGTTCTCATCCTGAAGCAAAGTTCTTAACCCGAGGTACTATTTCTGGGTTAGCGGAGTCTGTAACCTGAAGCGTATGTAACCCGAGGTACCACTGTACCCTGATATTCTGCCATCAGCTTTGGCTGGTGGCCCAGATGCATACCTTTCTGGACAGGGATAGCCTGGGTTCTGTTGTCTATGCTCTGGTAAACTCTAGGTTAGATTACTGCAATTTGTTATACATGGGGCTGCCTCAGAAGACAGTTCGGAAACTTCTGCTGGTGCGGAATTAAGTGTCCAGTTTGCTCACTGGGGCAAGGCAGTTCAAGCATATCACACCAATCCTGGCCCAAATGCACTGGCTGCCCATTAGTTTCTGGGCCTATTTCAAAGTGCTGCTTTTGACCTTTAAAAGCCCTTCAACAGCTCAGGACCACAATACCTCAAGAACTGCCTCTCCCCCTATGAACTGACCCAGACCCAGCAATCGTCAATTGAGGCCCTTCTCTGTGTGGCTCCTCCATGAAAAGTCTGGAGGGTGGCAACATGAGAACAGGCCTTTTCTGCGGTGGCTCCCCACTTGTGGGGTGCTCTCCCTAAGGAGGCCCACCTGGCGCCTTTGTCACATATCTTTAGGCACAAGGCGAAAACATTCCTCTTCTCCCAGACCTGTGGCTAATCTATGGCCTCTTAAATGTTTTTTGGGGGAGGGGGATTATTGGCTTTTTGTTTAGTTATTATGTAGTGTGTTCTGTATTTTATGTTGTAAACAGTCCTGTGATTGCCTCATGAAGGGCAGTATAAAAATTAAATAAAGAAATAATACAAGAAATCAACAGAGAAGGATTTCTCCCTCTAACAATGTGTCTTAGTTTTGGATGATTAGATTGTAGGTGCCTGTCTCATACAGCGATATTTCTTAACAGACAGTTATGTTATGCTTTAGGTAATATGCAAATTTAATTATTATTTAATTGACTAAACAAAGAGACACTTGATCAACTAAAATTTTGTTAAAGGTGCTAACAGGCTTAGTGGTTACAAGTTACAGACATCAAATCTGCAATTCTCATCTAATTCTGTTTCCAGGCCTCAGCTTTCTCACCTGAAGCACTTATAAAATCTTGTTCACCATTCTTTCCCTGTCCTTAACCTTAAAAGCAAAGGGCAGCTACCGTTTGACCCCCCCCCCCCGTGTTGCCGGACTGCAATACTCATTTCTTTGGCTTCCAGCGGTGCTGACAGAGACTAGTGGGAGTTGGGGACCCAGAGCTAGAAGCTCCAGGTGAGTCACCTCTGCTTTAAAGTCTAGAGAGGGAAAGAATAAGCGCTAATCTTGGTGAGTATTTAGACAAGCTACTTACTGTAGAGGTTGTGTATGGTGTGGAACCCTCACTTTTGTGCCACAAAGCCTGATCCTGTCACAGGGATTTAGAACTGGCTTGGTATTCCAACCAACACAGAGTATATACACCAATACACTTTGGCTGCAATCCTAACTACACTTTCCACAGAGCAACCCCCATTTAATTCAACAGGTTTTGCTTTTGAATAGACACAGGAAGTGTAAGCTACCAGAACACAGCAACTCCAGTGAGGAAAGGTAGTAACAAGCAATACTTCCTTGTACATTTTATTCTTCCCTGCAGTTCAGGGCTTCTGCTCTGCATTGGCAGGTCCAGTTCAAGCCCTGGCATCTCCAGGCAAGGCTGGCAGAGGCCCCCACCTTCAACCCTGCAGAGTTGCTGCGAGTTAGTGTAGAGATAGACAAGGATGAGTCAGAAGGAACCAATGATGTGATTCAGTACAGGGCAGCCTCCTATTTGCCCGGTAATGTCCCTCGTTTAATTGCATGGGCACTGCCTTGCACAATGGCCTCAAAGATCTCAGTCATTCACAGTTCTTCTTGAGGTGATATATACCTAAAGTACACCACTTCACGAGGCAAGGTGAAGCAGCAACCCTGCGGGTGCCCCCACCCACGCCCCCTGCCACCTCCGCTACTGCCATTGGTGCTGAGTTCCAGTGAGATCCTATGAGATCACTGTTATCTTTCATTTCTACAGCACTTTGTGTTTTTAAGGGGGGGGGATATCCAAGTGGTTTACAACCTCCATTAAAGCATCAAATAAAACAATCCAGAATAAAACATCACTGAAGAAAGTCTGGAACACCTTAAAAGCACCACAATTAACGGAAAACTAAAATATTATTGTAAGATTTCAAAACAAAACATTACTAAAGGAAGTCAAATACGAAGTGCACATTTAAAACAGCATAATTATCAAGAGAATAAAATAGTATAATAAGCATAGAACATATCTGCTGCTGTCGCTGCCCATCTTGTCAGCTGTGGAAGCTCAGGCTGGATGTCCTGGGTCTGCTCTAAGAGGCAGCCAAGATGGTCTCTGGCCTCTTCAGAAGCCTCCGCTTTTGTGGCGAAGTCAGTCTGGGCCACATGGGAAAAGGCCTGCAAGGCAGAGGGCAGGTCTTCCCAGACTCACAGCCAAGGCGGTCTGGCTGAAATCTCACAAGCCCTTGTCAGAACCCATGGTCATCACCACTGCGCAACCGAGATAAGGCATGCTGCAGCAGGAGGAGCATGGTGGGCAGCACATCCCGCTTTGACTCAAGTAGCGCTTCAGATGGCAGAACACCAGGAAGAACTGAGCTCCACAAACCTGCATTTAGAAAACGATGTCATAGTCTTGTCTTCTCCCGGAAGCACTAATTTTCTCTACGTAGGGACTGTATGTGAGCACGTGTGTACAGTTTTTGTAGTATATGCACCCCTCTCAACCAGCTATATGTTTACTACCTCACTGGGAACTAAGGCAAAATCTTTGCTATGAATGGCAGCAGCAGGACAAGAGCCCTTAAAAACATGACGTGCTTTATCACACTGTCATTTTCTGTGACTAAGATTCTGAGCGGCAGTTGCTGTTTAGATCATAGAATCATAGAGTTGGAAGAGATCACAAGGGCCATCGAGTCCAACCCCCTGCCAAGCAGGAAACACCATCAGAGCACTCCTGACATATGGTTGTCAAGCCTCTGCTTAAAGACCTCCAAAGAGGGAGACTCCACCACACTCCTTGGCAGCAAATTCCACTGTCAAACAGCTCTTACCGTCGGGAAGTTCTTCCTAATGTTTAGGTGGAATCTTCTTTCTTGTAGTTTGGATCCATTGCTCCGTGTCCGCTTCTCTGGAGCAGCAGAAAACAACCTTTCTCCCTCCTCTATGTGACATCCTTTTATATATTTGAACATGGCTATCATATCACCCCTTAACCTCCTCTTCTCCAGGCTAAACATGCCCAGCTCCCTTAGCCGTTCTTCATAAGGCATCGTTCCCAGGCCTTTGACCATTTTGGTTGCCCTCCTCTGGACACGTTCCAGTTTGTCAGTGTCCTTCTTGAACTGTGGTGCCCAGAACTGGACACAGTACTCCAGGTGAGGTCTGACCAGAGCAGAATACAGTGGCACTATTACTTCCCTTGATCTAGATGCTATACTCCTATTGATGCAGCCCAGAATTGCATTGGCTTTTTTAGCTGCCGCGTCACACTGTTGGCTCATGTCAAGTTTGTGGTCAACCAAGACTCCTAGATCCTTTTCACATGTACTGCTCTCAAGCCAGGTGTCCCCCATCTTGTATTTGTGCCTCTCATTTTTTTTGCCCAAGTGCAATACTTTACATTTCTCCCTGTTAAAATTCATCTTGTTTGTTTTGGCCCAGTTCTCTAATCTGTCAAGGTCGTTTTGAAGTGTGATCCTGCCCTCTGGGGTGTTAGCCACCCCTCCCAGTTTGGTGTCATCTGCAAATTTGATCAGGATGCCCTTGAGTCCATCATCCAAGTTGTTGATAAAGATGTTGAATAAGACTGGGCCCAAGACAGAACCCTGTGGCACCCCACTAGTCACTCTTCTCCAGGATGAAGAGGAACCATTGATGAGCACCCTTTGGGTTTGGTCAGTCAGCCAGTTACAAATCCACTGAGTGGTAGCATAGATGCAATTCTAATCTCCCAATCCTGCTAGTCTTTACAAATTAGTAGTGACCAAAAGGCAAGGCCTCATTTTTCCAAAACACCTGTTGTTTGTTGGCGATCATTCCTTTGAATCAGCTAACTAGTTGCCCGCAATAGCCTTAACACCACTGAGGGAAAGCTGGCATCTGGAACTACCCTAACTAACACTCAGGTGCATCCAGATGGTTCAGTCTTGGGGAGTAAGTGTGCCAAATATGTGCTTTCAGACCAAACACCGGCTTGCTGCTCAGCCACATGCCTGACAGGAACAGGCTAGACTGGCCACGTTGTGTCTACGATCCACAAGGCTAACAACAGAGGTGTCCTGGTAGAAACCGTTTCTGTTTTTCCCAAGAACGCTGTCTGTCCTTTCAATTATATATTATGGCTCCAAACTGGTAGCGTTTTCATTCACTGAGAATAAGCAACCAAGGAAGACTGGTACCTCCCCACCTACCAGAAGGCTCACTTCCCTCTTTTACCTACGGAGAGCACCACACCTTGTTCCCCAGTGACTCAGCAAAAGCTGGAGCTTCTCTTTTTGCTAACGTTGTGCTCCCTACGCCTTGAGCACTCAGAAGGCTCCTTCTCTCTCCTGTGTGATGAACTGCAACTGTGCAGAAGGCAGCCCAAGTGGTCTTAGGCCAACCCACTCCAGAATGGAAAACAGGAAAGAGACACAAAGAACAGAGATCCAAGAAAAAAGCAGAAGGAAATCATTTTGGCAGCACCATGCAATTCACCAAAGTACAGGCATGATTTGCATTTATGGCAGAAGGCTCCAAAATGCCATGAATGTGCCTGAGGCCAGAAAAAGCACAGGCACCTTTATTTTAAACAGAGGAAGAAATATAAAAGAGATACAGTCATACCTCGGGTTAAAGTAGCTTCAGGTTGAGCGTTTTCAGGTTGTGTTCCGCGGCGACCCAGAAGTAATGGAACGGGTTACTTCCGGGTTTCGCCGCTTGTGCATGTGCAGACGCTCAAAACGACGTCACGCGCATGCGCAGATGTGGGTTGCATTCTGCTCAGGATGCTAACAGGGCTCCGGAACGGATCCCATTCGCATCCAGAGGTACCACAGAGGTATTGCCACAGAGGTACCACTGTACCACTGTGGGTCTTACGACGGCATCTTTTATCCTCCAACCATTCCCATTTAGCATCACTCCCTCTATCTTTGGACAGCCCTCTTCATTAAACAGTTATAATGTAAATGCCCTTAAACATGGGCAGAGTGCATTTCCTGCTGCTGCGCTGCTGAGGAAATGCAGCCTATTCCAATGGAACTGAAGACTGGGGCTTCATTCCAGGGTAGACAGAGGGCTCCTTTAAACCTCTGTGCCTCTCTTTGTAAATTGAAAGGGTCCACATCTCCCTTGCCACTATTCCCAGAACAAAAAAGACCTTTAACAGCAACTAACAGGTATAGCTTATGTTGGTATTCCTGAAACACTGTTGACAATACCCTTATGACAGCACCCCATTATCTTGCTGCACCCACTCATTTTCTTATTTATTTATTTATTTATTTATTTCAATACCACTTTATATTTTTAAGAAAAAAATCAAAGTGGTTTACAGTATCTTGTGTGTGTGTCATCTTGAACATGAAAGGAAACAAAGATACAAGGTAGGATATGACTCAGGAGTAACAACGTAAGAACCATCTGCGGAATCAGGCCAATGGCCTGTGCAGTCCAGCCTCCTCTTCCCTTGGGGCGGCCAGATGACTGTGGGAACCCGCAAGCAGGATCCTGCGCCTTCCAGAAGCCGGCATTCGGAAGCTCATTGCCATCAATAGCCTAATTGGTCTAATCTTCTTTCCAAGCCATCTAAGCTGGTGGCTATCACTGCCTCTTATGGGAGTCAAAGTTAAAGTGAAACTATGAAAAGAAGCACTTAATTTTTTTCTGTCCTGGATCTTCCAACATTCAGCTTCGCTGGACGTCCCCAAGTCTAGTGTTATGAGAGAAGGAGAAAAACTTTTCTCCTTTTCCCCTTTCTCCAGGCTACACATAATTTTATGAACTACTTACTTCCCTTTTGTCTAAACTAAGAAGCCCCAAATGTTGTAACCTTTCCTCAGAGAGGAGTTGCTCCAGCCCTTTGATCATTTTGATTGCTCTTTTCTGAACCTTTTCCAGCTCCACTATATCCCTTTCTTGCTGAAGCAACCAGAACAATACACAGTATTTCAAATGTGGTCACACAACAAAGTAAATTTACAGGGATTAAGTTTTGTGAGTGTAGGAGGTTTGATACTCACTGAAATTGCTCCCCAGCAAAACAATCCCTTGCATAGGCAGGGAATATTTTGCAATTATAGCAAGGGGACAGAATGGTGAGGAGCCAAACCACTTTCCAAGCACTGGATTACCAACACATTGTTAAATCCATGCAATGCCAGGATTAGCCACCTACCCCTTCAAGCATGCTCACAAACTCCAGAAGGGATTCTGATTACACACCACGCGGTAATTGCTGTGCAGAGTTATACAACAGCTTCCCAGCGCAAGGAGGCACTTATACAAGGGGCAGGAAGAGAAGCCAGTGGCTGCTTCAGGGCAGCGTGACTGAAGCACCTGTTTTTGGTATTTGGGCCACACCAGCATCCTGTCACCAGGCACAAACCTTGTGTGGCTGTGAGTCACAGCTCTGGAAGGGAAGATGCTGTTGTTGTTGTTTAGTCGTTTAGTCGTGTCCGACTCAGGGAAGATGCTAGACTGGGTCAAAAGGGGATGGGGGAGCAGAGCAAAGTGGGATCACAGCAGAGCTACTGCTGTGATGGGAAACAGCTGGTGGCTCAGTGGTGGAGTAATGAGAAATGCAAGAGATGACCCTCTGGAGTTCCAGGCTGATCCAACAGACTAAGGAAACGTGAATGCTCCTAACACAATCCAGTTCCCTTTTCAACAGAAAGCTTCTACTGAGGCATAGTAACACACGGCATGGGATATGGGATTCCCACCCACTGAAAAAAATCATCTGTGTCAAATTCTGCCCCGATAATATGTGGGTTCAATTAATGAAATGATTTTAGAATGTTGTATCATTTTACTGTTGTTAGCCGCTCTGAGCCCAGCTTCAGCTGGGGAGGGCAGGATATAAATAAAATGATTATTATTATTATTAATTATTATTATTATTACCGATGTAATTGGGTGGTGCCAGCAAGAAAATGTGCAACATTATGATGTCAGAACAGAAGATATTTTTAGGTCACACAAAATTTCTCCCCAACCTGAAAGTTTTGAGGAAGAAAAAAGAAGAAGAGGGGATGAAGAAACAGATGCCTGTGTGTATTGTGACATAAACACTTGCATCCTGCTTTTAAACACTAGTTAGAATAAAAGTTAAGTTACATTCTGTGGCAACTTTTTCTCAGCGCTGGAGTACCCTCCATCCCTCTTGGTTTTACTGGTCTACTGATTTATTTCTATTGTTTTAACCTCAAAGTTCTATTGAGCTACCTCAGCCTCCTTTAGAAGGAAGGTGAGATACAAATTTAATGAATGAATGAATGAATGAATAGCTTAGAGTGCTATAAACGAAAAAGCCTCTCAAATACAATTATAACAATACATTATTTCTTTATCATTATGTTCCTCCAAGAAGCGCAAGGTGGTCACATTGCTCCCCCCTCCCCTTATGAAGACCAGTCACAGGACAGATTTGGGAAACCCACCCCCATGCCCTGGGCATATGGCCAATGGAATGGAGGGCCACCACCACTCACCTGTTCCATACCTGTGTGTACCTTTGCCATTTCCCATGCCCATTGCACAGCCATATAGCCATCTAGATTCTCCCTCCCTGGAGATCAGGCCGGCCACGCTGGAAATTTTTGTCCCAGTTTTGGTTTTATTTATTTCATAAAATTTATATACTGCTAGATGACAAGAAAAGATCTCAAAATATAAAGATCCTAAAATAGAACGATGCCTACAGTATATATCAGGTCCGCAGTGGTCCAAAGGAAAAAAACTCACCGAAGCCCCCAAGATGATGAAGATGTGGGTGTCTGACTTTTGGAAGTCATTCCCTTTGCACAGCTCTTCACGAAGCATCCCACAGATGTCTGTCCGAGACAGCTTCTCCAGTGGCTGATGATGGCTCATGGTGGCAGCCTTGTCTCCTGAGGAGAAAAGGTGTCTGTCAAAGGCGACTCCTCCCACCTTCTTCCTGACCCGCTCCCCTCCGGCAGGTGTTGCTCAGGTGAGCAGTTCCTCCACCTCTCGCCTGCCTGCCTGCTGGATGACTTGCCAAAGCACGAGTCTCAGCTTGAGCCGAGCAGGGCTGCTTGGCGGGGGTGGCTCTGGGGCATTGCAAGCATTCTTGTCTGCAAATACAAACGCGGACAACTTCCTTCCTGAATATCAGCTTGGCTTCTCTCCTGCTACTCAGCTCCAAGACAGTGGTGGAGCGGGGGGGGGGTGCAGGGGGGGCCGGCCGCACCGGGCGCAACATCTGGGGGTTAGCGTTAGGGGTAGGGTTAGGGGGCGCAAATCCACGGGTTAGGGGGCGCAAATTACTTGCCTTGCCCCGGGTGCTGACAACCCGCGCTACGCCACTGGTCCAAGACGATGAGCTGAAGACCAGAGGAGGGCGGGAGAGAAAAAGACGCGGGGCCAAAGGGAAGAAGAAGACCCACCAAGGTCTGCCAGGAAAAGACGCGCGTCGCATCTCCCGGCCCGCCAGCGCCTCGAACCCGGGAATGAGAGGCCGAGCACATTCACACGGGCGGGGACGAGGCTGGCGGCTGGACTGCGCGCCCTGCTTCCCCGAGAAAGCGGGCCGGGGCGGCGAAGCGGCTGCCAGAGCGAGGCTGCCCGGGGAGCCGCGCCGCGGCCGGGCGGGCGGGCGGGCGGGAGTCCCCTCGGGCGGGAGTCGGGGGCTGCCCGCCCGCCCGCCCGCCCGCCCGCCCGCCCTCGCCTCGCTCCTCCGCGCCCCGCGGCCTCCGCCCGGGATGCTGCCGCCGCCGCCCGGCCCCCGGCGCCCCCGCTCCTACCTGCTGGCAGTGCCGGCGAAACCCCGAGGCGCTCCTCGCTCACGCTGGCGCGGCTGCCCATGGCCCGGCCCGGCCCGCCCTCGCCCCGCCCGGCCCGCCAGCGCCGCCCCCTCGCTGGCCAGAAGGGGGAAAGCCGAGACGCGACAGCCTCGACCTGGGCGGAGCAGATCAGGATTGATTTGTATTGATTTAGGGGAGCAGCTGCCCTCGCGCCCATGCATCTCTATACCGGCTGCTTGGCAGCCAGAAATTCCCTAACTCGACAAGTTGTTTGGCAGCAGGCAGACATTCTACAGCTTTTATTGCACCCTTGCAGCAAGAGTTGCACCTTTCCGTGCTATTTTTGTAGAAAACGAGGTGCTGGAACTCACCACGAACGCCTCCCTCTTTCTCTTAGAATAGCAATGGAACCCGCCTGAGAAGGGCCAGAAGTGAGTTCTAGCAAGTTTCCCCTGGGGAAAAGCCCTGCCAGAGCTCAAAGCAGAGGAGCTGGGTCAGAAGCAAAAGGTTGCAGCCTTATCTTTTGAAAACACCCTGGCCTCCTTCCAGATACAGGCTGGTATTTTGACATACGGTACTTCTTGCTGATATGCACCTATGAGTTGAAATGCACATGGCACCCATAGTCTAGCTGCTTGTTCATTTATTGTTTTCTTTTATATCCCACCTTTTCACTATAGAGCTCAAGGTGGCATACATGGCTTTTCCCCTTCCAACAATCCCGTGAGGTACATTAGGTTGAGAGATCAGGAGTGCCAACTTGGCCTGTGACAGTGGGTGCCCGGGGCTGCGGGTGCCATGCATGGCCCTGGCACCTAAATTCATGGGGAATTTTGTGTTCAGGGGCCCAGGGAGTTCTCACCTATCTGAGAGATGCTAACTGGCCCACGATTAATCAGAAAGCTTCATAGCTGAGCAAGGAGCCTGAGTCTGCCTGGCCTACTTGGCCTGCCAATGGGCTCTGTATCCCCATATTGAGCTCCAAGTCATACAGCTGAATCCATTAACAGAAGATGTGAACCACTAGGGATAAAAAGTTAAAATAACCACAAGATGATAGAACCATAGAATTTTAGTGTCTGAAGGGACCATGGAAATCATTGAGAAGAAGCCCCTGCTCAGTACAGTCGTACCTTGGTTCTTGAACAGAATGCGTTCCGGGAGTCCGTTTGACTCCCGGAACTGTTTGAAAACCAAGGCGTGGCTCCCGATTGGCTGCAGGAGTGTCCGGCAGCCAATCGGAAGCTGCGCTGGACATTCAGCTTCCGAAAATTGTTCGAAAACTGGAACACTCACTTCTGGGTTTTGATCGTTCGGGAGCCAAGGCATTTGAGATCCAAGGTACAACTCTAGATTCAGGTAGGCAGCCGTGTTGGTCTGACGCAGTTGAAATAAATATTTTTTTAAAAACATTATCTAGTAGCACCTTAGAGACCAACTAAGTTTGTTCTGGGTACAGTAGTACCTCGGGTTACATATGCTTCAGATTACAGACTCAGCTAACCCAGAAATAGTACCTCGGGTTAAGAACTTTGCTTCAGGATGAGAACAGAAATCGTGCAGCAGTGGCGCAGCAGCAGCAGGAGGCCCCATTAGCTAAAGTGGTGCTTCAGGTTAAGAACAGTTTCAGATTAAGAACAGACCTCCGGAACGAATTAAGTTCTTAATCCGAGGTACTACTGTATAAGCTTTCGTGGGCATGCACACTTCTTCAGGTATCTGAAGCTTATACCCAGACAGAGCAAACTTAGTTGGTCTCTAAGGTGCTACTGGACAATTTTTATTTTTTATTTTTAAATTTCAGGGTACAACTGTATAAGAATCTTGTAACCACACTATCCCTGGCAGATAGCCATCCCATCTTTGCTGAAATACCTCCAGTAAAGGAGAGCCCACGACCTCTTCAGGCAGTCTGCTCCATGGATAAACAACTTTGACTATTAGGCAATTTCTCTTAATAGCCTAAATCTGCTTCCTTACAATTTTCTTCCATTTGCTCTAATCCTGTTCTCTGGAGCAACAGAGAACAATTCAACTCCGTTTTCTACATAAAAGCTATTCAGATCTTTGAAGATAGCTACCACATCTCTCCTTAACCTACTGTTACAAGCTTTGGGTGTTAGGGTTTGTGGGTGCAAGGCACCCATAATTTTTAGAGTGAGTAAATTAATAAATGACTGAAGACTTCCGCTGGGTGCCAGATGAAATTTAGCCGTGTTAAAATGAAAGCTGAATCAGTTTCCTAGCCAGGAATCCAACTATGTTTGCTAAGGCTTGAAGCCTTAATGTGCAAACTATTTTATTTAACCTCATAATAATACCCTTTTGAGATCACCGGATGTAATGTTTCTTGGCACTCTATAAGGAGTGGTGGGTGAATTTTGTATTTACTGCAATACAGTATGTAGCATTTTTTAACCCCCATAGGAATGAATATGGGAAGAAGTAATTAATATGGGAAGAAGTAAAGGTAACAGAGACGTAATTGGGGTAGGATTTAAATATGTTGCCGGCCTGGAGGCATCCCAAATGTGTGAGGTATGCATGGGATAGGCCTTTTTACTTGGCATGATAATATATGCAGTTGGCTTACCTACCTAGCATTACATGTACACCAGACATGGCTGTATATATTTTAGTTGTGAGTTTGACCAGCTTGATCACTGTGAATGAAAAATCTGTGCTTTTGGCTCTCCAACTGCTGTTAGACTCCCATAATCCCTTACCACAGGTGCTGGTTCTCCAGGTACCTGGGTTCTTGAGAACCTACAATATTTCCCATGAAGGGTCCAGGCACCCACAGATTGCGGCAGTGGGCACACGATGTCACCATGCTGCATGGTGTGTGCATGTGACATCACATGCTGCGGGATGTGCTGACGTTGCACGCACACGCCCCACAACATGGTGGTGTCATGTGCACGCACCTCTGCGGCATACACAACCCCAGCATGCACGGTTGCAGAGCCAAGCCAGCACGCCTCTGCTGGCTGGGGCTGATGAAAGTTGTAGTTCATCATCCCTGGACTCAACACAAGAATGCTCACATTTGTTGGAGTGCCTGTGGGTGGTTCTCTAGGAGGGTAATTCATAGTGGAATGAAACAACAGTTTTGGATAAATTCCAAAATCTAGGAGGGTAATTCATAGTGGAGTGAAACAACAGTTTTGGATAAATTCCAAAATCCAGAGCAGAGCAATTATGTTTATTAGGCCAACAGGAATGTCATAAAATAGTGAGCTAGCTGGTGAGTCATTTCAGACCTAATGAATTATTTCACTTTCATCATGATGTTATTGTTTGCCATGTGTGGTGTTGAAGCCAGATATCCTCAGGTGGTGCAGAGGCTGTGAACATATTACAATTTACTCTGGTCTGCTCCCATTGCACGTGCATGAAAAAGGTTGTGTAAAAAAGGTAGTGTAGAAAAGTTTGCATAAAAAAGGTTGTGTAACAAGAAAAATGGAGATAGACATAAACACTTTCAGTTTCATTTCTCTCCAGTGAAAACCATTTCCTCCAAGCTACCCTTTGCCTCATGGGAGGAGGGGCTCCCAATCCCCTGCTGTCAAGCTCAGAGTAACTGCTTTGTTAATCACCTAATACTGTACAGAGCTTTCCAAACTTTTAATGTTGGTGACACACTTTTTAGACATGCATCATTTTATGGCACAGTGATTCAGTTTTACTAGCAAACCGGAGGTTAAACTAACCCATTTCCAGCCCCAGGAGGAGCACAGGGAGCATTCATGTGACACACCTACACACTGCAGCTGACACACTAACGTGTCACAACACAGTTTGGAAAGCTCTGTTCTATTTACTTTATCCTAAACCTGGGGAAAGGACTGTACAGTAGTTCAGTGGTAGAACATTAAAACCTATTGGGAAGTAAGAACACACAATTGGGATTCAATATGACCTTAACAGATTGGAGAACTAGACCCAAACTAACACAAGGAATTTCAATGTAAGGTTCTGCAATTAGGTAGGAAGAATCAGCTGCACAAATATAAGATGGGGCACACTTGGCTTGCCAGTAGTACATGTGATCTAGGGGTCTTAGTAGACCACAAGCTTAACATGAGTCAACAGTGTGGTGCAGCAACAGGAAAAGTGAATGCTATTCTAGGCTGCATCAACCAAAGTATAGTGTTCAGATCAAGGGAAGTAATAGTACCACTCTATTCTGCCATGGTCAGACCACATCTGGAATACTGTGTCCAGTTCTGGGCACCACAATTTAAGAATGAAATTGTCAAGCTGGAACATATGTAGAGGAGGGCAACGAGGATGATCAAGGGTCTGGAAACCAAGCCTTATGAGGAATGGTTGAGGGAGTTGGAGATATTTAGCCTGGACAAGAGGAGACTGTGATGAGATATGATAGCCATCTTCCAAAGATGGAACAAACTTGTTTTCTCCTGCTCCAGAGGGTAGGACTTGAACAAATGGCTTCAAGTTACAAGAAAGGAGATTCCGACTAAACATCAGGAAGAGCTTTCAGACAGTAAGAGCTGTTTGACATTGAACGAGACTCCCACAAGAGGTGGTGGACTCTCCTTCCTTGGAGATTTTTAAGCAGAGGTTGGGTGGCCACCTGTCAGGGATGCTTTAGTTGAGATTTCTGCATTGCAGGGGTTTGGACTAGATGACCCTTGGGGTCCCTTCCAACTCTACAGTTCTGATTCTATGAATCAACAGGATTTTCCTTTGAGAAAACATAGTTAGGATTGGGCTATAAAGCTGGAATCCTAAACGGGGAAAGGACTGTTCAGCACTTCAGTGGCAGAGCACCTTTTTTGCACACAAAAAACCCCTGGTTCAATTTCCAGCATCTTCAGGTAGGTCTGGGATTGTTCCCCATCTGAAAATCTGGAGGGCCGTAGAGAGTAGTGATGGCCCAATGGTCAGACTGGTATAGGGCAACTTCTGATGCTCCTAACATGCTCACTAGGAAGCAATTGCGCAGTGAGACATCTGAATACAACATGCTTAGGACTGCACTGTAACAGCCCAGAGGTTTCACACGTTTACTGAGAAATACATCCGAGTTCAATGGGGCTTATTATGCAGGCTAAGCACGCCGGAAGTCCCCGGCAGGGCAGTCTCGCCTCGGAGGGCCTCCGTCTACGTCACTTCCGCCCTGCGCCTCTCCTCCCGACATCCCTTTCGAAGAGGCAAAGCAAACGGCGAACCCGGAAGGAGGAAGCGGCGCCGGGGCGGACGAAGTGGGCTCCGAAGCTGAGGCGCGGCTCGTCCCCGCGGCCCCCCGGGCTCGCGCCGCTGCTCAATCCCCGGAGGGCGAACCCGGAAAGAGGCCCGAGCCTCCGGCGGCCCCGGAGCAGGCAGGCGGCCGGCCTGCGGAGCCCCTGGCGGCGCCGGTCTCTCCTGCCGGGAAGGACTTCAGGTCATCCAACAAGCTTGGGGGCGAGGCGGAGACTTGAAGCCAGGTCTGCTGCGTCCCCGTCCCCCCCCGCGCTCACTCTTTGAAACTCAGGAATCCGATTTTCTCTCCCCCACCTCCCCGCCTCTTGGTCAGGCGCTGAAAGGCTGCTTCTCTCTATGGCAGGAGATTTTGCCCTATTTCTAACTATGATAAGCCCAGGCCTGGGCAGCAACATTTTGCGGGTTGGTTTGATTAAATGCTGCTCTATTGCAAAATGAAAATAAAACAAATCTTTCCATATAGAATGCCATGATGTCAAGAAAGAAGTGTTCTAGCGTAGCCTTTTCCCTGGCATACTGATTTTCTGCGTGCAGGGAATGCTTTTGTTTGTTTGTTTATATATATGGAGAAGCATTCAGTTGTATGTGCCTCCACCTACAATGTAAAGTGGTACAGCCCAGGTATAGGCAGCTTATCCCAACAGTTCTTTTATCTCCAGCTGATGACCTGTAGCTCAATAGATTTCTGTATTTGCTTTTTAAAGGTTTCCGTCTTGACCATTCTCTCCACTCCCCAGAACCTATCTGAATGAGTACAGCCCAAGGGGGCTGGAGTTGTGACATGGTACAACCAGGCGGATGCCCGGGTAATGACTGTGGCATGATGGGCGATGATTCCTCTCTGGGCAAAGCTGCCACCATTCACCTTCCAGCTGAGCTGGCAGGTCATGAGGTTGTGCAGCACTTTCTGGCTGAGAACAGAGATCTCAAAGGTGAGGACCTGGTGAACTGAGTTGGGCATGCAGCTCTGCGTAGAAAATAATCAGTTGGATTGTTGAAATGTTCACTTTTTAAATTCCAGCACTCAGTTTGAACTCAGTGCATGATTTCCACCATGAGTGTTTCTGTGACTGGGTGCTGTCAGAGTAGGTGGCTCACTTGTTGTTGTTTAGTCGTTTAGTTGTGTCCGACTCTTCGTGACCCCCTGGACCAGAGCACGCCAGGCCCTCCTGTCTTCCACTGCTTCCCGCAGTTTGGTCAAACTCATGCTGGTAGCTTCAAGAACACTATCCAACCATCTCACTTGTCATCCCCTTCTCCTTGTGCCCTCCATCTTTCCCAACATCAGGGTCTTTTCTAGGGAGTCTTCTCTTCTCATGAGGTGGCCAAAGTAATTCTAATGAGGTGGCTCACTAGAAGTGTTTAAATCAGAATTCTGCAACTTAGTGTCCTCCTGATACTTTGGACCCAAACGCCCATCATTCTTAACTATTGGCTGTGCTGGCAAGGGCTAATGGGAGTTGTAATCCAGCTTCTCAAGGGTACCATGTTTGAAAACATTAGTTTAGATTGATCAGATTCTATATTCTCACTTTTGTTAACTTCAGTAGCGCCAGATACATTTGTGAAGTAAAACTCTTGAAGTGGACTTAATGGGATTTGACTCCTGGGAGTGATGTGATGGGTTCAAACTGATATAGCTAAAGTTTGTTCAGCTTGTTTATTTCATTTCAGTACTGGCCAGTAACCAAAATTCTCTGGGCTGTTTACAATAAAATATATACCGTATTTTTCGCCCCATAGGACGCACTTTTTCCCCTCCAAAAATGAAGGGGAAATGTGTGTGCGTCCTATGGGGCGAATGCAGGCTTTCACTGAAGCCTGGAGAGCGAGAGGGGTCGGTGCGCACCGACCCCTCTCGCTCTCCAGGCTTCGCGCAGATCTCCGCAAGCTGTGGGAGCCCACGCTGGGCTCCCGCGGCTTGCGGAGAGTTGCCTGCATGCCAAAGGCTGGGCATGCTGAGCTGGGGCTGATGGGAGTTAAGAGTCCAACAACACTCAGAGAGGGTACATATTCCCCATCCCTTCTCTGAGTAGTTGCTGTTTTTCCATGCCAGAAAAGGACTTATTCATGCATTTGTTTTAAGGTCCAGGTTTAATTTCATTAGAGATTCCAAAAAGTCCTCCATCCCTAAAACCATTTTGGGATATGCAGGAATATCTTTGTAGCTCTTATTTCCTAGCACGGGTGGTAAAATGTGGTAGAGAAGAGGTGTTTCAGCCACCTTTGGTAGAATCAGTATCTATAGCGCAGGGACAAACGAGTAAAGTGGGTGGGTGTTGTTAAATCACAACTGATTTGCAGGTGGCAGTAGAAGTATATTAATGCTGATTTTGCTGTGGAACTGGCCTATGAAATACTGTTTATAAAAACAGAAATTAAAAAGCAAGCTAAAAGCAGTGGCTTTTGAATCTAAAGTAATTGAAATCTTGCATACCTAAATTACAGCTGTCTGTTCATTTTTAATTATGTTTTTATTTATTTTCATGGTACAGAAGATAAATTTTGAGAAAACAATTGTTACAACAGTAAACAACAAATAACTTGTCCTGACAAAATTACAGACTTTAATCATGCCATGTGCTGAAGTTTCATTTGATTACTCTTAAGAGATCACATCATATTTTCACATGAGTGCTGGGTGGATTCCTGCCACAGTCTGAACAATTTATGTATTCAATAAATTCTAACCCTTCAGTTCAAAAATATCCTGAGCAAATTTACTTCAGACTGACTTCTTAGTTCTTAGAATGACAGAATAGGTTATTATATACTACTAAAACAGAGAACGGGGACGCAGGTGGCGCTGTGGGTTAAAGCCTCAGCGCCTAGGGCTTGCCGATCGAAAGGTCAGCGGTTCGAATCCCTGCGGCGGGGTGCGCTCCCAGCGCCTGCCAACCTAGCAGTTCGAAAGCACCTCCGGGTGCAAGTAGATAAATAGGGACCGCTTACCAGCGGGAAGGTAAACGGCGTTTCCGTGTGCGGCTCTGGCTCTGGCCAGAGCAGCGATGTCACGCTGGCCACGTGACCCGGAAGTGTCTCCGGACAGCGCTGGCCCCTGGCCTCTTAAGTGAGATGGGCGCACAACCCCAGAGTCTGTCAAGACTGGCCCGTACGGGCAGGGGTACCTTTACCTTTACCTTAAAACAGAGAACAGAGAATTCTAGGAGTGTAGACTCTTTTTGCAGAACGGAAGTAAGCAATGGCTTGGATTACATGTAATGCTATGTAAGCCAAATCACAGTTTAACACAAGTGAGCAAACTCTTCCACTGCTTTGCTCCTCCGTTATTTTGTTGATGCACTGCACCAAGCCATTGTTTTCCAAACTTGGGCTCTTGGTTTAGCTTTCCCAAGCAAACCACAAGCTGTCAGCCAAATATGCAATTCTATGATTCTGTGTTTCTAACTGTAGGAGAAACCTTAGCTTAGCTCACCTCAGCAGCAAAATGACTGCAGAGGAGCAAAGCAGTCGTAGTCTGCAGGCCCTTGGCTCGCTTGCACAAAGCCATGGTGTGGCTCAGCATTGCATGTGAACAAGGGCTTTGACAGAAGGCACACCTTTCCTTATGCATCTTCATTCAGTCCCATAAGCAGACGGAATGGAATGATTCCTTTCCTTGTGGAGAAGCAGGCACATTGATCCCACAAACATCCCTTGTCTCTGTTCTGCTGGTAGAAGCTATCCGACAAAGTAACCACATGCTGCGGGAGCGCTACAAGGAGTTCCTGCAATTCCAGGCTTCCCACAAGGAGGAGAAGGAGTTCCTCATGCTCAAGTTCCAGGAAGCCCGACTTGTGGTGGAAAAGCTGCACTTAGAACGCACGGGGCTGAAAAAGCAGTTGGAGCAGGCTGTCCAGGAACTGGAGAGACTGAAGGAGCAACTGGTAAGAGGGAGGGCTGAAGTGTTGAGGTGGGGGCGGGCTCCCTTCAATGCCTCTATCCCATGGTTCTGTTTAAGGGCAGCTCCTCTGACAAAGAAGCTGTGTGTGTTGACATCATGGACCGAGGAGAACCAGGAGAAGCAGTGAAACAATTTTAGTTATTTTATGTGTATCACATTTTTTGCTTTCCTGCTCACAGACAGTATCTCAGCCATTTCCCAAAGAGAAAGAGATCTCTGGAGCACAAGAGGAGCCAGACACTGTGACCCTTACTCAAGGAGAAGCTGTACTTGCTCTGGTAAGGAGAAGCATTGTGTAGCTAGGTGAGTGGGTGTAGTCTGAGCTTGTCCCGAAGAAATAATACAAGTCACACAGCTATCAAAGCTACACACACACACACATACGTTCTTATCTTGTAGATTGTGCTGGGAGGGTTGGACATTGGATCACAATGGTTGATGTGTTGTAAATTTTCAGTTGTGGTTATGCACTTTCCTCTCCCTTTTCCAGGTCCCTGAGATGCCACAGCAGAAAAAGGAGAGGCTGGAGGAGGATTTGAAGGAGCTCCAGGAAGCCAACCAGGTCTTGCAGAAAGACAAGCTGGCATTGCAGGCTGAGATCTGTGCACTGCAACAGGCAGTGAAGGGCACCTCGCCCACAGAAAAGCCTGCAGTAAAGATGAAGGTGAGAGTCGGTGGGGGAAACAACAGAACATGTGAAAGGGTCACGGGTAGGCAATGGAGACAAAGCTCCTATGGAGTTTAGAATAGGGGTGTAACTGTTTGCCTGCAATCCTTCCGTTCTCACCTGCAACCCTGGCACCCCCTTCTTAGGGTCTTTCAACATTGAAAATTGGGCCGTTGAGGCTTAACAAAGATAGATTGAAAATAAATTTTATTGTATAAAAAGGAAATTAGCATACTTATTAATGTTGTTGAACAGAATCAATAAACAATATATTGATGGTAGGCTAAGTTTAAAGCCACTACAAATAGTAAGAACTATTTGTCTTCAAAAAGCATGCCTTGGAACACATGAAAAACCAGCATGCAGTGCAACTGGTCAGCCTAATAGTGGAGGGAGAAATATGTTTGGCTGAATGAAGGGAAGGGGATGATCTATCTCAAGGGGTGAAGGTGGTAAGAGAAGGGATACTCGTGAGAGCTTTTAGAAAGGGAAGGGGACATTGTCAAGAGGAGGAAATGAGTTTGGACCGTGATTAAGTGAAGCTCTGGGAAAGTTTTTAAAGTATGAATTGGAAGTGGATGGGGGACTTTGGGGCAATGGCTGAGAGTAAAGATTCCATTCTTGCAGTGGGTAGCTATGGGAAGGAGAATATGAGATTCTGAGGAGAAAAAGCAACAGAAGAAGAAAAGAGCAGTGCAAGGGGACGAAGGAAAGTATAGTGGTACCTTGGTTTACAAACTTAATCCGTTCTGGACGTTCTTAAACCAAAACTGTTCTTAAACTGAGGCGCGCTTTCCTTAATGAGACCTGCTGCTGCCAGTGCCCTTCCACCATTCGGCTTCCGTTCTTAGACCGAGATAAAGTTATCAAACCAAGACACTATTTCCGGTTTTGCGGAGTTTGTAAACCAACTTGTTCTTAAACTGGACTGTTCTTAAACCGAGGTACTGCTGTAGATCTCTCCAAGAAACAGGGAACTGATTGGGCTCAAAAGCAGGAAATAGGAGAAGAGTAAAGAGTAAAGGTTTGGCCAGCTGATGGGCTTTCTGAGAGGAAGGGGGACAATATTTGTCCTTAGTTCTGTGAGGTGGCTGCTTGATGTATTGGAGTTGAGGAAGGAGAAGGGCAGACGAAAGTCTACAGGAGAGTTCCTGGACAGGAAAATGATGTCCCTTTGGGATCCAAAAGATTCCTTAGCAACAAGGAATCTTTTGGATCCCAAAGGGACATCCCAAATGTGAAAAGCATTTCCTTTTAAAACTCGTTGGCCTTAAAAAAGAAGAAGAAGAAGAGTGGCAGTGAGTGGGAGCGAAGCGTTTTTAAATGGTGATAACCAGGAAGTGGTCTTCCTAAACTTTGGAGAATTGGCTTCCAAAAATGCATTGTTCTTCTGCTGTGCCAAGTGAAGGAGAGATGGATAGCATAGCTCTTGGGCTCTTCTGGCAGAAGCCTCAGGCTATTGAAACCTCTTGATTTTAAATATTAATTAATTTTCCATACCACCCTACATCTGACTATCACTGGACAGTTTACAATATAAGAACACAGAAATACCTTCAATAGTAACAAATAAACTACACCCCCCCAAGTTAAAAGGCCTTGGATTTTTAATTTTCCAAAAGGAGAAGGCAAATGTTTTCGCCTGGTGCCAAAAGATATGTAACAAAAGTGTCAGGCGAGCCTCCCTAGGAAGAGCATCCCACAAGCAGGAGCCACCACAGAAAAGGCCCACTTTTGTGTTGCTACCCTCAGGACCCCTCATGGAGGAGGCACATGAAGTTCATATGGGGAGAGTCAGTCCTTGAGGTACTTCGGTCCTAAGCCATTTAAGGCTTTATAGGTCAAAAACAGCAGTTTGAATTGGGCCCGGAAACTAATTGGCAGCCAGTGCAGTTGGGGCATGATTGGAGTTACCGTATTGGCCTGAATATAAGCCGCACCCGCAAATAAGCCACACCTTTAAAATTCAAGAAAAAAATTTAAAAGGCAATACCCAAATATAAGCCGCCCTCTTAAAATTCTGTAGGCACTCACATCTTTTCCGTTTTACCATATGTCTCTTTCAGCAGCCATATTATAAAAGCCAATTTTCATAAGGTCGCAAGTTTAAACCGCACTCTAACTTTTCATGGTTGGAAATTGGAAAAAAAAGTGTGGCTTATATTTGGGCCAATATGGTATATACTTAAACCTTCTTGCCCCAGTGAGCAACCTGGGTGCTGAATTCTACACCACTTGAAGTTTCCAAATTGTCTGCAGATTATTATAAACTCTAATAATCTAGTTTACTAGAGCAAGACAACCAAAGTTAGGATAGTGACCTGAAACACAGGCCCAAATGAGGGTCTGAGTGAGTGATTTGATGCAGGGAAATATACTGGAAAACATCCATGTTCCTGCACTGACATCTGCATGCAGATCTAGCAATCATAAGAATTAGTGTTTTCTGACAAACGGTAAGTCCAGTTGTGGCAGAAACTTCTGCTGCCCCAGTGGGAATCCACAATTACCAAGCTCAAAGTCAGCGGTCTGCAAACTTTTTCAGCAGGGGGCCGGTCCACCGTCCCTCAGACCTTGTGGGGGGCCGGACTATACTTTGGGGGGGGGGGAAATGAACTAATTCCTATGCCCCTGAGATACATTTTAAATAAAAGCACACATTCTACTCACGTAAAAGCACCAGGCAGGCCCCACAAATAACCCAGAGATGCATTTTAAATAAAAGGACACATTCTACTCCTGTAAAAACACACTGATTCCTGGACCGTCCACGGATTTAGAAGGCGATTGGGCTGGATCCAGCCCCCAGGCCTTAGTTTGCCTACCCATGCTCTAAGTCCATGTGACGTCCTGGCACAATGGATACAGCAGCAGAGAAGCTCCAGGACCACCCACAGTATAAGAACTGTGGCTACTTGTCCACTTGTTTAGCAATCAAACAGATGTCAGTTAGGCACATCCTCTCCTTCCACCAGCACTGTCCTGGTAGGGATGCAGGTGGGTCACCAGCTGAAGCTGATGGAAAGCCCTCTGCACCACTAAGCCCACCTGAGCCTCAGGCGACAGCAAAGGATCCAGAAGTACCCCCAAGCTGCATCCCTGCTCCTTCTGAGGAGTGTGACCCCATCAACAGCAGGCCACCTCCCAGCCATCTGGTCTAGGGAACCGCCCTCTAACAGTGCCACAGTCTGATCTGGATTGAGCTTCAGTTTGATTAGTGAGAGAAGGAAGAATTGGCATTTTAGGTGATCATTTCTTGGCTTAACACTAACAGGAATCTGGTGAAAAGTACAACTGATAAGGGAGGAAGGCAAAGATTTAGAGTGAAGGGGATGGCAGTCAGCGCAGTCAGCAGGACACATTGCAACTCAGCTTGCTTATCTATGCCTTGTGAGAGTTACAATAAAGGAATCTCTGTTCTTGTCTCTCCCAGCCAAAACAAAAACATCCTTCTCAGATACAGGCTATCATTCTTAAAGCAAAATCTGGATTTTGGGGTGTTCCATAACATATTGAATCTGGTAAAGATTAACTTATCTGGTTACCTTTCCAGGAGAATGGAGTTGCAGAAGAACAACCTGTGGAACTGGAATCCTTGCAGGGCTCGGGGGCCAGGTAAGAGCCCCCTAGCATGGAGAAACCAAGAGAATGGTCCTTGGGAAGCCAGACCATATGTGCACCTATTTATTTTATGTTATCAAATTTATAATAACAGACTTATACACTGCCTTTTAGTCAAGTGGCCCAGGTAGTTGCAATAAAATATTAAAAACATTACAAAATAACTAATACCGAAAATAGCCAAAGGAGCACATTTGTAAAATCAGCATAATCTCATATGAACCCGAATAAAACAGATCAACAAACGTTTAAAAGTCTGGGGAAATAAAAAGGTGTTTCTGGCACTAGGCTAAGACAACAAGATAATGCCTGCCAGGCCAGCCTTTCTAGGGACAGCGCCTCCAAAGCAGGCTGCCAGTCCAGGGTCTTTTCCCCAGTAAACATCTGTAATGTCTTAGAATGGTTAGGGGAACCTGGAGAGGGGCACCTGGTGATCTCATGGGATGCTCCTGTTTATATGCCTGGAGTTCATTTCAGGATGCTTCCACGTTGCAGGCTTTTGTCTAGTGGTACACAGTACCCATTACTGACTGTTAGATAAGAAAAAATGAAAGAAGCAAGCCCAGCTTTTTCACCAGGTACAGTGGAACCTCAGTTGTTGAACGTAATCCATCCTGGAGGATCTTTCGACTTCCGAAATGTTCAACAACTGAGGCACAACTGCTGGTCAGCAATTTCCTTTTAAAAAATGGAGAAACACGTCTTGGAAGCCATTCAACTTCCGAGGCGTGTTTGAAATCAAAGATTTCACCTCCGGGTTGTTAGTGTTCAGGTTCCAAATTGTTCAGCTTCTGAAGCGTTCAGCAACTGACGTTCCACTATAGAATTAAGTCACCTAGGCAGTTCAGACTGAAACCCAGCATAGTTGTACTTTTGTACCAATAACCTATTGCAGAGCTTTCCAGGCTTTTCATGCTGGTGACACACTTTTTAGACATGCATCATTTCGTGACACAGTAATTCAGTTTTACTAGCAAACCAGAGGTTAAACTAACCCCTTTCCAGCCCTGGGAGGAGCGTGGGGAACGCTCGTGTGACACACACTGCAGCCGACAGTGATCACAGCCGAATGTGATTGCCAGCCTTAGTCTCAGAAATCTCATTCTGCACAAAACTCTGGAGTTACCAAAGCCCAGCTTGGCATATGACTAAATGTCAAAGCCAAGACTTAGTGGGCTGGTGTTCTGTGGCTAGAGATTTGAGAGTGTTTGCAACTGGCTGAGAGTTGATGCTGCAAATTAGGTTGTGTGGTTTTTTTTTTTTTTTGCAAACTCACAGTGCATTACCTTTCTTTCTTTACAGAAATAGTTCTGGTCAGGACCAGGCTGAAGAGCTATGCAAGAGGCTGAAGGAGGTAGAGGATGAGTAAGTTCATGATAATATGCTTATACTTTCCCAGGTATGTCCAGCCAGGCAGGCAGAATGTTGGAAGACATCTAGGGAGTGAAACTTACAGATGTTGGCAGGTAGTGTGTTTTGAGGAGGGGAGAGCCCATAAAGGAGATGTCCATGAATCTGGCTGTTAGTTAGTACAATGAGAGGAAGTCACAGCTGGGGCTATGTAAAAGTCATTTGGCAGGATTTGATCCAGGGAAGCCTCCTTCCACTAAATGAGGCCAAGTGCCCGCCATTTATGTGGCCTGGTCCCTGAAGCAGGTGGGAGGAGTAACTCAATATTGGTTAATCCCTGCCAGAATGGGCAGAATCCATGTGGCCAGGAAATTGAGGATGGGATGGTAAAATAGTTACTTCTGAGCCAGAAGCCACTGCAAAGTTATTAGCAGTTACTGAGGTGGTAAACTTGCATTTGAGCTGCACCAGCTCACACTGCATGTATGGATTTCATATAATGAAATGCTCATTATATGAACCTACCGCCAGGAAGAGGACTTGGCTAGAATTTCTCTTTGTGATACATTATTTTCTCTGTGCTGTTCATTTATGGAGGAGTGTGCATTCTTTTTTTTTTTTAATAAATTTTTATTAAAAAAATTTCCATGAAAAACTCCAGTCATATCAATTTACACATCACATATTTTAGCTTATTGGACCTCCCTCAACTTCTCTGACAATCATTCGTAGTTCGAATCCTATCTTCACATTCCTTAATTTTAATATTGCCATTAAACACTATATTTCTGACCTTATTTGCTTTCTAACAATATTCCTTGTATTTTCACAAAGCTTCTTTAAAGCACACTAGCGTTGTACAGTCCTCACATACAGTTTTCAAATACTCCGTAAATTTTCCCCAGTCCTCAAAAAACCTGTGATCCTTTTGGAATCTGATTTTCCCAGTTAATTTATCCAGTTCTGCATAGTCTGTTAATTTTGTCCTCCATTCTTCCAAAGTCGGTACTTCTTCTTGTTTCCATTTTTGGGCCAACAGTATTCTTGCTGCGGTGATTGCATACTGAAAAAGTTTACAGTCTCTCCTATTTATGTCCATTCTTGTTATTCCCAGCAGAAAGGTTTCTGGTTTCTTAACAAAGCTATATTTTAGCATTTTCTTTAGTTCATTATATATCATCTCCCAGAACCCCCTTACTTTCTTACAATCCCACCACATATGCATGAATGTACCTTCTTTCTCCTTACATCTCCAACATTTGTTACAAGTTTTGTACATTTTTGCTAATTTTACTGGTGTCATATACCACCTATATACCATCTTCATAACATTTTCTTTCAATGTGACACATGCTGTAAACTTCAGGTTTTCATTCCATATTCTTTGCCAATCATCCATTTCTATGTTATATCCTAAATCTTTGGCCCATTGAATCATGACCACTTTTACTTCCTCATCCATTGTATGCCATTCCAACAGAATTTTATACATTTTGGAAATTATCTTACAATCATTATTGACAATTTCTGTTTGAAATTTTGAATCTTTTTCTTTGTACCCTTTTTCTTTCACATCCTTTTTAAACATTTCACTTATTTGATAGTAGTGCAACCAATCATAAACATGTTCTCTTACTTGTTCGTATGGTTTTAATCTCCACTTCCCCCCTTCCTTCACCACCAAATCTCCATAGGTAATCCAGTCGTTTCTCATATTAATTTTTTTGACACCTATAACCTCTAATGGGGATAACCAATGTGGGACCCCCATTTCTAATATATTTTTGTATATAGAATTCAAATGGGAATTCCCGGAAGGGATCTCCTTTACTTATAAAAACAAGAGACATCGACTGACCAGCCCGGGGGAGATAGGCAAGTTCCAGAGAAAGTATAAAGAATTGACAGCAGAAGAAGAAGAAGAAGCCAAAGGAGCAACCGGAGGTGTGGATGTAAAGATGAAAAATGGAAGACAACTGGATGAAGAGGAGGAAGAAGAAGAAGAGGAAGAAGAAGAAGAGGAAGAAAGATTATAATAACTTAGGCAAAAATTTTATATTTATTAATTGGAAACAACATGGCTCTAAAGATATGGAATTGGAATGTGAATCGTCTGAACGAAAAGAAAAAACGAAATAAGGTGGAACAATTTTTAAAGAAGAAGAATTTAGATATAATTTGTATGCAGGAGACACACGTGGCAAAGAGACACAGGAAAATTTTGATTAATAAAAGACTTGGAAATGAATTTATATCTTCAGACAAAGAAAAAAAGAGGGGAGTGATTTTGTATGTAAAAAGTAAAATTGAAGCCCAGCAAATTTTCAAGGATGACGAAGGAAGAATCATTGCAGTTCAAATGAATTGGCAAGGCGAAAAAATAATGATTGTCGGGATCTACGCACCTAATGGAAATAAAACTGATTTTTATAAGAATTTAGAAGAAAAGCTGTTGGAATTTGCAGATCAAAAGATAGTTGTGATGGGAGATATGAATGGGGTGGTGTCTTCAGAAATGGACAGATTAAGGAACAATGGATCGAAAGAAGGAAAACTACCCAAAACTTTTTTTGAAATGGTTAAAAATTGCAACTTAATAGACATTTGGAGGTTAAGACACCCGTTGGAAAAACAGTTCACATATTATTCGGAACCAAATCAGTCAATGTCCAGAATCGATCAAATTTGGATATCAAATGAATTAACTCCAAGAATTCTTCAAGTGGAAATTCAACCGAGAGTTATCTCAGATCATAGTCCCATTAAATTAGAACTTAAAGGCTTTGAAGAAAGAACATTTAGATGGAGAATGAATGACTATCTACTAGATGACCCAAAAGTTGTGCAAGAGGCACAGAAGAAATTGAAAGAATATTTTGAAGATAATTGTAACAAAGGAACGAAGATGAGTACAGTTTGGGATGCAAGCAAGGCGGTGATGAGAGGGTTCTTTATACAACAGAATTCGATCAAAAAGAAAAACAGAGAGAAAGAAAAGAAAGAAATTTTAAAACAAATTATGGAAAATGAACAAAAATTGATCAAGAAACCAAATAACGTAAGAATTAAACAAAGTATTAAGGTTCTACAAACTCAATTTGCAATGATAATAAACAAGGAAGTGGAATGGAACATCAAAAAATTGAGACAAAAGAACTTTGAATTCGCAAATAAATCAGGAAAGTGGCTTGCTTGGCAGATCAAGAAAAGAAAGGAGCAAAACACAATAAATTAAATTGAAATGGGAGGAGAAGAGATGACTAATCCTAAAGATATCAGAAAAGGATTCCTGGACTTTTATAGACAATTGTATAAACGAAAAGAAAAGAACAACACGAGAAAAATAGAAAGATATTTAAAAGAGAAAGAGGTGCAAAAGATCCCGACAGAAGCACAAGAAAGGCTGAACACCCCAATTGATATAGAGGAGATGAAGGCGGCGATAAAAAAATTGAAGAATGGGAAAGCCCCAGGACCAGATGGTTTTACAGCAAGGTATTATAAAGATACCTTGGATACGCCTAGGACTTGCCGATCGAAAGGTCGGCGGTTCGAATCCCTGCGGCGGGGTGCGCTCCCGCTGCTCAGTCCCAGCGCCTGCCAACCTAGCAGTTCGAAAGCACCTCCGGGTGCAAGTAGATAAATAGGGACCGCTTACCGGCGGGAAGGTAAACAGCGTTTCCGTGTGTGGCTCTGGCTCGCCACGTGACCCGGAAGTGTCTCCGGACAGCGCTGGCCCCTGGCCTCTTAAGTGAGATGGGCGCACAACCCCAGAGTCTGTCAAGACTGGCCCGTACGGGCAGGGGTACCTTTACCTTTACCTTTATTATAAAGAATTGGGAACAACCCTAATGTTACCACTGAGAGAAGTAATGAACAACATATTAAAGGAGAGAGAAATTCCAGAGACGTGGAAAGAAGCATTTATAACCTTTATTCCAAAAGAAGATGCGGACTTAACTCAAGTAAAGAACTACAGACCAATCTCTCTATTAAACACGGATTACAAAATTTTTGCAGGAATAATTGCAGAGAGATTAAAAAAGGTTTTACAAGAAATCATTCATGAAGATCAAGCGGGTTTCCTTCCTGGCAGACAGATGAGAGATAATGTGAGGAATGTCATAAATATTTTAGAGTATCTGACAGCCAGGAATGAGAAACAAGCAATGTTGATGTTTGTGGATGCCGAAAAGGCATTTGATAACGTATCATGGGACTTTATGTTGAAAAATATTGAACAGAGGGAAATGGGGAATGATTTCTTTAATGGAATAAAGGCAATATATACGGAGCAAAAAGCGAAGTTGATAGTGAACAATATGATAACAGAAGAAATTAAAATTTCTAAAGGTACCAGACAGGGTTGCCCGCTATCACCATTATTATTCATAATGGTCCTTGAGGTTTTTTTAGATTCAATAAGGAAAAATGAAAGCATAAAGGGGGTGACAGTAGGCCAAAACCAATATAAAGTTAAAGCCTTTGCTGACGACTTAGTTTTGATGGTGGAAGAACCGATGGGGACTGCAGCCGAGATACTGGAGGAAATTGAAAAATTTGGAGAGGTGGCAGGTTTTATAATAAACAGGAAGAAAACCAAAATTATAGCCAAAAATATGGAAAAAACAATGATGGAAGTATTGCAACAACAAAGGAGGAGTGTGCATTCTTGAGTCCCCACCTATAGTGTGAGGTGGTGCAACCGAGACCCAGGATTATTACCTCAGTGAGGAAAATATTTTAGAGCAGGGCTGCTGGAATCTCTGGCCTCCCAGGGGTTGTTGGATTACAGTTCCCATCATCCCTGATCATTGGCTTTGCTGGCTGGAGCTGTTGGGAGTCAAACAATACTTTGAGGGATAAAGGTTTCCCATCAGTGCTTCAGAATGCGTGTGCATTAACAGAATCATCAAGTCATGACAGAATCATACTTTCCCCCTCCCCCCCAACCTTGTGTAAGGACTGTCAGTGGAAGCATGAAGACAATAGCAATTTAAATCTTGGGGGCTGAAGAATGGCAGGTGAAAGGGTAGCAAATGTATAGTATTTGCAACACCCAAAGCAATGGAAGGTTTTGGAGTATGGAGTGTTGAGGTGGATGCTACTATCCCTCAGAATAATGAGCATTATTGGGTAAATCCTAGGATGAATGTCCTATCCACAAACAACCCCTCCTCCCCCAGTGTAGCTTTGGTAGATCATAACTAGTATATTTTGGACAGGACATCAAGGGTTTGCTACTGAGTGATGGAACCTGTAGTGGCTAGTAGTGAAGTAGAGTAGAGGACATGCTATCTTGTGAAGTTCAACAGCTGCACATTTTATCATTCCCACCCCCAGGAGTTCAGCCCTTCGTCAAGAGCTGGCATCAGCCAGAGAGGAGCTCATGCGTCTGGCAGCATGGGAGCACGAGACCCAGCAGCAGCTACAAACACTGAGCAAGCAGTTGGAGGTGAATTGTCACTCTAGTATGAAAATCTTGTTCCCACAAGCTTCACAGGTTCCTGTCTGTCCCACTTCACAGGTACTGACTGACCTGTGATCTGTCTCCCACTCTCATTACAGCAGGCTGGGGAGGACAAGGCCTCAGTAAAGGCTCAGGTGACTTCCTTGTTGGGGGAGTTGCAGGAGAGCCAAAGTCGCCTGGAAACCTGCACACAGGAAAAGAAAGAGCTGGAGGAGAGGTGAGTCACGCAGGAGACTTGTGTGGTCAGGCTGTGTGGTTGGCAAGTGGCTGGAGGGAGGCCTTTTTGCCTGCAGTGATGCAGACATTATGAAACAATGAGCTGGGCCTGCTCTGTGGGACAGGGAGATTGGCTCCACTGTCTTTTCCCTCCAAGCATACTGACCTCAAACTGGAAGAGATCATGTGACGTCCTTTGTGCAGCAGGGGTCTGGATGTGTCCTGTACCTGGTGCCCTAAATCTGGAACAGCCACATTTGCTTGATTAGCTCATGCCTCTGTGAAAAACACTAGGTGTTTTGAATACCAAAATCAAGACCCAGTCTCAGAAAAATATAGGAGACAGCTTTGATCCATTAGAACGGGCAGTCCATTAGAGTGGAAGCCTTTTTTTTTCTTCCAGTGGTTAGGTATCAAACCAAAAAGCAAGTTGGGAACTGCTGCTGGCCTTCCATGTGCTTTCTCAGTGTATGGGATCACAAAAATAATGACAAAAAAATGTTGAAGAGCTGGGGATGCTTCTTTGATATTTTCACCTCTGTCACTTGCCTTGGTGAAGAGGTCGGCCGGTTGCTTCTTCAGGAATGCAAGCAGCTATGATGGAAAGGTCGGAGAGAACCCCACCCTCAGTTACATGCACATCCTCAACAGTGGCCCACTTTCCATGTGAAGCCACAGAAGAGGATGACAGCACCGAGTGTTACGATGAAGAAGATTCAAGGAGTTGCGTAGAAAACCTATTGAATCAAACAATGCTGGATCTAGTGCTGTCATGGTACATATTTTCTGGGGTGAAAAGGCAAGGGTAATTCTGTCTACCCAGGAAATCTTGGCTAGCAGGTAAAGAGCTGTATTTGTCTTTTCTGCTGTGCTACAGGGTCCGTGCAGCTGGTGAAAGACTCCAACATCTTGAAAAGGAGGCTGAAGCCCGCACCAAACAGCACAGTGTGCAAGTCGATCAGTTGCGCCTGCAGGTGCAAAATCTAGAAAGTGCCTTGCGAGTGGAGCGGCAGAGCGCCACAGAGGAAAAGTGAGTGAGAGGATGGGAGAGCCAAGAGCCTGGGGGATTTAGCCCTGTGGCAAGTACCTATAAACTGATCTATTCCCTCTCTCCTCTATAGGAGAAAATTAGCTCAGCTGCAGGTGGCCTATCACCAGCTCTTCCAGGAGTATGACTCTCATATCAAAGCCAGTCTAGAAAATGAGAAGTGGAGCCAGGTGGGAGAAATGATGCTTTGTAATGAAAACCTTAATTCTATAAAGGGTCCCTTTTCCACTTTGTCTTGGTGGGGGCGGGGAGGTAGATTGAGATGTCATGCTTCATTTTTCCTCTAGCAACATGCAGCACCTGATACTTTTTAGAGCTGCCCCATTTCTTCCAACCCATCAGAGTTCCGGTTTTCTCATTTTTCCTGGCATTTGTAAAGCATTTGCCCCCCATTCCTGTGTTGGGGTGGCTAATACATGACCACAGACCATATCTAGTCCCTTAAAATAAGTTTAATAATAATGACGGTTCCCATGTGTCCCATGCCAAAAGTTGCTTTAGGGCCCCCAGCCCCTCAAATCTGTCCCTTAAAAATAAATAAATACTATACTGATAATTCTTGTTTATCATTTGCAATAAAGAAATTTGTGCCCAAAGTTGGTTTTAATTCTTAAAAAATACTGACAATTCCTATGCTCTGATGCCAAAAGCGCCCCAATTGCTTTTTTTAAACTTGAAAAAGAAAACAGGTGGCAAGCCCCATGTCAAATGATCATCGTACTCTTATTAAATTTAGTAATAATGAGTGACAAAAATGGTTTAAAATGGGGGTCATTTATTGAGGGGTCTTTTGGAAGGCTTACCTTCTTTTGCAACAACTTTACACTTCAGCCTTGGCTCCTAGAGGGTTGGTCATTGTGGCCCTGGGCCTGAAAAACTTTAGCCACCCTTGTTCTATATAGTTTAAAAAGGTTTGGAAGGGGCAGTATTTTATTTGATAAAATAGTAATAAGAATGATTTCCTAGTTGTATGGCTTGTGGCGGAGTGGGTTCTCCAGGTACAAAAACAAAAAGGTATGTGTATATATTGTACCTTAAAGACCAACTAAGTTAGTTCTAGGTATTAGTTGGTCTTTAAGGTATTAGTTGGTCTAGGTATTTATTTGGTCTTTAAGGTGCTACTGGAAGGAATTTTTTTATTTTGTTTTGACTATGGCAGACCAACACGGCTACCTATCTGTAACTGTATATATTGTGTTTATGTATCAGTCACACTAAAGTCAGAAAGAAATTTACAATATTTCCAAAGTAACTATAGTGGTCTGTTGTACTAAATATAAATGCATACCCTTTGTATACCTTTTTTAAGAGTAATCCCAAGAAACTTAATAGACTTTAGTCATGTTAAAAATCAAAACAGGGCAGTCTTAGCCTGATTTAATTAATTTAGAACCACTGGCATGCAGTCCCCAGCAGAAAGTTGCCTACAGTGCTGTAGCATTATTGAACTCTGTCCCCTCCTCAGGGTTTGGATGTGCGGGCTGCTGAACTGTCTGAGCAATTACAGCAGGCTGAAGAGGCTCTGGTGGCCAAGCAGGAACTGATTGACAAGCTGAAGGAGGAGGCTGAGCAGCACAAGGCTATCATGGAGACTGTGCCAGTGCTCAAGGCACAGGTGAGCAGGGAATTAAGTTTGCCATGGGGAAGTAGCCATGCTGGAAAAGGGATTGGTGTGTATGTTTGTGGCAACCTGGGGAATGTGAGTAGTGCAGTAAGAGGTAAAGTAGCTGTCACCCTACTTTTTATTCAGGCTGATATCTACAAGACAGACTTCTTGGCAGAGCGTCATGCTCGGGAAAAACTACATGAACAGCGAGAGGCCCTGCTGGAGCAAGTTGCTCAACTGCAGAGAGATTATGAAAAGCTGCAAGCAGAATCTGAGGGAGTCAGACGGTGAGTAGGGGATGGATGAAAACACTGACACACCTAGAATGTAGTAGTTTGTCCACATCAGCTGTGGTGTTGGTATCTGTGTTAAGCTTCTTTTGATTTTGGGCAAGGTATGAAAGTGGTCTGTAGCCAAAGGCAACGAACCTTACACAGTGGTACCTTGGGTTAAGTACTTAATTCGTTCCGGTGGTCTGTACTTAACCTGAAGCACCACTTTAGCTAATGGGGCCTCCTGCTGCCGCCGTGCCACCAGAGCACGATTTCTGTTCTCATCCTGAAGCAAAGTTCTTAACGCAAGGTACTATTTCTGGGTTAGCGGAGTCTAACCTGAAGCGTCTGTAACCTGAGGTACCACTGTACGTCTTTCACTTTTCCTGGGAAAGGGTTAGTATTACAAATAAACTGAATTGTGGTTCTCTCCCTAAACAGTTCTCTGATGGAAGAGATGAGGAATCGCCATTCAGAAATGCGGCCACAACCTCAGCCAGGTGTGTTTTAGTGTTGCTTATCCTTAAGAGAAAAAAATCAGTTCACACACAAGCATACTGCTTATGTTATTTCTAATCAATTTGGCTTGTTTTAAGAATTCCTTTAAAAAAACCAAAAACTTTATTGCCTGCCTTTATTTATTGCTGGTTAACCATTCTGGCATCTTGAACCTGCTGTCATCTTTCCACAAGTGTGGCATATATTCCTCCTAAGCATCTAGTATTGTGGTTTTTAAATATACTCCAAGCATCCTGAAGAGATTTGTCCTTCTTGATTCCCTCTTCTGCTTTCTTGAAGGAACTTACAGCCATGAGAACAAATGTGAAGTGTCATCACTGCTAGCATGAGGGAGTAAATATACTGGTGCATGCAGACTGACTGTACTTTTCTTGTCCTTCCAGGTTTCCTGAGGGGTCCTGCCCCATTCCACCCCCAGCTTCTAACAGTGAGAAGACAAAGCCTTGCTGAAGAACCAATTGAGTTCTCTTGTCCCAAGTGCCAGTACAGGGCTCCAGACATGGACACTCTACAAATCCACGTCATGGACTGTATCCAGTGACACTGTTTGAGGAAGGGAATGAGTGTTCCATTCTGTGGTATCATTTTGTTGCCTTAAGCCAAACCAGCAGTACAGCTAAGAGTTTACCTTGGAGCAAAGATAATTGACTGTTTCCTCCCTACCTGTATGTCATTAACTTTTTTCCTTCTATGAAAATGGTAAAGCCTGCTGCTGTCCTCCTTCAAAGCCTGGCTACCATAGCCATGGGGTTTTCACTGTTTTAGGTTTGTGTGAAATAATGTGTTTGATCTACTGTATGTCAAGAGGATTCAGCCACCCCTTTAACATAACAAACAATACATATCTCGGTAGCTCTTTTAAGGGTGCTTCTCCATGAAGACTGCTCATTCTTGCTTTCTCTAAGTGCCTCACAAGATACAGGAAGAATCCTCCAAGCTACATACCCTAACTGTGCCTTACACATTTCCTTAGCCAAGCTGTGATGAGGAAGCCCATGCAATAGAGAAAGAGAATAGTTTATTTCTTTTGCTTTCCAAGAGGTATGCCCAGTTGAAACTGCTTATTGGGGTTAGTTACCAGTGTTTCTACAGTATGAAGAGTCACCATACGACTCCTACTTTCTCTAAAGTCAATTAAAGTAAAGTTCAAGATCAGCAATGACTTTTCTACTTATACCCGGCATATTCCCTCCTCTGTTAACAGTGTGTAAGTACTTCACCCTTCCAAATACCACAATAGTTGTAGAAATCAACTTTATTAACTCAATCACCAATAATTTACAACCCAAGGAACAATCCATGAAGCTGAGCTTGGTGCTGCTCCTCCAGGTTTCCTCTGCTCCTCCAAGCCCATGATTGGGTTTTAACGGAGGTGCTTCATAATGAGAGGAGAGACCTCTGGCCCAACCAAATGGCTTTTTAAGTCACCCACCCTCCTTTTGGACCAGCTGCTCAGTCTGACCAAAAGCTGGGAGAGCTCAATAACAAGCAGAACTATTCCAATAAATAATTCAAGTTACCATCTTCTCCAAAATCAAGAGTGTCCGCAATTTACCTGCTTGCAGGAAATGACTTTAAAATTGATCACATCAGATGGCAGGAAGGAACCAGCCACCAACTGATAGAGTGTTCTGAGGATCATTTTGCTGTAGAAGGTAACTGCACACTGATCCAAAGGCTCAGGTGCTACCCTTTTCAATCCCAGAACCTACAGTGGATAAAAGAAAACTATTTTGCCACCTCATGATGCAGCTTCAGGGCTGGCACTGGAATTATTATCCTGAGGGGATGCACTGGCCCCACGGGGTGTCACTTCAATGATACGGGGTTTGTCAATGATGCGAGCGGTCTGGTTGCCCTTCTCCACAATGCCAATGATCCAGGCTTGGTGTCCTTCTCCATATTTGGGAGATTTGATCTCTGCGCAGAAGCGAGCAGCCTGCTCTCGGGGTAAACAGATCAGCAGCCCACCTGCCATGTAAGAGAGCAAGTTACAGGTCACTTACAGGTTTAAATTCCCTTCAACCCCACCTTCAGCTCCTGTAGCGCAGGCTACTGATCTTACCAGATGTCTCGGGGGATGTTCCTTGTAGTAGCCGTGACCGGTTGCCACACGCTTTGCTAATAGCAGCCATTTTGGCAAGGATAGGCAGATTGTGGATGACAAATGACACCTCACTGCGCTGCTGTTTGGCCAAATTCTGTGCATGACCCAGAATACCAAAGCCTGTAATATCTGTAGCAGCATGGGCATTGAAAGTATGCATCAAGCTGGCAGCTGAAAGACCAAGAGCATGAACATTTAAAAGCAGAAGTAATGGCAAAGTAGCAGTCACAATTGCTGCTAGCAATCTCCAAACAACCACTGTCTAGCCTATAGCTAATACAGCAAGAACCAATCACTACTTCATCACGAGGCAGCTTCTGAAGGGTAGTAGCAACATTATGTGTTCAGCAGGGATGCAGTAACCTTTGGCTTTACATATACGATGTACATAAATTCTTCATTAATACCTGCCCATCACGGTATGGGGACATGGGGTCCACTCAGGTCCTGGAGCCTCATGTCTAAGAGGATGGAAATCTTTTCAGCCCAAGGACTGCACTCCCTTACAAGCCACTTTCCAGGGAAAACACTTTTTTGGAGTAATGCCATAACATTATATATCAGTGGAAAGATAATTTAATGAAGAATGTAATGCAATACCTTTTATGAAGGATTATTTATTACAACAGCAGTCATAAAGAAGAAACGTGAAACATAGAAAAAGTGAGATATACAAAAATTCTCACCACGTCAGTTAATAGTTGGGTAACCTTTAGCTTTAATTATGGCCTTAAACACTTTCCTGTGGAGTGAACCAAGTTTTTTAGTTCTGCAGCTGTAATAATGTGAAACCAAGATTGAATTATTGCCTCCATTTATTGGGTTTTCTTGCTGGGTTGCTTCTGACTAACAAGTTTCTTTAGTTGGCTCCATAGATTTTCGACTGGGTTAAGGTCTGGGTTATGTGATATTGGGCATTTACATTCCCATTAATAATGCAAATTATGCCCACACCTTTTGCTGTCATACTGCCCCAGATCATAACACTTAACTGGGTGTTTCATGGTACTTGCAATGCAAGTAGAATGGAAATCTCTGATTCTTCTCCTCATGTATTTCAGGCCATCCACTACCAAAAGCAAGGAGATTTGGGTCTCATCCCTCCAAATAGCACTGTCCCATTGTTCTGTTGTCCAGTTAACATGGGTTTTAGGCCAGTTTGATCTTTTCAACCTTTGTTTGAGATAACAATGGCTTTTTCCTTGGAATTCTAGCATTTAGACCGTATTCCAGCAGTCTGTGCCAAACAGTTCTTGCACTCAACTTCACATTACATTGCACCATGTCATCTTGTATACACCCAGATGATTTTATTCTGTCCCATATACACAGCCTCTCAATTCTTCCATTGTCACCTGCTGTTGTGCACCCTTTCCTGCCTTTTCCAGTCTGATTTTGTAGTGACTGAGTCTCCTTATACCTCTTCAAAAATTTAGCAATGCCACCTTTGGTTAAGTTTCCACCAATTTTTCTTCTAATTTCTTCATAATTGTAGCCTTGTTCACTTAATATACTATTTTACTAAATGAAAGAACAAAAAAAACACAAAACAACAGAAAAACAACCAGCTTGATAACATCAATAGCTGAATCCTACTGTGACCTGATTGAATCATTGCCCAAACAAGTTGACACCTGATTGGCTCTCTAAACACCCATGCTCATTTGCTACATTCAAATAAAGGATAGCTACTGCATATCAACCTAAGCAAGCTGTGCTTCCTTTTTCTGGTTATTTGGCTATAACTTTTGACAGATAATTGAACAAACTTTGTTGCATTACATTCTTCATTATTTTTCCATTGATATATAACTTTATGGTATTACTAAAAAAAGAAGTGGTGGTGTTAGGAGCCATCAAACCTCGGAAATACACGTTTTCCAAAACGTTTCCACAATTTGGGCCACTAGTGTACACCCCGTTCTGTCAGCAAATTAAGTTATGGACTCAATTCCCCCTTTGTTTAAAAGTATCAAATTTTGAGGGACACAGGTGGCGCTGTGGGTTAAAGCCTCAGCGCCTAGGGCTTGCCGATCGAAAGGGTGGCGGTTCGAATCCCTGCGGCGGGGTGCGCTCCCGCTGCTCGGTCCCAGCGCCTGCCAACCTAGCAGTTCGAAAGCACCTCCGGGTGCAAGTAGATAAATAGGGACCGCTTACCAGCGGGAAGGTAAACGGCGTTTCCGTGTGCGGCTCTGGCTCGCCAGAGCAGCGATGTCACGCTGGCCACGTGACCCGGAAGTGTCTCCGGACAGCGCTGGCCCCTGGCCTCTTAAGTGAGATGGGCGCACAACCCCAGAGTCTGTCAAGACTGGCCCGTACGGGCAGGGGTACCTTTACCTTTATATCAAATTTTGAAGGGCACTAGGGCTGGGCAATATCTGGTTTTCAATATAACGAAACAGCTAAACATTGCAATATACCAATACATCACAATTATCTGAAATAAGATGGAGCCACGTAGAGGCGAACATGGTAATGTCCTCGCAACTGCTACTAAGTTACGGGTCTAAATCACCACACACTAAATCATCACTTTCATCAGCAGGCAAGCCAAAATGCATCCAAACAGGACTTGGGTTTTGGGCTTGAATATTCAGGCCTAGGACAATCCAAAATACAGTGGTGAATCAGAGTAAATACAAATAATCTGGGAAAATATTGGAACGACAACAAAATAATCTAAATTTGATGCATATAATTATATGAAAATTAACTCAATGATAGCATGCTTCAACCAAACCATTAAAGATTTCTGGAGAATATATTAATGTTCTATGCAGTTTTAGGGGCAAATTAAAAAATTACAATATTAAACTTGCATAAATTCAATCTGTTTTCTAGTAATTTAAGAAGCATCTCCTTCCCAACTCAGAGGGCCAACTGCAACTCTATGCATGAGTAAGCCCTCCTGAGTTCAGCTAAACTTGCTTCTACTTTCCTGGGAGTAAGCCCCATTGAATCTAGTAGAGCTTACTTCTGAGTAGACACACATTTGCTTGGACTCCTTACCGACAAGCACCCACCCTCCCCATCATTCTTGCCTCACAACACTCAACCTCCCATTTCAGCACGAGGCAGCAACTGTTAAATCTTCATTTCCTCCCATTGTGACACAGAAGGGCCCCCATCACACCATTCTCTACCTTTTTATCAAAGGGAAGGGGGAACAGCAATGAGATAGCATTCTTTAAATAAAAAAAAGCCTTTTTCATATGAGGGAAGCTATTTAGGGTGAACCAACTATGTCATTGGGGGACGCAGGTGGCGTGGGGGACGCAGGTGGCGCTGTGGGTTAAAGCCTCAGCGCCTAGGGCTTGCCGATCGAAAGGTCGGCGGTTCGAATCCCTGCGGCGGGGTGCGCTCCCGCTGCTCGGCCCCAGCGCCTGCCAACCTAGCAGTTCGAAAGCACCTCCGGGTGCAAGTAGATAAATAGGGACCGCTTACCAGCGGGAAGGTAAACGGCGTTTCCGTGTGCGGCTCTGGCTCGCCAGAGCAGCGATGTCACGCTGGCCACGTGACCCGGAAGTGTCTCCGGACAGCGCTGGCCCCTGGCCTCTTAAGTGAGATGGGCGCACAACCCCAGAGTCTGTCAAGACTGGCCCGTACGGGCAGGGGTACCTTTACCTTTACTATGTCATACACAGCAACTTGTTTTTTTGTTCTTACTTTCATGGGAGTGGGGGAGAAGGGGCTGCATCAAAGCCTCAGACAGTAGAAAAGGGAGGGGAGAGAAAGGCATGCACATGCACACACACAGTGCAGAAGGGTAGATGGGAATAGAGAGAGCCTTAACAGGGCAACTTGGTTTTTTGTTCTTTTGTTCTTGGTACTGCTCCCAGCCTCTGATGGGTAGTAAAGGCATAAAGGAGGGGAGAGAAAGGCTTTGCAGTGTGTGCATACGCGCGCGCGCACACACACACACACACACAGAGTGGCAGAAGGGGAGACAGGCAGTAAAGGCATCAGAGCGGAGAGAGCCGTTTCAGGCACACATATGCAGGGGAGTAAAGAAAGACTTAAATAACAGGGCAACCTTTTTTGTTCTTACTCTGAAGAAAACAACCCTGCTTGTTCTTTCACTGGGTAAGGAGAGGGGAAAGGGGGCTTCCAGCAAGAATCCCCAAGCCAGCTCAGACCAGCATCTCTGCAAACCACACCTACCAGCCTGTCACACTGGGTACTAGCCTACTTTAAGCAAGCAGAACCTAGTCTTTTAAGTTGCTGCTGCTGCTGCTGGTTTCCCAGCTACTTTCATAATCGTCACCTGCAGAGGCAGTGGAGCTGAGCTGGGGCTCGCTGCAGAATTGAAACATAGTGATAGCTGCTACGCCTGCTCTTGTGAGTCACTTGCTGCTTCTGTAGGAGGCACCGGAAGCACTAAGAAGCACATGGGTTTTCTCAAATTCACGATGTTTGCCAGGTAACATTTTATGAACGTTATTGTTATGTGGACTTCCTAATCGATTTTGAACGATATATTGAAAAATCACCCAGGTCTAATCTGCACACATATCTGCAGACGGAATCTTAAATCGCCTGAGCTTTATTACTTTCATCCCAATGGTAGCTTTTTGCGATGAGAAATACTAATCAACTGCTATGTAAAAAAAATAAAAAATATTCTTGTACATAAAACAAGATATTCCATATTTCAACACATTTTCTCCTTTAAAGATGAAGTTTAAAAGATGAAGATTAGAAGAATTCAGAAGGTCCTGGGACTCGAATGTCCCAAGAACCTGAGAAGTACATGGGCAGACTTTCAAGATTTATTTTGAATATTTCTATCCCACCTTCTGCCTCAATATGAGGAACTCTAGGTGGACCATGTGTTTTCCAAAACAATCAAAAACCTTTGTATTCTAGATGACATGTAGGAGGTCTCCAGTACAACTATAGGTATAGTATCCTGGTTTTTTAAAATAATAAGAATTGCATTTGCTGCCACAGTGGTATCAATCATTTGCCTTATAAATGAAGAACAAGTCAAAACGCCCCCCCCATACCTGTCCTGTTCAACATGGCCATACTGAACATGGCTTCCTGATATGCCAGTTCAACATCTTCTCTGGAAACCACCAGCTTAATTTTATTCCACCGTTCTGGCTGAAATGGAAAAGTAGTATGTTAAGAAATTGTTTTGAGGCTGCATTTCTCACTAACAAATTCAGGGGTCTCAAGTTAGTATAATGCAACATGTCTATAATAGCACCAACTCCTTGATCAGGAAGCCTCTTGACCTTGGGATGTGCTTAGGGAATCTACTCCTTGTATTGGGCCAGAGAGAGGCAGATGGAGGGTGCTGATTGCCCTGTTGTCCAGCAGCATCCCTGATCTAGCTGGCAGATGTAGTCTTGGGGATACTAAAATGATAATCTTGAGGGATTTCACGATCCACGCGGAGGCTGCTATCAGGCCAGCTCGAAACTTTGTGGCCTCCATGACAACCATGGATCCCTCTCAGGTAGTTATCAGTCCAACACATGTGATCTTTGCCCCCAAGTGATATGAGGGATAGACTGAAGATAGAGGGAATACAATGCATTCCCATGTCATGGTCAGACCATTATCCAGTTAAGTTTAGGATCACGGTGGCATTTCTCCCTGTAAGGGTGGTGGGCCAATTCAGGTAGCCTGTTCTCAAAGACTGATGAAATCAGGTTCCTGAATGCTCTGTGATTTTCCATGGACAAAGCTAGTGACCCTGTCAAAGTCCTGGTCTTGCTTTTGAAACAGGTGGTTTTTGTACATCCATACTGGCATTTTGTAGCCCAAGCAGCTCCTAGGTACTCTGAGGAGATCCGGATTATGAAACAAGCTGGACAAAGACTGGAGTGCAAGTGGTGCACGTCTCATTCTGAAGCTGACCAAACACTGGTAAAAACACACGATTGTGCCTATTATGTGGCAGTGCGAGCTGCAAAACAGGCTCTCTTTGCAGCTCGCATTGTCTCCTCTGGTAGCTAGCCAGTGAAGTTATTTCAGATGGTCTGGAGGTTACTGACTCCCAGTGTGGAGAAGCATTTGAAGACCCCTGTGACCAACTGGCTATGCACTTTGAGGATAAAGTCATTCAACTTTGGTGTGATATCGACTCTCCATTTGTTGAAAGTACCCAGTGCCGCTATTGAGAATGTTTTGTGGGATCACTTTCACCTTAAGCAAGGAGCTCATCTGGACAAGGTCTGGGGCAAGGAATGCATCCAACCACATGCCCCTTGTTCCTCCTAGCTTATTGAAACTATGCATACAAGAGGATTCCCTGCAGATAGATAGAGGAATACAAATGGATGTGCAAGGTTTCCCACAGATGAGCACTTACATTATCTAGCCACTGATGAGCATTTACAGCCACTTGAGTCCCCAGTGGTTTAGTCAGCACAAGAACATCCCCTGGAACAGCACTGTCTGGCCTAAAATCATAAGAAACAGGAGCTCACACTCAGACCTACTTGTTTATGTTTAGCAGTTATAGCCTGTCCATAACAGAGTTCTTAAAGAGTTCTTAGTGTGGTGTCTAAACCTGGGTCCAAAGTTTATCTCCCCAAGTCAGGAACAAGAGACAGATTTCCGATTGATTGGGAGAGGGGGAACCTTCTTGTCCTAGCAGGCAAAATCTTTAGTTCCCTCTGCCCTACAGGCCAACTTTGAATGGTGTATGGTCCAGCCAACCTGTCAAAATTAGCCTGTGGGGATGGGAGGAGACAGTGACTAAGCAGAATTGAACTAAACTGATACTCAAGAGTTCAATTTTATTTTATTTTTTTGTCACAGGATCTAGCTGCATCTCTTCCTGCAACACACACAATGACAAATGTGACATCAAGTGTGCAGCAAGTGGCCATAGTTTGGGGGAAAATGGCCTGGGAGACCAAATATGACCTCTGGTTCCTCATCCTTGCTGCCGACCATGGCAACCTTCAACCCTGTTAAGTCTGAAAGAGCTGAAAGAGACAACACCACCCAGCAATTCCACCAAGTCTCAGTAATGTAATGCCAGGTCAGCTGCTGCCTCAACCATCAAATCATGGCTGAGGAAGCATTAATATGGTCCCAAAATAAACTTGCATACAGGCAGCTTACAAAGCCAGTACTGGTTATCTGAATCACAGATGGGATCATTTGTCTTCAGAGCATTATGTACATTACTATAGTCTCAACTTCCACATGACTCTATGATCACTGTGACAGCCGAAGCAGCAATATTGTTAGTCCTGGAATAGTTAAGAGGATTTGCCAGCCCCCAACCCTACTGTTTTTGCTCTAAAGTGGAATGGGCAATCCCTAGCTCAAGTCTACCATTTCATTATTTGATTCAGTGATCCCAATGTCTAGCAAGCATCCTCTAAACCTTTCAGCTGTTAAGATTGCAACACAATTACCTCTCTTGTAAATACATCTATGGCATGCATTTTCAAATCAGGTCTCTCCCAATGAGATGCATTTACTCACATGATGAACTCATTGGGCTGGCATACAACTGTTGCAACTCCTCCAACAATAATCCAAGGATTCAGGACAGTCTGCCCACCAGTTACTGAGGTGCCACCATCTTCTGCTGCATCCCGAAAGCCCTTGATTATCAGTGGCATTATTTTCTCCCGCTCCTGGGTGAAGGATAAAATAAAGGATTCAGAAAATCAAGACTGATGTGGAAAGCTGGGTCAGGGATACTAAGGACTGTTTCCTACCTGTATGTTTCACAGAAAGGCAGGGTCTATAAAGCACTTACTCTGTGAAGTGTCATGCAATCACATTTCAAGCACCAAACAAAGCCATTGTTAAGGAAGCTAAACTATAGGTTTTTATGATGCCCAAGTTGACAAGCAAATATTTGCAAATGGCCAGCCTTTGTTTGGTGTGATAAGTGAGCCGACAAGTCACCATCTCTGGTGAACATCACAGAAACAAGACTGCCAATGGAAAACCTAAATAAAGCATGATTTGACCTTTTTGTCTGGAAGCCAGAATTATGGTCAACACAAACTACAGTTTGACATGTCTGAACTAGGTTTCTGATCTTATTCCTTGCAAATAATCATTCACTTAAATCCTACTTTAACTGGCAGTGGCTCTCCTAAGTATCAGGCAGGGATAATACACATCACCTATTACCCAATTATTTAGCTGGGGCTGCCAGGGATAGAACCTTAGACCTCTGACAAGCGAGGCATGTGCTCTATAAATTATCTGCCTTAAAATGTTCAGAGGTATCTATTTCCAGGCTGTAGTCAGGCTGAAACAAACCAAAGCTCTGCAGGTGAAGCCAGAGAAAGAAGTTCCTTTTCTGAAATCCACTTGTGCCATAATTACCTACCATAATTATGTCAAAAAAACTGTACATTAAAATATTCATTTTTCCTATTATTTAAGTAAAATGTATTTCTAGAGACAAACTTATCCATTATACTTCTCACCTCCTCAGTCATTTTCTGGCTTACACTCAGAAGCATAAGCATGTTGTCACATTCTGTGATGCCCATGGCGTAGAGGTCACTCAGCACGTTAGCACAGGCAATGCGGCCCTAGACCAGACACACACAGCAAAAGATATAGAATGAGGAAGATGACACACAAGGCAACTGTCCTCATGAACTGTCTCACATCACAAATGTACCATGGCTAATTCTTTTTTATCCAGTCAAGCCTGCTCACCATCATATATGGGTCCTCCACTAGTGGATAAAAGAAGTCTGTGGTCTGTACAAGGGAGAGACCCCCATGCCTCAATGGGATCACACAGGAGTCCATTCCGATGCCTGTGGAGATAAGGGACCCCAAGCACATCAGCACCTTTAGAAGTATTCCCACCCCAAACACCTACTTGTTTTAGGTCAATGACTTCTTGTGATCTCTGACCACTGGTCCTGTAAGCTAGGGATGATGGGAGTTGTAGTCCCAAAACAACTGGAGGGTCAAGTTTGGCCATCACTGTTTTAGGTAGTCAGAACAGCCCTATCTTCAGCCCAGGTCTACAAATGCAGCCAAATGAGGAATAATGTCCTAGAGTCCAAAGATTGAGATAAACAACTACCTGACATTCAGAAGACATCTTAAGGCAGCCCTGTTCAGGGAAGTTTTTAATGTATGACATCTTAGTGTATTTTTGGTCTTTGTGGAAGCCGCCCAGAGTGGCTGGGGAAACCCAGCCAGATGGGTGGGGTACAAATAAATTATTATTATTATTATTATTATTATTACTACTACTACTACAGTAGTACCTTGGTTCTTGAACTTAATCTGTTCCGGAAGTCCATTCCAAAACCAAGGCATGCTCTCCCATAGAAAGTAATGCAAAATGGATTAATCGGTTCTAGGCTGTTGAAAAACTACCCCTAAAACGCTTCTCCCCACTGCCCCAATCAGCATGATCTTTCAAGATCTCTCTCTCTCTCAGGTCAAAGCAACTTCTCCCCACTGCCTCAATCAGTACAGTCTCTCTAAAAATGGAAGCGCAACACTAAAATATTTCCAGAACTGGAACGCTTACTTCTGGGTTTGCAACGTTCGGGTTCTAAGTTGTTGAAGTAGGCTGTTCGAGAACCAAGGTACCACTGTAGAATGGACTTTTGTACGGACTTTTGTACGGAAGGAATTATACAGTACTTGTAATTGAATACTTAAGTGGTCTTAAGTATTTAACGCAGACTCCACATTATATTGTTGCAATCTTTGAAATAATTCTGCAAGACGTATCAGCGTTAATTAGATTTGATTTTTTTGGAGTGGGGGAGGCAAATTCGGCCTAGAGCTTCTGGTGAAGGTTAGACTTTTAAAACTCCCCTACGTTAAGAAAACGACATACGTATTCGAGTAGAAAAACAGAACAGGGGGGAGAGGTCTACGGAGGGCCAGAGCCTCAGCAAGCTACCCCGCTGCAGGATATGGGGCATTGATTTAAACGGAGAAAGTCCGAAAAACGCCTCCCACCCCGCCTGGCGGCGGCCCCCCCGCAGCCTGAGCCTCCCCTTCAGGGCTCGCCCGCCTCCTTCCGCGGCCCCTTCCGGAGCGCCCTCCCCACCCCTCGCGCGCCCAGCCTCACCGAGGCTCCGGGGGGCCCCGCCGCCGGCAGCCGCCTCCCCGGCGCCCGCCTCTCCCGCGCGGGCCCCGCCGAGTCCCTCCAGGAGCCTGAGCAGCGTCTCCTGAGGGACTTTGCAGCCTCAGCCGCGCAGCTCCCCGTAGCTGGTGAGCCGCCAGCCCGGGTTGAGCCCCAGCGCCTCGGGCTCGAAGGGCCGGTAGCCCGGCGGGCCTACGGGGCTGGGGGCGGCCGCCGCCGCCGCCGCCAGGGAAGGAAGGCCGGCCGAGGGGGAGCCTGCCAGCGCCGCCATGACGCCTCGCCGAGGGAGAGGGCGGCCGTTGGGCGGGCTGAGGAGAAAGGGCGGGAACGCCCGGCGGCCTCTCGGAGCTCTCGCGAGAGCCGCACTCCCGCGCAGGCGCCCCGCCGCTCTGCCCGCTGCTTCCGGCTCCGGGGCGGGACGCAGCAGCGCCTCTTCCGGCGTGAGGGCGGGAAGTTGCCGTCCGCGGCGGGAGCTGCTCCGCCTCGCCGGGCCGCCCGGACCCCGCGGCGCCAGATTCGGGCAGTCGGATTCCAGGGCGGGCTGCGCTGCCCTCACCGGCCCTAGAATGCTGCCGCCTCTGCTGAAATGTGTCACTCGGCCGGCTCCGCATCTTGCGAAGGCCCCTCTCTCCTCTCCTGAGGCCTCGGGAGGCGCACCTGCCAGATGCCCCGAGCGCGAGCCCAGCCGCCTCACCCCCCCCCCCCGTATTGGAGTTCCCAAAGGGACGCGTCCAGTGCCCGGAAATTAAGACACGGGGGGGGGGGAGATGGCTGCTGTTCGCATGTCCTGTTACACATTGAGTTGGCTACAATAGGAAACGATGCTGGATGTGAAAGGCCCTTGGTCTGTTCCAACAGGGCTCTTCTTTGTACATAAATCGCATAGCCACTGAGTAGCACATAAATAAGGGTAAGTTCTACCTCAGTGGCAGAGCATCTGCTTTGCATGAATAGGTGAAAGGTTTTAGGATAATACTGGTTGGCATCTGTCTGTCTCAGGAGACAGTGGAAGAGTGAACCTTTGGGGGCGAAGTCAGACTCTTGTAAGGTTGCAGCTCCTGTATTATTGTTGTTTAGTCTTTAGTCGTGTCCGGCTCTTTGTGACCCCATGGACCAGAGCACGCCAGGCACTCTTGTCTTCCACTGCCTCATGTTCTTAGCTTCAAGAACACCGTCCAACCACCTTTCCCTCTGTCATCCCCTTCTCCTTGTGCTCTCCATCCTTCCCAACATCAAGGTCTTTTCCAGGGAGTCTTCTCTTCTCATGAGGCGGCCAAAGTATTGGAGCCTCAGATTCACGATCTGTCCTTCCAGTGAGCACTCAGGGCTGATTTCCTTCAGAATGGAGAGGTTTGTTCTTCTTGCAGTCCATGGGACTCTCGAGAGTCTCCTCCAGCACCATAATTCAAAAGCATCAATTCTTCGGCGATCAGCCTTCTTTCTGGTCCAGCTCTCACTTCCATACATCACTACTGGGAAAACCACAGCTTTAACTATATGGACCTAAACTAACTAAACTCCATGGACAAAGACCACAGCTCCTGTATAGTTGTAGAGAATGATATGGGAGATACATGTTTTGTTGCAACTGGGACAGATGAAGCCGTCCCGTTGTGCTGCTACAGATTCACCATGGCATTTCTCTCTGCACCCCTCTAGGCCTTGCTGATTTATATTGCCACCTCCTAAGCCCCTCTGGTACCAGTGTCCAGCACGCCGATGGAGAAACAAGCTGCAGTCTAGTGCTGGAGGCAGAGGGACTCAGTTTTACCCTGATAAACCCCTGAGTGAAACCACCATCGGGAGAAACAAGTTGTATACATTTTGTTCCTCCTTCACTTCCTTAAACTGCTTGGCTGAAGAGCGCGCCACTGCCCTCGCTTCAGCCAAGCAGTTTTACGGAGCCCCCAACCCGCCACTGGTTGCCATCCTGCCCCCCAGCTGAGCCTCGCCAGTCCCCCTCACCTGTCAAGGCAGTGGCATAGGCTATTTTGGTTGCCACCACTGCCTTGGTACAGGCGGGGGGAGGCGTGAGTGGGCTGCCTCTTCCTCCCAGGATGGAGAGGCAGCCCACTTGCCCCCCCCCCGCCATGTCAAGGCAGTGGGTGAGTTAGACATGCGAACGCAGCATTCAAGTGCCTGCCTCATATGCCACTGCTTTGACACTGGCTCCTTTCCAACATCGTAATATACCTCCATATTGGGGTGTTTAGCTGGTGGTATATTACAATGTTCAAAAGCAGTTATGGCCCAGCCCTACACTCCTCCCAGCGGTCATTCTTCCTCTGGTCACTGCTATAGATACACAACTTGACCATCTGTCTCCAAGCACTGTGGTCATCTGCAAGGGATTCCCACAAGGTGGGGTTGATGTTGTCAGCATTCATGTCATGTTTGCAGACATTTTTGTAACGCAGAGTTGGTCTGCCAATGGGCCTGGTGCCTGAAGCCAGCTTTCCCTGGGAAGCATGTCCTTGGGGGTCCTGCCAGCTGTGCCAATACCCACATAACTGATCACATGACATGGCACACACACACCATTTCCCTCAACTTGCGGGGGCAGCCCCCTTAAACATTTTATTGCGGGGAGCGAAGGGACCTCGGCCCCTAGGCTCCTATGGGTCCTGCCATCTTCCATTCTGTGGACATGACCAAGTCAGTGTAGATGTTGCTGAGATGGGGGAGTGAACAGGCTGGGAATGTGGATTTGGGAGAGCACATCTTTGTTTGAAAAACTGTCCTGCCATGAGATACCCAAAATCTTCCTGACACAGTGCATGCACAAGGCATTGAGGTGTTACTCCTGATGATTGTAAGTTGCCCATGACTCACTTCTATCACATTCTCCCGTACCCTTTTGGAGAGATGGGCTATTGCTGTAACTGCTTTGCCAATACACTGGTCCAGCTCAGCACTGATGAAGAGGTTGCTAATGGAGAGGAACCCAGTTCAACAAAATTATCTACCACCTCAGATGTGGAGTGCTGGTGCTGTCTTGACCTAAGTTACTGTAAGGCTGATGGTGAGACCAAATTCCCTGCAGGCTTGGGCAAAACAGTTGATGGGTCTCTGTAGAGCTGCCTCTGTGTGTGCTGTCAAGGCTGCGTCATCTGTAAACAATATCTCTCAGATAAGAACCTGCCACACTTTAGTCTTGGCATGGAACTGTGCTAGGTTGAACAGAACCCAGTTGTTCCTTGAATGGTGTACACACCATTTTCAGTCAAGCTGAAGGCATAGGACATCAACAGCGACAATAATATGGCAAAAAGAGTTGGGGTGAGAACACAGCCCTGTTTCATAGCATTTTTTATAGGGAGGGCATCTGAGGATGAGCTGTCATATTGGACAGTGCCACGCATGCTCTTGTGGAAGGACACAATCCTCTTGTGAAGCTTAGGTGGGCAACCTATCTTGTCGAGCAGTGTGACGAGTCCTTTCAGCTGATGAGGTCAAAGGCCTTCATCAGATCTATGAAGGCAATGTATGAAAGGGTGTCTCTGCTCTTGGCATTTCTCCTGCAGCTGACACAGCGAGAAGATCAGGTCAACTGTTGACCTCTGAGCTCTAAAACCATATTGTGACAGAGGATAGATCCTGTCAGCGAGTGACTGTGATTTGTTGAGAACTACATGGGTTGTGAAGCCATGATGGTCACCTTTGTTCTTGCAGAGGGTCATGATGCTTTAGTAGCGCATGTCTTGTGCCATGGGACCTTATTCCCAACACTGTGGCGGTGTGTGATGAGGGAGGATTTAAAAGTAGCTTTCTGTTGGGATTCTGTCCTGTCCTGGGACTTTACTGCATGCCTGAGATTTGATGGCATTCTTCAGCTCCTCGAGAGTGGGGGAGCACCTTGCTCTTCCAAGACAGGATACTGTCGACTGCTGTGTCAGAGACCATGTTTCTCTGCAAGGACAGTTATTGGTAGTGCTCTGCCCATTGCTTTATCTGCTTGCTGCAGTCTGTGATGATCTCTCCAGACATGGTTTTCAGCAGTGCAGTTTTTTTGGACAATTGGTCCAAAGGCTTTTTCCACTGTACATTTTGCAAGTGTTGCCGGTGTTAGCAGCAAGTTGAATGCTCAGACACAGCTTTAGCCAGTAGTCAGCACATTGTCTGGCAATCTGCTGGGCATCGCTCCTTCCCTTTCTCACTGTAGCAATTATCTTTTCATAGTGTGCAAACTTGGAGTTCACAAAAGCCTAACACCTTTGTAGCAATAGCAGGCTCCATGTCCTTTATACAGTACTGGCCTTTTGGAGCTATGGAGAGAAGGCTCCGCTTGTGCTGAGGCACACCTCACACCTGGCATGCCACAGCGTGCCAAGGAGCCTTGCACCCACGCTCCATGAACTTGTGGCCTCTTGGCAAGTAGACATGGTTTTCCCCCTGACCTTTTGTCCTTTCATATGATCTGTTTACTAGACAGAACGCTTGGCTAAAGCATAACCAGGAACACAGACACAATCCACTTTCACAACGCCTATGGGAAACACCTGCTAATGCTCAGAATGTGTTTAGATGGAATATATTAAAGTTCAGAGTGGTTTCACTACCTCTTTTTCCAACTGTATTTTATCCAATAAAAAGAGGCTCCACAAGGCTGGCTTTTCAGCTTGCTCCTGCACAGCTCACTTGCATCCAACCTTTCGTCGCCCTCGTTATTCCTGCACCAAGCCCACAGGTAAGGATAGCATCAAAGCAAGCCAATTAGTGTATATCAAAGCAAGTAAATATAAACACATATGAGCTCATTGCTACAACAACTACCAATTAACGTTGGAATTATATTGACTACCAAGATGGCATTAGAAAAGCTTCTGGAAAAGTTCACCTTTGGTTCAACACACTTGTGATCCTCTAAGACCTTATGGAAGAACTATTGAGCAAGCCTGCAGTATATCACAATGCAGACATTGCAGGAATTAATACAGACCATTCCAGCCATACTAATCCTGACTCAGACTGGCAGTAAATCTCCACGCTGTAAAGCAAACAAAACAAAAACCGTTATTTGATATTACTAAAGAATTTTAGACAAGCCAATTATGTGACAATTTGGAACAATATTAAGAGAGACCTCGAAGTGTGGGGTAGGATGAAACTATCTTTTTGGGGCAGAATCTCTTCAATCAAGATGAGTGTGCTTCCAAGGATGTTGTTTTTATTTCAAATGATTCCAATAATCAAGGGGACAAAGATCTTCAGAGACTGGCAAAGAATGATCTCAAAATATATCTGGCAGGGCAAAAAGCCACGAATACAATTTAAATTACTAACTGATGCGAAAGAAAGAGGTCGCTTCGCCCTGCCGGACCTGAAACTTTATTATGAAGCATCTTGTCTCTGTTGGATAAAGGATTGGATAACACTAAAAGACAATAAGTTATTGGATTTGGAAGGGTTTGACAATAGGTTTGGTTGGCACGCTTATTTATGGTTGGGAAAGAAGAAAGCTCACAAAAGTTTTGCCAACCACATTTTTAGAGGTGCCCTTATAGAAATATGGGATAGGTACCAAAATATTTTGGAACCAAATGTACCTCATTGGTTATCCCCACTGGAGGTCATGAGTGTTAAAAAGACAAACATGAGAGAGGATTGGATGACTTATGGAGATATTGTAATTAAAGAAGGGGGGAAATGGAAATTGAAGCCATATGAACAAGTTAAAAAATATGTATATGGTTGCACTACTTCCAAACAAATGAAATGTTTAAGAAGGATTGTAAAGAGAGGAAATATATTGAAGGAGAGTCTAGATTTCAGAAAGAAATAATAAATAATGATTTTAAGGTATTGTCAAAAATGTATAAAATGCTACTGGAATGGCAAACAAAGGACGAAGAAGTTAAATCAGTTATGATACACTGGGCCAGGGATTTTGGTTATAATATACAGTTAGCAGATTGGGAGAAGGTATGGAAGGAAAATATGAAATTCACTGCATGTATGACGATAAAGGAAAATATTATGAAAATGGTATATAGATGGTATATCACTCCCGTAAAATTAGCAAAAATGTATAAGACATGCAACAAATGTTGGAAATGTAAGGAAAGGGAAGGCACATTTTATCATATGTGGTGGGAGTGTAAGAAAGTAAAAGGCTTCTGGGAAATGATATATAATGAGTTGAAAAGGATGTTTAAATACACGTTTGTGAAGAAACCAGAAGCCTTCCTGTTAGGAATTACAGGAAGAGAAATTAATAGAAGTGATTATAAACTTTTTCAATATGCAGTGACTGCGGCAAGAATTTTAATGGCTCAAAAATGGAAACAAGAAGAATTACCAACATTGGAAGAATGGAGACGGAAATTGATGGATTTTGCTGAACTAGACAAATTGACAGGAAAAATTAGATATCAGAAAGATCACAAGTTCACACAGGACTGGAGAAAGTTTACGATTTATCTGGAAAATATTTGTGATGAACAGACAACGCTAGTTGGATTTAAAGAGGCTTTGTGATGAGAAAGGGTATTGTGAGAGGAATAAGAGCTGTAAAGATTAATCAACTGGCAATACAATCATAAAGAAAATGTGAAATAAATTTAAAATTATGAGGATTGTGGAGGGAGCGGGGGGAAGTTCAAAGAATTTGATATTATAGTGGATATGAATGTGTCATTTAAATTTGTAAAAGAAAATTTTTCTAAAAAATTAATAATAATAAAAAAAAGAATTTTAGACAAGCAATCCGATGGCTTGCAACCTGTGTGGAGGAGGAAGAACATCCATCCCCCAGAAGCTCAGCCATCAAATTATACGGTATATACTGTTTTAAATGTTTCATGCAAATGGGGCCCTATTATTTTGTGGAAACTAAAAATTTGTTAAAGGGGAATAATTGAGGGTGTCAAAATACGGACATTATCAGGTTTTGATTTTCATCTTTATTATCTACAGAACAGTGACATTTGAACTGCGTGCTGGAACATGTCAGTGGATAGAGAGAGAGGGATAGGAAGGAAGGAAGGAAGGAAGGAAGGAAGATAAAAGTTCCTAAAGGTAAGAGTTGTTAAACCATGGAACAGACTGCCTTGGTAGGTGGTGGGCTCTACTTTACTGGAGGTATTTAAGCAAAGGCATCAGGATGGCCAGCTGTCAGGGATGCGGTAGTTGCATCCTGCACTGCAAAGCCTACACTGAGCAGGGAGGTTTGTCTTGAGGACCTCCAGGCTGGAGAACAGCAACAATTGACAAAAGATAGACATAATACAGTGGTATCTTGGTTTTCAAATGCCTTGGTAGTCAAACGCCTTGGTTCCCAAATGCCGAACCCGGAATTGTTCTGGTTTTCGAATGTTTTTCGGAAGCTGAGCATCCAGTGTGGCTGTTGGCTATTGCTTCCAGGGCGCCTGCACCAATCAGAAGCTGCGCCTTGGTATTCAAACATTTCAGAAGTCAAAAGGACTTCCGGAACAGATTAAGTTTGGCACTTTTGTTTTTGCTATTTATTTTGCGTTTTTGTTTTTGAGGCTTTTTCCGTTAATTTATGTTCTGTGTAGAACCCAGTTCAGCTCCTGATTGATTGATTGATTGACTGCGGAAATGGATAAAAGCCCCACATCCAAACAATGAATATCACCAGTGTAGGTAAGAAAAAACCACTAATTTTAAGTTTTATCATCTACAATACTGTCTTATTTAATTTATAGTATATTACATTGATTATTGCTTTCATTTTATGGATCAATGGTCTTGTTAGATAGTAAAATTCATGTTAAATTGCTGTTTTAGGGGTTGTTTTTTAAAGTCTGGAACGGATTAATCCATTTTGCATTACTTTCTATGGGAAAGTGCGCCTTGGTTTTGGAACGCTTTGGTTTTGGGATGGACTTCTGGAATGGATTAAGTCTGAGAATCAAGGAAGAACTGAGAAACAGGAAGAAACACTATGGATGGAATAATTGCCACACACAGAAAGGAGAGTTTGAATGCTTCATCTGTAGGTGCAGAAATCATTCAACGTGTCATTATGAATGGAAGTCATTAAAACTGCAGCTGCCATACAAAGGATTGGTATTTGGACTGAAGCGTAATTGAAATTTATAAGAGTTTGGAACGCAGAAACGTCATCAAACCATTAATTCTAGTATGTGGGGGGCCACCTAATTGTATAATTTGGCATCTCAATGATTAGTATTATTAATTGTATTATAATTTGGCATTGTAATGAGGCTATTACTGGATTGTTGTAATTGAAAACTAATAAAAAATATTTTCAAAGTTTTAGTAAAATTCTACCTCTCCAAGGCAGCTAACAATATACAATGCATCATGTACACTATAATAAAATGCAGTGGTACCTCGGGTTAAGTACTTAACTCGTTCCAGAGGTCTGTTCTTAACCTTAACTGTTCTTAACATTGTTCCAGTTACAGATAGGTAGCCGTGTTGGTCTGCCATAGTCAAAACAAAATAAATTTTTTAAAAAAATTTAATAAAAAAATTATCTGAAGGTATCTGAAGAAGTGTGCATGCACACGAAAGCTCATACCAAGAACTAACTTAGTTGGTCTTTAAGGTGCTACTGGAAGGAATTTTTTTATTTTGTTCTTAACATGTTCTTAACTTTAGCTAATGGGGCCTCCTGCTGCTGCTGCACAATTTCTGTTCTCGCCCTGAAGCAAAGTTCTTAACCTGAGGTACTATTTCTGGGTTAGTGGAGTATGTAACCTGAAGCGTATGTAACCTGAAGCATATGTAACCCGAGATACCACTGTAAGCCAGTTAAAAGGCAAAGTAGGAGATAAAACACCATACTAGATTAACCAAATCAGTTTTTAAATGCTCACTGAAGTCCTAGACACATTTTCATGGGAGTAAGGTCCACTGAAACCAATGTGACTTACTTTTGAGTAGATATGCATGATTGTAATAGTCAATGAAAAATATTAAATAGAAGGATGACTCAACCTCCTCCTTTTCCTCTGTGTGTGATAAAACTTGGCATTTTGACTGAAGGGCAATTAATATTTTGTTTTGCGTAGGGTGAATTAAAAATAAAATAAAGACCCAGGATGCTATTGTGAACAGCATGTTGTGTTAGGACCAGAGAGACCCCAGTTCAAATTCTGATGGAGCCTTCATGAAACTCAGTGCCAGCTATCTCTCCGCCTAGCCTACCACATAGGGTAGTTCGGGCGATAAATGGGGTATGGAGGGGAGTCAGAACAAGGTGTGATGTCCGAAGCTCCTGGGCCTAAGAGTGGGTTAACAAATGTAATCAGTGTATTCAAGAAACAATACAGGAATTGATAATCGTATTGGGGGGGGGGAGGAGCTGAGGGTGCGAAGCAGAAGAAACGAAACAGCCTAATTGCTCGCAAGTTTCGGCGCAGGAAGAGAGGCGACTTCGCTAGTCGCGCGAAGCACAAAAATTCCCCAGGTAGCAGACACGCCAGTGCGGAGCTGCGGGGGCCAGCAGGGAAGCTGCACCTGTTGAATGTTGGGGCGCCGAGGAGAGGAGCTGCAGCCCGCCCTCCTCCGCCGCCTCCTTCGCGGCGAGGGGCGGCGGGGTAGCTGGCCTCCTTCCCTCCAGAAACGCGCGCTCCCGGCGACGGGGAAGCGGGCAGCTGCGCGGCGAGGCGCAGAGCGAAAGTGAAAGCGGCGGCGGCGGCGCGCTGGGCTGCTGGGCTGGGCTGCTGGGCTTTGCGCGCTTGGCCCTCCTCGCCGCCCCCTCGGAGCGTCCCGGGCGGGCAGAGCCCCCCGCCTCTCGCCGCAAGATGCACCGGGCAAGGCAGGACGAGGTGGAGGTAGGCAGGGTCCCTGTGCGGCCCCCCAAGGAGGGAGGCAGGGAGAAGAAACACCCCCCGGCTCCCAGGGCAGAGCAAAGGGCCCTCGCCGCCCGCCCTTAGCAGCCCCCAAGGCAGGCATGAAGAAGCCACCATCCTCTGGTCGTGTCCATTGAGCTGCGGGGGCAGAGGACGGCGGACCTCGGTTTCAAACTCTCAGCCCAGAAGTAGCCCCTTTCTTAATCTGTCATGCTGGCAAGTTCTATACACTGTAATCTAATACGTAGTTTAAGGGGCCAGTCTTCTCCTGGGGGGCCGCATCTGTTCTCCATTTTTGTGCTACCACCATGAATGAGAAAATGTGCCAGTTGCTTCCTTACATTTCCAACATAGGTCACTTTTATCAGGTGCCATTAAGTATTGGAATTGTTTGGAATAAAAACATTTTTGGGAGAATATTCATTTTTATCACTGAGATTCTCCCCATTAATAATAATCGCATTCTGCCCCATATATCTAGATCTGTGGCTGGTGGCTAATATATATGTTTCAAAGATGAGAGAGAGAACATCAAGTAATACTGAGGAAAATCCTAGTTGTGATCCAGAATCACCATTCAAATAGCGTGCTAGAGAAGGCTTGTTGAATTTGACACCGAGCAAACCTCCCAAAAAGGTAGTTTGTGGACAATATGTGGCTAGCTATCTGAGCCCCAGTTTTACATGGGCTGGAGAGGAAAACATCTCTCAGCCTATGTGTTTGATCTGTGGTGGGAAGCTTTCAGATTCCAGTGTTGCCCCAAACAAGATGAAAAGACATCAGTTGTCAAGACATGGAAATCTGGCAAACAATAATGTTCAATATTTTGAACTGCTTTTGGAACAGCAGAAATGCCAACGTTCATGTTTCTAAAAATGGTTAAAAGTATCAGTTAAGATGCAAATTATATCTTGCAAGATGGCGGAATTGAAGGCTCAGCAAACAAAATCACACATAATAGTTTCCTCTCTTGCTTCCACTTCTGCTTCTGGGCTTCTTTGTGCCACAGACTCTCCCTGCTCACTAAACTCTATGGCCCCTTCAGTTTTGGATACCTCCTCCTCCCAGCCTTCTCCCTCTGACCACTCATTATTTTCCCACCACTACTCCCCAGGCTCTCAGCTGATGCCTCCCACAATTCCTCTTTGTCCAGCCAGTCCATGACATCAAGGAAAAGAAGAGCAAGGTGCTACATATCAAACGTTTAGTATTTGAGACCTTGACTAAACAGCTTCCAAAGCAGAAATTTGCTTGTGCTCCAGGTTATAATTACCGGTATGTGTAATTCCTTGGAGGTTGGGGGAATAGCTCTGTTACTCTCACCACAAAAATTGCAAAGGTTGTTGTGGCACCTTAAAGACTAGCAAATATATTGTGATGTAAGTGTTCATGGTCCAGAGCTCACTTTATCAAAAGCGTTGTCTTAATCAGAATCTAGAACAGTACAAAACTTTAAGAAATACAGGTCTAAATCACAAATTACAGCTACTTCCCTTCTCTATCTTGTCAGTACTTAGTTAAAAAGTTTACAACCATCTCCATGGTGCTGCCTCTGCTTGTCATTATTGATTGTCAATAGTTAGCATAAGCCATAATTAAAACTCATTTCAAAAGATGATTTATGGTGTGAAAGCTGAGTCACAAACTTTATGTGCCAGTTCAGACAGCATGCCTAACCATAGCTAAACTTCATTAATCCAGGTGCTCTTGGAGGAAACTGATTTTGTAGATCCATTTCAGTCTGGGTTTAGGCCCAGTTTTCACACAGAAACTGCTTTGGTCACCCTGTTGAGAGAGAGACAGGGAAAATGTGTCCCTGTTAATTCTCCTCTACCTCTCAGCAGCTTTTGATACCATCGCCCATGGTATCCTTCTGGAGTGGCTGTCTGAGTTAGGGGTGGGTGGCACGGCTTTGTGGTGGTTCCGGTCCTACATGGATGGTCATTCCCTGAGGGTGTTGCTTGGGGAATGCTTTTCAGCTCTGCAGAACCTTCAATGTGGGGTTCTGCAGGGCTCAGTCCTATCCCCCATGTTGTTTAACATCCACATGAAACTGCTGGGTGGGGTTATCCAGAGGTTTGGAGTATGTTGTCAGCAGTATGCGGATGACACTCACCTCTACTTCTCCTTTCCATCTGCAAGGGAGGCAGTGGAAGTGCTGGACCAGTAATTTGCCTTGGTAATGAACTGGATGAGAGCCAACAAACTGAAGCTCAATCCAGATCAGACTGTGGCACTGTTAGTGGGTGGTTCCCTAGACTGGATGGCTGGGAGGTTGCCTGCTCTTGATGGGGTTACACTTGCTGGATCCAAGAATTGAAAGGGACTGAGGCATACAGCCTAACACCACCTTCCAACCTTAAGCTGTCTAAGCCAGAGTTCGGCAACCTAAGGCCCATGGGCCGCTTCTGGCCCATGAGCTTCCTGGAACCGGCCCATGGCCGTTCCGTGGATCGGCATGGGGATTCTGTGCTCCCCCCCGCGGCGCCATTTTTTTTCTTGCCGTGGGGACTGACATCCCGGTCGGTAGAGTGCTGGAAATAGTGTGCGCATGGGTTCTCCTCTGTCCTGGAAGTGCGCCGGAAATAGCTTGAGCGCACGCATGGGTGTGCATGCTCCGGCCCACTAAGAGGTCTGCCAGTGAGTGGACTGACCTGGCCTCAAAAAACGTTGCTGACCCCTGGTCTAAGCTAAGGTTACCAGATTTTTTTCAGTGAATCTGGGGACACTTTTCAACTTCCTACTAAATAGATGGATTTTGTCAGGGGACTGATTTGTAAATCCGGGGACTGTCCCCGGCAAATGGGGACGTCTAATAACCTTAGTCTAAGCCAATGTATGAACACCTTTGCATAAAGACATCCTTGCCCTGTCAGTGTTCCCTGGTCTGTACACATGCAGAAATGAAAGGACATTGTGCTGATGTGAACAACACGAGGAAGAAAGAGCTCTGAAATGCATAAAACATAACCCCAGCAACTTCACTGCTGTCTAAGGCAGTGCGAGTACACCCTGAGTCAGACCGTGAGTCAGTCACTGACTGGCAGCAGCTCTCCAGGGTCTCAGGCCCTGGTGATGCTGAAGATGGACCTAGAGACCCCATGCCTTCAGCTCATGTGCTCTGCCACAGAGCTACAGCCCTCCAAGCAGCTTGGTTATAGCCTGGAGGAAGTAATGCATTCCCCCCTGCTCAGATTATTGTTGTATTGAGGACAGGACTGCGTGTTTCCCAAACACAGACTAGGCACTTAGTGGTAAAATAAGAGAGAAGGCATTCAACCCCTTCCCACACCTATCGTTTCTCCTCTCTTCCCAGGCACCTGCCTACCCTCCTCCAAATAGTGATTATTTTTGTCTTTGAATAAGGAGATCCTGCTAAGGGAACAATATCTAGGGTGGTGGGAGAGAAGTTGTGAGCAGGGGAGGATTAGCCATCCCCCTCCTTGCTGAGTCTGCTCTGTGAGTGCTCCTCCGTTAATATTATAAGGTTAGGAATCACATCTTTGCCTCATGACAAGTAGGCCTGCCCTCATAAATTTAAAATTGCAATGTATTTACAACACAAACACATGAATTCAGGGACAGGAGAGAAATGGCAAAACCTCTGCTTTCACTATGTTATAAGAAAAAGCGGCTCTTTTTCCCTTATGGGGTACCCAAGAGCCCATATAGAGTCCTTAAGTGGGTGCCTTATCAGTAGGAGAAAATAACAGAGGCCAACCAGAGTATATTGAGAAGCAAAGCCTGATCTTTATTAAACTGTTGGAACAGGCTCCCCCGCTCACCCCACACAGGAGGGAGAAGGAACCCAGAACAATGGTCTGTAAGTCCTTATATAGACTTTCGAAATTGCCCACTCTGTAGCTCAAGACCACCCCCAAAAACATCATACATACATCACAGAAGGAAGCAGTCTCCTGCAGAAATACATTACAGGAGGCGGTCTACAGCAGAAATCCTGCCTGCCAGGATACCTGACAGTGGTCACTGATTGCTTTAACTGGGCAGCCTGGCCATTCTTTTGTGATGGTAAATACTTATTAATTCCTGAATCCGGGTCACAGGCTCACCCTATTCATACACAAATCCACCCTTAAGACAGGTAAGCAAAAGACAATGGAGAGGCTTTCTCATTTCTTCCTCCTTGCAGAGAAATATTTGAGGTCAATTTGGGAGAGTCAAAATAACTTCAGGACTGCTCTCCTGTACTATTTATATACTTATGTATGTGTTTGCCTTGTACATTTATGAATGTTTATTTTATATTTGGGACCTTAGAATTCTTATAACAACTACCAGCATTACCAACCAGTTTTTGAGCAACAGTGCTGGGAAAACAGTCACCAATAACAACTTTTCAGTCACTTTAGCTTTTTATTGCTGTGCAGCTGACTGAGGGGTGCTGATCATATAACTTTGAAAGCTCATGTGTTAGCAACAACAAATTATGAATGTTTGGAATGCAAAACTACTGTTTGACCATGTTTATTAGCTGTATGGAGTTGTTAACAGAGAAATCTGAGGGTTCCCTTGGACAAAAAACAAGGACACCAGCCTGGAATACCAGAGCAAACAGCAGCCAGTAGGCTTGGTCTTTATTGAAGACTGTTGCCACAGAACTCCCACCTGTCACCAGGTGAAACAAGATGGAAGCCCCAAACAAAAGAGAACCCAAACTTTTATTAGCTGCTAATCCCCATGTTACATCCCCCCCCAAACTACATCACTAATACATCATGGTTACATCATGAAAGGGGAGGTCTGGTGGCAGTAATCTGAGCATCCTGGACCCTGCCCCATTCCTCCCCTTGCCCTCCACCACACACCCATCAAGTGAAGCAAAAGAGATATTTACATTTCCCTGTTTCCCAGCCAAGTTAATCATACCCTTGTGTCTTCATCTGGGTTTGTCATTTCTGGAATAGCTACCTGTCTGGCACTCAGGTATCAGGATGCCAGGAATTATCACTCAGGCAGAGTGGATCTCTAGGTCCTCATGCTCCGAGGGTGGGGTGCGCCACCTGCGGGGGCAGGGTGCCCAGCGCAGGCGGGGGGGGGGGGGAGGGGAGCCGCAATGGAACCCTGGGGATTGCGCTGCCAGGGGCGGTGTGCTCTCCCCGCACTCCTCTTCCTCTGCCAGTGGGCAGAGGGGCTGCTGAGTAGCTGAGCTCACATGTCTATATGAATTTCTGAAGTTTTCCCAGTGAGCCTGTACATAGATACATTGATCAGTGAATTGTTACATTTGGTATTGTGCAGCAAAGGCCCTTTGAATAGATAGGAAGAAACTGTGATGAAGTGTTTTGTTGGGACAAAAGTCACAAAAGTGATTATGCTGATTTTGGCAGTGGGCTGCATGTGCATGATATCTGCTGGAGCCCCCCCCCCCATAAATTCCTGCCACAGAGTGTTCAGCTGTTCAAATACCTACAAGCAGAAAAGGTCGGCTCACTGGCTTCTTTCACACACAATGCTAAATGGCAGCCATGGAGAATCCATTATTTGGAAGCAAGGCTGTTATAGAAAAATGGGGTTTGGCTTTTACAGTCCAGCTTTCCCTTTAAGGGACCAAGTATCCCCTAAGTTCATTATCAGTCGAGAAGATAGTATGAAGAGAGGAACCAATTGAAAGCAAGGAAGATTTTTCAGAGTCACCCCACCCCAATTGCTTGGAGGTGAGGACCCAGAACAAAGGGTGTAACAGCTTTTAAAGGCTTCAGAAATTGCCCAAAGACTACCAAAAAGCATTATACAGGCATCACAGAAAGAGGCGGTCTACAACAGAAATTTGAATGTATGGCTTATCTCCTGTCTGTCAAGATATCAGAGAATGTTTACTGATTGCCTTTTCCTGGCCAGTCTGGGCCATTCCTTTGAAACAGGGAATATCTTGACTCCAGAATCCATTTTCACAGATTTTGCATAGATATCTGCTCTTTTGACAAGTCTGCTTGGATAGTTATCAATACTCGTTACACATTTCACAGAGGAGAGGCTCAGGATTTCCTGCTTTGTGACTAGAGGAGTCTCAAGGCTGCCTAGGGGTCAGACATGGCTGTGGGATTGCTCTTTGTACTATTTTAGCACAGGTCTTACTAGTGATGTAGAAAAATTGGGGCTTGGCTTTTGCTGCCCTTTTGCTCTGAGTCCCCTAAGTCCATGATCGGTCAGGGAAGAATGGATGGAGGCAGAATCCAGTGAAAGCAAGGCAGATCTTTATTTTTCTGTTGCGACAGAGTCCCCACCCCCCTTTCAAGGAGGTGAGAGACCAAGAACAAGTGCGCAGGAACCTTTAAAGACTTTAGACATTGCCCAACAAAGATCACCCTAAAAGCATCATACATACATCACAGAAATCTGAGTGTTTAGCTTCTCTCCTGTTTGTTGGGATACAGTATCTGATAATGTTTCACTGATTGTATTACCTGGGCAGCAGCCTGACCATTCTTCTGAGATGGTCAGTGGCGTAGCGTGGGGGTGCAGGGGGGGCCGGCTGCACCGGGCGCAACATCTGGGGGTTAGGGTTAGGGGGCACAAATCCACGGGTTAGGGGGCGCAAATCCATGGGTTAGGGGGCGCAAATTACTTGCCTTGCCCCGGGTGCTGACAGCCCACGCTACGCCACTGGAGATGGTAAATACTTTAGTTTTTGAATCCAGGTCACAGGCCCACCCTATTCATACACAGATATGCCCTTGACAGGATTTGTAAGGGAAAAGAACTACTGGGAAAGGTTTCTCCAATATATTTCCTTCCTCAGAGGAAATATTTGTGGTTATTAAAATTCAAGATAAGCTCCATGATTGCTCTCCTGTACTGTTTCAGACATATGTGTTTACCTTGTGCATTTATGAACATTTATTGTATATTTGATACCTTAGTGTTCTTATAACACTGGTGAAAGTTATATTTCATCAAGAAATTGGTTGATTCATAGAGAAACAAGGCTAAGTGAAAATATCCACTGTAAATAGGCACATCTGGATACTTTGTTACCATATAACTGAGTTATGTTGCATAGGCCAAGGCCATTTGCAGAAGGGTTCCTATTGTATTACCTGTGGTTACATGCAGGGAGTTGGCTGTTTTCTGGACATGTATATGTTTAGATGCACCTATTCCTGTGATTTTATAATGGCATGGCATTAATTTCTCTAACAAGGCAAAGGTGCCTCAAAATGCAGCCACCTCTCCTTGGTGGCATGTGAGAGGCTGGAATGTGGCAGCTGGGTGTCCGGCATGCTGACAAAAACAATCTAAATCATTCACCAAGGAATTTCTGCTGCCTCCACAGTACCAGGACTGGCAGTACCCAGGCTAATCTCTAATCTTGCATGGACAAATTTCTCAAATGCAAATGGCTTGCCCAGGGGTCAGCAACCTTTTCCAGCTGTGGGCCGGTCCACCGTCCTTCAGACCATGTGGTGGGCCAGACTATATTTTGAAAAAATTCCTGTGCCCCACAAATAACCCAGAGATGCATTTTAAATAAAAGCACACATTCTACTCATGTAAAAACGCGCTGATTCTTGGACTCTCCGCGGGCTGGATTGAGAAGGCGATTGGGCCACATCCTGCCCCCGGGCCTTAGGTTGCCTACCCCTGGGCTACCCCATGGCTTCCACCTCCAGACCTTTGGTTTCATTAGAAACAGAAACCTCTGGCATGAGCAAAAGAGCCATCAGCACAGCAGATGTTTAAGTGCAGTGAATGTGTCTGCAGAAAAGGAATAGAGCCTCAGCATGACATCCCTCCCTACGCAATACAGTCTGGTCTGCCACATGTTCTGTTTCTAAGAGCTTCAGCAAACTGTGAGCAATTTTCCTCTGCTGTTGCATGAGGGTGGTGTCATGGAGACTCTTGAGGTCATGTTTATCTTGTGCAAACTGAAGGCATGGGGGCAAAGGTAGGAGGAGTATCCCTTGTGCAATGCTGACGCAATCTCAAACAAAGTTGCCCTCGCTTGCCAGCAGGGCTGCCTGCCTAGTGATAAGGTTCGCCTGGTGCCTTCATTACATACCTTCAGGTGCCAGGCGAAAATATTTATCTTTAACCAGGCATTCATCTTATTAACATTCTAGGGCCTTTTAAATGTGTTTGTGGGAGCAGGGTTATTGGCTTGTTTTTGTTTTGTTATTTATTTCGTATTGTCATTTTGTATTTTTATTTGTGAACCGCCCTGTGATATCCAGATGAAGGGTGGTGAGCCGTCTGTTAGGGTGTGTGTGAGTGTATCTGTCTACTATCAGGTTTCCAGTACAGCAGTGGAGCCCCAAGGGGGGGGGGCAGGGCGTAGAGGGCACCCGCCTGCGTGCCACAGTTCAGGGTAGGAGAGGGGCAGGGAAGCTGCTGCCCACTTCCTCCCTGCTCTCTGCCACTGGGTCAGGCCTGACTCGGCAATGGAGGCAGAGCTGCTGGGGACGGGCGCACCTTCCTGGGGCTGATGTGAGATGCTCTCTGCTGCCAAGTGGAGGTACTGCAGCCGGGCGCAAGGTGCCTCGCAGCCAAGAAGGGGGGGGGGGTAACAGCATTGCTGCTGACTCTCCTGCTGTCCATCGCTGGGTCAGACCTGACCCCTCAACAGAGCTACTGTGGCTCAGCGCACCTTGCTGCGGCTGAGGAGTGTGCTCTCTGCAGGTCACTGCAGAACTGCTGCCGCTGGGCGCAAGGTGCCCTGGCAGCCATCCACTTGCTTGCTCTCCTCCCGCCGTCAGGCCTGACCCGGGTGGCGGAGCTGCATCAGGCACAAGCGCCGCAGCCAAGGCGCAGCTCCTTCTGGCACGGAGCTAGGTTCTGATGAAGGAGCCTGCTGTGGGGGCGCCTGTTTGCACCCCCTCTCAAAATTGCTCCCGGGGCCACGGCTCTCCCCAGTTCCCCCCATGCTACGCCTCTGTTCCAGTAGGTATCTGTTGTCCTTGGAAATTACATCTGGAAATGATGGTTTTTTTGTGCTCCTAAATTACATTTTCATACATGTGGAACATTTGCCTAGGCTCTGCAGATGTTGTAGAACTCCAACTTCCATCAGCCCCAGCCAGCATGGCTAAATGGTCAGGGTGATGGGAGTTTAGCAACGTCTGGAATTCAGCACATTTGCTAAAGATGGATTTAACACACTGATAGCCATCACTTCAGGGATTAAAATAACAGTAATAGAAGGTGCAATTTCTCCCTTTCTGCCATTCCAACTTAAATTATACACACACGTGCACAGAGCTGCTATAGAAGCATAGAACTGTAGGAAGGGACCCCAAGGGTAATCTAACCTGACCCCCTGCAATGTAGGAGTCTGACTATGGCAGAAGAGAGTGGTACTATTACTTCACTTGATCCGGACACTAGACTTCTATTTATGTAGCGTAGAATAACATTAGCTTATTTTGCTACTGCATCACCCTGTTGACTCATGTTAAGCTTGTGGTCCACCAAGATTCCTAGATCCTTTTCACATGTACTACTTGTAAACCAGTGTCCTCATCTTATATTTTTGCATCTGGTTCTTCCTGCATAAGTGCAGAACCTTATATTTATCCCTATGGAAATTCATTTTGTTAGCTTGAGCCCAGTTCTCCAATCTGTTAACGGTCACTTTGAATTCTGATTGTCTTCTGTGGCATTTGTTACCCCTCCCAGCTTGGCGTCATCTGCAAATTTGATGAGCATCCCATCAGTTCCTTCATCCAAGTCATTTATAAAGACCTTGAACAACAACAGGCCCAGGACAGAACCCTGTGGCACCCCACTTGTCACTTTTCCCCAGGATAACGAGGAACTAGTAACCTTTGTGTTCAGTCAGCCAGCCAGCTACAAATCCACCAAACAGTTCATCCCACATTTTAGCAGCTTCTCTGCATGAATAATCATGGGGGATTTTGTCAAAAGCCTTACTAAAATCAAGATACACTATGTCACCAGCATTCCCCTGACCCACCAAGCTTGTTAGTCCATCAAAAAAAGAAATGAGATTCATATGGCATGACTTATTTTTGAGAAACCCATGCTGGGTCTTAGTAATCACATCATCCTTTTCTAGGTGCTCACAGACTGCCTGTTGAATTATCTGTTCTAGGACCTTTCTTGGTATCAATGTCAAGCTCACTGGTCAGTAGTTACCTGGGTCTTCTCCCCAACCCCCTTTTGAAGATGGGACAACATTTGCCCTCCTCTAGTCTGCAGGAATCTCACCTGTTCTCCAAAAATTCTCAAATCATAGACAAAGGCTCTGAGATTACATCCGCAAGCTCCTTTAGTACCCTTGGATGCAGCTCACCAGGCCCTGGAGATTCAAATTCATTTAAAGTACCGTATTTTTCGCTCTATAAGATGCACTTTTCCCCTCCTAAAAAAGTAAGGTGCGTCTTATGGAGTGAATGCAGGTTGCGCAGCTATCGCTGAAGCCAGGATCAGTGCGCACCAATCCCTCTTGCTCTCCTGGCTTCAGGGATAGCCACACAAACCTCTTCAGGGCAATGGGAGGAACACTCCCCCTCCCCTGAAGAGGTTTGGCACGGCTGTCCCTGAAGCTGTGGAGAGGCGCTGCGCAGCTCTTCCCTCTCTGCGCAGCGCCCCTTCAGCGAAGCGGGAGGAGAAACAGAGCCCCTGCGCAGAGAGGGAGAGAATATTGTTCTCCTCCTCTAAAACTAGGTGCGTCTTATGGTCGGGTGCGTCTTATAGAGCGAAAAATACGGTAGCTAGGTGTTCACTTACTACCTCTTTTCCTATCTTGGGCCATAGCCCTCCCCTCAGATTATTTATTCTGTTAACACCAGGTTTGGCATCACTTTCCTTTTGGGTGAAGACAGAGGCAAAGTAGGTATTGAATAGTTAGTTCCGCCTTCGCTTTGTCACTTAATAGCATTACTCTGTCTTTGTTACTTCATGTAGAGGACCTTCCACTTGCTTGTTCTTCCTCTGCTTTGGACATAGCTAAAGAAACCTTTATTATTTTTTAACCTCTCTTTCAAGCCAGAGTTTTAGCCAGCCTGACTTTCACCCTGCAACTGTTGATTACTCATGTATACTTCTCCTTTGTGATTTCCCCTTTCTTCCATTTCCTATACATGGCCTTCTTAACTCTCAGCTCATCTGTCAGCCCCTTATGCAGCTACATCAATTTCCTTAGATGCCTCTCAATTTGCTTTTGGGCCTCCATTATTTCTCCACTAAAGATGTGGGAGTGGGGTTTGCAACTGCCACAGCCTGGGATGAAAGTGTTAAATGACGCACACACACAACTGTTTGTTTGTTTCAAACCTGATGTGATTGTTAAAGTTGGGTTTTGTGTCACGTCTAGCTTAGCCCCAATGAAAGGAGTGGACTTTAGAAACAACCCTGGCTAAGCTATGCAAGCTTCTTCTTTTTCTCCCTTGACCAACTGACTAACTGCTCTTACACTTCCGGTGCAGCTGGAGAAAAGTGTTCGTCGACTGCGAGAGAAATTTTATGGGAAGGTGAGCATCAAAACGGCTACGGTGCTGATGAGGCAGTTCTGCAACAATCATGAGCTCGCTTGTAGTCGCATCATTCTCTGCAAAAATGAGCTGGAAGGTGAGTCAGCCATTCGTGCTGGTCAGAAGCATTGCATTGTATGGTAGAAGGGGGTGCCTGCAGGGCCATTAGAGGCATCTCCATATTGCAGCTGGGGAGTCTGAGAGTGCTTAGAACCATAGAACCATAGAGTTGGAAGGGAACCCAAGGATCATCTAGTCCAGTCCTCTGCAATGCAGGAATTTCAACTAAGGCATCCATAACACATGACCAAACTGTGGGAAAATACAGTCAAATATAACTAGAAAGCATAGGGCTAGTTAATGAATGAAAGGGTTAAGATCATAGAACTGTGTTCCTAGACTCAGTTAGGTCACTCCCCTCACCCAGAAGCGTGGAAATTAAGTTTCTTCCTGGGTTCATTCTCTTTCACCATGTGAACTCACCGAGATAGGACATGGCTGAACTTGCTCACTACAAGGTCAGACTGTGTGCCCAGAGCTATTTCATTATATTTTGTAAACCCAATATTTTCTACCTGTGTACTTCTTGCTGTGGCATGGAATAGTACATGAACCTGACCTTTGGATTTTTGTAAGTAAAGCCTTTAAACTTGCTAATGGTGTGCTCTGTTCATTGCAAGAGGCGAGGGGAAGTGCTGCAAGCAGCTACAACAGGATATTAAAAAGGTCTAACAGCCTATATTCCTCACACTTCACTGTGCTGCATGATTCAGTGTTTTTAAATTCTGCTGAGGGCTCTGTCCTGCTGGAGAGTGCGTGTAGTCCTGTGCTTTGGATCTAGGGATCCAGCCAAGTCCTTTATTAATTAACACAAATGATCTATATCTACTTTTGTCCCCATATACCCAGCCACACACCCAGCCTTTGCTCCCTTCATCCATGACGCCTGGGATTGATGGGAGTTGGAGTCCAACAACATCTGGACGGATCTCCTATACCCTGGGCTGCAGGCTGCAGTGTTAAAGTACTAGGTTAGGCAAGGTTTTGTGTAACTACAAAAAGCCCAAGTTGATGCCTGCCTGAACAGGTTGCCCAGCCTACTACTACTAGGACATTCCTTCCATGCAAGACCCATATAAAATAGTAGAATTATAGAGCTGGAAGGGACAGCAAGGGTCATCTAGTCCAACTCCCTGCAGTGCAGGAATCTCAAAGTATTCATGACAGAAGGTTGTCCAACCTCTGCTTAAAAACCTTTAATGAAGGAGAGTCTACCACCTTCCAAAGGAGACAATTCTACTGTCAAAAAGCTCTTACCTACAGAAAGTTCTTCTGTTTAGTCAGAATCTCCTTCCTTGTATCTTGAAGCCATTGGTTCAAGTCCTGCTCTCCAGAGCAGGAGAAAACGAGCTTGCTCCAGCTTCCATGTGGCAGTCCTATTGGAAGTTCTTCTACTGTTACCCTGCAGAAATGGGGAGCCTCTAAAGAGGGCAGGCACGTGAATGAGGGCAGCCCAGCAGCTGCAGCACATCTGACTGGCACTCCAAGAAGTACCTTCACAGTACATATACAACCGCCATCTTGTAGAGCACAATATATTGATGAAGCTTGCTAATGTCAAAGGAGACTGATGTATGGGTGACCAAAAGAAAAAGTAGAAGGAATGAATGAAGATTGTTCTGCCATTGGACAAGACAATCCTTAAAACAGTTTATCATTTATTTAAACAATGTCTATACCGCTTAACTGCAGTCGTCTCTTATTGGTGTATAAGAAATACAATACAGAAAAGGTAGAAGTTCCTCTGGTCTCTCACTGCACCAGCAAAATCAAAATACCTACCCACATGACGCTCCCAGAAGCTCCATTCATATACTATGAAAAAGAATGAAAGTTTATTGTTTTCCCCACATGCCTATTTCCTCCCCTGTGTCTCCCCACTTCTCATTCCCCACCCCAGCCCCATACTGCCCATAACAAAGATGTCTCAAACTGAACAGAACTCACCTTCCTGACTTTATGATTTGAAATTCAGAGACACTGAATGTACTTTTTATTCATGAAAATCTTTTAATAAAAGCAAAAAGAAAAGAAAAGGTAAATGTTCAAATAGTAAAATCAGACTTCAGTTACAGTGCCTGCTGGAATAAAGAAGTCTTCAGTGGGCACCCGACATTCAGCAGGGAGGCAGGGGCTGTCTGGCCTCAACTGGAAAGAAGTTCCATAAAATTGGGTCTACAGTACTAAAAGCTCCAGGTGGATCTGAGCTATGGGGGACCAGTAACCGTGACTCCCTCAAAAACCTCAGTGGCTGGACAGCAATATAAGGGATTAGGCGTCCTGGATCTGAGGTGTTAGTGGCCCTGTAAATTAAGACCAGAACCTTGAACCTCACCTGAGCCACTATAAACTTTTGAGCACCTGAGTTAAGTGCTGGCAATAATCTGTCCCCATCCACCTTTTGCACCAGCTAGAGCAGGGCTTGTTTTACTAGAAAAAGAGGCACCAGAACTTGTTTTTAGGGGAGCACCCACCCAAAGTTGTTGTTGAGCTTTTTTGGTGCTTTCTGCACCATCAACACCGCAAAATAAACCTGCCTCTGATGCACAGCTGCGAGCCGCACAACCCCAAGGAAGGGGCGCAACACTAAAGCCCTGAGCTGGAGTCTCCAGGCCAGACCCACACAGAGTGCATTGCAGCAGCCGATTAGAACAAAGGGTACAAGTCGATGTAAACTGACTTGTGTTTTATACAGCTCCCTCTCCTCTGGTCACAGAATGCTTTCAATTCCTAGCGTCAGCACATTTACATTTCACAGTTTGAGACCTCCTTCCTAACAGCAACTCACAGTCAGCCTGCTCTAACTTTGTGGTGTTGCTGTTTTTTTAGATACGGACCCAGAAGATGGAGAGAGCCTCGATGATGATCCTGTGGCTTTGGTAATGCTCTGTCCGTTTATCTTAGGCAGAGGTGAAAAGCTGGGAAAAGGTAGATGAAGAGTAAGGAGTCAGAAGCTACTTTTAAGGGGCATTTATAGATACTGAAATGTTAAACAAATGAAGCTCTTATTAACCCAACAGCTGTGCTATCCTAATTTAATAACTCCACTCGCCAGCTAAAGCAGCTGAGGGTAGCCAATGGGTCTTCCCATCGGTGAGTTAGGGACGAGACCAACAGTGGGTTCCACAGTTAAGAAGGCAGTTTGCTGTAGAGGAAGGTGAGGGGCAGGTGGGAAACGTCAACCTGGGAATGTAACCCATCTAAGAGAAGCAGAACACAGGTGCTCCTAAGCCTCTGCTGTCTTGTGGTTATACTCATTTGTAAGAAAGCCTTCAGGAGTAAACCCCGAGGAAACATCCATACCTGCTGCCTTGCGGAACATCACTGGGAGAAGAAAAGGCTAAGGAGTAAATCCAACACAAATCTGCAATGGTCGCATTTTGTACGCCTCCTTCTGGCAACTCATGCAGTCAGGCTGGTGCCATATGTATTGCTCTGTTTTCATTTGAACCACATCAGCAAGGCCAAGAGGGGGTTCTTGTCATCTGGGCAGCCTCTGTACATACTGCCCTGGCTTGCACCCCAGAGGTCAAAAGTGCTCCTAACTCAGCAAAAAAATGTAGGAAGCAGCAGTTACGAGTTATCAGTCTCCACAACCACATCAGGTGCAGTACTCCTCTAGCAGCTTGACTTCACCCTTGGAGAAAAGATGCCTTCTTGAGACAGACAAACGCCAACAAAGTGGGTCCAATTATCCATGGTCCAGTTATGACCTAAATAAATAAGTCTGCAGATAAATATTAATTACGCAAGATAATAAAACATTTCTAAGTCTTTAAGGTGAGGTTTGACTGAGATTTTGAACAGTCACTTAGGAATGCTGATATTAAATTGAATTTCAGACAGTCACTGTGCAGTACTTTGAATAGTTGTCAGCAGCACAAAATTCCAAGAAACTAGAAAGTGCAGGTGCAAAACATTTCAACTACATTTTCCTATTCTGTTTGTATTAAATATTGTCACCTGTCCCAGACACTCAGGATGAGACAGACTTTAAATCTTACTAAACAAATAACCCAAATACAGTGATCTCTCATACTCTAAGCATAATTCTCAAAACTCACCTACTGAGTCCCCCCAAGAGAATAATATTAAAGGGGGCAACTCACCTCACTCAGCATCTTGGGTGCCTTTTTAATGCCATTTCCTTAATTCTGTTTTGGCCTCCAAAGTGGGCCTGGTGATTTCTGCCTGGAGATGCAGAGGGCTATGACTCCTTTTAAAAAAAATTACTTATCATTTTCATTTTTTAACAAATTTAAACTAAACCATTTTAAGTCCATATACAAAGCTTTATCATCAACTTCCCTTCCCCCCCATCCATGGTTCGTTTTATTATCTCATTTTTTCCAATTTGATATCAAAATATTCCTTACTGCTGGATTTATTCTAATACTGCTAATGTTTTAATATGTTTACAATAGTTTTTCAAATATTCAACATATCTTTTCCAATCTTCTTTGTATTTTTTTAATCCTTATCTATGCATCAGATTAGCCATTTCTAGATAGATAATTTATTATGGTCAAAGATCAGCTCACATAACATAACACAATAAAAGCAGCGTTAGAATCATAGAATCATAGAGTTGGAAGAGACCACAAGGGCCATCGAGTCCAACCCCCTGCCAAGCATATCATATCACCCCTTAACCTCCTCTTCTCCAGGCTGAACATGCCCAGCTCCCTTAGCCGTTCCTCATAAAGATAAAATATACAATCGGAGCAGATTGCAGCTCATGAGTTAAAATTGAGATATATACGTACACCTGTACAACTGAGATTTGGGCTACCATAAAAAATTGACCCTGAGGCGCCCCAAAGGGCGACTTCAGCATTTCCCTAGTAAGCTATTTTATTCTAGAGGATGATCTGTGCCTACAAATCTGGGCGCAGAATCTGGCTACCAGCCAGGTCATCTTGTGATCTTTGCCTAAGAGGAGAGAATTAAGTTTAGACTTGTCTGAAAGATCGGTGAGCCTCTTCAGCAAAGAATCAATGGTGTCTCTACGAATCTCAACATAAAAAGGACATCTAAAAAATATATGTTTGGGGCTTCCTATTTCCCCTAATCGGCAGGCGCAAAGTCTCTTCTATAGGAGCCTTCCAGAACCGGTGAGGGCAAGGCCAAGCTTCTAGCAAGAGTGAAAGCCCTCTTGCGTTTCTGGATGTGAGGAAATAGAGATATGTTGCTGGAGCGGCTACGTATCTTCCGTTTCCTATGATTTTATTATCGTACAGTCCTGTTGTCTCTCTATGTCTATGATTCTTTTAGCCATTTCTATCAGTTTTGTCTGCCATTCTTCCTTTGTTGGTATCGTGCCCTACTTCCATTTCCCAGAAGTTCTTTGTTATTTTGCAAATCTACCACATATGATAAAAGTGGAGGACCATGACTCCGAGGAGACCTGGAAGGAACGGAGGGCAGGAAAGGGAGCAGGGGGAAATGCTCCAGTCAGAGGTCCCATTTGCCCCCCCCCCCATTTAAAGCTGTATCCTGCTTTAAACAGTCATGGCTTGCCCAAAAGAATCCTGGGAAGTGCCGTTTGTTCCGGGTGCTGAGAGTTGTTCAGAAGCCCCTCTTCCCCTCCCAGAGCTGCAGTCCCGGAGTTCCTGGGAAGGGGGGCTGCCTGTTAAACCAGCCTGGAAATTGTAGAGGAGAATAAGGGCTGCCTATGTGTATGATTCTGCTTGAAGTGTATAGTGCAGATGGGGCACAGAATAGGACCTCTCCTCTCACTGGGGTGCTCAGTTCTCCACCAGTAAGGAAGAGCCTCCCACAGAATCATAAATGTGGAGAAAAACTCAAAGGTCATCTAGTCCAACCTGCTAATGCAGGAAAGTCACCGACTGCAGCAACAGATTTGAGGCACCACTAATTATATGTTTGTGTTTATCATTTTTCTCACCATGAAAACCTCCCTCGTTCTCTTAGAATGGCAATGGCGCCCACCTGAGAGGTCCCAGAATGGAGTTTCAGCAAGTTCCAGTTGAAAAAAAGCCCTGCCTGGGAAAATGATGGATCATATAGTTACTGTGACATGAATTCTGAGCTGTTTGTTATTTAAGAATTACCGTATTTTTCGCCCCATAGGACGCACCGGCCCATAGGACGCACCAAGTTTTTTGGGGGGGAAATAAAGAAAAAAAAAATTATTTTCCCCCCAGGCGCTTGTGGGGCCGGCAGCGGGGAGAAGCGCTCTTCTCCCCGCCGCCCACCTGCAGACCAGGTCCGGGGACAGCGGGAGGACGCGCTGTGCCTCCCAACTGTCCCCAGAGCTTGCGGGGCAGGCAGTGGGAAGAAGCGCTCTTCTCCCCGCCGCCCGCCTGCAGATCAGGTCCGGGGACAGCGGGAGGACGCGCTGCGCCTCCCAGCTGTCCCCGGAGCTTGCGGGGCTGGCGGCCGGGAGAAGCACGCGTCTCCCCGCCGTCAGCCTCCAAACCACATCGGGAGATAGCGGGATGGCGGCGTTCCGCCTCCCCGCTGTCCCCCGACCTTGTGGGAGTGGCGCTGCGGCTCTCCTGAAGCCTGGAGAGCGAGAGGGGTCGGTGCGCACCGACCCCTCTCGCTCTCCAGGCTTCAGCGAAAGCCTGCATTCGCCCCATAGGACGCACACGCATTTCCCTTTCATTTTTGGAGGGGAAAAAGTGCGTCCTGTAGGGCGAAAAATATGGTAACTGCACTTTCAGTCTTCCTGATCAATAGTCTTTTGTCACTTTCAGAACTGTGTATGTCACCTAGATGTGTATTGTGCTTCTTATTTTATGGGTCCAGTTCTTCCTGCTGTCTGGTAGCCACTCTCAACACTTTTCTTCTTGTTGTAGAGAGTGGTGGATAAACTGGAACAAGAAGAGGAGCAGAAGAAACAGGTGATTGGGGAAGGAGGAGTGTATTTTGTACGGCAGAGCCCCATGGGTAGATCTTAACTGACTTGGCAAACCCTTTTTGAACTGCTTTTTGACAGGTGATGGGAATGGTAAGAATACTCTCAGAATACTTCTGGGCTGTGTGCAGTTCAGGTAAATTAGGGTCTCCCACTAGAGAGACCATTAAAACTTTCTTTTTCTGAGCTGCTTGTATAACATGACTAAGACAAGCCAGCCAGGTTAGTTGCCGCTGATGCTAGTAAGAACAAGAAGCAGAAAGATCTAAACGGGTAGGCACAATCCTGCCAACGAACCAAATGGGAAATGTGCAGGAGAACCTTCCAGAGGATGGCACCCAAAGAGGGAAAAGACACCATTTGGATTTTTCACAGGCACCAACATATCTTGAGCCATCCTTTTGTGTAACAATTGACACCAGCAGCTCAATCTCACATTTGGCTGCCTGCCACTAGTCTTGTCCCTGAATTCCTAACCGCATTAATAAAATATCAAAACAGAAAGCAGTGAAGGTCTTATTCCATATTCTATTCACTTCCAATAGCTGGGGCAAGACACACAATTGAGTTGCACCCTGATCTTAGGTGGTTCATTCCAATGTCATGTCTTTCTTTTACTTACATCTTCTTTAATTCTTTTAAAAAGAAGAGAATGCCAGGAGAGGACCAGGTGCAAAGCAGGAATAAACTCTTAAAAATTCAGTGGATGTCACTTTCTTAGGTTTGTATGTGTGCATATGCAGAGTATGTTGTCTGTATGCATGTGTGCAAAATATGTTGTGTGCACAAGTGCTGTGTTTTTAAATCTGGTCCTAATTTTGTAGGACGACCAGAGAAAAACCTCAGGAGTTATAAACAGCATGTAGCATTTGAAAATGATATGCTCAGTGAATGTTTTTGTGTTCAAACAATGTGTACTGGGTTATATTGATTGAATAATGTTGTGCATCATAGTTTATTTCTTTCCTTGCAGAAACGAAATGACAAGAGTGATGAGAAAATAAAGGTGAGAATAGGTCCAGGGCTGGACTGTTGTGGTCACTGGGACAGAACCATTGGGGGTGGAATAAGGAAAATAAGGGAAAGATCGGAGAAAGAAAAAGAGAATCCACCATACTGATGTGCTGTTAAGTCATAATTAAAACTTGATTACATTGGTACGGAGCGTTAAAGCAATCAACAGCTGCCATCATTCCTGACCATTGGTCATGCTGGCTGGGACTCATGATAATTGGAGTCTGTTACAGAGAATTGGGAAGGTTAATGTTAAATTGTTAGAAAATGCTCAAAATGTTGGCATTCCAAGACCTCAGTCCTTCCTATGTTCCTGCATTCCTTAATGAGCAACCAAGGTTGACCTTTGTAGTTAAGAAAACAAGGTCCACACGCGTTGGGCCGGTGACATTTTGGGGCATCCCCATGGTCAGCATGGCAGCCATGAAGTCCTGAGCCACCCCACAGCCAGTCACGTTGGCATGGATGTTGAAGTCCCCCCAAACCAGCAGTCTGGGAGTCCTCAACCCTGCCTCCAAAACCAGCTCTGTCGGCTCAGGCAGGGAGACTGCTGGGCAGCGAGGCGGGTGGTAAACCAGCAGAATGGCAGGAAGAGCAGTGGCAGCCAGTGGCCCAGGAAGCACCTGAGGAGGAAGGGGACTTTGAACCAGATTCAGACTGGTGGGGCAGAGAGGAATCATCAGCAGAGAGTGAAGGCGAAGGGGAGAGGCTTGAGGTGGCCACAGACGCAGAGAGAGGAGGAGCAGGGGCTGTGTCTCCTGCTCTGCAATACAGTATTGATTCTTCCCCTCCCCCATTCTCAGCACAGGAATGAAGTCGAGAAAAGGCTGGAACAATTAAGAAAAGTTGAGTCACAGTGAAAAAAATGCAAGGAGGGAGGTATAAATAAAGGGAAGAAAGTAGCAGGAACTTTAGCTTCTGCAACTGACTTGCTTAACTGTTGGATGTACCGTGTGCTGTCCCCTTGGCACAGCAATAAAGTTAATTCCTGCCAAGCCATGCCTGTTTCTGTTACAGTGACACAGAATCCCTAATCTATCCTGATTGCCCAGTGCCAGGAACACACACTCTAGATCCTCCCACAACTGAACAGAGAGTCTGGAGAGAGAGATGGAGTCTCTACAGAACACAGCAACTCCTCCTCCCCAGCCCTCAGGTCTGCCCTGTTGTTCACTGAGTACCCAGGTGGGCACAGCTGGGTGAGACCAACTCCACCCTGCTCAGCCACCCAGGTCTTCGTGGTACAGACCAGATCAGCCTCCATGTCCATCATCAGATCATGGATGAGGGAGGTCTTACTCAGAGCCAAACCAAAATTCAACAACAGCAGCTGCAGACCCAAGGGTTGACTGATAGGACAACTGAAATTCCCCGGACTGAAGCAGGGGCTGCACACGGCACAGTCACTAACTGCTTGTACCGTGTGCCCCTTACCTGGTCTGCCCCACCTCCCACACCATACGTTCCCCTACCCAGAACCACTGTGGTTGACCCCCTGCTCTCCCCACTTATTTTCCTCCCAAACACATCTCCTCTTCCTCAATAAAAACAGCAACCCGCCCCCAAATCAGAAACAGTTAAAGCAATTAAAACATTTAAACCATTTGTAGCTGTTAGCCCTGCCTCTGCTTTGCAGCTGGTGCTACAGCCAGGAGATGCTGATTGGCTGCAGGTGCAGAGGCCACCAGATCGCGGCTGCTCCCAGCAAGGCTAGCCAGGAGGGAAGGGGAAGCTGCTGGTGGTGAGAGCACGGAAGTCTCTCTTCCTCTCCTGTTCACCTTCTTGCCACAACCAGCAGACCCTTGGTTCTTGGACTTTCCTTTTGCCCCAAGCTTTCTAGACACAGGTCCACACTTTAAAGTTCTGTGTTTGAGTGTTTTCCTTGCAAAAACCTGCCCTTTAATGCTGAATCAGAACAAATGACAATTCGGGTTTCCTGCAGATTGCAGTTTGCTCAATTCAGTGGTAAATAGCGAGTTTTTGTGGGGAAAGTGTTGCCGGGGTGGGGGGTGGGGAAGCACACTTGCACACAGTGCTTTGCAGACTGGACATGTGGCTAGAAACATGTCACAAAAGGAAGTCTGGATCAGACCCTTGTTTCTCCCTCAGTGCTGGTCAACATACACCCAGGCCCATCCACTAGGAACAGGGCCACAGTAGCTTTCTTCTTCATCTTCGTCTTCTGACCAGTTGCTCAAGTTGGACAGGTGTGAGGGAAGCGGGTTTGCCCTTGGCCACGAAGGAATTTCCTGGCCCTTGAAGGACCACCCAGGAGATCACACTCACACGCTTCATGTTTATTCTTCCCCAGGAGGTTGCTCAGCAGCTGAGGTGCTTGCCTCTGACGCAGAAGAACCTGCGCATGTTTGACAATGCCGAAAAGAACCGCATCCCACCTGAAGACCGTCAGTTTTCCTGCCAGCCCTGTGACAGTATGTGGTGGCGTCGAGTCCCAAAGAGAAAACAGGTGTGTGTGCATGCATGACCATGCATCATCTGCCTTAAAGGGTCAAACTGATGGCCACGTACAACCACTGAGGTAGCTCAACTAAAAGGGAGATGGGTGTTTTCTCAGGATATTAACCCTTCTTTACCCTCACTTCTCCCATTCCTCTCTCTTTTGTCTCCCCATCTTTGCCTAAATTTAAAAGGAAAAATAAAAGTATGTGTGAAAATTATTTGGCCCACAGGCCAAATGCACCTCACAGCTTCCTCTCCTTATTCTGTCCCTGCACAGCAGTTAAGCTTGAAAAAGGGCTTCCAGTGGTGCTAATGAAGGGTTTTTCAGCCTAATTGCTAGGGTGTGTGTGTATGTGTGTCACACACTGGTTAACCCTCCCCTTCCAATGCGCTGACTTCTGATGACAATCCCCACACCCAGTAATTGGGGTTGGAAAAATAAAAGAAGTTCCATTGGCTCCTTATTCCTATGCCAGACAGAACCTATTTTCAGAGGTGTTGCAACTGAGATAATCACCTTCCCCCAAAATTGTCCCTTGTGTGGTGAGTAGACTTCAGAAAGGGAGGGAAGACCAAGGAGACATGATGGCAAGAGACCTGGGTTAAAACTGGGTCTTCCACCAAATCCATATACAGAATGGATAGTGTCTCTGTGGAGGTGTTTTTTGAGGGAGGGGAGTGAAAGTGGAGCATGGACAAAGAGTGGGGGGCTGAACTCTATATGTGTTTTCTTCTACTTTTCACTCCAAGACCACTGCTCCCAGCCACCACCATTCCCCACAACCAGAAATAAAGCAGCTGCAATCAAGGGTGCAACAGTATTGGAGCCACACCTCATATGGGCAGCTTGCTCTATAGAGGACTTCAGCAACTGAGTCTGCGGCCATTTCATTTTGTGGTTCATTGCTGGAGTTTGGGTGCCTTTTTAGCTTCTCATTTGATGCCCTCCACAGGTGTCCCGTTGTCACCTGTGTGGGAACAAGTATGACCCAGTGCCTGAAGACAAAATGTGGGGTACAGCAGAGTTCACTTGCCCCTCGTGTGGACGCACCTTCAGGTGAGCAGCATGGACTGAATGACTCAAGCGTGTAGGACAGAGGAGGGGGGACTTCAGTATCTACATTGGTTTTCCATTGTTCCAGAGGGCAGGACTGGAACCAACAGTTTCATGTTAGAATTTAGACTATAAACATTAGGATTATTTTCTTGATTGTACCAGCTGTTGGACATTGAAACATCAGGCTGTCTCAGGAGGTGGTGGGTTCACCTTCACTAGAGGATTTTAAGCAGAGGCTGGATGGCCCCCTGTTATGAATGGCATAGCAGTGGAATTCCCGCATTAGCAGGGGATTGGACATGGACTGCATACACACTACACCTTTAAAGTGCACTCAAAGCCCTTCCTTTCCCTCAAAGAATTCTGGGCACTGTGGTTTCCCAAGGTTTGCTAGGAATCGTAATTGAGGGAGGTAAACTACAGTGGCCAGAATTCTTTGAGGGAAAGGAAGGGCTTTGGGCTTTAAAGGTATAGTTTGCACACAGCCACTGTCTCAGGAGTAAGATCCATTCAACACAGTGTGACTCTTCTGCATGTGTAAGCATAAGACTGGGCTCTAGGATTGGGACCGGCTGGTGAAGGGTGGGCAATAAATTTAATAAGTAATAATAAATAGCTTTTACCACAGTCAGCAATCTTGTTTGGCATATAACTAAGGATATTGAGACAAGTCATCTTGTTATTCTATTTGACCTTCCTTTCTTTAATTGATCTCTCACTTATTGGTCAGAAAAGATTGGCTGATATTTTTTCAGAGGGTAAACCTCATGGTCCTTTCAAGATCTACCATTCTATGATTCTAATATGGGTTTAACAAAAATATTAGTATGCCTTGAGGGCTGGGAATCTTCAGAGCCTAAATCTTCAACTAAAGGGAGCAAACAAAACAGTTTGCCAGTTGAAAAGGCTCTGAGTTTCTTTCCTGAGTTAGCCTGAAACAGTCGTCGCCTTTTGTGGCGGGGGGGGGGGGGGTACAGTTTGTCCTGTGGGATTCTGCTGTCTGTTTTTAGGAGGGTGCTTCTCCCAAATCGTTGGTATTATTTGTTCTGGTGTTGCTTCACCCAAAGGAAATTAAATGTGATAGCGCTCTACCCTAGAATGCCTGGCACTGGGAGAAGAGGGGTTTCTGATGTGCAGTATTGATATTTTGAGCTAGGTTGATTCCTTATTGCTTGGTATAATTTTCTGTGCAGTTTTCCTGAGAGCTCCACAAAATAAAATGGCAAAAAATTAGTTAAAAAATGAGGTATATCAGAACATGACAGAAAATAAGTAAATGTATCAATAAATAAAGGCACTCCCTCCATCTCTTGACTGCAGTGGTTCGGCCCAGATGGGGACCCCGTCTCCCTGCTACAGTTGCCACAGCCCTGTTCTCCCGAGTTTTATCATCCCACCTCGCAAGAAGCTGGGACCAAGAAGCAGGCAGCAGCATTCGTGTTTTGCAGAGGATTGCTACAACCGAAGAGGTGGGGCTGAATGTGCAATGAATAGGCATTGTGCCATGGGGTGGTCCCTTCCCTGCTAGGTGGCCACCATGCGTTGTTGACTTGCCATGCCAAGTGGCATCTGGTCCCAGTTTGCAGAAATGGGACCAAAGTAGAAAGACGTTGGAGCAAAATTCCGGGTATATTATTTGGCAGAGAGGAAAAAGTGCCTTCCTGTGTTTGCCCTTTTCCTGTGGCTCTACAAAATGTGCTTCATGTTCATGAGAGACAATGTGCTGACTATTTCTCTGGAGTATTGGAACTTTTCCCATACTGCTGCCATGATCAGCACAGAAGGAATGTTGGCTGGGGGAGGGGGGAGGGGTAGAGCTTGACTGCCTTCTAGAAAGTGTGGAAACAAGGGAGTGTAGGAAGGTGAGTTCATGTGTGGCTGGTCCAGCAAAACAGATAATTCACTTTCATCCCTGGGTCTGTGGATGTTTGCACATTTCACCTCGTGTCCTCCTGTCCCCTTACAGAGCCCCATATACCAGGAACTCACTGTGTGCATCCCCAAAGCCGCGTCAAGAACAGCTTGCCCAAAGTCATCTACCCCAGCCAAGAGCATGATAGTACTGGCTCCACGGTGGCCACCTGCTTAAGTCAAGGCAGCTTGGCATTCTGTGACATCAATGAGCTCATCCTGGAAGACCTGAAGGAAGAGGAGGCTGGCGAGAGCAGCAATTAACCCCCTGGATGTTTGGAGCGGGAATGGATGGGAGATGAATGCCAGGTTGCAAACTAGCGAGCATGGCTGGGAAGGGGGTCTTTTTTTCTTCTTCAAGCTGAACAGTTCTAATGATGCACATGAATTCCCCATTCTGGGCTTCTCTTTGGCTCTGCACTTTGTCTTATCTTCTCAGTGTGGCTTTTCTTTGCTTTTGTTGTCAGTCTTATTTCTTTTCTGGAGAGCTCATATTTTAGATGTATCTTAGCCATAGATTTAAACTGGTTTTAATAGTCATCTTCTCTCCTCAATTCTCACCACCCTTACCCACTACAATTCCTAGGATCCTTTGGGAAAACTAGTAAAGAAAGCTAGAACTGTGTGGATGTGTTCCATCTTATGTCCAATCAGCCCTCCTTGACATCTCCCATTGGAGCCAGTTGTCTGTGGAACTTGACGATGTCCTAGCTTCCAGTGGTTAAACTGACCTTAAAAGAACTACGAGGCTTTTCAAAGATTACGCTTCTGTCCTGTTCATCATGATCTTTTACCAGCTCTTTGAACTTTCATATGCAGTTGGCATGAGAGGATCATGTTTGTGTGTTCTGGTGGGAAAACTACTACTGGTCTTGTCAGTAGTTTCCATTAGCTCAGAGGTGGTTAACCTGTAGCACTATTGTTCCATCAGCTCCAGCAACATTGAAAATAACCATGGCTGATGGGAGTTGTAGTTCAGCAGTATCTCAGAATTAGGTCCCCATTCCTGTATCAGGTGGAGTCATGGTTAAAAAGAATGCATGCTGCTTCAAGCTCTAGGAAAACTCTCCAAACCCAGCAAGACATGGAGAAGGCCAAGTTTCTTTTATTATGTTACTACAGCTTTAGGAACTAAAGTGTAGGTGGCGCAGATTGAAAATTTCCATACTGTACTAGTAAGGTGTCTTTCCTCAGGGAGGTTGCAGAAAGAATGGGAACATTGCAGCTTGACCTTTCAAGCAATGCTCTCTGCCTCCTAGAGCTTGTGTGGCTAGAAATTAAAAGGGTCAGGGATGGAGAAGTTGGAGGAGCCTGGTTGGGGTAGCTGTGCTCTGTTAACAGTCCTGTTCAGAGAACCCAGTTCCCTTCCCATTGAGCATGTAGAAAAGTCAGTTTTATGTGAATCTTTCTTAATTGTTATAAAAACTGTATTGTTGTAAACCACTTTGGGAAACCTTTTTAGGGCTGAAAGGCAATATAGCAATGTTTTACCAAATAAGGTAATCTGTGCAGGATTTGTGATATTAGCATGGATCTTGGAAAAACAAATCAGTACAGGGTGCTGTATCTTAATCTCCAATTTGAAAGGTTTCAGATCTATCTACAACACACTGTCTCATGTTTATGGGCAAATGTTTTCTATCATGTATGTAGATATTATTTCTTGCCCTGGTGCATTAAAAAAGTGGGTGCAATTAAAATTATGTTTTCTCCCCCACCATTGAAATGTTGCCTGATTTCTACAGTTCAAAGGGCCAGCAACCTGTATAAAAATGATCAAAAGACTGGTTTGTGAATTGTTTCTGGGATAGCTCAGTCAGTAGAACATCAGACTCTTAATCTCAGGCTCGTGGGTTCAAGCCCCACGATGGCCAAAGGATTGCTGCATTGCAGGAGGTTGGGCTAGATGACCCTCATGGTCCCTTCCAACTCTCTGCAATTCTAAAAAAAAGACTGGTCTGTGCTGGGAAGACCCACATGGGGCAGTGCCCAGAAGCACAGTCCTTTAATCACAGACTACATAAACACTCACCCATTTGTAGCACAATTTTTCCCCCCAATAACAAAAAGTTTTTCTCAATATTTAACATGTTGCTCTCAATCTATAGCCTGCCATCTACAAGGATGGGAGTAGTTACTTGATATGTGCTTGAAAACTCTGACCCTCTATTAGGTTATCCACACCTTTTCCTTCCTCCATGTGCCCCAGATGAATACTCGGTCCCATTGATTCTAGAATAAAATGTCACACGTATGCAGCCTTAGAGTTAGTCAGTTGCAGCAGATCATTTAAAAAAACCCATGTTTCTAAACTTTCTTAGAACTAGGACAGTAGCTCAGCACTAGAGGACATGCTTTGGGTGTCAAAGGTCCCAAATTCAATTTGTGGCATTTCCAATAAGAAGAGTCAGGTGATGTGCAAGATCCCTACCTTTGACCCATGGGAGCCGCTGCCAAACACTAGTCAATTGAAGAGGTACAAAATGAGAAAGTATAGACAAGGGCCTGGATGCACACAGTTCAGACAGGGACCAAAGAAACTTAAATCCATACCCATTTCCTCCAAACCCCTTTCTGAAAATGTGATTGACATTTTAACCATATTTTACATGCATATGTGTGCTGCAGCTGAGGTTATATGATGGCAGCAGGGGCATGTATGTGCAGCCCCAGCAGCTAGCTCAGGAGGGAGCTGTATCTGTAGCACCTACTTGTGCACATCATCTAGTTAGGAATAAGCTGCAGAAGCAAGGAGTCACACACAGATGGCTCATCCCTTGATGGAGTGATTAAGAGTACAGTGGTACCTTGGTTCTCAAACTTAATCCGTTCCGGAAGTCAGTTCCAACACCAAAGCGTTCCAAAACCAAGGTGCGCTTTCCCATAGAAAGTAATGCAGAATGGATTAATCAGTTCCAGACTTTTAAAAACAACCCCTAGAAGAGCAATTTAACGTGAATTTTACTATATAATGAGACCATTGATCCATCAAATGAAGGCAATAAACAATGTACTGCAGTCACACAATCAGTAGCTGAACTGGGTTCCACACAGTCACAAAAACAAAACAAAAAGCCACAAAAATGTAAAATAAGTACCAAAAACAGACAGACCTCAGCATAGCACTCTGTAAGGAGACAATGAGACTACTTCAGAGCAATTATGGAATAACTGCATTCAGAAGAACTAAAGTCTCAGGTTGTTTCGAGTCTTAAATTCTTGTTTTTCATGTAGGGATACAACACACCGATAGAGGAAGCAGCACTGCAAAGCGAGGTGGTGGTTGTTGTATTTAAAAAAACACACCACCAGAGTCATTCAAATGCCCTGAAAAGGCAGCCTTAGTCTTCTGAAGAGGGAGGATCTATGGTATGCTTTACACTAAACAGCAAGCTCTACATTAAATTTAACATCAACGAAAGGCAAAATATACACAGAAAACAAAGCAACACAAACCCTTAAACCTCCTGCAGAATAAAACGACCCCTTTGTCTGGTAAGAAAAGGCTTTGGTGAAAGAGTCGCATTCTGTGTAAGGGGGAGGGGGAAGCAACCCCGGAAAGAACGAGGGTGAGGAAGAGGAGAAAGTACGCAAACATTTTCAAGAGGCGAGGGAATCCATACATCGATCCACGGTCCCAGGCCCTTGGATGAGCAGGAGGCTGTGAAGATCTGGCTGGGGGTGGAGGGGAATCAGGCTGGGAGATTGGACAAGGAGATCAAGCGCGGGCAAAGAACACCAACAAAGAATCCGCCAGCGTGTTTGGGAGTTTGCAGGATGGATGGATGGATGGATAAAAGGAGGTTACTGAACTCAATTGGAAGTCGTGCCAGACATTCGGCTTCCAAAAATCTTCAAAAACCGGAACATTCACCTCCGGTTTTCAATCGTTCGAGGGCCTGAACGTTTGAGTTTCAAGGCGTTCGGCTTCCAAGGTCCACTGTGTCCAGGAGGCTGGGTTTGTGTGCCTTGTCAAAGGACATTCACAATCTGGAAGAACTCTGCTAGTAGTCAAAAAAAGTATACTCAACCAATCTGAAAGAACTAATAGACTTGCATACTTTATTTTTAGGGCAGATTGTGGACTTCCTTGCCAGAGAATTTCAAATTTAAGTCAACAAAATAGGTTTATGCAAAATAAATACATTTGGCTTCATTTATGGGATTTGTATAATATAGTGTGAGTTCTAATTAATGCCTAATTATTGTTATGTTTTGCTGTTTCCTTTACATTGAAATGAATGTAAGTTATGTAGCTTACATAAACAGTTGTCAGTTACACAAGTTATGCACCTTAAGCTGAATAATGGACAGCAAGATAAATAACATAATATTTTGCAGAAACAGAACTGTAGTGGAACAGAAACAGTGCTGGTTGTGTCAAATCCAGATTGGAGTGGAAATCATGGCTTTCTTTCACCGCTAGCTCTACTGTGCCTCAGGTTTCCATCTGTGAAAAAAGGATGAGGAGGCCCTTTCCTTAAGCCTTTTCCAATCAGAATAGATCACCAGGAACTGTGTTAACTCTAGAGTTTATAGCATGAATGGGGAGCCTCTTACCAGGACTTTACCATCAGGCCCAGCTCCTCACTTTCTCGCTCTGCCACCTTCACATAGCAATTGGGCATATAGTGGTACCTCAGGTTACATACGCTTCAGGTTATAGAGTCCGCTAACCCAGAAATAGTATCTTGGGTTAAGAACTTTGCTTCAGGATGAGAACAGAAATTATGTAGCAGTGGCGCGGCGGCGGCAGGAGGCCCCATTAGTTAAAGTGGTGCTTCAGGTTAAGAACAGTTTCAGGCTAAGAATGGACCTCCGGAACGAATTAAGTTCTTAACCAGAGGTACCGCTGTATACAAATGTCCGTTTTTTAAAACTGAATCAGAACAAATGGCAATTTGGGTTTTTTGGTGATTCCCGTTTGCACAGACTCGGCAGTAGAGCGTGGGTTTTTGCAGGGAAAGCATTAGGGCAACCAAAAACAAAAAAGTGCTTGGACACAGAGCTTTAAAGTACACACTTGTGCCAAGAAACACGGCACAGAAGTCTGGATGAGCCCAGAGTCTGCTACAGCAGTGCTAATGATGCTTCTGTTAGGATTATGAAAGTGGCGATCCTTAAATCGCTGCAGTGTTGTTTTCTAACAGCCTCTGCAAGAGTAACCAGTTCCACATTGTGGGGAGGGAGGAGTATACAGCAGCATGTAACAAACCACATAATCCTGGATAGTTAAGAAACCATAGTTTGAACACACTGTCATTTGCAAAGTTTGCACACAGAAACAAACTGTGCTTCTAATTAGGGGAACTGAAGTTTTTTATTTCCTTTTTTGGCATGTGATGGGGAGAATGCAACCCCCAAGGCTTCACATGTCACAACAAACTGGATTGTTACACCTGGATTGTAGAGAGTGAAGATGATGCAGTCCTATAAACCTCCACTCATTGACTCATGTGTGGCTTACTCCCAGGTACGTAAGTATAAAGCTGCAGGTTTAAAACATGTGTTGTCAGCAACATGTGTTTCTAGATGAGTGCTTGCAGGCCATTCAGGTACCAAAGGTTTCTGGCAACAAGCTGTTTTGTTTACAGTATTTGTTTGTTTTTAACTTCACTGGATTTCCTCCAAAATTGACAAATGCAAATTTAATGAGGTGGAAAGTTCAGGCTAGCATTTTGATGCCACTTATGTGGACACTGTGAAAAACTTGTAGGTGTAAGAAGGCCCCACCTAGAAGCACCCACTGAAAAGAACAAACACGTCCCCCCCCCATATGCTAATTCTCTCTTCAATTTTGCTGAATACCCCCTTCGCTTTAGGAATTTGATTTCCAAATTTTTTAAAGGTGCTGACTGTTAATTGTTTAAGGTGCTGCATGTAGATTTAAAACATCATTTGGTACCTTTATTAATTATTTTCAGTTATTTTTTAAAGGGAAAAATGTTCTTTTAAAATCTGGGCAACTGCTCAGGGAATGCCACAGGCCCCCCCCCCCCATTAGCATAGTGCACCCACAGTTTCTACAGGTCACTGGCACTAGAAGGAGCTTGCTTTGAGAAGGAGGCTGTACATTTGACTGAGAACATGGCAAGTGAGTTTTCAGAGCTCAGTGACTCCTGTTTTTAAATATCTAGACCTGCCCTTGGTATGCATCCTTTCTTACTCCTAGGTACAGAAATCAGGTGCCTTGTGGAGACCGGATCATCATGACCACCTTGCGGAGTGAGTAGGCACCGCCACGAAACTCTGCCCAGTAGACCCCGTCCTGATAACGGCTTCGGTAGTGCCCTCCTTTGTACCAGACACCATTAAGGTTGGAGTGGGCACACATATTGTACCACCAACCACCTTTCTGGAAGTGGGCACAGTTGCCTGTGGGAAAAGAAGAGGGGTGGGGAATAGATAATTTATCATCAAACCATGGGCATGGCCAGGATTTTTTTTTTTTGGGGGGGGGGAGGGCAGAACCTCAGCTATGTATTTCTATTGATTTTTTTTTTGGGGGGGGCAGCTGTGCCCATGAATCAAATCCTGAAATCAGATGCTGTTAGAATAGAGATGGGGAACTTCCAACTTCTGTCAGCTCCAGGCAACATGGCTAGTGGAGAGGGAGGAGGAGAGAGGTCACCCAGCAACATAAGGACGGCGACAAGTTCCCCTCCCCCGCAGAATTTGGCAACCAGGTTGCTCACTGGGACAAGATGGTTTGAGCATACTACACCAATCCTGTCCTGATTGCACTGTCGGCTAATGAGTTTCCAGGTCCAATTCAAAGTGCTGCTTTTGAGCTAGAAAGTCTTAAATGGCTCAGGACCACAATGCTCCCAGGACCACATCTCTGGCTCAAACCATGCAATCATCATCTGAGGCTCTTCTTAGTGGGCCTCCGTGAGAGGTCTGGACTTCATAGATGGATTCCATACAGTGCTATTAAGGGTTCTGCCCTTTGTTAGCCAGGTGTCTGCTTAATACAGGAGCTAGCATAAGCAGACAAAGTTCTTTTGATGGCTGGGAATCTCTCTCCAGCCTCAGAATGCAGCATCCATCAGTCTAGGAAGGTGGCACCATCCAGCTGGTGGAATCAGAAGAGAAACAGTTTAGAGCCACTTTTGCAGTTCTGAATACTGTGGGCAAATGAGACAGAGTTTGGAGCTGTGAGCTGTGAGGTAAAGCTCCTTGGAGTGCAGAATATCATGCTCTCGGAATCTGATACAAGAGAAACAGGTCTAATAGCTACTATAGGAATAATGATTTGCTTCCACAACCGCTTTGCTTGGATACAATATTTTTTGTCTACCTCTTCTCTATACTTTCAGACACAGCAGCTGAGCGCTCAGGCACATCTGGGGGTCGGGGCATAGAGGGTGACATGAGGAGGACGCAGCATGGCAGGCAGGCACCCTTCCAATCAGTCCGGATCGATGATAAAAAAGGATAAAAGTGATAGAAAGATAAGGAACAAACAACACCTTCCTCCCCAGCTCTTGGTGTCCTCTTTTAGCCATCTCCCTTCTCCATCCTTACCTGAGTAAGCATCATGGTCACGGTCGAGGGTGCTGAACTGTCGGCCATTATGCCAGGAGAGGGAATCACCAGCGTTGCCTTGATAGCGCCCCAGCCGCAACCGGTAGAAATCATTCTCAGGCTCTAGGGCAAAGCTGCTGTATTCTGCGTATGCCTGTCGCCCACTCCAGTCTTCCATGGTAACCCTCAGCACGTACGAGCCCTGGCGAGTCAGCCAGTGAATGAACTCGAGACCCAGCCAGTGTTCTCCTTCCAAGTTCCCAAAACCATTCTGAAGGTGGAGCAGGGCAGGGGGAAACACAGCAAGTAAGATGTTAGCAGGTGGGCACTGGCTGTAAGGGAACAGTTGGTGCGAGCCATAGGGTAGAAGAGTGAGCTAATACTCCTACTTCCTTCCCAGGCCACTTTGGGGCCTGTGGCACACTTAGCTCTCTTGCAGAGATATGTGGGATCCTTTTGCAGCAGGAAATCAGCAAAGCATACATACACCATGCTAGCTCAATGCCCAAAGTCAGCTGCCATGTGTGGTGATGACCCGAGTCCAGCAGCAAGACGTGAGAGTCAGAGGCTGCAGAGTCTAAGGAACGAGATCCCGTGCAGGGCTCTGACTCTGCTACTGGAGACCAGGAGACAACTCCATGTTGGAGCCAGATTCATAGAATCATAGAATCATAGAATCATAGAGTTGGAAGAGACCACAAGGGCCATCAAGTCCAACCCCCTGCCAAGCAGGAAACACCATCAGAGCACTCCTGACATATGGTTGTCAAGCCTCTGCTTAAAGACCTCCAAAGAAGGAGACTCCACCACACTCCTTGGCAGCAAATTCCACTGTCAAACAGCTCTTACTGTCAGGAAGTTCTGCCTAATGTTTAGGTGGAATCTTCTTTCTTGTAGTTTGGAACCATTGTTCTGTGTCCGCTTCTCTGGAGCAGCAGAAAACAACCTTTCTCCCTCCTCTATGTGACATCCTTTTATATATTTGAACATGGCTATCATATCACCCCTTAACCTCCTCTCCTCCAGGCTAAACATGCCCAGCTCCCTTAGCCGTTCTTCATAAGGCATCGTTTAAACCCATACCTCTGGAGTAATGGAAAAAGAGAGAAGGAAACCCTGAGAAAAACCTAGGAAGCTTTCACCCCTTAATACAGAGGTCTCCTGATAAGAGCATTCTATGGTCCACTTTGCCAGCAATTCCCCCAAAGGTCACATATTTTTATCTTAAGACTAGATACACACACACACACACACACACACACACACACACACAATGCAAGAATGGGATTGCCATGTGACTGAACAAACATGGCTGCCCTCATTATCACATCTATTTGGGCCTTAGCTCATGTTTTCAGTCCATTACTTAATGTGTTTTTGCCTCCATCTGACTAAGTGGGCATAGCACAGCAGGTGGCAGAGTAACCCTTGCTTTGTGTCAAGACCAGATTCATAGGTGTGCTGCTGCAAACCTTTTGCATATCAGGAATTCCTATCCCCAAATATTTCCTACAAATTCAACTTGGGGCAACTAAACTGAAGGCTGAATACCCATGAAAGAGCAGTATATCTGAACCTGGCCTCTGGTATCACCTATCACCTGTGACTCTGATTTCAGCATATAAGTCCCAGATCCACCATGAGCCTCCAGATCTCTGACTCTAACCCCATAGGTCCACCTTTTCCCCCTGCCCAGCTTTCCTCACAAGCTTGGACCCCTTCATCTCCTTGCTCTCCCCTTCATGTGGCACCTGGAGCCACATCCTCAACACACCTTGTAGTGCTGCCAGGTGATAAAGAAGTTGACCGACCCATCCTGCCGCCGCTGGATGACGGTCCAACCACCCCCATCATACTCCTGGTCACACCAGGTCTGGATGATTCCCCGGGCACCAGTTGGTTGTAGCATGGTGATGCCGCTGGTCTGCCCATTCTGTTGAGCTGCTTGACAGTCACGCCATGGCCCTGTGCCAGGAAGAGAAAAACGAATGAACAGGGACCGAATAACACGGTGTGATGAACAAGGTAAAGGTAAAGGGACCAATGACCGTTAGGTCCAGTTGCAAATGACTTGGGGGTTGCGGCGCTCATCTCGCTTTATTGGCGTACAGCTTCTGGGTCATGTGGCCAGCATGACTAAGCCGCTTCTGGCGAACCAGAGCAGCACACGGAAACGCTGTTTACCTTCCCGCCAGAGCGGTACCTATTTATCTACTTGCACTTTGGTGTGCTTTCGAACTGCTAGGTTGGCAGGAGCAGGGACCGAGCAACGGGAGCTCACCCCATTGCAGGGATTCAAACCACCGTCCTTCTGATCGGCAAGCCCTAGGCTCAGTGGTTTAGACCACAGCGCCACCCGCATGTTCACCTGTGATGAACAAAGTAAAGGTAAAAGGTAAAGGTACCCCTGCCCGTACGGGCCAGTCTTGACAGACTCTGGGATTGTGCGCCCATCTCACTTAAGAGGCCAGGGGCCAGCGCTGTCCGGAGACACTTCCGGGTCACGTGGCCAGCGTGACATCGCTGCTCTGGCGAGCCAGAGCCGCACACGGAAACGCCGTTTACCTTCCCGCTGGTAAGCGGTCCCTATTTATCTACTTGCACCCGGAGGTGCTTTCGAACTGCTAGGTTGGCAGGCGCTGGGACCGAGCAGCGGGAGCGCACCCCGCCGCAGGGATTCGAACCGCCGACCTTTCGATCGGCAAGTCCTAGGCGCTGAGGCTTTAACCCACAGCACCACCTGCGTCCCAGATGAACAAAGTAGGGGCAGCTAATTACAGGGACTAGTTTGGAGGTTATCATTGAGTTCTGTAGCACAGATAGGGTGATGCCCTGTCTCACTTGGATGGCCTTTTTGGGTATTTCCAGATGGGATCTGTGCTTCTCATGCATGCAAGTTTTTTTTCCAGTGTCCACACAACAGTGTTGACATAAAAATGCCACCCCATATGTAAAAAGGAAAAGGAAAAACCTATTGCCAGAAACCCATTTGTGATATCACAACACTGAGCTCCTATTTAGAAGCACTCTCTGTCAGAGCTAATCTACCTCACATGTTTATTGTAACATAAAACATTTCATAAAGGATAAGAGAAACAAAGCAGGGGAAATGCACATTTTATTGGCCAAATTTGGGTTGGTGAAGGGCTGTGCAAGCTTTTGAGTTTCATAGAATTCTTCATCAGGCAAATGCCTCAGGGGTCTTCTAAACACCAGTGGGAAAATAAAAGCTTTCTTCATGAGCTTACCTGAGGTATATTATTATGTATTAGTAGAAGATATATTAGTAGAATCTCAGGCGCTTCATTTAGTAAGTATACATGAGAGCATTGCAGGGCTCCTATGCAGGTCCCAGTTATTTAAATGCACACCACAAGTCCCAACAGATCTGTGCCTCCAGCATTAGTTGGCCACAGGCCATAGGAAGGTCAGACCTAGGGGCAGGCATACTGTGATATACATACCTTTTGGTTTTGCCCACCAGTAAGAGATACAACTGCCTCTATCTATCTGGCTTGCAGTAGCTAATGGTATGTGTAGGAATAACGGATGATGACAGGAGGCTGGATGCAGGTGACCTGTGCACAGGCAAGCTGCCAGCTAGCTCTGCCGAAGCTCCTTTTATTGGCACAATATGCAAAACCAGACAGATACATTTTGGACTGTGACCTTTACACATCTTCCAGTCCTGAGATCGAAGGGTGGTACAGGTTATTCTGGCACCTGTTTCCACCGCGCCACTTTCCCCTTGCACAATGTTTAATCGAAAGAGACAAAGGTCACAGACAGGGCATGACAGACTACTAAGAGAGCAAAAGGTTAGATAGAGGGCATGATGTTCAGAAAGCTGCGGTTTGACTGCGGGCGGAAATGTGCTCCACACCCAGCGATCATTCCTTCAGTATGCAAATTTATGACAATAAATCAGTGGCCCTCCACTAGCAATTGCTCTTTGAAGTTCACTCAAATGTCAATACTAGGCCAGGGGACTGGAGGATCCCAAATTAAGAAGGCGGTGGTTTTGCTTGTGTATGCCACACCAGTCCTTCTTGGCTCTTGGCTGCAGATGCCTCAGGGAAGGAGCAGGAGGTCCCCATGACGTAAATGGGAGGAAAGCGGAGAAATGAGATATCATTCACAGGCTACCCTATCATGGAGTGTATAGCTTGTCACATTTCCCAAAGGAAAATAGGTACTTTGGATTTGTTTCAGATGTTAGTGTTGTGACTCAATACACAACAGTTAGACCATCTGAATAACCATCAATTGAGTAATTGTTCGGTTGATGGTTTGCTAAGAGCCCAGGATGATCAGTTAAATGTTTTATCAGGGACAGCAGATAGCAATGGAATAATCACAGTGGTAGCTGGTAGTCGCTTGCCTGTTTTAAGAAGGTAATGCCAGCAGAATTTGGGATGCTAACACTCCAAAGATATTTTTTTTGGGGGGGGGGGGTGTCAGATAAACAGAAGCACTTGCCATTTGAGTTTTGGGGAGACATTAGACCCCGCAGGTACAAAAGTAGCATAATAGAGAGAAAGCTGGCAAAAACGTGTCTGCCTGACATCTTGGGTTCTCTGTGCAGGGAGCTCTTATAGAGAGGAACGTTAATCCACTATCCACAGGAGTGGTTTTACCATCTCATTGGTTCTTTGTGTGAACTAGGCTTCATGGTGGCAGAGGTTGGTGCTGTTGGCATTTGCCCTGCACAGCCTCTGCGCTGCTGCTTCCTAATAGACTTGCTCTCTCTGTCTGACCTGTGGATTTGGTGGGCATGACAGCAGGCGGCTGAAGAGTCCCGCCCTGTGGCACTGCCGCCTTGTGTGGCCGGTCTCTCTGGATGTCATTGGCGGCATCAAAATGGACCCTGCTCTCATTGGCGATGCTGGCAGGGTTGTGAGGCACCACTGGCACCAGGGGGGGCTGTGGAGAGAAAGGAGAAATAACTCACCCTAAAAACATAGAAGAACTAAAAAGGTATAGTTCGAGGGCAGCATCATTTAGTTCAAGGGCAGCAGGGGATTTAGAGCACGTTCAAGTGGCTCTTAAAGGCACAGGAGCACAACCAGAAAATAAGGTGGCAGTTCTAAGTGTGATCAATGTGCTTCCAGGAAACCCAAAAGCTAGACTAGGACCGACTGTATTTTGTCCTAACTCCACTAGACCCATTTTTTAAAATTAACAACATTTATAGACCACTTAATCCTATTTTTAATCAAGAAAATTTTGACAGCTGAGGTTAACTAAAATATTTATCAAAAATGCTGATGAAATCAGCAAACTTTAAAAACACGTAGATATAACAAAATTATAAAAATACAGACAAAATCTAAAGAATTTTTAAAAACATACATAATAAAAGTACATAATAGAAGTCTTGGTAGGCCTACCAAAAGGAAAGGCATTTCTATCAGGCAATCAGAAACATTGCAGTGATGGTGTCTGCTTGTTGTTAACAGGCAGGGAGTTTTGCAGCATGAGCAATGCTGCCACGTTAAAAGACAGATCCCTTGTAAGGGCAGAACAAAAATTCCGTAGATTGAAGTGGTTGTGGGCAAGCGAAGGGGGAGATGGGCAAATAGCAGCGACACAAAAAGGGTTCTCCCAGGGTTCATTGCCCACGTTGGAAAAGGTTGTAAAGAGGGAAATAGTAAAGAGGATTAATGTCTTTTTTCTATCAGGGCTCTTGTGCTGTCAACAGTTGCTGGACATGTAGAAATGGAGCAACCATTTGCAGACATAGAAAGAACCATTTGCTGAAAAATCAGGTTGTGTGGGAGGGCCACCATAGTGTTTTTCTATGCAGGGTTTAATTTGAACCAGGGCTCAGGCTCAGAAACCTTTTTGAACAGATCGAAGTCATGGGGCAAAAAGAGATTGGCTCTGAGCATCAATCAAATACTTCCATTTTTCAGTAAATTAGGGATGGGAACTTGTAGTACTGCAGGTGTTGGACTATAACTCCCATGACCGCTGGCCATTCTGAGGTTCATGGGAGTTGGAGTCCAGCAACAACTGGAGAGTCAAAGCTTGCTTAGTGCTCTTTGCCTTCAGGCTGCAGATGGGGCTCACATGCTGGAATACTCCTCCATTCAAAAACAAACATGGAAAATTAGCATGTGTGGGAAGAAGCTATGCTGGAACTCTTTTCCCTAACATGCTTGTTTTGTATATTGATTTGTTATTTTTATTATTATTATTATTATTATTATTATTATTATTATTATTATTACTATTATGGCTACAGCAGCATTCTGCCATGTGAGTTTGAACATACAATTTGAAGCGGTACACTCAGCAAAAGTACCGTACTAGACCATGTACACCTAGGATTAGAGGACACAGCTTTCCGGAGGCAGAGTGTAGCGTGGGGCCTAGCTATGGTTTAGAAAACATCAGCTCCTGTCTTCCTGGCATTGCTATTGTCACATCCCTTCCCTTTCCCAGGGTCAGCATCAGCACCAGGTATCCTTGGGCAGCTTCCAGGACTCCACCATCGCTGAGGTCTGCCCTAGTCCTTCCTTATTTATGTTTTCAGGCACAGCAGGCCAAGTAGCACCAGATGACTGGCTCTAGCGACCCTTTTAATTTCTCTCATTTCTGTCTCCCAGTTCAGTTTGAGCAGTACCTGTGGGCTCCCCCGGCCACTGGCTCCTTGCTGACAGTCTCTCTCCAGCTGGCTGATGAGGGCACTCTGGTTGTTGACCAGGGCAGCCAGGGCATGGTACTTCCCTTCCAGCTGGCGATAACTGGCCGCCACGCGCAAGGCCTCGGCAGAGGCGTTGGCCACCCTCCCTTCAAGCTGTGAGGTCTGCACTGGCCGCTCTCGTCGCTGGAGGATCTCATGAAGCAGCTGAGTGTACAGCTGGGTGACACGAGCATTGATGTTGCGGCTTTCCTTGCGCAGGGCCTTGACTTCACTCACCACGGCCCCGTCCACCTCCACTAGTCGGCGCAGCTCCTCCATCTGGGCCTGCTGGTGGTGCAGCTGATCACGCAGCTCGGCCACCTCAGAGCGATTGAGGCCCGGAGGCTCCGGGGGAAGGCGCACGCTGCTCCAGCACACGGCCCCCGTGAACTTCTGCTGTGGCAAGATGAAGGTGTAGGTGCACTTCGGCCCCGTCAGTGGTTCGACACCTGACAGGCCTGGCCTGGCCAGACTCAGCAGCAGCACCACCACCAGGTACTGAGGCTCCATGCTATTAGAAGAAAGGCGCTTGTAAGAATTCTAAGGTGTCATAAATAAAACAAATGTTCAGAAGTGCACAAGGTAAACAGACCCATAAGTACACAAACCACATGACTGAAATAGTACAGGGGAGCAATCCTGATCTAGACTCTTAATGATCCCAAATATTTCCTGTACAGAAGGAAATATTTTGGAAAAACCTACCCCAATAGTTATTTTCATATGTGAGTCAAAAGAGCAAAGTTTGTTTATGAATAGGGGAGGTCTGGGACCATGGTTTCAGAAACTAGGGTAGCAACAATATGTCATTTAGCAGCAGCAACAACAACTTGTGCTTTTGGTGGTAGGGCAATATCCATTTCCATTTTATAAATTATTTTTAATGGTCTTGTGAAAGAATGATACTTAGCTATATCAATCTGGTCTTTGATTTGATGAGTGTGGGTGACCATGGAGGTTTCTATAACTGCTGTGACAACCACACATTTCCCTGGCCAAAAAACCCCCACAGCAACAATGAAATACTGAGATTATGATAAAGTGTTCTTGTGCAAGACCTCTACATTATTGTTTTAAATCAGATGAACGTGTACACTCTGATTACAGACCCTGAGGTAATTTGTCTCATTTACTGAAATAATAGCTTCTTCAAATATGGTTACTGAAATTCAGTTATTCCCTCTGAGGTGTAGGTGAGTTCAGGCATGACCCAAGACCAAGATTCAGCTCAAAAAGGATTTATTGGAACATCAGGAACAAGAAGAACAAGAATGACAAAAGGGGCACTTGGCACCTGTGATAGGTCACCTTAATGCTGCAATTAGCAAATCACAACCCTGGCCCCATCTCTGCAGGGATTGGCAGCCTGCCAGCTACTAACAATGTCATTGGAGGGTTTTAGAATCCCCTCCCTCTTTTGTTATGCAGATGAAGCTCCTGAGCTCCAGGAGGCCGGAAGGCCTAGGCCTGCATTGCATGCATACATAACACCCTCAGCATGTGACAACTGGTGGAAAGAGGAATCTTTGGTTTGCCTAAAATCTTCCTGACACAGCACATGTGGAAGGAATTGAGGCATCACTGCTGGAGAGTGTAAGTTGCCCACAGCTCACTTTCATAAGACAGCGTACTCAACATACAAGCCTGGTAGACCTTTGATATGGATTGGCATAAATGGCACCACATTCCCCCAAACCCTTTTGGAGAGGTGAGCCATTGTCATAGCTGCCTTACCAATAGGCTTGTCCAGCTCGGCGTCATTGCTGGTTATGGTTGAACACAGGCAGAAAAAATTGTCCACCACTTCAAGTGTGTGGGCACCAATGCATGGAGTGCCAGCGATATCCTGACCAAAGATGTTGGTCTTTGTCAGGCTGATGGTAAGGCTGAAGCAAAAGAGTTGACTTGAGCAAAAGAGTTGATGAGTTTCTGCAGAGCTTCCTTTGAGTGTACTGTCAAGACTGCTTCATCTGCAAACAGCATTTCTCAGACCCAGCACACTTTTGTCTTGGCATGGAGACATGCCAGGTTGAACAGACCCCAGTTACACACCATCTTCAGATGCACTGAAGGCATAGCACAGCAATAGGGAGAAGGTGTCTGAGAATGAACTGTCATGCTGGATGTTCTCGTGCAAGAACATGATCAGATTGTGGAGATTATCTAGTTGAGCAGTGTGACGTCCTTTCCAGGAGACAATGTCAAAGGCCTTCATCAGGTCTATTAAGGCAATATACACGGGTGTCTCAGCTCTCAGCATTTCTCCTGCAGCTGACACAGTGAGAAAATCACGTTGACTGTTGACCTCTAAGCTCTAAAGCTGCATTGTAACTCAAGATGGACCCAGTGCGTGAGTAACTGAATCTGTTGAGAACTATGTGAGCAAAGATGTTTCCTACAGTACTCAGCAACAAGATTCCATGTTGTTACAGTCATGCCGGTCACCTTTGTTCATGTAGAGCAGGGGTCAGCAAGCTTTTTCAGCCCTGGGCCGGTCCACCGTCCCTCAGACCATGTGGTGGGCCGGACTATATTTTGAAAAAAAATATGAACAAATTCCTATGCCCCACAAATAACCCAGAGATGCATTTTAAATAAAAGGACACATTCTACTCATATAAAAGCGTGCTGATTCCTGGACCATCCGTAGGCCGGATTGAGAAGGCGATTGGGCCGCATCTGGCCCCCGGGCCTTAGATTGCCTACCCCTGCTGTAGAGTGTCACGATGCATGTTTTGTGGCATGGAATCTTGTTCCCAACGCTGCAAGAGGAGCCTGTGGAGGTGTGTCATGAGGAGGATTTGAAACTGGCTTCCAGCACTTCTGTTTGGATTCCATCCTGTCCTGGGCCTGAGCACTGATGGCATTTTTCAGCTCACTGGGGGGAGACACCTCTATTTCTTCCAAGACAGACAGAGTCTGGATACTGTTGACTGCTGTGCCAGATACCATGTTTCTCTGCAAGTACCATTCTTGATAGTGCTCTGCACATTGCTTCATCTTCTTGCTGAGGTCTGTGATGATCTCTCCAGAAAAGGTTTTCAGCAGTGCAATTTTACCAACTGTTGGTCCAAAGGCTTTCTTCGTGCCTTCATACATTTTGTTTTGCTGGTGTCAGCAGCAAGTTGGGTGCTCTGACACGGCTTTAGTCAGGAGTCATGGGCACATTTTCTGGCAATCACTGAACATCACTCTTGCCTTCCTGAGCGCAGCAAGTGTCTTCTTGCAGGGTGCAAACTTGTAGTTCACAGGAACCCACCACAAATATTACAATTAATGTATGCTAAGCTGTGATAGGTCCACTTTCCCAATATGTCACTTTCAAATCAGGGCCCATTTAAAATGTTGGAAGAGTAATACTAAAAGCATCTATGTCACTGGAGGTTAAACTATTCTCCCACTATTAAAAAATAAAAAGCCTTTCTGCATGAGAAAAGACAGAACCAGCATAAGGAAAATACAGGATGCAATGGCTGGATGATACTCCATAAAAGATGAACACCCCATTACTACTATTCCCCATCATTCATACCTATTTGGTCTATCTGTGTCACCAACTCAATTGCCTATCAGACACCATTCTTTGCCTTATTTGTTCTTTGTGTTTATTTCAATGGAGCCTAGTCATGTCAACTGGCCCTTGCAGCTTCCATTATTTTGGACAGGGACCCTGTTTTTGGATGGTTCCATTGTTTCAAAAGGGAATTTATTGCAGTAGATGACATCTTCATACACTGAAATGAATATTCCCACTGAAATGAAGAGACTCAGTCTACTTTCCTTCCCCAAAGCAAGTGAATATTGTCACTGTGGGTCTGGATCAGCCTTTCTCAAACTTGGGTTCCCAGATGGTCTGGACTACAGTTCCCATTTTGTACAGCCATACAGCCAGCAAGGGCAGCAATCAGGGATGGTGGGAGTGGTAGTCCAAGAACATATGGGATCTCAAGGTTGAGAAAGGCTGGTCTAGAGTGAGTAGCTTTTACAAGTTTTGTTTTATTTTCATAATAGCAGGTGGTGCCCCCGGACGCTCATGCGGGCGGTGGGCTGCTAGGGATGATGCTGCGGTGGGAGACTAGCGCCCCCTCCCCATGCTCACCACGTGGGTGGCGGGTGGCTAGGGACGCTCGCTGTGTGGGCGGCTAGCCCCACTTCTGTGGGCTGGTTAGCCCCACCTCTGTGCCGCTCCAGGTGCCATGGCAGGTAGCTCTGCCCCTGATTCCTCCTCAGAGGGGGGCAAGCCAAATAGCAAAATGGGAGATTGAGAAGAACTTTCAGCTGTTGAAGAACCAGGTTTCCTTCCCGTCCTCCCTTCCCCTCCTTTGTCTACAAACAAAGTAAATAAAGTAGATAGAGATTTTAATGGGGTGTGTGCTGCGTTGTTGCTCTGAATTTACAGGACTGGATCTAAAGGCCTTGTGCTTCAATGCCAACAGCTGTTGCCAATATGCACTGGGAAATGGATCCAGTTTGGCTCAGGAAAGGCCATTAAAGTCACCACCACTGAGACAGGCAGTTATATACTTCCCGCTTCTTGGCTGCTGCTTTGCAGTTCCCATTAATGGATCTGGAATTCCACAGTAGGGATGGGATGTAGCACAAGACAGTTCAGTTGGAGGCACATGAAAGTTCTTTTTAAAGAGAGTTGAAAGTGGTTTGGAACAAGTTTTACTTCGTACAGGGAACACACACACTCCTCCCCTCCCCCATGCATGATGCAGCCACAAGTCAAACCTGCAAAATCTGTTTATTGGAGATGAAAGTTGGGCATGCAAAGCATCACAAGCAATGATCCCTCTATCAAACTGCCTTCAGCTCAGTGGAAACACTTGTGCCCAACCTTCCAGGAAAATGAGAGAATGGAGAAGAGCCTTCATCCTCAGAAACCGGCAAGTCTTGCCTCAGAAACCAAACTAACCCCTCTCTGCTCCATAGGGCATGATTCTGAGAGGCTCCTCGTCTTTCTTATAATCCATCCATCACCCAGACTACTTTTGGTTCAAGTTCACCATCTCCCTTGTTTGGGTAGCTGGCTGAAAATAATCCTGAAAAGGATTATTTAAAAGTAGTAAAGAAGGCAATGTCAGCAAATCTTCTATACAACAGCCAAAGGTTCACAAGCCTCCAACCTCTTCTTTCTCCTGTCCACCCTATAGCCTGTATATACCCAAAGTACTTCCACTCAGACCCTCCTCCTCCTTACTCCATAGCCTAGTCTATACTCCATAGGACAGAATTCTCCATCAAGCCTGAACGCCTAAGGGTCAAGTCACATTCATCATGGGACATTCAAGAAATCTAGCCAATTAGGTGAAATAAATTATTCAGAGGACAGTTGTTCAGTTCTGGAAGAGAAACAGGGAGTAGCTTGTGTCTTCCTTCACAACTGTCCCCCTTAGAATCATGGGCGGGGCCAGGACTTTTGTTTGGGGCGGGAGCAGAACCAACATGGTCAGTTAGTTAAGTATTTCTATTGTTTTACTTGATCTAGGGAGGCAGCTCCCTCCCCCCCCCCGCTATGTCCATGCTTGGAATGCACTAGATTCACAGGAAAGGAAACCTGGATTCTCCACAACAACCAAGGGTGAAGGCCAAGATTGTTACACCTCCTCATGTTGCACCTCCCCATGTGTTTCAGAAAGCTCATCAACCTATTTACCGGTAAATAAATATTAAAGGGGCACATATACATTTTGATGTGTGTATATGTGTGTGCGCGCATGCTCACACATGCACGCACACACTCCTTAATTAAAAAAACTCCACAGAGAGGAAGAAAAGTATGTTGGGTGATCTTTTGGGGAGTCAGTAAGTGTCTTCTATGGCTGGCTTTCTCCTGGTACAGAATTAAGCATGTAGATAACCAGACAGAACCAGTTTTTCATTCATTGCATTGAATGCATTAAAGGCTCTTAAACCAGCCCCACAGCTCTTAGACCGATATAGCTGTCTCTGAAACTGAGTAGCTGAGCATTCCATAGAGACAATAAAAATACTGCATGTGAAGGTTCATGATTTTACAAATACCAATGATTAAAATATACATTTCCTTGTGCTTTTGCACAATTCCCATACATGGATGCTATTAATCTGTGAGAGAATTCAGAAGGAAAATCAAACACCTGCTACATGACTCGGTCAACATTTGTGTTTGTAGCTGACAACAAAGCTGACATAGACCTCATGTGTGATGATGTTACACTTTACTAAAATGGTTTGCTGCCTGCCAGTGCTGTGAAATGTTCTGTGAGCAAGCAAGGACAAACACAGAGTGGGGCTTCACTCTAACCAACTCCAGGCAGAGTCTAGGGAGGAATCAAGAGCACAGATTTAGTTAGAGCAGTGTCTCCCTGAGGCTTGAGGGGAGGGATATTGAAGAGAGCAAGTGCTTGCCCGCCTGGTTACAGATGGCGCCTCTTTCCTGTGTAAACACAGGGTCCATTCCCAGGCTCCCTGGGCAGCACCATATGGGGCTTATCACTGCTCTTTAACCTCCTCATCACCCCTGACCCTGTTCTCATGTCAGACGTCAAGCAGAGAAAGGGAGATTCAAATAGTAAAATGCAAATGGTACCAATGGATGGTTCTCTGCAGAGGGGAAATTCCATTCTCTAGACGTGGCCTCCTTCAGGCAACTTGACAGGGGGGATTACTTGCCATCTTGCCTTTGACCAGATTTCTATATGCCACCACCTTTCTATGCCAGAAGAGTATCTGGTTGGCATAGAAATGTGATCAAAGGCAAGAAGGCAATCCCCAGCCAAGTTGCCTGAAAGGGCTATTTCTAGGCACAGGTTTGGGACTTTCAGGCAGGGGTCCAAGTAGTTTCCCTTTGTCCTGCCACTCTCCCTGGGAAACACTGTTTGTTCTGATCCAGCGGTAAAGAACAGGTTTTCCTGGAGAAAACGGAGGACAAAGGGGAAGCTTCTCGTACCCATGCTGGAAAGTCCCAAACCCTTGCTTAGAAACTGTAGCACAAATGGAAGTCTCGAAGTTACTTCAACATAGGAATTGTGGGAAAATTCCATTTTGGTCACCTTTAAGGTGGAACCTTTTAAATTTGTGCATTCTGAAACAACATGAGAACACAAACACAGCCATCCTTCAAAATTCCAATTTTTCTTGATTTTATAATGCAGTTCTCCAACCATGTAATGTGTACAAAACTGCACACACTGGCTAGTGGGAGCATGATGCATGGTGGTCACACAACCGAGAAGGAGGAGGAGGAGGAGGTGGCTGACAAGTGCAGGAGGTGGATCCAGCTACCCAGAGTCTGACACCCTGAGGCAACTGCCTCACCTACCCTCGTCTGGTCTGAAGGGGCCCAAAATGGTTAGACTCTAAGAAGAAAGAGACCCTAAAGCATGACCTTTTATAGTTGCTGCTTTCAGGTTTTCAAACCTAGTCACAAGAAACATGAAAGCTGATATTCTCAGCCAGGGGTCAGCCGTTTGGTGGGCCGGGCTATATTTTGAAAAAAAAAATAAAAATGAACGAACTCCTATGCCTGACAAATAACCCAGTAAAAAGGTAAAGGGACCCCTAACCATTAGGTCCAGTCGTGACCGACTCTGGGGTTGTAGCGCTCATCTCGCTTTATTGGCCGCAGGATCCGGCGTACAGCTTCTGAGTGATGTGGCCAGCATGACTAAGCTGCTTCTGGCGAACCAGAGCAGTGCACGGAAACGCCGTTTACCTTCCCGCCGGAGCAGTGCCTATTTATTTACTTGCACTTTGACGTGCTTTCGAACTGCTAGGTTGGCAGGAGCAGGGACCGAGCAACGGGAGCTCACCCTGTCGCAGGGATTCAAACTGCCGACCTTCTGATCGGCAAGTCCTAGGCTCTGTGGTTTAACCCACAGTGCCACCTGCGTCCCTATAAAATAACCCAGAGATGCATTTTAAATAAAAGCACACATTCCTGGACCGTCTGTGGGCCAGATTGAGAAGGCGATTGGGCCGCATCTGGCCCCAGGGCCTTAGGTTGCCTACTCCTGTTCTCAGCAATCTGAATTCCAACAGTGAATTCAAAAGAAGAAAAGAGCATCTCCTCCAGCCCATTTACAATTTTAAAATTGTAAATGCAGAAATAAAAACAATTCCATAAAGCATGTGTTTCATGATCATGATTTAGATATTAATAGGATTGCTTAGCATGTGATAGAAATCAAGGGATTACTGCTCCAAGGCTTTTCTGATTTGTTAATCAGCACCTCCCAAGTCACCTTCTCTGCACAAATAGTTCTCTGGATCCTGACCAGGGTGCTTCTGAGCATCTGTAGATTTTTTTAAATAAATATTTTAAAAGTCATATTATAGTGCAGGCTTCCTCAACCTTGGCCCTCCAGATGTTTTGAGACTACAGTTCCCATCATCCCTGACCACTGGTCTTGCTTCCTAGGGATCATGGGAGTTGTAGGCCAAAAAACATCTGGAGGGCCGAGGTTGAGGAAGCCTGTTATAGTGCTACTGAACATGCACATTGTGCTTTCCCATGTGAAGTGAATCTGCTTCTTCATTGTTTTTAATGAGAATATTATGCAAAGTAGGAAAATATGTAATGCAAAGCACACTTCTCCCTTTGATGCAACTGTAACATTAAACTTTCTGGGTGGAAACTGTAGACATCATCCAGTACAGCTGGCTCTCTGAATTGTGGATTACTCATTGAAATACCTCCCATTTCAGTCCCCTCAAATATTTTATCCCCATAACGTGATCTTGGCCTTTGGAGTTGGCTCCTGTGTTCCATTTGTGGCATGAAGTTGCAGCATCTTTCAGATCTACTATATTCCCATTTCTAAACAGAGATTTCACCTGAGACATCAGTATGGCCTGACTCAGGGATGTATAACACAGTTGGGATACTGTCTTCATTATTCACAAGTATCACTCCTCTCCCTGCCTCCCCACACTCCAAAAAAACATTCAAGCATTAGGAACAGAATCCAGGAATCCTAAAATACACATTTGCTCTCTTGTTCTCAGACACAGAACTGAGCTGAAGGGAAAGAAATAAAAATACATCCATTAATAAGTAACTTTGTTCTAAATATAGATGAGAACTGGAAACTTTTCTGAATTGCTTGGCTTCTGTGTAACTTGGAACTGCACATTCTCCCAGTCCAATCAAATATATTATTGGCTTTACTTGGCTGCTTATTAGGTCTGGCTGCTTCAGACAGAACTCAAAGAGCCCAATCCCTTCTTTCAAATCAACCCATTTCAACTCACATTCTTTCCAGAGCCAGGAACTCCCAAAATCCTGGCTCTCTGTCTTCCTTGCTCGCCAGGCCCTCATCCTGCCTTGCAAATCAGACATCATCCCAGTGCCAGAAAAAAGTGTTAAATTCTCTGAGCTGCACACTTCAGCCCATCAGAATATGACATCCAACTTCCTCTTATGGCAGTTTTAGTTGTGCACTACTATTAATAAAGAATTAAATGCACGAGGTGTGATCTCCTCCATCCACCCCTTTGCCCTCGCACGGTACTACAATGATCCAGCAAGATGGCGAAGCAAGCTTGCTGCATGACAGCACATGTGGCAGCCTTGATGAGGGTGTGGGTGCTACTTCAAAATGCATGGACAGCTCCTGCATGTGACATGTGACATATGCAGGGCAGCCACTTGTTCCACACCTTCCTCCTACATGAGACACTACAAATCAGTGGTGTAGTGGGTGGGGCACAGTGGCAGTTGCCCCAGGTGCAAAATTGTTAGGGGTGCAAAATGTCAACACCCGGTACAGCTGCGAGCTTCCATCACTGGGCTCAATTGAAAACAGCTTCTCCACGAAAACCTGAAAGTGACCTCTCCAAACAACGGAAATACTCTTTTCTTATCTCTGCAGCTCCAATCTCCTAGGTGACAGAGACACTGTTAAGCAGCTGAATGCTCGGCATGGCCCCGGGCGCTGGAAACCCAAGCTCACCATTGCTACAAGCTAGGCACTTATGCACCAGTGGAGGCCTTCTTCTGGAGAAGAATGCTCCTCACCTGGCCCAACACTGCAGCCTGCAGCCCAGGTATAGGGGACCCCCCTTGATGTTGAGTCCATCCATCCCAGGCACCACAACCACATTGTCAAGGACGATGGAGCAACAACATCTGTAGGGTCTTCAGAAGGTACTGTCCAAAGCATAAAAGGCCAGAATCTTGGTGTGCAATGCTATCTAAAAAGTGCTAACTGCAGCATCAGAAAACTGAACATGCTGGAATGGGTAATTACTGACACACTTACACCCAATGAATTGTCTATGTATGTGACTGTCTGCAGTGAGTCTTACTGACTGCAGTTTTGTGCCTTCCACACAATTTGGAAGCATTTCCTGCTAACAGTATCATTGAACTGGCTTCTCCTGAGCTTATTTACTTGGGCAGTGGGAGCTTTCCCATGATCCAAGAAGCTTTTTCTTACTGGCTACTTGATGTTTATACTGGCTGAGCAGAACGGCTAACACTTCTCCTACCAAAGGGGCCTCAGCAACAGAGGATCTATCAAAGCTATCTTCAGCACAAGTTGGTGGGTATATTAAAGCAAAAAGGAGACAGCAGTTTAGTTCCCATTGCTTGCACAATGGACCCTCTCTCCTCCCGTTGAAATCTCTAAATAATTGTACTGTGTATAGCCATAATAACGTCAGAGAAGAGAGAATTTTGGTACCCTTTGCATACTAGAATTCGTTCTTCCATGACAAAAGTAAAAGTTCTGTCTTCTCTGCTATCTGGTCACCCTAGCAAATTAAGACTCAAAACATGGCAGCAAGCTGTGGGAGCTGTTGTAGGACCTTGAGTGAACCCCAATATTTTTCTTCTGTTAACCATACGCTGTACCAGGTTTAAAAACACAACACAACCTTGCTGTTTCTGTTTGTGTGCACCCAAGGGTTGTTTAAATACATCTCCATCAGCAGCAGTGGAGCAAGCCAATCCGGCGCCTGGGGCAGGACACTTCACGAGGCCTCCGAGGAGTCTCCTTGCCTCCTCCCACTCAGCTACCCTACAGCTAAGGGGGAGGTGGCGGGCGGACCGTTTGGGGCAGCATGGAGCCTGCGGGCGCCCAAGCCAGTGTGTCACTCACAGGAGAGACGTGTGGCTCGGGTGCACTGCAGGCTCCGCAGTGAGTGCTGCTCGGCATTTTGTCACCCCCCTCATTGGTGACACCCGGGGTAGCCCACCCCCTGCCCCTTCCTCTGCCCCGTCCATCCTATCAACACCTCTGTGTGTTCACACCTTGGCTGGAAAGGCGGCTAGAGAAGAATTAGGACTCCAGTTGGAATAAAGCTGGTTTGAGAAATAACACATCTAACAGTAGTGTCCTACAACAAAGTACAAGTAGGCATTTTGGGTAGGGGAACATGTGGATTCCAGCAACAGCTGCAGATTCTACTCCCATCAGTCCTAGCTAGCAGAACAAAGTGGTCAAGGGTTTTAGTCCAGTATCATGTGGAAGGCCACAGGTTCCCTATTGCTGTGTTGCTGTGTTAAGGATATAAAGACTACCAGGAAAGCAAACTGCCCACAGTGAAATGTGAGAACAGTTTCTGCATCTAGAAACTTGGACATCTCATGCATGATTTCCCCCCACTTCAGATCTTACACCAGAATCACATAAAATGTTTCCCCTCTTTCTGGTGAAGACTGAAAGCCACTTTCAAGATCCATACTAAACATTAGGGGGAAAATTGAGATTGTGCTTACCTGTAATTCATAGGGCTTCAGGTTTCCAAAGTTGAACCTGAGGTTTCCTGTGAACCTCCTTAAGGGTGTGGAGGGTCTCTGCTTAAGCTTGCCAGTTATCCAGCAGCAGATTGCAAAAAGGGTGGGAATGCAGATCTCCTTTAAGAAGAAGAAAAGAGCAAATGGGGAAATCCCAGCCGCTCCATCTACTCCAATCAGCACATCCTTCCCACACTAGGCAGGGCCTAGCAAACCAAGTCTTTCCCTCCCCAGGAGGCTAAGCAGCCTATCATTCTTGACCTTATAATCAAGAGCTGTAAATATTTACTTCTTGCTCCTTCCAGATGCTTGTTCAGGCCCTGTCCCTGCTTAGAGGAGCTGCACGCATGCTCTTTCGCTGGCTCTCTGTGTACACATCTGTCTCTCTCTTTCACTCCGCTTCTTCAGTTGAGAAACTGGAGTTTGGCAGCCACAGCTTTCCAGGTCTCGTGAGCAGCTTCCCCTCCCAGCTCCTGCCTGCGCAATGGAATAGTCCCTCCAAAAGAGGAGGTGTGGCACATCTTATGGACAAGAGTTTTATTGGCACTTGGAGCATCTTGGCCTGGCTCCATCAAATTTACCCACAACTTGCCTGCAAAGCAGTTCTCCAAAACAGTTGTTTTAGCTTAAGGATAGGAAGCTGTTTTTTTAAAAAACAAAACTATCCTGGTGCACATAGTTAAGAATGTGTGCTGTGCATCAGGAAGCCCCTGATCCAACAACCCCCAACTCACGAGGAGGCAGAACAGATAGTGTATGATCAGATCTCACTACACTTCATTTATCTTGAAAAATTAAGCTGGGAGGGAATGAATTAGGGGCCTCGGCATTGTCCTCCCATTGTCTCCCCCACAAAATTTCCTTGATTTTTCTTTTTCTTTTTTAAAAATAATATTTATTCAACTTTTAAAGATTACAAAGAGAAAAAACAAAAAACAAAAAAACAAAAACAAGAAAATACAGAAAAAATGCAAGCAATTAAAAAAACAAAAAACAGATCAAACCTTTACATAACTTTCTTTCCTTTGCTTATTTCCTTGACCTCCTCACACCTCCCTTTTTTGTATTCTAGTTCAATTAGATATTTCAGCAAATCCTTTCCAGCTTTGTTTTTATCCTATTAATTTATCTTAATATACTGTAATTTTTACATTCTCGTCTTTCACCAATTAACAAATCCATTTTTACCTAATCCTTTATATCATTTCTGCTAAAAGCACATTACTTCATTCCAACATCCTTCTAACATTCCTTAATTTTGCAATGTTTCTGTAGATAAACTTTAAATTTTTTTCAATCTTCTTTCACCGACTCTTCACCTTGGTCTCGGATTCTGCCAGTCATTTCCGCCAGTTACATATAGTCCATCACTTTCATCTGCCGTTCTTCCCGGGTGGGTAAATCTTGTGTCTTCCAATACTTCGCGATGAGTATTCTTGCTGCTGTTGTTGCATACATAAAGAAAGTTCTGTCCTTCTTTGGCACCAATTGGCCGACCATGCCCAGGAGAAAGGCCTCTGGTTTCTTCTGAAAGGTATACTTAAGTACCTTTTTCATTTCATTATAAATCATCTCCCAGAAAGTCTTAATCCTTGGGTACGTCCACTTCTTGAAACAATCCATTTTATCCAGAATTTGCAATGTTTGAAATACATTCATTTTTATCACAGCAATTCGGCCTAGCAATGATAACTTCAAATTTGACCATATTTCTAAGTTCCTTTTCATTTCCATCCAATTTCCTTGATTTTTCTTGCCCCTCTAAAGCTGTCTCCATAGTCTGTGGCCCTCCAGATGATGATAAACTCCTGTCATCCTAAATTGGCATCGTCAGGGATGAGGGAAATTGTAGTCCAGAAACACAGGGCCAAAGGGTTCCCCAAGCCTGCCGTACTCCACTGTTTATGCCCCATCTGTAGAACAAGAAATAGGAGGAGACACATACTGCAAGGTTCCTGTGGGGTTGCCTTGTTTTCCCCCTGTGGCAATGCTTTTAATCATAGACAGACAGACAGCAGAGGTGGAATTAGGGAGGCCACTGATGGAGGAACGCAGGGGCAGGCGGGGGGAGCGCACCTCCCCCGGCCCCATTGGGGAGGGGGTACCATCGCTGTTGCCCCCTGGACACGTGCTGCGCATCCCTCCCACCGCGCCAGGCGCCATGCCCCTGCGGGCGGCGCGCCACACCCCCAGAATGCATGCCAGGCCCCATGGGTGACATGCCATGCCCCCGGGACATGCGCCAGCCATGCCCCCGCCTGCTTTCTGCCCCCGGTGTGGAGCATGCAGCTTCGCCACTGAGGGAGGCACGACTGGTTCTGTCACACTGTGCACTGAGCCTAGAGGGGCCACATGGCACCCCAACTATGACTTAGTAAATTAGCACAATGGAGAGTGAGAGGCAGGGAGGCACTGAATTTGGGCCTTGCAGCTGAAATTTTAAAGACCAAATTCCACTCCTTCAAGTGCCTACTTGGTATACCCAGGGTAGCTAGGAATTTAGGAACTGACGTTTCTTGTAGCATTGAAAAAGTGGTGGGAGAAAATTAACATGCTAAATTTCTCTGGAACTGGATGCAGTTACAGAAACAGGAGCAGAGCCTGGCAGCCCTTGGCTATGGAAGTGAACCATCTAAGAGTACGAAGCAGAGAAAGGCAACCTGTGGCCCTCCAGATGTTGTTGGGACTCGAACTCCCATCAACCCTCACCAGTGGCTGTGTTGACTGGGCCTGGTGGGAACTGGGAATCCAGCAATATCTAGAGGGCCACAGGCTCCCCTTCTCGAATATTGTATAAAGATGTTTTGCATATTACTAGACCTGTGTCTGTTACCGTTATTAATTCACAACTGCACCTGAGGATGCTTTAATATGGTTGAAACAGCCCATTAGCAGATGTGTGTGTCAGTGTTATTCATAATACCCTGCCAATAATACAGTAATTTTAAAGTCTGGAAAATCAAAGGCATATTACTAGCACTGGGAGCTTTCCAGGAGACCCTGTGGTTAACTTTTCAAAACTGCCATCCCTAGAACATTTTAAGTGCCAAAAAGGAGCAAAAAATAGGCTTCTGGTGGAGTTCTAAATCAACCAATGATAGATTCCTCAGCTGTTTCCACTTAGATGAAACCTAATGAGAATGGCTCTACGTTTTATATGATAGTCATATATGCTGCAGGACATTGCTGTTTCTGTTGGGAAATAACTACGGAATACCAACTATTCCTGGAGTCCCACATGTGTGGGAAACGAAAAATGAAACGCAAAAGAAAAATGGCTGACTGCCTGAATTGAAAACGTGTGGGCCTTGGCTCTAGTCAAAAAAGCCCCCCCCCAACTGGAATATACCATATTGGTCCGAATATAAGCCACCCCCCCCCCCAAATTTCGACCATGAAAAGTTAAAGTGCAGCTTAAAATTGTGACCTTACAAAAATTGGCTTTTATGATATCACTACTGAAACAGAACATTATGGTAAAACAGAACGGGTGTGAGTGCATGCGGATTTTAAAGGGAGCTGCTTATATTTGGGTATTGCCCTTTTTTCTCCCCTAGGTAAAGGTAAAGGTACCCCTGCCCGTACGGGCCAGTCTTGACAGACTCTGGGGTTGTGCGCCCATCTCACTTAAGAGGCCAGGGGCCAGCGCTGTCCGGAGACACTTCCGGGTCACGTGGCCAGCGTGACATCGCTGCTCTGGCGAGCCAGAGCCGCACACGGAAACGCCGTTTACCTTCCCACTGGTAAGCGGTCCCTATTTATCTACTTGCACCCGGAGGTGCTTTCGAACTGCTAGGTTGGCAGGCGCTGGGACCGAGCAGCGGGAGCGCACCCCGCCGCAGGGATTCGAACCGCCGACCTTTCGATCGGCAAGTCCTAGGCGCTGAGGCTTTAACCCACAGCGCCACCTGCGTCCCTTTTCTCCCCTACCCCCCTTTAATTTTAAAGGCGTGTCTTATATTCAGGTGCGCCTTATATTTGGGGCAATACAATATTTAGTATTTGCAAAGCATGGGGGAATATGGTTCTTAGGCTCCCACTCTCTGAGAAAGGCTCTCAGAGTCATTGGACCACAACCTTAAGCAAGTTTAAATGCTTTACTTAGTAATCAGAGGTCTCACTCATGCTTTGTTAAATGCTACAGCAGAAACAACACAGGTAATGTCGTGTTGGTTGCAAAATAGCCAAGTGTTCAAGGGTGAGAAAGGAGTCATAATGTTAAGAAAAGGACCCAAACTCAGCAGTGGAACACACTGCTTATATAAGGGAAGCAGAAACATCAGCACATCAGGTGCTGTTGGAGTCCAGCTCCCATCAGGATCAAGGTGCATGGGGAGGAGAGCTTAACAGGTTCTGCATCAATGGGTCCTGCTAAAAATCCCTGCCACCTTCCCCCAAAGCCCTTGGAGGGAAGCTTCCTTTGGCGCCTCCTCAGCAGGACAGAAATGAATAAATCTTCTCCCTTGTTATGTACTGAGTTGAATAGGATCCAAACTGCAGCAGTCTGATTGGTCCTAGAACAATAGGATTCAGAATGCAGCAGTCTGATTGGTCCTAGAACAATGCAGCAGTATGATTGGTCGGCAGGAGCCACCCAATCCAGCTCCAGATAGAAGTGAATCCACGACCTGATTGGCCTACAGGAGAATTCCGAAATTAGCCAATCACGTGCAGCCCATTGTGTAAATAATGTGTATAAAGCAGATACTTTGAGGGGACTTTCATTCATTCCTCCTCACCACTATGAGCTGAATAAAGAGCATGAAATCACTTTGCAACTCTGAGTATATTTCATCCCTCCAACCTGCAGTCTTGATCCTGCTTATACTAAATGGCAAAAAATGCACACGAAATGTATTCATGCATTTTATGCCACATGTAGCTTGGCCCACAGATTCAGTTGTTTTCATCTCCACTTAAAGCAGGATCGGGTACTGGTGGCCTCCCAGAAATAGCTGGCCTCAGCCAGGACGGTGTAATTACCTGGAGGCAGAGTCATTATCCAATGCCAGGGCCAGTGCAAGGGTCAGGGAAACAGCAACCCACGTGGTCAGATGGTTCAGGGGTCAGGGAATCCAATGATCATGAAGTCAAGGGTCAAGATGAGCAGAAAGTAGCAAGGCAGGACCAGGAACTACAAGTGTTGCTACCACCATCTGACTGCTGCAGGAAGCTCTGCCTAAGGCTGAAGGCAGTTGGTTCTCATCAGGGCCTTCTCCTCTGAGTCCTTGAAGGCTAGTCAGCTGCAGGGGGAATGACATCACCTTCTCCCCTTTCAGGATGCTGTGCGGCTCAGCAAGCGAAGCTGACTCCTGGCCCACGACAGTACTCCACAGATATGTACCATATTTTTCTGTGTATAATACAATGTTTTTTGCTTTAAAAATTTAATCCAAAATAGGGGGTCATTTTATACACTGAAAAATATGGTCCAGCCCTTCAGCTGCTCGTTCTGCTTCTTCTTGGTGTCTGCCATCTTCATGCCCTGCTTGACTCTGGTCCTCCTTCTGCTCCCTATCGCTAGCTATCACTTGCTCACCTGCCCACCTGCCTCCCTCAGTGGCAGCGAAAATCCCCCCCCCCCAAAGCTCAACAATTGATTTCTTAATTTAGGGCTAAAAAAACCAGGGGTTGCCTTATACACGAAAAAATATGGTATGTAGGAGACAATGCCCTCTGAGGAGTCTGTGCCAGGCAGGAGTAGTGTCTCACCCCATTACAGAGCAATGCCCCCCCCAGCTAGAAAAGGCAAGGGGGGGGGACCTGCTGGAACTGCCAACAAAGCCACCTTCTGCAGCTATTAAAGGTAAGCAAGAGGAGGAGGGAAGCGCCCGCAATCCCCAAAGACAAGCCCTTGTGCATGGCTCAAGAGAAGCTAGTGACAGGCCACAAGAGGAAGGGAGGTGAAATCCTCCACACAGAGCCCAGCAGCCAAAATTAAAGGGAACAAGGGGGGATATCGCCTCCATCTTGAAACAACCCTGAGCTCCTCGCTTGCCCACTGAGCCTCCCGGACTCACCTGGTATTTTACTGGGGTGACATAACCTTTGATGTACCTATGCACAGCCTTGGGAGCCTGCAAGGTGCCAGATCCTTAGAATAAAGTCATGTTCCCAAGGCCACCAGATTCAGCCAGGTCTGGACAGGGCCGTGCCGTGGTGCAAAGATCCCTCTGCCCCCCCCCCCCGTTTCCCAGAGTTGCCGACCTTTTTTAGGGAGGACGGCACTGCCAGCGACACGCCTAGCTTTGCGGAGCTGGATGAGGCAGGCAGTGGCTGGAGGGCAGCTCCTCTGGCGGGGAGAAGGCAGAGGCTGGATGCGGTGGCTCAGCTGTCTGCTTTGTGCCCTGGTGGCCACGGCAGGCAGAGGCTCCGGGCGTGGCGCTGCTTTGGTGTGGCATGGGGGAGGTGGGGGAGGGCGAAGAGCTGATGCTGGGTGTTGTGTATTGAGTCAAAGGATTTTATATCTGTATTATTATTGTCTGTATTTGCATTAGGGTAAAGTAACTGCCTTTTGGTTCCAGAGGGTACAGCTGCTATTGGTTCATTTAAGCTGCTGTATTTGGATCCTCTGTCTTATTGGTTTCCTCCAAAAGGCAGGACTGTGATTGCCTGATATTGTTCCCTCCAAAATGTATCCCTTCTAGCTAGTTCCCTGTCCCTATAAATGTAGCTCTCCCTCCTCAGGTCTCAGTCTTGTTGCTTTAATAAAGAAGTGTTACTAGAGAACTGTCTCCAGCACATTATGTCAAGAGAGCTGAAATCACAAACCCCACGTCACAACACTGGGAGGCGCCGCATTCAGCCTCTGCATCTTCCCTGGCGCCCTCCAGAACTTGGTGCCCTGCGCCACTGGCCTCTATGGGTAAGACACCCCTGGGTCTGGACGAAAGCCATTCAGCCTCTGGTTAAACTCTTCATTTGTCTAGGGCAGGAAAGAACAGCATCACGGACTCTCCCCAGGTTCCACATTTTCGCTTGCCATAGCTCCACAAGTGGGAATTTGGCTTGAGGAGAAGGCCACACCCCCCTCAAGTGATGAGTCACCCAACATACACATCAGACTGTGGCTCTTTGCAGATCATGGTTCAGCATTAAATACCCAGGAGGCAAGCCAAGAACACAAACACACAGAGGTGTAATGAGTATCCCTTTTCAGTGCTAGATGTGCTAGTGCTAGTGTGTCTGGCTGTTAACCAGAAGGTTGGTGGTTCAAGCCCACGCAGTGGGGCCACCTCACGCAGTAGTTTTTCTTGGTTTGGGGTGGGCTATGGGCAGGATTCCTGCGCTGCATACCATCATACCCCCTTGCCATTTCTCCTATGTCTCAGCTCCCAGCTCTTGTCAAAACTGATGACTTTACACAGATACCATATTTCACCACATAAACGTCACATTTTATATGCCGATTTTTATTATAAAAAAGGGATGTGTGACCATTATGCGGTGAATTATGGTTACACTCCAGCCAGCAGCAGCCGTAAGAGCCAGGGCCAAGCCTATTGTGACTAACTGCGGCTGTAAAACTTCTGAACTAGCTGCCTGGACAAAAAGTGCTGTTTTAAGACTGAAAACAAAAAACAATTTAAAACGGGGTGCCTCTCCCGTGCATGCAGCTCACATTCTCCATGCATCCTGCACAAAACAAGTAAGCAACTCATGGCAAAGCAAATTCCCCATAATACTACAAAGAAGCAAACCAACCCCAAAGGAAGCAAATTCACCAGAAACCCCAAACCAAGAAAAACTACTGTGCTAAGTTTCTTGGTTTTTGGGTTTCTGGTGATTTTGCTTCCTTTTCATTGGTTTTGCATATTTTGTGGTTTTGCTTCGTTTTTGGATTTCTAGTGAAATTGCTTCTTTTGGGGTGTGATAAGCATTTTGTTGAATAAAAAACCCTTTCATTACTGCTTTACTTGCATCCCATATAACACTTAAGTTCGTTTCTTGATTTAAATTTATATCAAAATAATAGCATTTAGGGTAAAGGTTGGAGTTGGGTTAGAGTAAGAGTTAGGCTTAAGTCAAGTGTTAGGGCTGGGTTTAGATTTAGAGTGAGGTGGAGGGTTACGCTTTGGTTAGGATTAGGGCTACAGTTAGATCTTGGTTTTGGTTCTGATTCACTGGAATCAGCCCCAAAGCAGCAAATTAGATAGAAATAAAAAACCTAAGCAGAACAACCAAAAACTAACAAAATGACCAGAAATGAAAAAACCAGTTGAAAAGAAGAAAAAACTAGCTGAATGCAGAAAAGAAGCAAAACCTAGCAGAAACTAGCAGAACCACAATAACCCACCCAAAGTATGTAAATTCACCAGTAACACGTATATTAAGCAAAACCACCAAGAACAAAGAAAGAAACACCAAAGATGCAAAAAAGAATTGAAAAGAATCAAAATCAGCTGAAACGCACGAAACAAATGACCAGAAACTTCCCAGAGAAGCAAATTCATAGAAAGACAAAAACTTGGAATACCACCAAAAATATTGCAAAGCATAAAAATCTCAAAAAACGAAAAGAAGCAGAATCACCAGATATAGGCCTATATGTTGTATATTTACCAGATATACAAAAAAACCAAGCAAAATAAAGCTTCAAATTACAAGAAAGGAGATTCTGACTAAACATCAGGGAGAACTTTCTGACTTTCTCAAAACAAAATAAAAAAATTCCTTCCAGTAGCACCTTAAAGACCAACTAAGTTAGTTCTTGGTATGAGCTTTCGTGTGCATGCACACTTCTTCAGATACACAAGTGTTAGCCAACACGGCTACCTATCTGTTTCTGACTTTCTGTTTGACAGTGGGATGGACTTCCTTGGGAGGTGGTGGACTTCCTTCGTTGGTGGGTTTTAAGCAGAGGTTGGATGGCCACCTGTCATGGCTGCTTTATTTGAGATTCCTGCATTGCATGGGGTGGACTAGATGACCCTCAGGATCCCTTCCAACTCTCCAATTTTATGATTCGATGGTGTACTTCCTGCCCCCAACCCACATTTCATTACATATTTTCCTCCATACTGCCAAGGAATAAGTCAATGATTTCTCTCAGGGTATTGTTAGCACTGGGATCTCAGACGGGTATGTTCCCAGTACATTTCTTTGGAGAGTTTACTGTATTGCCATATTGGTCAGGCTTTCTCAACTCAGAGCTCCTTCAAATGCCTTGGAGCCAGGGGTGGGGTTGATGAGCCTGTGAAGTTTATGTTCAGAAGAGACTTTATGTTTGGTAATGGTTTTCATTTCCATTTCCAAAAAAGCAATAATAACAACAAGAAAGAGAAAATATCAAAGCAATAAAGAAATTAAGGATATGAGGAGAGAGGAGAGAGGATGGAATGGTAGTATTCTATAAACAGCACTATAATTCCAGACAGTAGTTCTTCATAAGTATACTATCCAAGAATGCTTTTGTGGATTTTAAATCGGCCTTTGATCTAATACCAAGGGACAGACTCTGGGAAAAGCTTGGCGCTACAAACATAGATAAACGCTTATTACGCCTTATCCGTGGTCTATACGAAAACACCAGGGTGAGGGTAAGATGCGATCGGTCAGGCCATCTAACTAAAGAAATTCAAACGCACTATGGGGTTAAACAAGGATGTGTTCTCGCGCCAACGCTATTTAATTTTTATATCAACTCTCTAGCAGTAAATATGGCGAAAGAAAATGCCCACCCTCCCAAACTGGCAGGTATGCCCCTCCCGGTGCTTCTGTATGCGGACGACGCAGTCCTACTCTCCTTTTCCTGCGTTGGCTTGAGGAAGCTTTTGAGATCACTTGCTGACTATTGTCAAGCGGAACAACTATCAATAAATTACAGCAAATCTAAAATTATGGTGTTTTCAAAAAAAAGAAGGAAACACAAATGGAGAATTAATGGTCAACCTATTGACCAGGTAGCAACTTTCAAATACCTGGGAAAGGGTCTCGTGGCATCAACAGATGAAAAACGCCATTGCCAATGCAGGAAGGGCCAATAAAGCCCTTACAAGATTTTTTCACGGGAAAGGGGGTAAATACGTTCCGGCGGCCTCCCAGGTTTTTGCTGCAAAAATACTCCCACAACTCACTTATGGATCCCAGGTTTGTAGTTTTAAAAATTTTGCGCCTATGGAGGCATTTCAAGCAAAATTCTATTGGTGTTTATTGGGGATCCCTCCCTGTGTATCTAATATAGCTGTCCGCTTAGAAGTTGGACAACTACCCGTTAACGCGCGTTTGTGGATTCTAAAGATACACTACTGGTTAAAACTTATTTTTCCCCCGGCCGGTTTGGCTCCCTTAACACTCTTAGACACCTTTCATTCTACCTGGAAAGCTTCCCTGTTTGAAAAGATAAGAAGCTTGGGATTCTCCCCGCAGATCTTGATAGCGGCAGGATATGAGAGAGCCAGAAGTCAAGTGCTCCAGCGCATTAGGGACATAGAGCTGCAATGTCATATGGGCAAAATGGATAAACATGCCACAATTAGAGACTTTGGGAGAGGGTTCTCACCCGCAAATTATCTGGCTGATTTACAAATACCTAAGTACAGACACTCCTTTACCCTGGCCAGATTTAACATTCTGCCCTCTGCCCTGCTGTTAGGCAGATATGAGGGCAAACCATATGAGTCACGTATTTGCCCATGTGGCTCATCGGAAGTGGAAACAAGTTTGCATGTATTGCTGCACTGTAGTTATTACGAGGATCTACACCTGACCTTTATTGCCCCAGTTCTACAAAAGCTTAAAAATGAACCAGAACTCCAATGTATGAGAGCCTTGGTAGAAGATAAGGTTCCTGAAATCATGATCAATGTTGCTAAATTCTGTGTAGCCGCTATTAGGCGCAGGAAACAAGAGCTTTCCAATGTCAACATGCAGGTGAAGGCAAATACTTAATTTTATTCATGCTGTCTAATTTTAAATTGTTGTTATGGCCTAATCTGTATTGAAATTGTCCTTTGTTTTCTCCGGTGTTATGTTTTGATGACTAGCTGTACGAGTTAATCTGGTCTGCGACCGTTTAACAAAATTTGATTTGAGTACTATCCAAGAATGTTTCCCCATAGAAATCATGAGGAGAGAGTGACTGCTAGCCATGCTCCTTTACTTTAATGCATCCAGTAGATGACAAAGTGTCGAAAAGCTGTCCTTCATTTTTGGATAGTGCAGAGTTTGGATATACGTATTTTGTTAGCTTTTCCTTTCAAGCAATAGTCCAGATCTGCAGGGTTCAGAAGGGATTGCTTGTGTCTGGATAGATGCCCAAGTTTCTTTTGTTATTATTTATAATCTATTACATTTCTCTAACACCCTTCATCCAAATTTCACAGGGCTGTTTCCAGTATAGAAACACAAAAACACATACCATAATAACAAAGAAAAACAATAACACCCCCTACACCCACACACCACTTAAACCTGGGCATGTGTCATTGTTGCGGCATTGTGATGGGACAGAAGCATGCTAATGTGGATTGTAGCATAATTGGTATGAAAGCTTGGGAAACCTGGAATAATGTGTGCCTCTGTGTGTCAACATGAATCACCAAGGGTTCATCAAGAGTGGGATGGAGGACCTAGGATTCTATCAGATGAAAGGGAAACCGATTTGCTTCAGGGCCACCATATTTACAGTACTTGGCGTTCTGGCACTCTTTACTGTCTTTGAGAACAGGATCTCCTGCATATAGCCCTTCTCAAAACAGCCTTGACCTCCTTGTTGCGTAGGGTGTAGATCAACGGGTTCAAAACAGGTGTGACTGCTGCATACAACACAGTTACAGCCCTGTCTGTGTCCAGAGAACCCTCTGAGTGTGGCCGTAGATACATAGCTCCAGCACAGCAGTAATGGAGGGCCACTACAGTGAGGTGAGCCCCACAGGTGGAGAAGGCACGTTGGAGACCTTTTGCTGAGCGCATGGCAACCACTGCCCTTAGAATGAGAGCATAGGATGTCAGAGTTAAGGCAAAGCAACCCATGATGATGGAGCCAGTGACCCCAGCTAACATGGCCTCGTTGAGCCAGGTGTCTGAGCAGGAGAGTGCCAGGAGTGGAGATATATCACAGAAGAAGTGCTCCACCTTGTTGTCTTGACACAAGGAGAGCTGGGACATCATGATGGCATGGAGGAGTGAGTGGAAGAAGCCAGCTGTCCACACCAAGGCAGCTAGGGTCCAGCTCAACTGTCGATTCATCAGGACAGGGTAGTGGAGTGGATGGCAGATGGCCAAATAACGGTCGTAACCCATGATGGACAACAGCATAGCTTCAGTGCTGCCTAGAAAATGGAAGAAGAACATCTGGGCAATGCACCCTGCATAGGGAATACGATTGCTATGGGAGGCTAGCCCCACAAACATCTTGGGGACGGTGGTCGAGAAGTAAAAGATGTCAATGAAGGCCAGATTGCCAATGAAAAAGTACATGGGTGTCTGGAGCTGCAGGTCCCAGAAGGTGACTCCTGCCACCACCAGGTTTCCAGAGATGTTAGCTAAGTATAGGAGCAGAAAAAGACCAAAGAGGAAGCCATGAAAATTATGGGCATCTGACACACCGATCAGGATGAATTCAGTGACTGATGTCCCGTTCTGCATCAGCCTGATGAATGTAGAAAGCAGGGATGAAAATTGCTGCAGGTGAATAAAAGAAAATCACCAAGACATTCTGGAAAATGAGAGTTACCTTAGCTTCTGTGAGTTACCTAGAAATTGCTGTAAACCCAATCTTATAAGGCCATTTACATTACACCATGATCTGCTCTCTCAATGATACAATTTGGTTCTCATCACTCTGTCTTCTGCTTCCTGGCCATTAGCAATTATTATTATTTTATTCATACCCTATTTACTCGATGCAGCTTAACCCCCCCCCCAATTATTATATATTTTTTTGCATGGATGCTCCAAAGAATCAATTCAGCTATTGTGTTTAAATAAATAAACAGACATGTCAAAAGTTCTACTAAGACTGTAATTCCAACCCAGTGTGCAGAGAAGATCCTCTTACATCTCATCCGGGAGCCATGAACCTTTGCATGAGTATTTTGTGCTTTCATGTTGATATTCTTCCCCTCAGATGGGGGCAATTTGGTGTACAATTTCAGTGATGTATCTTTCCCTGATGCCCTATCTGCATCCATTGCTATCGCAGGAGGTTGTGAAGGGGCTCCCATGGCAGTTCAAGCTTCAAGGCCCCCCAGATGTAGGTCCACCACAGGGTAGAGATTCCTGCATCGCAGGAGGTTGGGCTAGCTGGCCCTTGAGGACCCTTTCAACCCTACAATACCATGATGCTGAGATTCTGTGATTCTTTCAACAGTCCAACCTCCCCTCCTGACTGGTCAACACCTTCGTCTACTGCTAGGGAATCTCACCACACCATGGATGAGGTGTGGCAGGGAGCTGTTGTGGGACTGTCTCCCTTTCCCATGGCTTCTCAAGGCCACAAAATGGAGCCCTGTCCTCCCTCTCAGGCCACTCCTTGCTGGCAGCACCCTCTGCAGCCTTTTCCTCATTTGACAGCAACTGCAGCTGCAGCCATGAGCCATTTGGGACCACAGGGCTCACAGCATCTGACCCCACTTCTTTTTCAGATGGGCGCAGGAGTGCCGACTCTCATTTCTGCTCACTATATGTACAGTAATTTCCTCTTTATAGCTTTGATTCAGGGCTCAGTGAAAGGTCAAAGAACACCTGAGACAGGGACATTGCTGATGCTCTGCAGATGTGGACCTGATCAGTCCCTTGGATGGGTGGGTCCCTGGGAGCCCCACAAAGCAGGAGAAAATAATAAATTGTTAGTTTCAAATATTAAATATAAATAAAGGAGCAGAAGGTTCAAGTTATATTTTTACCAAACTATGGAGTGAAAATGTGACTTAGAAGCCACTGTACCAGCTGACCTGGTAGGATGTGGGTCTTCTTCTCCCCTAGATGAGAAAAGGTCTTTCCGATGCTGAAGGTGCTGTGCTTTCTTCGCAGTGGCAGAGCAGAAACTGTGAGCAGACACCCGCTCAGTGACTTGTAACTGGCTTACAGCTGAGGTGAAAGGGAACTATTTCTTAACTGGTTGGCTGTGGTGCCATAGGCCTTTGGAGAACAAATATACACACGAGACTTCCGGGTTGGCGCCATCGCCGAATGGCGGACTCCCTCCGAGCTCCGGAGGGAGCCTGCTCGGCAGGGGTTGGGTCCCACCGCGCCGGCTACGCGGGGACCCTCAAAAACCATGGGCACTGAAACTCATGGACTTGGTGACTCGGCGGGCACCGTTTGCGCCCCCCCGACCCGCGAAGGAGCCTTTTTAAAGGCTACGGAGCGGGGGACGGGGGGTGGTGTGGTGCTATGAGTCCACTGCTTCCCCTGCCGAGGGAAGCCGCATGCCGTTCGACGGAGAGCGCTGACTTCTTTCATTGAAAATTTGGACTAAAAAGAACAACCCGTGAGTAATTGGGAAATCGGATTTAAAGGGGAAAAAAATTAAATTTGGAACGAGCGGGGGAGGTGCAAAAAGGAAGTCCGTCTCCCCCCTGTTGTAGAGGATTTAAAGCAAGGATTTGACAACTAAGATCGAGAGAAGGGTCTATTTTATATTGATAAAGTTTTTAATTTCACGATGGAAGATTACATGACTGTGCTGGAGGAGAAAAGTGGAACGTGTGAGCTAAAACGTACCCCCCCCCGGGAATCGGGAGTGATCCGCGAGAGCGCCTGGTGAGGAGATATAGAGGCTTTGACAGCTGTCAAAGTAGCTGTCAAAGTTGAAGAATAAAAAGAGAACTTTGTTACGATGACTTTGCCGGTTATATTTGTTACAATTTGGATATAAATTGTTGAAAACAAGGGATAACAAGTTACTTTGACTTTTGGGTGTGATCTGGAAGGAAGCTGAGTTACCATAATCCCTCTAGAGGGGGCTTTGGGACACTACAAGTATTGCTGCAAGTGGAAAAATACGCATGGAATTGAACAGGATTTTTTATCTCCTGGGAAAACTGCAGAAATGGAACATTATTTTGTCTACAGAGGTCTCTACACTAAAGGAGACAATAGATTTATCTATTGAAGAATGGAAGGGACTTGACGTAAGTTTTGTTCCTGAACAAACAAAGCCTCTGTAGAGGAATTAGAAGCCTTTGGAATTAGAACATTTTTGCAGTGGAGCAGGAAAAGAAACCAGAGGAGAGTGAGGAAAGAGAACAACAAGAATTGGACAAAGCTGGAAGTAGGAACATTTGGGACATCCAGATTTAAAAGGTCTAAAGAAATAAAATTGGAGTTTTACTCTTAAATATAGAGATCTGGATGGAAAAAATGGACCTTCTTGAGATAGAGTCCTTCCAAGATTGGGTGCTCGAAATTAAAGACTACCAAAAAGATGGCAAAGACTATTAAAAGGACGGCAAAGTGGAGCGGAGAGAGATTTGGGCCTAGATGTGGGATCTCCAGGATGACAGCAGACATTGATGGACATTGGGGATCATAACCGGGAAAGGGGGAGGGAAATTTGGAATCCAAAGGGTGTAAAATTATACTTTGTTTTTTATTTTTTACTTTATTCTGTTCTGCATATTAAAGAGGGGAACTCGTGGAAGGGAACAGGGGTCGATTTTAGGGGGAAAAAATATTCTTAACATCGGGTCAATGATAATAAGTTTAAAATTTGGGGCAAGAACTTGTTGAGCTAATTTAATGGAATTGGAATACAAGAGGGGGTGGCGTGGGGAAGTCCTGGAAAGATGTTAATGAAAATAATGCATAAAAGTAAATGTTCTATTTTTTATTTTTCTTTTTTCTGTTATATTTGGAAATTTCAATAAATATTATTAAAAAAACAAAAAAAAACCAAATATACACAAGAGAACCTTCCTCAGGAGATGGAGGAGGCCACATCCTCCAGTTGAATGGAAGAGCGAATAAGCCACAGCATCTGTAGAAGACAAAAAACCAAAACAAAAAACTAGAGTGGTAACCCCAAAACACCCCAGGGAGCTCAGAACAGGAAATGTTGGGGAGAGGGATGGGAAATGGAGTGGGGGAAGTTGGGGGATGGAATGGAGTGGCTGGAATCATGGACAGAAGTACTCCACACTGCAATCTTAATTTTATTTATTTTAAAGTTTGTTTTTTCCTCCCAGGGTCAATAAACTGGTATTCAGCAGTGGAGTCAAACATGGCTGTTGTGGCCAGCAGACACGGACAGCCTTATGCTCTATGGATATGTCTAATCTTCGTTTAAAGCCATCCAAGTTGGTGGCCATTGCTGTCTCTTGTGGGAGCAAATTCCAAAGCTTAACTGTGTGAAGAAACGTGCACAAAATTGCCAAAAAAGAGAACGAAAGAGGCCACTAATTTACATAAAATTTACATGAAATGTGCATATGGTGATTAATGTATAGACACACATGTAACAATAATGGATTGGATCCCCCTGTACACCCAAAATTGTCTTTTGTAGGGGGGGGGGTCATCCAGGATAACCCCCAGAACAGTGTGTGGGTTATTCTTCCATCTGTCAAGCTGCAATGCTTGTGTTGATGGAACATTAATTCCACCTAACTACTATGCAGTGGTACCTCGGGTTAAGTACTTAATTCGTTCCGGAGGTCCGTTCTTAACCTGAAACTGTTCTTAACCTGAAGCACCACTTTAGCTAATCGGGCCTCCTGCTGCCGCTGTGCCGCCAGAGCACGATTTCTGTTCTCATCCTGAAGCAAAGTTCTTAACCCGAGGTACTATTTCTGGGTTAGCGGAATCTGTAACCTGAAGCGTATGTAACCCAAGGTACCACTGTAATTTAAAAAGAAACCCAATGCTCCTCATCATAGTGGAGAAGGCATCAGATGACTTTTTTGCCAGCTCCATCAAGGCAACTTCTAGGCCTTCTTCCTGTTTTCCTGTTTTCTGGTTCCATATCTTTAAAGCAGACCTGGACTGAACAGTCCTCAAAGAGAGGACAACTCCAAACAGAGGGCTCTTCCTTATAAAGCTGGACATGGTCACCGTAGGCCACAGAGCCCTCTCTGTGGGCACACGCGCTGTCACCCCAGCACAGAGCTGGCAGAAGGCAAGGGTGGCGCGTCAAGTCCTCAGCTCAACCTGGGCAGCCGGAGTGCCATGTGCACGGCGGGTCGGTGCATGAAACTGTGTGGCAGGAGAGGGATGTGATGCCTGTCAGGGCACCGACTCTCCAAAATGGAGGGAACAGCTAGTCTTTGGCCCGAATTCATTGTGCCCAACTGCTCGGAGGCTTCCGGAGCATATTGTGGTGATTAGTATTTTGTGCAAGCCGGTTGCAAAATAGCACTGGCAATGATTATGATTATGGTGGCCCTTCAGTTTCAGATGCTGCTGCAAGGTTGAGGCCAGTTGGGGCTGGGCAAGGGAGAAGGACTAGCAGGTGGGGCAGCCCCCACGGCCATTTCAGGAAATGGTGGTAAGGGGGGCAGCACTCTGCACGCACTCAGAGGGCCATGCCAAGAATGCTTGCTTGCTTGGGCTGGAGGTTAAAAGCGGGGAATCCTTAAAGTGTGGAATTCTCTGCCAAATAATTTTAAGTCAATGAAAACACTTGGGATTGGTTTCCTTACTTGGTTTGGATCATCTTAATGCAAACTTCTACCTTTCAATAAAAAGTTGTTTGTATCATTGAAAGCTCTGTTGTGTTTTTCTTTTAAGACAAAAGATGTTAATGTATGAGTTGTTTTTTCTAAACTAAAACCTCAGTATTCAGGTTAAATTGCCAGGTTGGCGCTTTGTGATAAATAAGTGGGTTTTGGGTTGCAGTTTGCGCACCCGGTCTCTAAAAGGTTCGCCATCACTGTCCTAGGTGCCTGGTCACAAGTGGAGGAAAGCCCAGGAGAAATTATGTTGTAAACTGCCCTGTTATCTTCGGATAAGGGCCGGTATGTAAAATCATCATCATCATCACAGCAGCTCATTTCTCCTTGAATGTGCTTTGTTTTTCCTACCCTAGGCCCCATTGTGCTCATTAGCACGCATTGCAGCTCTGGGCATTGTTACAAGTGACTGTCTCTGTGGATTATTTATTCCTGTTGCGTCAGCTTCTTCTAGTTCTGGGACTGCATTCTCCTGGTGCAGAAAGTGTGGTGGAGTAGTTTCAGATCTTGTCTAATTAATGGAAGGCCAAGGACGATAACTTTTAATTAGATCTTTTCCCAGCTGACCTTCTTTCATTTCTGTTCACTGCCATTGCTTCCCCTCTCTGCTGAAGTTCTGGTGCCGTGTTAAACAGACCCCTTGCTGGTGGGTGAGCTGGGTGGGCACCCAGGATGCTGAATTGAGGGATTTCTGAGCTCAGTGGCCGTGCTTCTTAATGTACTGTCTAGAGTGAGTGAGGGTGTCAAAAGGCAGGTGTGTCCAGGAGCTTTTTCTTCAAGGTTCTACAAATTGTAAAAGGTAAAGGTAAAGGTACCCCTGCCCGTACGGGCCAGTCTTGACAGACTCTGGGGTTGTGCGCCCATCTCACTTAAGAGGCCAGGGGCCAGCGCTGTCCGGAGACACTTCCGGGTCACGTGGCCAGCGTGACATCGCTGCTCTGGCCAGAGCCAGAGCCAGAGCCAGAGCCGCACACGGAAACGCCGTTTACCTTCCCGCTGGTAAGCGGTCCCTATTTATCTACTTGCACCCGGAGGTGCTTTCGAACTGCTAGGTTGGCAGGCGCTGGGACCGAGCAGCGGGAGCGCACCCCGCCACAGGGATTCGAACCGCCGACCTTTCGATCGGCGAGCCCTAGGCGCTGAGGCTTTAACCCACAGCGCCACCTGCGTCCCTATCTACAAATTGCTTGGGTGCTAACTACAAAAATGATCATCCTTCAACTAGCTTTAAAGTACGTCTCCACTTTGATGTCATTTGTTTTAGGCAAATGTTTTACTTTAAGGCAATGTTACCAAATACTTCAAATACAGTTCACACTGAACTAAAACAGCTGTTATGTTCCAGCGATAGCACATAAAATCAAAATTGTGTATCATCAAAACACACTCTCCCTGCACCTCAAAACATTGTTCCAAAGTAAGTATAATGTCAGGTGGGACTGCCAATGTTTCCCCCCTACAATGCCAGCCCCCCATTATTATTATTATTATTAGCCAAGTGCATAAAGCTGAATTCACACAAGTTAAATGTGCATAAGTTGCAAGTTGACTCTGCAGTAGACCCACAACTTCTGCACATTTAACTTGTGTGAATTCACCTTTTCACAATTGGCATTAAAAAAATGGAAAGGGGGTGGAAAGGAGGTCTGGGGTTTTTGTGTGTGTGGCAGTTCTTCCTGCCATAGAAGCCAACTCCTAGGGGCCAAGGTCCCTTCACAAATCCCCCTAAAATATTTGAGGAGGCTGAGCCCCCCCCCAAGTTGATGGGCATTGCCATTCAAACAGTGTGCATGCATGGCAACATTTGATTGATTATGTGGGGCAGGGCTTACCTGCCCCCCATATTTTATTCAAGTTGGCACCCCTGCCACCCGCCATTGCATCCAATGTTTTGACCAGGCATAGACAACGTCGGTCCTCCAGATGTAGAATCATAGAATCATAGAATCATAGTTGGAAGAGACCACAAGGGCCATCGAGTCCAACCCCCTGCCAAGCAGGAAACACCATCAGAGCACTCCTGACATATGGTTGTCAAGCCTCTGCTTAAAGACCTCCAAAGAAGGAGACTCCACCACACTCCTTGGCAGCAAATTCCACTGTTGAACAGCTCTTACTGTCAGGAAGTTCTTGCTAATGTTTAGGTGGAATCTTCTTTCTTGTAGTTTGGAACCATTGCTCCATGTCCGCTTCTCTGGAGCAGCAGAAAACAACCTTTCTCCCTCCTCTATGTGACATCCTTTTATATATTTGAACATGGCTATCATATCACCCCTTAACCTCCTCTTCTCCAGGCTAAACATGCCCAGCTCCCTTAGCCGTTCCTCATAAGGCATCGTTTCCAGGCCTTTGACCATTTTGGTTGCCCTCCTCTGGACACGTTCCAGTTTGTCAGTGTCCTTCTTGAACTGTGGTGCCCAGAACTGGACACAGTACTCCAGGTGAGGTCTGACCAGAGCAGAATACAGTGGCACTATTACTTCCCTTGATCTAGATGCTATACTCCTATTGATGCAGCCCAGAATTGCATTGGCTTTTTTAGCTGCCGCGTCACACTGTTGGCTCATGTCAAGTTTGTGGTCAACCAAGACTCCTAGATCCTTTTCACATGTACTGCTCTCAAGCCAGGTGTCCCCCATCTTGTATTTGTGCCTCTCATTTTTTTTGCCCAAGTGCAATACTTTACATTTCTCCCTGTTAAAATTCATCTTGTTTGTTTTGGCCCAGTTCTCTAATCTGTCAAGGTCGTTTTGAAGTGTGATCCTGTCCTCTGGGGTGTTAGCCACCCCTCCCAGTTTGTGTCATCTGCAAATTTGATCAGGATGCCCTTGAGTCCATCATCCAAGTCATTGATAAAGATGTTGAATAAGACCGGGCCCAAGACAGAACCCTGTGGCACCCCACTAGTCACTCTTCTCCAGGATGAAGAGGAACCATTGATGAGCACCCTTTGGGTTCGGTCAGTCAGCCAGTTACAAATCCACTGAGTGGTAGCGTAGTCAAGTCCGCATTTTACCAGCTTCTTTACAAGAATATCATGGGGCACCTTGTCAAATGCCTTGCTGAAATCAGGGTAGGCTACATCCACTGCGTTCCCTTCATCTACCAGGCTTGTAATTCTGTCAAAAAACGAGATCAGGTTAGTCTGACATGACTTATTTTTCAGAAATCCATGCAGAAATCCAAGCTAACAGGACCAGTGGTCAAGGATGATGGGAATTGTAGTCCCAAAATATCTGGAGGGCTGCATTTGCCTATGCCTGGTTTTGACTATATGCGATTCTGGCTTTGGGCACAATCCCTGGAGTGTAACCCTCTTGTAAATTTCAGGCTTACTGTATTATAAACACTGTAAGTACTATATACATGATAATAAAATGAAGCTGCAAGCTGGAAGAGGTCAACTGGATACCTTTTTAAATTTATAACGTTTCTTTATTTTTTTTTAAGATAAAAAATGGGCATTATGAAAATACAGATTGCTTACCAAAAGACAGGAATAGTGACAATTATTAAATGCGGAGTAAGGCATTTGCTAGGGGACATAGGTGGCGCTGTGGGTTAAAGCCTCAGCGCCTAGGACTTGCCGATCGAAAGGTCGGCGGTTCGAATCCCTGCGGCGGGGTGCGCTCCCGCTGCTCGGTCCCAGCGCCTGCCAACCTAGCAGTTCGAAAGCACCTCCGGGTGCAAGTAGATAAATAGGGACCGCTTACCAGCGGGAAGGTAAACGGCGTTTCCATGTGCGGCTCTGGCTCGCCAGAGCAGCGATGTCATGCTGGCCACGTGACCCGGAAGTGTCTCCGGACAGCGCTGGCCCCTGGCCTCTTAAGTGAGATGGGCGCACAACCCCAGAGTCTGTCAAGACTGGCCCGTACGGGCAGGGGTACCTTTACCTTTACCTTTAAGGCATTTGCTAGGCTTGGTCACATTGTTACTACAGCTCTATATTCTGGGGGCAATGGCCATTTCACCAACATAATAAAGAATATAGGACAACTCCCTGAGCCTTTGAGAGCCATCCAACCCACTTGACAGGGACTTCACGGGATCCTAGAATTGGAGCACTGAAATCAGAGGCTGCTCACTCTGGGCCCTTTTCATAGGCAGAAAACATAGAGGTTGCAGGCCGGTGGTCCTGCTATGTTTTGCAATGCCACACAAGCCATGCAACTTGGAAAAGTGTGAATTTCAAAGGGCAGCTGTCTTTTGGCTTGTGTGTTGTTTCGGAAAGTGTGTATTTTGAAATTTTGTCTTTACATGCAAACAAACAAATATCCTATTCTTTTTATTAAAAACCCCCCAGTATTTCAGATCTGGCATAGTGTTTACTTCCCAATGTTTAATACAATTAGTGATGACCAGTAAGTTTTTTTAAAAATGTACCTTATCATTTTGTAAGTCAAATATGACCTTTGCTTCTTTTCTAATTCCATGATCTGATATTTCAAAAACTTGATTTGTTGTTGTTTAGTCGTATCCGACTCTTCGTGACCCCATGGACCAGAGCACATCAGGCACTTCTGTCTTCCACTGCCTCCCGCAGTTTGGTCAAACTCATGCTGGTAGCTTCGAGAACACTGTCCCACCATCTCGTCCTCTGTCGTCCCCTTCTCCTTGTGCCCTCCATCTTTCCCAACATCAGGGTCTTTTCCAGGGAGTCTTCTCTTCTCATGAGGTGGCCAAAGTATTGGAGCCTCAGCTTCAGGATCTGTCCTTCCAGTGAGCACTCAGGGCTGATTTCCTTCAGAATGGAGAGGTTTGATCTTCTTGCAGTCCATGGGACTCTCCAGAGTCTCCTCCAGCACCAGAATTCAAAAGCATTAATTCTTCGGCAATCAGCCTTCTTTATGGTCCAGCTCTCACTTCCATACATCACTACTGGGAAAACCAGAGCTTTAACTATATGGACTTTTGTTGGCAAGGTGATGTCTCTGCTTTATAAGATGCTGTCTAGGTTTGCCATTGCCTTTCTCCCAAAAACTTGATATAGACACCTTAAAGCAAGGATGGGGAGTCCTTGATCTGCCAAATGTTGTTGGACTGCCTCTCCCAGGGGATGATGGGAACTGAAGTCCAAGACCTTCTAGAGGGCAACTGGTTCCCTGCCTTAAGGCATTCCCACTACATATGCCAATATACACCTTTTTTGCACCTGATCCTTCAGGGGCACAGTTACCCCATTCAGGACCAGGGAGTCCCCCACACCCGCCCGCCCCCTGTCCCCCAAAAACAGTACTTTTGTCTTGTCAGGATTAAACCTCAATCTGTTAGCCACCACCCATCCTCCAACTGCATCCAGGTACTCACACAGGACCTTCACCGCCTTCACTGGTTCTGATTTAAAAGAGAGGTAGAGCTGGGTCTCATCTGCATACTGATGAACACCCAGCCCAAACCCCCTGATGATCTCTCCCAGCAGCTTCATATAGATATTAAAAAGCATGGGGGAGAGGACGGAACCCTGAGGCACCCCACAAGTGAGAACCCAGGGGTCTGAACACTCATCCCCCAATGACGGAATCCTGCCGTCATAGATGGTGCTTAGCATAGCATAGAAAGAAGACACAATGAGGCAGAGAGTATTTTCATAATGGCCGGGCAGCTGCTTCCAACCTCTCTCCTCCGGCAACTTTTTATTCTCCTTTGTCCTCCCAGCCGCATGGCTGTTTTCCAAAGTCTCCTGTTACCTCATCCGGTCAAGGTTTTTATTGCCCCTTTACCATATAAGGTAATCATTGCCCAGAGGAATGTCAGGGGGCACCCTGCAGTATTTACAAGCCTCTGCCTTGGCTTTATGACTCCCACACCCCAAACCACTTTCTGTATAATAGTGCCCCCAGATCCCAGCCCCTCTAGACAGTCCAGAAGGATGTTATGGTTGATGGTGTCAAAGGCTGCTGAGAGATCCAGCAGAACTAGGAAACAGCTCTCACCTTCGTCCCTAGCCCACCAGAGATCATTGATCAGCGCGACCAAGGCAGTTTCAGTCCCATGATGAGGCCTGAATCCCAATTGGAAGGGATCCAAATGGTCCGCATCCTCCAGGCGTGCTTGGAGTTGTTCAGCTCAATCACCTTGCCCAAGAATGGAAGATTTGAGACTGGGTGATAGTTGGCCATAATGGCCGGGTCTAAAGATGTTTTTTTAAGAAGTGGTTTAATGACCGCCTCTTTCAGTGGGTCTGGGAAGGCTCCCTCGCAGAGAGAAGCATTCACCACCCCACGGAGCCCATCACCCAGACCTTCCCAGCTCGCTTTTATCAGCCAGGATGGGCAAGGATCAAGAAGACAGGTGGTTGGTTTCACTCCTCCAAGCAGCCTGTCCACATCCTTGGAGGTTTAGGATGATTCTAGTAAGATGTCATGCGTTTTTGTCATCATCTATCTCTGCCCCTTTCTTGATTAAAAAACAAAAATGTTGCTGCTTCTGACAATTCTCTTTAAGTACTGACTTGACCAATTATCCCAAGTGTCTTACATGTAGATTCTAGAATATGATGGTGACAGACAGTGATGAATATTGAACAGGAAATAAGATGAGATTTAAAAGTAAGAGAAAACTTAGCAGGAGAAATCCAAGGATATCAACCAGAGGTTGTCTGAATATTTTTGGACTACGGCTCACATTATCGGACATGCACGCAGCACTTTTTCCTGGATCTGACTTCCTCAGCTCAAGAACACCAAGTCCAGTGGCCCCATTTGCCTAGCCTCCTCCTTGCAGCCCGCTTGACCTCAGTATTACGGAGACTGTAGATGCCAGGACTGAGAGTCGGGATTACCACCGTGTAAAAGACAGACGCCATCTTGTCAGTCTGTGGTGCAGACGTGCCACCAGGCCGTAGGTACATGAAAATAAGAGTTCCATACAGCACCCCCACAGCCGTCAGATGGGACCCACAGGTGGATATGGCTCTCCTTGACCCTGCTCGCCCCACACTGCAGAGGATCATGCCATAGGAAGCGAGGATGGCTGCAAGAGTGCTGCTCTGGATGGTTCCACAGACCACATAAAGCAGCAGCTGGTTAAGGTCTGTATTTGCACAGGCCAAAGCCAGCACTGGAGGGATGTCACAAAAGAAGTGGTCCAAAGTATTAGCATTGCAGAAGGGCAGGCAGAATGCCATGCCGGAGTGGATGGCTCCAGAGGTCACACCAGCTGTGCAGGACACTGCCACTAGGAGGCGACAAAGGCGCTGTGGCATGGCTGCTCCATAGTGCAGAGGGCGGCAGATGGCTGCATAACGATCATAAGCCATAGCAGCCAAGAGGCAACACTCAGCATCAGAAGCAGCTGCAAAGAAGAACATCTGGAGGGCACAGGCGGGGAGGGGGATGGTGTCGTGTCCTTTCAGAAGGCCCAGGAGCAACTTTGGGGCCACGGTGCAGCAGGAGCACAGGTCTATCAGGGCCAGGTGGCTCAGGAAATAGTACATGGGAGAGTGCAAGGATTGCTCAGCCCTGATGAGGATGGCCAGAAACAGGTTCCCGGCCAGGCCAAGGAGATAGATGGGCAGGAAGAAGCTGAAGAGGAGGAGCTGAAGGTCACGCTGGGAAGTGAAGCCCAGGAGGACAAACTCTCTCACCACAGTGCCATTGTGATGAGCCATCGGATCTGTTGGAGGGAGAAACGACTTTGAATCCTTTCCCCCACACATTCCTTCAAGAGAGCAGACCCAGCCCTCTTTTTATTAATGATAAATAAATAACAATTAATTATTATTTTATTGCTCAACCCTACATGCTCAGACATTCCTCAAGGAGGATGCTGCATTCTCTTCCACTAAGAGTAAATAGAAGCTCATAGCCCTGGGCATGATTTACCACTGAGCTGTTCAGAACCACAGCCTTCATTCAGCCATGAAAGATAGAGATAAAGAGACCGGATGACCATTGTTTCAGCTCCAATATTCAGAGGAAGGGAGTGTATGGGGCGTTAGGTAGTATCTCTGGTGGAGGACACATGGTGCTCCTTCTGGTAGTTTGTCCACCTTTGGTCCCTACCCTGCACTCAGCTCTCACCTGTGGCTCCTAGAAGCTTTCAGCATGCAACAGTGGCTGCACCCCAGAAATGGTGTTGACTGGCTGGCTAAAGCAGGTCAGAGGAGCCAATAGGTCTCAAACCCTCAGTGTGTTAGGGACTTCCCCTGCATATGAAGACAGGCTCCAGCAGAGTGAGCGGACGATACTGAAAGTGGGTCCAATGGTTAAGAAGGCAGTTTCTGCACATGCTGCAGAGGGGAGTGAGGGACAGGTGGTGCTTGTCAACCTAAGAAGGTAGCCCATCTAGGAGAAGGAAAACTCTGATCCTAAACCTTTGCTGCCTTGCAGGACATCTTCAGAAGAAGGAAAGGCTAAGGAATAAACCCTACACAAATCCGGAGTGGAGTCCCTGAGACTGTTGGGTGGCGCTTTGTACGCCTCTCCTCTTTCCAACAACTCCTGCAGCCAAGCTGGTGCCAAATGTATTGCTCTGCTTTCCTTTGGACCACTTCAGCAAGGCTGAGGGGTCTTGTCTCTCCCTCTCCGCCAGATAGTATCAGACCAGGGAAACAACGGCTCTGATCTGGCATGGGAAAATGCACAAAAGAGAGCAAGGCGGAAGGAGGGGCTCTTGCTAGTTTGACAAATGCTTTCGCATTTTCCTAACGCAACAACTGTCACAGAGAAAAGTGAATCTCACCAACGTCTGGAGCATCGCTAATCCTGGATTTTTTGTTGTTGCAGAATTGGTGATCATGAGGAGGAAGGGAAGGAATGGGCCGGAAGTCACCCATCTCCTTCCCTCCAGCTAAGGTGCTCCCTGGCTGTGGCACAGGCTCACAACTCACACAAACCCACAGGCTTGAGAGACAGTCCAAATTAACTACTTTGCATTATGCAAATGCCAACCTGCAGCTGTAGCTGGCAGCTAGGTGACAGGACAGAGCAGGGAAAGGCGTGGGCTGACAGGTTATTAATATAGCTTATCTGCCATCATGAATCACTGACAGGATGAGGGAGGCTGATCAAAGGAAGGGACCAACAATAGGTACTAACAACCACCATGGCTTATTTGTGGAACTACTTATAGAATTGTGCTTTTTCTGGTCCCATTGGGCAGTTGCTGGCTTCATCAAAAGGGTGAAAAGTACAAGGTTAAGCATCATCAGAGGGCCACGCCATAACTGTACTACTTAACTGGTTTTTGACCAGTCTGACCTTTTGTTTATTTGGTTGTTCGAAATGCCCAGCCCCAATGTAACAACAAATAAAGTGACCCGCCCCCCAAAACACCCCATGCCCTTCCTTAGGGTGCTTTCCTGCAGGGAATCTCTTATATTTCTCATGACTGGGAGGTCTTGGCAACAAACCAGCTGCTCCAAAAGATCAGAAATGAAGATGTGGGGGGAGTAATTGAAGGTCAAAAGAGAAGGATGAGAGTAAATTCTTTGAAGAAAAGGACAAAGAATTTGTACTGGATGCAGGAAAGGTTGGGAGGTGAGAGGAGCAACTTGAGCAGAGGTCCCTGAGGGTGGAGAACCTGTGGCCTGACAGATTTTGATGAACTCCAACCCCTATTATCCCTTACCATTAACCCTTCTGCTGGGAGTTGGAGCTCAGCAACATCTGAAGAGTACCAGGTTGGTGAAGGCTCCCATAGATAATAAAAGTTTCCCTATCCAAGTGCCTGATACAAGTCCAAAAACATCTGGAGGGTTACACCCGTGGAGGAAAGCCAAGACTCAAAAGTGCTTTTAATAGGCTCTGGAATCTTATAAGGTAGAACTGGATGTGTTTAAGTTTAGAGTCAGGAACTGGTCACTACAAATGTTGATCTGATATCTCTGTTCCTACAACAAACTGCATCCTACATGCCAGTTCATTCCCTTCAGCTGCCCCAACAGAGCTGTCTTCCTCAACCGGTGGATGTTGCTGGACTACAGCCTCCATAATCCCTCACCATTGGCCATTCTGACTGGGTCTTCTGGGAGCCTGAGCCACAAAACAGCTGGAGAGACCCTTACCAAAGATCAGAACAGGCCTAGATTCCATTATTTAGTTCCCAGTTCCCATCATACCTGTGCAGAAAGAGAACGTGTGTCTTTGTTAGTTCTTGTGTGATGCAGCCCAGGCTGCTTTTTTAAAAGCTTTCTTATGCTGCTCTGGAAGTCATGATTTGCCTCAATCTTTTTCCCGTGGGAGAGAGATGATCTAATACGCCTTTCCCTTGGTGCAACTCCCTGAAAAAGACCCCTTTGGGGACAATTGTAGTTTCTTTAGCTAGTTCTGGTGTCTCTGCACTCAGAGGGACTTGTTATCCAGCCCAGAAGCCTTTGGCTTTCCAGCTGATGATTATTCTCCCACTAATTTAAAAAAATGTACAGGATTGATTAATAAAAATAAAATAAAATTAGTTTGCAAGTTCTTGCAGGTTAACTCTGTGTCCAGGGTGGCTGTCTACCAGCTCCATCTGGTACGCAGGCTGAAACCCTACCTGCCTGTGCACTGTCTCACCAGAGTGGTTCTTGCTCTAGTTATCTCCCGCTTGGACCACTGCAATGAGCGCTATGTGGGGCTACCTTTGAAGGTGACTCAGAAACTACAACTAATCCAGAATGTGATAGCTGGGAGTGGCCACCGAGACCATATAACTCTGTTCCCGTAGGTGCCAGCTCCCTGGGGACCACAAAATGCCCCATAAAGGGGCTGGGCACCCACAAATTTTGGTGCCAGGGCCATGCACACTGCCTGGCACCCATGGCCCCAGGCATCCACGGTTACGGAGCCAAGCTGGCACTCCTGACTGGTCCTAAAGGATCCACACTGGCTCCTGGTACGTTTCTGAGCACAATTCAAAGTGTTGGTACTGGCCTTTAAAGCCATAAATGACCTTGGCCCAGTATACCTGAAGGAGCGTCTTTGCCCCCTCATCCAGCTCTGGTCCAGAGGTCCAGCTCTGAGGGCCTTCTGGCAGTTCCCTCGCTGCAGGAAGTGGAACAGGGAACCAGGCAGAGGGCCTTCTTGGCAGTGGCACCTGCCCTGTGGAATGCTCTCCCACCAGATGTCAAGGAGACAAACAATTATACAACTGTAATTCTATTACAAAAATGGGAGGAGTTGTGGAAAAGGTTCTGACCTTGAGTCAAATCTGTTTTATATGTAGGGTGGTTACTTAAACATTGCCAAAAATGAAGACGCGATACAGCCTAGATTTGCATAAAATTTGCTGGCACATATTAAATTTGCATAATTCTTACAATTCAAATAAAAATGCTATACATTTCACCATAGTGGGGAAGACAGTGTTTGTTTGTTTGCTTGTTTGTTATTATGGCAAAACAGCCAGCATATTAGAGGGAAGACAGTGAGCAGATACCCAGTGTGCCTCTTCAGTCTGCTGTCCTGATGTTACTAAGTGCAGATAGACAAAGCTCTCCATTATTATGGTTTTGTAACATTAATATGGACTTGGACAGGACACCCCTTCAAATAGAGGACAGTCCTCTGCAAAGTAGGAGACATGGCCAGCCTCCTGATAGGAGAGCTTCATGTGTGAATGTGCCACTGCATTATTCTTACAATTATAATCAATATGCCATAGTTATGCACTGAATGGCTGGACAGTCGGCCATTCAGTATGTCAGCCTAAGAAGTGGCATCTCTTGGCATGGAAAATTCAAAAGACAACAAAGGGCTGACCCATAGAAGAGGGAGCAAGCTTGTTTTCTCCTGCTCCAGAGGGTAAGACGTGAACCAATGGCTGAGGGGAGAGACTCCATCAGGCAAGGCCTCCTTCCACCTGCCTTGCCCCACCCCCTGGCCCTGGGTCTCCTCATAAGGAAGCTGTGCCTGGAGGAAGAACTGTGAGGGCAGAGACTCCATCAGGCAAGGCCTCCTTCCACCTGCCTTGCCCCACCCTCCAGTCTCTGCTTCTCATTTTGTATTGTGTTATGTTGTGCACTCTGGTTTGCTGTTATTTTATTGATTGGAGTTTAGAAATTACTTATTGTAACTGTTGAGTGGATTTCTGTTTAATTTTGAAATGCTGACATTTAATATTATTCTATATTGTTTTAATGAATGTTGAATGTTATTTTATATGCATATTGTATTGTATTATGCATATTGTCTTATTTATATGATGTTAGCCACTCTGAGCCTGGCTTTGGCTGGGGAGAGCGGGATACAAATAAAATTTATTTATTTATTATTTATTCAAGTTGCAAGAAAGGAGATTCCAACTAAACATCAGGAAGATCTTTCTGACAGTAAGAGCTGTTTGACAGTGGAATGGTCTTCCTTGGGAGATGGTGGACTCTCCTTCCTTGGAGATTTCTAAGCAGAGGTTGGATGGTCTTCTGTCATGGATGCTTTAGTAGAGATTCCTGCATTGCAGGGGGTCAGACTAGATGACCCTTGGGGGCCCTTCCAACTCTACGATTCTGTGATTCTGTGACACAGAAACCCTTGGATCCACATGAAAACAATTATCTCTCTTTTCACCAGTTATTCTCATCAACACTTCCTGTGTGAAATGCTGATCATAAGGATTCTACATTGATACCACACGAAGGCAGAAACCATCCCCATTCACCAGAGGCATTCACAAAATACAGGCTTACATCCTTTAGGAGTTTAGTTGACTTTGCTTCCAAAAAGCTTCCTCAGGGCTTCCTTCATCTTGTCATTTCTCAGAGTGTAGATGAAGGGGTTCAGCATGGGTGTAACCACAGTGTACATGATGGCAGCCAGTGTATCCTTCTCAGCTGAGAAGCTGGATGAGGGTTGGAAGTATACCCAGATGACAGTGCCATAAAATAGGGTCACCACAGCCAGGTGGGATCCACAGGTGGAGAAGGCTTTCCACTTTCCCTCCTTAGATGGAACCCTCAACACAGCTATCAGGATGCGTGTATATGACAGGACAATGAATGCTAGAGCTCCATTAACAATCAGAGCTCCTTCTGTGTGCACTACCAGAGTGTTCAGATAGGTGTTTGAGCAAGAGATTTTCAGCAATGGGAAGACATCACAAAAGAAGTGAGGCACTTGATTGGAGGCACAGAAAGAGAGGTGGGATGTTAGAAGGGTGTGCAGGAGAGCATGGAGGTGAGAGGTCAGCCAGGAGGCAGCCACCATTAGTAGGCAGGTCCTGTTGCTCATCACTGTAGCATAATGTAGAGGCCGACAGATGGCCACATAGCGGTCCAGTGCCATGGATGCCAAGAGAAAGCTGTCACTGATGCCAAAAGCAATGAAGAAGTACATCTGTGCCAGGCACCCACCATATGAGATCTTCCTCACTCCCGAGACTGTACTGGCCAACATCTTGGGCACGATGGTTGTTGTGAAGCAGATGTCCACAAAGGAGAGGTTGCTGAGGAAGAAGTACATGGGAGTATGGAGGAGGTGGCTATCCAACCTTATGGCCAGTACAATAGTCAGATTTCCCAGCACTGTGATGATGTATATAATCAGGAAGGTAGTGAAGAACAACATGTTCCAGTCTTGCTGGCTCGTGATGCCTAGGAGGATGAATTCAGAGACAGTGGTCCTGTTGTCTATCTCCATCCTGTTAGAAGACTCTATCCTGCCTTGCAGAGGGTTGGACTAGATGACTCTTGGGGTCCTTTCCAACTGCAATTCTATGATCCTATGTAGGGAAGTAGAAGAGAGAGTGTAAGACAATGAACACAAGGCAAAGAATGCTGGAGATACACAGTCATTGCAGAAAAAATATTGTGAGTACCATTATTCTGCAAGAGAAACAGGAGATACAACATCTTTTGAATCATTAATCTTTCCCATCCCTGCTATTTTTCAATCTCCCTTTGAAAAACAACCCAACCCCCCATAACCACAAAGAAAGTTTTTGAGACAGCTTGTAATAAAGATCATGTTGGAGGAATTGCAAGCCCACATTAAAACAGTTAATTTAATTCAAAGAAGTATATAATTCTGGTAGGGGAACATCCCTCCAGCTGCAGGCTGTGGCGCCCCAGCCAAGCATGGGGAGGAAATACCTCCCTCCTCTCTAGGTGAATCTTGCGTATGAGCCCAGCAAATGCACTCAGCCCCACAGTCAAATGTTTACCTAAAATGTGCATCCCACTCCCAAAGGGCCGACCTCTCAGGCCCACCAGGCATGAGCACGAGCAAAGTCCTGAACCCAAAGTTGTCATATTTTCCCAGCTCTTTTCTCACTCACATTTTCTTTCTTCCTTACCTGCTCATACTCAATTCACGCTATGGGCTAGGAGACCATGCCACTCCCAGAGGGCTGAAATCTATAAACCACTTGACTGTAAACAACCAAACAAGATCCCTAAAGCAGTTAGCAAAAACATAAAACTTTAAAATGGTCGATAAAAATCTTTTAAAATATGCAAATGGTGCTTAAAATCAATGGTAGAAAAAAGGAAATCAAATACATTTACTGGTAACTTCTGAATAAAAATGTTTTAAGCAGTTACTGAAAAGAGCACAGTGTGGAACAAGGATTACATGGCGCCTGGAACTGTGTCCGTTGCACAGATTGAAGTAGTTGGGTGTGGGGATATAGGGGGTCAGGCCATCCTCCAAGTAAACTGGTCCCAAGCTCTGAAGGCTTTTGAATGACAAGGTGTCTGGCTTTCTAATGATACTAGGTCTAACTAAATCCTCTCCACCCAAAGAAACTGAATGCCCACCCAGATGGGTGTTTTTGCAAGTGCACTGATGCAAAACAAAGATAGTCCATTGGTGGGTTTATACTGGGCCATCCACGCATCCATCCACTTCATCAGGTGCTCCCCGTGTTTCTGCGTTATTGCTGTCTGGAGGGGCACTCTTGCACTACAACACAACAACAGCAGAACAAAGCCCTTCAGAAGGTGACATTTGCCTGATCCAACAGGCTCTTTTTACGTTCTTGTGTAAAAACCTACAGCTTTCCAAGAAACTGAGGAAGAGTGTGGGATCATCAACTCCTAACCAATAAATTAGCCCTGATCTGTTAATCCCCACATCCTTTTTCTTTCTATAAACCCAATGAGAATTGCAATGCGTCTTGGATTCTAGTCTTCCATTCTCCCAAACCTCATTGGAATGATGCTCTGTATTTCCAAATACAACACCTCACTGGCTGGATAGACCATAAATCTCATCTTTCCCACAGCACGAATTGCGTCTTACCTGTGGTAATTTTGGAGGAGGCTGTTCTTGCTCTAGCTTTGCAGTGAACTGCAGGTGAATGAAAGGAGGTAAAAGCACAGTCAGTTGACATTGGTCTGTAGTCTGTGGCTGGTTTTTCACCCTGTGCAACAGGCAAGATGCACACCAAGCTGGAAAAAGCATTCTAGATCCTTTCAGGGTTTTTTAAAGCACTTTCTCAAATCTGCTGGGAAGAATTCCCAAGGGTGCAAAGAGACAGAACTATTTAGAATATTTCCTGTGATTACAACTCCTATGTTTACATGCAGTTTTGCCTAATCTACCCCTTTGTGCAAAGCAATTTCCCCATATACAATGCATTTTAATGTTATTTTAACAAATATGTGTATTTTATGCCCACTTTACCCTAGTACATGTATTTGTGTACACATTATTTGGCTGAAGAACTGTGTCACAAATTTCAAAGGATGGCTGTGTTTCACTTCACATTATTGATTTGAAAAGTGCAAATTAAGTAGGTTTGCCTTCAAAAGTGAACTGAACTGAATCTCTCCCCCATTCGTTGCCTCCTCCAATGGATAGAGCAGAGAGATGATGCTTCTGAACCAACTTCAAATCGGGATACTTGGGGGGTTTTTTGGCCCTGTGTTCCTGTGGGAGTTAGGTGAATTGTGTGAGAGCAAAAAAACAAAAACAATTGTCTTTTGGTATGGCACTCTGGCACAAACCAGCTGATTTGCACCAGAGCACTGAACCACAAAATGGGGCATTCTGAAATCCAATCAGAAGCCAGTCTGTAATTCCAGGGTATCCTGCTCAAATCAGGACAGTTGATGGGTATGTGTTCTCGGGTCTGTCCTGAACGTAGAATCATAGAATTGTAGAGCTAGAAGGGACTATGAGTGTCATCTAGTCCAGACCCCAATCTTTTGCCCAATGTGGGGCTTGAACCCATGACCCTGAGATTAAGCATCTCATGTTCTATCAACTGGATGAACTCTAAATGGATTTTACTATGGAATGTTGAATGTATATTCAAGGTCCTGTAACAGAATTTTCCAGCTTCTCCTCTGGTACATGCCTTGTGTGGTTTAACCCCATTCAATGTTGTTGTTGTTGTTGTTGTTGTTGTTGTTGACTGAATTTATATACCGCCCTATACCCAGAGGCCTTGTTGACTCTATCTCTCTCGAGGTGCATGCTGGAGTGAATTAAAGGCCATATGAGCTGCTCTGCCTGAATCAAAGATATCTGCATTTACATATCCCCACCTTTGTGTGGGGATGTCTGTTTCCTATAGATGTTGGGCACTTTGCCCTTTATTGACTCCTCCAACATCACAACTCCACCATTTGACTGTTTCATTCCTCAAAACACCTGTGTAATGAACTTTTCCATTTCACCCTCTGTTGTCTCCATTTCCCCCCACATAATAAGATGTCTTGTTGCTCAGTTTCAAAAAATAATTATTGGAATAGAGCACCATGAGATGAGTAGTGGCATTAGAGAGCTGGAGCTCTTCTTGGAAGCAACAGAGCACACCGTCTCCACCAAGGAGGAGACAGGGGACTCCCCTGAGAAGGAGGCTAGTTCACCAACACAGGAGCCAGATATATAGAGAAACGTGACTCAAAGAAGTAGGAGGCCCAGGGTTCGCTCTGATTGTTTAGAAATACACAATCGCTTTGAGGTCCTCTCCCCTAGCATGGAAGACGAAGTGCAGACTCCATTTGAGGATCTCTCCCTCATTACAGTCAATCAGGTATATGAAGACGAGCAGCAAAGTCAGTCCTCAGGGAATGTGCAGGCGACCTTGGAACGGACAGCTCACGGAAGAACCCCGACCAAACCTAAGAAGAGGCGTGTAGTGGTGATAGGGGATTCCCTACTGAGGGGAACAGAAGCAGTGATCTGTGGGCCTGACAAGATGTCTCGGGAAGTGTGCTGTCTCCCCGGGGCTAAGATCCAAGATGTAACTGAACGACTGCAAGGAATCATAAAACCCACTGACAAATACCCCTTCCTCTTGGTTCATGTGGGAACCAATGACACTGCAAGCAATAGCCTCCAGAAGATCAAAAGAGACTATGAGGCTCTGGGCAGGAAACTGAAGCAATTAAATGCACAAATTGTCATCTCATCTGTCCTCCCAGTTGAACGACGTGGCCCAGGGAGAGAGGGAAAAATAGTGGAAGTGAACAGCTGGCTTCGCAAATGGTGTAAACAGGAACGGTTTGGATTCTTAGATCACGGACTGCAGTTTCTTGAAGATGGACTTCTGGCAAGCGATGGGCTGCACCTCACAACGGTTGGGAGGAATGTTTTTGCCAAAAATGTCAGAAAAGTCATCAGGAGGACTTTAAACTGACTAATGTGGGGGAGGGAGACAGTGCTCCTGAAGGTAGGAGTCTATCAATTGATGAAGATGATCATCCAAATGTCATAGACCAAATGGAACAAAGCGCACACAGACCTAGTGGTGGGAGGAAAAAATCCTTAAATAAGAGACACGGGGGAATGATTAATGGACTTCAATGTCTGTACACTAATGCGCAAAGCATGGGAAATAAACAAGATGAGCTTGAGCTCTTGGTACAGCAAACTAAATATGACATAATAGGCATCACTGAAACCTGGTGGGATAAGTGCCATGACTGGAATGTAATAATGGAGGGATACAATCTATTTCAGAGAAACAGACCAGACAAGAAAGGAGGAGGAGTGGCGTTATATGTCAGGGATGTGTATACCTGTGAAGAGATCCAAGATTTAGAACCTCAAAGCCAAAGTGAGAGCATTTGGGTCAAAATTAAGGGAGAGAAGAATAACAGTGACCTCATTGTGGGAGTTTACTATAGATCCCCAAGCCAAACGGAGGACATAGATGATGCCTTCCTGGAACAGATGGCCAAGCATGCAAAAGGAAGGGAGATAGTAGTAATGGGGGACTTCAATTACCCGGATATTTGCTGGATGTCAAACTCAGCCAAGAGCATAAGGTCAAACAGATTCCTCACTGGACTTGCAGACAACTTTGTTGTCCAGAAAGTGGGAGAAGCAACAAGAGGAACAGCCATTTTAGATCTGGTCCTAACCAATGTTGATGACCTGGTTAGTGGGGTAGAAGTGGAAGGATCATTAGGCGCGAGTGATCATGCTCTTCTGAAGTTTACTATACAGCGGAAAGGAGCAGCCAAGCATACTAGGACTCAATTTCTTGACTTTAAGAAAGCCAACTTCATAAAACTTAGGGAAGTGCTGGGTGAGATCCCATGGACAGTAATACTAAAAGGAAAGGGAGTTCATGATGGCTGGGAGTTTGTTAAGAGGGAGATAGTAAAAGCACAACTTCAGGCAATACCAATGAGACGAAAACATGGAAGGTGCCTAAAGAAGCCAGGGTGACTATCTAAAGAACTTTTAACTGAGTTAAGATTAAAAAAGGATGTGTACAAAAAATGGAAAAGGGGGGAAACCACCAAAGAGGAATTCAAACAAATAGCCAGCACGTGTAGACACAAAGTCAGAAAAGCTAAAGCACAGAATGAACTCAGGCTTGCTAGAGAGGTTAAAAGCAACAAAAAAGGCTTTTATGGGTATGTTCGTAGCAAAAGGAAGAACAAAGAAACAGTGGGGTCACTCAGAGGAGAAGATGGTGAAATGCAAACAGGGGACACAGAAAGGGCTGAACTCCTCAATGCCTTCTTTGCCTCAGTCTTCTCCGATAAAGAAAACAATGCCCGACCTGAAGAATTTGGAGCAAATGATTCAGCAGAGGAAACACAGCCCAGAATAACTAAGGAGATAGTACAAGAATACTTGGCTAGTTTAGATGTATTCAAGTCTCCAGGGCCAGATGAACTGCATCCAAGAGTATTAAAAGAACTGGCAGATGTGATCTCAGAACCACTGGCAGTCATCTTTGAAAATTCCTGGAGAACAGGCGAAGTTCCGGCAGACTGGAGGAGGGCAAATGTTGTCCCCATTTTCAAAAAGGGGAAAAGAGAGGACCCAAATAATTACCGCCCAGTCAGTCTGACATCAATACCAGGGAAGATTCTGGAGCAGATCATTAAGCAAACAGTCTGTGAGCACCTAGAAAGGAATGCTGTGATCACCAATAGTCAGCATGGATTTCTGAAAAATAAGTCATGTCAGACTAACCTGATCTCGTTTTTTGACAGAATTACAAGCCTGGTAGATGAAGGGGACGCAGTGGATGTAGCCTACCTTGATTTCAGCAAGGCATTTGACAAGGTGCCCCATGATATTCTTGTAAAGAAGCTGGTAAAATGCGGACTTGACTATGCTACCACTCAGTGGATTTGTAACTGGCTGTCTGACCGAACCCAAAGGGTGCTCATCAATGGTTCCTCTTCATCCTGGAGAAGAGTGACTAGTGGGGTTCCACAGGGTTCTGTCTTGGGCCCCGTCTTATTCAACATCTTTATCAACGACTTGGATGATGGACTCAAGGGCATCCTGATCAAATTTGCAGATGACACCAAACTGGGAGGGGTGGCTAACACCCCAGAGGACAGGATCACACTTCAAAACGACCTTGACAGATTAGAGAACTGGGCCAAAACAAACAAGATGAATTTTAATAGGGAGAAATGTAAAGTATTGCACTTGGGCAAAAAAAAAGAGAGGCACAAATACAAGATGGGGGACACCTGGCTTGAGAGCAGTACATGTGAAAAGGATCTAGGAGTCTTGGTTGACCACAAACTTGACATGAGCCAACAGTGTGACGCGGCAGCTAAAAAAGCCAATGCAATTCTGGGCTGCATCAATAGGAGTATTGCATCTAGATCAAGGGAAGTAATAGTGCCACTGTATTCTGCTCTGGTCAGACCTCACCTGGAGTACTGTGTCCAGTTCTGGGCACCACAGTTCAAGAAGGACACTGACAAACTGGAACGTGTCCAGAGGAGGGCAACCAAAATGGTCAAAGGCCTGGAAACGATGCCTTATGAGGAACGGCTAAGGGAGCTGGGCATGTTTAGCCTGGAGAAGAGGAGGTTAAGGGGTGATATGATAGCCATGTTCAAATATATAAAAGGATGTCGCATAGAGGAGGGAGAAAGGTTGTTTTCTGCTGCTCCAGAGAAGCGGACACGGAGCAATGGATCCAAACTACAAGAAAGAAGATTCCACCTAAACATTAGCAAGAACTTCCTGACAGTAAGAGCTGTTTGACAGTGGAATTTGCTGCCAAGGAGTGTGGTGGAGTCTCCTCCTTTGGAGGTCTTTAAGCAGAGGCTTGACAACCATATGTCAGGAGTGCTCTGATGGTGTTTCCTGCTTGGCAGGGGGTTGGACTCGATGGCCCTTGTGGTCTCTTCCAACTCTATGATTCTATGATTCTATGATTCTAAGATCTCTTAGTTGCTCAGACTACTGAGCAGGTCCAAGCTCGAAACTTTTATCAGAAAGCCATCTGTGGTTACAGTTCTAACCATGTTTACTCAGAAGCAAGTTAACAGATTCCTCCAACATTACTACCACCAAACATACAACAGGGACTTAAAACCAGATCTTTTTTTTAATATATATATATATATATATATATATATATATTATTAGATTTTAGAAAAGAGAACAAACATAAGAAAAAACAAGAACAAATGCACAAAAATACCAAATTATAAAATACATAAGAAAAAAGAAAGAACAGTTTAAAAAACACATTTTAAGAAAAACAGAAGAGACAAAAAACAACAACAACACAAAAATCCCTCTTTTTAGTCCTCAACTTTGTTTGACTTATTTTCTTGACTTCCTCACATCTCCCTTTTTTGTATCCCTGTTGAAAATTAATTCAGCAAATTCTTGTCCAATTTATTTATCTAATTATCCATCCAATCTTGTTTTGAACCTCATTGCTAGAACCCCTTCAGATCATTTCAAAACCATTAACATTCAAAAATTTTACAATGTTTCTATAAATAAATTTTAAATTTCTTCCAATCTTCTTCCACCAACTCTTCTCCCTGGTCTCGGATTCTGCCAGTCATTTCCGCCATCTCCATATATTCCATTACTTGCATCTGCCATTCTTCCAGAGTGGGTAGATCTTGTGTCTTCCAATGCTTTGCGATGAGTATTCTTGCTGCTGCTGTTGCATACATAAAAAAAGTTCTATCCTTCTTTAACACCAATTGGCCAACTATGCCCAGGAAAAAGGCCTCTGGTTTCTTAGGGAAGGTGTACTTAAGTACCTTTTTTAGTTCATTATATATCATCTCCCAGAATGCCTTGATCCTTGGGCACGTCCACCAAAGGTGAAAGAATGTACCTTCTATTTCTTTACATTTCCAACATTTGTTATCGGGCAAATGATATATTTTTGCAAGCTTGACTGGGGTCGTGTACCACCTGTACATCATTTTCATAATATTCTCTCTTAGGGCATTACATGCCGTAAATTTGATCCCGGTGGTCCACAACTTCTCCCAGTCAGCAAACATAATGTTATATCCCATATCTTGTGCCCATTTTATCATAGCAGATTTTACCATCTCTTCCTCAGTATTCCATTTCAACAGCAAATGATACATTCTTGATAGTGTCTTAGCATTGGGTTCTAACAATTCTGTCTCTAACTTTGATTTTTCCACCTGGAAGCCCACTTTTTTATCCTGGTTGTAAGCCTCTCTTATTTGAAAATAATGTAGCCAGTCTCGCACCTTATCTTTAAGCTTAACTCTGCAATTTCAATTTGTCACCTTCCTGTTCCAAAATTTCCCAATATTTTGGCCATTTAGTCTCCATGTTAAGTTTTTTCAAAGCTTTCGCTTCCATAGGTGAGAGCCACCTTGGGGTTTTACTTTCCAGAAAATCTTTATATCTCGACCATACATTAAACAATGCTTTCCTGACAATATGGTTTTTGAAAGCCTTATGTACTTTAACCTTGCCATACCACAGATATGCATGCCACCCAAATGCATTATCATAACCTTCAAGATCTAAGATGTCTGTGTTCTCAAGAAGTAGCCATTCCTTCAACCAGCAAAAAGCTGCTGATTCATAGTAAAGTTCCAAATCTGGGAGGGCAAATCCCCCTCTATCTTTAGTATCCGTAAGTATCTTAAATTTTATTCTGGCTTTTTGCCCTGCCAGACAAATCTAGAGATATCTCTTTGCCACCTCTTGAAACAATCCATCTTGTCAATAATTTGCAAAGATTGGAACAAAAACAGCATTCTCGACAATACATTCATCTTAATAACAGCAATTCGACCTAGCAAGGAAAGCTTCAAATTTGACCAAATTTCTAGATCTTTTTTCACTTTTGACCAACATTTCTCATAATTATCTTTAAATAAATTAACATTCTTAGAAGTCATATTCACCCCCAGGTATTTTACCTTCTTTACCAATGTTAAATCTGTCTCCTTCTGAAACCTTTCTCTCTCAATCGGTGTCAAATTTTTCTCCAAAACCTTAGTTTTTGTCTTGTTTAATTTAAATCCTGCCACTTGACCAAAATCCTGGGTTAATTCTAGTGCCCTCTTAGTGCTAGCTATTGGCTCCTGTAATGTCAATACAAGGTCATCTGCAAAGGCTTTAAGTTTATAATGTTTAACTCCGACCTGGATACCCTGTATCAAGTGGTCCCTTCTTATCATGTTTAGCAAAACTTCCAGGACTGAAATAAAAAGCAATGGGGAAATTGGGCAGCCTTGTCGTGTCCCTTTCTCAATCCTAAACTCTTCTGTCACCACATTATTAACTATCAGTTTAGCCTTTTGCTCAGAGTAAATCGCACCTATACCATTTGCAAAATTTTGTCCTACCCCCATCCCCTGAAGATTTTTCTTCATAAAACTCCAAGAAATATTGTCAAAGGCTTTCTCCGCATCTACAAATATCAAAACTGCTTCTGTATTGATATTCACTTGTAACTTTTCCAGAATATTAATTACATTCCTCATATTATCAGATAAATGTCTACCAGGGAGAAAGCCAGCCTGATCTTTATGTATCGTTTCAGCTAATACTTTTTTCAATCTTTTAGCCAAAATATCTGCAAAAAATTTGTAATCCACATTTAGCAGGGATATGGGACGGTAGTTCTTAAGTTGTGTCTTCTCAGTCTCAGTTTTCGGTATAAGTGTGATGTAAGCTTCCTGCCACGACTCTGGCGCTTTTTCCCCCTCCATAATTTCGTTGCAAACCTCCCTTAGTGGTTGAATTAAGTAGTCTTTCAAAGTTCTGTAATATTTGGAGGTTAATCCATCAGGCCCTGGAGATTTGCCCAATTGCATATTCTGAATGGCACCTTCCACCTCTTGTTCTGTTATTTTGTAGTTCAAAAATAATTTATTTTCTTGAGAAATTTTTTGTAATCCATTAATTTTCAAAAATTGGTCGATTTCAGTCTCATTCTGTGGCCCTTGTGTATAAAGTTGTTTGAAGTATCTCTGGAAACAATTTCTTATCTCCTGTGGATTCTGTATATTCTTACCATCAACTTCAAGATTGGTAACGGTGTTTAATTTTTGTCTCTTCTTCAACTGCCACGCTAGCAACTTCCCACGTTTATTCGCTGAATCAAAAGTCTTTTGTCTCATCTGTTTAATTTTCCATTCTATCTCTTGATTTATCATTTTCATATATTGTACTTGATGTAGCTTAATTTCTCTTAAGATCTCTTGTGACTTCGGTTTAGATCTAAGTTTCCTCTCTCCTTCTCTTATTTTTCCCAGGATCTTTTCTTTTTTCTCCTCTTGAGTTCTCTTTTTTATTACATTTTGCTGAATCAAGAATCCTCTCATTACGGCTTTGCTAGCGTCCCAAATTACTCTTTTTTCTACAGGAGTCTTCAAATTTATCTCGAAATAGTCTCTCATAATTTTTTGGGCCTTCTTAATAATTTCCTAGCGCCTAGGACTTGCCGATCGAAAGGTCGGCGGTTCGAATCCCTGCGGCGGGGTGCGCTCCCGCTGCTCGGTCCCAGCGCCTGCCAACCTAGCAGTTCGAAAGCACCTCCGGGTGCAAATAGATAAATAGGGACCGCTTACCAGTGGGAAGGTAAACGGCGTTTCCGTGTGCGGCTCTGGCTCGCCAGAGCAGCGATGTCACGCTGGCCACGTGACCCGGAAGTGTCTCCGGACAGCGCTGGCCCCTGGCCTCTTAAGTGAGATGGGCACACAACCCCAGAGTCTGTCAAGACTGGCCCGTACGGGCAGGGGTACCTTTACCTTTACTAATAATTTCCTGATCTCTAAACAAGGTGTAATTCATCCTCCATCTGAAGGAGCCAGTCGATATTACTTTCATTTCCATTTTCACAGGGTTATGGTCGGAGCAAGTTTTTGGGCAAATTTCCACTTTTCGAATCTTGGGGGCCAGTCCTCTGGTTATCCAGATTTGGTCAATTCTTGTCCAGGTCTTTTGGGCTTCAGAAAAGAAAGTTCCCTCTCTACCTAGGGGGTTCTTAGTTCTCCAAGTATCAATTAAATCCATATTGTCTGTCATTTCGAAAAAGGTTTTCGGTAGTCTTCCATCTTTAGTTACCACTTGTCTTTCTGACTTGTCCATATTTGTTGAAACCACTCCATTCATATCTCCGAGCATGATAATATTGTAATCCATAAAGTCCAACAGTGTCTCATGCAGTTTCTTAAAAAATTCTGATTTCCCCTCATTTGGTGCATATATCCCTACGATCAAAAGATTCTCTCCTTGGAATTGTATCTCAATTGCCACAAATCTTCCTTGATCATCTTTAAAAACAAACTTGGGTAATAGGCTTTCTTTTGCATAAATCACGACTCCTCTCTTTTTGACTTTGTCTGATGAAATAAATTCTTGACCTAATCTTTTATTGATTAAAACTTTCCTATGTGTTCTGGTCACGTGGGTTTCTTGCAAACAAATCAAGTCCAATTTCTCCTTTTTCAGCAAATGAAAAATTTTCTTCCTCTTATCAGGGGAATTCAGCCCTCGGATATTCCAACTTAGTACATGCAGAGACATTGTGTAGTTATTCTGTTCCTCCAACTGCTCCCAGTAATTGTTCTTCGTCTGTTGGTGGTCTCACTTTCTCTGATTTATCCAGTCCCAGTGGTAACTTTCCTGTGTCCAAAGCTCCTGGCTTTGGTATCTTCGGTTCTCCTTCCTCTGACTCTTTTTGTAGATGTTCCTCGTGGTCTTTCAGAAATCTCACTTTATCTTCCTCTGATCTTATTCTCACCTTTTCCCCTTTATAGGTAAAAGACAAACCCTGGGGAAACTCCCACCTAAAGATGATACTATTTCTTCTTAGCAAATACACTAGGTCTCCGTATTTAGCCCTGAGGTCCAGTAGCTGTTTTGGGATATCTTTAAAAATCTCAATCCTAGAATCCTCTATCTCCAATGATTTCTTGTAGTGCAGGCTCAATATTTTGTCTCTCTCTTCCTTAGATCTGAGTGTAATCAGACAGTCTCTTGCTCTGTTCTTTTTTCCTTTACCACCTTTAGCAAATCTAAAGGCAGTCACTATCTTGAAGTCTTTGTCTTGGTCAAGGCCCCAGAATTCTTCAAATTCCTGTGTCAAAAATTCACTCAAATTATTTTCTTCCACTTCTGGGACCGCTCTGATCCTTAGATTGGCCTGTTTATCTCTGAGTTCAAATAAGGACAATTGCATCTTATGGTCTTCTAGTTGTCTATTAATTGGCTGAATCTTTTCCTCTACTGCCAATACCTTCTCTTTTGCGTCCTCTGCAATCCTTCTTGTCAATTTAGATTCCTGCAGCAGCCTTTCAATGGCCTGTGTATTAGAACTGATAGTTGTAGTGTTTAAGTCAATTTTGGCTGACAATTTTTCCAATGCTCCAAAGATTTTATCTAATGATGCATTAAGTGTCTCATCAGAGCCCCCACCTTTTGCCCCAGATTGACCAGTTTCTTCCTTTTCTATAGCTGGAGAGGCTACAATTGATTGTCTTCGCTGCTGCAGCCTAGTTTTTACTCTTGGAGCTTTTTCCTGGGGTTTTTCCTGAGGTTGAAGTTGATCCATTACTTTATCTTCCTCAAGGTCACTCTCACAGTCAGATTCTTTTGTAATGGGAAAAAGTTTCCTAGCCAGCTGCAGTGGAAAAACCCCAGTTATAACACAGACCTCCTCTAGGGCAACAATGTTCATTTTAAAATGGCTTGCTTCTATGTACAATAATATCCTTCAGTCAAAGGCAACAGTTGCAAAAAGTCTCTCAATATTTTTCAGTTCAAATACAGAGTAACCATATATTGTAACAATAAATGGTGCAGGGCTTTCGTTACTGTTTCTGGCAGCCCAATAGCAGGGGTTGAGCGGTGGTCCTAATTTCCTCCCTTTTTTTCTTTCAAGCAACAAGTTTCTTCTCTCCCCCCAACTTTAAGGGGGGTTCTTTCAACAGGCGTTGAAATTAAGCTCCTTATATCTCCGCTTTTCCCGGTTCTTAGCTTCCAAAGTCTTTGCTTTAATCCTATTTACAAAATCGGAAGACGGACTTCCTTTTTGCGCCTTCCCGCTTCAGAGCCAAATTTAAGTTCTTTGTGCCGATCAAAGGAGGTGAATCCTTTGATCCCCCATTTTTATCAAGTTCTTACTCACGGGTTGTAATTTAAAGCCCAATTTTCAAAGGAAAAAAGGTCAGCGCTCTCCGGCATCAGCTGTGCAGCTTCACTCCGCAGAAGTAGCGATTAACTCTCAGCACCGCGCCACGCACACCGTCCTGTTCCGGAGCTCTTTTCCGAGCCCCTTCTCAAAACGGGGGGAGCGCAAAGGTGCCCGCCGAGTCCCACGGTCGCAGGCTTCACCCACCTGCGGTTTTTGGAAGGGTCCCCGCTTCGCTGTAGTGGGTAGACCCGATTTCTGCAGAGCTTTCCCCCTCTTACTCAGAAGGAGTTCGCCATTGCCGATGGCGCCGCCTCCGGAAGACCAGATCTTTAAAAGGCCTGGGGGAGCAGAAAAGCCTTAACCAGCTGGCGAAAAGACAACAATGCAGGAGAGCAACCTGTTCCCTGAGATGCTTCCTCTGAAAATGCCCCCCTCTCTTATAGCCACTTGCTGAGCTTCAGATCATCTAGTGCAGAGGTTTTCAACCTTTTTGAGTCCATGGCTCCCTTGACCAACTACATCATTTCTGCGGCACCCCTGTGGGGCTCAGGAGCCCAGTTAGGTCCCCCCTTGCCTGCAGAGCTGGCAGCCCCTCACCCTTTTTTGAACATCCTCCCTTGTGGAGTGTTCCCTCAGCCTCCTCTCCTCTCCCTTCTTCTTGGGAGTTCTCTGGGCAGCAGCTGCATCCACCCCTAGTCTTTGAGCTGCCCCACCCAAAGAGAGATGTCTCCTCACACTGTCCCATAGGAGCCTGGGAGTTTTCTATCTATTCCCAACAGTAAGGGCTGGCAGACTGGCTGGCTGGGCTCCCTCGCCAGCTTGCTTACTTACTTTGATGCCAGCCTGAGAGGGCACTATTTGCTTGTAGTCAGGGCTGCTGCAACAAACACCTATGGAAGCTTTTGGGAGACAGAGACGTGAGAGGGCATCAGAGGAGGGAGGGAAGGAAAGAGGGACAGAGGTCAATGTTGCCTGCAGAACCCCTGACCATCATTCAAGGCACCCCAGGATGCCACAGTACACTGGTTGAAAACCACTGATCTAGTGGAAGTTCATTGCATGGCATGGACACATTTCTGTGTAGGAGGAGAGAGAAGAACTGAACAGGTATGGTTGTCAAAGGTCTTGGTCTTCTGTGACTTCATATTGTCATCACCCAACTGTAACTCTCTTTTTTTAAATATGATTTTTATTAAGTTCTTTTTTAACACAATATTTCAGCATACCAACAACAAAACCAAGAAATTCTTTGCTCTACTGAGCTCATGACTTCCCTCCATCCCTTCAACAGGTTTTTAATTTTCAAATCTTTGTGTCTCACTTTATATCCTCTACTTCAGACTCGTAAATACATCTTCAATTTGCTCATATTGTTTGAGTTTTACTCCCTTTACTTCCATCAAAATCTCACCATAAGTAGCCCATCTTTCCTCTATATTTTGTTTTTTAACAGTCAATGCCTCTGTAGGCAAGAGCCACTATGTTGTTTTCCATTCTAACAATTTTTTATATCTATCCCATACTTCATAGACCGGCTTTCTTATAACATGGTTTAGAAACCCTTTATGAACTTTTACTTTGTCATACCAAAGATAAGAATGCCACCCAAATTTGTTGTCATATCCTTCCAAATCCAATAAATCCGTATATTCCAGTAACATCCATTCCTTTAACCAACACACCCAACTGTAACTCTTTCCTGTTATTCCTTGTTGGGAAATTTTCTTGGGATTCTTGTCATACCTGAAATATATTTGTATTTCAATTCATTTCATTTATGAATCACTTTCCATGGAAGATCCCAAACTGATTTAATGGGGGGGGGGAGACCCTCAATAATAAAAACAGATATACAAACAATTTCAATTTCAATACATATATGTTTGGAGAAGTATAGTTCAAATAGTTCAAATTCAATGAATTTGCACTATGATCAAGCTATATAGGAAAATCTGACTATACATCGACTATTTTGCAAGTTAGCTTTGCCACAGTACGGAAATTGGAAAAGGAAAGTCAACATTTGCTTCAGCTCATAATTTGGCTGAAACTTTATGCAGAGGCCCAGGAATCTTCCTCTGTTTGTTTTTGTAAACCTAAAGCCCAAGACCCTGGAAGTGTTCTTATGGCTCCATACAAGTAAGCTGAATGTTTAGACTTTCAAAAAACCCCATCCCTATAATAGCATCAGCATTGAGGAAATGAACAAGTCACACCTAGAATGGCATTGGGGGAGGGGGAGGAGGATGACCCTGCCAGTGCTGCTACTCTGATCAAAGTCAGAGTTTCCTGAGGCTAGTTTTAGGTAAAGCATGTCAAAGCGCAAGTAGATCAATAGGTAACGCTCCGGCGGGAAGGTAAAGCGCATTTCTGTGCGCTGCTCTGGTTTGCCAGAAGTGGCTTAGTCATGCTGGCCACATGACCCGGAAGCTGTACGCCGGCTCCCTCGGCCAATAAAGCCAATAAAGCGATATGAGCACCGCAACCCCAGAGTCGTCCGCAACTGGACCTAATGGTCAGGGGTCCCTTTACCTTTAAGGTGATATTCAATTAAGTCCTACTTTGGGTAGACTCATTAGCTTCAATGGATCTACTCTCAGTAGGACTAACATTAAATACCACTCATAACTACTAATCATCCACATTTCATTCATATTGAATACAAAAAATATAACTGTTGACCAATACCGTATAATCCTTTCTTTCAGACTTGGCTCCCAAACATGTGTGGATCTTCAGCCACAGCATAGTGCATTGGGCACCTGTCCAAGCCACCACAGGTTCATCTGGTGAACATCTGGGCCTTCAGCCAAAGGTCAACATTTCGTGGTTTGGTCATCACAGAATGTGCTGGGATGCGCTGCTGCCTTGGTTGCGTCAAGAGCTTGTGTTCCGTCCCCCGCCGGATGCAGTTGTGTTCCACCTTGGTGAAAATGACCTGATTGTTCGTAAGAGCATAGCACTGATGAAAACAGCAATCCCAGACCTGGAAAGCTTACATACCAAGCACCCTAACATAACTATATTCTGGTCAGAACTTCTCCCACGCTTACAATGGCGTGGCAACCTCAAAACTAACATACTTAAGAGGGGCCACTAGGGGCGTATCGGAAGATGGCTGACAATAACATCTCTCTGACCCACACGAGGTAATTAGGAGGCTATGATGGGAGTAAATAGCCTCCCTACCCCCCCAAGGTTGTGGGGGGGCTGCCCTTGCCTGCTGTGCCCTATACCACCCCCGAATTTGTGGGGGTGGGGGCACTAGGCAGAATGCCCTCCTGTGGATCTCGGTGCTCCTGGACGCTGTCTCTGATCCGCGCCTCTAGCTGCAAGAACTTCAAAAGAAACAATTAGGAAGAAGCAAATGCACATATTTCAAGGAAGAAGGGGGAGTAAAGACTGCTAACTGAAGAGATCTCTGATAAACAAGACGAGTCGGAGGAACAAGAGTCAATCATGAGAAGATATGCCAAGACTCGGTATGGCAAAGGGACTGGATGGGGGAGGGGAAAAACTTTCCTTTCTTTCCTCTATGTGATTAAACAAGAATCCCCCCCCTCACAAGTCAGAAATGTCGTTTTAATGACTTAAGCTGTGGATTTATGACTGTGTGGAGATAAATTTTCTAACCAAAGCATGTTTTAAGAAGAGCGTGGAAAGTTTAAGAGCTTTGGAATGACGCAGTTAAAAATACCATCGCCATGTTGGCAAGCTCTGTCGGAGGACTTGAGTCTGGGAGGAGGAAAAGAACTGTTTTTATATTGTGGGTGAGACTCCTCAGAGGGACTTAAGAACGACAGATCCTGAGATTAATGATGGAAAGAGCGATGTTATTTATGAAAGTGATGATATATGGAAACCATCTCGATATGAGGATTGGACGAACGGAAAAATTCCCACAGGATGTAATTGGTGTTTATCTGCTTAAGGAAATTATCAGAAGAGATCATAAAGAAAAAAAGAAAAAATATACGAACAAAATGAGATGTGGAAACAGCAAGATAAGACTGGATAGAATTATGAACTTTATTTGGACTGATTTGGATATTAACGCAGTAGTAAGAAGATGATCGGAATCCCCCTTCAGAACTTGAAATATGGGTCCGCTCAACAAAAATTTAAAATTCGGCTTTGTAATTCGGAATCTATGTGATTTGATTTGATTTGATTTGATTGGTCGGTTAATAAAAATTATTTAAAAAACAAAAACAAAACTAACATACTTAACTACACCAAAAAATGAATACGGTAAATAGGGCATTGCGCTCAGCAACCTTGCACATTGGGGGGCTCGTTGTGAAGCATCCCAGCATCAAAATCTACAGGAAGGAACTCTTCAGGCCCGATGGTGTGGACCTACCAGCCATCAGTAATGATTATTGGCTGAGCGACATTAGGCATGGCCTTTTGGAACGGATGGTGGATGGTGAAGCATCTGTTCAAGTATAGGTAGTCTTGGCGGTGAGACTGTGATTTTGCAGCCTTGGGCGGAATCCTCTAGTCTATCTTCTTAAATGGGGGGGCGTGAAGTGGTGATCCATGCCCTCCTTGCGGTGGTGATACCGTTAAAGGGGTCTTGAGGGGAAGCATTGGCCATACGCTGAGAGGTTGTCATTGCTCTCCCCTCCAACGGCAGCAAAATGGGGACGGGGGCTCTCTGCTTGAACATATGTTCTCCAGAGCCAGCCCCACACATTCTGGATAACCCTGAAGTCTCCCAGATCCCCGGTTGGGGACTAGGAAGGATAAACACCCAGTGCCTGAGCCAAGGTCTCCCTACATCTGAAACTTAATAAAGTTGTGGCCAATTTTAATCCCATAGCACATTGTCTTGAGTCATTATTCCACTCGGGGGTCGCCTGGGGTTGGGGGGACTCTGCCTGTCCACACAATGACCACTCCTCCCATCATCAAATGCTTGCGCGCAGCCCCCCAGATGCCAGTGCGACTCCTGGTAGTTTGGGCTGGCTTCATCCTCCCCAGGCTGGATACCTGGAGGTCTCTGCCTACCTCAGCCAATCACTCAATCCCGGGACTTCCACTTGAGGCACCACGGAAAATGGCTGAAAATACCATTGCTCCAGCTCCCACAGGGTAATTAAAGGCTGAGATGGGAGTAATCAGCCTCCCAAATTCTTCCTGGGGAATGGGAAGATGCAGTCTCATCCGTGGATGCCCAATAAACCACCCCCAAGTTCGTAAAAAAGAAGGGGGTGGGGGCACTGGATGGAAAGCCCCCGAGGGAGTTCGGATCTCCCGGACGCTGTCCCTGCGAGCGCACCAAGTTCCGTTACTTAAGATGAAAAATTGGATTTAAGTTTTGGACATGCTTCGAGTGAGGAGGGGGAAATTAATCTGCCAATTAAGCCTGCCACTGAGGTGCCAAAAGATACGGAGTGGAAGAAGGATAACATCTAAGTTGGTATGTTGGAACGGAATGGAAAGGGGGGGGGGTAAAGCCTTTTTTAATATTGTACTCTGATTTATTATAATACTTGGCAAAAAACAAAAAAACAAAAAACCCACTATTTGACTTCCGGGTTGGTGCCTCCGGTAATGGCGGAATTCCTCTGATCGGGAGGAATTTCCCCCGTGGGAATTTGGGTCTGGCTGCCATGGCGAAGGCGGAGACCTGCAAAAAATCACAGGTGGGAGAAGCCTGTGAGCGTGGGATTCGGCGGGCACCTTTTGCGCCTCCCTTACTCACGGGGAAACCCGGTTTCGGGGGTCCGGAGCGACGTGGGGTGAGCGGCGCGGTGCTTCGAATCGTCTGCTTTTTCTACAGAGCGAAGCCGCATAGCTGTTGCCAGAGAGCGCTGACTTTTTCCTGTGGACAATTTGATTCTAAAGTAACTACCCATGGGACTTCCGGTCGGCGCCAGCGCTAAATGGCGGCTCGTTCTCCAATCTCCGGAGAAGGGGCTGCTCCACGAGTTCGGGTCTGACCGCTACGGCGAAGCGGGGACCCCTAAAATCACAGGCGCGGAAGCCTGTGAACAAGGAGACTCGGTGGGCATTTTTTGCGCCCCCCTTTACTGCAAAAGAGCCTTTTTAAAGGCTCCGGAGGAGCATCGGGGGTGCGCGGAGCTGAGAGTCGCTACCCAGCCCGTGGAGTGAAGCCGCATCGCCATTGACGGAGAGCGCCGATTCCTTCCTGAAATTTGGACTGAAAAGAGATTCCCGTGAGTAGGATTGGCAACTTTACCGGGACTTTAAATTAAAACTTTTAAAATTTGGCCGAAAGTGGGGACGGTAAATAAAGGAAGTCTGCCTCCCCCGGATTGCATGACCGCTAAAGCAGCGGATCCAGGAAGCTGTAATTGATAAATTTATGGAGAACTTTTGAAAGGACTAACCCTAGCATTAAGTTAAATCCCCCCTCTAGTAAGCAGGAACAGGGGGGGGGGGGGAAGAAGAAGGAAAGGAAACCTGCGGAAAAATTTTAAAGGGACAATTTGCTGCAGCCTCGGACTCTGGGAACGGACTGTCTGGGTGAAGCACTTTGACAGGGAACTGTCAGATGTATTGCAAAGTGGGGACTTTATTAGATACAACTGTTTGAGATTCTGTAGAAACAACACTGTTGCAACTAAAAGGACTGAAAGACGTTTCTCAGTAATTTCCTCCCTCTGAGGGTTTTTGGACTCTTTGTTTCTTTACTTATTGGCTATCTTGGCTCCCTCTAGAGGGCTGAAGGTAACAGTTGCAACACTGACTGTTAAAAACAAAGTCACTGGATTTTTCCATTCAAGACCTGTTCCTGTGAGAACGATGTTGGGATATGAGTGGCCCTGCAGATGAGATATCAACAAGATCTGAGGCTAAAGCAGCACAAAAGAAAAGGGGCTCTTTATCAGGACTATTGCCAACAGGCCCAGGCGGACAGGAAAAAGGAATAAGTGCATTCATGGAGTCAGTGACGCAGGCATTATTGAAGATAAATGAATCCTTAGAAAAGTTGAATAAACAGAGCACAGAAAATACCAAGCAATTGGCAGATCTAACGGCAAAACTAGACTTGAACACTAAAAGCGTGACATCTAACACAGAGATTATACACAAATTGGTGGAGGAGAACGCCACAATTAGGAAGATTGCGGAAGCCAAATCCACTGCAGAATCTACACAGGAAAATTTAGTACCGGTTTGCAGGAGGCTGGACCAACATGAGGCGACCCTGTCTTTATGGGACATGCAACGTAAGGAGAAGAATTTGAGACTTAGGCTTGTTCCAGAAAGTGAAGGGGACAGCCTAGTGGACTTTCTCACAAAAGAAATTTCAGACTTTTGGCAGGTGAACCTAGAGGAAAAAGAATTTGAGATAATAACTGCCTTCAGATTGGGCAGAAGGCAAGGCAGGAAGATTCCAAGGGACTGCCTGATAACATTGAGATCTAAAGAGGAAAGAGACAAGATACTAAGTTTGCATTACCAGAAGACACTCCAGATTCAAAACGCCTCTGTGCAAATCTAAAGGGATATCCCAAAATATATTCTGGAGGTGAGAACTCAGTTCAAGACCTTGGTTGACCTGCTGAAGAAGAACAACATACCTTTCAGGTGGGAATTTCCACAGGGTTTGTCTTTTAACTTTAGAGGAAAGAAAGTTAAAATAAGAACAGTACAAGACAAAGAATGATTTTTGGACAGGTACGGGGAGGACCTGGTGAAAGGAGTGTTAAACTCAACATCGGATACAGACTTGGGGAACTTGACATTCGGCCTTAAATCACCAACGGATGAAGAACAGCTGCAGGGCGCAGTTGGAGGCAACTAATCAACAATGTCTCTGCGATTTTTAACTTGGAATTGTAATGGACTGAACCTTCCCAGAAAAAGACGTGAGGTTTTTCATATTCTGAAAAGAGAACAATTGGATCTGATTTGTCTACAAGAAACCCACGTGACAAAGGCTCATAGAAGATTACTTATAAATAAAAGATTGGGACAAGAATTTATTTCATCAGATAAAGTTAAGAAAAGAGGAGTGGTGATTTATGCAAAAGAGAAATTGGCTCCAAAACAGATTTTCAAAGATGAACATGGAAGAATCTTGGCAATTGAGATACAGATTCAAGGAGAAAAAATTTTGATATTTGGAATTTATGCACCGAATGAAGGGAAGGCAGAATTTTATAAGAAACTGCATGAGACATTAATGGACTATTTGGACTATAAGGTATTCTTTTAGGGGATATGAACGGCGTCGTCTCTACAAATATGGACAAAGCACAAAGACAGGTGATCTCCAAGGACGGGAGATTACCTAAGACTTTCTTCGAAATGACTGACAATTTGGACCTGATTGACATTTGGAGAACAAGAAACCCTCTCGAGAGGGAGGGAACATTCTTTTCGGAATCACAGATGACATGGACAAGAATAGATCAAATATGGATTACTAGTGGAATGGCACTGTCAGAGCTGCCTCCAGGTCCCAGCTCACAGAGGACCAACGCTAGGCTGTAGTTATGTACAAAAGTCTTTATTGAGATTCAGTCTCCATTTCAAAGCCGCAGCGTGCAGCTCTACGTCCCGACCTTAGACCAGCGAAGTCCTGTCTGAGTCTCCTCCCCCTCCACACCAGTTTAAGACTCTCGCTTTGCTCCACCTCTTCCTAAATTCCTTTCTCCTCTGGGCCCTCCTGCCCGCTAGGGTCTCATCCTTCCTGGACTCCTCTGACGCTGACCCTGACGATTCTTGCCCCTCCTTCCGGCGGGCTTTAGGACCTGGTTCCCTATCCGGGCTACCTTCTGTGCCGCTCGCCTGTACCTTTGAACTTGGCGCGCGCGCCCAGCCTGCAACTTTCCTCTTAACCGTTAACTCGCTCTCCGATGGAGGCGTGGTCCACCCTGACTCATCTTCTCTCGCTGGTGGTGCATATGTGGGCTCTGACACCTGGGACTCCTCCCCCCCACTACGCTCTGGTGGGGAAGCTGGTCCTGATTTGCAACTGCTGCTCTGGGAGTCCCCGCTGGCCCCTTGCTTCTGGGGTGTCCCCCTTGGGTCGCCCCTTGCCCTGCCCATCGGCGCCCCCTTCTGTGAATCTTCCGATTCGCTGGAGAGGCTCATGGAATCTATCGGGCTGCTGTCATATTCTCCTACGCTGCCCTCGGATTGCTCCCCCTCGCTTTCCATCTCCTCTCCTCCCTGCGCTCCCGCTGAGTCCCTGACATCCATCCCCCCCTCGAAGCCCCCCTTCCCCCCTCCCCCTCTTCTGGCGTGGGTTCCGGGTGCTCCAATGCTGTGGGGGTGCATGCCGGATACCGGTCTTCCCCCCTGGCATGCTGCCAGTCCGTGACGGGTACATCGACGTCGCTCTCCTCCGCTTCCATCTCGTTGCCGGCGTGCTCGAAACCAGGATCCTCCCCCAACCCGTCCATGCCCCCTTGTTCCCCCATTTCCTCTGGGTAGTCTGCGTGCCAGGGCCCTCTGAGCAGTCTCCTGCGCCACTCCTCCTCGGGTTGAGTGTCCCACCAATAAGAGCGCTCCGCACCCAAGTCTGAGACCGACCCCTCCGGCGAGGTAGTCTCTGGAACCGTCTCCTCAACCGAGGAGAACCCCTGAAACGTACTGGCTGAGAGTGTGGGGGTGAAAAGATATTCGTCAAAATAATCCTCCGGCATGGGCCTGTGTGGGAAGAGTGCGTGGAACTCGTCTTTGAGGTAGTGCTCCTCCACCGCATAGTACAGCACCCAGCTGTTGGCGCTGGCCGGGGCACCTTCCCTTGCGATGAGATATTCGACTCCCTCTTCCCCCCATCTCGAGTCCAAAATCTCCGTCACCTCGTTGAGTGGCCCCGCCCTCGGCGACCCCCCTGTCATGGGTGCATCTCTAAGCGGACTGGGAGCTGTTCCTGGCTCCTGAAACCTGTGAGGTGCCTTGTAGGGCGTTAGCACCGATCTATGAAAGACCGGGTGCATTCTGGAACCCTCCGGTAGTGTCAAACGGAAAGCCACTGGGTTGATCTGTGCCTCGACTAGGTAAGGGCCCAACTGCTTGTGTCCTAGCTTCTTCTTAGCTAAGGATCTGGCCGGCACTGCCTGGGCCGCTAACCAGACCCAGTCCCCTACCCGTATGTCCTCCCCCACTCTTCTGTGTTTGTCTGCTTGCATCTTGTATACGTGTTTTGCTAGGTCTAACTGTCTACGGAGCTGTTCATGGACCTCCTGTAACTCCTCTGCCAATGCCTCTGCTCCCTGTGGCTCCCCCTCCCCCTCTTTCTCTAAGCCCGGGAAGGTCCTGGGATGTCGCCCGTGGTTGGCAAAAAACGGTGTCACCCCCGTGGACACGTGTTGTGTGTTGTTGTAGGCAAACTCGGCCAGGGGCAGATAGTCCACCCAGGTCGAGGGCTGCTGGTTGGCGTAACATCTCAGGTACTGCTGCATGACGGCGTTGACCCTCTCCGCTTGTCCGTTGGTCTGCGGGTGTCTTGCCGACGCTAGGTTGACCTTGACGTTCAGGATCCCCATCAGCTTCCGCCAGAAACTCGAGATGAACTGGCGCCCCCTGTCAGACAGGATAGACCGTGGCAGGCCGTGTACCTTGAACACGTGGTCTATGAACAGCTTGGCCGTCTGTTCCGCTGTGGCCACCTTCGCGCAAGGAATGAAGTGCGCCATCTTGGTGAACATGTCGACTACCACGAGTACTGCTGTTTTGCCCCTCGAGCTGGGCAGGTCAGTGACAAAGTCCAAGGCTACCCTCTCCCACGGTTCGGACGGGGTCTGTAGCGGTTCTAACAGTCCCGCCGGCGGTCTGTGTACTGGCTTGGCCCTTTGGCAGGTGTCGCACCTCGTGACGTATTCCGCGACTTCTCCCCGCATCTTGGGCCACCAAAAGTCTCTGGCTACTAATTCCACCGTCTTTTCCTTGCCGAAATGTCCGGCGCTGGGTGCGTCGTGTAGCTGTTGCAGTACTGTCGCGCGGAGTTCATCTCCCGGTACGTAGATGGCCCCCTTGCGGAGGAGCAGTCCGTCGCGTATCTGGAACTCGTCGTCCTTTGCCGTGCCGCTGCGCACCTCCTCCATCTTGGAGCGCGCGAAGGAATCTGTTCGCAGCTCGCGCCGTATCGCTTCCAGGTCTATTGTGGCAGAAGCGCATGCCCACGCCTTGGGTGCGAAAATGTGTTTGGCCGCTACCGGTGCTGCTTCCTCCAGATACTGCGGCTTCCTGGATAGCGCATCAGCCATGACGTTGTTGTCTCCGGGGATATATTCTATCCTGAAGTCGAAATCCGCAAAGAACTCCGCCCAGCGGATGTGTCTCTGGTTCAGGAACCGCGCCGTGCGCCAGTACTCCAGGTTCTTATGGTCCGTGCGAACTTGCACCGTGTGTTTGGCTCCGATGAGGAAGTGCCGCCACGCCTTGAATGCTGCATGAATGGCCAGCAACTCTCTGTCCCAGATGGTGTAGTTCTGCTCCGACTTGCTGAGCTTCCTGGAGTAGAAAGCACACGGTCTCCAATCCCCTTGCGGGTCTCGCTGCAACAGGACTGCCCCCACGGCTCTGTCGGAGGCATCCGTCTCCACCCTCATGGGCTTGCTGGGGTTCACATGCAGCAGTTGTTCCTCGGAAGCGAAAAGACGCTTGAGTTTCTGAAAGGACTGCTCCGCCTGGTCCGTCCAGATGAACTTCTTCTTCTTGGAGCTGAGGGTGTCCGTGATGGCCGCCGTCTGCATAGCGAAACCCTTGATGAACTTGCGATAAAAGTTAGCAAAGCCGACAAACCTCTGGACCTCCTTCCGATTGCGCGGGCTCTTCCAGTCCAGTACTGATCGTACCTTGGCGCTGTCCATGGCAATTCCCTTGTCGGACAGCTTGTAGCCCAGGAAATCCACCTCCGTCATGTCGAACTGGCATTTCTCCAGCTTGGCGTAAAGCCTGTGCTCCCGTAGTCTTTGCAGGACTTCCTTGACATCTCTCTCGTGAGCCTCCTGCGATTCCGAGAAGATCAGAATGTCGTCCAGGAAGCAGACGCACTTCTTGTATAGGAGCCCCGCTAACACGTGATGCATGAAGGCTTGGAAGCAGTGGGAGCCATTTTGTAAACCAAAAGGCATAACCCTATACTCATAGGTGCCCAAGGGCGTGAACATGGCCGTCTTCCACTCGTCGCCCTCCCGCATGCGTATAAGATTGTACGCCCCTCGTAGATCCAGCTTGGTGAAGATGCGTCCCTTTCTCACCGTCGCGAGCAATTCGTCGATCTTGGGCATCGGGAAAGCCGTGGGCTTGGTTTTCGAATTTAAAATTCTGAAATCAACTACAAGCCTCTTCTGGGGCGTGTCTCTTTTCTTCACAAAGAAAACAGGACTGCCCCCCACTGCTTTGGATTCTCGGATGAATCCCCGCTTCAAATTGTGATCTATGAACTCCCTGAGCTCTTGCAGTTCGTCTTCAGACATGGAGTACAGTTTTCCGGTCGGCAGCGTTGCCCCCGGCAGGAGGTCAATCTTGCAGTCGTAGGGTCTGTGGGGAGGCAGCTTGTCCGCTTCCTTCTCGCAGAAGACCTCCAAAAACGCCTTGTACTTGTCGGGTACAGCTTGCAGCATGCCCAGTTGTAGCTGTGGGTCATCCTCTTGCCCCTCGTCCTCCTGGTTAGTCATGATGCAATGTTCTGCGCAGTAGGAGGAGCAGAAGGTCAATTTACGCTGGTACCATGCCAATGCCGGGCTGTGCCTGTCCAACCAGCTCATGCCCAACACTATGGGCGTGTCTGACAGTTGGGTGACGTTGAAGCTGATGACTTCGCGGTGATTTCCAATGTGCATCACCATTGGCGGCGTTTGCTGTACCACCTGTCCCCCCAGCAATTCTCTTCCATCGACTGTCACTACTTTCAGGGGCATCGTGGCAGGCAGGAGCGCTATGCTATGTTGCTTGATGAAATCCACCCCCATAAAGTCTGCATTGCTACCAGAGTCAATGGTAATAGGCACTTCCATGGTGAGCCCATTGGGAAGCTGGAGTGTTGCGGTGAGCTGCACCACTGGTTTGGGCGGGAGGGGGTCTGTGGGCTGTAAGATTCCTGGGGACTGCTTCACTGATTCGTCTGGCTGGGCCCCAGCGGCTCTGCTTCCAGCCAGACTTCGTCGTTTCCCTGCTGCGGTTCCCTCTGCTGAGCTGCTTCTGTTACTTTTGCTGAGGCTGCATTGTGCTTGTGGAGCCTCTGGGGGCACTCTTTTGCCATATGCTGAGCACTTTCGCAAATGTAACACTTCCTGTTCCCTCTAGGAGGCTTCACCTTGGCTGCTCCTGGTGTGAGGGCTCTGGTCGCTGACTGAGCCTTGGCACCACCTATCTCCATCGGCTCCTCTCCCCCTCCCAGTGGAGGCGTGGATTGAGCGCGCGCTGAGTCTCTGGGGAAGAAAGGAGGTGCCCTTGCTGGCGTGCGTCCCCAACGCCCTTCATCTTTGCTCCAGGGACGTTCTTCCAGCCGCACACCAATCGTCAACGCCTTCTGGACCACTTCTTGAGTGCTCCGTGGCCTCTCCCCCCTTGCGATTTCGTCTTTCACAGCCCCGTTGAGCCCCTCCCAGAACAGGTCCCTGACGGACGCTGAGTCCTTTTCCCATCCCAGCGCGTTGACCAATGCAAAAAAGCGGGAATGATATTGCCTTACAGTGGCTCTGCCTTGTTTCAGACCGTGAATCTCTTTTCTAGCGACATCTACGTCTATCTCCGATAAAAAACAATCGTCCATCGCCTTAATGAAGGCTTTTGCGTTTTGGAGGGCTGGATCATTATCTCTCCACAGATTGCGCAACCACGCTTTAGCTTCTCCATGGAGATGCGTTAGTATGAAGCCTACTTTCTCCTGCTCATCTCTAAAGTCCTTCTCCAGCAACTTTAGCGCAAAAACTACGTCTGCTCTGAAGTTAGGATATTGCTGCAGACTCCCATCGAAATGCGACACCAGGCTCCCCCCTCTCTTCCCGAGCCCGATCCCTTCTGATTTGGCTGCCGGTGGCCCCTGTTTAGTCAACATTTCCAACCTGTTTTGCAGATCCTTGCAGACAGCATCTGATTCCTCTTCTCTCCTCCTTGCCGCTCGTATTTCTGCGTTAAGTTGTACCACGGCTTCTTGCAAAGCTGCCAGTCGTTCTTCTGTAGTCATCTTGTGCTGCTTTTGTGAGCTCGCGAAGCACCAATCTTCGCCCCTCGCTGCGTCCTCTCACGTTGCGAGGTTCTTTGAAATTTGAGACAGGACTTACTGTCAGAGCTGCCTCCAGGTCCCAGCTCACAGAGGACCAACGCTAGGCTGTAGTTATGTACAAAAGTCTTTATTGAGATTCAGTCTCCATTTCAAAGCCTCAGCGTGCAGCTCTACGTCCCGACCTTAGACCAGCGAAGTCCTGTCTGAGTCTCCTCCCCCTCCACACCAGTTTAAGACTCTCGCTTTGCTCCACCTCTTCCTAAATTCCTTTCTCCTCTGGGCCCTCCTGCCCGCTAGGGTCTCATCCTTCCTGGACTCCTCTGACGCTGACCCTGACGATTCTTGCCCCTCCTTCCGGCGGGCTTTAGGACCTGGTTCCCTATCCGGGCTACCTTCTGTGCCGCTCGCCTGTACCTTTGAACTTGGCGCGCGCGCCCAGCCTGCAACTTTCCTCTTAACCGTTAACTCGCTCTCCGATGGAGGCGTGGTCCACCCTGACTCATCTTCTCTCGCTGGTGGTGCATATGTGGGCTCTGACACCTGGGACTCCTCCCCCCCACTACGCTCTGGTGGGGAAGCTGGTCCTGATTTGCAACTGCTGCTCTGGGAGTCCCCGCTGGCCCCTTGCTTCTGGGGTGTCCCCCTTGGGTCGCCCCTTGCCCTGCCCATCGGCGCCCCCTTCTGTGAATCTTCCGATTCGCTGGAGAGGCTCATGGAATCTATCGGGCTGCTGTCATATTCTCCTACGCTGCCCTCGGATTGCTCCCCCTCGCTTTCCATCTCCTCTCCTCCCTGCGCTCCCGCTGAGTCCCTGACAGGCTCCAAGGATAAAAAAAGTGGAAATCTGCCCAAAGACATGCTCCGACCACAATGCGGTAAAGATGGAAATGAAAATAACAACAGCTGGCTCCTTTAGATGGAGAATGAATGACACCTTATTTAGAGATCCAGAGGTTTACCAAAAGGCCCAAAAGACTTTGAAGGATTACTTTGAGATAAATCTGAGGACAGAAGTGGAGAAACGAGTGATCTGGGACGTAAGCAAGGCCGTGATGAGGGGTTTCCTGATACAACAGAATTCCTTAAAAAGGAGGAAACAGCATGAGAAGAAAGATAAGATTCTGGAAAAGATAAAAGATAGTGAAAAGAAATTGAGATCTAAACCAAAGTCACATGAGATCTTGAGAGAAATTAAATTGTATCAGAAGCAATATATGGAATTGATGAACCAGGAGATTGAATGGAAGATTAAGCAAATGAGACCAAAGACATTTGAATCGGCAGATAAATGTGGAAAACTCCTATCATGGCAATTGAAGAAGAGACAGAAATTGAACACAGTCACAAGTTTGGAGGTGGATGGAAAGAAAATTTCTAAACCAAATGAGATCAGTAATTGCTTTCAGAGTTATTTCAGGTTATATGCACAAGGGCCGGAAAATGAAAGAGAAATGGAAGAATTTCTCGAGAAATATGGATTACAAAAAATTTCCCAACAAAGTATGCTGGTCTTAAATGAGAAAATAACTGAACAAGAAATAGAGGGTGCCATTCAAAATTTGCAATTGGGAAAATCTCCAGGGCCAGATGGATTAACCTCCAGATACTACAAAGCTTTGAAGGACTGGATAATACAGCCGCTTAAGGAGGTTTGCAACAAGATATTAGAGGGGAAAAGGGCACCCGAAACGTGGAAAGAAGCTTTTATTACACTTATACCAAAGACTGAGGTTGATAAAAAACAGATCAAGAACTACCGCCCTATATCATTACTTAATGTGGATTACAAAATATTTGCAGACATTTTGGCAAAAAGATTGAAGAAGGTGTTGATGGAGGAGATTCATAAAGATCAGGCAGGCTTTCTCCCGGGTAGACATATATCTACTAATGTAAGGAACATAATTGATATTATAGAAATGTTGACAGTGAACATTAATACAAAGGCAGTTTTAATCTTTGTGGACGCGGAGAAAGCCTTTGACAATATATCTTGGAAATTTATGAAGAAGAACCTCCAGGGGATGGGGGTAGGCCAAAAGTTTGAAAACTGTATAAGTGCAATTTATTCTGAGCAAAAGGCAAAGTTGATTGTAAATAATGTGGTTACTGATGAACTACTAATTGAAAAAGGGACACGGCAGGGGTGCCCAATATCCCCATTACTTTTTATATCGGTCCTGGAGGTTTTGTTAAATATGATTAGGGGGGACCAGCTGGTGAAAGGGATTCAGGTCGGAGCCAGACATTATAAATTGAAGGCCTTCGCAGATGACTTAGTATTAACATTGCAAGAGCCAGACACTAGTACCAAAAGAGTTTTAGAACTAATTCAAGTGTTTGGTCAGGTCGCAGGATTTAAATTGAATAAACAAAAAACTAAGGTACTGGAAAAAAAACTTAACAAATGTTGAAAGAGAGAGATTCCAAGAGGAAACTGGGTTAAAGGTGGCAAAGAATGTAAAATACCTGGGGATTAACATGACATCTAAGAATGTAAACCTATTTAAGGATAATTATGATAAGTGCTGGACAGAGATAAAGAAGGACTTAGAAATATGGTCGAACCTGAAGCTTTCCTTGTTAGGTCGAATTGCAGTAATCAAAATGAATGTATTGCCTAGAATGTTATTTTTGTTTCAGACATTACAAATTGTGGATAAATTGGACTGTTTCAAGAAGTGGCAGAAAGATATATCTAAATTTGTCTGGCAGGGCAAAAAGCCCAGAATTAAGTTCAAGATACTTACTGATTCCAAAGAAAGAGGGGGGTTTGCCCTGCCGGACTTAAGATTGTACTATGAATCGGCAGCTTTCTGCTGGTTAAAAGACTGGCTACTTCTTGAAAATGCAGACATTCTAGATTTGGAAGGATTCGATAATAATTTCGGCTGGCATGCATATATCTGGTATGACAAGGTTAAAGTGTATAAGGGTTTGAAAAATCATATTGTTAGGAAAGCACTATATAATGTTTGGAGTCGGTACAAAGATTTACTGGAAAATAAAACTCCCAGGTGGCTTTCACCAATGGAGGCTAAGGAGGTAAAGAAACTTAATATGAGAACTAATTGGCCAAAATATTCTGAAATCCTAGAACAAGAAGGTGGTGAATTTAAACTACAAAGTTTTGAGAAAATAAAGTCCAAGGTACGGGATTGGCTCCATTATTTTCAAATAATGGAGGCTTACAAACAAGACAGGAAAATTGGTTTCCAGGTGGAGAAATCGAAATTAGAAACAGAATTGTTAGAACCCAATACTAAGAATTTATCAAGAATGTATAACTTGCTGTTGAAGTGGAATACAATAGATGAGACAGTGAAGCCAGCTATGATTAGATGGGCACAGGACATAGGTCATGACATTATGTTTGCTGACTGGGAGCAGTTATGGACCACAGGTATTAAATTCACGGCATGTAATGCCTTACGAGAAAACATTATGAAAATGATTTACAGGTGGTACATGACTCCAGTCAAGCTTGCGAAGATTTATCATTTGCCCAATAACAAATGTTGGAAATGTAAAGAGACTGAAGGTACCTTCTTCCACCTTTGGTGGACCTGCCCAAAGATTAAGGCCTTCTGGGAAATGATTTATAATGAGATTAAGAAAGTACTTAAATGCACCTTTCATAAGAAACCAGAGGCATTTCTCTTGGGTATGGTCGGCCAGCTGGTGCCGAGGAAGGATAAAAATTTCTTTCTGTATGCTACTACGGCAGCAAGGATTCTTCTAGCAAAGTATTGGAAGACACAAGAGCTACCCACGCTGGAGGAATGGCAGGCGAAAGTGATCGATTTTATGGGACTGGCAGAAATGACTGGCAGAATCCGTGACCAAGAGAAAGAGACTGTGGAAGAAGACTGGAAGAAGTTTAAAATATATCTTAAGAGTTATTACAAAATTGAGGAATGCTAAAATGCTAAGGGAGAGGGAGATGTAGAATTACAGCGGCAAATTTTGCTTGATTTAGGGTAAAATTGAAAAGGAGAACGAATTTATATTTAAATTGACTAAAAGGGTTGTTGAACAATTGTAAAAAGAAAAAAAGGATGCAAAAAGGGGAAGGTATGGGGAAGTCCGAGAAAAGAGGCTTATGGAAATAGGGTCAAGAAAGTATGACTTTTTGTGTTTGTTTTCATGTTGTTTTTGTTGTGTTTCTTAAAAATTGGAAAATTAATAAAAAAATTATTAAAAAAAAATAAAAAAATAAAGTAACTACCCATGAGTAGAGCTGAGGCGGGAGAATTGGATTTTTAAATGTTTAATTTGGTATCGTAACGGGGAGGTTCAATACAGGAAGTCTGCCTTCCCCTTTTGTAAATAGACTGAAGCAATGAGGCTGCAAGCTGAAGTCTTGGAAAGCCTATTGTAAAAGACTAAATTTCCATCGGTAAAGAACATTAACCCCCCCCCTTGGAGGCAGGAGAAGGGGGGGGGAGTTGTGGACTGAATATGCCTGCAGGAGAGAGCGAAGAGAGTTAAAATACCGCCGCTCTGACCCTGGAAACGGGCTGCTAGCAGGACTGACGTCTTTTGGAATGTTCATTGACAGCTAGCTAATAAGAGAAATACATTGTTTCTACTGTCTCCAGCTGTTTTTAAAAAAGGAGTAAAAGTAACTGAAAACTGAAACTAACTTTGGATTCTTTGAACTGTGTTTAAAAGAGGACATTATTGATTAATATAAATAGAAACTGTTTCCCCCTAGTGGAAGCCTTTGAAACTGGTTGCTTTACAAGAGCTGGGCTAGGGGAATTTCCAGCTGCAAGATAAAAAACTGTGAGACTCTGGGACTGATCTTGAATCTTTTAAGTGCTATGGCAAATGGAAAGGAAAAAACAGACCAGTCAACTGCAGAAAAAACATTAAGGTCTGAGAGGACTTTGCAGCAACTCAGGAGAGACTCAACACCAGGCCTCCTTGCTTCTTCTGCGGCTGCTTCTGCACCAGTCAAAATCAAGAGGAATGTTGACAGAAGAGGCCTTAGCGGTTGCATTAAATAAGATAAATGATTCACTGGAACAGCTTAACAAGAAAACAGATGCGACAAATGCGAAAGTGGATGCTGCAACTATCAGTATAAATAATTTGGGACAAAAGGTGAATACCAATACAGAAACCATCCAGAAATTGATTCAGGAATCTACTTTGATACGGCAGACTGCGGAGGAAGCTAGGGAGAAAGCCGTTGCTGCGGAATGTAAAGTAATACAATTGGAGAGAGAGAGAATCCCAGCCCTACAGAGGCAATTTGATGAACATAAGTTGCCGCTTGCTATGATTGAACTTAAAGAAAAACAGACGAATCTGAGAATCAGAGCCCTACCTGAATTGGAGAAGGAAAGCTTGATAGACTTCCTCACACAGGAATTTGCTGGCTTTTGGGACTTGGACTTGGGTCAAGAAGAGATTAAAGTTGTGAGGGCCTTCAGACTTGGAAGAGGAGGGAAAAAAGAGAAGAACAGAACAAGAGACTGTTTGATCACCCTTCGAACTAAAGAAGAGAGAGATAGAATATTGGGTTGGCACTATCAGAAGAACCTAGAAGTACAACAGTCAAGAGTGGAAATTTTTAAAGACGTCCCGAAATATCTTTTGGATCTTAGGCCTAACTACGAAGATTTGGTTGCCCTGCTGAGAAGGAATAAAATCATCTTTAGGTGGGAGTTTCCTCAAGGTCTATCCTTCAGTTTCAAAGGAAGGAAAATAAAAATAAGATCAGTAGAAGATAAAGTAAAGTTTTTGTATAAATACGAAGAAGATCTGCAGAAGGGACTTGGAAAAGAGCCAAGAGAAGACAAGATAGAAGATCACCAGATAGAGGATTAGAGCAAAGAGCATCGGATAGAAGATCACTAAACAGGGGAATATTGGATTATCCTTTGGACTGGATCTCCCAGTGAACGTGTCACCATCACCATCAACAGAAGAAGAGCAAGCATTGGGTGCAGCTGGAGGAATATCAGCGTAATTACATGATGGCGTTGCAGGTTTCAAGTTGGAATGTGAATGGACTGAATTCCCCAGAAAAAAGGCGGAGAGTCTTTCATTTATTGAAAAAAGAACATTTGGACTTGATTTGTCCACAAGAAACACATGTGATAAGGCTACACAGGAAGATATTGAGTAATAAAAGATTGGGCCAAGAATTTATCTCATCAGATAAAGTCAAAAAAAGAGGAGTGGTCCTTTATGCAAAGGAGTGCCTATCACCGAAATTCATATTTAAAGATGACCAAGGAAGATTTGTTGCAATTGAAATTCAATCACAAGGAGAGAAATTCCTAATTGTAGTTATTTATGCACCAAATGAAGGAAAATCAGAGTTCTTTAAGAAGCTACATGAGACTCTGATGGATTACATGGACTATAATATGATTTTGATGGGAGATATGAATGGAGTGGTGTCTACAAATATGGACAAGGCACCGAGACAGGTAGTCACCAAAGATGGTAGATTACCAAAAACTTTTTTTGACATGACTGAAAATATGGACTTAGTTGACATTTGGAGAGTGAAGAACCCTCTGGGAAGAGAGGGAACTTTCTTCTCTGAGGCTAAAATGACATGGACAAGAATTGACCAAATTTGGGTAACCAGGGGATTGGCTCCGAAGATCAGCAAAGTGGAGATCTGCCCCAAAACTTATTCTGACCATAATGCTGTGAAGATGGAAATGAAATTGACGCTAACTGGTTCCTTTAGATGGAGGATGAATGATACTTTGTTTAGGAATGAAGAGGTGACCAAGAAGGCCCAAAAAACTCTAAGAGACTATTTTGAGATCAATATGAATACTACAGTGGAAAAAAGAGTAATTTGGGACGCAAGCAAAGCGGTTATGAGAGGATTCCTAATACAACAGAATGCAATTAAGAAGAGAACTCAGAATGAAAAAAAGGATAAAATCCTGGGGAAAATAAAGGAAGGAGAGAAGAAACTGAGAGCAAAACCAAAGTAACAGGAGATTCTGAAAGAGATAAAGTTATACCAAGTACAATATACGAAGCTGATGAATCAGGAAATAGAATGGAAGATTAAACAGATGAGGCAAAAGTCATTTGAATCGGCTAATAAGTGTGGAAAATTGTTGGCCTGGCAAATGAAAAAAAGACAAAAACTGAATACTATTACGAATTTGGAAGTGGAAGGAAAGAATATACAGAACCCAGTGGAGATCAGGAAGTATTTTCAGAGGTATTTTAAACAACTTTATACACAGGAGAAGCAGAAAGAAATGGACATTGATCGATTTTTGAAAATAAATGGACTACACAAAATCTCTCAGGAAAAATAGCTAATGTTGAATTACAAAATAACGGATCAGGAGGTGGAAGGGGCCATCCAGAACATGCAATTAGGTAAATCTCCAGGACCAGATGGTTTGACTTCAAGATATTACAGATCTCTGAAAGAATGGTTAATACAACCATTGAAGGAAGTCTGCAATGAAATATTGGAAGGGAGAAAGGCACCAGAGTCGTGGAAGGAAGCTTACATTACACTTATACCGAAAACAGAGACTGAAAAGACACAGCTTAAGAATTACCGCCCCATATCGCTGCTTAATGTGGATTACAAAATTTTTGCAGATATTTTGGCTAAAAGATTAAAAAAGGTGTTAGCAGTGGCGTAGCGTGGGGGTGTGGGGGGGGCCCGGCCGCACCGGGCGCAACATCTGGGGGGGGCGCGCTTGCCACCTCCAGAGTTGCCGAAGAGCCTTGGGCGCAGGCTGTAGCAGAGCCCCATGTCTCGCGGAACTGACGAGCTGTGCGCGCGTCCGGGCTGAAAGCGTCCGGCAGGCAGCGGCTCTCAGCGCTCGCCACGGTCCCCGCGCGTCAGGGCCGCGGAGGGCGTGCCAGGCAGCCCCTCCTCACAGCCCCACCGCCGCTGCTGCTGCTGCAGCTGCTGGGCCATGTTGCATTTTCCTTGCCTCTCTGCCCTCCTCCTCCAGGCAAGTGGCGTCATTTGGGCGGCAGCGCCAGTGGCAACTCGCCTCAGATCACCTGACACGGACCCGCCGCTGCCGCCGTGGCTACCTTACCGTAAATACCTCAGCCCAGGCAGCAGCAAGAAGCTGGCAGCGGCGGCAGGTTAGGGGTTAGGGGCGCAAATTACTTGCCTTGCCCCGGGTGCTGACAACCCACGCTACGCCGCTGGGTGTTAGTAGAAGAAATTCATACAGACCAAGCGGGCTTTCTCCCGGGCAGACACTTATCTGACAGCACGAGGAATATAATTAATATTCTAGAAAAACTACAAGTGAATATCAATACCAAGGCAGTTTTCATATTTGTGGACGCAGAGAAAGCCTTCGACAACATCTCTTGGAGTTTTATGAAGAAGAATCTACAGGGGATGGGGGTAGGTCAAGGTTTTGAAAATGGTGTAGGTGCAATTTACTCAGAACAAAAGGCAAAAATAATTGTGAAGAATGAAGTGACATAAGAGTTTAAGATTGAGAAAGGGACACGACAAGGTTGCCCAATTTCTCCATTGCTCTTTATATCAGTCCTTGAGGTTTTGTTAAATATGATTAGAAAGGACCAAGAGGTTAAAGGTATACAAGTGGGAGCTAAACAGTACAAACTAAAAGCATTTGCTGATGACTTAGTTTTGACTTTACAGGAGCCAGAATCTAGTACTAAAAGGGTATTGGAACTGATTCAAGAATTTGGACAGGTAGCAGGTTTTAAGTTGAACAAGATGAAAACTAAGGTTTTAGAGAAAAATTTAACTGTGAATGAGAGAGAGAAGTTTCAGGAGGAGACAGGACTTGCAATTGGTTAACAAAAGGAAGATGTAAAGGAACTATTGGAAAGACTATTCAAGGCAGCAGAGATATGAGATGATCAGAGCCCCCCCAAACTTGAAGCATGGGAAGTCCCAACAAAAAAATTATAATTTAGGCAGAATATTTGGACTATTTGAAATGTACTTGTATAATTTGAAACATTCAATGTGATTTGATTGGATTGTTAAAATGGGAAACTTAATAAAAATGATTAAAAAAACCAAAACAATCACCCAATCCCGCCTGGGGTGGCGTTGCCAGGATTGGCCAGGTAAGGGGAGGGACCGTCCTGTCCACACAACAGAAGGTGAATCTTACCTGCGAAGCGGCAGCTCCTACCCTCCCCACCCTCAGTTAAGTCTTTTGTTGCAGGTTAACCTCTTCTCCACAGGTACGCAGGTGCTGCTATATCAGGGTCGCTGTTAAAGGGCCGGAAAGGAATTTTCCTGCATTGGCAGGTTATGCCTTTCCCGTAGCAAAATTTCACAACTTTGGCGGTTTCAGGCCTTGGGTGGAATCCTTTAGTCTATCTTCCTAAATGGGTGTGTGTGTGAAGCAGTGACCCATGTCCCCCCCCCCCCCGTTAAAGGGGTCTTGAAGGGAGGCATTGGCCATATGCTGAGAGGTTGTCAATGCTCTCCTCTGCTACGGTGGTGAAACGGGGGGTGGGCTCTCTGCTTGAACATACGTTCTCCAGAGCCAGCCCAATCCCCACACATTCTGGATAACCCTGATGTCTCCCAGATCCCCGGCTGGGGACTGGGAAGGATAAACACCCAGTGCCTGAGCCAAGGTCTCCCTGTCTGAAACTTGATAAAGCTGAGGCCAATTTTAATCCCACAGCACGTTGTCTTGAGTCATTATTCTGCTCGCTTGGGGTTGGGGGGACTCCGCCTGTCCATGCAAAAGATGAGTTCAATATTTAGTTATAAAACTGACAGATCAGTTCCAAGTTCTATATGAAAACAATAAAAAATTATTTAGAGATTGTCAGTGTGGGACATCCCACACAATTGAGTTTGAGCTGGGGTGTCAGGGAACTGGGGCCTGAGAAGGAGGAAACGCTGGGGAAATACAGAGAGAGGCCTCTGATAATGAGCAGCTGCACCTGGTCAGAGAGGGAAGATGAGGAGGGGCTGTCAGGAAGCAATGAATCAGGGAGGGAGAAGCAACTTCCGGGGCTTCGCTCTTTACGTGAGGGAGGAAGGAAGAGGGGAGGCTTCAGGAAGTTGTTATGCTGGAGAGGACGAAGGGAGGGGCCAGTCTCGGCAACTGACACCGACGAAGAAGGACATGCTTTTACGAGCTCCAGATTGTAAATAGTATAATGGACTTAATAAATCTTGCAAAGCTGGCTGGAGTCCCGGGCTGTTATCTCTTCTAGCACCCACCAATCATCCTGACATGAGGTGGGGAGACACAGAACAAAAATAGATGTCCCACTGTCAGCAATATATATGAGAAGAGGGAGTGTGTGTTAAGTTGCTGCAACCTTGAGACCAAGAGTCTTTTTGAGGGCAGCATGAACCTCCCGGTTTTGGAGACTGTAGACCATTGGGTTGAGAAGTGGAGTGACCACACAGTAGCTCACAGAGACAAGTCGGTCCCTGTCTGGCTGAAAGCTGGATTTGGGTCTGAGGTATATGAAGGAAGCACAGCCAAAGTGGATGACCACCACAGTAAGATGAGCCCCACAAGTGGAGAAGGCTCTCTGGCAGCCCCCAGGGGCAGAAACTCTCAACACAGCTCTCATGATAAATGTGTATGGGAGAAGAATCAGAAACAAGGGAAGGCCCAGAACAAACAGACCAAGGAGAAGCAAGGCTACCTCGCTAAAATGTGTATCTGCACAGGCCAGGTCCAGGAGAGGTGGAATATCGCAGAAGAAATGCTGGAGGCGGTTATGGCCTGGGCAAAAGGGAAGATGGAAGACAGTGGTGGTCATGCTAGCACCAACACAGAAACCAATGAAAGTGCAGAGTGAGATCAGCTTGGTACACATCAGTCCTCCCATTCGTGTCACATAGTGGAGTGGGTCACGAACTGCCACTGAGCGGTCGTACCCCATGGCTGCCAAGAGGAAGCAGTTAGTAGATGCCAACGAAGAGGCAAAGAACATTTGTGCCACGCAGCCAGGGAAGGAGATGGAAGAAACACCATCAGATGATGCCAAACCTGTTAATGCTTTGGGCACCAAAGCTATGCTTATAAAGGTCTCTGAGAGGGCCAGGGAGCAGAGGAAGATGTACATCGGTGTCTGAAGGTGGGTATCCTTCCATACAGCCAAGCCCAGCAGGACATTGCCAGACAAGGTGAGGAGGTAGAAGAAGAGGAAGACAGCCAGTACGATAAAGCGCAGCTGCGGCAAGTCGGACAGGCCAATCAGCAGGAATTCAGATGGCCTTGTTTGGTTCTCCTGCACATCTTTAGCTGTAAAAATTGGTGAGGAGATTAGTGGTTAATGACATGGCACCATCCAAGGCACCCTGTTTCATTGCCTAAGACGAAATGTTAAGGTGTGCGCCCTGCCCCCCAGCTGCTGCCCCTTAAACAGCCTCGCGGCTGCGACTTCTGGGTTTTAATGAGCTCTCACAAGAGGTCCATGAGATCTTACCAGAACTCAGAAGCCACTAGCACTTCTCCTTGCTTCTCTGGTGGTGAGGGAAGGTGGGGAACCACCCACCAGAGGAGAAGTAAGGAGCAGCAAAGACAGCAGTGAGATCTTGTGAGAGTTCTGTGAGGTCTTGCCAGAAGCTATTGCCAATTCTTTTTGGTGGTAGTGTTGGAAGAGACATAGCTCCCGCAAGGACACAACCTCTTGGAATTTCACTGCCCATTGTGTCTGGTCCAAGGACCTGGAACTGTAGGAAGAGGAGAGCTTGGGAGATAATTGTTGTCCAGCCCCTGGCTATTGAGCAATTTAGTCTTCAGTGCCAGAAGTACTCGCTGTTAACTGTAGTTCTGTTGTTGTTGTTTAGTCGTTTAGTTGTGTCCGACTCTTCGTGACCCCATGGACCAGAGCACGTCAGGCACTTCTGTCTTCCACTGCCTCCTGCAGTTTGGTCAGACTCATGTTTGTAGCTTCGAAGACACTATCCAACCATCTCGCCTTCTGTCGTCCCCTTCTCCTTGTGCCCTCCATCTTTCCCAACATTAGGGTCTTTTCCAGGGAGTCTTCTCTTCTCCTGAGGTGGCCAAAGTATTGGAGCCTCAGCTTCAGGATCTGTCCTTCCAGTGAGCACTCATGGCTGATTTCCTTAAGAATGGATAGGTTTGATCTTCTTGCAGTTCATGGGAGTCTCAAGAGTCTCCTCCAGCACCATAATTGAAAAGCATCAATTTTTTGGCGATCAGCCTTCTTAATGGTCCAGCTCTCACTTCCATACATCACTACTGGGAAAACCATAGCTTTTACTATATGGACCTTTGTTGGCAAGCTGATGTCTCTACTTTTTAAGACGCTGTCTAGGTTTGTCATTGCTTTCCTCCCAAGAACCAGGCGTCTCTTAATTTTGTGGCTGCTGTCACCATCTGCAGTGATCATGGAGCCCAAGAAAGTAAAATCTCTCACTGCCTCCATTTCTTCCCCTTCTATTTGCCAGGAGGTGATGGGACCAGTGGCCATGATCTTCGTTTTTTTGATGTTGAGCTTCAGACCATATTTTGCGCTCTCCTCTTTCACCCTCAATAAAAGGTTATTTAATTTCTCCTCACTTTCTGCCATCAAGGTTGTGTCATCTGCATATCTGAGGTTGTTGATATTTCTTCCAGCAATCTTAATTCCGGCTAGGGATTCATCCAGCCCAGCCTTTCGCATGATGAATTCTGCATATAAGTTAAATAAGCAGGGAGACAAAATACAGCCTTGCCGTACTCCTTTCCCAATTTTGAACCAATCAGTTGTTCCATATCCAGTTCTAACTGTAGCTTCTTGTCCCACATAGAGATTTCTCAGGAGACAGATGAGGTGATCAGGCACTCCCATTTCTTTAAGAACTTGCCATAGTTTGCTGTGGTCGACACAGTCAAAGGCTTTTGCATAGTCAATGAAGCAGAAGTAGATGTCTTTCTGGAACTCTCTAGCTTTCTCCATAATCCAGCGCATGTTTGCAATTTGGTCTCTGGTTCCTCTGCCCCTTCGAAATCCAGCTTGCACTTCTGGGAGTTCTCGGTCCACATACTGCTTGAGCCTTCCTTGTAGAATTTTAAGCATAACCTTGCTAGCGTGTGAAATGAGTGCAATTGTGCAGTAGTTGGAGCATTCTTTGGCACTGCCCTTCTTTGGGATTGGGATGTAGACTGATCTTCTCCAATCCTCTGGCCACTGCTGAGTTTTCCAAACTTGCTGGCATATTGAGTGTAGCACCTTAACAGCATCATCTTTTAAAATTTTAAATAGTTCAGCTGGAATATCATCACTTCCACTGGCCTTGTTATTAGCAGTGCTTTCTAAGGCCCATTTGACTTCACTCTCCAGCATGTCTGGCTCAAGCTCAACAACCACACTACCTGGGGTGAACTGTAGTTCTATGCAGGGTCAGTTCCCTCTTTGTTGATTCTTGCACAAGTAAAAACACCTTTTAGTGCCTGGTGAATGGATACATCAGAGGTTGGCAAGGTTTACCCCGCCCAGGCTGGTTCACTCCAGCGGAGATCCCTCTGTGGGCTGGATTGTGTGCCCGTGCCCACGATTTCCGGCGTCTGTGCAGACACGATTTCTGGTGCCGCGGAAGTGAGTCCCTGTGCCGTGCTGCGCCGGTTTAGCACAGCACGCGGGGACTCACCGAGCGGGCGGCTCAGTTTGGGGGTGCTCGTGGGCTGGTTAAACGACCCCTGTGGGCCGCTTGTGGCCCATGGGCCTTAGGATTCCTACCCCTGGGATACATGCACCAAACCAAAGGCTGCATTCAATGATGCATACCATCCAACATTTCTCTGACTAAAATAGGGACGTCCCATTTCATAACGATAATTTTACTATTTATACCCCACACATCTTACTAGGCTACCCCCATCACTCTGGGCAGCTTCTAACACATATAAAACCATAATACAACATTAAACAATACAAAAAGCTTCCCTATACAGGATTGCCTTCAGATGGGTCAGGGGTTGGATAACTCCATACCCTCCAACATTTATCCAATGCAAATAGGGATGTCCTAAGGAAAATGGGACATTTCAGGATCAAATCAGAAACCGGGACGGCTTCTCTAATTTAGGGATGTCCCTGGAAAATAGGGACACTTGGAGGCTCCGTGATAAACTACGGAGAACATTCATCAACACAAGGATTTCTCCTTGGATAATGGAACTTTCGCTTTCTCCTTCCTTACACTCCCCTAAATCTGTTCTGGAGGTTCTGCCAACTCTATATCATAGTGTTAACAAACCAGAGTTCTCAGAATTCCTTGCAGGGTGACATGACTCTTAAAGTGGTATAAGAATGCTTTATCTGTATTATGTGGGTGTGAGCCTTGTTCCAAAAGGGGAAGATGAGATTTGTGTGATGCAGCAGGGTAACAGAGCTGCACCTTCTGTCCTTTTTTTCAGTTTGTGTAGCAAGGACTTGAGAGAGTTGTTCCCAAAGGGATGGAGATCAGAGCCCATGGCCCCATACCCACCCAGCCCCTCCCTGATCTTGTCTGTGATCCTAGTTTTTATGAGTCTTACCCTCCATGCACCTAGAACCTCCAAGGCCTCTCCTGCCCTCTCTCTTCATTGCTGCTGTGCATGGCCTGCAAGACAGAGGAGGAGGAGTGTGTTTTCACGTTGTCCTACAAATGCCTCTTGCATTGCTTTAGTTCAAAACACAAAGGTACAGCCTCCACTGACTAAAGTGTTTCTTGGATTTAAAAATGTAAAAGCAAATAAATATATTTATAAAAAAAAAGAAAAAAGAAGAAGAAGAAGAAGAAATGACCCTGAGAGGCACAAGTAGCATTCAAAAGGTGCTTCTCAGGGCAACAGCTTCCAGGGGTAACTATGTTTACCTATTTCAGAAAAAAGGGGGGCAACAAAAGTTTTGTGATGCCTTAAAGACAAAAAAAAATTGCATAGACTTTCATGATAAAAGTCCATTTCATCAGATAAAGTGGACTCCAGTGGTCCGTGAGTATCATTCAGGTGATCTGCAACATGTCTCTAGATTTGTAATTGAAGATGGCAGACAGCACACACCCTTCATGTTAAATGCTCAAATTGATTTTAAATTTTTATTGCGTTTGTTTCTTACATTATATTTTATTGTATTACAATTGGAATTCATTTACAATGGTGGTAGGGATCATTAAGTGGTCTGCCAGGACCCTCAGCAATTTTCAAGTTGTTTGTGGTGGGAAAAAGTTTGGAAACCCTTGCTCCAGTCCACAAATGTTTATGCTGTAATAAAACTGGTAGTCTTTAAAATAACGTAAGGCTCTTCTTTGCTTCCACAATGCTAACTGATGAGGAAAGAGCCACGTGTCGCCCACAAGCAACACCGCTGACTCACGGCCGGCCTGCTCCTGAGGCCTGGGCACCAGATCCAAGCTCCTCCGCCACAGCTCACTGCCGCTGCCTCCCTGCGGCCCTCCAGCTGTTGCCCATTATGGCCGCTGCCTCCATGCCTGTCATGGCATCTGCTGCAGGTGGTTCTCAAGGCTGCTTCGATTCAGGGCTGACCCCGCTGCACTCCAATAGTGAGAGGTGCCGCGTCCTCCATTTCTGACCCCTGAGGAATATCTTTCCATGCTTTGGGGTTCCGCTTTTGGTAAACAACAATAAAACAGTCCATTTGTCTGAATATGAGTGACAGTGATGCAGGGTAGGGTGATTGCCACATGATATTGAACCACACAATGGGAATGTTGTTGTTGTTTTTTATTAAATGAATGCATTATTAACAACACATGACTCCTTCCCTCCAGGCCACTCTGAGTGGTATACCATATTAGTATTATTACTTTGATTGTTAGTTAAAATGGGGAAAATTTTGTACCACCATCTATAGATGCCTGACATTCTAAGGTGTGGGAAATTACTTGTATGGTTAAGTTGGCAAGAATAAGAGGAGGCAAACCGAGTGAAGCTCTGGTCAATTTCTTGGCGGTGCTGGCAGAGGCTGATAGGAGCTGGAGTCCAGCAACATCTGCAGGGTCACAGGCCGCCCAGCTATTTTCTAAGTAGGGCTACAAGTAAGAATGGGGGATAAATTGGTTTGCATTTTGATGTGAATTAGAATCATAGAATCATAGAATTGTAGAGTTGTAGGGGACCCCAAGGGTCATCTAGTCCAACCCCCCTGCAATGCAGGAAACTCAGCTAAAGTATCCATGACAGGTGGCTACCCAGCCTCTGTTTAAAAATATCCAATAAAGGAGGGTCCACAACCTCCCGAAGGAGACAGTTCCACCGCCAAACAGCTCTTCCTGTCTGAAAGTTCTTCTTGATGGTTAGTCCTCTCAGGACCCTCTTTCCCAGGCTAAACATACTCAGGTCCCTCAACTATTCCTCATATGCAAACAAATTGCAGATATCCTTCAAAATATCCACTTCTCATAATTTTGAGGTGCAGTTCTCCTATATACAGTATCTGAAAACTGCCAGCACAAATGAGCATAATATTCAAATTGGGCACAGATATGTGTGTAAATTTTCATAAGAGCTTAAAAAAATAAATCACAGAGTGATGTGGGAATGGGGCAATTTGAACTGGAATAACCAGGAACTAAGATAAAGCAAAATGGACAGATTCACCAAACTCTAGTCACAGGTGGCTTGCCTCATGAAATGAAGGTGTTTGCCCTCAATGGAGGAAGAAACTGAATTTAAGACTGGGATTACTTCTGAGTGAAATAACAGAGAAGTATCCACCAACTTTGAATCATTAGGAATGAGGGATTCCCAACTTGGATGAAGCTATTGAGGGCGTGCCCATCAAATTTGCAGATGACACCAAACGGGGGGGGGGGGGGGGAGCTAATGCCGCAGACACCAAACCAGAATTCAAAATGACCTTAATAGATTGGAGAAGTTCTTGTGTCCAGTTCTGGGCATGGTAATTGAAGAAATATATTAACAAGCTGGAACATGTGCAGGGGAGGGCAACCAAGATGATCAAGGGTCTGGAAACCAAGTCTACTGCGGAACAGTTGAGGAAATTGGGTATATTTAGCCTGGTAAAGAGGCAACTGAGAGGAGAATTGATAGCCTCTTCTAATATCTAAAGGGCTTTCACATGGAGGATGGAGCACACTTTTTTTCTCCTGCTTTAGAGGGGAGGACCCGAACCAATAGATTCAAGTCACAAGAAAAGACTACTAAACATCAGGAAGAACTTTATGACAGTAAGAACTATTGGACAGCAGAACAGAGTCCTTCTATGGGAGGCTTTAAAGCAGAAGTTGGAGGGGCACCTTTCACGGATGCTTGAGTTGAGATGCCTACATTGCAGAGGGTTGGGTGGGGTGGCCCTTGGGGTCCCTTCCTACTCTAAAATTCTATCCTTCTATAATCAAATAACCAAGAGAAGTATCTCATCTATTTTGGGATAATGAGGAAGTGAAAGAAATTGAATCTCAAACTGAATTCAGGACTGGGATAAATAGGAACCCAAAATTGACTGATTCCTCCATCCTTAGCCACAAGTGACTTACCTTATGGAATGAAGGTGTTTTTCCTCAACTGAGGGTCTTACATGGAAGCTGGAAACAGCAGTATGTTTTAGCTCCAAAATTCCTGACCGGTGGCAATATTAGTTTGTTATAACAACTATACACACAGGCAAGTTAAAGCTTTCTGTAAATTTCTGGGTGGGGTGGACAGTATCTCTGTGGAGATGGTGCCTACGGAGTAAAACCATAAGTTAATAATATTCTTGTTGTATATAACTCCCAGAAGTTTTAACACAATTAACAATGTATCTTTATTTTTCCTGCTGGAAATGTAAATCTCTGCCAATCTTTATCAATATCAAAGCTTATTGACCTGTGCCCAGACTTTGCAAACATTCTTCCTTTAACCACCAGGACAGTCCATTGGAAGTTTCTTTTTTTCTAATGTTGACACTGTCTTTGTTTTCCTGCATCAAATATTTTCCTTATCTGCTTTGTAATATGCTTTTATGCATTTCAAAAACTCAACAGATCCCTTTTTTTCCCTTTTCCACTCTTCTTCACATTGGATAAAAATATTGTTATGAATCTGTGGGTGCAAGGCATCCTGAATTCTGGATTAAGTTAGTGTTAGTATTTAATTAAGGTTGGGATGTTAGAACTAAGAAATAGCAAGACCTGTGCATATTCAAGATGTGTGTTGCCAGTGTTAATCCAGGAGCTAGCAGGTAGGCTAATTCCAGTAGGTGAGCTCTTTAATGAGTTTTATTATTCATATTTTTAAAATACTTTTTTAAAAATTATTTTTAAAAATTCCATGATATAGTAATAGCTACAAAAATTACAACTTGAATAAGCTGAATATGGAGTCCTCTCTTAAAAGTAAGGCTTAGCCCAGGGGTCAGCAAGCTTTTTCAGCAGGGGGCCAGTCCACTGTCCCTCAGACCTTGTGGGGGGGCCAAACCATATTTTGAAAAAAAATAATGAACAAATTCCTGTGCCCCACAAATAACCCAGAGATGCATTTTAAATAAAAGCACACATTCTACTCATATAAAAACACGCTGATTCCCAGACCGTCCGTGGGCCAGATTGAGAAGGCGATTGGGCTGGATCCGGCCCCCGGGCCTTAGTTTGCCTACCCATGGCTTAGCTCTTTCCACCCACAGAGGACAGTAGCTCCTCCTCGGTCTCACCTGGGACCTTTCCTTTCTCCTCCCAGCCTATTACCCAGGGAGACCAACATTTCTCTGTATCCCACCCAGGGCCCTCCATCAACCATCTACCAACCCCATCAGCATACAATCTCTGGACCTTAATAAAGGCCCCAAAGGACTTCAAAGAAAGAAAGAAAAAAGAAAGAAGAGAAACAGAAAAAAACGGTAGAAAGAAAGAAAGAAAGAAGCTAAGATTTAAAACAAAAACTAGAGAAAGATACAAAAAAGAAAACTTCTGATTTTCTGTCTTCTGGCTACATTAAAAAAATTATTTAAAACATTCAGATTTTTTAGTAAGCTAGCTGAGAAACCTTAATCTCTTTGTTTCTCAGGGGGTAGATAAAAGGGTTCTGTAGGGGCGTGACCACTGCGTACCCAACAGGTGGCCTTCCGGATCTTGTCACACTCCAGCTCCAATGATCAGAGATGATGGGAGCTGGAGTCACCAAAGTCTGGAGGACCTCAGGTTCCCCATCCCTGTTGTAAGTATTAGGCTGCAATTCTATACACAATTCTATACACAAAGGGCAAACAATGTGGTACCCTAGTCTAGATGCTATTGAATTCCAAATCCAGCCTGCATCCAAGCATGTTGGAAATTGTACTTCCAGCAATATTGACAGGGTGTACGCCTATGCATACTTACCTGGGAGTCCCAATATACTCCCTGGGGCTTACTTCTGAATAGACAGACATATATAGGAAGGATTTAAAAACAGTTGTTCTTATGGGTATCTTTGAAGATGTCTGTCTGATAAACAGCTGTCTGTGCAGTTGAATTTGCATACTCTGAACAACTCTCCTTGAGGCAGCATCTTATCTATTTTGCCATTCTCCATCTATGCAGCCAACATGGTCTAGTGTCACCATTGTGCAAATCAATGAGTGAAAGACCCCCTATTTTAATGAATTCTCATTTAGCAACCCACTGTTCAGCTGAAGTGCCTGTGGTCACCAGTCCAAGCTTACTGAAGAGCCTTTTCATGGCTGCCTTCATCTCAGGTTGTAGATGATAGGGTTCCGCATGGGGGTGACCATGTGTATGCAACAGTGTCTACCTGCCTCCTCTCACCTGAGGAGGTGGAGGATGGCTGGAAGCAGACTCCAATGATGCTGCCATAGAAGAGGGTCATGACAGTGACATGGAAAAAGTCTTCTTCTTTCCAGCTGCTGAAGGTACCTTAAGCACGGCGCCTACAATCCAGATGTAGGACAGCAGGATGCAGAAAAAATGGAGTCATCACCAGCAGGCTGCCAAATGCGTAGACCAACGTTTGGGTAGAATGAGTGTCAGAGCAGGAGAGATGCAATAGAGGATAAGTGTCACAGAAGTGGGAAACCTCCCAGGGACCACAGAAGGAGAGCTGGTTGGTCAAAAGAGTGCAGAACAAGCAGTAAACATTGGGGAGACCCCAGGAGCCTGGGACTAACAAGAGCCAGTGTTTATGACTCACTACAGTGGCATAGTGCAATGGATGGCAGATGGCCACATACTGGTCACCTGCCATGGAAACCAGAAGGAAGCTGTCAATATTACCAAAGGCAATGAAGAAATGCATCTGGCTTAGGCAGCCCCAGTAGGAGATGTCTACACTTCCAGAGTCTCCAAAGGTCTCCAGCATCTTGGGAACAGTGACATCCACCAGAAGAAGTACATGGGAGCAGAAAGGATAGGAGGATCAGAGCAGATGAGCAGGACAATAAGCACATTTCCCAGTATAGTCAGCAGATACATGGCTAGGAAAACGGGAAAGAGGATGCCTCGGTATTCTGCACTGACAGAGAAACCTGAAAGGATAAATTCAGAAAAGACTGTTTGATTGTCCATTGTGACATTTTTCTGTTGAGGGAGAAGCAGAAACCAGCATGATATTACATGTTTGCAAATACTGGAATGCATCTGTAAAGCAGAAGCTTTGAGATGCACAGCAACAAAATGGGCAGCTAGGCTCAAACTGCTAAGTTAAAATGCTGTGCGCTTTCTTCACACAATTTAGACAAAAATGGATCATGCGTTTTCCCAGTTAGCTTCATTAATATCCATACCTATATCAGTTCCACATTGTCAGGGACTAGGTGGATGACGATGAGGGGTGAGATGCTTCAGAGGAAGAAGGCTCAGAGCCCAGGGATTGGTGGTGGGACACTGAGGAGAGATCAGAGGGAGAATGGGGGGTGGATGGTTGGATGCTAAAGAGGCAACAGGCTTTAGTGAGCAAGGAATGCCTCTTGCAGGGAGCATTTCAGACTCAGACATCGAAGCAGAGGAGGCAGGACCAGAAGCTGCAGAATCATGGAATCATGGATTGTGGAGTTGAAAGGCACCCTCAGGATCATCTAGTCCAACCCCTGCAATGCAGGAATATGCAGCTGTCCCAGATGAGGATCAAACGTTTAACCTTGGCATTATCAGCCAACTCTAACCAGCTGCTCTGGTGTAGTCATCAGATGGGATTACTATGAGGAATTATAAAATATGCATCAAGCCATTGTGTCCACGATGAAAGCAAGGCGTTGAGTGGGTTTGATTCATTGACAATAATCAAATCCCACAAGGCTCTGCATCTCTGGCCATTTTCTCTACTGTCCTGTTTCTCTGCCTGACAGGCACATATCAGCATTCCAGAACACAGGCCAGTTGTTCATCAGGCATTCTCAGTACATAAAGAGAGTAGGTTACTTTGATGTAGTTTAATCTTTAGATAGATCTTTGGGCCAGGAAGAGAGTTCACAAAGAGATGGTAAATACTACCCATCCTTCCTTCCTTTACTGCTTGTTTCTGACCTCCGGGTTTGCTGGATGCATTCCTCCTTTCTAGTCCTGTCTTATTTACTCCCAGATATGTATGCATGCGCAGCGTAGTCTTTGTAGTTAACAGAATTTCTTCTGATCTAATCTGACTTTGTCCCATGTGGGGGTTTTGAAATGCTCAGAGGAAATCTGATTGGTTCTTACAAACACTGTGTAAAAAGTTATTTTGTGAATAAAACGCCCTGGGCCGAGGGGTGGACAGGAATTATTATTATTGGCACCTCTTCCCAGAGTCTTGCTGGTCAAGCCTCGTGTGTATTCTGTTAATCAGAGTCCAATCCTTCCTTGCTTTGGGAACGCTACATCTGGTGTGACCTTTTTATGATAGTTGGGCACTTTCCTGGAAGGTGCTTTGGCGATTGTTGAAAGGTCCTCCGGGTGGGTGAGTGAGTGAGCAACAGCAGCTGCGGGATGGTGGTGGGGAGAAAAAGAGGTGGCAGTATGGCATACCAGCACAGGCCGCCTCAAAAACCGCACTGCTCCTGCCTCTGTCACCTGTCTTAATAATATTTGGAAATGCTCCAACAGGCAAGAAGGGAAGATTCATTATATTGGCCCTAATGCAGATATTAGAAGAAATATGCCCAGGGTAGAGGCCCCAAACTCCTACCCTGTTAGCAATCTATTTTCCAGAAACCAAAGAGATTCTCCATTAACAAATGCTCAAGATAACCCAGGGTCTAGGGGTAATTATACTAAAAGCAAATCACGGTAACTTTAGCTCTCCTTTAAGATACAATACCTGACTAGAAAACATCAAGAAAGGTCTTAACTTTCCTGAAAGCTGGGATTTTGGGATAATAAGAAAGCAGATAAGGATTTTATTTGTATGTTCCAGCAAATTGTTATAGTAAATTTGCAAGCAGAGTTTCTTTGCTCAAGCTGCTATCACTTTGGATTTGGCACACAGAAAGAACTGTCAATTAATAGGCAATCAGACACACAGAAAGAACTGTCAATTAATAGGCAATCAGGGGTAAGAACATGCAGCCCTCCAGATGTTGCTAGACTACAACTTCCATCATTTTAAAAAATCACTTTATTTGGTGGAAATTCTCAGTAATAATAATAATAATAATAATAATAATAATAATAATAATAGGAGAGCACAAATGGAGGCATGATAGACAGATATAAGCTGCAATATTCGCTAGCTAACTTGGTTCCTGAACAAACGTCTAATGAGCTCCATTCTCTTCTATGATTAACCACACGGGGTTTTTCTTAAAGACAGTAGAAATCCTTGGAGAGCTGAGCCTCGAAGCATCTGGGGACGCAGATGAACACAGCATAGAAGGGAGGGAATTATCTGGGTATCTTGGGTGCAATTTCCTAGACAGGGTTATCTAGTCTGGTTCTACTGGAGCCATCAGGTCCACATTTGCCAACCGGTGTAAATCCGCATTGAGCAAAATGAACTGGATTTGCAGCTATTGTACCTTTGGATCAAAGGGGATGGCTAATTGGCTGGCCTTACTGCACCAAAGCAACTTGGCCAAATTCTCACCTAGCATAAATCAGACTTTGTCAAAAACTTTGGGGCAATAGCCCTTACATCTGTTTAGAATGGCAACTTTTGAAATTATCTCCAGGAGAAAATGTAAATGTATGAATAACATTGGAAGAATAAACACAGAACATAGCATTGCCTTAGCAATTAAGCTCCAATCCTATAACATGTTTACCAGAAGTCCCCTTGAACTCAGTGGGGCATTTGCACTGTTAAGTTATCTAAATGCAGCAATAAAAACACTGCTTTGGGCAGATCCACTCCATACACTTGGCTACACCCAAAAAAGTCTGCGGTCTGTAGTTTGTTAAGGGTGCTGGAAATTGTAGCTGTGTGAGGGGTAAACTACAGTTCCCATGAGTCTTCAGGGGACATAATGTGCTTTAAATGTGATCACCTTACTCTGTGGCTCTTACCCTCAGGCCCACACATCAGGCAAGCAAGGAGAGGTGTTTGTGCCTGGAGAGAGGGGATGGAGAACTCCCACTAGCTGGCCCAGCTGCAGCAAATTCCCCCAGTCTACCACTTCCCCTCTCCACATAGTATCATCTAGCAGTTTAAGGTGGCAACCCAAATCCCTAGCTGGCAGCACAGGGTTGAATGGGATGGTGTAGCTGCCACCACACCCACAGCTCATGCCAGACAAGGCAGAAAGGGGCAGGCAGAGGACAGCATGTCCCTTTGCTGGGCTGCAGCAGCAAAGAGACCCAGATTGGTCCTGCTACTGTCTTGGATGGATGGCAGGAGGGCTGACTCAGGATCCAGCCTGCCCTGTGTTGGCCCATTTCCCACTGCCAGTGCAGATGGGAATACCACTGCAGTAGCTTCCCTCTGGCTGCTTCTTGGATGGCTGCACTGGGGCAGGGGCATAGCTAGCTGTGGGGGCAGGGTGATCCATCCATGGGGGCCTTGTGGCAATCTGCACATGGGGGCACCGCATGGGGGTGCTGTGGCGATCCGCCCAGGGGGGCAGTGTGGCGAACTGCCCATGGAGTCCGCCTGGTGGACGCAAGCCCCATGCTGCTGTTTCAGGCAGGGGGGCGCCTAGAGCCACCGTGTCACTCCCAGGAGAGATGCGTGGCTCAGGCGCGCTGCAGTTCAGGCCCCACGGTAAGTGCCGACCCCCGCAGTGTGCCATTTTGTCACCCCCCTCAAGGACAACACCCGGGGTGGACCTTCCCACGCCCCTGCACTGGGGTGCTCCTTGATGGTGAGGCTCACACATCAGGCAAGAGAGGCTTTTCTGAACTATTGAGCTGGGTCTCTGCTTGGTGTCACCTCAGGGAACTTCCAAGTTTTTAAAGAAGACTAAATAAATGTTTGTTCTCTTTCTCCCCCATGTGTTGGCCCCCAAGTGATCCGTGTCTCTGTCTGCTACAGAATCATAGCTCATGGGGATGCTGCCTGAGTGAGCTTTATGGTAGCTATAAATATAACCCCCCCTTAATTTGTGCTTCTCATTGCTGCATATTAGAACACAACTTTGTTATTTGGCTTTTTATCCAGGTCTTTGTTGCTTTCGGCTGCCTCTATGATGAAGCCATCTTTGGACAGCTGAGCACAGCTGGGCAAGTAACCTCCATGGAACATGGTCAGGGGTTTAAATATCCAGCTTTTGAGTTACTATACTTAGAATTCCTGCTGTACCTTTGTGTGTGAGAAAGGGGATCTTTGGAAACAGGCTGAAGGATGGCAGCAGAGCCATTCTTTTTCCCTTGGCCAGCATGAGATCCTTCTCAATTTACAATGAAATAAACTTCCACAACTCCTATAAATCTACCTCTTGCTTTGAGCTGGCATGCAGCAGGAAAATTATGATTCAGACAGCCAGGAAGGGTTGGAGAGAGGATGGAGGGATTTCTTTCATTTTTCTCCCTCCCTACTCTGTCGTCTACTGATCAACCTGTCTGCAGGCTTATCCACCCTTACCTTTCTTCTGCTCTTTCCGGGCACAGTCTGTGTTTTAAAGCTCTGCATCTGAGCCCCTTTGTTTTGCTCCAGAAAGCCTAAATTAAGGTTTGCTCTGATTGAGCACTAAAGAGTGAGTTTTCAATGGGAAAACTCTGGAGCAAAAAAAGCAGGATGCTTGGACACAAGAGTTTTAAAGTACAGGTCTGTGCCTGGGAAGAATAGGGCAACAGCTAAGTGTGGCTAAGCCCTACCTTTAGGGTCCAGGGAGAAGGGGGTGGATACAGAGATAAATAAGCACCATTGGTGTACTTGGGGCTTTAAGGAATAATAGGTAAAAGAGCAAGGAAAAACAACAACAGATGCCTGTTCCAAGGAAGAGATGAGGCAGGGAAGTTAACATAGATGCAAATGTGGAAGAGGAAGAATATAGGTGATGGTTACATGTATCTGGGTTCAGGGGTAGATCTGGGTAATATGGCACCCTGAGCAAAGAACACATTTGGAGTGCCCCCCCCTACTTCTTATTTTCACAATCATTCCTTTTGGTGCAGTTCTTCTTCTGGTTGTTGCTGCTGCTGTTTTGTGCCTCCTCAGCTTGGCACCTTCTCCACCCTAAACTGCTGAGTTTAGTTCCTGTAGAGCAGGTGTGGCAAATCTTTCCAGGGGTTGTATGCCAGTGGTGGGTTGCCCACCCCACACCCTCACACATACACCCTTCCATGCACCAGCATGCAGGTCACACACAGGCATACACAGAGCCCAGCTCCTCCAGGTGAGCTGGACAGAGCCATAAGGAGGAGGCGTGATCATTCCCTGTCCAGTCCTCAAATGATCTTTTTTTCCTTTGCTGCTGCCACCAAACTTGATGGGGGGAACAGAAATATTTGCTTGGGTGGACAGATTAGGCTCCCAAACTGAGGGCTAGCCACCACTGCTCTGCTTTAATGGTGTTCCCCAAACTTGGGTCTCCAGCTGTTTTTGGACTGCAACTCCCATCATTCCTAGCTAGCAGGACCAGTGGTCAGAGAAGATGGGAATTGTAGTTCAAAAACAGCTGGAGGTCCAAGTTTTGGAAACACTGCTCTTGAGGGTTACATCAACACCTTCCCTGAAACAGGAGAGATTTAAGAAGATCGGAAGGGAGAAAGAGAGGGAAGGTGTCAGAGTAAGTCTTAGTGGCTGGTGGGTCCTGATCTATGTTAACATCTCCAAATGTCACCTCTCCCTCCATTGAATAGTATTGAGCCTGAGCATGTCACACTCCAAGTGGCCCTGTCACCAAACTTAGGAAATAAAAAGACCAGGTGAAGTGGAGGGGAAAGACAGAGGAGGGGATCTGTTCTTTAAGGCCAGAATGAAGCATGAAGCTATAAACAAGCTTGTATGTCCAGGGTGGTGCTGTGGGTTAAACCACAGAGCCTAGGACTTGCCAATCAGAAGGTTGGCAGTTCGAATCCCTGCGACGGGGTGAGCTCCCGTTGCTCGGTCCCTGCTCCTGCCAACCTAGCAGTTCAAAAGCACGTCAAGTGCAAGTAGATAAATAGGTACTGCTCTGGCGGGAAGGTAAACAGAGTTTACGTGTGCTGCTCTGGTTCGCCAGAAACGGCTTAGTCATGCTGGCCACATGACCCGGAAGCTGTACACAGGCTCCCTCAGCCAATAAAGCGAGATGAGTGCCGCAACCCCAGAGTCGTCCACGACTGGACCTAACGGTCAGGTGTCCCTTTACCTTTACCTATGTCCAGCTGAGGCCAGGCTGAACTTCCCTTACTGGCATAGGAGCCAACTCCCAGAGGCCAAGGTCCTTCCCCCTCCATAAAATATTTGAGGGGTCCAATCCCGTCTGCCCGCCATTGATGGGCATTGTCATTCAAATGGTGTGTGATTGATTAAGCTGGTTGGTGCTTAAGTCCCACCTCCCATATTTTATTCAAGTTGGCACCCCTGCTTACTGAGGTTGTTGCTTGAATAGTAATTGATGGTTTTCACTTCTTTGGCCAATGGATATGGGACAGAGTGTCCTCCCCCCCCCCCGTAATTATGGTCCTAGGGAAAGTGACAATTGAAGTATGTGAAATAATAGATATTGCAACATACTTTTAAAAAGCAAGGTTCTACCCCTATATAATGCAGATATAGGAGGCAAAATTTACATGCCACAATCTGCAATAGTTTTATGAAATATTGAGCCTGCTCCTGCTTCCCGTTGCTCATAACCAATGTGATAGAATCACAGCTGTGATTTACATTTAGGGAAGCAGGGATATTCACAGACAGGGTTGGCACCAGCAGTTGGCATTCTGGGGTACCTGTCAAGGCCCACATCACAGCAGATGGCCTGCTGTCGATCTTCTGGGCCCCTTGACCCCACTGCTTTTTCTCCATGATGCAACTGCCTGCTCACCTGTCCTCTCTGATCCTGCAGACTGTGAGCAGAGTGATGAGACTGAGTAGCCTCCTTTGCTTCCCTTGTGCTTTACGCTCTGGATAGTTGCACGGATTGAGCTGTGCAGGGAGAGGGCAGATTTGTTTTTCATGTTTTCAAAAGTCTGCATGGCATAGGAAACCCTTTTTGTAGAGAATGTGCCTAATAAGGCTTTAAATACATCATATGCGCTGGGTGAACTGCTTGCAGAGACTTCATGAATTTTCATCTGGTTCCCTTTCAGGCTCCTCAGAGACATGGCCAGTGCAAACCACTCCACTCACTCTGACTTCATTCTCATCGGTCTGTCCTCCCAACCAGGACAGCAGAAGTTCCTCTTTGCCATCTTCCTGGTGATGTATATAGTGGGCATCCTAGGGAACCTCCTGATCATCCTGTTGATCCTTTGGGATGCTCATCTGCACACCCCCATGTACTTCTTTGTGGGGCACCTTTCCCTGGTGGATGCCTGTTTCACCTCCGTCACCGTGCCCAAGATGTTAGTCAACCTGGTGTCAGAAGCCAAGAGCATCTCTTATGCTGCCTGCCTGACTCAAATGTATTTCTTCTTTGCCTTTGGGGTCACTGACAGCTTTCTTCTGGCCTCCATGGCTTATGATCGCTATGTGGCCATCCGTAATCCCCTGCAGTACACCATCATGATGAGTCAAAGCCTGTGTGTGGGGTTTGTGGCCGGCTCCTGGATTGTCTCCCACCTCCATTCTTTGTTGCACATAATCCTGATGTCCCGCCTCTCGTTCTGCGCTTCCCATGAGATTCCCCACTTCTTCTGTGATCACCAGCCTGTGCTGGCTCTGTCCTGCACTGATACCAGCTTAATTGAGATGTTGATCTTCACTGAGGGGGCCTTAGTGGTGCTGAGCCCCTTTGTCTTCATTGTGATCTCCTATGCCCTTATCCTGGTCACAGTCCTGAGGCTGCCTGCGGGTTCTGGGTGGCGCAAGGCATTCTCTACCTGTGGGGCTCACCTGCTGGTGGTCACCCTCTTTTACGGCACAGTAATTGGGGTCTATTTCCAGCCCACTGCTCGCTACTCAGCAGAAAAGGGAAGGGTTGCCACCATCATGTATACCATTGTCATACCTATGCTCAACCCTTTTATATACAGCCTGAGGAATGACGATGTCAAAGGAGCATTTCGCAAAACTCTATGCAGGAAGGTGGGGACACACTGAGTGCCTTTCTTCCAAGACACCTTGCTGAACAACACCAATGTTTGAATCACACCATCCATTGTAACTGAGTTTTCTGGGATTCATGGAACAGTCTCCACGGTTTACAACCACATTTACATGATGTTAAAAGGTGAATTTCCCTCCGGATTCCAATAGCCATTTTACACAGGAAAATTGTTAGATAAATGCTTCTCAGTGTGCCAAAGGTAGCCATGTTGTCATGGAAGTATGCTTGGGTGGTTCAGAGCAAGGGCACCATCTGGGGGCCAGGGGGCCGAACACCCTCAAAAATTCAAGGGGGGCCAGGCACCCCTCAATATTTCACACACGCCGCCTAGCCCCCAAAGTGGGGGGAACCCGGCACAAGTGGTTGAGAGCAAGCTAAAGACCTGGGGGAGGAGGAGCTGGCTGGAGCATAAAAAGCAGGGAGCTGGGAGGGAAATATATGGTATTTTGTTAAAGAATAAAATATTGTATAATAAAATGGAGAATTCTCTGGATGTCAAGATCCAGGTTTGGGGCAAGTACTCTTTGGTGAGAGAGCCCCAGCAGAGATCTAAAATCACAAAACATGCAGCGAAGCAAAGTGTGGAAAATATATAGTCTTCTAGACCTTTATTGGAAGCTGCCCCTCCCTGCACTGAATATTGTTACCTGCCTGCCTGAGGTGGGAAATATATATATGTATATATATATATTATTAATTTTTTAAGAGAATTTTTCTTTTACAAATTATATAAACACACTCATATTCAAAATGATAAACAATTTTTTTTTAGACTTCCCCCCGCCCCCTCCGCAATCCTCATACTTTTATATTTATTCCACATTTCCTTTATAACTGTATTGCCAGTTTGTAAATCTTTACGGCTCTTTTCCCTTTTACAATACCCTTTCTCATTCACAAAGCCTCTTTAAAACCAACTAGCGTTGTCTGCTCATCACAAATATTTTCCAGATAAATCGTAAACTTTCTCCAGTCCTGAGTGAACTTGTGGTCTTTTTGGTATCTAATTTTTCCTGTCAATTTGTCTAGTTCAGCAAAGTCTATCAGTTTCCGTCTCCATTCTTCCAGTGTCGGTAGTTCTTCTTGTTTCCATTTTTGGGCCATTAAGATTCTTGCCGCAGTCACTGCATATTGAAAAAGTTTATAGTCACTTCTATTGATTTCTCTTCCTGTGATTCCCAACAAAAAGGCTTCTGGTTTCTTCACAAACGTATATTTAAACATCTTTTTCAACTCATTATGTATCATTTCCCAGAAACCTTTTACTTTCTTACACTCCCACCACATATGGTAAAACGACCCTTCCCTTTCCTTACACTTCCAACATTTATTACAGGTTTTATACATTTTTGCTAGTTTAACGGGAGTGATATACCATCTATATACCATTTTCATAATGTTTTCCTTTATCGTCATACATGCAGTGAATTTCATGTTTTCCTTCCATACTTTCTCCCAATCTGCTAGTTGTATATTATAACCAAAGTCCCTGGCCCAATGTATCATAACCGATTTAACTTCTTCGTCTTATGTTTGCCATTCCAATAACATTTTGTACATTTTTGACAGTACCTTATAATCATTATTTATTATTTCTTTTTGAAATCTAGACTCTCCTTCAATATATCTCCTCTCTTTACAATCCTTTTTAAACATTTCATTTGTTTGGAAGTAGTGCAACCAATCATATACATATTTTTCGGCTTGTTCATATGGCTTCAATTTCCACTTCCCCCCTTCTTTAATTACAATGTCTCCATAAGTCATCCAATCCTCTCTCATGTTTATCTTTTTAACACTCATGACCTCCAGTGGGGATAACCAATGAGGTACATTCGGTTCCAAAATATTTTGGTACCTATCCCATATTTCTATTAGGGCACCTCTAAAAATGTGATTGGCAAAACCTTTATGAACTTTCTTCTTCCCCAACCATAAATATGCGTGCCAACCAAACCTGTTGTCAAACCCTTCTAAATCCAATAATTTGTTGTTTTTTAGTGTTATCCAGTCCTTTAACCAACAGAGACAAGATGCTTCATAATAAAGTTTCAGGTCTGGCAGGGCGAAGCCACCTCTTTCCTTCGCGTCAGTTAGTAACTTAAATTGTATTCTTGGCTTTTTGCCCTGCCAGATATATCTTGAAATCATTCTTTGCCACTGTTTGAAGATCTTTGTCCCCTTGATTATTGGGATCATTTGAAATAAGAACAACATCTTTGGAAGCACGCTCATCTTAATTGAAGAAATTCTGCCCCAGAAAGATAATTTCATCCTACTCCACACTTCAAGGTCTCTCTTTATACTATTCCAGGTTGTCACGTAATTGTTTTGAAATAAATCAATATTTTTTTGGGTTAACCATATTCCTAAATATTTTACCTTCTCCGCCACTTCCATCTCTGTTTCTCTTTGCACTTCTTCTGTTAGACTTTGATCCATATTCTTCACCATTAATTTAGTTTTCCTTTTGTTTAATACAAATCCGGCCACCCTTCCAAATTGATCAATTTCTTTTATAACTTCTTTTAAACTACTTATCGGATCTTCTACCGTAATTACCAGATCATCGGCAAAGGCTTTTATTTTATATTGATTTCGACCTACTGTGACCCCCTTTATTGATTCGTTTTGCCTGATTGAACTAAGCAGGACCTCCAGAACCGTAATGAATAACAGTGGTGAGAGAGGGCATCCCTGTCTTGTACCTTTCTTTATGTTCACTTCCTCTGTAATTACATTGTTTACAATCAATTTTGCTCTCTGTTCTGAGTAAATTGCCTTTATACCATTATAAAAGTCCTCTCCCACTTCAATCATTTCCAAATTTTTCAACATAAATTCCCATGAAACATTATCAAACGCTTTCTCTGCATCCACAAACATTAATACGGCTTGTCTCTCATTACTGGCAGTCAAATATTCCAAAATATTTATTATATTTCTTACATTGTCCTTCATATATCTGCCAGGAAGGAAACCTGCCTGGTCTTCATGGATATGTTCTTGCAGTATCTTCTTTAATCTTTTTGCCAAAATACCCGAAAAAATCTTATAATCTGTTGTCAGGGACTCAGCGGGAGCGCAGCGAGGAGAGGAGATGGAGAGCGAGGGGGAGCAATCCGAGGGCAGCGTAGGAGAAGATGACAGCAGCCCGATAGATTCCATGAGCCTCTCCAGCGAATCGGAAGATTCACAGAAGGGGGCGCCGATGGGCAGGGCAAGGGGCGACCCAAGGGGGACACCCCAGAAGCAAGGGGCCAGCGGGGACTCCCAGAGCAGCAGTTGGAAATCAGGACCAGCTTCCCCACCAGAGCGTAGTGGGGGGGAGGAGTCCCAGGTGTCAGAGCCCACATATGCACCACCAGCGAGAGAAGATGAGTCAGGGTTGGCCACCCCTCCATCGGAGAGCGAGTTAACGGTCAAGAGGAAAGTTGCAGGCTGGGCGCGCACGCCAAGTTCAAATGTACAGGCGAGCGGCACAGAAGGTAGCCCGGATAGGGAACCAGGTCCTAAAGCCCGCCGGAAGGAGGGGGAAGAATCATCAGGGTCAGCGTCAGAGGAGTCCAGGAAGGATGGAACCCTAGTGGGCAGGAGGGCCCAGAGGAGAAAGGAACTTAGGAAGAGGTGGAGCAAAGCGAGAGTCTTAAACTGGTGTGGAGGGGGCGGAGACTCAGACGGGACTTCGCCGGTCTAAGGTCGAGACGTAGAGCTGCACGCTGCGGCTTTAAAATGGAAACTGAACCTCAATAAAGACTTTTGTACATAACTACAGCCTAGCGTTGGTCCTCTGTGAGCTGGGACCTGGAGGCAGCTCTGACATCTGTGTTTAGCAGAGATATCGGTCTGTAATTCTTAACTTGTGTGAGATCGCAATCTTGTTTTGGTATGAGTGTAATAAAGGCTTCTTTCCAGGTTTCCGGTATATCCTGTTGTTTCAAAATATTATTCATAACTTCTTTTAGTGGTACCGTCAAGGAGTCCCTCATTTCTTTGTAGTAAGTTGCTGTAAATCCATCTGGTCCTGGTGCCTTCCCTTTTTTCATCTCTTTTATAACTTCTACTATCTCTTCCTTCTCTATTGGGGCATTCAGTCTGTCTTTCTTTTCTGTTGGGATCTTTTGCACCTTTTTTTTCTTTTAGAAATTTCTCTATCTTCTTTATATTATTTTTTTCTCGTTTTGCATACAAATGTTTATAAAAGTCCAAGAATCCTTTTCTAATACCCTTTGGGTTTTCTATTTCTTCGCCATCCACCATAATTTTGTTAATTGTACTTTGTTCTTTCCTTTTTTTAATTTGCCAAGCAAGCCATTTTCCTGGTTTGTTTGCGAATTCGAAGTTCCTTTGTCTTAGTCTTTTGATGTTCCATTCGACTTCCTTGTTTATGATCATGGCGAACTGTGTCTGCAAAACTTTAATATTTTGTTTTATTTTGATGTTATTTGGCTTTTTAATTAACTTTTGTTCATTGTCCATTATTTGTTTTAAAATTTCCTTCTTCCCTTTCTCTCTGTTCTTATTTTTGATCGCATTCTGTTGAATAAAGAATCCCCTCATTACCGCCTTGCTTGCGTCCCAAACTATACTGATCCTTGTGCCTTTATTCATGTTATCTGAAAAATATTCCATCAATTTTTTACGGGCTTCTTGAATAATTTTTTCATCTTCCAAAAGGTAGTCATTCAATCTCCATCTGAATGTTCTCTCTTCATACACTTTTATCTCCATTTTTATCGGATTGTGATCCGAAATTACTCTGGGTTGAATTTCTATTTGCTGGATTCTGGTAGTTAATTCATTCGAGATCCAGATTTGATCTATTCTTGACATGGACTGATTCGGTTCCGAATAAAATGTGAACTGTTTTTCTAGTGGGTGTCTAAGTCTCCAGATGTCGATTAAGTTAAGATTTTGCACCAATGAGAAAAAAGTCTTCGGTAATTTACCTTCTTTACTGTCACTTTTTTCTCTTAATCTGTCCATTTCTGTTGATACAACTCCGTTCATATCTCCCATTATTATCATTTTTTGATCCATGTATTCAAACAGTCTTTCTTCCAATTTCTTATAAAAATCAGTCTTCTTTCCATTGGGTGCGTAGATCCCGACAATTATTAATTTTTCGCCCTGCCAATTGATCTGTATTGCAATTATTCTTCCTTCTTCGTCTTTGAAGATCTGTTGAGCTTCTATATTTTTCCTTACATAAAGAACTATGCCTCTCTTCTTTTCTTTGTCTGAGGATATAAATTCGTTTCCCAATCTATTGTTGATCAGAATTTTTCTATGTTTCCTTGCCACATGTGTTTCTTGAAGACAGATGATATCCAAATTTTTCCTTTTTAAATATTGTTCAGTGTTATTTCTTTTCTTCTTTTCATTCATTCCATTAATGTTCCAATTCCATAATTTCAGTGCCATATTTTCTGTTGATTAAAAAATATAAAATTTTTGTTCTGGTTTATCTTTTTATAATTCCTCCTCTTTTTCTTCTTCCTCCTCCTCTTCTTCTTCTTCCTCTTCTTTCTCCTCCTCTTCTTCATCCGTCCCTCTGTTCTTTTTGTACTTTCCTTTTAAAAGTTTTCCTCCCATCGGGTCAATTCCTCCTACCGCACCTTCTTCCTCCTCCTCCTCTACCGTTAATTCTTTGTATCGTCTCTGAAACTTACTTGTTTCTTCGGGACTTGTAAGTCTGTGTCTCTTGGCTTTGTATATGAAAGAGATCCCCTGAGGGAATTCCCATTTAAATTCAATCTTGTTTTTCTTCAGAATTTGGACCAATGGTTTATACGGGTCTCTCCGTTTCAACAATCTGACCGGTATGTCTTTAAAAATAATTATGTAACTCCCATCGATGTTCAGACGTTTCTCTCTATTTTTTTGGAGTATTAAATTCCTCATATCTTTGTCTTTAAAGGTGATCAGGCAATCTCCTGTAACCTTCCTTGTCTTCGTTGTCCTTACTCTCATCCTGAATGCATTCTGAACCCTCTTCTCTACATCCTCTTTTTGTAGTTCCAACCATTGAGCAATTTCCGTTATTAATTTAACTTTAATATCTTCTCCTTGAACTTCTGGAACTGCTCTCAGCCTTAAGTTCACCTCCCGTTGCCTCAATTCATTCATGGAGATTGCATCCCATAACTCCTCCTGTGTTTTATTTATTTCTGAGATTCCTGCCTTCATCTTCTCCTCTTCTTTTTTAACTTCTTTTATCTCCACTTTTGTCCTTTTTAGTCCTTCCTCAACAGATTGTGTTCTCTTAGTAACTTCTTTTATTTGGCCTTTCAATTCTTTTACTGTATCGTCAATTTTTTGGTCCATTTTCCCAATTTTATTATCCACCTGCTCAATTCTAGTATCTACATGTTCCAATTTATCCTCCAGATTCTTCTCACTTTGTCTAATTTCTGCGAACATCTTTAAGATTTCGGCTTTGAAATCTGCCTCAGGTTTTGAACCTCTTCTTTCTCCCGGTGTTCCTCCCTCCCCAGCTTTCTTTGGTAAGTGAGACATTTCCTCCTACTTTTCCAGCCCAGTCCCTTTTCCGTTAAGTCAATCCCACTGCCTCCCTATTTTAGTTGGGACCAACCCCCAGTATATAATTATATCCCTCCTCAAAACAATTCTTATATCAAACATATAAATGACACTTTTCATCAAACATATAAATGACACTTTCATCCAATCAAAGTCAATCAAATTCAGTCCAAATCAAAATGTAATCAGATTAAGTCCCAGCAGTTAGAGTTGTCTGCAAAAGTCTTCTTGCCACCAATTAGGCTAATCCAAACATGCAATTATTTATTTTAAATGTAACCAACTCTTGCCAATTGTTGAAGCCAGGAGGAACTATGGGGAAAATTCTTAAAATGTTGATGTCAAAACCAATCTTCTGCCACTAATTAGGCTAATCCTTATATTAATATGAGTTAATAGTTCTTTTAAGCCAAAAAGCCAAGAGTTGTTTGTCAAACAAAAAATAAAAGTCCCAGAAGAAAAACAAGTTGTTGTATGTCTTCTGACCACTAGGGGCCAAAGATCCCAAACAGCCACCGTCTTAAATTGCTCAAATATTCCAATAAAAAGAAATTGCAACAAAGAAAAAATAAAGTGTTAAAAGGTGAACCAAATTATAGCCAATCCTAAAAGGATAGTCCCGATCAATTTAAGAATTTAAGAACCTTCCTTCCACAGCAAACATCAGACAGTCTCATAGATCTTATAAGTCTTTAACAATGGAGTCTGGAAATCCCCTTTCTGTTGCGCAGTTTTTATTTTACCACGACACCAAAGTCTGGTTGCGTTAACTCAAATTCACAAGCTCCAAAAAGGACTTAAATAACTCCGTCTTGTTCCTCTGTCCCCCCTTTTATTTTAAATCTTCTTTGCTAATTTGTATCTTCCCAAAAGGGTTATTTTTTTATCCAGTTAAAGGGGAGAAGAAACAACAGCCGCCAGCGGTAACTTACTTTCACTTTTGATCGCTTTGTTGTTTGCATGCGTCTAAGCTGATTGCAGATAAAAAGCCGGTCTCGTGAGTTCAAATTTTTTCATCCGGTTTCTTTCCTTAATTTAAATTCCTTCTTTACATCCAATTAAGTCCGAATTTCTTCCAGATCGAGAATTGAGAGCTCTCCTTGCAAGCCCGGGGCTTCGTTTCTCGGAGGTAGCTATGGCATCCCTGCAGCCCGCTCCCCCCCCGCCGTTCTCTTCACCCCTTTTAGGAGTTACCTGACGGCCGGGTGGTTCACGTTTCGGCTGCCTGCGGGAACCTGAGTGTCAGAACACCCTCCTGACACTACTTCGAGGGGTCACTGCGCCCTGTGACACCCCCAATCCTCCGAAAAACCCGGGATTCCCCGAGAGGGAAAATCCCCGCTTGCGCTCGGATCGCTGTCAACCGGAAGTCCTCTGAGGTGGGAAATATATGTAGGAGCCACAATAAAATGAAAATGTTACCTCATCATTGCCTAGGTTTTCCTATTTTCTTTTGCCCTGGGCTAGACGGGCACATCAAAGACATACAAAAACAAGGGGGTGAAGGAGCAGATCTAGTCCATCTTCAAAAAGCAGCAATTTCACATTTGGAGCTACAGGTGGTCCTTAATGAAGGGGTTGTTTATGTGTGAGCTCCCATATTTTAAATAAGCATAAGAGACACACACAAAAAGGTGATCCATAATGAGATTTGGGGTCCTTCATACTGGTGGCTTTTAGTGGGCATATTCTGCAGAATGCCGTTGACACAATAGGATATGCAGGTCCCACTTACCAAACACAATGCATTCTCTGGAAATCATTTGTTGGGCAAACTCCAGCTGTTTTGTTTTGTTTTTGAACATATTTATTGGTTTTTCAATTGATTTACAGCCATCCTTTTCATACACAACAACATTTACAATAAATATTTGAGATCTCTCAACATTACACCATTGAATATGTATGCATAAACAAAAAAATGTTTCAGCAGGAAGTTAAGGACCTGCACCAACTGAAAACACAGTAGCTTGTCTGTCCCTGAACATCTGCAAGTGCAACCAGTTACCATCATGATCACAAATCATCATGAATGCTCAATTCAAAAAACATCTGGAAGGGCCCTATAAAGGGGGAAACAATTCATGTTGATATTTATTATCCTATACATTTATTTATCTCCAAGACACCTGATGTTGCCTCAGGCACCATACAAACACCTCTGGGATCATAACCAGGTCACAAAAGGAACAAGTAATGTGAAAAGTAAGCTTAAAGAAAAATGCTAGATATATTACGAACAATACAGATGTAGATACATTTGCCAGATGAAAAAGGAGTCGTCAAGAGGGAAAAGGGAGAGCAAAGAGTTTCAAGCAGATTCAGAGACTACCATAGTAGACAGTAGCAAATTGACTATTATGTAGCTTTTTATATTATAATTATGAGATCATGCATTTGGATATCTGGCCCCAGAACCAAGCTGGATGCAACAGTGGAAGACTCTCAGTGTTTGTTCTCAGGGAAATTCCTCAGAGAAAAAGGATTCTTTCCCTGGAAAATGGTATATAGAGAGATCTATATATAGATCTCTAATGATATAGAGAGAGATGATCCTGTTCCAATTTGGAGCCCCCCCATCCCACATCTGCTATCCATTTTTTTTTTTAAAAAAAACAACTGTGAGAGATCTTATTCACTGAACTCCTACCATCTTGTTGTACCATTTGTCACCATTAGGGATGAGAGAGAAATTCAGGGACTTCAAATCCAAAATTTCTGAAACAGTATGAGAACCAATACATGGCCATCTTTTGAAATTTCTACTTATCTGACTTTTGCAATGTAATTCTCCAACAAAACAGCATTTACAAAAATGCATATATTAGTGGAAAGTATTAAAAAAAGATATTTAAAGAAATAACATTAAAGTATTATATTAGGAGAAGTGGTTTGCAAAAATGTATGACTTGTTCAAAACTGCATGTGAAAATGTGCTTTCTTAAAAAAAGAACACACAAAAATGCTGACAAATCTTCATTAAGACTCTTTTTAAAATGTCACACATTGTTGCAGAACATTGTGGAGAACTGAATTCAAGACTGGAAAAATGAGAAATGGAGAGAACCCCAACTGGCAGATCCTTCCACCCATGAGTCTTCACCATGAGTCTTGGGGCCCCTTTTCCGAAAGGGGAAGCAAGAAATAATGGCCAAGTGGAAGAGAAATCATTGGCTTCACTTAGGGCTGGAGGCCCTGTGGCCCTCCAGGTGCTGCTCCATCCCAACCACACCTGAAGGGCCACAATATGGAATCTGACTAGAGTGGGTTATTGGGGAAACAGTAAAGAAAGACAGATAGAGGTGAAATGATTTTCAAAGAGAGAAAAAGCATCATATTACCAGTTGGTACTTCAATCACCTATGTCAGAGGTTTTCGACCTTTTTGAGCCCATGGCTCCCTTGACCAACTACACTCTTTCTGTGGCACCCCTGTGGGGCTCAGGAGCCCAGTTATGTCACCCCTTGCCTACAGAGGCAGCAGCCCCTCAACACTTTTTGAACACCCTCCCATGTGGAGTGTTCCCTCAGCCGCCTCTCCTTGAGAGTCCTCCGGGCAGCTGCAGCTGCTGCCTCTGGTCTCTGAGCTGCCCATCCTGCCCCAAAGAGAGATGTCTCCTCACACTGCCCCATAGGGGCTTGGGACAATAGCAAGGGCTGGCAGACTGGCTGGCTGGCTGGCCTAACCTCGCCTGCCTGCCTGCCTGCTTGCTTGCTTACTTACTTTGAGGCCAGCCTGAGAGGCACCATTTGCTTGTAGCCAGGGCTGCTGCAACAAACAGCTGTGCAAGCTTTTGGGAGGCAGAGACAAGAGAGGGCATCAGAGGAGGGAGGGAAGGAAAGAGGGACAGAGGCCAGTGTTCCCCACGGCACCCCTGACCATCATTCAAGGCACCCCAAGGTGCCACAGCACACTGGCTGAAAACAACTGATCTAGTGGAAGTTCATTGCATGGCTTGTTGAAAACCATTGACTTATGTGATTGAAAGGGGTGGTGTTGATGTGCCCAGATACACAGCTGCCTTCATTTTCATGGTGAGTTGAATACAGATGACCCCTGTGGCAAATTACCACAGTACCCAAATCACAACACCATGGAGAGCCAGTGCGCCAAGTAATGAGGAGTAATTTTACCATCACCATCCTTTTCAATTGGGAAGCAAAGAGCAGCTCTTTCATCTAAGGCAACAGTATGGGGTGAAACTGAAGGTTTCCAGCTTGGGCAAAATGCCAGAGGAATCCTGAGGTTAGTAAATTCCCCTTCCTCTGAAGTAAATACAGTACTCCATTGGACTATTTCAAGGTTATCTAACCCAAGGGGAAAGGCAATAGCTTACTTCTTTAAGCTATCTACTTCGGAATCAGATGCAGTATCTTATGGTTAAGGAAGGCAACATTTTCCATTCCACCCTCTCAGCATTTCTCTCGCTGTCTGCTGTGCTGAAATTACAAAACATATAATTTTGTCACAATGGACAGTGAGCCAAATTATGAAGCTTACATACAGTAATTTGCACAATTCATTATGTAAAATGTGTATGTATTGTTGTCATCACATTATACCATTCCATTCATTTAAATGTGAATGAAATGAAATGCAAATGGGGGGGGGGGGACCACGCAACATCACCAGTTATCTATTATCTGAGGACTGAAAGCAACAACAACAGCAAATACCTACTGAATTTGCTGCACTGATTTCCATTCCAGACAGGAGAAGAATAGGGAAACACCAGGAATTTCTGCTCCTGTTTCTGTTTTTGTTGGAGTTTTCCAACATCCCTATTCATAGTGCACTTAGGCTGAGGACAGGTTCCAACACGGCGCACAAGGCCATTTCCCCTCAAACCATGCCCACCTGTACCACAGCTGAAGTCATGTATGATGTCATACATGATGGGGCAGGTAAGAATGCAGCTCCAAAGGAAAAAATGGGGTCATAAAGTGAGCTCCCACCTGTTCATTTGCAAGTGGGGCTCGCTGTCAGCACCCATCAGTTGACTGGTCTTGACAGTGAGTTCCACTAGGATCAGCTGTGATAGGGACAGTGCACCTTCAAAAGGGCCTGCAGACTGGTGGTGACAGAATGTCATATGACTGCATAATCTGTAGGGGGTGGGGGGATCCACTTTCCCACCTCCATGGTAGTGGACACAGTGGGAATGGAAGGAACATGTTAACTCTCACGGTTGCTGTTGAGAAAAGACTCTCTTTCCCAGGAGGTGTCTAAGGGCCCCTTTCACATCTTTATTCCTTAGGCTGTAGACGTAAGGGTTGGACATTGGGGTGATTACAGTGTACATGATAGCAAAGACTGCTCCTCTTTGAGCTGAGTAACTGGAGGCAGGTTGGAAGTAGACACCAATGATGGCCCCATAGAGGAGCACCACCATAGTGAGATGGGAGCCACAGGTGGAGAAAGCTTTGCGCCTCCCCGAGGAAGACAACCTCATGACAGCCACCACAATGCGGACATAAGTGAGGATAATGAAGACAAAGGGTCCAAGGATGATAAGTCCACCTTCAAAGAAGATGGCTGTTTCATTGATGCTGGTGTCTGAGCAGGACAGCTGCAGCAAAGGGTCGTGGTCACAGAAGAAGTGGGCCAAGTGGTTGTCTCCACGGTAACTGAGACGCAGGAGGAGGCCAGCATGGAGCATGGAGTGGAGGGTAGAAATAATCCAGCAGCCGGCTACCAAGTGTCCACAGACCTTCTGGTTCATTACCGTGGTGTAGTGCAGTGGATTGCAAATTGCAACATAGCGATCCAGAGCCATGACACTCACCATTAGAAGGTCAGTCACACCAAAAACATAGAAGAAGAAGAACTGAGCCATGCAGCAGTAGAAAGGGATAGTCTTGGACGTGGAGATGATGTGAGCCAGCATCTGGGGCACTGTGACTGAGATGAAGCCCATGTCCACCATGGAGAGGCTACGCAGCAGGAAGTACATGGGACTCTGGAGTCGGGCATCCAGAGAGATAAGAATGATCATCATGACGTTGCCCAGAAGCCCTGCCCCATACATCAGCAGAAAGAGTAGGAAGTAGAAGGGCTGCTCTTCAGGCTGGGAGGAAAAACCCAGAAGGACAAACTCAGCAACATCTGTGCCATTCTCACAGTCCATGGGATCTGCAGAGAGAACCAATCATCAAGTCAGAATGAACAAGAAGATCTCAAAACCAGTGGTGGCTGATACCCATTGGGACTGATGAAGAGAGAGGAAAGCAGGGAGGCTAACAGGTGGATCAAGAGCCAATGAATCCAGCTTTTGTCCCCACCTTCCTCTCTGCGATGTTTTTCAAGGGCAAAACTGAGATTGAGAAGAAGGAAGCTGACCATCAGGGCCACCCCGGGACTGGTTGTAGGTGGAAATGGGGGTTGTCTGGGGGTAGGCTGAGGCTCACAGGGCAGTGACTTATTTGCCCTAATGGGCCAGATTCCACTTCTCATCATAACATAACCTATGACCACAAGGCAAGGCCATCTAGAGGTAGAAGAAAATGCTGAATTAGTTGCCATAGAAAATTTCAAGGTTTGGATTTTGAATTTGAAAGCTGATCACAACAGCTGAAATTTTAATGCTTTCTAAAGTGCTGTAGTGTTGTTTGATCTTAAAAACTATCAGCTCACAGATGCTGTCAGATACTAGGTACCATTGCGCTAGCTGTGAAAACATAGTACATCACTGAATACTGTTGTGTAACAATTATCAGTGCAGGAGGACAATGAAAGGCTTTAGGGTGATATCCATACATGACTTCCTTTTGCAGAAATGGAACTGCCCCTTCCTCTTTCTCCTCTGTGCATTGCCAGCATCCCCTCTAAATCTGCAGGGGAGGCTGGAGAACAATTGCTTAGCTGAACATCTACTATTAATATCCCCCTGAAGAAATATTGGGATTTGGATATTAGTCATTTCAAATGCAATAAACTGTAAGTGCATTTATTATACAGTGGTACCTCGGGTGAAGTACTTAATTCGTTCCAGAGGTCTGTACTTAACCTGAAACTGTTCTTAACCTGAAGCACCACTTTAGCTAATGGGGCCTCCCGCTGCTGCCGTGCCACCGGAGCACGATTTCTGTTCTCATCCTGAAACAAAGTTCTTAACCTGAAGCACTATTCTGGGTTAGCGGAGTATGTAACCTGAAGCGTATGTAACCTGAGGTACCACTGTATTCTTATTATTTTGCATGGCAACAGTCAAATAATCCCAGATACTAAGTATTGTTGCTTATCAACTGTCAAATATGAACAGCCAAGCATCAAATGCTGTATTTTTCCATGTATAACACGCCCCCACCTATAAGACGCTCCCTATTTTGGGCAACTCCAAATTAAGAAAATGGGGGGAGATTGCCCAGTGTATAAGACGAGCCCCAATTTTTAACCTAATTTTTAAATAAAAAACCTAGACTTATAGATGGAAAAGTACAGTAAAATATTTTCTATAGATTTATATATATAATGAATGTATATGCTGCTGTTATATGCTACTATATTCTCTCAGTAGCTTAAAACATATAACAACAGTTTAAAACCATATTAAATATGAAACAATGCACTAGGCAGAATAGTAGCAGTGTGGCTGTAATAATAATGATTTTATTATTCATACCCTGCCCAGCCACTCTGTGCAGTTCTAACAGAAGCCATCCTGCATATTATACTTCATATATTCCAGAGCTCATGTTTCTAACATGGATTTAGGTTCTGGGATTTTGTACTTGGCTGAGAATAGTTCCTGCTTCCAGGGAAGGTTGTTACATGAATAAGAAGGGTAAGAGATATCTGTGAATATTATTATTATTATTATTATTATTATTATTATTATTATTATTATTAACAATTATATCTCAGCTTCCCTCCAAGGACCTCAAGATAGTGTACATGATTTTCAACCCCTCAGCCTCCATTTGACCTTCACACCAACCCTTTGAGGTAGGTTAGACTGAGAGATGAGTTCAAGATCATTCACTAAGCCTCATGGCTAAATTGAAATTTGAACCTTGATCTCCCCAGTCCTAGTCCAACATTCTAATCTCTAATCTCTGCATTTTAACAGCAGTGTTTGAAATTCCCATTGTTCTAGGCACATTTTGCGACAGGGAATTTCATTAGCACAAGCAGTTTCTGAGCTCTGGGTGCAGTACTGCGCCTAAGATTACAGATTAAAACTGCAGAGTGGAAGGAAAGAAGGATCTTTTTCTGCCTCTCCACTTCCAGCTACTCTCTGAAGACTGGAGAAGAGACCCTCTTAAGAATATTAGGGGGGTGGGCAGGGGAAGGACTAAACCATATGAAAAATGAACATAGCATTTTAGCTTCAGTTGATTCATTTTCAGCTTTGTATTCTTGTTATAAAAAAGCGTGCCTAGACATTCCATTGTTGGGCCATAACCAAGGTTTAAGGTGCTGTTTAGCTTCTAGCTTTCAAATCTCAGTTTCTAACATGGCTCTCTGTAAACCCCAAGCAGAACTGATTATTATTACTTAAAATACTTAATAGAGGACAATGAACCAGAGATTACCTTAAAAGTGGCTAAATTCTGTGCTGCTGCTATAAAATTAAGGAGACAAGCTTTGAATGACTCTAAAGGCCCAATGTCTTAATATATTTTAAATTAGTAATTAAGGTTTTAACATATGTTTTATATCTGAATTCTTTATTGTGTATTCACTCATAGAGCTTAATTTTAATCTATTTATTTTTGTATGCTCTCTGTTGTTGTACATGTTGCACTCTGATCAGTGACCGAAATAAATCAATTCATTCATTCATTCAACATGGCTCTGCAGAAGGAAGATGAATACACTGGAAGATGCGGAGGCAGGGACTGTGGAGAAGAAAATGTTGAGTTCAAAAGAAAAGAAAGGCTAGAGGTTTGGATCTAAGAAAGCTGTGTAAAAGATGGAGAAACTCTGGGAAGGGAGAGAGAGAGGGGAGGAAGCAGCCAGGTCCCTCCGTGCCTCGGCTGCCAACGCACCTCTAGTCTCCACTCTGGCACGGGGAACAAGGCTGTCCAAGGTAGAAGAGCAAATCTCTCTTCTCTCTGTCAGAGTGCACAGCTTCCAAGGAGATTTTGGCACCTGAGGTAGCCTGGGATTGAACCTGGAACCCACTGATCTGTGGCCCTTCCCCTGTGGTCTACTGCCAAGTGCTGTTAAAAACAATATAAAAATATTTATTCCCCCTAGTCATATAGCCTTTTTGTACTCCTACTGGTTGTGTTCTCATATAAAGTGTGGAAGGAGACACTAACAGGCTGTGTGGATGAAGTAACGCTGACCCGCCCTGGACCCCACCATCTGTGCTCCCAACTCCCAAGCGGTTTTCTTCCAGTCTCACTTTCATAGTGGCAGTGAGCCTGGCTGGTGAAAAAATGCTCAGGGAGATGCAGCCTGAGGAGACAAGAGAGAGTAAAGCTCAGCTGTCAGGTTCTCTCACCTGCATGTGTGTGTGTGTCAGATCTCTACAACTTAGCTGTTTGATCCAGTGATTTTCATGCACAACACTGTGATACACAACACTGTGTGTCTGAGAAACCCCACATGCTTAACTTGCCAAACAAATGGTTGTTGGTGGCATTGGGGCATCCCCAAAAGTAGAATCAGTTTTAAAGTGGGGAATGAGGCAACTAATTTAGAAGTGCGAAACTTAACTGATATATTCTGACCTTCCTTTCCCACTCACCTGCACACATACATTGCTCACGGGTACACAATAGCATTTCTGCCCCCCAGCATCAGAGCATTTCCATGCTTCTTTTGGACCTGGGCTAAGAAATTCAACTTCTTACCTCGCATCCACCTGGACAGACAATGCTTTCCAGAGCTTGTTGTTGCTACTGTGTGAATGTTAAATAGCAGTAAAGGAGGCACCACAGAAACATCTTGGCGCTCCCTGCTTACCTGTATCCTGATGCTCCTAACTTCACACCAAAAATCAATCTTCTGGCACAAAATCAAAGCACCAAGCACAATGGAACAATGTCAAAGTCAGACACAGCTGATCTGTTAGGAAGAGCCAACAAGAAGCCAGGAGGCATCCATTTAAAAATCAGCACTGAAGGTCCCTGGGGATGTTTCACATGACGTATGAATAGCTCTTGGGGTGCTGCTGTCTTTTTTTAAAAATAATATTTATTAACATTTTAAAGACTGTAAAAGAAAGACAAAGAATTAAACAAAACAAAACAATACAATGCAAAAACAAAAACACCACACAACACCAACCCCCAAACATTAAATTAACAAAACCAAACAAACACAATTTAAAACACATCTAATAAGTTCAGTATCTTAACTTTCATTTACTTGTTTCAACGACCTCCTCACACCTCCCTTTTTGTATTCCACTTTAATTAACTGTTTCAGCAATTCCTTTCCATCTTCCTCTGTTTTCTGTCCTGTAATTTATCTTAGCAGATTCTGACCTTATTTTTCCCTTTAATATATAATTGTCTTAACATATTTTAACTTTATTTTCCCTTTAATACTCTAATAATCTATTTGTACTTAATTCCTTGTAACATTTCTACTAAAGCCATATAGCTCCTTTCCAACATTTTTCTAACACTCATTAATTTTACAATATTTTTATATCTTTAAACTTTTTCCAATATTTTTATATCTTTAAACTTTTTCCAATCTTCTTCCACCGACTCTTCTCCCTGGTCCTGGATTCTGCCAGTCATATCTGCCAATTCCCTATAGTCCATCAACCTGGTGATCTTCTGTCCGATGCTCTTAACTCTTTTCCAAGTCCCTTCTGCGAGTCTTCTTCATATTTATACATGAACTTTACTTTGTCTTCCACTGATCTTATTTTCATTTTCCTTCCTTTGAGGCTAAAGAGTAGATCTCGGGGAAGCTCCCACCTAAAGATGATTTTATTCCTTCCCAACAGGGCAACCAAATCTCCGTAGTTAAATCTAAGATCCGAAAGGTATTTCAGGACATCTTTCAAAATTTCCACTCTTGACTGTTGTTCTTTGAAGTTCCTCTGGTATTTCCAACAGTCTCTTATTTTGTTCTTCTCTTTTTCCCCTCCTCTTCCAAATCCGAGAGCCCTCACAGTTTTAACCTCTTCTTGACCCAAGTCCCGGTCCCAAAAGTCATCAAATTCCTGTGTAAGGAAATCTATCAAACTTTCCTTCTCCAGTTCAGGTAGAGCTCTGATCCTTGAAATCTGATTTTATTTAAATTCAATCATAGCAGGCATCAACTTTTAATCATCAAATTGCATCTGTAAGGCTGGGACTCTCTCTCTCTCCAATTGTGTTACTTTAGGTTCAACGGCAATAACTTTCTCCCTAGCCTTCTCCGCAGTTTGTCATGTCAAAGTAGATTCCTGTGTCAGTTTCTGAATAGTTTCTATATTGGTGTTCACTTTTTGTCCCAAATTGTCAATTTTGGTGGTTACCACATCCGCCTTTTTTGTGAAGCTGTTCCAATGAGTCACTTATCTTGCATAATACATCCACTAAGGCCTCTTCTGTCAACATTCTTAACCGATTCAAGGTCCCCAGAATCTCACAGGTTTTTATCTTGCAGCTGGAGATTCCCCCAGCTCAACTCTTGTGACAGTTTCAAAAGCTTCCTCTAGAGGGAAACAGTTCCTCTAGAGGGAAACAGTTTCTATTTGTATTAGTCCTTTTAAACTCAATTCAAACAATAAAGTTAGTTTCAATTTTCTGTTACTTTTACTCCTTTTTAAACGCAGACGGAGACCATGGAAACAATGTATTCCTCTTATTTAACTGTCAGTGAACGTTCTAATCACGGTCAGTCATGTTGGCAGCCCGTTTCCAGGATCGGAGCGGTCGTATATTAACTCTGTTCGCTCTCTCCTGCAGGTATACTCAGTCCAAAACTTTCCCCCCTCTTCTCCTGCCACCAAGGGGGGCTTAGTATTTTTTACTGATGGAAATTTAGTCCTTTACAATAGGCTTTCCAAGACTTCAGCTTGCATCCTCATTGCTTCAATCTATTTACAAAAGGGGAAGGTGGACTTCCTGTTTTAGACCTCCCCGTTTCGGCACCAAATTAAGACGTTTAAAAATCCAATTCTCAGCTCTACTCACGGGTAGTTGCTTTAAGATCAAATTGTCCACAGGAAAAAGTCAGCGCTCTCCGGCAACAGCTATGCGGCTTCGCTCCGTGGAAGAAGCAGTCAATTCGAAGCACCGCGCTGCTACCCCACGTCGCTCCGGATCCCCGAAACCGGGTTTCCCCGTGAGTAGGGGAGGCGCAAAAGGTGCCTGCCGAATCCCACGTTCACAGGCTTCACCCGCCTGTGATTTCTAGTGGGTCTCCGCTTTCGCCGCGGCGGCCAGACCCAGATTTCCACGAGGCAAATTCCTCCTGATCAGAGGAATTCAGCCATTACCGGAGGCGCTAAGCCGGAAGTCCTCCGGGATGCTGCTGTCTAACTCCAGAACAAACTCAAACTTAAAGGGTTCGTCACATGGGCAGTCTCCTGCCACTGTAGTAAATAGTTTTAATGCAGGTCATCCAAGTTCCACTCTTTATAATCTTGTTAGAGATCTGTGGGTGCTGGATGCTTGGGTTTAATTAGAACTGGGATGTGAAAATGGGTCTTAGTAACCACAGCATCCTTTTCTAAGTACTCACAGACTGACTGTTGAATCACTGGGTAACAATTTTTTACTTTTTGAATGTTGCCTAGATTTCTATAACTGATTTAGGGTATTTTTGCACTGCTGAATCAGGAAATGGCATCTGTTTCTCTCTATCAGGTCAGGTTTTTGTGTTATGTTGATTTGAAAAAAATCAGATCTTGTGACAAAATCGATTGCATTTTTGTGGCATTATCAGCTGACATATCACCAACACATATCATATCATCAACACATATCGTCAACACATATCATCCTAAATATGTTTTTAAGAGAAAAAAAATGTTTTTCCAACAACATATATTGATTACCTGATAGAAACATTGATTACCGTAAACTGAATGATGGACATTGATAAAGGTAAGTACACGTAAATTGCATGTTGCTTCACCATTTTTCAAACTTCAGGGCTTGAACTTCCACTTCTTGGAACTCCTGGAATGCTCAGCGGCAGGGAGGTCTCTCTTCAGAGTCCAACAGTAGTCAGCCATCATGACTGCGTCCCAGCGACCCTGATACCTGGTCTCCATCTCTTTCATGTCCTGATGGAATCTCTCCCCCTGCTCGTCACTCATTGAACCCAGGTTCTCAGGAAACCGGTCCAGATGTGAAAATAGGTAGTGCATCTTGACGCTCATGTTGCAGCCCTGGTTTCTGAAAGCAGTCAACATGTTGTTGACAAGTTCTGCGTAGTTTCTGGCCTTATTGTTGCCCAGAAAGTTCTTCACTACCAGAACAAATGCCTTCCACGCTTCCAGTTCCACTTCATTCATTGAGTTTCCGAACTCTGGATCTCTGATGAGCTGACGGATCTGAGGACCGTCAAAGATGCCAGCTTTCAACTTCTCCTGGAAAAGCCTGGCACAAGTAAGTGAAGCAGTCACCATCCTTGTCCAGAGCCTTGGTGAACTGCTTGATTAAGCCGAGCTTGATGTGCAGCGGTGGGAAGAGTATTCTGTCTCTGTCCACCAGAGGGTCGTTGATGACGTTCCTTTCTTTGTAAGGCACCAATTCCTCCCGCACAGGTCAGTCCTTCTTCATGTAATGCTGAGCACAGTCCCTACTATCCCACATGCACAGAAAACATGGGTACTTGGTGAAGCCAGACTGTTGTCCCAACAAAAAGTTCACCATCTTCAGGTCAACACAAATAAACCACTTATGCTGATCATAAGCAATTTTCTCCAGCACATACTTCACCGCTTCATAGTTCTCCTTCAGTGTAGTCGAGTGAGCCAGGGGTATGGAGGCAAACTGGTTGCCGCTGTGTAGCAGAACACATTTCAGTGATCGCTTGCTGCTGTCAGTGAACAGTCTCCAATCTTTGGGTTCGTACTGTGGCATTCCAAGCTTGAGCAGAAGCTGCACAATATCTGCACAGTACACCAAGTCCTTCTCTTCCGAGAAAAAACGGAGGTACTCTTGATGCCTGTTGCGGAAGAAGCTGATGCGAGCACTGTCAGAGAGGAGGTTTTTTTCCTTCAATCTGGATGCCAACAGTTCGGCAGAGTCCTTTGACAAGCTGAGGTCACAAACTAGATCATTCAACTCCTTTTGGGAAAATGGATGTGGAGCATCAGCTTCAAGAACCACTTCTTCTTCTTCTTGATGTCCTTCAACACTGGAGGCATCTTCGTCACTAATGTCAGGAAGTTCTCCGAAGATAGGCACTGGAATTTCATCACAATGAGCTACAGGACGACGTGCTGCTCCGGTTCTTTCTGTTGATCCCAGTCACATAAACAGCGCAGAAGTAGCAGTCAGTGACATGGTTTGTCGGCTCCCTCCAAACCATGGGAATTCCAAAGTTCAGACTCCTCTTGCCATTGGTCCACCCACGTAGAGTCTCGGTGCATGCCTTGCACACCATGTGTGGTGCCCAAGCTTTATCCTGGTCACCAAGTTTAATACCAAAATAACTTTATGCTTTGCCGCACCAATTTATGGAAGATTTTGAGGTTTTATGACTTCAAACTGATCCCTTTTTGACATAATCACCCAGAACTATCGAACCTGAATACTTCTTGTCATTAAAATAATCATTTCCAATCAAAACAATTATTCGACATGGCATTTTACCCCCACCAACTTCTTCTAAAATGCTCCACACATGTGAACAAAAACGTAAAAAAATGACATGTGGCCATAGCTCAAAAACATGACCTGATTGTGCAAAACCAATGTGATTTTTGGATTCAGCGCATCAGAATCGTCCTAAATCAACTGAAAAAACGCAGACAACAAATTTGTTGTTGACCAGTGATCTGTTCTAGGACCTTTCCTGGTATCAATGTCAAGCTCATCGGTCGGTAGTTATGTCAGTCCTCTCCCCCCCCCCCTTTTGAGATGGGGACATTTACCTGTCCCCGGTCTGCAGGGACCTCACCTGTTCTCCAAGAATTCTCAAAGATCATAGACAAGGGCTCTGAGATTACATCCGCAAGCTCCTTTAGAACCCTTGGATGCAGCTCATCAGGCGCTGGATGTCAGAGAACTGGACCTTCTGACAAGCAGCAAAACCGAGCTGAGCAGAAGCAGATTGGTCATCCCTAGAGGAGCAGGAGGAGAAGTAAAGGCCTTCATTTTTGGACTCATCTATCCATCCTCCTGCCCAACCCAGTGAGGAACCTTCCCTAGGGAGCAAGGCCCTGGGGTAGGAAACGTCCCCATGAGCAGGGTCTCCAGATGGGACCAAACAGGAGGAAGAGCTGGGCCATGGGGTGGGGAGTGGGCTTCATTCTGCAGGTGCCCATGCTGTTGCGAAGGGTGGGCCACATGTAAGCAGGATCGCAGGTGGGCCCAGGGAGCCTGACCACTCGGAGAGTCTGGAAGACCCTTCTGCAGGAAACCGGGGCAGAGGGGGATGCATCTGTGAATATTGTGGCATGGGAGGGAGGGAGGAAGAGCGTTGCACCCACAAATGCATCTCCTTGAGAAAGCATGCCTGGTGCCCCTCCAGAGGAAGGAGGAGAAGGATTCCCACAGGAGGGGGGAGAAGCAGTTAGTCAAAGGAATTCAACCTTTGTACACACAGAGAGACGGAGAGTTACAGAGAGCAGGAATTCAGCACCAAGGCTCAGATAGTGACACAGACACAGAAATAGAGAGAGGGGAATCACCCCGATTGCATAGACTCACGCGATTAGCCGAGAAGCGTGAAAAGTACAGGTGGGGGTTTTCCTGTTGGGGGAGAAGGGGGCGGATATGGGGTTTATGCACTTATATGTGGGCACTCTATTATTACAATGCTTTCATTCTACAAATCACTTCACCGGCGCACTCTACAAGCCTTCTGAGTTTCCTTCCATGGGACTTTTCACATCACAAAGTTCAGGCAGCCAAGGGAGCCTGTGCAGCGCTGGAGAAACATCACCATAATCATCATTAAACTTTATATACCACCCTTCATCACACGATCTCAAGGTGGTTCACAGTTAATGGAAAGAAACATGGGCCAATGATAAGATGTGCTCAAAGCACTGCACCCACCAAAATTCTGAAGTACTCTGAGAAACACAGAAAAATGGGAGGCTCTTTCACAGAGGAATAACATTTCCAGAAATTAGAGAACAGAATGTGGCCCAGCACTAGCTTGAAAGCCATTCACATTCCGTGAAACACGTCTATGAGCTCAGCAAAACCTCACTCCAGTTTGAGGAAAACATTTAAATAAATACACATTTAAAATTCACCCACCCAGTGGAGCCTCATAATCAGATGCTTTCTGTTTTTGCCATCAAAATGAGCTGTTTTATTTAAGTCTCTCAATACCATTTTATCAGCAGCTGGATTTATTATGGTCTACTCATCTGCTAGGGGGATGCAGGTGGTGCTGTGGTTTAAACCACTGAGCCTTGGGCTTCCCAATCGGAGGGTTGGCGGTTTGAATCCCCGCAACAGGGTGAGCTCCCATTGTTCGGTCCCAGCTCCTGCCAACCTAGCAGCTCGAAATCATGTCAAAGTGCAAGTAGATAAATAGGTACCACTCTGACGGGAAGGTAAACAGCGTTTCCGTGCACTGCTCTGGTTTCATCGGAAGTGGCTTAGTCATGCTGGCCTCATGACCCGGAAAAACCGTTTGTGGACAAACGTCTGTTGCCTCAGCCAGTAAAGGAAGATGAGCGCTGCAACCCCAGAGTGGTTCGTGACTGGACTTAACTGTCAGGGGTCCTTTACCCTTACCTTTTACTCATCTGATATTGTGTCCCTCCTAATGGGCCATTATGGGCCATTCAGGAAGAAATGTTGGCAGCTTTCAAGTGCTCAGTAATAATAATCTTGCATTGGTTGAACAGGATCAAACACCATTCACGCTCACTGTATTGTTGCTACTGTTTGTAAGATTTTTCTAGTAAAAAAATAAATGAGGGAAATGATATTGGTTATGAAAGCACCTGGATCCGGATTATGACAGGTTCATTAGTTTTAGAGCCAGATGTAGCCAGTATCGGTGTGCAAAACATGTCCCTTCATTTCCGTAGTTTCTCATTTTTCCACTCCATGGTGCACAGACTGAGTCTGCTCACACTATGACTTAAATTGCACATCTGAAGCACCTTCCCCCCTGAAAGAATTTTGGGTACTGTGGTTTGTTAAGAGAGGTGGGGAATTGTAACTCTGTAAACTATAATTCCAGAATTCTTTGGGGGGGGGGGGAAGACTAGTGACAGGACATCCTGCATGACACCTGAGGGCAGCAGGCTAGTTTAGGGGATGCAGGCCAGGTTGCAAGGAGTGCGTAGCTCTGTCCACCAACAGAGGGCAGAAAGTCCTTGGCTGCTGCCACTTCCATGCCGCAAAATATCTGCCACCTGAGGCAGCTGCCTCACTCTGCCAGATGGTGGGGTGGCCCTGAGCCCAATATATTTTGCTGCTTGAGGCAAGCCAACATACATAGCAGAATATTCAAGGATGGCCAAATTATAATTAGGTGGTTTGCAATTTAACAGAACCACCTGCGCCATCGGGGCCTTATAAGGCCCCCCAGATCTCCTGCAATGATTTTGCAAAGTTTTTTGCAGATAAAGTTGCTCAGATTCGAAAAGAGGTAGACTCCACCGTGGGAGCAGGGCCAGGGCAGGAAAGTGCAAGAGTCTTGTCTTGTCTAGTTGCATGGGATCAATTCCAATCTGCTACCATCGAGGATGTGAACAGGCTGCTTGGACAAGTGAAACCAACCACCTGTCTCCTTGATCCTTGCCCATCCTGGCTCATAAAAGTAAGCCGGGAAGGACTGGGCTCTGCATAGTGGTGAATGCTTCCCTCTGTGAGGGAGTCTTCCCAGCCCTGCTGAAAGAGGCAGTCATTAAACCACTTCTTTAAAAAACATCTCTGGGCCTGGCCAATATGGCCAACTATCGCCCAGTCTTGGGCAAGGTGACTGAGTGGGTGGTTGCTGAACAACTCCACGCACACGGGAGGATGCGGACCATTTGGATCCCTTCCAATTGGGATTCAGGCCTCATCATGGGACTGAAACCACCTTGGTCGTGCTGGTCGATGATCTCCGACGGGTTAGGGACAAAGGTGAGAGATGTTTCCTAGTTCTGCTGGATCTCTCAGCGGCCTTAACATCATTCTGGACCGTCTAGAGGAGTGGGAGCTGGGGGCACTGTTATACAGAAAGTGGTGGTGGGGGATGAGTGTTCAGACCCCTGGGCTCTCACTTGTGGGGTGCCTCAGGGTTCCGTCCTCTCCCCCATGCTTTTTAATAATCTATATGAAGCCGCTGGGAGAGATCATCAGGGGGTTTGGGCTGGGTGTTCATCAATATGCAGATGATACCCAGCTCTACCTCTCTTTTAAATCAGAACCAGTGAAAGCGGTGAAGGTCCTGTGTGAGTGTCTGGAGGTGGTTGGAGGATGGATGGCGGCTAACAGATTGAGGTTGAATCCTGACAAGACAGAAGTACTGTTTTGGGGGACAGGGTGCAGGTGGTTGTGGGGGACTCCCTGGTCTGAATGGGATAACTGTGCCCCTGAAGGCCCAGGTGCGCAGCCTGGGAGTCATTTTGGACTCACAGCTGTCCATGGAGGCGCAGGTCAATTCTGTGTCCAGGGCAGCTGTCTACCAGCTCCATCTGGTACACAGGCTCAGACCCTACCTGCCCACAGACTGTCTCGGCAGAGTGGTACAGGCTCTAGTTATCTCCTGCTTGGACTACTTCAATGCGCTCTATGGAGGGCTACCTTTGAAAGTGACCCGGAAACTGCAACTAATGCAGAATGAGGCAGCCAGACTGGTGACTGGGAGCGGCTGCCAAGACCATATAACACCAGTCCTGAAAGACCTACATTGGCTCCCAGTACGTTTCGGAGCACAATTCAAAGTGTTGGTGCTGACCTTTAAAGTCCTAAATGGCCTTGGTCCAGTATATCTGAAGGAGCATCTCCTCCCCCATCATTCAACCCGGACACTGAGGTCCAGCACTGAGGGCCTTCTGGCGGTTCCCTCACTGTGAGAAGTGAGGTTACAGGGAACCAGGCAGAGGGCTTTCTTGGTAGTGGCGTCCACCCTGTGGAAGAAAATAAACAACTATCTGACTTTTAGAAGACATCTTTAGGGAAGTTTTTAATGTTTGAAGTTTTATTCTGTTTTAATGTTTTGTTGAAAGCCACCCAGAGCACCCGGGAAAACCCAGCCAAATGGGCGGAGTAGAATGTATGTATGTGTATGTATGTATGTATGTATGTATGTTACCATTGGGAAAGGAACCTGACTGAGCAAGCAGGGAGGCAGTAAGTATAGCAGATGTGTGACTAAAAAAGCATTTATTTATTTATTAAATTTGTTTACTGCCCTATCCCCGGAGGTCTCAGGGCGGTTCACAGAATAAAATCACAATATAAAAGCACAAAATACATAATCCAAATAGAAACAAGAACAACCCTATAGCCATGACATTTGCCATCATGCATAGTTTGATCTTTAAATGGAAGCACCCTGAGGAAGGTCTCCTTTTCAAACTTCTAGGCAGATTTCTCAACAGAAACTCAGCTATAAGCATCTCTTACAGGGGTCTCCCATCCCTGAGCTTCGGGCTTCATTCTTTCAAATTTCAGCAGTGCCATGTGACTCCCTCAAGGTGGGAGACTCTCCTTCCTTGGAGGTTTCTAAGCAGCGGTGGGATGGCCATCCGTCATGGAGGCTTCAGCTGAGAATCCTGCATTGCGGGGGGTGGACCAGATGACCCTCAGGGTCCCTTCCAACTCTACAATGCTATGATTTTATTATATTTCATCATACTTAGGTCCAGTGGATGGGGAAAGGTTCAGCTTTTGAATCTACATATGCCAATCAATTAAACTATCTTAATGAAAGGCATGGATTTAAATGGGAATCATTTGATTCGGCTGGATTTCCTCATATTGTTTTTCAGAAAATAATGGATTTTACTTTAGTATAATTAAAATAGCATGATGGTTACAATACAATGGAACAATGTTAATCCAGATTAAGCACATTTTCATGGTATTTTAATCTAGTTTGACTCAGTCTCTGGGTAACCAATGATTTATAAGTGCATTTGTTCAATGTCCTTTCAGGTTCCTCATCTTCAGAGTACAGTGGTACCTCGGGTTACATATGCTTCAGGTTACATACGCTTCAGGTTACAGACTCCACTAACCCAGAAATAGTACCTCGGGTTAAGAACTTTGCTTCAGGATGAGAACAGAAATCGTGCTCCGGCGGCGCGGCAGCAGCAGGAGGCCCCCATTAGTTAAAGTGGTGCTTCAGGTTAAGAACAGTTTCAGCTTAAGAACAGACCTCCGGAACGAATTAAGTATTTAACCCGAGGTACCACTGTATGTTTCTTTCTTTCTTTCTTTCTTTCTTTCTTTCTTTCTTTCTTTCTTTCTTTCTTTCAAAAATGGCACTCTTCATCTTGTCATAGAAATGATGAAGTCCTGCTCCGCATGCAAGAATGTGTGATCCAAAGCTGCCATTTCCCATTTAGCAAGGCCCCAGTCAACTGCAACCTCCCAGAGTGAAGCAGAATAATGCTTAAATCATTTGAAGTATGTATAAACAGACTACAAATCAGAATGGCAGTGACCATTGACCATTTTGAAGAGACAATGCAGTTCCATATTTCCAGCAGCAGGCGCAACAGAGAATCTGGGAGGAGGAAGATGGATAAACCCATGTAGGAGAGTGCCATGCAAAATGTTTGGCTGGCACCCTAACCATGGGGCACAAAAACTGGCTCTCCACCCTGACAACCCTCAATGGTGTCTCTCTCAATGGGCTGTTCAGCAACTCCACAGTGAAGCAGAGCACTGTATAATCCAGTGTATGACCCCTTCCTTCAGAGACAGAGATGGTGATAGAAGTCTGCTGGTTGTACAGGAAAGGTGTCTTTTAGCGATCCCTCTCTGGCTGTGTCTCAGCAGGCAAGGCCTGAGGTACCTGTCCAGAGACTTGTTCAGGTTCTGGTGAGCTGTATACCATAGATGTCACCATCACAGGTCCTCTCACGGTTTAGGCAAGTAGCTTCGGTGGAATTCTCTGCATCACGGACATTGTACTCTCCTTTTTTACAGGCTGTGGATTTGAGGTAGTAAATGACCCCAGCCATTCCTCCCAGGACCAGCATGGTGGCAGCAGCAATTGCTATGACAGCAATAATGTAAAGCCAATGATCTGCAAAGGAGGAAGCAGAGTATTCTTAACAGCGTATTCCTAACAGTGCGTTGCCTTACCAAAGGAAGGTTTTCTCCTCCAGGTGTTTCCCCATTGACTCAGCCTTCCCTCCTGCTCTTTTTCAGCTTGCAGGCAGGGTGGGAAGAATGGCTCTCTGTATCTTTTCTCCTGCAAGTGGAAAAACAGCTGGGGTGCATGTGATTCTGAACAGAAAAACAGAAAGAAAAAGGATAAAATGAACTCCCACTCTTCACCACCCTGCCATTCCTCTCCCACATATTTTCAGCTTCTGGTGGCTGCAGTTCATTTTTCTAAGAAGCGAGGCAGGAGATTGTACCCCCAAGGTAACATTGTAGGCTTCTCCATACAACCTGTTGAGCATTCATTCTGATTTGCTCTGCACAAAGCTTACACAGAGGTTAGGTGATGTTTGGTCTTTGCTGAGCATTCATTCTGATTTGTTTCTGGGGAGGTTACATAACAATGAACATCCATCCAGATTTGCTTGCATGGTGTGTATACTCATCTAGCACTTGCTCTCCCCACACTTTTCAGTGCATTTTCCCACCACTTTTCTAACCACAAAGAGTTTGTTTGTTTGTTTGTTTGTTTTAATAATAATAATAATAATAATAATAATAATAATAATAATAATAATAATTTATTGTTTGTACCTCGCTTATCGGACTGTGCTGCCCTGGCCACTCTGGGCAGCTTCCAACATATATAAAAACATAATAAAACATGAAACCTTAAAAAGCTTCCCTATACAGGGCTGCCTTCAGATGTCTTCTAAAGGTTATATAGTTATTCATCTCCTTGACATCTGATGGGAGGGTGTTCCACAGGGTGGGCGCCACTACCAAGAAGGCCCTCTTCCTGGTTCCCTGTAGCTTCACCTCTGTGAGGGAACTGCCACAAGTGCTGGATCCCAGTGCCTGGGCTTAACGATGGGGGTGGAAACGCTCCTTCAGGTATATAAGGCCATTTAGGGCTTTAAAGGTCAGGACCAACACTTTGAATTGTGCTCATAAATGTACTGGGAACCAGTGTAGGTCTTTCAGTGTGATATGGTCCCAGTGGCTGCTCCCAGTTACTAGTCTAGCTGCCGCATTCTGGTTTAGTTGTAGTTTCAAAGATAGCTCCACGTAGACCACATTGCAGTAGTCCAAGTGGGAGATAACCAGGGCATATACCACTCTGGTGAGATAGTGCACAGGCAGGTAGGGTCTCATCCTGCATACCAGATGGAGCTGCCCTGGACACAGAATTAACCTGCGCGTCCATGGACAGCTGAGTCCAGAATGACTCCCAGGCTGTGCACCTGGTCTTTTAGGGGCACAGTTACTCCATTCAGGACCAGGGAGTCCCCCACTCCTGCCCACCCTCTGTCTTGTTGGGATTCATCTTCAATCTGTTAGCTGCCATCCATCACTTTTAAAAAGTGAATTTGTTGTGCTATAATCCACTTTAATAGTGCAATCCTAAATTTCCAGTATGCATTTCTATGCCTGCTGTAAAATACTGACAGCCTAGTTTTCTTCCCCTGGCTTAGATTTAAGCTTCCAGGACACACACCTGTTAAGCACTTGCACCTGCTGCTCACATAGTCTTGACTGACCTGCTCCTTTGCCAGCACTCAGTTGGGGTGGATTGTCTAGCTCTGACTTCTAGCACTCAAGATGCAACCCAAAGGGCACGCGGTATTCCAAATCCTTTCTGCTATGTGGCCTCACCTTCCACCTTGATCTCCACCTGGCTGTGCTGCTGCCCATGCTTGTTGCTGGCTGTGCACTCATACACACCACTGTTCTGTCCATCTGCGCTGGCAACAGTCACTGTGCTGTTGTTGCCACCGTAGTTGAGGTTGGAGGCCTGAGGCACCTTCCAAGAGTAGCTGGCAGCTGGAGACCCATCCGCCTGGCAGGTGATGGTAAAGTTTTCTCCCCTTCTGATGGGTAAGGTACCACTGACAGCCAGAATGGAGATAACAGGCCTGTCTGGAAACAGAAGAGAAGGAGGCTTCAGGTCAGCCAGCAAACCCAAGAAGAGGCTACCTTTCTTTGCTCTTCATCACTGTGATATTTGGGTGCTGCTAGCAAGCTCAGTTGAAGAGTTACCAGGTGTAACTCAATTGATCACCCTAACTTTTCCATCTGAAGCACTTTCCCAGCCTGGAGACGTATCAGTGGAAAACTCAGAGGGAGGGGAAATGAATAACTTGTGGTTTAGTCCACCTGTAATGCAATGTTGCATTGCAGTGTGGTGTTCCAGCAGCAATGCCTTCTGAAAATTTTGGAGAAATACCACCCACCAAAGAAAGCAACAGAAAATTGAACACTTGGAAAATTGAATACAGTCATACCTTGGGTTGAATATGCTTCATGTTGAGCACATTCGAGTTGCGCTGCACAGCAACCCAGAAGTAATGGAGTGTGTTACTTCCGGGTTTTGCTGCTCGTGCATGCGCAGACGCTCAAAATGACGTCACGCATATGCGCAGAAGTGGTGAAAAGCAATGTGCGCGTGCGCAGATGTGCCGTTGCTAGTTATGTTTGCTTCTGGATGCGAACGGGGCTCCGGAATGAATCCTGTTCGCATCCTGAGGTACCACTGTAATATTTTTGGGAAACTGGGCCAGGACTTTGGTCCAGCCTTGGTTTAGACTGATGACTCACCTTTCAATTTTTGCTTCTCTCAGTTTCTACTTTTTCCAGTCTTATCTTAAGCTGAGCTCCACATTTCTGCATCAATTTGCATTTTTTAAGTCCTCATGAAAATTCTTTAGCAATTTAGTGCAATTTTATCCTCGTACACATGACTGTATGCTACTTGGCTTCATATGCACATATTCTGCACATATGCAGTGTTCTCTAATATATGCATTCATATGTTATCTTCATTAATATATGCATTTTTATGCATAGTTTCCACATCTTTGTATAATTGGAGAATTGATTGGAGAACTGTATCACAAAATTTGGATGCATGTGTCTTTTGTAGGATAGCTGTGTTTCACTTTGTGTACTGTTGCAGAAAGTGTGAATTAGGTATGTTCACATTAAAAAAAAATTAGTGAAACAAATTCCTTCACCTACTCACATTCCACTTGCACATTCACCAACCATCTCTCAGTTCCATGGCCATTGGTGGCCTTGCATTGGTAGATGCCAGAGTCATTCCTGCTGACATTCCGTTCTCTGTAGAACTCCTCAATGCCTCCCTCCTTGGCACAAATGACCAGCGGGGTGGGAGTCCCATTGGCTTCACAGGCCAGCGAATGCAAAGTCCCCTCAAGCCAGGTCTGGTTGCTTGGGCAGCTGGACTCATCCATTTTAGGTTTGGCTGAAACACATTGATATAACAAGAAACTCCTCTTGACATAAGCAGGGTGAGCCTCTGTATGTACACAGCTGCCACCAAACTATGTCACAGAAGGCTACATTATCCACCAAACTATGCCTAAATTAATGCTCTGCAATGAGGCGGCTTGGTTTCAAAACAGATTTTGCATTGTTGCCATTTCAGTTGGCTATTTTGTAATCTTTCAGTTTAGGCTTCCAAAAATTTTGTGATAAATTATTAGCTAATATTAGCTCATCCTTGGCATTTCAGATGGTGCCCTCCAGATATCATGGATTACAGATCCCATCAGCCCCTGAAACCACGGCCAATCTTGAAGGAAGATGGGAGTTGTAGTTAAAAACTGGAGGGCACCACATTGGCTACCATGTTGGTGTTTAGTTGTTTAGTCGTGTCCGACTCTTTGTGACCCCCTGGACCAGAGCACGCCAATGGCTACAAGGACAAGTTTTTTCTGGTAAGGATTTCTGCACCAGACATTTTGGATGCCACTCTTGGACGCTTGGCTTAGGGTCAAAGCTAAAGTGTATCGCTTAGGAACAGAGAGATTTGGATGCAGAAGGTTGAAATATCCTGTATAATACATATGCAAGCAAACAAATTCCCCTCAAAGCGGCTCAAAACCTGGGAAACCTCCCAGACTACAGTATTCTTCTTCTTCCTCCTCACCTGGCAAAAAGGGAAGATCAACCCACCTGAAGTAGGTGGCAGGAGGGAAGTATAGACTCCTAGTGGAACAGGATGCCACCCAGCTTAACCAAGGACTAGGGCCAGTTCTCATGCCAGGTGAGGGTGAGGGGGTGACTGGCTTGATGTGTTGCTTCTCCAGAGACCACAACCAACACTCACTTTCCACTGTAACCACAACTGCCTTAGCCACTGTCCCAAGCCGGTTTGTGGCATTGCACCAGAAGGTTCCATTGTAGAGTGGGATCCCTTGTCCTTGGCTAAGGTAGTATGTCATGCCATCTTTGGTGCATGTAACCTCTGGAGGCGGAATCCCCTCAGCTTTACAGATAAAGGAGGGCAGCGCCCCCTCCACCAAGATCCAGTTACTTGGACAGCTAGATTCATCCATTTCTGGTTTATCTGAAATGTTAAGAGAGACAGTGACATTTTGCAATAATTCCTAGACAGATTTTTGTGGCAGCTGTGGAAGCAGTTCTTTCTGGAGTTAGTGAACTTGAAAAACCACCAGGTGGGGCAAAAGCTATAAACATGTTGCATAAGAAACACCCACCCATTAAGGAGGCAAATTCAGAACAGATGGTGAAGCCAAGCTGCTGGAGGTGTGGTCAGGGGAGATTTCCCAAGAGCCACATAGTGGGCTCCCTTTGGCACCCAGGCCTGAGGTTCTCCCCTCCATGCCATGCCTCTTTGTAATGGAGCTGAAACCAAAACAGGCCTCTGCCTTGCCAGTGTGCCTCAACCCTTTGCCCCAGGAGGCCACAAACTCCCTGCCTATTGCTACTCCACAGTTTTAGGCTTGATCTTTAAAGAGGAACAATGGTAGGAACTAATCATAAGCCAGCTGAAAAAAGAGTTAGGGCTGTTCTGATGAACAGGCTTCAATTTCAATATTCACTTTAAAGAAATTATATTCAAAGCAATGAAATAAATTACACACCCACTCACGCCCAAATTCTCCCATTTCTAAGCATTTGTGTTTTTTCCTACTGCTAGTCAGCCTTTGGTGGCTTTTGCTGCTTCTTCTTGGCATTTTCCTTCCTCTGTCTTCTTTCGCAGCCCTCAGCTTCAGTTTGCCACACTGTCATTTAGTAGAACTTTGTTCCAAAGAGCCCACAATCTCATCATGTCAGGTATGCCATTAACAACAGGACTAAGCCACTCTGTGGGTCAGTGAGGACTGTCAGGGCAAAAAGAATCCAAATGGAGGAAGGACAAAGGTATTAAAACAGCAGTCAGAAGCTGCTTGCACCAAGAGCCAGAAATCAGCTAAAGCAAGAAGCACTCATGGGAAAAAAAAACACAGAACGATGCAACTTTTTTTGGCTGGGTCCTGAAAGCAGCCACTCAAAAACCTACCAGCATGGCCCCCCCATTTGACAGAAGGTCAGGGCTCACTTACACTCCACTTGAATGCTCACAGCTCTGGTGCTGGAGCCATGCACATTTGTGGCTGTGCAGAGGTAGGTGCCGGCATAGTCTCTGGTGACACTCTGGAGATGCCCAGGGCTGTACGTCACACCATCCTTAATGCACTCAATGGTTGGCTCTGGGTCTCCCCCAGCAGAGCAGATGAACATTTGCTCTGTCCCTGATGTCCAGATCCAGCTATGGGGGCAACTCAAATCATTCATCTCAGGCCCATCTAGAAGACAGGGAGAAAAATAGAATCTGATTTTACAGTGGTAATTATGGTAGGATAACACAACCCTGCTAGTGGCTCACAGTTGCGGCAGCCAGAGGAACTGCTTGACAATTCCCACTGAAGACATATGGGCCTCAACAGAGCAAAAAATATACCCTCCTATACTTCTTACATTTCTGGTGGGAACCTGATCACCTTTTGCCACTATAAAGCTAGACAAATTTTATGGTCAGTTGTCTACTCTTACATTCTGTTAAAACCTGTGGGATTAAAGTATGGATCATCTGCACATGCCTAGTTGCTGCTTCTGCTTGGATTCTTCAGCATCAGCTGCACACATCATGCATGCAAGGTGCAAGTTGCACTTACACTCAACTCTGCTTGTGACCATCTTGCTGCTTGATCCATGTGCATTGGTAGCGTTGCAGTGATAAACACCAGCATGGCTTTGTGTGATGTTCTGCAATTTGTTGGAATTGTACACTTTTCCATCTTTCATGCAGGAAACATCTGGAACTGGGACCCCATGAGCTTGGCAAATGAAATCCTGTTGGCTGCCTTCAACCCAAGTTTGGTTACTTGGGCAGTCAGACTCACTCAGCTGAGGCCCGTCTGCAACAGAGAGAAGATGGACAGTACATCTACTGAAAGCTGGGCAGGAATAACTTGTCTTACACCAAAAAGCAGCCCAAATGACCCCGTGGTCTTATAATTAAGGATGTGGCCTCAGGTGACAGCCAAGGCCAGGGAGGAGGATGAGTTGATCAAGTCTGTGTCTCCCACACTGCCAGCTGAAGAACCTGAGCCTGGCAGCTTTGGACCTGCAGATCCTGGACCAAGACTTTAAGAGACCAGGGCCAGGGGCCAAATGCAGCCCTGCAGGCCTCTCCCACCAACCCTCTTTCTCTTCTCCCCACGCCAACTTCCTGGAGTGTTTAGCCTGGCCAAAATGTATACTCCCCCCCAAACCCAGAATATACTTGAGCCCTGCTCATGCTTCCTTCTTGCTTGGGTGGAGGACTGAGAGGGGCATGAGAATGTGCGTGGAAACCAGCATACTAGACAAAGGTAAAAATGGTGTTCACCATTCAGTACACTTTTGCTTCTGGTCTCATCCAGCACTGGCTTGCCTAGAATGGGATGTAACCCCAGGGCTGAAAAGCCCCCCCCCCCAGTAGTAGATGGTCCATCCGTCCGAAGTCTGAGCAGCCAACTACCTCCCACTCCATAGCTCCTGCCCAGTGGTCAAAGGAACAGGCAAGGCAAGAAGCAGAGAAGCACTCACTGGCAGGCAAGCGAGATGCCACTTCAGAAGCCAGGCTCCTTGGGCAGGAGGGGCTGGAGCCAAGGAAGCAGGGTGTGCACAAGGCTTCTGCCAAGCTTGAGCTTTCGTTTGAGCAGGTTGCTCACTGAGGTCTCTCCAAGGTGCTGCCACACTGTGAGCTCCTGCTTGAGATCAAGACCCAGTAGGCTGTTCCACCTGACATACGTGATGCTAAATTCAGAGCTATTGTCCCAGGGTGGCTAGCTTGGACCCCATTCTTGCTTGCCTCACATAGATCATAACACAGAAATTTCACTTACATTCCACGTAGATGGTGACTGTTCTGGTGATGGAGCCAAGCTCATTAGTGGCAGTGCAGTTATAGACGCCGGTTTGGGTCCGGTTAACCCGTTCCTCTTTTTCCATGTTGTGAGCCACACCTTCTTTGGAGCAAGCCACAGTTGGCTTGGGGTTCCCCTCAGCCAGGCAGTGGAGGGTTTGGTGTGTCCCCTCTACCCACGTATGGTTGCTGGGACAAGTGGACTCATCCATTTCCGGCACATCTGCAATGTGCAGAGGGAACACACACATTGGTTGATGCTCTTCTCTCTTTGGGTAAGAAATAAAGGGGGGGGGGAGGTTTAATGTTGGAGAATGTTGGTCTGGAACATTTGGGTGGTGTTGGGCAGATGCTTACTTAAGCCTCATTGGTACAGGCAAGTGTATGTGAGAATGTTTTAAGAAAAGCTGGGCCTTGCATGAGGCAGATCAGGTGACTGCCTTAGGCAGCTGGTTGTCATAAAAGGGGGAGCAACCCAAGGTAGTTGCCCCACTCTGCCTTGTGGCTGAGCAGGCCTTGCCTGTTATGTTTTGGGCTTCAGATATCAAAAAATCCTGGGCTGACTCTGGTTTCAGAATTTTATTGTCACAAGCCGCCTCACAAGTGGACTCTTTGTTATTGCATTTGCAATTGTTCAAGATAAAACCTATTTTGGAAAGAAACTACTTTTGCCATTTTATGGGTCTTTATTGTTTGTTTACAGATAGTTGCCAAAAGATGAAAGAACTTGATATCAATATCAAGCAGTAATCAGAGCAGATTAATGAATTTAAAAAGTCAAAATTCTTAAGAGATCAACACAATTACAACAACAAGCAGGTGTACTGGTGGTTTAATAAGGGAACTACAAATTTCAAGAAAATCACTCGGTATGATGCTACAACTTTGAATTCTGATTAGGACACATCAGAGCCACCCTTATGTCAGGAGATGAGGGAGTTGGGGTTCAACATAATGCTGGTGGAGGCAACTCATCCTTGAGAGCTATGTGTAGACCTAATACCAGACCTAATACCAGAGCTTTTAAGAAGGAAGCAACTACACCTCAGAGTTCAAATTTTCACTCCCGCTCATTGAGGATGTACCACAGGTAGCAGTAATTAATTTGTCCTCTAGGCCACTTACGGCTTTAGAAACTGAAGTATTGAATCTGGGCTTATCCTTTGCCCCCACTCCACAATATAACTCTTTTCAGACGCAGGTTGGTCTGTATAAACTTATACGTGTAATAAAACTTAAAGCATATTTTGGCGATGAGTCATTGTGAGTCATTTTTGACCCAAATCACATTTTATACTATCTTTACTGGATGCCACCATTCAGACTTTCCGTAACACAGTTTTGTGGGAGATTTCTTGAATAGAGGACCAATCAGTTAGAATTTTCAATAATATGTCAAGGGCACAAAGAACATCTTTAAGGGATCTATCACAGGATGAGTCAATAGTTATCAAACTGGTCAATAAAGGGGGAACTGTTGTGGTTTTAAATACAACAGACTACAATTTTTAAATACAATGACAACTTTCTGATACCACATATTACACCCCCGTTACATGTGATCCTAGTGGAGGAGCGGCTTAGGCAGCGCAAAGACAAGCAGCCAGGCTCTTCCCACTCTGAGCCAGAGAGGAGAGGCGTGATTTTTGCACCCACCTAGGCCTGCACACTTGGCCAACCAACAGATTCCAAGATCCAAAATGAAGACCTTGCTTCCAATACCATCCAAGTCAACTCCCTTTCTCTGCTTCTGTGACAGAAGCCAGGACTGATGCCATACCCCCCCCCCCATCACCAGCCCCAGTCCCAGGAGTCCTTGACACAGCCACTGTGGCATATAATCACGTTTTATCCTGACAGGCGGGAAACTGCAAATGAGTTAAGTCTGTTTCCTTTTCTCCTTCTGGCTGTTAAATTCTGTGAACACTGTCTTATTATCACTGCATGTGAAGTGGCAGTGGGAGTGTGATAGGCCTCGCTGGATTTCTGTTTTTGCAGCAGTCTGCAAGTCTCAGAGTGTCCTGGCACCTGCTGAAAGCAGTTAGGCTGGCATCCAAGCAGCTTGCAGTTGTGGCAAGGGGGCAAGAGGAAGAACTGCATCACTGGGGAAAGGTATGACCCCGGCTGCATACCAGGGTGCCATCTTGCGGGGGACTGAGGGCCCCCCAAATTTTCAAGGAGGGGACAGCCCCTCAAAATTCTGTGGCTGTGCACACCTCATGCATGCACACCATGCGTCATGTGTGACTGACGTCAGCGTGTTGCACGGTGTGCGCACATGGCATGAGCACATTGCACAGGGTGCTGACGTTAGTTGCTCATGCCATGCAGTGCTGGCACCCTCAATTGCAGGGATAAGCCAGCATGCTTGCTGGATGCACACTGTACATTTAACGCACATTACACACCATAATTATAAAGCACATTTTCCACCCCCCAAAGACCTATGTTTAAGTGCCCACTTAAGTGCACCACATACATTGCCTCAGCAAACTGTGGCTGTGTACACCCCATTCATTTAAAGCATATCTCCCTCCTCCTAAAGGAACTGGAGTTTATGAAGAATGCTGGGAATTGTAGCTCTGTGAGGGGTAAACTGTGGTTCCCGGATTCTTTGTGGGTGGGTGTGTACACCGTCCCAATCTGTTTCTGAGGTCTGGCTGCATAAGCCATTCAAGTGGCAGCAGTGAAGCAGAAAACAATAGGAAAGGGCTGTCATAAGACCACCTGTGGTATCACAGAAGATGCTGTGGCCTCAGGCTAGGCAAGTTTGGGAAGGAGTACAAAGGCCTGGTTCTTCTGGTTGTGGAGGCAGAAAGCTGTTCAAGCCCTGCTTTCCTCCATATTCAGCAAATATGGAGAAAGGTGCAACCACGTTTTTCTTTAGCTCACCAGGTGGATCTCTACCCCTACGTCTCCCACCTCATAGACCCCTTATGCCTCCTGTTCAAGTTTTCTGGAGATGTGGGGCAGGCATTCACACATGTGACCTCTGACCTTGCAGTTTGAAAACAGAGCATTGCTGCTTGAAAGACACAGCTGTAGGGATCTGCTGCTGCATCTCATATACAGTATATATATATTATGTTTTTACCGTAAAAAGAGCAAAACCAAACATTATTGGAAGGGAAGTTCTATACTCACAGAAGACAGTAAGATTGGCAGACGTCTGCTTAAGGATGGTCTCACCACCAATCCCCCATTCTGCTTCACATAGGAATTCCCTCTCATTATCTTCCTTCTCAGCTATAAGGGTGGACTGCAGAGAGAGCTGGTTGCCAGAGACCAGGGTCCTTCCAGAAGCAATTTTGATTTGAAGAGAAATGCCGGGTGGCTGAGTATCAGAAGAATTGCATATAATAGTCACAGAATCATTCACAAGAGTCTGAGATGGAAGGATCTTCAAGGAAGGCTCAGGGAAACCTGCAGTTACCATGAAGAAGATTGTTATTTGTATAACTACTCAAAAATGCTCCCTCTGGTTTCCAGCTAGATGCTGGTGAGCGGGAGTGTTTGTTTTGAGCTCTCTGGCTGTCTAGTGCCAACTGGAAGCTACTGGTACGTCAAAATGTCAAATGCCAGCCATTATCTGAGAAGTCTGTGGCCATAAAGCTGCTCTAAAATGAAGATGTCCTTAGGGGGAAACTAGACGGGGTGGTTAAATGTGTGGTGTCCACCAAAACCAGCTTTCACATGCCTTCTCCCCCTCCAATTTACAATGACATGAACCTTACACATTTCCCAGCTTCGTTTCATATCATTGGCTGCCAAACAAAAAACAAGGTCCATTTTTCTAAATCAGGAGCAAGGAAGCCTTTTTATCCCATGGGACATATTTCCTTATGTTCCTGGGCCCACATCATGCCAGCAGTGGGCGACGCCAGAGGCAAAAGTGGGCGGACCAATGCATGGAACAATGCAAGAGGCTGCATTTCCAGCCACACAGAAGTCCAAGGCTTCTACACCCACATCTTTCCATCCTCCTGTGAGGCCAGCAAAAGACGTCATCACAGTGCAAGTTCCAGCAAGACCAAAAGGCACGAGGAGGGTTCGATGTAGAGGTGCTAAAGGGTGTGGCCGGGGGGGGGGGTCTGAAAGCCAGGCAGAGAGGCCTGGACAGCTCCTTTGGGGAACACAGCCAACCACATATTTATCATGACGCCTGGTTTGTTTAGACCTCAAGGGTCCAGATCCAGAAAGTCTTTTTTGCTGCCTCCTCTTAATGAGAAATGAATAACTAGGAAAACTTGAATGGTAATGGGAACCGTGGGAACTGCAAAATCATCTGCCAGTTGAAAATACATAAGCATGAAGAATAGGTCTGTCTGGGACAGAATGTGTTCTGGTGCAACCCATCATGCATAACTATGTGCATCTAGAATTGGAGCAGCTTGTGGATGCTTTAAAATTAAGAAAATAATGCAGTCATTCATGGTTTGCTCTTACTGCTGCTTTAGCTGTTCTTCCCAAATGATATTTTTGTAAGAATCTGGTGTGTTTTTAATTACATGGCATATTTATTTCTTAAAACTGCCTTGAGCTCTTTAGAAAAGTGAAAAATAAACCCAGCAAATAAATGATGTTTACCAATTTACCATGTCTTCTGTGTGTTTGTGAACTGCTAACCACTTGTGATAGGAATTTTGAGGTCTTAGATATATGGTAATGTTCATAACCACACATACATAGATCAGCACAGGAAGACCAACCTGGACCCATTTTGATTCCTAAACTGAGCAAATGTTTTCTCTGCAAGGTCAAACTGGAAAAAGCCTCCCCATTGTCTCTTTCCTCACAAATCCTGTCTTAAGGGCACATTTAAGATCTGAATAGGGTGTGAGCCTGTGACCTGGCCCAGGAAATAAGTATTTATCATTACAAAAGACTGGCCAGGCTACCCAGGAAATCCATTCAAGTAACCTGCCAGATAGGAGATAAACAAAAAACAGGAGAAAAACAATATTAAAATTTCTATTTTGGACCGCCTTTTCTGTGATGTAGGTGTGATGTATCTGAGGGGTGGTCTTAGGTTACCCCCCTTCTGTGATGTATGTATGATGTTTCTGGGGTGGTCTTGATCTACAGGGTGGCAATTTCAATAGTCTTCATAAGGCCTTGCACACCATTTTTCTGGGTCCTCCTCCTTTCCTGCGTGTGAGGGGAGCACCCTGTTGCAACAGATCAATAAAGATCAAGCTTACTAGCTGCTTTGCCTCTCAATATTCTCTGGTTGGCTCTGTTATTTTCTCCTACCAATAGGGAACCTATTTAAGGACTCTATATGGGCTCTTGGATAACCCATAAGGGAAAAGGGCACTTTTTATTTACAACACACTCAAGAAAAGCTGCCTGCATTTCCCCCTTTCATCACTGAACTCTCCTAATGCATTTGCAGTATGTTCCATTTGCTCAGGTGAGGTTGGGGGCAGCTTGTCTCAGGGTCCTTGAACAAAGGCTGTGAGTCAAACATCCCTCGCAGCTTCATTAAAGCACCATGCTCAGAGACCAAAAAAGAAAGAAAGATTGAGGGGAACAGGCAGTGTCTTTGTCACAGAGTTATTAATAGACTCCCACTAACAGGATTATAATAATTGCATATTTCCTGCATGCCCACCAGCAGTAGAATGCCTTTCCTGAAAACAGAACTGGAAATTGGTAGTTACTCAGGGGGAAAAAATACAAGCTATGTTTTTTTGTTCTGAGAATGAGGTCCTTGCTAAACTGGCTCACATCAAGAGCCTCTCAAATCCAGCATCCTGTAGCTAATTGTATTCGCGCAGAGGAAGTGACTGAAAAGCTGTAGGACCCAAGGAAGGGAGCAGGCATTCTGAAGTGGTCCAGCTTCTTGTGGCCACTTTCAGCATCAGAAAATAGCTTTATGTAAACTGGTTGGACTGCATTAAGTGCCCTGAAGTTTCCTGAAATATTTATTTGCTAATATGATCAAAGAGGTTCATGAAAGGCTGGGAAACAAAAATGAGGGAAAGAGCCTCTGAATGGGGGCTATTGATTCCTTCTGTTTCATTTCAAGGTACTGTTTCAGAAGTTGGGCACCTCCCTGACTCTCTGCTGAGCAGTAGCAAGACTCCAGGTGGGCTCCAGGTGCTCACCCAGGGCTTGTGCTCCTTTGGAGAACTGAAGATGCGGAGGAGACTGTGGAAGCTTTAAGAAATATTATTCATTCACATATTTACACCTTCAGTCTGTGTGGAGGGAGTCCAGTTCTTACAGCACGGTCATCTTAAGAGGGGCTACTACCCTCAGCAGAGCAGGACTGGAGTGCAAGGCATCTCTCCCAGCCTGCCTTCAGCCAGCCTGCCCAAGATGGATCTCCCCCTTTGTTCTCCCTTTCTTCTTCCCAGCACACCTTGCTCAAAAGACTATCTATTCCTCTGCCACCTCAAACACACACCCTGTCACCATGGCAACCTCTATCTGCCCAGGCCCAAGATTCCTCTTTGGTGGGCCATCAACACCTTTTGTCATGTTAATGCCTCTATCCCAGGTGAGACCCTAGCTTGGACAGGAAGCTTAGCCTGTTTTTCCACTGGCCTCCAATCTTCCCTTCAATACGCTATCAAAATCCTACGATTATTAATTTCTAGGGTTTGCGGGGGGGCTCCCTCAAATCTATAACAGTACTAATAAGTGAAAGCAAAATGAATCCCAACTGCTTAACGAACAAGGGTGGTTCTGTCTTGGGACCAGCTGCTTGCCACCACTCAGCCAGCTGAAGACACGCTTTCCAGCCCAACAAGGAGTGCAAGTCAGCAAGCTTATGTAGCAACCAGCCAGTTGCCCTGGTGACAGAGCTGGCGACAGAGGCATGGAGGAAAACCCCCATTGCACTGGCAACGTGTTTGCACCTTCCTCTGCCTGTTTCTCTCTCTCCCCTACTTTCCCCTACTCTCCCTACTCTATTTTTCCCCTACTCTCCCCTACTTTCTTTTCCCCAGTTCTGCTGCCTTGCATTTGACCTCACCATGCCTCTCCGACCTCTGATTTGGTCTTGCATCGTTTATTCACATGGCCTTTTAAGAGCGAGAGAAACCAGGAAAGCTGGTTCCCATGTTATGCTAAGCCAATGCTCTGGTGTGTTTCCTCTCAGTGCAGCAAAGAGGGAGGAGGGCAGGCATAGTTTGAACACCAGCAGCACACTGGCTCATTCCCAGTAAGCTAGGTTTGGCGCTGGCTGACTGTTCATGTGCATACCAAGATAAAGGGAAGACAACAGTACTGAGGCAGATGGACCAATGACTGGACTCTGTCTAAGACAACTTCTTATATTCTCATGTCCTCATGATGCTGGACACACAAATTTTAAATACACTTTTCCAATTTTCATTCCACTTATATAGAAGTGTATGTGTGCTTAATGTGTGACAGTCTCTTGCCAGTTCATTCTTCAAATTCTGAGCTATTTTCTTTCTCTTTTTACAGTAATTCAAGTCATTAATTTTCAGTGAAAATTCCAAAATTAATTTTCATTCTTAAGAGGAGAAGAAATAGTATACAAACGATAAAAAGCTTGCAACTCACCAAAGACCTTTAGGACCTTGATGAAGGCCGCCTTCTCCAAGAAGGGCCCTTCCGGCCTCAGGTCCAGGGCTGCATGGCAGGTGACTTCCTCCCCATGTTCGTCCTGCCGAGCAGCTATGGTGTGAGTCACCACAACATCACTGGCTTCATTGTCACTGTGCTCCTCAAAGGTCTTGACATACAGCTCCTCCTTCCCTTTATGCAAGGTCACAGTGAGGTTCTGGACGGGGGCAACGCTGAAAACCCGGCATGTCAAGTTATATTCCTTACCCACCTCCATCAGTGGCAATGGATCCAACACTACCTGCTCTGGAATCTCTGGAATGATATGTGGAAGCACATTGGGATGGGATGGTAAGAAAAACACTGGGGCCTCATTTGAGCAGTGGAAGGCTTGGTTCCAGGTGGGCTCCCTTCAGAGGGACCATCGGCCTCCCCTTGCTTCTTGCCTCAGACTTGCCTCATGTTGCATTTAGTTTCTCTCATTATGTTGTTTTGTTACAGTTTTCTCTCAGTTTATTATTAAAGCTTGTTTACATTTACATGAGCCACTTATTTCTCTCAAAGAAAAAGAATCTTTGCTTAGGGAAGGCGTGGAATGTCCTAAACTTGGGTTTGCCAGGAGGATTGGTTTTGCTAATCACCCTCCACCTCCACAACAGGGATTACACATGAATGGCAGCTGCTGCTGTTGAAATCCCACCAGTAGGCCACATCCACACAATACGTTTAAAGCATTATGATGCTACTTTAAACACTCATGAATACTTTAACACCCCCCCCCAAGAATTCTGGAAATTGTACTTTGTTAAGGTTGCTGAGAGTTATTAGAAGACCCCTCTCCCCCTCCAAGAGGTACAATTTCCAGAGTTCCCTGGGCAGAGCAATTGATTGTTAATTAACGACAGTGGGGGGCTGCAGAGCTTTTGGCACAATAGGGAAATGCATGAGAAAAAGGGGGTAATTGTTCAATGCACAATTGTTCATAACCTACCCATAAATAAATCAAAATGAGTGCTCAATAAATAGCCAATATCTTTGTGCAACAAATCAGGATGACTGCTCCATAAACAGCAGAATCTCCAGGAAGAGCAAGAACTCAAGGTGAAGGGACAGAAACAAAGGAGAGGTAGGCTGTTTTCTGCTTTACTTGATGATATTTGCTATTTGCCATTCCCATGACACTCAGGCTCCTCCTTAACCACTAGACATAGCCAGGTTCTGCCACCTGACATGCCATCCTTAACCTTCCACTACTATGTCACCAGGATCCATCCCTGTTGACCCTCTGCATGAGGCCCATTCAGGCAGTCAGGGTGGAGAGTCTAGAGTGGTCAAACCCCCTACTTTACAGGGGACAGTCCTTTAATTAAGACTTTCAAATATTATTGGGAAGGTCCTCTGCTTGCCTGGCTGCCTAGTCCAAGGCCAGCTTAAAGATGAAGAAGCCTAAGGAGGGAGAGCAGAAGGCACCTTGAAGTTGCCTCTCAGCAGACAGGAGACTGAACTGGCCCACTATCCACAGACTCTCCATGATGTGAGCTGCATTAAATTTCTATTTAAGCTCCGGTCATTCTTTTTAAATGTATGCATTTATGCAAATTTTATGCAAATCTCTGTCCTTCTTTGTCCTATTTTTTATGATGCATACAACAAAGGGCCACCACAGTGATCAGGAGATCATCCACCAGATCCCAAGAAAACTCCTTTGGAGTCAAAGGCAAGCATATTCACGCCTATTAAGAAATGTGCATTTGAGCACCTCTCCTTGCTCCTAAGAGGCGATACACCTCAGAACTTTCAAATGGTGCTGCTCATGCTGGGATTTGAGAAAGGAAGGGATCTTAAGCTGTGGGCCATCCACTGCAATGCCATCCTCCCTTGGGAAGGAAACTAGCTTGGCCTGACGCCGTTCATCTTGTTCAGTCTCTGAGGCCAAACTGGCTTGGATTTTGTATTTGCCTAGATCAGAGACTGCATAGGAGCAAGCCACTACAAGTTCCCTAGAGAAAAGTAAAAAGATGCAAACACCACATTTTGTTTTGTTTTTAAAATAGCCTTTGCTTCATAGCTACTTACGATACACCGTGATGTTTGCATGCACAGATCTGTGCTTTCCATAACAGCTGAAGGAGCACTCTGCAGTGGGTGCCCACTCCGTGATGTTCACAAGCTGGAAGGCTGCCCAGCCAGTCCCATTGTCTCTCTTCTCCTTGATCAGAGATGTCTCCAAGCTTCCCCTGGCATCTGTTTCCTGACAGCTGGCACTGCAGTTCAGCCAGAGAGACCCACCATGCACCACCACAGGGTTTTTCGGCCAAATGGTCACATCAAAAGTGTGCTGTTCAGCTCCTGAAATAGTGCACATGCTCATAAGCGTTTTGTCAGGGAGTTGGCAAAAAAGAAGAAGGCCACACAGAGATGACAGGGTCCTAAAACAGAGAAGATCTAATATTCCTTGCATTTGGGGCTTGGGCTGCTCTACATGCCACAGCCATTGCCCACCTGAGCCAGGGCTCGGACTGTCCTCTGTTTTGCTCTCCAAGATGTGGCAACCCTACCTAACTTGCACTCCCCAGCAGGCCCATGCAGAGCTTGTCTGAGGCCCAGGGTGGGAGTCCCAAGTCAACTGGGAGGTGCAGGGCATGACAGTGTAAGTCTGGAAAGCCCCTCATGCTCCTCTGAGGCCTGAGTAAGTGTACAGACCCACCAAGTGCCCCTATTTTCCAGAAACAGTCCCAGATTTACAGAAATCATCCCAGTTTCTGATTTGATCCCAAAATCTCCTGCTTTTCCTTAGGACTTCCCTATTTTCATCCAAGGGTATGGAGTTATGCAATCCCCAAGCCAAGGTAATAAGTAACTACACATCTGAATGCAGCCCTGTATGGGGAAGGGTTTTTTTTAATGTTTAATGTTTTATTATGCGTTTATATATGTTGGAAGCTGTCCAGAGTGGCTGGGGAAACCCAGTAAGATATATGGGATATAAATAATAAAATTGTAGTTGTTGTTGTTATGGAATAGGGTGTCCCTATTTTAATGTGATCTCAGAACCACTGGCAGTCATCTTTGAGAATTCCTGGAGAACAGGCGAAGTCCCGGCAGACTGGAGGAGGGCAAATGTTGTCCCTATTTTCAAAAAGGGGAAAAGAGAGGACCCAAATAATTACCGCCCAGTCAGTCTGACATCAATACCAGGGAAGATTCTGGAGCAGATCATTAAGCAAACAGTCTGTGAGCACCTAGAAAGGAATGCTGTGATCACCAATAGTCAGCATGGATTTCTGAAAAATAAGTCATGTCAGACTAACTTGATCTCGTTTTTTGACAGAATTACAAGCCTGGTAGATGAAGGGAACACAGTGGATGTAGCCTACCTTGATTTCAGAAAGGCATTTGACAAGGTGCCCCATGATATTCTTGTAAAGAAGCTGGTAAAATGCGGACTTGACTATGCTACCACTCAGTGGATTTGTAACTGGCTGTCTGACCGAACCCAAAGGGTGCTCATCAATGGTTCCTCTTCATCCTGGAGAAGAGTGACTAGTGGGGTTCCACAGGGTTCTGTCTTGGGCCCCGTCTTATTCAACATCTTTATCAACGACTTGGATGATGGACTCAAGGGCATCCTGATCAAATTTGCAGATGACACCAAACTGGGAGGGGTGGCTAACACCCCAGAGGACAGGATCACACTTCAAAACGACCTTGACAGATTAGAGAACTGGGCCAAAACAAACAAGATGAATTTTAATAGGGAGAAATGTAAAGTATTGCACTTGGGCAAAAAAAATGAGAGGCACAAATACAAGATGGGTGACACCTGGCTTGAGAGCAGTACATGTGAAAAGGATCTAGGAGTCTTGGTTGACCACAAACTTGACATGAGCCAACAGTGTGACGCAGCAGCTAAAAAAGCCAATGCAATTCTGGGCTGCATCAATAGGAGTATAGCATCTAGATCAAGGGAAGTAATAGTGCCACTGTATTCTGCTCTGGTCAGACCTCACCTGGAGTACTGTGTCCAGTTCTGGGCACCACAGTTCAAGAAGGACACTGACAAACTGGAACGTGTCCTGAGGAGGGCAACCAAAATGGTCAAAGGCCTGGAAACGATGCCTTATGAAGAACGGCTAAGGGAGCTGGGCATGTTTAGCCTGGAGAAGAGGAGGTTAAGGGGTGATATGATGGCCATGTTCAAATATATAAAAGGATGCACATAGAGGAGGGAGAAAGGTTGTTTTCTGCTGCTCCAGAGAAGCGGACACGGAGCAATGGTTCCAAACTACAAGAAAAAAGATTCCACCTAAACATTAGGAAGAACTTCCTGACAGTAAGAGCTGTTTGACAGTGGAATTTGCTGCCAAGGAGTGTGGTGGAGTCTCCTTCTTTGGAGGTCTTTAAGCAGAGGCTTGACAACCATATGTCAGGAGTGCTCTGATGGTGTTTCCTGCTTGGCAGGGGGTTGGACTCGATGGCCCTTGTGGTCTCTTCCAACTCTATGATTCTATGATTCTATGATCAGAGAAAAGTTGGAGGGCGTTAGTGTACCTGGCTGCCACTGCTCTGCATGGGCCTGCTCTTCAGCATGTTACCTAAGGCAGAGTGTGGTCTTAAAAGTAGACCTTGGACAGAAAGTTCCCCAGCACTTGACTGGACTTTTGTATTTCTTAAGTGAAAGTTGAAACTCTTAGGAAGCTTTCCTTTGCTCATACTAAATTTTGCTTGTACAGTGGTACCTCGGGTTACAGATGCTTCAGGTTACAGATGCTTCAGGTTACAGACTCTGCTAACCCAGAAATAGTACCTCGGGTTAAGAACTTTGCTTCAGGATGAGAACAGAAATCGTGCAGTGGTGGCAGCGGGAGGCCCCATTAGCTAAAGTAGTACCTCAGGTTAAGAACAGTTTCAGGTTAAGAACGGACCTCCAGAACAAATTAAGTTCTTAACCCGAGGTACCACTGTACTATGTATAACTATTGAACACTGCAGAATTTGCTGTGTTCCACTGGAATCCACTGACTGGGAGCGGCTGCCAGGACCATATAACACCGGTCCTAAAGTACACTGGTTCCCAGTATGTTTCTGATCACAATTCAAAGTGTTGGTGCCAACCTGTAAACCCCACATGGCCTTGGTCCTATATACCTGAAGGAGCGTCTCCACCCCCAATCGATCAGCCCTGACACTAAGGTCCAGCTCCAAGGATCTTCTGGCGGTTCCCTCCCTGTGAGAAGTGAGGTTACAGGGAACCAGGCAGAGAGCCTTCTCAGTAATGGCGCCCGCCCTGTGGAAAGCCCTCCCATCTGATGTCAGGGAAATAAACAACTATCTGACTTTTAGAAGACATCTGAAGGCAGCCCTGTTTAGGGAAGATTTTAATGTTTGATGCTTTATTATGTTTTTATATGAGTTGGAAGCCACCCAGAGTGGCTGGGGCAACCTAGCCAGATGGGTCAAGTATTAATAATAATAATAATAATAATAATAATAATAATCCCTTTTCTGACCCCTGGTCCTGTGCTTCACACTCAGTTTAATTGGTTGTTGTAGGTGTCTCATCTTTCCAGTCCTAAATTCAGTTCTCTTCATTCCACATCAGCTTGCAAAGTATTTTGTTTAAAGTCCCCAAGAAAATTCATCAATTAGCTTCTCTTAATATACACAGCTTTGTATGTATTTTTATCTCATAAACACAGATTTGCAAAGCAATTGTTCCAATTACAATGCATTTTCATACATTATTTCCACTAATATATACATCTTTTATGCACACTTTGCCCTAGTGTTTGCCCTAGTATAGAGAACAGCTGGAGAACAGCACTGCAAAATTCTGAGAGTTGGGGATTTTGAAGGATGGCTGAGTTTCAGTTTGTGCACTGTTTCAGAAAGTGAAAATTATGCAGATTCACCTTTAAATGCAAACTTAATTGAATTCTCCATCCCTTTGTTGTTGTTGTTGTTGTTGTTTAGTTGTGTCTGACTCTTGGTGACCCCCTGGACCAGAGCACGCCAGGCACTTCTGTCTTCCACTGCCTCCCACAGTTTGGTCAAACTCATGCTGGTAGCTTTGAGAACACTGTCCCACCATCTCGTCCTCTGTCGTCCCCTTCTCCTTGTGCCCTCCATCTTTCCCAACATCAGGGTCTTTTCCAGGGAGTCTTCTCTTCACATGAGGTAGCCAAAGTATTGGAGCCTCAGCTTCACGATCTGTCCTTCCAGTGAGCACTCAGGGCTGATTTCCTTCAGAATGGAGAGGTTTGATCTTCTTGCAGTCCATGGGACTCTCAAGAGTCTCCTCCAGCACCATAATTCAAAAGCACCCATTCTCCGGTGATCAGCCTTCTTTATGGTCCAGCTCTCCCTTCCATACATCACTACTGGAAAAACCATGGCTTTAACTATACGGACCTTTGTTGGCAAGGTGATGTCTCTGCTTTTTAAGATGCTGTCTAGGTTTGTCATTGCTTTTCTCCCAAGAAGCAGGCGTCTCTTAATTTCGTGACTGCTGTCACCATCTGCAGTGATCATGGAGCCCAAGAAAGTAAAATCTCTCACTGCCTCCATTTCTTCCCCTTCTATTTGCCAGGAGGTGATGGGACCAGTGGCCATGATCTTGGTTTTTTTGATGTTGAGCTTCAAACCATATTTTGCGCTCTCCTCTTTCACCCTCATTAAGAGGTTCTTTAATTCCTCCTCACTTTCTGCCATCAAGGTTGTGTCATCTGTATATCTGAGGTTGTTGATATTTCTTTTGGCAATCTTAATTCCGGCCAGGGATTCATCCAGCCCAGCCTTTCACATGATGAATTCTGCATATAAGTTAAGTAAGCAGGGAGACAATATACAGCCTTGTCGTACTCCTTTCCCAATTTTGAACCAATCAGTTGTTCCATATCCAGCTCTAACTGTAGTTTCTTGTCCCACATAGAGATTTCTCAGGCTCGCCGTAAATCCAGGAATGGAAAGATCTGCCGATTTTGGTTCTCTCAGTTTCCCAATTTTAAATTTTGTTTGCCACATTTCTGCAGCAATTTGTGATGGTTTTAAAATCCTCATGAAAATTCTTCAGCATTTTAGTGTGAATTTCTCCTAATAAACACATTTTTCTATGCAGCTTTGACTAATGTACACAGTGCTGCTAGCAATTCCTCCTACTATAATGTTTTTATATGATATTTTCACCAACATATTCTATAATACTATGATTCAATTTAATGCACTCCCCCCCCCCCCAATACATGCATGTTTGTAAACACTGGACTCATTGACACATCACTTTTCCTGCTGCTTCCACCCAGGAAAACCCACTCTTTATCACTGAAGGCTCATCCAGACTTCCTTTTGTGGCATGTTTCTAGGCACAAGTTCATGCTTTAAAGCCCGGTGTCTGGGTGCTAAGCCCACTCTTTACTGCTGAAAACAATTCCTTGAAAAACCAAATTGCTGTTTGTTCCAATTCAGCATTAAAGATCAGGTTATCCTGTGGAAAGTGGCAGCAGGAGAGAGAGAGCACCCACTTCTGCTCCATCCCCCCTACACTGATTGCTATGTGGCCCCCAATAGATTTCCCCCCACTTTCAGAAGGGACGGGGGGGGGGATGTTTCTGCATCCCTGAGCTAGAGAGTCCATGAGTTAAGGAAAGTGATGAGCAGATACAAAGGAGATCTGCAGCCTTCATAATTGTGTGGAAGGAAGAATGTTGTTAGCTTTAAATGGCACCCTGTGACATGAACTCTGCACCCTGTGACATGAAGTGGCTGCTGAGAATCTGGGGAAGGGTCAAGAGGCTGCTCCTCCAACATCTAACTCAGGGTCACCAGAGCTGCAGAAGATGAGGAGTGGCAGGGAGAGTTAGTGAAAGGAAGGGGTTTTCTGGTGGAGGAGTGAGGGGTTCCACGGGTGGAGCAAAAGGAGCAGAAGTATCTAAGAAGACATGCTGGGTGGTTAGGAAGGAATTCCATCCATCCATTCCCCGCCTTTTCCGTTAATGGGACTTAAGGCTCATGGACAAAAATAAGATCTGCTAAAAACATAGAAAAAACAATAATTAAAGAACAGTTAAACACTGATAGAACACACACACACACACACTATTCAAACCATACAAATAATTACAATAAAAACAGCATAGCACCAGCCCTTCCATTAAAAGCAGTCAGTTACCAAAACGTCTTCACCTCCTGCCAGAAGGACAAGAAGGAGGAAACCATTCTGGCCTCCCTAGCCAAGGAGTTCCAAAATTGCCCAGGAGCTGCCATCACTGAGAAGGCTCTCCTCCCCACCAAGCGTGCCTGTGAGGGGGCGTGCCCAGGAGAAGGGCTCCCACAAAGAGCTCAGGGCCCAGGCCGGTTCGTATGAGGGAAGAGGGTCTTTCAGATAGCTTGGACCTCAGCCATATAAGGCTTTTAGGTCATAACCAGGACAGTTTGAAATGTGCCCGGAAACAGACTGGTAGTCAGTGGAGTCTACAGTTTTCAGTGAATGCCTTTGACGCTTTCAGGACCCATCTTATTTTGGGCGATTCTAATTTTTAATTGTAAATTTTAAAAGAGTTTTAAACCATATTTTAAATTGATGTAACATGCCCAGGGACCTTAGGGTGAAGGGCAGGTAAAAAATAGCAACAACAGTAACAGACACAGAGCAATAATTTAGATCCGTCTCTGTCCAGGGGTGCTTTCAAGCTAAACTTTGCCACAAGCATGACAGCAGAGAGCAGGGAGGAAGACCTACAGGGGAAGCATATGCATTCCGTTCAGTTACGTATAGTTGTGTCACAGAGATGCACAGCGGTGTGTGATGTATGTGTGTGTGTACAATGACCAGATGCATAAGAAGAGCCCTTGGGCTGGATCAAGCCAAAGCATCGTGTTCTCCAGAGGCCAACCAGGTGCCCCAAGGGGACGCCCACAAGCAGCACCTGTGTGCAGAAGGAGAGGGTTTCTACACCTTTAATAGTGGAAAAGCTGCCATCTGTCAACATTTTCTGCCAAAGGGAGAGGAGTCCTGCTGTTCTCCTTTGCTTCTAGCTGTGGGAATGCAACAAGAGGGAAGTAAATTGTTGCAAGGGTCCCTGAGTCTACAGGATAAGGCAAAGGAGCTAGAACTCCACAATCATGACTTCCAGCCCCTCCCTTTCAGAACCCTGTCTTTCAACTCTGCCGACACTTGAATTGAGACTTCTTTGTTTCTGATGCTGTGGTGTGGGAAATAAGAATTATTAATTTTTTGGCCCTGACCATATGCAGAGTATCTCTCACGCATTGCTGAGTACCACAACCATCCTCCGTGGAGTGAGAATTAAACTTCAGAACTCCATTCTAAAAGCCAGAGATAAAACCTCAGGGCAGACTATTATCCCAGTGGACACTTTACCGGGACATCCCCTGGAAGAGAACCCAAAGCACCTCTGGGAACGCACAAACACAATTTTCTTAAACAGCGGGAGGTTTTCTTACAATCAAGCAGTATATAAATTTTGTTAAATAAATGCAGTGCTTAAACCATCAGTTGAAAGAGCTTGAAACAAAAGCTTTCCTCACTGGTTCACTTTATACTATAAGCCAAGAAGAACGAGTCTTATCCTTTCCCAATGAAAGCGGGGGGTGGGGGGTGGGGTGAATGCAGGATGCAGCATTAGAGGATGATTTACAAAGGGGGGGGGGGGGGACGACCCGCAAGCTGTCTGGTCACAGGCACGTGCCGAGTCCCTGTAAGATATCTAGACAGAGATGCCTGTAAAGTCCCCAGGAATTGCGCGCGCGCCTACACACACACACACACACACACACACACACACGGTTGGAGAATGACCTCCTTGTTTCTAGCTTCGCACAGCCCCGGCGAATTCATCCAGCTGCATCCATCTCAGCAGATTCCGTTAGTGGCGAGGAAAGGCGAGCCTCCCCTCCAGGCCCCCTTGCTTTGTTACCAGCTCCCCGAGAAGCCCATCGCCATCGACGGGAGGAAAGGAGCGCATCGGCTGAGACCCTTACCTGCCAGCCCCAGAAGCAGCAGCAGCAGCAGGAGGAGGAAGCAGCAGCCGAGCAAGAGATGTCCCAGTTTCTGGGTCTTCATGGCTGAGAAAGCAAAGCTGAGCTGGAGAGAGAAGCCTAGAGAGCGGAGGGGGGAGAAGGCGGGCGGGGGGGGGCTCTGGATTGGTTTAGCGTTGCTAACTTGGTATCTAAGGGAGAGGAAGCAGCAGAGGCGGCCCAGAAAGCAGCAGAAGCTGGAGACCTGCTGTTCTCGGGGGCCAGAGGCTGCGTGTTTCTCTTCCCACCCGCCTCAACTCCTCAGGAAGAGACCCGGCCCCATAGCATCAGCAAAATGGTCCACCCATTCCTGCATCCCATTTCCCATTGTGGGCAGCGTGATGGATGCCACAGACGGAGGTGGGGCGGGGAAATGCAGGACCCCCGCTCGGATTGCCACAAGCACAAATGGGTCACCTGAAAAAATGGGCAGAAGCCCCCCTGCAGTTTAGTAGCCTTCCAGGTGCGGGTTGTGAACGGCACAGAGGAAGAGAAAAAGCCGGAGAGGGAGAAGGAGATGAGGTGCTTGAGATCTTGGTGGAGGAGTCAGAGAACTTGTTTGCACAAACCTCTTGCTCTTCCAGCAGGGGGAGCTGCCTGACTGCAGGTCTCACATGGAAGGTCTTGAGCCTTCTTGGGTCAGCACCTCCCTCTTAAAAAGCCATGGCAGCAACAGAGCAGAGGTGTAGGGGGGGCGCTGGGGGGGGGGCGTCACCCCGGGCACAGTTTTGCAGATGCACAAGGCAGTTGTGAGCTGTTGTGTCCTTTTCAGCCCCCTTCCAGCTGGAGGGCGCTTGAGAAGGACACAAACAGCTCACTGCGCCCTGCCAGCCCAACGCCTTTCTTTCGAGTCTCACCAAGTGCTGCTGGCCTCACAGGGTGCCATGCATGCACCCCTCAAAGCCAGCTGGCCAGAGGGTGGGGATCGGTCCGGCGGTGTGCCCCCATCCCCAATGTGTGCCCTGCTCCCATGGCGCACTGTGAGTGCCCTGGCACACACTTGCCTGCCCAGGCACCAGTGGGAAACACTCTGCCACGGCATCAGGAAGATAATTTGAGGAAGGGCACAGGAGAAGCAAAATATAGTTCTGGGCAGGTCTGCTATGAAACTAATGAAGCTTAAGCTTCAGGCCCCCTAATCGTGGAGGGAGGGCTCCAGCAGAGACTTTAGTCCACATTGTCTAGGAGAACCAATTTGAGTGGCACAACTCACATCTTTCTATGATGCATCATGCATGAATGTAACAGTTCTCTAATTTTCATCCCCTGCCCCATAACTTGAAAACTATAAGGCATAGGCAAGAAAACTATAAGGCATAAGGATTTTTTATTCACACTTTGACATGTGAGATAATACAGTAATTTTATTCAAAATTTGAGATGCAATAGTTGTTTTTTAAAAGAACAACCCATTGTAGAAGAGAACAGTGTTTACCCAGACCTTGTTTCTGGTTGCAAAGGGACCTCCATTACAGGTCAAGCTTCAGGACCCCTGAAATGTAGGTCTGCCACTGGCTGTGTCACACACCTCTGAAGAAAAATAATAGTATGTCTCAATGAAAGGGGTCCAGCAATTGGGGCAGGGGGCAAGTGAGGGGAAATCTCCTTTTGGGGGCATGTGCTCCCTTGCCTCTCTTCTGGCACTGCCCATACTAGAAGGCCCACTCCCTCCAGGCCCTTCTTCCTGCATGGTGACAGCTGTCATCAAAATGGGGAACTCCTTGAGAAGGCACCCTTTTCCTGCTTATTACTTGCCAGGTGTGGTTTGCACAAAAAGAATATGATAATGATGATGAAGGTGGTGAGGATGATGGTAAGTTCATCAATATGGTGCATACAAGACTTGACAGAATAACATTCCTCCTTCAGTAGGAGGGGAGGGTATTAACTGGATGGATGGATGAATATAAGTCAGATTTTGCAATCTAAACTTTAACATTGTCTATCAAAGGAGAGGCAAGGGTAATGAGACAAACAAATGCAGTTACATGTACTTAAGTATTGTTTCAGTTGTGATAAGGACACAGAGGATCTCTCAAGATATTTGTTTCTTTTTATAATTTTTTCAAAATACTCACAATTTACTGTGAAACAAGTGACTCACTGTGTCCTTACCACAACTGAAACAATGCTTAAGTGTGGGATAATCAACATCATATAACCAACATGCCTAAGTCTAATTAATGCATGAAGGGGTTAATGTTATAGAGTAAGCTGCTCTGCCAGGCTTAGCTAGTTCATTCCCCTTCACCATGGGAGGAAGGGAATAAAACTATTGTTCCCTCCCAGTCTACCTGAGAAGCTAAGAGTGTGAAGAGGTCTGAGCTGGTTGCTCTAAGCTTAAAACACATGACTCTTACAAGCCTTTAATGTCTTCCTATACCAATAATTTAGGCACTTTCACCACTGTAACTAAGCAAAGTTCTACTGCCTGTGTTTTCTGAATGCTGTGTAGAAAAGCACATGAACCCGACCTTTGGAGAGCTTATAAGTAAACCATTTTTTAATTTATCAAATGTGTGGTCTTTCCTTAAGCTAGGAGAAAAGGGGACTATTTTGGAAAGAATTTGGGCATATTTTAAAGGTCTAACAGCCTAGATTTCCATGCTTTAAATTGCTGGATGTTTTGTGGTTTTAAATCTCTGCTGTGGTTCTTTCACCAATGAGTACTTGCCCCAAATGTGGATCTTGGCATCCAGGAATTCTCCTTTTATACCTATTCTTTTTTCTTGCCACCAACAGTAAGTCACCACACCTGGACAGCAAAGGAGAACACAAAAGACAAACACCTGGGTGGGGTGCCACTGCCCCTCCCCTAGCTAGGCTCTGCAATGGCATTTCCTGGAGGAGTCCTACCCTACTTCCTGATGATGATGCTCTGCAAGGGCTTTTTCTCAAAGAATGACCCAGCTAAGCCTGGCAGGACCGCTTACTCTATGGCATTAACACCTTCATGCATTTATCAGACTTAGAGAAGATGGTTATGAGAGGCTGGTAATTAAAAAGGAAAGACAGAGACTTGCTGCTGGGAGGGAGAGGCAAGTGCACAGCGGCAGCACGAGAAGGTGGGTGGGTGGCAGCGGGGATGCTTTGCCTCAGGTACCAGAATGTCTCCTGCTGGCCCTGCTTTGGGCTATGAACATTGCTGTGAACCCCTTCAACTGAGCCCAGAAATGAACTGTCAGCAAATGCACTGTTTTTGAACAAGGTTTTTGTGCACTCTGCTTTGATATTAGTATATACACTGGTACCTCGGGTTACATATGCTTCAGGTTACATACGCTTCAGGTTAGACTCCGCTAACCCAGAAATAGTGCTTCAGGTTAAGAACTTTGCTTCAGGATGAGAACAGAAATCGTGCTCCGGCGGTGCGGCAGCAGCAGAAGGCCCCATTAGCTAAAGTGGTGCTTCAGGTTAAGTACAGTTTCAGGTTAAGTACAGACCTCCAGAACGAATTAAGTACTTATCCTGAGGTACCACTGTAATACACACAAATAATTTTAGGGGTAGTGGACTTGCTAAAAAGGAAGGTCTAAAGGGAAATGAAATGTGAAAATTAATAGTGAGTGATGACTAAGTACTTAATGTTAGTCATTCACAAAACAGGTCTTCGTGACACAGACATTGTGGCATTGGCAAGCCAATTACAAATATAATGCACTTTTTAAAAAAATGTTTCCATCAAGTCCACAAGTAATTGCACTGAACCTCTTGATAAATTGTAATAATTCTGCAATTCCACACTCTAGCTTGTCTTTGAAGTTTCTTTTCTTTGAGTGTCCTTCCTAGAACAAACTTCAAAGGGAGACTGCAACATGAAATTTCACATACATGCACACAGACACACACAGACAGACAGACAGACAGACACACACACACACACACACACACACACACACAAATTCAGGACAATACTTTGTGCATCTGATGAAGCAGATTAATTCATAATAATACATAATATTAGTTGTTATTGTATTAGTTGTTAGGATTAATCAATACACCTTGTTGTTTTTACGTACCAGAAAACTGCATCAGTAAACCTCTAAGGATAAAATGGTAGAGAGCTAGAGAACCATGCCTTTTCCATTGTTCGAAAAAGGCTGGTGTCCCTCTAGATGCACTTTAGTGGGAAAGGAGAAACACATAGACATAGGCTTCTAATGGGCTGAGATGAGCACTACCAAAGCAGAAGGTGGGCAGATGACATAACTGTAGTGACAGATGGCTCATCCCCTATTTAGGAAGGAAAGCAAGAGGCCATATTGGAGCCTGGACACCTTCAAGAATCTGGTCTTGTGGGTGTGCCGATAAGTCTTGCCAGCTCCTGGAGAGGATTCTTTGGCAAGCCTTCTTGTTCAAAGGTTGTTCCAATGGCAAAAGCTAAGCTGCCCAGATCCACTTCATTTTGCTCTCCTCTCTGGGACACAAGGCAAACTTTCAGAGAGCCTCTCAATTCCCAGCACAGGGCAACCTTCCCTGACTCTGAAATGTAAACTGTGCAGCAGGTACAGCTAGAAAGCACTTCAAAGTGGCCACCCACATTGGCCCGACCCTGGCTTAGGTGCCACTCATTCTTGCCTCGGCCCATACCTGCTTCTGGAATTGTGTGCATGTGCATAAATTAGCTCTGTTGCCATAAGGACTCAGATGGCAACCATCTCTCCCCGCCCCCCTATTCCCCTCCTACCATGGCCGTAACTAGGGGATGGTGAGGTGGGCCCCCAACAGGGGCACAGGCAATGGGGGGGGGGGCAAAATCAGCTAAAATTATGTCCATAAATATAAATATCAATTATTGCCTCATAAGAAATGGTTTTAAACAGAGGGTGAATTGAATAGTTGAAAGGGAGGGAGGTTGGAGGAGAGGTGGAAAGAAGAGCTAACTTGTCAGTGGCTGGGGGGCGCAATCTGGATGGTTCTGCCAGGGGCGCAAGATCACCCGGCAATGGCTCTGCCTCCTACCTCCGAAACAGGAGCTTCCAAAGGGAAGAGCTATTTAGGGCAAGCTGACTAGCACTGACCAGCAACACAGTTGTGGGAATCAGCAGGAGTAGTGGTGAAATGCCTGTGCGTGGACCTGTCTGCTGTGGCCCAATGTGTCCACTTCATTTTTTACTTTTATTTTGCAGGGAAGGCCATCCTTAGAGAACGTGCTCCTTGCCACTCTCCCTTTGGGCCATATCTCCTGCCTTGTCCAAAAGGAAAAGGCAAGGCAGGTGAAGATTGCTCTTCTCACTGCTGAGAGAGGGAAGGTGGTCAGCAGCAAGTGGAGGGGCATAGCCCCAGGGCTTTGGGGTCAGTGCAGTGGGTCCCTTGCTCGGATGGGGGGCCTAAGCAGGTGCCCAACAATGTCAACCCCTGGTGCCAGCTCTGATGCCAATCCTAAGCTATTGTGAGACTACCAGCTCACCGGTATACCCTCAGCTTTGCTGGCTTCCTCATTCAGCCTGCCTGCTCAGGGGCTAATTTGGCTACGGAGCCTCTTCCCCTGGACCACCAGTCCTAACAGGTTCTATGAAAGCATCGCCATCCACCTGTAGCCCAGGTGTGAGGAACCTTTGGTCCTCCAGATGTTGCTGAACTACAACTCCCATCAGCTCCAGCAAGCATGGGAGTTGCAGTTCAGCAACATCTGGAGGGCCAAAACTACCTCACACCTGGTGTAGCCAATGCCTCCGCAGTAGCAAATGCTGGTTATGAATCTACATTTGGGAAGTAATCCCTTGTGCCCAAGCAGGAGGAAGCTTGCTAGGACCAAGGAAAGACCCTGCAGCACTGATAAGTTCATAGGTCTTCAGCCTTGAGATTCACAATGCATGGATGGCAATGACGTTTAAGGGCAAAATCCACCTGCCCCATGGATCTCTCTTGTTCCCAAAGGTGCAAGGTACATCTTCAGCTTGGCCATGGGATGAGATGCTTTAGCTCAGAAACTGGAAGGAAAGACGCAAGATGTAGCATGGAAAATCCAGCTCCCGAGCAGAGCCAAATGACGTGTTCCAGTAAACCCATTTTTAAAAATAACTTTCTATGGTTTTGATCAGTTTGATCAGTTTATGTATCCTTTTAAAAGTGTTTAAATTGAGAAGATGTTCTGGCTGGGGTTCTGCATCAGCTAAAAAAACATTCCCCTTCTCAGCTGCTATTTGCCCTGAAATTAGCAAACAGCTGCATTCAGAACAAATTGGAGCTAAAACAGGGATTTTTTCAGGCAGAAATTGGCATGGAATCCAGATCCAGGAAGCCTTGTGGCCACTTTTTCTTCAAAATAAAAGTAGCCAGTTTAAGCACATTTTAAAGGTGGGTTGATTGTGATGCGTCATTTGGATTATTCAGATAGTGCACGGACATGGGTTTTTTATTTTTATAGTTTTCAATTGTTTTTAACTGTTTTGTGTGTTGTGGGGGAGGTTATTCGGCTGTTTCTGTTTGTGTTTTTACATAGCAATTTTATCTTGTAAACTGCCCTGAGACCTCAGGTATAGAATGGTATACAGTATAAATTTAATTATTAAGAATAATAATAGCCTGAGACAGGCCTTTTGTGGTTTTGGCACACTGGTGCCTATGATGCTCCCCTCACTTATTTCCTTACCTGGCATAAAGTGGGGTGGTTTTTATCTGGTAAAAATTGTTATTTTTTCCTGAGTTTTGTGCCAACTCCTGCAGCCAAGCTGGTGCCAAGTGTATTGCTCTGCTTTCCTTTGGGCACATCAGTGAAGCTGATCTTCTCTGGGCAGCCCAGGAGCTCCATGCACACTGCATGGACCCATGCTTGTGACCCATGGAGGCCACTTCAGTGCAGCTAACACAGCAAATACAATGCAGGAGGCAGCAGTTAGGGGCTACCAGTCTTGGCAGCCACAGCAGGTGCTATGATTCTCCTCTTCACCCCTGGAGACTCACTCCATTGTCTCTCAAGACAGATGAATGCCAACAACAACAACAAAATTGGGTTTTTAATGGCTTTTGAATAAGTTTTCAGTGGTTATTTTTTAAACAAGCCAGAGCATTCTACTATTTGTCTTAATTGTTCTGTTGTAAATTGGTTTTAAAATAGGTTTTATGCCACCTTGGAAATGTAGTGCTGAAAGGCAGGATAAAACAATATTGAACAACTGGATGAATGTCTGCTGGTGGCCCCTTCCGTTCTCTCACCTCAAGCTGTGTGCTGGCTTGATAGGCTTGCAATTGCTTTTTTGTGTGGCAGGTGCTTCTCAGGTGGCTTATTCTATAATCCTTGACACGCTTGCAGAAAGCTCCATTCAACTCAATGAGTTACTTATGAGTAAGCATGCACAAGATTATGCTCTTATAGTCTGATTGGGAACAAGCGGCTGCAAGGGTTATTCCTAGCAGCAGCCTGCGTCTCAGTAACAGGAATAACAGTCTGGGCATATGGGGGCAGTTTCAGCCTGCACTTGAAGGTGCCAGATGGTTGCAAAAAGCCTTTTTGGGAGGCGTGCAGGATTGCTATTTCAAATTCCAACCCAAAAGCACACTCTTGAATCACGTGGAGATGAACTGCACCCCCTCCCAAAAAACCCACTCAGAGGGGGGGGCATGGGTGTAGCCAAGGGGCAGCGGCCCCCCTAAATCAAGTAAGTAAATAAAAATACCTAACTGACCAATCCTGCCACAGATAGCAGTCCCCCTAACATAAAGCCTCCCCCCCCCATAAATCCTTGGTATTCCCATGGAGAGAACCCTGTTATATTGTGGGAATATCCATTATGAACAGATAGGAATTTGGCCAAGTATGTACTCTAACTGAACTGTATAGTCATTTTGACACAAATTTGGGGCTGTTCCCTTCACTGAACTGTAAAGATGTTTGGGCAAGACTCCTCAGGGGCAAATTAAATTGGTTTAATTTAGGGCTCATCCACCTTTTTGCTTGACCCATCTTTTGATCACGAAAGATTAATTCCCCTGGACCTGAGACTTTTTCTTGCTGCTCCATTGCTGGGCCTTGTGAAAATCTGAGCGCACCTGCTGAACTGAAGCTCTGTTTAGTGAAATATCTCTTCGGATTTCCCACGCACCTGATAAGATCCAATTCAGCAGGTAAGATTGGATTTTTGCAAGGCACAACTATGAAAGACAATAAGACCTGGGGAAATTTGATGGCACACAATGCGATCAAAAGACAGGTGAAGTGAAACTATGGGCGAAGCCTTGGTGTCTCCCTCATTTGTGCTAGTTAGGTGTTATGAGTTATATCCAGGCAGAGATCCATTTTCAACCCCTTTTCTACCAAGCACTTGGGGAATTATCACAGACCCTAATTTAAAAGGGCACACACACATTTTTTTAAACAAAGCTACAATCAGTGACCGGGGGGGGGGGTGTTGCAGGTGCCCATCAACAATCAGTTGTTCTGGGCAGCAGACTGAGCACCTGGTGACAGTCTCCCTGTTACTGTGAGATGCATAGTATTTCTGCTTATAGTAATCACCACACATAAGGAGACCAAATGTGAAGAAGTATAGGGTGGCTTTATACTGCTATAGATTTGTGCGGGGTGGGGGGGCTAAATGATAGGATTTTAATTATTTGAAGTGAAGTGTAGGTGGGTTCCCATGAGGCAAGACACAGTGAACTGCAAGAACCTTTATGGAACTACATAATTGGGAAACAGGGGCAAAGCAACTGCTTATATACATTTCTGAAAGCCTGGGCCACTCCCACTCCCAATGTGATTGGCTGTCTAAACTGCGAATCACGACTCAAGAGTTCAAGGGACAATGGCAGAGGTCCAAATCCTGAAATGTTCTGTGATTGGACAACATGTATTGAATCAGAACACAGGAGCTCAGAATCCTTAGTCCAGACTCAAGCTCAGGCAAACACAGACCACTGAATACCCCAAGTATTGTAGGGGCAACAGGAGGTCGGTGGAAAAGTACAGGCTAATTTTTCTTTCCAAGTCAGAGACTAACCTGGGATAGAGCCATTAACATGACAAAAGGTGTTGATGGCCCATCCAAAAGGAATCTTGAGCCTGGGCAGACAGAGGTTGCCATGTTGATGGGGTGTGTGTTTGAGGCGACACAAAAAGAGAGTCTTTTGAGCAATATGTGCTGGGAAGAAGGGCGAGATAAAAGACTAGGATCCATCTTTGGTAGGTTGGCTGAAGACTGGAAAGATGGCTTTGACTCCAGGGCTGCACTGCTGTGGTGAACAAGCCCCATTTGAACAATCCCCATTTGCCGTGTCTCAATTCTCCAAAGAACACAGGCCCTGTGTCAGTGCCTGGAACCCCAAAGACCTCTGCTATTGCTTAACAGATGGGGAATTTCAGCCAGTGCAGCTTTGCAATGACATAATCACAACTGCAGCTTTTGCCAGCCTGCTACCCTCCAGATGTTTTGAATAACAACTTTCCATCAGCCTAGCCTAGAAGGTACCCACCCGGCTGGCAAAGGCCGTATATGGAGCAGTATCTCAGTTCAGTTGCAGAAGGGATGACTGGCGAAATGAAGGACTCAGGAGAATGAAGAAAGCAGAGAAATAAACACTGGAAGTTGGAAGGGAGGTGGTTGATCCTGGTAGACAAGTGTAGGGTGCATGTAGGGTACATAACTGCCACTGCACAGCTCTGCTCTCTTCTCTTCTTCATGCCTGACATCCCAGTCCCCCAGGTCGCTTTCCTTTGGTGACTCCCTTCCCCACTAGGCACTGGAGGGCTCCAGCAACTTCCTCCAGGCTGCGTGTCACACTGAGCCAGGTTTGTGCCTGCTGGAGGTGGCCCTTGACCTATTTGAGGCATCAGGAGCATGACTCACACGCGTGGGGACTCCAAAGCAAAATGAGGAAGAGATGAAGGGCTGAGTGCAGCCGCCTCCAGCCTCATGACTTTGTGATATCTTCCCTGCCAATCCCACCTTGCTTTCCTTTCCGTTCACTCCAGACAAAAAGGACTTAAATTGGTGTGGGTGGATGAGAGAGAGAATTTTCTCTTTAAGCACAAATCTGCCACAGCAGAGCGTATGCTATCGCCACCCAGGGCAGATCTGTGACACGCAGGACGCACAGGAGCAAGGGCGAAGAGGGAGCCCAGTGGGGCTTTGCCAGCCCTCCCTCATATGCCAGAGCCCAGCAGAGGAGAGGGACAGCAACATTGCTGCTGACTCTCCGACTCTCCCGCCCCTGGGTCAGGCCTGACCCGGAGTGGAGCTGCAGCCAGCTGGTGGCGGTGAGCCATCACACAAGGCCATCACACGAGCCACAGCTCCTCCCTGGAGGCCCTGCCTAGGCACGGCTTCCTGCCCCACAGCTCTAGCCTTGATGAGGGAGCCTGTTGTGGGGGCGCCCGGTTGTGCCCTCTCAGAAAATGCATCCAGGGCCATGACCCCTGCAGCCCCTCCAGGCTACGCCACTGCAAACCTGGTACTCTTTTCCCATGTGCCAGGGAAGTGACAGTGCCAAGCAGACTCTGTGTAAACACATTTCATCTGTAATCCACGCTCTTCCTACTCCTTGTATCACATTCTCCTCCTACCTGCCCATACTGTTTGCCTAGGTACTCCTGATAAGTGAGGGCCCACCAAACTAGAAATGATATTATTCGGGTATTTAAGGTTTGTCAGGTTTTTAAAAACAAACAAATAAATAGATTTGCAGGTGAGCACCCACTCTCCCGTGAATTGGATCAAGATTGTGGAGAAGCAAAGTGTTAAATACTGCCACAGTCCTGATATACCACACCTATCTGAAAAAGCAAAACAAGCAGACATATGAGATCCAAAGTTGTCTATTTGCTTTTTACACCATCTTCAATAACATTCAAGATGCTTCATAGAGGTGCAGAATTCACCTTGCGGCATTTCAGAGTGGGATATTGATATATCTTCCCCCTTTCTTTGAAAAGGACCCTTATGGCTAAGAATAATTCAACACAGGGATGAGTGGAACCCATGTGTAGAACACATGAACAGGTTTTTCAGTGCAAGAACATATATTACACACATACTGAGAAACTGTACCCAATCTGAGTCTTCAAGAATCCACCCGAATGGAAGACTCTCAGAAGTGATGAGGAGCATGTAGATTTTGTGCTAATTCTACACTGAAACACTTTATACAAAATAATTCTGTAATATGCAAAAAACCCACAAAAACTCACAAATTTTTTAAAAAAGCTTTTCCTACATAGGTTCCTACATTCCCACTCATTTATGTTCAAGATCAGTGCTGTTTCTAGAAAAAGAGGTGCCAGAACCCACCATGAACACCTCCCTTGTTCTCTTACCAGGGCAATGGCGCCTACCTGAAAGGTGCCAGAACTGAGTTTCGGTGAGTTCCAGCTGAGAAAAAGCTGTTTAAGATCAAATGTATTTGTCATACATAGCTCCAGTGGATGGTGGGGTGCCACAATTCTTAGGTGTGGTGTAGTGGTTAGAGTGTTCGACCAGGAACTGAGAGACCAGGGTTCAGATCCTCACTCAGCCATGAAACTCCCTGGGTGACCTTGGGGCAGTCACTTTTTTTTAGCTTAATCTAACTTACAGGGATAAAATGCAAGGATAAAATGGGGAAGGGAAGGACCATGTATTGTCATACATGGTCCTTCTCTAGACTCCTTGGAGCAAAGGTGAGGTATAAATGTAACAATAAAATAAAATTTTAAAATGGTGGTCTCACTGACCTGTGGACACTGATCAAAATCTTCCAATAAAGGTACTGCATAACCTTGGCTCTGTTATCTTCGTCTTGTACTTGCATGGAGAGGGGTGAAGCAGTAACACACCTTTGAGAGTTGGAAGTTGATATTTTTCAGAAAGAATGTGGCATGTGCCTTGGCTTGCTTGCATGAGCTTGGAGCAAGACGTGCTGCAGCATGAGGTGGAAGAGCAAACTGCATCCCAGATCTGGTGTTTGGAGGCAAGTCCTTCCGCCACATCATGATTTGGCCTGCCCTTGCATGGAGCACACTTGTCCAGACTTTTAAGAAGCTAGCAAACCACCTGGGATCCCGAGTTCAGGCTTGTGCAGAGAGGTGGGGACAGCCAGCTTCGCTTGCCCCAGGCCTTGGAGGATGAAGGCAGCTGAGGAGCCCTGCCAAACTTACGCTGTCATGGCAAGAACGCCCCATGCCAGAACACCCCAGCTGACCACGGACTTAATGGGCAAAATGCACTGCAAGGCTTCGACAGTGTTACTGTGTACCTAGATCAGATTAGGTGGTGACATCTCCTGCCCCCGGTCTCAGACAAGCTCTGCACAGGTCTGCCTGAGTGTAAAGGAGGTTCTGGTGATAGCAGCTGTATCCTAGTCTGACCTGCTAAATTGCTGCCCAGGGACCTTATGGTGAAGGGCGGCAATAAAACAAATGAAGGAAAACCACAAATATAGACTTGTTCCCCTTTAACACGACTGAGTCGCAGTCATGCACTGTAGCAGTGGGGCAAGACAAATAGGACAGAAAAAGCTTCACTGCACTTTTCTTGTTTCTTCACTTGGATGCAATGCACAAAGGTGCTCTAAAGGAGAACCTTTCCCCCCTCAAGGAAAAAAATGCCCTTTTTGTTTTTCTTTCATTGGTATGCATTTGAGCTCAAACTTTCCCTATCAAAGTGACTCAGTGTCAGTTGGTGACAACTGTGCACCAGAGTTTAAGGAGGATGTTGACCAGCTGGAAGGTGTGCAGAGGAGGGCAACCAAGATGATCAAGAGTCTGGAAACCAAGCCTGATGAGGAACAGTTGGAGGAGCTGGATGTGTTTAGCCTGGAAAAGGGGAGATTGAGAGGAGATATGATAGCCATCTTCCAACATCTCGAGGTCTGTCGCATGGAACAAGCTTGTTTTCTCCTGCTCTGGAGGGCAGGACTTGAAACAATGGTTTCAAGTTGCAAGAAATGAGATTCTGACTAAACATCAGGAAAAAGTTTCTGACAGTAAGAGCTGTTCAACCATGGAATGGACTCCCTCGGGAGGCGGTGGACTCTCCGTCCTTGGAGGTTTTTAAGCAGAGGCTGGATGGTCACCTGTCATGGATGCTTTAGTTGAGATTTCTGCATTGCAGGGGGCTGGACTAGATGACCCTGGGGGTCCCTTCCAACTCTACAATTCTATCGGCAAGCCAGGCATTCCCCGTCTCATATTTGTGTAGCTGGTTGTAGACAAAGCTTCTGAAATATATGAGAGGTCCTTAAAAACAATGAATGGGTGGCACATCATCCAGACAGCTACTGCCACTTGGACATCTGATTGGTGCACCTCCAGGAGAAGGAAGAGAGCAGTGGAGGGAAATAAGGCTATTGGCCTGACAACATGCCTCTCCCCACCTCCCCTGGGTGTCAGGCTCAAGACCAAGTCTGATTGTTTCCTGCTTGGCAGGGGGTTGGACTCAATGGCCCTTGTGGTCTCTTCCAACTCTATGATTCTATGATTCTATGATTGTGATTCCGGCTTGTGTTACTTTTTTTAAAAAAAGGTTCACAGTACTTTTCCATGTACAAAATGCTTCATAGTTGCTTTATGACTCATAGCTCATTGCTTCTGTATTGGATGTTCATAAAACACAAGTTGTGCGGTCGTCTTTATCTCTGTGACAAAGCTTTTTCGACTTACTTAGCTTGACATTTGTTCTGCCCTCCTGGCTTCTATTTAGAAGCTGCAGGCACCCAGACCAGATAGTAGACGAGAATGCCCACCAGCAGGAGAGATAGCATGGCTATAGAAGAAGCAGCTACAACTATAGCTGTGCAGGATTCTGAAAGTGAGAAGAAATGTAAGAGAAGAGGAAAGCAGGGAGGCGGGACAGGCAATGTCCCTAAACATCAGCAAAGGTAACAGGCAAACTAAATCAGCAGTGGGGAGCCTGTGGCCCTGCAGATGTTGCTGAAATGCATCTCCCATCAACCCCAGCCAGCATGACCAAGAGAGAAGGTTGATGGGAGTTGTAGTCCAACAACATCTGGAGGGCCAAAGGTTCCCCACCTCTGATCTAGATCCAAGGGAGAGAAAAAACACAAACATTCATCATATTGCCCAACTTAGGCCAAGGATCTCCGGAACATTAATGAGCAAATTGAATGCTTCAATTTCACTGTGTTCAACAAATTTGGGATCACAGTTCTCAAACAGTAAATTCAATGTCACTTTATGTCCCACAAAATTAGCTCTGAACATGCAGTGAATTTAGAGAATGTTATTGCTGAATGGGCATATCTGATTATATGTCAGCATCAACTTTCAGTACCTGAAAAGTTATATTGTACTTTGGAGGTTGCCCTGCAAAAATCTGCTCTTTAAAGCTGAAGCACAACAAAGGGCAATTCAGATTTGCCCCAGATTGCCATTTACTCTGATTTAGCTTTAAAGAGTGGGTTTTCACAGGGAATACTAATACAAATTTTATTATTTATACCCCGCCCATCTGGGCGGCTTACAGAATATATAAAACATAATAAAGCATCAAACATTAAAAACTTCCCGATACAGGGCTGCCTTCAGATGTCTTCTAAAAATTGTGTAGTTCTTAATTTCCTAGGCATCTGAAGGGAGGGCATTCCACAGGGCAGGTGCCACCACCGAGAAGCCCCTTTGCCTGGTTCCCTGTAACTTCGCTTCTCACAGTGAGGGAACTGCCAGAAGGCCCTCGGAGGAGAGGAAAGCTCTGGAGCAAAACACACACACACACAAAGAGTGCTTGGACATGGAGCTGTGCCTTGGAAAGTGTGGAGGGCAGGCAAGGGTGGGTAAGATGCTGGAGAGTGGCTGCCAGTCTGAATAGTAATTACAGAGCATGCTGGACATATAAGGCACTTTAGACACATGAGTGAAACCTTACGCTGCAACTCTTTACCTGAACTGTGCCCACTCACTTGCCCTTGCCACTCAGAGAAGGGAGAAGACAGTAGATGAGCAGCCTCCCTCAACCTGGCACTCTCTAGCTATTTTGGACTACAGTTCCCATCAGCCTCAACTGGGGGGGGGGGGGGGGCTGATGTAGTCCAAAACACTTGCAAAGCTGGAGAAGGCTGGTTGGTTAGGAAGGAATCTGTTCTCTCATCAATGTATTTTTATTTGTTTGTGCGTTTAAATTATCTGTGGTAGCTATGCACTTATGCTACTTGAGGACAATGGTTCTTATACATTATGGTGAGATTGAAGCTGCACAATCCCAAACTGGAGAAACTCACTTAAATGTTGCAAGCCCTGAGCTGAAGCATTGATTCATATAAAACAGTGGCTGGTTGGTTTGTTAAAAAGGTGACTCAGAGCACGTTATGCCTACAAACTCACCAGCTGTCCTGAGTGCCACCTTGTGGGATGCAGCAGTGAAGGGCTTTTTGTGGGGGCTGAAATTCAGCATCACGTGACAGTTAGCCGCCTTCCCATGGTCCCACGGTCCCAGGGTGATGGGGTGGGTGACTGTAACGTTGGCACGCTCAGGCCTGGTATAGTTCCAGAGTTTCTGTGAATGTAGCCTCTCTGCCCCTTTGAAGAAGGTCACTGTGAGCTTGCTGAGGGGGGCCACTCTTACAATGTGGCATTTCAGGTTATAGTGCCAGCTTTGGCCTGTGGAAGACTTCTGGAGCTCCATGATCACCTGCTCTGGAGGGTCTGAAATAACACATAAAGCAAGGGAAACATTAAGATTGCCAGGCAGCCCACTGGGTTTCCATGTTCCTCTTCTCTGTCCACTGCACTGCCAAGATATGAATGCGTCAAATGCCTCTTGGCAGTGCCATCCTTGATTCACACTGAACTTGTTAGTGTTTGACTACACCATCCTCATCAGACCCATGGGGGACAATGTGCATGTGCTGAAGATCATCTAAGCTTTCTATTTTTTAAAGGATCTCTCGCCTGATGGTTTGCAGGTTTGTGATGGCCAATGGTTTTTAGCAAACAAATTTGAATCACTGTACAAATTGACCTAATCTGCACCTCCCAGAATATGCTTTGTGCAGATTGCCACCTTCCAAATGTGCTGGTGCAATTCTTAGTTCAAAAACATTATGAAAATAAATGTTAAAACTAGTATTGTAGGGCAGAAAATACATTTAGAATTGCCATTTTGGGGGAGAAAAAACCTGTATTTAAATGCTAATTTTCATACTGATTGTTTTGTTTAAAATTATAGATTAATATGAAAATGGGACAGAACAGGTTTGTGAGTAGGCATGTACGAAACTGACATGGGGCAGAAATAGACTGATTTGTCCATTTATTATAAATATTTACCAACAGCAGGCATGTGGCCCAAGGAGAGCACTGCCTAATCTTCCAAGGGCCACATGGCGGTGGTGAGCCAGAGGCAAAAGTGAGCTGAGCAACGACTGTGACTCTTACCCTTGCAGAGGTGGCTACATCTGAAGCCTGCAAACGCCAGAGGTTTCCACACACATACAAACCGCAAGCACACCTCTTCATCCACCCTCCAGGCAAGTGACAGACATTGTCATAGTTCAAGGACAGATTCCTCCAGGAGGATGCAGGGAGGAGTCTGAGAGGGACATGGCATGGGTGGGGTCACCCTGAGGGTCAGAAAAGTGAGGCTGGGGTGGGGGGGCATTAGTCTCCAGACCTGAGGTACCCCCACCCCTGCCTATAGCTTTAAAATGTTATGATTTTGGGGCAGGGGGCAGATTCCTCATAATCCTAAATGTAGTAAATTTAGCTGATTTTTGGAGTATGAAGGGAAGATGCCAGGCCAGTGGAAATAAAGGCTAAATCAGTTCTCTTGTTCAGGAGATTGCAAAAAGAGATGCCATTAAAATAAGCACAAGGAGAACTACGGTAAGTGGCAGGCCATTAAGATCAACGGACCATGCAGATGAGAAGTGGGCAGAAGCAGAAGAATTGAGAGGTGAAGGTTGCCAGGGTAAACGGGGGCAGAGGGTGTCCTTTTCCAACAGAGATTTTGGGAGGAAGGGTTTGTGGGAAGAAGGGGAGGGAATGGGCAGAGCTCCATGCAGGGACGGAAGGGCAGCAGCCAGCTGGCTGTGGCAGAGGGATGAGGGGATGGTGCTTAGGATTCCTCTGAATCCACTGCTGCTGTGCTGCTGGGAAGGAGAATGCTGTGAACTCTCCCTCCATCAAGACTCAGGTTGCGAATATGTGTACAATGAACCATATATCGTAAAGACACTTATCTCCGCTGTGCCTTAATTTCTCAACAGAAATGCAACCCTGGTTAAGTGCCAGGACCTCTGGGATCTTGCTACCGCTCAGAAGGGATTGCCTCTGTAACAATATCTATATCAAGTCCCATGTATGAGAGTGTAGAGGGACACTTTTTTTTTTTAAAAAAAAAGGTGGCTCTCATCCCCCCCCCCCCCCGGTGCAGCTTCTGACTGGGTGGTGAGAGAAGAAGAAGAAGAAGAGTTTGGATTTGATATCCCGCTTTATCACTCCCCTTCAGGAGTCTCAAAGCGGCTAACATTCTCCTTTCCCTTCCTCCCCCACAACAAACACTCTGTGAGGTGAGTGGGGCTGAGAGACTTCAAACAAGTGTGACTGGCCCAAGGTCACCCAGCAGCTGCATGTGGAGGAGCAGAGACACGAACCCGGTTCCCCAGATTGTGAGTCTATTGCTCTTAACCACTACACCACACTGGCTCCCAGAGGGGGAGAAAAGGTACTCTCAGGCTCACCCACACTTCTGCTTGTTCTGTTCCTAGAGACCATGGATCTCTAGGAGACTTGTCAGTTTCTCCACACCCTTCCTAAGGAAAATTTGCTCTTCAGCTCTAAATCAGAGCAAACATCAATCCAGAGAAATCCCAAATTGCCATTTGCTCCAACTGAATGTGAAAGAACAGTTTTCTCCAGGGAAAAGCAGCAAGACAAGCGGAAGTGTGGATTAGTCCTCAGATACAACATTGAGACGAGGCTAGGTAGGTTGTAGAGGCCCAGTAAGCTTCACAAAAACCTGTGCTTGTACAGACTTCTGCATGTCCCACATCTAAAAATGTACGGGCCCAAAAGGTTTTCCTCTTGCCCCGTTCCATTCCCAGGGATAACCCACTCTTTAGCGATAAATTGGAACAAATGGAAATCTGGGGAAAACCTGAATCGCCGTTTGCTCCAATTGAGCACTAAAGAGTGGTTTCCCTGGGGAAAAGCAGCAGGACAAGAGGAAAGTGTGGATAAGCCCTTAACTCCTCAAAACCAGACACTTGTGCTGCCATAGCCACCATGCCCCAAACTTTCCCTGGTACAGCCACTTACATGCCACTCTACTTTGATTATTTGATGCCTTTTCCAAGAAGGGCCCTTCCGGCCTCAGGTCCAGAGCTGCACGGCAGGTGACTTCCTTTCCGTGGCCATTCTGCTGAGTGGTGATGCTGTTGCTTGTCACCACAACACTGCCGGCTTCAGGATTCCTGTGGTCCTCAAAGGTCTCCACATACAGCCTCTTCTCCCCTTTATACAAGGTCACGGTGAGGTTCCGGATGGGGGCAACATCGAAAACTCGACAAGTCACATTATATTCCTTACCCACCTCCACCTCTGGCAGCGGATCCAACACCACGCGCTCCGGAGCTCCTGGAACAGAATAAAAAGTGACAACTCTTCATTTGTTTATCTATTTTAGAGGGGCAGAAGAACATAAGGGTGAAGGTTCTGCCCCTCTGTGTCTCCTCTGGAAATAATTCTTCCTGCATGCCCCCAGGACAGAGGGTGGTGTGCCCAGGCCTTAAGGATGAGGCCCATGAGGTCATGAGGCAGCCCCTCTCAGCCCACTTCCAGCTTCCTCCTTTGCAAAGCGTGTTGAACCAAAGGTGAACTGTTCCAGAAGCTTTGCTAACACCAACTTGGTAGTCAAGATAACCCCACAATTAGCTGGTGGTTGTTGTAGCAGTGAGCTGATTTATGCTTATATTCACTTGCTTTGATATAGGCTAAATGGCTTTGCTGTGATGCTGTCCTTACCTGTGGGCTTGGGATACTGGGCTCTGAGCCCAGGAAGGGGAACTATCTGTCAGACTTGGGTATTTGCCACCTATGCCCTCATCTGGGCAGGTGAAGCAATGGGAAGCCTTAGGCAAAGTGACAAATGCTGCTTTGTGTATGAAGAATGTTATGCACCTTTGCTTGGGCACAGACAAGCCATCTCTCTGCTGTGGTGTCTGTCCCATATCTGCAAAGGCTTGGGAAACTGGCAGGCTGATTCACAGTAAGTCTATACCTTTCTCTCTTTTTTTAAATAATATTTATTGCTTTTTTTAAAAAGGAAAAAGAAAGAAAAGAGAGAAGCAAAAAAAAAAAAAAAGAACAAGAACAAGAAAAAATAAAACAATACAATACAGTGGTGCCCCGCAAGACGAATGCCTCACAAGACGGAAAACTCGCTAGACAAAAGAGTTTTCCGTTTTGGAGGTGCTTCGCAAAACGAATTTCCTATGGGCTTGCTTCGCAAGACGAAAATGTCTTGCGAGTTCCTGTGGGTTTTTCCCCCCTTTCCCCCCCCTTTTTCTAAGCCGCTAAGCCGCTTATCCGCTAAGCCGCTAAAAGTCGCTAAAAGCCGCTAATCCGCTAATAGCTCTAATCCGCTAAGCCGTCAATGGGCTTGCTTCGCAAGACGAAAAAACCGCTAGACGAAGAGAATCGCGGAACGGATTCTTTTCGTCTTGCGAGGCACCACTGTACAATATACAAAACACAACCTCAACACCTCACCCAACATAATAAACTAAACAAAACAAAACAAAAACAATTTAAAAACATACATCATTCCTTTTCCATATTCTAACTTTCATTCCCTTATATCATCGACCTCCTTTCACCTCCCTCTTTGTATTCCACTTCCATTAATTGTTTTAGCAATTCCTTTCCATCTTTCTCCATTTTCTATCATATAAATGTCTTAACATATTTTTAATCTTATTTCCATTAAAATTGATATACTTATTTAAACTTAACTCCTTATAGCATTTCTACTAAGGCCATAAAAATTCATTCCAACATTTTCCTGTCACTCATTAATTTTACAATATTTCTATATATAGACTTTAAATCTTCCAATCTTCTTCCACCATCTCCTCTCCCCGGTCTCGGGCTCTGACAGACACTTCCGTCCACTCCATACAGTCCATCAACCTGGAGATCTTATGTCCGAGGCTCTTAACTCTTTTCCACATCCCTTCTGCAGTTCTTCTTCATATTCTTTGATGCTAAAGAGCAGATCTCGGGGAAACTCCAATCCAACGACACCTCCATTCCCTCTCGACAGGTCAGCCAAATTTCCACAATTAAAGCTAGGATCCATAAAGTATTTCAGGGCATATTTTGAAATTCCTCCAACTCCAAAGGCCCCCCGAGCTCCAATCTCCTCCTGACTCAAGTCCATATTCCAAAAGTCAGTTAATCCCTGCATAGAGGGATCTTTCCAACTTTCCTTTTCCAGTCCAGGCCAGGCTCCGATCTTCAAAGTCTGACTTTTTCTAGTTTCAATCATAAAGGGCCTCAACTTATAGTCTTCGATTTGCCACTGTAAAACTAAAGCTCCCCCTTGTATTGCTTTAGGTTCGACAACAGCAACTTTCTCCTTCTCCTTTTCAGCAATTTGTCCTGCTAAAATAGATTCCTGTGTCAAATCCTGAGTAATTTCTGTATTGGTGCTCACTTTTGGTCCCAAAAAGTCAGTTTTAGTAATCATAACATCCAATTTTTTATGAAGCTGTTCTAGCAGATAATTTGTCTTGCAAAATGCAGTTACTAAGGCTTCACCTGTCGACCTTCTCGAATGTCCAAGGTCAATCTCTAGTTCCCACACTTCTTATCAAGCAGCTGGAGATTTCCCAGCTCCACTCTTGTAACAGTTTCAAAAGCTCCCTCTAGAGGGAAACAGTCTCCACTTGTATCAATCCTTTCAAAGAAAGTTCAAAAAGTAAAGTTGGTTTCAATTTTCAGTTACGTTTCCTCCCTTATAAACGCAGAAGCGGACAATGGAAACAATATATTTCTCTTATTCAACCGACTGTCAACATCCATTCTCTTCGCTGTCAATGAACTCTCCCAAAACGTCAATCACTGTCAGTCCGTTCCCAGGTTCAGAGCAGTGGGAATTTAATTTTAATCACTCTCTCCTGCAGGATACACGGTCCAAAATTTCCCCCCTCTTCTCCTGTTTCCAAGGGGGGTCTAATAATTTCAATCGATGGAAGTTTAATCCTTTACATAAGGCTTCCAAGACCTTAACTTCCAAGCTCTTTGCTTCAGTCTATTTACAAAAGGGGAAGGCGGACTTCCTGTTTTGAAGCTTCCCCGTTCGGTGTCAAATTAAGGTATTTTAAAATCCAATTTTCTGTACTACTCACGGGTTGTTGTTTAAAGTCCAATTGTCCACAGGAAAAAGTCAGCGCTCTCCGGCAGCAGCAATGCAGCTTCACTCCGTGAAAGAAGCGGTCGATTCAAAGCACCGCGCCGCTCACCCCATGTCGCTCCGGATCCCCAGAACAGGGTTTCCCCGCGAGTAGGGGAGGCGCAAAGGGTGCCAGCCGAATCCCAAGTTCACAGGCTTCTTCCACCTGTGATTTCAGTGGGTCTCCGCCTTTGCTGTGGCGGTTCAGACCCTACTTTTCACGGAGGAAGTTCCTCCCGTTCGGAGGAGCTCTGCCATTGCCGGAGGCGCTGACCCGGAAGTCAGTCTATACCTTTCTTTACAAAGCTCTGCAACTGATCACTCTGGCACCTTTGACATCCTTCTCTGGTATACCTGCACCCCACCCCTCACACCAGGCCTCTTGGGACGGACAGCAGAGCCAGAGCAGAGTCCGGGCATGCAGTCCCGCAGAATTCCACCAGAGGGCGAGAGCCTCTCTCTGATTGGCTACCAAGATAGCCAGCCAGAGGGGAGGGAGAATAAAAAGAGCAGTTTCTGAGGAAGTGTTGAGCTAGAGATAGAGACCTGGGTTTTGGTCAGTTAGTTAAGCATTTCTCTTGTTTTCTTTGATTTCCTCTTGCCCTCCCTTGGCTAGGCCTATGCATAGAGATAAAGCTAGAGATAGAATTTTCAGGGACAGTTTTGGGAGGGAGAGTTGTTGAGTTGATTCTGCTCAATGTGTGTAACATCCACTCTGAGGAAATTATCTACAGCGAGAGAAATGAGTCTTTTGGCTTAGCCTGGAAGACAGTGTGGAGTGTCTTGGGAGAGCATTCAGACAGGAGCTAACCGGAGGGCTAAGGCTGAGCCAGGAGAAATAGAATCATAGAATCATAGAGTTGGAAGAGACCACAAGGGCCATCGAGTCCCACCCCCTGCCAAGCAGGAAACACCATCAGAGCACTCCTGACATATGGTTGTCAAGCCTCTGCTTAAAGACCTCCAAAGAAGGAAAATCCACCACACTCCTTGGCAGCAAATTCCACTGTCAAACAGCTCTTACTGTCAGGAAGTTCTTCCTAATGTTTAGGTGGAATCTTTTTTCTTGTAGTTTGGAACCATTGCTCCGTGTCCGCTTCTCTGGAGCAGCAGAAAACAACCTTTCTCCCTCCTCTATGTGCATCCTTTTATATATTTGAACATGGCCATCATATCACCCCTTAACCTCCTCTTCTCCAGGCTAAACATGCCCAGCTCCCTTAGCCGTTCTTCATAAGGCATCGTTTCCAGGCCTTTGACCATTTTGGTTGCCCTCCTCAGGACACGTTCCAGTTTGTCAGTGTCCTTCTTGAACTGTGGTGCCCAGAACTGGACACAGTACTCCAGGTGAGGTCTGACCAGAGCAGAATACAGTGGCACTATTACTTCCCTTGATCTAGATGCAATACTCCTATTGATGTAGCCCAGAATTGCATTGGCTTTTTTAGCTGCCGCGTCACACTGTTGGCTCATGTCAAGTTTGTGGTCAATCAAGACTCCTAGATCCTTTTCACATGTACTGCTCTCAAGCCAGGTGTCACCCATCTTGTATTTGTGCCTCTCATTTTTTTTGCCCAAGTGCAATACTTTACATTTCTCCCTGTTAAAATTCATCTTGTTTGTTTTGGCCCAGTTCTCTAATCTGTCAAGGTCGTTTTGAAGTGTGATCCTGTCCTCTGGGGTGTTAGCCACCCCTCCCAGTTTGGTGTCATCTGCAAATTTGATCAGGATGCCCTTGAGTCCATCATCCAAGTCGTTGATAAAGATGTTGAATAGGACCGGGCCCAAGACAGAACCCTGTGGCACCCCACTAGTCACTCTTCTCCAGGATGAAGAGGAACCATTGATGAGCACCCTTTGGGTTCGGTCAGTCAGCCAGTTACAAATCCACTGAGTGGTAGCATAGTCAAGACCGCATTTTACCAGCTTCTTTACAAGAATATCATGGGGCACCTTGTCAAATGCCTTGCTGAAATCAAGGTAGGCTACATCCACTGCGTTCCCTTCATCTACCAGGCTTGTAATTCTGTCAAAAAACAAGATCAGGTTAGTCTGACATGACTTATTTTTCAGAAATCCATGCTGACTATTGGTGATCACAGTATTCCTTTCTAGGTGCTCACAGACTGTTTGCTTAATGATCTGCTCCAGAATCTTCCCTGGTATTGATGTCAGACTGACTGGGCGGTAATTATTTGGGTCCTCTCTTTTCCCCTTTTTGAAAATAGGGACAACATTTGCCCTCCTCCAGTCTGCCAGGACTTCGCCTGTTCTCCAGGAATTTTCAAAGATGACTGCCAGTGGTTCTGAGATCACATCTGCCACTTCTTTTAATACTCTTGGATGCAGTTCATCTGGCCCTGGAGACTTGAATACATCTAAACTAGCCAAGTATTCTTGTACTATCTCCTTAGTTATTCTGGGCTGTGTTTCCTCTGCTGAATCATTTGCTCCAAATTCTTCAGGTCGGGCATTGTTTTCTTTTTTCTTTTTTTTTAATACTTTTTATTCAAACTTTAGAAATACACATGTCTATATAAATATGCACTGTACAAATCATCATATCACTAAACGTGTAAACATACATATAAATAAATTATTATTCGTTTACATGATACACTTATCTCTTCCTCTGTTTATACAAAAAAAAGGAAGAGAAAAAAAAGACCTTTATTTAGTCCTGGACTTCCCTCCACCCTATTGGTAAGTATCAAATAATCCTACATTCACATATTTTCTCTTAGTCTTAAATATTAGACATTCTCTGTTAGAGTTAATCCAGCCCCACCAGTGTCTTCTACAGTTTATTTTCAATATATTTCCAGTATTTACTCCATTTTTTATGAAATTTTTGCTCATCTTGGTCTCGTATTCTACCCGTTAATCTAGCAAGTTCGGCGTATTCCACCATTTTAACCTGCCAATCACTTATACTAGGTATGGTTTCCATTTTCCAGTTTTGTGCCAGCATAATTCTTGCGGCTGTGGTGGCATAGAGGAATATACTCTTGTCTTCTTTTTTAATCTCTTTACCCAACATTCCTAGCAGAAAGGCTTCAGGTTTTTTTGGAAAAGTATATTTGAGAATTTTTTTAAGTTCATTATATATTAGTTCCCAAAATCTTTTCACTTTATTACATAGCCACCACATGTGGTAGAAATCGCCTTCTGCTTCCCCACATTTCCAGCATCTTTTATTCTTTAACCTGTAGATTTTAGCTAATTTCACCAGTGTATGATACCACCTATATATCATCTTCCACATATTTTCCCTCAATGCCATACACGCCGTAAACTTTGTATTGTTATTCCATAATTCTAACCACCTTTCAAAATCAATGTTATAACCCACGTCTATCGCCCACTTTGTCATTGCCTCCTTCACCTCCTCATCTTTAGTGTACCACTCCAGTAGTATGTCGTATATCCTAGACAATACTTTACTCTTTCCCTCTATTACCTCCACATTAAACCTAGATTTTTTATCTTCAAATCCTGATTTCTTTTTGTCTTCAGTTAACAAACCATTCACCTGGTGGTATTGTAACCAACTTGTGAAAAAAATTTTTATCTCCTCATATGGTCTAAGTTTCAAGCCTTGTTCTGATTTGATTATAAGTTCTTCATAAGTGGCATTCTTCTCTTCCATATTAGTTTTCTTAATAGTCGACACCTCTATTGGTGAAATCCACCAGAGAGTCTTCCTTTCCAAAAGATTTTTATTCCTTTCCCATACCTGGAGTATTGGACCCCTAAAGATATGGTTTAGGAAGCCCCTGTGTGCCTTCACTTTTCCGTACCACAGGTACGAGTGCCACCCGAACCTGTTGTCGAAGCCCTCCAGATCTAGTAATTCTCTATTTTCCAATCTTATCCAATCTTTTAACCACAATAAACATGCCGCTTCATAGTACAGACTCAAATCCGGTAGGGAAAAGCCCCCTCTTTCCTTTTTATCTACTAATATTTTCATTTTAATTCGTGGTCTTTTTCCCTGCCAGATGTATTTCGCCAGAGTTCTCTGCCATTCTTTACATTGCTTTAGACCTTTGAGTACCGGGATGGTTTGAAATAAAAACAACATTCTGGGTAGAACATTCATTTTTACAACTGCTATCCTTCCTAAGAAGGATAGTCTCATTCTGTCCCAAATTTCCAAATTTTTCTTAATGTTTTTCCAGGTGGTCTCGTAATTATCTTTAAACAGGTTAATATTTTTAGCCGTAATCCATACCCCAAGGTATTTTACCTTTTTTACCGTCATTATTCCCACCCTTTGCTCTAGATCTACCGTTTCTTCCTTAGTTAAATTTTTAACCAACATCTTAGTTTTGTTCTTATTAACCTTGAGTCCTGATACAGTGTCAAATTCTTCAAATTTTTGTAGAGCTTCTTTTACGCTATGCTTTGGATCTTGAAGAGTTAGTACAATATCATCGGCAAAAGCTTTGATTTTATATTCATTCAATCCTGAGTTCATTCTGTGCTTTAGCTTTTCTGACTTTGTGTCTACACGTGCTGGCTATTTGTTTGAATTCCTCTTTGGTGGTTTCCCCCCTTTTCCATTTTTTGTACACATCCTTTTTTAAGCTTAACTCAGTTAAAAGTTCTTTAGATAGCCACCCTGGCTTCTTTAGGCACCTTCCATGTTTCCGTCTCATTGGTATTGCCTGAAGTTGTGCTTTTACTATCTCCCTTTTAACAAACTCCCAGCCATCTTGAACTCCCTTTCCTTTTAGTATTACTGTCCATGGGATCTCACCCAGCACTTCCCTAAGTTTTATGAAGTCGGCTTTCTTAAAGTCAAGAAATTGGTCTCCTTCCAGCAAGAAGGGGAGACTCCCAGCGCAGCAGCCTGGCCAAAGAGCTGCTTCCGTCTGGACAAATGGAGAGGTTGAGAGAGACAGAGGCTGGCTGGCTGGCTGAGGGAAGTCCCTTCCCCGGCCAGCAGCAAGGGACAGGGGGCTCTGCCAAGAGGCGTCTCCTGCCCCCACCACCAGCGGAGAGACTACTGTGGCCCCGGCACAAGTAGCACCACTCAAGGGGGTCCACTGGACCTGTCCCTCCTGGAGTCCCATAGCCTGGGGAAAGGCTGCTCTGGCACCAAGGGTCTCAGGAGCTGGAAAGAGGCTGTCACCAATCCACTAAGTCTGCTGGGACCAGAACGAACTCTGGGGCCCTGTGCTTGCTGTCGTGAGAGGACCTCAGCAGAACGCAAGGCGAGCAAGAAGTCACTGAAGAGGACTTGCTCTTGTTTTGATCTTTTGTGGGCTTTTGGACCTGTGCTACCTGAGGAAAGGAGCGCAAAGCTGGATCAAGGGCCTGCTGGTCTTGTCATGTTTAGGCATACTTCACCACCACCCCTCCATCCAGAGATCATGGGGCATTTAGTGTCCAACTCCTTCAGGATGCACACAAGAGACAGAGCTCCTGTATGTACATTCTGCAAAATAATCAGCTGAATTATGCAAAACAGCAGCCTGACATGCACAAATAACGGGGAAATGGAAATTTGCTTTGTTTGCTTCCATCACAAATGTTATCACTTCAAGTCCCTGAAGCCAGACTTCCTTGATGGGTGCCCAAACCAGACTAGATGGGCTTTGCAGGGGAAGGTTTTCCTACTGGTTGTCTTTCAATGTGGAACTCTTTCCTTCAACAAAGTCAGAATCCGTGCATCTCCTAAAAGCTATTTCTGTTTTAGGATTATCATCATCATCTGTCTTTGTTTGTTTGGTATACCGCCCTTCATCTGCCGATCTCAGGGGAGTTCACAACGTTGTTTTAGGGCTAAACTGGGCTGGCGGAGGTGGAGCTGGGAATGTCCCCTACCTGAAACTCCGGAGAGTGCAGACAATACACTCTAGGAGCCAGGTGGGCGCCAATGGTCTGACTTGGCATGAGGCAGTTTCCTGTGTCCTGTGTTCATTTCATTTTAACCAAGCGCTTTTGTGCAGTTAATATATCTGCCAGGCATCTTGGGGAATCTGCTCTCAGTTACAGTGCTGGGCTGGATGGGCCCAAGGTCTGAATCTGTATTTTTTATTTTCCTTGACAGGACTCATGACAGCTTACAGATAAGAACAAGAACCATTAAAAAGTCCATTATTAAAATACAACTGAATATTGGTAAAATTAAAACGATATAACTATATGAAATCTGTTTAAAACATGCCAATAGTTACCATAAAAGCAGCACAGCACCAGCCCTTTCAATAAAAGCAGTCAGTTCTCAAAGGGCTGTTGGAAAAAGAAAGACTTCCCTGCCGGTGGGGTGCACATTCAACCACTTTCTTGTCTGGATTCCTGCTGAATTTGAATCTGTGGCTCTAAGCAGAGGAAACCCCTCCCTGTGTTCCACTGAGTAAGCTCCACTTTCCTTCAAGGTGAGCTGAATGATTATTCCAAGGCAGTCTAAAATATGACTTACGGTAAACGGTGATGGCTGCTTCCTGAAATGTATTACTTTGACATGTAGCATAACACTGTGGTTTTGGTTCCCAGCTGCTGACGTTGGTGAGGCTGAAGGCTCTCCAAGTAGGACCCTCCCCTGCTGGAACACTGTTTAAGCTGGTCTCCAGGGCAATGTTCTTGCAACTGGCACTGCAGTTTAATACAATGGAGCCTCCAAATTCCACCACAGGCTTTATGGGCCAAATCCTCAGAAACTCCTGCTCCTGCTGAGCCCCTGAAAACACAACAGATACAACTTGTATGAAAATGCAATAATATAGTGGGGAGGGTATATAAATGTTGAGGAAATGTTTGGGGGAAGCAGGGGCACTGAGTAGGGGGGAGTGGGGGGCCAGGCCCCCATATTTCTGATTAAAGGGCCAGGACACCCCAAAGTTCTTTGCAGCTGTGCATGCATGCCACGGGGCATGCTTGCATCACATGCGCAAACCGCAGGACATCAGCACGCCCCATAGCATGGGTGAATGATGTCAGCACGGTGTTCCCCAGATACAGGTCTTTCCTATAAATCGGGGGAAATTGTCACATGACAAAGACACATGAGAGCAGAAGCAGCCAAGCAGCCTGGGAAGGGCTGGGACTGCACAATCATTTGGGCCTAGTCAAGTTATTCAGGCCTAACTGCTAATTGGGGAGTCACTCTGACATGGGACATTCTCCTTATAAGTAGCAGCCATTTTCTCTCTGTGTTCTCAGTATGATTTCAGTCAGTCAGTTGTGAGCAGAGTCAGTATGTAAGCTCAGTCAAACTGTTTGGAACCATGTTGTTTATGAAGAAGTTTATTTTAACTCAATAAAGCTCTTATTCTTTCACTTAAAAACTCTGCATTGTTAATTTACGCTGCGCGTCAGAAATGAGGCTCCAAACCAAAGAGAGTCACAGACGATTTGTTTTGGTGTTTTGGGTGAATCAATTTTCACTTTCTGCTACTCCCCTTTCAGTGCCCGCTGCTTTCACATTGCTTTCATTTTCAGCCATGCTCATAAATATTTCTGGCCTTATACGTTTTCTCCCTTTTGACGCCTCAGATTTGCACAAAACCAGCTATTTGCACAAATTACTGTATTTTTCCGTGTATATATTTTTTCAAGTTTAAAATTGGGGGTTGTTTATACACAGATAGTGCATATGGGGGATTTCTTTATCTGAAGTCCCCCAAAATAGGGGTCATGTTATACATGGGGGGGGTGTGGTTTATACATGGAAAAATACAGTACATGAAAAATGGTGTGCCAGAAATGGCCTGACTGTACACTTTTGTGTATTTGCTGTGTGGAGTTTTTTGTGTGTTTTTTTAACCCACCATGGTGCCCATGCAGCCATCTGTGTGCCTGCCCCATCTGTATTTCATAGTATAGCAGAACCAACAAATTAGAAGGCAGGGACAAACACAAAAGGGAATGCCTACTGCTATGGATGGGAAAGACCTAAGCTGCTCCTCATACACTGTATGTGTGGCTGTGGACTGGGGGGGGGGGGGGGAGTCAGCCTCTAAACGATGCCCCAAAGTGGACAGGCCCCTATAAACAACCCACAGGCATATCAGAATAAATGCTCATTGCAGTACAACTTGACTTCCCAGCAAATCAGAATGAATATCAATAACCGCTAAATAAGCTTTGTGCAAGCAAATCATTGCAAATGCTGAATAAATAGCTCCTCTGGAGGGGCCCTTTGAAATGGGATTGAGCTGAGTGTACAGTCCCAGTTTCGGAGCACCAACCTGGAAATGCCGTGAGGGTCACAGCACAGCACAGAAAGGCAATGCAGAGCTTCCAGGATCTCATTACTGTTAAGAAAGAGAGAAAAGCAGAGTTTTAGCTTCCAAAAGAATTCTCTCCGACCTTTAAAAGGAATCCAAGGTTTTCCCCTTGGTTTACTTCTTCTGGTTTAGAAGCATTGCCCAATGATCCATTGATGAGTTTGTAAAGTTGTCATCAACACCAACCCAAATGCTTAGGAATGTACATGAGATAATGTCAAGAAATATAAATATATAACCAGCAATTTTCTCATCAGGGGCATATGAAGCCGCTTTGGGTCCATTGTGTCCAGTACTGTCAATTCTCTTTTCAAACATCCTCTCAGTGAAGATCTGTCAGGATCCCAATCTAGGTTTTTTTACACTCCAAGTTGATTTCTTTTTCTTTTGCAGCACTCTTGTAATGTTTAAAGTTTTGTTGCTGCTGCTTTCTGTTTCCCTTTAGATTACTGCAGTTTAAATATGATCTTTTGCCTCTTTGACACCTATTTTCCCCTCTGCATTTTCATGGTCTGAAGCTACCCTGAATACCCTTTGAGTAGCAGAGCAGGGCATTACTTACTTACTTACTTGCAATGCAAGCGTGGGCATCTTCAATCATAGAAGTAAGTCCCACTAAGTTCAAAGGGACTTTCTCCTTTGTGTGATTGCAGCCATACTTATTCTAACTTAATTCTTTCCTTTCATTTTGACTTCTTGCTGTCTTTTTAATTGATTTTAATTTTTAATCAGTTTTGTAATCTTTTTCAATGAGGTAAGGTATATATATAAATAGCAGATAAACAATTGACTTTGCTTTTCTATTAAGTAGCAACACAAATCCCATAGATTTACTTCTTTTCCTTCACCATGTCCTCTCCTCCCCTTGCTCTATGAAACTCAAAGATATACATGAGGTTATTCAATTTTATTCTCAACAACTGCCGTGTCAGGTTGGCCAGGCTGACAGAATGATGGGCCAAACCAGACCCCCAAGCAGCTTCTGTCAAAGGCAGCAGTTTGGCTTCCATTATCCACCCCCACCTCTGGCTAGCTAGACGAGGAAATCCCAGGGTTTGTGCACTTTTCCCAGTGCCCAAGAAGTGACAAGAGGGGGCTGGCTCACTTACCTGCCGGGATAGTGACAAAGGGGGCTGGAAGAGTAAAGAGCACCCAAGCAAGACAAATGGCAGGTGGTGAGGCTGGTGTTCTCTCCTTGCTGTGAGACTGCAGGGTGAGCTATATGAATATAAGGAGAGCAAGCAACATGCAGGAAAGATAAGGCGGCTCCGGCTGGTGGTGGGCTGAGGGCGCTGTATCCTTTCTGCTAGAGGAAGATAAGTCAGAAAAACTCAAGAGTGCCTAGAAAGAACATTCTGGAGGAGCAGGCTAGGCACAGCCTAGCCAAAGCAACTGCCTTTAGTAAGAGAAAGAGTTGGGGGAGGAGCTGAATCTATCAATTTTGCTTTATCTCAGTTTCTCATTTTCCCCGCCTTCTGTTCAGTTATCCACATTTTGCATTTGTGATTATGTTTTTAAAAAGGATTCCTTATTAACAATTGTGAGCATTTTAATGAAAATTTCTTGTAATATACACATTTTTGTATGCAAATTTGACTAATATTTTCACTTTCCTCTAGTGCTTTTCAGCCAGTGCACCCTGGCACTGTAGCCTTATGAGGCTTTGCCCTCGGGTGGGGAAAATACTGCGCCTGGGAAAGGGAAGTGGGAGTCAACAGACACTCAAGGAATAGTTTCGGAGAAAAGGCTTTTATTTCTACCATCCATGAACTGGTAGAAGGAGCAAGTGTGATAGTTCACAAAAGCATGCACGAAGTTCACAGTCCTGTGCACAAGCATATATACCCCTTCCAGATCCCTCCTCCTTCTTCCAGAGTCCTGCCCCATGAGTTCCTCTGAGCATGAACAGAAAGCTGTCTTGGGCTCTTGGTGCCCTTCCCAGGAAAGGGGGGGGGGCGGATTTCAGAGTGTTCAGATCTGTTTCCATCTCTTGTTCTGGCATGGTTCCCGGACAGAAAGCAAGTTGCAATGTGGTTCTTTAGCAAGGCCAGAAGGCCTGAGAAAGGCCTGAGAAACAATGGACTGTTCTCTACTTTTGTTACAGCAGAGCGGAATGTTTCTGATGCTTAGCTGCTGAGAAAATGATTTTGAAAAGCTTTGAGAAGCTTTGAGCCTGCTTTGGGGGGGGTGACTTTGGGCCTAGGTGGGGTCACCTGTCCTCACCTTCCTTCAGCACCCAGGGGCACCTTGAATGTTGGTCAGGGGTGCAGGGGGCAGCACCGGCCTCCATCCCTCCCTCCTTCCCTCCCTCCTCTGATGCCCTCTCACGTCTCTCACAAATCCAGAGATTTGTGCAGCTGTTTGTTGTAGCGGCCCTGGCCTTGGAGAAAGTAAGCATGCGAGTGAGGGTTTCCGAGGAGAGGAGGCTGAGGGAACCCCCCACAAGGGAGGGTGTCCAAAAGAGGGGTGGGGGCTGACAGCTCAGCAGGCAAGGGAGAACAACATAACTGAGCCCCTGAGACTCGGGGCATGTTTCCCTACAGGGGAGCTGGAGAAAGAATGCAGTTGGTCAAGGGAACTGTTAACTCATAAAAGTTGAAAACCTGTGCTCTAGTACATGCAATTTGCATACATTATTTGGCTAGAACTGCATTACAAGAGTCAGAGAAGTGTGAATTTTCTAAGGATAGCTATGTTTCAGAAAGTGTAAATTGGCTAGGTTAGCATTAAAATCCAAACCAAATCACTTTTCTCCCCATCCCTAACAAGAGTTCAGCATGTGCTGAAGGCTGAAGTTCTGGCTGAACACAGTGGGATTTACTTCTGAATAAACAGGCATAGGATTGTGCTGCCCCTTCTCGCCTTGTATAGAATCACTGAATTGTAGAACTGGAAGGGGCCCCAATAGTCATTCATTCATTCATTCATTCATTCATTGCATTTATTTCCCACCTTTCTTCCTCCAATGAGCTCAAGGTGGCGTACATTATTCTCACACTGCTCACTGAATGCCCACAATAACCCCGTGAGGTAGGTTAGGCTGAGAGGCAGTGACTGGGCTGAGGTCACACCAAATGAGCTTCATGAGAATGGGGATTCGAATCCTGGGATCCTGGTCCCTTCCAGGTCCTAGGCCAACACTCTCACCCCTCCGCCGCACTGGCCAACCCCCTGCAATGTAGGGTAAGGTTACCAGATTTTTTCCAAAGAATCCGGGTATACTTTTTTTTTTGAAAAGAGAATTTTTTTCTAAAAAAAAGTTATTATTTTTTTTAAAAAGAAGTAATATCTTCTCTTCTGTGGTCTCCTCTGTCGCGTGGCCTTCCTCTGGGCCCCAGCCTGCTCTCTTGGAGTGCTAGCCACCATGGAGTAGGCTCGGGTGGGGCCAGGACTTGGCCACGTGTCCTTGCCCTCCCAGTGCTCTACTACCTCTCCTCCTCAGTGGCGGCAGCAGCGCGGCAAGGTCGGGGCTCCCCTCTTTTTTCTCCTTCCTCTTTCTCTCTCTTCCTTCTCCTTCTCCTCTCCTCCTTCTCCCTGCGTCAGCTCCACGGTTTTCTTGGCCCCAGAGTGCCGCTGGGCAGTCAGCTGGTGCTCTTGCTCCAAGCTCGATTTGGGTCGCAGGGGGGTCAGTGGTTCCCCCAGTTGACGCGCTGGGCGTCCCTAGTGCCCTCCCAGTAGTGGCGGCGGTGGCAGCAGTCTCAGCAGCCCAGAGCCAGCCTGGTAGCGCAGTTGGCTCTGGCTGGCCTCAGGAGCTGCTCACTGTCGTAGCGCCCGCCATTTTGCCTCAAAGGAAGTCCCCATATGATGTGTCTTGTGCCGTTGAACCAATCACGCAACATTCATTCCCTACTAATAAATCTACAACACTTAAAATATAAATCTGGGGACATTAAATGAAATCCGGGGACAGATTTATAAATCCGGGGACTGTCCCCAGGAAACAGGGACGTCTGGTAACCATAATGTAGGGCACATTGTCTCGTGGGTTCAGTAAGATGTTAAAAGTAGCAAGGGGGGAGCGGACCACAAGGAAGACTCATGTCACACCTTAAAACCTGACAAGCAGTCAGAAGATCCTGCAGATCAAAGGTAGGGCTCTCAACCACCAGCCTCATTTGCACTTCAGGCTTCCTATACATCTGCTCCCATTATGCAAATTAATTCCACTGGAGTCATTGTGGTTTCTTAAGCAGCAACATACATCTACTTTTTTAAAAAAGGCAATGCACAAAATGGACATGCCTCACATCTGTCAATTTGCCAGCATAAACAGTTGGAAATATGGCAGTGGAAAAAGTTTATATTTTGCTACAATAGTGTTTGCATCGTTAGGTAGATCAAAGCGTCAAGATTTCAATAAATGGGGGGAATACTGTAAATAATAATAATCATTTTTTTCCAGGAAAAAGACGTGCTGGTGCTCACCATGAACCTCTCCCTTGTTCTCTTAGAATGGTAACGGTGCCCGCCTGAGAGGGGCCAGAGCTGAGCTCCAGCTGCAAAAAAAAGCCCTGATAATAATAATGGTCTGGTGGAAACCAGCTTAATTCCAATTGTGTTTGAATACAAAAGAGAAAGAGTGGGTGGTGTCTTCCCGGAGGCTGTTTCTGCCCCACCTTTTAAAGAGCAAAACATTTGTAAAACGTATGGAACTCTCCAAAGATTGAAATATCTGTATACATGATATACATGGGAGAAATTGTGTATTTTTTAAAAAAACTTTATTATCCCTGAGGTTATCCAGAACACCAAATGGCTCGGGTATCTTCCAGGTGAATCCCCACAGGACTGGGGGGCAGTGGCTACGTGAGTAAAGCCCCCCCAACATCCTAAGGCTGTCAGAGAAGATTCCCAGAAGAGGAAGGGCAAAGGGCCCTTCAGGACGCCTTGCGACATGGGAGGCAGTGGGTGACAGTTCTGCCGAAAGGTACTCTCTCAGACCCAAAGAATGGATGTGCCAACAGTATGAAGATGGCATTGCCTTAAAAATGCCTCTGCAGAAGACACTGAATGCACTTTGGGAGGCGCCCTTTGCTACTCGCCAGCAGGTGGCGCCCATTCACAGATCCTCAGACTCAAGGATCGCGGTTTTTAAATGCCCCTTATTTCCAAGGAGAGGAGATCCAGCTGCCCCTGCTTGAAGTTTGGGCCTCCAAAGGGCTTGACTGTGACTGAATGCGGCCTCTTCCTAACGAGATCATGACATTCTTTGCAGGGGAAAGAGCAGAAAAAGTAGTGTGAGGAGATAAATGGGGCAGCCATGACCACTACTGGGGGGCAGACAAGGATTTTACTGCACACCTGAAAGGCACAAACCTTGTGACTGCGATTTGGGACCTCAAGGAGGGGAGGGGGCTCTCTGGAGGGACCCTGGAGCCCCCCCTGTCAGCTGGGGCTACACACCATTCTGGGGGTCCCATCAGCTTCCCAGGGGGGAGCAGGGGGAGGCCTTGCACCGGCTTCCAGGAGTTTCCCAGGGGGGCGGGAGTAGCCTGGGGTGCAACTGGGGGCGGGCGGTGGAAGCATAATGGAAGAAGAGAAGAAATTTTTGAAAAACCCATTCAGAGCTGTTTCATGCGTTGTGTAATGGCGCTGGCTGGCAGGTCGGGTGCAGGGCAGCAGCAATGCTTCCCCTGGACCTGGAGGTTGTGCTGGAGGCAGGGGGTTTCCCCGGCTTCGGGGATAGCTAATTGTGGTGATTTAAGAATGCTGCTGACAGAAATAGAGCCAAACATGAATAAATTGATAGCAGTGCACTAGGTTCAGCCTTCTCATTAGGATTATTTTTAATGTTATTCATAATTTTTATTTTCATGTTATCCTTCTGTAGCCTTACTGGAGTTCAATTATTGGGTCTGCGTTGCTCTGGGATAGGAGGAAGGAAGTCAAATGACACCGAGTTGGTTCAAAGAAAGAGTTTATTCTGCTCTCCGGAGAGCAGAAGGCACTTGCGTGGTGAGTCCACAGCAAGTACAAGGAAATGAGAAGCTTCATGCAGTATATATATCCTCCAGGCACCCTCTCCCTCCTCCCCTCGGAGCCCAACCACGTCAGCCTATGTACGCAGATTGACATCACATATGTTCCCTCTCTCTCAACCATAAAAGGATCTTCCTTCCTGTACATCTGACCATAAAAGGATCTTCCTCTTCCTACTCTTATCTGGGAAGAGGTCGTGATCTCTGGGAACACGCTTTTGGTCCCCACGTATTTTGTGGTGAGCACATAAGATAAAGTATTGACGTGTTTTCTTTGTTCCCCTAAAGGGTCAGGGTCATCCCTTGCCGTGACTGATAAAGGAGAGCGCTTGTTTATGCAATTGTGTCCTTATTTTGCTTTTGCTCAACAGCTCAAGTTTTGAGCATTTAAAATGCTCTTTTTTGAAAGAACAAAAGGGGGGGTTGAGTCAGTTTTAAACTTGCTACACAGAAACCCATTCCTTCACTTCGTTATCATAATTTTCTGTGTGTAATGTGAATGTTACTGTACTATGGTTGATTTTACGTTACGCCAGAGGTGGTTTAGTCCTGCTGGCCACATGACCCAGAAAGCTGTCTGTGGACAAACGCCAGCTCCCTCGGCTAGTAAAGCGAATGAGTGCCGCAACCCCAGAGTCGCCTTTGACTGGGCTTAACCATCCAGTATTGCCTAGCTACTCTGTTCTCAGCAACAGACATTGGTCCAGTTCATAGAATCCAGCTGTGCACTTAGGGAACTGTGATGCAGAGACATAGCATGTGTTTCAATTTGTACAGTCTCTTTTCTCCCAAGCTCGTTCCATTTGTGAGGGGGCAAAATCACTTCAATAATATTTTTTAAAAAATAAGTAAATTATATCTCGCCCATCTGGCTGGGTTTCCCCAGCCACTCTTGGCAGCTTACAGCACATAAAAAATTGTAAAACATTAGGCATTAAACATTTCCTGATACAGGGTTGCCTTCAGATGTCTTCTAAAAGTCAGATAGATGTTTATTTTCTTGAATAATAATAATAATTTTAAAACAGCCAGAAGATTGAATGCTCAGCTCACATCATAGGTTACCCCAAGTTTAGGTGATCTGGTTTCAGGATTTTGTGGCTCCTTTTCAGGGGCAGCAGGAGCAGGTCTAAGACCCTGGGCAGGATTCAGCTGATGAGTTCCATCAGCAGAAGTCCTACGCAAGGCCTTCCACATGCATAACAGGGCTTCTCCCAACCTTATCTTTTCTAAAACATTATTGTCTCACATCAAATATAAACGATCTCTAGAAAAGAAAACTGAAAACTGAAAACAGACACTGTATGTACTTATGTAACCCAAGAAAATTTTTAATAAAACAATTTTTAAAATAACAACAGGGCTTCCACCTCCCTCTCCAAGCCTCCCCATTTATTAATTTTATTTACTTATTTCATAAAATGTATATACTGCTTGACTGTAGGAAACCTGAAAGTGGCTTACAAAAAAAGACAGAACAATAAAATTATCTCTTAAAAAAATTTACAACCATAATTTAAAATATACAGAAGATTAAAACCACAGTAAAATAGACTAAAACCAATTTAAACTCCTACAAACTTTCAGAATATCTGGGTAGGCTTGTCTAAATAAGAACATCTTCAGCAGGTGCTGAAAGGACTACAGTGAAGGTGCCTGAGAGCAAGGGGCTGGGCGTTCCAGTGTTGATGCTGCCACACTAAAAAATCAAGTGCTGACAGATGTGGGTCATGTGCAGCCTCTGTGAAGGTGCCAGTTCTGCCAACAGAAGTGGTCAAGCAGTCATATGGGGGGCAAGATGATCTCAGATGTAAACTGATCCCAAGTTGTTAAGGACTTTATATGCTAATAGGAACACCTTGAACTTGGCCTGGGAGTGAGCAGACAACCAGCACAGATCTCTGAGCAAGAGGTGCTCTATGCTGACGGGGCGTCTCTTCTGCCAGCAATTGTGCTGCAGCATCCTGCACTGTCTTGCAGCTTCCAGACCAAGTGCCAGCGAAGCCCCACATACAGCATTGCAGCAATCCAGCCTTGAAATACACATGAAGCCACTTTAGAAAGTTGGTGTGTCAGTGCCTCCCAGGTGTTCTTTTACTGACAGGTGGTTGGACTAGATGACACTCAGGGTTCCTTCCAACTCTACAGTTACATGATTCTATGATTTATTTGCAGTGATAAACCTCTTTAAAATTTTATTGTGCTTTTAATTGTTGGGAGCCGCCCAGAGTAGTTGGGGCAACCCAGCCAGATGGGTGGGGTATAAATAATAAATTATTCTTGTTATTAATTATTACTATTATTAAAAATCTCTAATGTCTAAGGTATGGAAAGTCTACAGAATAATAATAGTGAAATATCCTTGAATTTTAAATTCAGAGCATTCCCATTTTTATATATGGTTGCATGATAACACTAACAGAGCAGCTAAGGAAGCATAATCACAGCATATGCCGTCTGCCTCTCAGAAGACACCGTGTCCCACATACTGTTCGCAGTCTGCAGTTCTTCCTGGTAACAGAGACTCACCATGCTGCAGTGAAAGTTTCATTCATTCAGGAGATGGCATGAACAGAATTTAGCAAACAATTTTATTCTCCAGGCAATAAGACAAGAACATAAAAATAAATTCATTGAGAATGACTTGCTAGGTTTTGAAGCAAGAAAATTAACTTGCAGTCCCTTCAATTCAGTTGCTGTTTGGGTGCTCAGCCTCCAGAATAGAAGCTCAAAGATTTTTGAAACAGTGGGGTAATTCTCCTATACAAGGTTAGATTTAAAACAAGGAGTCATTTAAAAAAATCTAGATGACAAGTTCAAGGTTCTTCAAGAGTGCTTTCCTCCTAATGTATGTAGACCATTTCATACATTTTAGGCATACACCCATAAAGCATAATTCACAAAGCAGATTTTGTTGGTGTTTTTACATATAAATGTGGCTTTGAGCCACATGTGCAAAAATGACACTTTAAGCTTGCGGAAGTGTGGAAAAACTGAGCATGTGGAAACACATGACCCAACATTTTTCAGCAGTCATTTAAAAGCCTACATTATTTTTAAACCATTCTCATATCCTTCACATTAAAGACTTCAGCCTGGCCTGACACTGAAAAAGACAAGTTGTCTTAGAGTTATGACATGTAGTATCTTTAAAGAAGAGAATCCTGAGTTCATGGATCATGATAAAAAACCATTTTATGTTGACTATGCCACCACATAAGAATCTTGGCTTTCCTTTAAGACCCAACTGGTGCCAGATTGCACCCTGGAAGAGCTTGGATGGTCCAAGGAGGAGACAATTGTTTTCACAATGCAAAATGCAAACATGATCTTGCCGGCTTATAGTCCCAGTGGGGCGAGGTGAAGGATCCAGGCAGACGATTCATTTCACACTGCAGGAATGGAAATCTAAGTTCTGAAAGCATCCACTGCTGCGGAAATAGTCCATCCTTAATGAGGCTCTTCCATCCTTCCGCCTTCAACACACCTGCCTGAACTCTTTGTGTTGCTTCTTACTGAGTAACTGAATGTTGTCAGCTATCTCTCAAAGCTTATGCTCTGGCAGCTTTTACCCCCTCCTGACCTGTAAGCATGAGAGTCCAACATTCCGGTTCTCAAAACTTCAAGATTCCAAGGCTTGGATGGAAGAGAAGGTTTTAAGAAAACATAAAAGGGACAAGTTTCTGATCACAAATCTTTTTCTGAAAGTGCAGAAACCATCCAAACTCCTTAAGACAAAGTCCAGTTGGAGCACTGCCCATCAGTTGTTCAGCATCTCAAGAATGCTTTCCCATTTTCTCCCCCTGATCACTGGCTAAGTGGGGAGGATGAACCTGAATAACAACTGCAACTTGCTGGCATGGGCTCAAGTTCCTCTTCAGTTTATAGCAGCCACCTGTCCACTTAAACATTCACAGACTATACATTGCCATTCAGGCACTTTTGCTCCATGGGGCTCCCTGTTACTTGCTGCTGCCGCCGTCTTAGGTGGTACTTCTTGATCTTACTTCTGTAGTGCATGTAATAAGCCACCCCTACTGCAGAAGAAATAACCACTACGCAGAGAACCCCAATTATGATTCCAAGGATGTCAGGCTGGTAAGCTGCGAAAGGCAAAGACAAGTGGGTTAAGGTTATGGGCCTAAGAATTCTGCAGGGCTGCAAATCTGCAGAACACACACAGCTTTGCTTTTTAAAGGGCAAAATTCAAGCCCTCGTGATTGAAAGGACATGTAGGTTGCTAAACACCAAAAGCTCAAGTAAATGAGCCTGGACCAGTGGACCACAGAGATTCTTGCCTCTTTCGCTAACTTTAAGACCTCTGGTGATTCCTACACTTGTGTTGCTGTTGCATGCTAGGTGTGACTAATCCTCCAAAACTAACTGCTTTCTGGAAGTTCCTGGTATTTTAAGGGTTGGAAGTCTGGTTGCAAATTGAAATGCTAAGACAATTGAGCTAATCTGCACATTTCCGAAAGTGGAATTTTGTGTAGGCTACACACAAATTGGAGGTTATGAAGCACTAAGGCCTATCAAGGGGAACACAGGAGCAAGTGTCAGAAGAGTCAAGTCCACTGATTTGGGAACCTGAAGGTATCACTATTACCTGTGGTAAGTGCACACTTTTATGTTGGTCCACTGTCGTCTCTGACTTTGAGGCTGAGAATATGTGACTTCCAGAGGCTGGCACCTGACAAAAGCTGTTCAGCGAGCCAACAAGCGTGTGCAAGATTTCAAGAGCACTCACATCAAAACCCAAAAGTGTCTTTCCGTTGGACCTGTGCGATTAATGCCTGCAGGTTGTTAGAAAACCTGGCCAGTGGCCTGGCTCGGCTTGGCATCCCATATCCAGCTGTGTACTATCTTCAATCCAGAAAGATTGAGGAAGGTTCTCTCTGTTGGCCTCCTTGGGATCAATTTATAACCTACACTTTGGTCCTGCTTTTTAGCAGAGTAATTTTAAATAATTCCACATTCTTGGCAGTCTGCTACAAATCCAAACCATGCGAGTCTTTCTCTCTCTCTCTCCTTCTCGTGTGTGTTTGTGTGTGTGTGTTTCATTGGAAGACGATTTGGACAAGGAGGTTAACTTACATTCAATGTGTATGATCACATCTCTTACATCAAATCCATAGGCGTTGGTGGCATTGCAATGATAGATGCCACCATGCTCTTTTGAGACTTGCTGCTGTATCCCAATGTTGTACGACACCTCATCTTTCCTGCATTCAACAGTTGGTGGCGGGTTTCCTGAGGCTGAACAGATAAAGGTCTCTTCACTGCCGTCCTTCCAGGTCAACTTATCAGGGCAGCTAGAATCACTCATTTGGGGCGCATCTGGAATGGAGAAGACAAACGTGGTTGTTTTGCCTTGGCCATAAGGGATGAATTGCAGCATCTTATTTCATCATTGCAAAACCGCATAAGATTTGGTGGTAATCTTGTGCCCTTTAGGCAGCGTGCACAGGATGCTCATGGATCCTAGAAGCCACCTGGATGCTCCAGTCTAGCAGCTTGCACAGAAACTTGAGAATCCCAAGGCTAGTCCATGCATCCGTATTCACTGCATGATGCATGTGTGAATAAACCACCAGAGGCCAAGCACCATAGATGGAAGTGTAGTATCGCTTCAGATCACAGAATGCATTTCAGCTGAGCTCAGTTCATACATTCAGGGTCAAAACAGATGTGATGTCAGGAGTTAACATCCATAATCCAGTCCTACAATTATTATTTCTTCTTAAAGAAAACATGCTAAAAGAAACCACAGGAGGGGTTGGGGGTGGGATTGAACCACAGCACTGGAGGGAGTACACACACACACACACACACACACACACACACACTCCTAGGTACTAGTATATCCCTTGCACACACCATTTAGTATCTCTCATTGGGACAATTTGGACCAATGAAATGGTTGAGGGAGGGAGGTTAACACCCTCCCAGCTAAATGGCACAGGTCTGAATCAGCCCCTCCCTGCCCCGGTTTCACTGTTTAAAAAGAACCGGACATCCAAACACAATCCTCCCAGCATCGAACATCACATCAGATGTGAATAATCAGGAGTTGATCAGGTTGTGTAAGTGGCTCCAAGATTTGAGAAAATGCATTGGGAACTGACACTGGAAAAGGACCTGTGCTTGGGTAGGAAAGACCTGATGGCTTCCAAGAATAACCTCCCATTTTATAGGCCAGCTTCTCAAGCAATTTCCCTAACCCTTATTTTCTCATTCATGGAAATTAATTAATTAACCTTACACAATAATTAACCCCACAAATTGTGCATATATCACATTGATCCCAATGATGAGCTAAATCTATATTTGGTCTGCACCACTTCAGAAGGCAGGGGGTAGTGGGGGCTGACATGACTCAGTGCTCCATGGTGCAGACAAAAGATTAAGAACTAGCATATAAGGGAAGTGTAGGGATTGATTGTTGTGCTGTTTTTGTTGTAATTATTTGTATGTTTTAATTGTGTGTGTGCGGTTTTAATTCTACCAATGTTTAATTGTTTTTTAATGATTGGGGTTTTTTATCTATGTTTTTAGTGGTTCTTATTTTTATCTGTTAGCTGCCTTGAGTTCTGTGAGGAGAAAAGTCGGAAAATAAATAAATCAACAACCACCATGTATAAAATAGCTCTCAGCCATGTGAGCCCCTGTCTACAGTCTGAGGTGGTACAGTCCAAGCACAGGCTGCCTCATGCAGAACTAGGCCTATATATATGGACGACAAGCTGCACAGGTTGGATAATTCATTCCCACTGCATAATTTATTTATTCTTTGTTGCATAATGCGAAGAGTTCTGAATCTCTAGAAATAAAATATTGTTCAGAAGAGCATTTTCTACTCACAGAAGACAGTGAGATTTGCAGCTGTCTCTTTCACAACCGAGCGCCCATCAACTTTCAGCTCCACTTTGCACATGAATTGCCTCCCATTATCCTCTTTCTGGGCCGTAAGTGAATACTGCAGAGAAGGACCATCTCCAGATAGTAAGATCTCCTGGGTGTCACTGATCCGCATGACGACACCAGGGGACTTGGAACCATCAGACCTGCACATAACTGTCACGTTTGTGTTGACAGGGATTTGGGGGTGGTCAATGTGCAGGGTGGGTTTGGGCAAACCTGCAAGAGAATGTAGCAGAACAGCCATTACATATCTAGATTGCTTGACTGACTATAATTATTACACCATGAGCTAAACCCTATCAAGTTAAAAAAATTGGTGAATTTTTAAAATAGGCTTGAGGTAAATTGGCAGGTTTTAGCCATGATGGTGAAATAGCTTAGAGCAGTGTTTCCCAACCTTGTGCCTCCAGCTGTTTTTGGACTACAATTCCCATCACCCCTTGCCACTGGTCTTGCTAGTCAGGGATGATGGGAGTTGAAGTTCAAAAACAGCTGGAGGCACAAGGTTGGGAAACACTGGCTTAGAGCTCTCCATGCTTAGAGGCAGTGTACAAAAGGTAACAAGTAATAGATAAAGGACCTCTGGATACTTAAGTCCAATCAAAGGCGACTATGGGATGAGGCAGTCATTTTGCTTCAGGCTGAGGGAGCCGGCATTTGTCCACAGACAGTTTTCTGGGTCATATGGCCAGTGTGACTAAACCACTTCTGGTACAATGGAACACCATGATGGAAGCCACAGCATGCGGAAACACCATTTACCTTCCCACTGCAGTAGTACCTATTTATCTACTTGCATTGGTATGCTTTCAAACTGCTAGGTTGGAAGGAGCTGGGGCAGAGCAACGGGAGCTCACTCCATCATGCGGATTTGACCTTCCGATTAGCAAGCCCAAGAGGCTCAGTGGTTTAGGCCACAGCGCCACCCACTCCCTGTAGAGGCAGGGTACCTGTGCCAGGCAGGGTACCAGATGCTAGGGACAAACAGGAGGGGCAGGGGAAGCTGTTTCTTTTCCCTACTGTTTGTGGGCTTCCTGGAAGCATCCAGCTGGGCCAGACAAACTGATTTAGATGCTTTTTTGGACAGGCAGGAAAGTTCCAGTCTGTTGCTCAACCCATTCATCATCCCCCTCTTGGTGTGGAGACGTTGGCCAGACTCTGCTCCCTAGAATTGCATGTTGAAAGGCTGTTAACTAATGGGAGCCAAATGTCTGTCATTTTGACAGGCATGCAGGGAAGACTTATGCCTGGCAACCCCACTGCAAAAGGCTGTACTTTATAGGTGTTGGGCCAACAAATGCTGGTGGAATGAGCTCAGGATTAGCCTGATGAAGAGGAGACTGAGAAGAGATAAGATAGCCATCTTCAAATACCTTAAGGGCTGTCACATGGAAGATGGAGCAGCTTGTTTTCTCCTGCTCCTAAGGCTAGGACTTGAACCAATGGTTTCTAGTTACAAGAAAGGAGATTCCAACTAAACATCAGGAAGAAGTTTCTGATAGTAGGAGCTGTTTGACAGCGAAACATGAGAGGTGGTGGGCTCTCCTTCATTTGAGGTTTTTAAGCAGAGGTTGGGTGGCCACCAGTCATGGATGCTTGAGTTGAGAATCCTGCACTGCAGGGGGTTGGACTAGATGACCCTTGAGGTCATTTCCAACTCTACAATTCTGATTCTATGAAATCCAGAAATGATACTCACTGTAAACATTCACAGTACTCTCTGCAATTTTGGTCACTGGCCCCAAAGAGACTATGCAGATCAACTGATGTTCTCCTGCTGATATTGAGGTCACCTGAGCCTGGGCACTCACTTTGTGCCCTGATATGTGGTTGCTGGAGTTCAATCTCTCCCCTGCAAACAACAGCTGAAACACTGCCTTTTGAACCGGAAAAAGTCCAGACACCTCACATTCCACAGGCATGCTAGTATTGATCTCTACAGAGCCCAAAGTTTGAAGATATGGGTCCATAGGGAAAACTGTGAAAACCATGAAAGAAATCATATCAGTTATGAAAAGAGATACAGAAATGAAAACAAGCTACTGAAGAAATAAACTAGAGGTTTGCAGAAGTTAAAACAAGTGAGCTTTCCCAAAAAACAAAGGAAGGCAGTAAAGATATCCAAACCAGCCCAATGAACATCAAACCTGCTCAGTTGGCTTAGATGTTAGTTGGCTTCCATGGACTTACTGCCCTCTCTGGTTTGTGGCAAATGGAAATAAATCATAAGCAAAATTACAGGTAGCCACCTATACCAAAAAGATTACAACCAGTTGCAGTTTCATTCAGTACCCCCAGCCTTGCAGATGCAATAGCCCTGTCTGCACCCCAATGCCATTTCATAAATAAAAATGAAATAGATCCATCATGGATGCAAAACAGAAGCAAGAAAGAGTGTCCTTTCTGACATCCAAGGGGATCTGTATGGGGGAGTGACAATGCAGGTTGGGGGGGCTCCATTACCTCCAGAGTTTTTGCTTGGATTTATGCCCATTAGCAGTCAATGAATCTGCTTCTTTTGCCATTGTGCCCGCTTCTTTTAGAGGACGTGGGGCCTCTGATGTGAACTCACCAACAGTCTCCAGCGATTTGCTGAGGGAAGCCATTTCCAAGAAGGGCCCTTCCGGCCTCAGGTCCAGAACTGCACGGCAGGTGACTTCCTCTCCGTGGTCATTCTGCTGAGCGGTGATGCTGTTGCTTGTCACCACAACATTGCCGGCTTCAGGATTCCAGTGGTCCTCAAAGGTTTCCACATACAGCCTCCTGTCCCCTTGATACAAGGTCACGGTGAGGTTCCAGATGGGGGCAACATTGAAAACTCGACAAGTCACATTATACTCCTTACCCACCTCCACCTCTGGCAGCGGATCCAACACTACGCGCTTTGGAGCTCCTGGAATGGAATAAAAAGTGATAAATCCTATTGATTTGACTTTCTTCAATAATGTTTTATTCTGGATTGTTGTTGTTTTTTAAATGTTGTAAACCAGTTTGAGATTTTCCCCCATAAAAATAAAGCAGTATAGAAATGAAATGAGTAATGATAATAATTTATTTCATTTACAGATCACTTCCTATGAAACAGGTCAAAGCAATTTAACAATAAAAAAATGCATAAACAATTGAGTATCAAATACCACCCAATCTTCATTGGTTAATAAAATTCAGAAGTAATGGAAAAAGAAAGGATACACGTTCTGTGTTTCTTTCTACACCAGTCTTGGAAGCGATCCCTGCCGGGCATCTCAGGACCAGGGGGCAGCATGTCCTGACCTTAAGGATGAGACCCATGAGGTCTCTGCTTCAACTAGGCAGCCCCTCTCACCCCACTGCCGTCTTCCCTCCTGCCTTTGCAAAGATAATTTTGCTTGGGAACCAAGTGGGGCTGACAGAGAGGGCTGACATGGGCAAAGCCATTAAGAGCTAAGAAAGGACAAAACTTCTGGGCATGCCACAGCAGGCTGAATTATGCAAAATATTAAAAGTGGCAGGAAGCATGCCCATTTGATTAATTTACATAATATTTACAGGTTGCAGAATGTATCTCTTCAAGGCACAGACATTTCCACTGTCAACTAAAATGTCAACAAGGATGGGGCAATGAAGGGAATTCTATAACTTGGGGGCTACCGCAGCAAGGCCCTGCCCCTTGTTCTCAGCAAGTGAACCTCTTTCGATGTCGGGTAAACCCTCCAGGCTCTATCTGGTTCTCAGAACTCTCCTCAAGCTGCAGCCCCTTTCCCCAGACCATGCCCCTCACCAGCCCAGCTCTGAAGCCTCACTGAATGATTTTGCCTGTTTGGAATATGTCCTTGAACTTGGATGTCTCTTCCTTGTCTGGATGGAGGATAGAGAAGATGCATGAGTGTAAATTGGACATTAATTTCTCCACCCACTTTTGCATCTGGCCCTGTCCACCACTGGTAGTGCCCCTGGGCTGTCCAGAAAAAAATGCAGCCCTTGGGCTGGAAAAAGTTCGCCCAACTCTGAGGTGGGCCAAGCAGCTGGGCCTTGGAAGGGAACCTCAACCTCTGGGCAAATGGCTCTAAGCTGCTTGGGGCTTTTGAGGTTGGCACCTGCCTTTCACTTTACAAGGAAACTTCCAGGGCAGCTTAAAAAACAAAAGCATAAAAACAAAGCTCTTTTAATAAAAACACTCTATAGCTGCACTGCATTTCAAATTGTTCTTTCCTTCTTTCTTTCTTTCTGCTGTTAAACTGCTTTGAGATGCTTTATAAGAAGTAATTCATAAATAGAATTGAACAAATAATAGTAACGGGAGGAATTGAAGTGCAGCAACATAGAAGTAAACATCAACAGCATTCAAAGCAGATTTAAATGAGGAAATAAAAGAAAAACCAAAGGCCTGGGCAAATACAGAAGTATCCTGCTGGGGCTGAAAATGCAACAGCGTCAGCACCACAGTGAACTACTCTGGGGAGACAGTCCTGAAGACAGGGCTCCCATTCCATGATCACAAATGACTGTGCAGGAGATCCCTACCTGGTCCCCTGGACAGCCACTCCAAGTTAGATTACCGGGTTATGTGGATTCAGAAAGCAGCTTTGCATGCTCAGGGTAGTAGCCAGCCACTTTCTTTCCTGGCCTCTTGCTGAATTTGAATCCATGTCCCTCCTCTTTTCCACTGAATAACCTTCAAGCCAAGCAGCACTCCAAATCCTCTGCCCTGAGTGAATGATTATTCCAGGACTGCCCAGTATATGACTTACGGTAAACTGTGGTGGTTATCCTCTGATATTTCTGCTCTGTCCCCCCACAAGTAGCAAAACACAATGGCTTTGGTTCCCACTCAGTAACACTGGTGAGATTGAAGGCTTTCCAAGTAGGCCCAGTCCCTGCAGCAACGGTCTGTAAGCTGGTCTCCAAGCCAATGTTCTCACAATTGGAACTGCAGTTTAATACCATGGAATCTCCATACTTCACTGCAGGCTTTTCTGGCCAAATCCTCAAGTAGTAGTCCCCTTGTTGAGCCTCTGAAAACACAATAGATACGAAATGGAAACAAGAAGAATTACCGACAAAAGAAGAGTGGCAAATGAAGTTAATGGACTATGCAAAATTAGATAAATTAACAGGATGGATTCAAAACCTGCGGGATCAGAGATTCTTAGAAGACTGGAGTAAATATTTGAACTATTTAAAAAGCAATTGTAATAAACAGATTACGCTAGTAGGACTGCAAGAAGTTTCTGTAAGGAGGAATGTGTGAAATATTGCAATGAAGATTATGAAGAGAATTATTAGTTAATGATAAGTAAAAGTAATAGAGAAATTAAGAAATGCAGAATAAGTGATAAAGTATGGAAAATCTTCAGAGGTTGTTGATGGAAGTCTAAAATATTGTGTAAAATAAGAATTTATGTTAAATGATTGTTGGAAATTATATGTTAAAAAATCAATAAAAATGTACAAAAAAAAGAAAACACAATAGATACAACATGTACAAAAGTGCAATACTAAATAGTTCTTAATTAAAAAACCCCAATAAGAAGCAATAAAATGGTGAGATTACAGTGGGGGGAAAGAAGCAAGGAAAAGGCAAAAGAAAGAAAGTAGTAATACCAAATAAGGTGAAACTGAATAAGGTGAACTCTGCAGTTCCACAGATTGTTTCCCTTATCTCCTTCAGTCCAGAATACGCCTGTTTTTAGCCAAATCTTATTAATTTTTAAGAAACAGGTGTCCCTGCTCTAGAGAATGACTCCAGAGAGTGCCCAGTTTCCGTGCCAGGCTTGGCACCAAAAGTCCTCTGCCCCCACATCTTGTTGCAGCGGCCAGATAACAGACTCCGTGAGTAAGACAGCCCTCTCCTACCCTGGAGAGGTTGGCAGGACTAATTACCCTCTTATTAGCCCTGAATTTCTGGCACGACTGGGGGTCCAACCTCATGGGAAACAGCCATTTCCCTCAGCAGGAAACATAACTCAGCTGATAAAGCACGAGACTCAGGGTTTGAGCCCCATGTTGGGCAAAATATTCCTACACTGCAGGGGGTTGGACTAGATTATCCTCATAATCCAACTCTACAATTCTGTGCTCCTTCTGGGGTAGTTTGTCCACCTTTGATCCCCACCCAGCTCTCACCTGTGGCTCCTTGAAGCTGTCGGCATGTGACAGCAGCCACACCCCAGAAATGGCTTTGACTGGCCAGCTTAACCACATGAGGGTAGCCAATGGGACTTCCCCTGCATGTGAAGACAGGCTCTGGCAGATTAAGTGGAGGAAACCAATAGTGGGCCACAATGGTCAATAATGTGTTTTCTGCACGTGCTGTAGAGGGAAATGAGGGGCAGATGGGGATCATCAACCTGGGAAGGCAGCCCATCTAGGAGAAGGAAACTCTGATCCTAAACCTCTGCTGCCTTGTGGTTATACTCATTCATGAGAAAGGCTTTGGGCATAAACCCTGACAAGAAATCCATACCTGCTGCCTCACAGGACATCTTCAGGAGAAGAAAAGGCTAAGGAGCAAACCCTACACAAATTCAGAGTGGAGTCCAAAAGATTTTGGCCTTGTATGCCTCTTTCCGGCAACTCTTGCAGCCAGCTGGTGCCAAGAGTATCACTCTGCTTTCCTTTGGACCACATCAGTGAGGCCAAGAAGGCGTCTTGTAATCTGGGCAGCCCAGGACCTTCATACATACTATCCAAGCTTGTGCCCCACAGAGGTCACTTCAGGGCTGCGAACACAGCAAATACAATGCAGGAGTCAGCAGTTACCAGTTACCAGTCTCTGCAGCCACAGCAGGAGCTATGATTCTCCAGCGGTTTGACTCCCCCCCCCCCCCGAGAGGCGCACTCCATTGTGTCCATTGAGACAGACGGATGCCAACAACAACAAATGATATTTTAAATCAGGCATAGGCAAACTCTGGCCCTCCAGATGTTTGGGACTATAACTCCCATCATCCCTAGCTATCAGAACCAGTGGTCAAGGATGATGGGAATTGTAGTCCCAAACATCTGGAGAGCCAGAGTTTGCCTATGCCTGATTTAAATCCATTAATGGTACTGATTAGCCATTGAAATACTGGAGTCCTTTTGCTTCTATTTTTAAACAGAAGCTTCTGTTCGTGGAACCAATGCCTTCTCCTCCCTCCCCCATGATTCTTGAGAATTAAGAACAGAGGCACTGTAATAGACATGCCTTAGGTGTGACTTTAAATCTCCTTTGAGGAGACTTTTAGGCTTCCTTTTTCCTTTGTTTAATGACTCACTTTTTGACTTGCTCTTTAGACTGCTGCCAGTAGATCAAGAAGAGGAATTCCCTGCCACTCCTTATTCTGATTAGTGCTGAAAGAAAATCAGTCCCTTTCCAGGAATGGCTCAACTCACCAAGTGAATTGCAAGAAGAAATACTGGGGCGGGAAGGAGGAATACATCAAACCCTTGGAATGCAAGGCTACACAAACACACTGAATAGGGAGCGCAAGCCCCAGAAAACACAGAGGAACCTAACTCTGCCAACATGCGTATAAAGGTAAAGGTAAAGGGACCCCTGACCGTTAGGTCCAGTCGTGGTTGCTATCTCCCCAGAAGAAATATTCCTTATCTACATCTAACCCTTCCATCCCAATAATCTCACTTTGCAAATAAAAGGAAATACCGGTAATAGTACTGGGACCTTCAATCTGGAAACCTCCATTCACTTGGTTTCATAACTCAGAGTGAAACGCTAATTTCTCAGGATCTCACTTAAGCAGATGTCTGTTTTGGGAAAACACTCTGAAGGACTATGGGGGATCTGTGATTAGATGTCTCTTTAAAACAAAAACTTAGCAGCTGGGGAGGGGGCCCTAAAGAAGAGATTTAGACTGCCTCCCTCCCAAAGTAGTATTTGTCCCATAAGGGAAAACAAGTATCGTATGGTTGGCATCTGTCTGTCTCAGGAAACAATGGAAGAGTGCACCTCAGGAGTGAAGTCAAAAATGAATTGAGATTTTTATTTTGTGAGGTGGTGGGTTCCACTTAAAGGCTGACAGCTTAATTAAGAATAGGAAGATAACTGCTTTAAAAAACCCAGTAACAGTGCAGCTTATTCACCCCCACAAAAGGGGTAATATCGCAATTTAAACCTTGCCCACCTTACCCCCCCAACTCTGAACACCTAGGATTCCTCATGACTCAAGGGAATATTCAGCATGGACCCTATAATCACATTTGCTGTGATTGAGAGTGGAGAATGATAGGGAGAAATCCTGTGAACATGGCAGGGTGCTTAAAGCAACTTTTTAAGAGTGCAACCCTATATGTCTATCATAACATCTACTCAATAAGACATTGAGAAAGTTAAGTGCTCAACAATTCACAGACACTAAAATATACCCCCCCCCCAAAAAAAAAAATCCCCTGAGTGTGGCAAAAGGGATATAATGTTTGTGTTGGCTATATAACAATGCCACTCAGAAAAGCATTTTGGCGCAGTGGAGAGGTGACAAACACGAGCAGCCTTCATGGCAGAGCTGAATCTGGATTTCCACATGCAAACTCAATACTGTAGCCCAAGCCTCCCAACCTGATGTCCTTTAGATATTCCAACTACCACAACTCCCATCATGGTACCTCGGGTTACAAACCTAATTCGTTCCGGAGGTCCGTTCTTAACCTGAAACTGTTCTTAACCTGAGGTACCACTTTAGCTAATGGGGCCTCCTGCTGCGTGGTTTCTATTCTCATCCTGAAGCAAAGTTCTTAACCAGAAGTACTACTTCTGGGTTAGCAGAGTCTGTAACCCGAGGTGTTTATAACCCGAGGTTCCACTGTATTCACCATTGGGAGTTGAAATCTCCCTCAGGAGGTGTGAACACTCATTCATTGAAGGCTTTTAAGCGGAGATTGTATGGTCATCTGTCATGGCTGCTTTAGCTGAGATTCCTGCATTGCAGGGGGCTGGACTAGATGACCCTCAGGGTCCCTTCCAACTCTAAAATCCTATGATTCTATGTTTCTTTTGGTCTAATATCTGGAGGGCACCAGTTTTTGGAAGCCTGTCATCAAATACTGCCTGTTTTGTTTGGCAAAGGGATGCACCTACACGTGATGCAGAACATTCATGATTAGGGTGGCAGTCCTCTGCACACACAGCTGGGAGTTGCTGTGGCATCCATTTGTCTCGAGGGACAAGGCATCACCAGGGGTGAAGCCAAGCTGCTGGAGAATCATAGTGTCTGCTGTGGCTGCAGAAACTGGTAACTTGTAACTACTGCTTCCTGCATTTTTAAAATTTGTGCGGAGGTCCTGGGCTTGCCAGATGGCAAGACTGATATGGTCTGCATCATGTCTGTATCAGAGTGAAAAGGTTTTTGGAAGCCACATGGCAGCAACTTGTATTTGCCACTGAGTGCAGCTCAGGGCTGGGCATTCCAGACTTCCTCTCTGGGGAGTTTCCCCAGGCCACACCCTCTAACTGGCCCTGTTCTGCACCAGCCCCCAGTGCGTTTCCCTGCCTTAAACTGTGACGATGGGGAGGACGTGCGTGTGGGAACCCCCGATTCTTGTGCAGCTGGAATGCGTTCTGTGCAAAGATTAGAGTCACACCCATTGCTTTGCTCACCTTTTGTGTCTGGCCTTGCCATGCAGTCCCCCCCCCAGGCTGAAAAAGGCTCCCCACCCCTGGTGCACAACTAATCTTGCCTTTCTGATGAGCATATTATGTCTGTGTTTATCTCAATCTAGCTCCTCTCAACTCCCATACACCAATACATATGGGGGAGAGTGGTCATTTGAATTGAGGGAAAACAGGCTTTTGGAATTCCACAAGGAAGACTAAAGTACAAAATGGCTTTAGTGCTGAGTATTTTCATTATATAAATTTGTGGGTTGGTTTGTTAGCTATTCCCCCCGCCCCATTCTCTGTTCTATGTAACTCCAGAGATGCACCCGCTTCCAAAGGCTGTGTTCTCTGAACCAGTGAAGCAAAGAGTGTCTCCACTCTTAAGACAAATGCAGTGGATATCTACAAGGCAGCAAGAATGCAAACACAATGCTGGGAGAGAATTCTCTCTGGGCCCGGGGACATGGACATATGAAGCTGTCAGACAGCTGCTCCATCTAGAGAGTGATCAGGAGTAGGCAAACTTCAAGCTTGTTAGAAATACCTTGTTTTTAATAAGAACCCCAAGATCTACAAACCAGAGGCAGGTGCAAAAGACATACAGTTAGAATTAAAGATCTGAGCATTTTCTCCTTCTAGGGATTTCTTTTTAGTACCAGAACTGAACTGAGTTCTGATCACGTCCTTTTACACAAAAAGGTCTACCTCTTGTTTAGCTTTCTTCATCTCACCATTCTAATTTTAGATAGAAAAAGAAATGTTGCTTTAAAAACAGCTGGGAGTCAGAAAGCTGCAAACCCAGAGGCCAGTCAGAAGATCTGCCCTCTACCTAGCAGTTCTCTCCAAGGTCTCTGACAGTGACTCTCCAGCATTGGGACCTGGGATCCTTCTAGCCAGGGATTGGACCTGGGTTGTTCTGCATCCAAAGCATGTGCTTGAACCCTGGGCTTTTGCCCTCCTGGACATTTTACCTACATTGAGCTGAGCTTGAGGAGGCTGCCCAACAGGAGCCAAACAATCACAGAACCAGAGAATGTTTCCACCAGAGGTTGGAATGGTATGTATGTTGTTGTTGTGATTTGCTCTTAGTGAATGTGAACTCATACTTTGGCACCATAGCAATTTAAAAAAAATAATTCACAACTGTGTCTGTTTCATCTGCTCTAACTGAAATTTTAATTGAAGCCAGCTGCACTGACATCTTTCTTGTTTTCTTCTTGTAATTTTGCACTCCTGAGTCCTTCCATAGTTATACTAATCAGTTCACTCAAGGAATCAGGCAGAAGGTACCTTCTTTATGAGTAAAAAAAAAATGTTCAGGGAGGAAAAAGTACACTCAGCTGTTGTTTGAAAGTAGCCAGAAATGAATTGCTGCTGCTTTTCTCATTCCAGGAAGCATAACACCAAGGTCAAGCAAAACTCAGGGTTTCCCCCAGCTAAGAAAGGTAGTAAGGCAACCCTGCGCCTCAGCCCAAGAGGAGGGGAGGCGGGGGGGGATTCTCAAACCTGGAGGGGCCGGCAAGCAGGGAAAAGCCGAGAGCCCGCTCACCTCTTTTCAGTGCCGTGGCTCCACCCTGTGAAGTCTGGCTCAGAGAAAGTGCCTCGGAGCATATGGAGAGTGCATTTCTGACCATTCGCCCCTTTTCTAAGACGGCGAGCTCGTGGTTCCAGCCTTCGAGACTGGCCCTCGCCCGCCCCAGCACCTTCGGCCGGCGGGACAGACGGACAGGGGCGGCCGGAAAGGCGGACTCCCTTCGCCCCCTTCCTTACCTTGCGCGGCAGAGCAAGCGGCCGAGGCGAGCAGCAGGAGGAGGGCGGCGGGCAGGCGCGGCATGGCGCGGAGCGGGCGCTGCGGCGGAGAGCCCTTCAGGTGCGCAGGCGACGCCGAACCAGTCCCGCCAGGCTGCCGCCCGAGCATCCGCTTGTGGCGCCCGCAGCCTCTCGCCCGAGTTTATACGCCCCGAGGCGGTTCCGGGAAAGGCTCCGCTCACGAGGGTCGGGGAAACTCCCGCCGCCGCCGCCGCCCGGCCCCCTTTCCAGGCCGGCCTCCTGGGGGCGGCGAGGGGCTGCGCTCGTCACGGAGCCGCGTCAGGTGTCGTCCGAGCGCCCCTTCGCCGCCTTCCGAGGGGCTTTCCGACCCGCTTTTCCTTCTGCCGCCTCAGCGCTCGGCCCCCACTCAGGATCATTTAGGAAAGCGGATCCTCGGGGAAGCCCCGTCTCAGTCGGGAGAAGGCGAAACCCATTCCGCAGGGGGCGAAGAATTCTGTCCAAAAGCTTCACCAAGTCAGACTATTCGGGGTCTATCCTGGACAACTCTAAAAAATGAGTGAAACAGCCTTTCGGCCCCTCCATATTTGTGGGCGAAGAGCCGAGCGCGCCCAGCGCTGAGGGCGTCCCAAGCAGCTCGGCCTCCCGCCCGCAAGCGCGCCCTCTGCGCCCCCGTGCCCGCGGGCGGCAGCCTGGGCATCTCTGCGAGGGGCGCCTGGTTTGCCCCCCCCCGTTGTGCATGACGTATATATGATGTCACGCAACACTGCCCCCCCCATGTGGCCCAGGTTGAGGTATCGACCACCCATGGATTGCACACCCCTCATTCAGTGGCGTTGGTGGAGTTTTTGTTAATTTGTGGGGAGGGGGAGTCACTGCTGGGCACCTGCCCCCCATCTGCACCCAGAGGGTCTGTGGAGCCAACTGACTTCTACTCAAAAGGAAACTCACAGAAATAAAGGGACCTAATTTAGCCATGTTCATTAATGTCAATGGGTTTATGCTGAGTATGACTAACACTGAATGCAACCCCCCCCCCCCCCACTTTGAGAGCCTGAGGTGGCAGGAGGGAGGAATAGGCTGCCTTTCTTGTTTTGTTTTTTGTCTGCTGCTAACAAATTACTTTCCAAGGAAGAGAGCTTGGGGAATGCGCTGCTTCCGCCCACCCACAAAACAGCAGAATATATTGGCACGGGAAGAGGTTTTACTGTCTACCAGTGGCTACTTTCCTTGCAAGGCACTAGAGTAAAGGTGCATTTTTCTCAGGGGAGCAAGTGGGGCTTTTTTCCCAAAGGCAGCGTGGGGGGAAATGCAAAGTTTGCATGGGGGGCATCAGTCCCCTGGATAGATCTGCAGATCCGTATGTCCCTTTGCCTGCCAGAGGCTGGTTGATTTTAGGCAGTTCCCCACTGGCCTGACACAGTGGGGAACTTTCCACCTAGGCGGTGACAGTGCTGGAGCCCTCTTCTTGCAGCGCCCTCCCCACACTGGCACTCAGCATCCAGACTCTTGCTGGCTGCAGGAGGGTGAGCAGCAGCAGCTGTTTCTGTCACTCACACCCCATGTTCCCTTCTTCCCTGGCCCTGCCTGCCAGTGACACTGCTACTGCTTTGGCCTGGGTGTTACTAATGGACATTTTGCAAAATTTTAAAAATCTGCCCGGATAGCCCTTTTAAACCGTAAATAGAGGATGTACCCGGTAAAAACCGGACATATGACAACTCTACCCCAAAGGGGTGATTTCTAGTAAGTGGCATTCAGAAGCATAGAGCTTTGTTAGTTACAGATTGTTTGTTCTTGTTGTTTAGTTGTTTAGTCGTGTCTTACACTTCGTGGCCCCCTGGACCAGAGCACGCCAGGAACTCCTGTCTTCCACTGCCTCCCGCAGTTTGGTCAAACTCATGCTGGTAGCTTCGAAAACACTGTCCAACCATCTCGTCCTCTGTCGTCCCCTTCTCCTTGTGCCCTCCATCTTTCTCAACATCAGGGTCTTTTCCAGGGAGTCTTCTCTTCTCATGAGTCACAGATAAACTTTGTTAAAAAAAAAAAAAGGTAAAGGACCCCTGACAGTTAAATCCAGTTGTGAACAACTGGGGTTGCGGCACTCATCTCGCTTTACTGGCCAAGGGAACCGACATTTGTCCACAGACAGTTTTTCCAGGTCATGTGGCCAGCATGACTAAGCCGCTTCTGGTGCAATGGAACTCCGAGACCAGAGCAGTGCACGGAAATGCCATTTATCTTCCCGCCGGAGTGGTACCTATTTATCTACTTGCACTTTGACGTGCTTTCAAACTGCTAGGTTGGCAGGAGCTAGGACCAAGTAATGGGATCTCACCCCATCATGGGGATTCAAACCGCCGCCCTTCCGATCGGCAAGCCCTAGGCTCAGTGGTTTAGACCACAGCGCCACCCATGTCCCTAAACTTTGTTAGTCACAGTTAATAGACCATGGTGCAGACCTGAAAGGGTTAAAACACTTTATAGCATTATGATCATAGAATCATAGAATCATAGAGTTGGAAGAGACCACAAGGGCCATCGAGTCCAACCCCCTGCCAAGCAGGAAACACCATCAGAGCACTCCTGACATATGGTTGTCAAGCCTCTGCTTAAAGACCTCCAAAGAAGGAGACTCCACCACACTCCTTGGCAGCAAATTCCACTGTCAGACAGCTCTTACTGTCAGGAAGTTCTTCCTAATGTTTAGGTGGAATCTTTTTTCTTGTAGTTTGGAACCATTGCTCCGTGTCCGCTTCTCTGGAGCAGCAGAAAACAACCTTTCTCCCTCCTCTATGTGACATCCTTTTATATATTTGAACATGGCTATCATATCACCCCTTAACCTCCTCTTCTCCAGGCTAAACATGCCCAGCTCCCTTAGCCGTTCCTCATAAGGCATCGTTTCCAGGCCTTTGACCATTTTGGTTGCCCTCCTCAGGACACGTTCCAGTTTGTCAGTGTCCTTCTTGAACTGTGGTGCCCAGAACTGGACACAGTACTCCAGGTGAGGTCTGACCAGAGCAGAATACATTGCACTATTACTTCCCTTGATCTAGATGCTATACTCCTATTGATGCAGCCCAGAATTGCATTGGCTTTTTTAGCTGCCGCGTCACACTGTTGGCTCATGTCAAGTTTGTGGTCAACCAAGACTCCTAGATCCTTTTCACATGTACTGCTCTCAAGCCAGGTGTCACCCATCTTGTATTTGTGCCTCTCATTTTTTTTGCCCAAGTGCAATACTTTACATTTCTCCCTGTTAAAATTCATCTTGTTTGTTTTGGCCCAGTTCTCTAATCTGTCAAGGTCGTTTTGAAGTGTGATCCTGTCCTCTGGGGTGTTAGCCACCCCTCCCAGTTTGGTGTCATCTGCAAATTTGATCAGGATGTGCTTGAGTCCATCATCCAAGTCGTTGATAAAGATGTTGAATAATACCGGGCCCAAGACAGAACCCTGTGGCACCCCACTAGTCACTCTTCTCCAGGATGAAGAGGAACCATTGATGAGCACCCTTTGGGTTCGGTCAGTCAGCCAGTTACAAATCCACTGAGTGGTAGCATAGTCAAGACCGCATTTTACCAGCTTCTTTACAAGAATATCATGGGGCACCTTGTCAAATGCCTTGCTGAAATCAAGGTAGGCTACATCCACTGCGTTCCCTTCATCTACCAGGCTTGTAATTCTGTCAAAAAACGAGATCAGGTTAGTCTGACATGACTTATTTTTCAGAAATCCATGCTGACTATTGGTGATCACAGCATTCCTTTCTAGGTGCTCACAGACTTCGCCTGTTCTCCAGGAATTCTCAAAGATGACAGCCAGTGGTTCTGAGATCACATCTGCCAGTTCTTTTAATACTCTTGGATGCAGTTCATCTGGCCCTGGAGACTTGAATACATCTAAACTAGCCAAGTATTCTTGTACTATCTCCTTAGTTATTCTGGGCTGTGTTTCCTCTGCTGAATCATTTGCTCCAAATTCTTCAGGTCGGGCATTGTTTTCTTTATCGGAGAAGACTGAGGCAAAGAAGGCATTGAGGAGTTCAGCCCTTTCTGTGTCCCCTGTTTGCATTTCAGTTTCTTTGTTCTTCCTTTTGCTACGAACATACCCATAAAAGCCTTTTTTGTTGCTTTTAACCTCTCTAGCAAGCCTGAGTTCATTCTGTGCTTTAGCTTTTCTGACTTTGTGTCTACACGTGCTGGCTATTTGTTTGAATTCCTGGTGGTTTCCCCCTTTTTTCCATTTTTTGTACACATCCTTTTTTAATCTTAACTCAGTTAAAAGTTCTTTAGATAGCCACCCTGGCTTCTTTAGGCACCTTCCATGTTTCCGTCTCATTGGTATTGCCTGAAGTTGTGCTTTTACTATCTCCCTCTTAACAAACTCCCAGCCATCATGAACTCCCTTTCCTTTTAGTATTACTGTCCTTGGGATCTCACCCAGCACTTCCCTAAGTTTTATGAAGTCGGCTTTCTTAAAGTCAAGAAATTGAGTCCTAGTATGCTTGGCTGCTCCTTTCCGCTGTATAGTAAACTTCAGAAGAGCATGATCACTCGCGCCTAATGATCCTTCCACTTCTACCCCACTAACCAGGTCATCAACATTGGTTAGGACCAGATCTAAAATGGCTGTTCCTCTTGTTGCTTCTCCCACTTTCTGGACAACGAAGTTGTCTGCAAGGCCAGTGAGGAATCTGTTTGACCTTATGCTCTTGGCTGAGTTTGACATCCAGCAAATATCTGGGTAATTGAAGTCCCCCATTACTACTATCTCCCTTCTATTTTATATCTCTACAGTCTTACCTTACAGATGCTTCAGGTACGTTTTCGGGTTGTGCG